>NC_071575.1:64814916-67214916 GCF_024509145.1 Vidua macroura
AAAGCTAGATGCTGTTGACTTTGTGCAGTTGCATACCAGTTATACCATGTAATACTGGCTTGTCATCATTCTCTTCTTTATTGTATATTAAAGTAAATAGTAAAGCTATTCGCTTGAGAATAGCTCTGTCACAAATTCAAGTTGCTCCAGGCACCAATTTATACACTGGCCTTTTACACACACTTTTTTCTTTCTGTTTGTACAGGGTACAAGTTGGAGCAAGATGTGGATGTCTTTCCTGTTTTTCCTGTTAAAAAGTGTGTGTCCCCAGGTTAGCTCATCACCTGGGATCATTATGGGCCTTTAAGATCAGGAAATGAGGCACACTTAGGACTAAATTTTTGTTGCTGTCTGTTTTGAATAGCTTAATTTTTAAATGCAAAGTAAATAGAATAAGGGCAGACAGTAAGCAAGGCCCTAGGCTAACAATATGAACAAAGGCCTGAATAAACCAATGTATCTCATTATGTGTCATTTCCTGAAGACTTCTGAGATATGAGAATCTCCAATTTTCTCAAACTGTTGTTGAATTTGAAGTTGTAATAAATTGCCAGAATGTTACATGTAAAGATGGTAAAGATAAGGTGGCTACACCTAAGCAGAGGTGTAGGGCAAGAAGAATCTGTTTCCTTCTAATTTAGTCTCACAAAACATCTTTTTGCCTTTTTGTGAAGGTGAAGTAATAGCAATGAACATATTTAATTTAATTAGATAAGTTAAATCAATTACATAAATTTAATCAATTGCATTAGTTCAATTAGATTGACACAATCCAGTTGCTCCGTATTTACATATTCCATGAAATGAAGTATTACCAATTCAGAAACACTTAATTTATTTCTTTGTGATCTGGCCAGGAATTTAACTTTATTTACTATCTGACAGATCTCTTCAGCTGAACCATCACCTTAGGGCCTAGACCAGTGCTTGTTAATTGATCTCCAGCTTCCATGCAAGGTATAGTTGGGTGACAGACATTCCTCAGCAGAAAAACTGATGTAAGGAATTATTTATTCCTGCTCTCACTTAGCTCTCAGCTGTGCTTGTGTGGCCACCAGTGTGGCCAGCCTGTCAGTGGGTGACTAAAATGCCTCTACCAAGATGTGAGAAGGAAAAGCACTTAGCAGAATCGAGGTCCCAGAGGGGTATAAAGCAGCTCTTATGACACCTGAACCTTGGTTTACACCTCAGGACACTTGGGTCAACTGTATTAAACCAGAATTACTTTAACCTGGAAATAAATTGCATAAAACAATTGCCTATTGTAGGTGCTGCAAGGAGGAAAAAAAAGCAGAAAACTGGCAAATTATTTACAGTGAATGCACATCTCATTGAACTTGTTATGTGGCACCTACCTACTAAAAGTGAGGCTGTCAGCAGTTTGGGATCATAAGGGCTTTTCCCCCGCCCATTTTCAAAATGTGACTCTTCCATTCTAAAAATGTTGTCCTGTGAAATAAAAAAAATAAATTAAAATTTAAAAAAATGCAAAAAGAAGGTAAAAGCAACATTATTTGATTAAAGAAAACTAAGAAGTAATTTGAACTGTGTTCAAGGAGAGTGCAGTGTATGCGAGTCCTAGTGGGGTTTGTGGCTTCAGGGAAGTCAAATTGCATTGGGTGAGGATCTCCTAAAAGTGCCCATCTCCTAATTAGTTTGTGCTGAATCCTAGTCAAAGGCAAAAATACACATAAACAGCTTGTGTCTCTTCTGTTCCACTTTGCATATAATTTATTTTCATATTAATTTTCATGGGTTTATTGAATTCTTTTTGCTTTCACTGAGAATACATCTGAGTAACGGTAACTGAAGAAGCAGAAATTTGAAACTTTTATCTGAAAAAAAGATAAAATCTATTTTTTACTGACTATTATTTTCTGAAATGTGCCATCACTATAGGTTAGTACATAACATGATGCTAAATTCTGCTTTTCCTAGCCTGACTATATCCTCAAATTCAATTTCAATTGCATCAAGAAAGCTATTATTATTATTACTATTATTATTATTATTACTACTCAATACCTTGAGATGAAACTTTTAAAATATACAGGCTGAGAGCAAATCATAGGGGAATATAAACCAAGATTAAAAAGGGCTTCAGTCAACACCAAGTCAAATGAAGGTAAATAAATCCAAAGCAATGGGCTTTTCAGTACATTTAATTAATTTTAACTGGGGGACCAAGTCTGCCAATCAATTTGAATAGTATGTTTATCTTACATTTTGCACTGAGGATAAAACCAGAAGAACAGATGCTTTTTGCACAGAAGTCTTCAATATTCACTGAAGGCTTGTGAAGACCTCAGAAAAACCTTGGATTTCCATTTTCCACCTGCATTGTGGTTAATTTGCACTGACACTAATTAAGTCAAGGAGCCCCAAAGAGAAGAGATCGACCTCCACCTTGGAAGCAGCATCCTCCTTGGCTCCCTGCCTTCACTATATTGCTCATCCATACTGAACCCACGCATGGGCCAGGCTAGTGACCAAACTTCCAAATAGTGTTATTTTAAACCCACTGTGTCCATGATTCTGTAAGCCACAGACTACAGATTTTATTACAGGCTTGTTCAATTACATCACAGAAGCACGTATCTGAGTGCATTTATTACATATTTTCAAAAGCACGTGAGATGGATTTCACATTTCCTTCCATTCACTGAAGAAAAACACGAAGGGAGAATGAACTGTTAGGAGGATAGCCATCTATGGCTTACTGCACTGTAAGATAAAAAGGTTGGACACAACTTCGTGAAGTTTGATCCCAGAATTCAAGCACAATCTTCTAAGTCATGTTCTTGTACATGTAGCCTGCCTGACTATGTTTATACAGTCATCCTGTATCTGTAGTATCTGACACAGTATTAACATTTCTCTCTTTCTTATTGTCTTTCTTTCTGGTTCTTAGTAATCCAGACACATTCCTTGCTTCTCTCCAGTTTTCTGTCTTTGCTCCTTCTAACCAGAGATGAATAAATAACCAAACAGAAAAGCATTTCTGGAATTCTACTGTAGGGTCCATATCTAGATCTTGCACAATAAATAAACGTAGTAAATTGATGAGAATGCTAAACCTCAACTGCAATAATAGAAGATGGCACTAATGCTACAAGCCATTATTGAAAATGTTATTATCAATCTACATGTCTTGGCATTTGGCACAATCTTGGCATTTCTCCTTAACAGATGATAATTGCTCAACCTGCATACTAATTTATATCTGATAGGGCTACAGAGTCAGTGGCATGACAGTTAAAGCAGAATATATTCCCAAAATAATCCCATGTGTCATTGTAAGACAAATAGGAAACAGATGTGAAAAGTGATTTGGTGTAGGAAGGATCTGATTTTTGACTGTATTCTTCTGGCTTATGTCACTGTAACTCTACTGATATTGGTGTGTAGAAGGCAAGAACAAGCAGAGACCCAGGTCAACCTAAATCAGAGATGATCTACCCTTCTCCTTGTGTTTGTGGAATAAAACAACTGAAATAAGAGGCCTGAAAGGAAAATCCCACAGTGTTTTCACATTTCAGTTAAAAAGCAATGAAGAGACAAGTACTGAAAGTTTCCAAATTTATGAGTGAGTAATAATGACAATAAATACATCATTGTTAAGTGACAAATAAATGTATCATGGTTAGTCTGAGGCCCCAAGAGGTCTGATAAACATGCTGTAGGAAGTCTAACCCGTCACGAACAGGGCAACTTGCCCAAACAGCTTTTTGGGTGCTGAAATCAATCCACCTATATCTACAAACCAACAGAACATAAAGGCAACAGAGGAATAAAATCTTTTCTACATACCACCTGCCATTTTAAAAGCCTAGGAAGCAATATGACTTGTTATATGTATTTGATCACACTAGTGACTTGTCTGTGGCATTTCCACCCAAATTTCATCAGTCTGCCTGGAGATAGCAAAGAACAAGGCTCTGCTCAGAGATTTAGGGGGTCTTTGGATTATGTCAATGTGGCCCTCTTTTGTACAGCACAGACAAGAGCTGTCCGATGGAAAGAATGCACACTGTTTTCAGAAAAATTCTGATCAGCTAGTAATTTTGCTGCTTCTTGGGTTTTGCAGTTAATTGAATACAAAGAATGGTACTGCAGTGAGTCAGCAAATGCCTGAGCCATAGACAGCAAAACCCCCTCTGTATTAAACAAACGCTAAATGTTGCAAAGTTTTATGAGGGATATTACAGAATCAAGGACAGGAATTCATGACAAAGCAAGATTGCCAGGTGGGAGAAAAGTTTCAAGAAATGCAAAAAGAAAAAAAGAAAAACAAAATTCAAAGAAAGGTCTTTGTAACTCAGCAATTAGCCCAATTTATTGTCTAAACCCTTTCATCAGTTGCATTGGCATTCCAAAAGGATATTACAATGTACTTCAAACCTTTTTTACAGATCCTTGTAGCTAAAAACCTTGCTGTGGCATGTTTTATGGGTTATTAAACACTAAGTTTATATCTCATTGATGCTTCTTTATAATCCATAGTAAAACCACTGAAAATGAGATTGTTTAGGTCTTGAAATTCCACAAACCCATAAAGAGAACAACTGACTGCTGGATCATGGTATGACATTAATTGTTTCACCTAGTAAATGCCTTGCATTTGAGGAGATAATGCTTCTAGCTCCTTAAAACATATGTTTTTCTGTAGCAGACAGTGTCATAGATGGCAAGATTTAGCCAAAAAGAACTACAGTTCAGTCCTGGAAATGAAGGAAAGAATTGTTGTGATTCCCAACGTTCTGTCACTTCCAGGCCCCAGAGACTTGCTTCCAAACAGCTGAAATACTGAAACAATGTGTCACATCATGACACTGAGTGGTGACAAGACCTTGCTATCTGACTAGACATTTCTCATCTTGTTATTGATAAACTTCAGTCAGCCAGTGAGCCAATAAAACATAATGCTATATATACATAAACATAACAACTCTGTATCTATTTATACATATATATATATTTATACCCAGTATGATGACCTCTTAAACAATATTTTTGTATGTCTGCCTATACCTAACCCATCCAGTACTGTCTCCACATAACAAAGATAAGGGATATGACAAATTAGCTGTTATTGGTATATATATATATATATATATATATATATATATATATTATTTCCCAGTTTAGTACTACTGCCTTGCAGTAGTAGTACTGCCTTGCAGGTGAACATGTGGCCAGCGAGGATGCACTAACCTACCATCCTAAGTCTGGACAGCACTCACTGAATTGCTGAATTTCAGGGGGATTTTATTTCTGTAACTTTTCTGGTAATTCTCGCAGAAATCATCCCAGAACTGCAGAGCGTAATGCAGCAAAACCACTGCTGGTCAATAAACACAGTGCAAGCAAATGATCTGAATAGACTTTGTTGATGGACTGTCTACAGCTACTATGGAATTACTACTGGTTTAAATTATTAGGCATGGAATGACAGCAGTGAAGCCCCCCAGCCATTCTAGTGCAATGGAATGAACTCATAGCCTTACTCTTGTAACCCTCAAACCACAAATAGAAAGGAGTACATTTCCAGGGTATTTTTCAGGGACTAAATGATTTTCACAAGAAGCTGCTGAACAAGGAATGGTCCAGAAACATGCCATGTGCCAAGAGCCTTAGGAACTATCATAATTTTTGTTTAATAAAAAAAGTAGAGTTGGCCATAGCTGTGAGAATTTTTGATGTTGACATTCCTCTTACTATTTACACAGACTCTGCTGTGCTATGATGAAGTATGTCATAAAAGAAACTGATCAAGAAAAAAAAAAGAAGGTAAACCCCAAAAGTAACACTCCTGACTGAAAACCCCAGAAAAAAAAAATAGCTCCAAAGGATTTCCAGAGTGCCTGGAGTATAACAATGCATCTATTGTGCATTGGAGGACTTTAAAGCCAGTGGCAATGTCTCTTAATTGAGTAAGAAGTTGCTGGCATAGAAATATTTTGTTCTCTGTATTGTTCAGTATTGGAAAGTTCAAAAGGCAAAGCTCCACTTCCTACTCAAGGGAAAAAGACTCAGACTTGTTAAGGTTTGGATTTCTCCCCTCTACATAGAGGTATTAGTTGAGGTGGCTGAATTTGCTGCCCTGGTCACAGCAGAAGGCTACAGGTCCCTCTGAATGAGGAGTCAGAGCAGCTCAGAACTGCAGCTCCCAAGGGCGAGATCTCATCATTGACCACAGAGGAGCCTTCATATGAAGTTAGGTCTGAGCTAAGAATCTTTCTGAAATGAACACTGCAGAGGTAGCTGATTAGAGACACCTTAGAGACTTTTACAAAACAGAAACTTGATGATTTTGCTCTTTGGGTTTTTTTTTCCCTTTTTTTCTTTTTTTCTCCTGCCTTCCAATATATTAATACCAGTGAATTTTTGATTCACCTCTTGCCCATACAACTATCTGTGCACATATTAAATAACTACATCAAGGCTATTTCAGAGAGGCTTTTGAGCAAATTTCACTCTGTGAGAATTGATTTATTTATGAATTATGTTACTTTTTAAGAATAATTTTAAGTGAAACAACTGTGCAGGATATGGCTATGTTGTTATTGTTATTATATTTCCTACTTCACACTTAATCTATTGAGTCATGAAAACTGTTAAATATGAGGACTTTGGTTTCAGGTTTGGGAATCATGCTGTTACAGAACTTTTAATGAGAAACTTTTATTGAATTTATCCCCATGGAATGCTTAATTTTTAAAAAAGTGCAAGTGCAAATAAATATAATGTGAGAAATTATGCAAAAAATACAAATATTAAAACAAATGTAAATGTTGAGGCAAGTGGTAACCATTAGGGAAATAGGTGAAAAGTGATTGAAACAATAATGCAACTGCTTTAAATCATTAATTATTAGAAGAAAAAAAAAAAAGAAAAAAGAAAAAAGAAAATAAGTGCACACAGTGGGTTTCTGACTTTTCATCTTCAGGCTCCATGTGCTATAGGGTTTTACCTGCAACATCTGGAGGACACTGGACTCTGCAACACCTTTATTACATTTTGTTTTTCCAACTTGAGGCTTAGTGGAATTGAATTATGAAAATCAGTTTTAAAATCCTACAGGAAATCACTCTAAGTGACAGATCTTTAGTGAAACAGTGTTCCCAAAGAAAGGACTCTAGCTTCTGTAGGACCTGGAACTGAAACTTTCTGGGATGGCTGTGCTGTACTGTGCTAAAGGGCACAGAGAAGGAACTTTGTTGAGGAGTATTTACCTGCAAAACTGATCATGAGCTATGAAGATCTGCCCAGCTCTCCGTGCCTCCCACAGGCAGTTTGCTCAGTTTCCTGATCACTACAAGACCTCTCAAACAGTCCCTGCATTAATCTGTGTCCTCTTCTTCAGACTCAAGAGATATTCTTTCCTCTATATCTGTAGATATTCACTGGCATTTTGGTGCCTGAAAGTCTTATTTTTGAAATCAAAACAAAAGAGCTGCTGTGATCATAACCGGCTCCATGCTTCATTTCTGTAGATTAATGAAAGAAAAACAGGTTTCTGTTTCTTCTTTTATCCCTATACATCACTTCTACTGGAAAGTTTTCCTAGCTTCTGATCTTCAGAAGATGCCTTAAAATGCCGTAGACAATTCTGGAAAGCACAAGTTTTGAAAACCTGTCTCCCTAGACTGAATTTGGACAACTCACCCTCAATAACTGTCTTTCAGTCAATTATCAAACACCCCACATTACTTTGCTTTCTTCTGAAATTAAATCTATCAATATTTATTAATTTACCATATACCTTTGCAAGAAGGGAAATAGGGAAATGTTATCTATCTATCTATCTATCTATCTATCTATCTATCTAATTATAATCCACTGAATTTAATGAAAGGGAAATCAGCCAACTGGGCTGTTCAGGAACAGCTGGTTCAATCTATTCATTATTCCTAGCTCATGATCAGTAAGTGCTTCTGCTTCCGCCTGGGAGAGAAACCAAGTGCCAATGTCAAATGGTGAAGACTTGTTCACACCTGAACATACCCGTCTGCATACTAATATTGGTATTTATATTAATAATAGCCTCTTCCAAATTACTGTGCAACATATGTAAATAAAAGGGAGGGCAGGCACAGTCAAACCGAGCAGCTGTTCAAAAAAGATACGTATGTTTGTGAACTTGCTTTTGCAATACTTCACAAACTAAATTCACTAGACTTACCCGATTTTCATGCAACAGCTTTTTGGGTTTGGTTTTGTTTTTCCCTGATGATGTCATTTATCTATTTGCACCAATTTTAACTTTCTGCCCATTTTGGATAATGTGTTCTAATTCTACAGCAGATAAATAAGCAGAGATTAGTTTCACTGTAGCGTCATTATACTATTTATTGTGTTAGAAATTCCTGCAAGTATAGAGTGATTAGAAAAAAGAAAACAACTCAAAGCAAACCAAACACACAGTTAACGTGAATGACATGTTAACCTTGACTGATTAGTAAAGACACCAAAAATGTCATCCCAATGGCATACCAGACACTAGATACCATCAAGGATATTGAATAATTCTCTGAGGACACTGAGAATTAAATGCCTTTGTATTGCAACTTTCTGGGTTGTCAAGTGTAATACATCACCTAAGATGACTGTCTGGCTCATATAGGATGACCTCTGGAAATATAACCACCATACAACGACTGTCTGTTCTAGTCAAGTTGTTAAGTGGTCTGCATATGTAAGAAATAAGATATACCAACCTAAAACCAGTACACATAACTGAACTACATAACCTAAAAGTATCCATTCTTTAAGTGTTCTTATTCTTGCCCCTAACATATTTTCCATTAAAAACATTTGGAACAGATTCTAATTGCTTTAGCAGATTCTACTATTATGTTAAATAAATTATTGGGCCATACTCTATTACATGATTGTACAAGTTTTCTATAGTTATTTTTAGCATTCAAGACCACTTCTTTCCCCCTTTGTCTTCTGGATTTCCTGTATGTTATTAGACTGTGGTGAGGTCAGGCATCAGAGGAAATAACAGCAGTGCTGACTCCTAGACCCAATGTTTTATGAATTACTGAGCATCAGTGATGTAATGGCAATAAATCTAACCCAGCCTCAGTCTTGTGTCCTGTTGTAAATAAATGAAGTTAGCAAAGGTGTTATTTTATTCAAGAGCCTTCCTGATGCGAACAAAAATGTTTTCCCCAGGGGATTGTTTGTAAAATTGCTTCTGTAATTAGGGTGCTGTTTAACAAGAGAAGGGCTCTTCAGTTTTCCTGGGGGAACTTTCAGTCTGAGTCAAGGATATCTTATTTACAACACAAAAACAACTGCAAATTAGGGAAGCAACATACAGAAAGGACTTAGTCAAGTGGTATTAACATATAAGCATATGGCCAAGATTTTCTAATTTCCCAAGTGATTTTGCACACTCATAAGTTGGGCACCCAATTTAAAACTTGCTCAAGGGCTCTGATTTTCAGCAAATACTTTCCTGGGCAATTTAAAATTCTGATACTTGGAACTGTTAGTCACTTCTGAAAACGAAGGCATATGTCTGCACTGCTTTTTATCCTATCTGCCTTTTAATTCCCAGGAAGAAGTCTCTTATATGAACACATGACCTAAATTAAAGGTTTCAAAAATCTGACTGTAAATGAGTGACAGAATAAGGAGCAAGCCTAGAAAAATACAATTAATTCTTTCTCCCTAAAATAAGAGAGCATACTTTCAGACAATTTGTGCAAGTAACAAAGGGGCAGAGAAGTACATCACAGCACTATTAAGCTTTGTTTTTGTCTCTAAGATACTGCAACTGATTTGCAGCATTTCATGCAGAGGTGCCTATGAAGTATCAGATCTAGACCAGTGTTTGACACGTATTCAGATTTTTAAAAAGACATAAACAAAGTCTGAAATACAGAAGCTGAAATTCTGACCCTTTGGGCAATTTTGCTTTTCCTGAGGCAAAGCTTAGATCTGAAATCTCTGCAATAGGCACTTCTCTTCCTCTTTGTTCCCTCCACGTGCTTTCAGTGTTACAGCACCCAGACTTTCTGTAGCCTCATTTCATTTTTCTTCATTATCAAGTAATAATATCGTCAAATTTTAATAACTGGTATTGCATTAGAGAACAATGTATTTGAAAAGGTAACTTCTATTGTGCACATGGAGACATAACTAACAGTAGACATAATTATAACCTCTCTCTGTGACAAGTTGCAATTATTCCTCATGGTACTGTGTCTAAGAGCAATGCATTTCTCATACTGGTTGGGGGGTTTTATTAAAAAAGTCAAGAATGTTCGATATTCTTTTCCCAGTGCAACAAAAACTTCACTGACACAGTAACAGATGGATTTAAGTGGTTTTGATTCAAGGTGACTGAAAAAGTACATTAAAATTCACTGATTTTTTCACTATCTTTCCTTCTTTTCTAGCACCCAGGAGTCCCCAGAAGGTGAGAGAGTCAGTGACACTGGCAAGAATATTTGACACACTCAACTCATGTATCTATATATGTACATTCATAAATAGGACTGCACTGTGTCAGCAGGGCTAATCAGCATCCAACCAGGTAACCCAATTACTGATATTTATATTTTTGAAAAAGAAATGCAGCCTTTCATTTAACAGAACTTTGACTCCAAATCCTGGCTCATTATATAGTATGGTGTAGTGTAGTACAGTATAGTTTAGTATGGTTAGTACAGCATAATATAGATTGACTTTGTTGGTTAAAAAAATCTAACAAACACATCAACCGGGTTTTTTTTTTGGTTGTGTTTTTTTTGTTTGTTTGTTTTTTTTGTTTTGTTTTGTTTTTGTTTTTTGTTTTTTTTTGTTTTGTTTTGTTTTTGTTTTTGTTTTTTTTTTTTTTTTTTTTTTTTGTTTTGTTTTGTTTTTTTGTTTTTTTTGGTTTTTTTTTGACAAAGAAAGCTGGAATTCTGATTTCTTCATTTTTCACCCTCTACCACCAGATCACAGACATGGTGAGGAGTAGTCGTGGTCATGAACTGAGTTATGCAGGACCTGTGCTCTGCACAGGGTTAAGTACACTTAAAGCACTAAACACCACAGACTGGTGCCATTCCAGATGTGCTGAGATCCTGAGGCTTTCATGGGTATCTTCTCTGGCCCATTTCTTAGAGCTTCAGCATGGAGCCCACTGAAGTCACAGAAAGATTCCCTTCAAGTTCAGTGAACACCAGAGGAATCTTTCTCATATCCCTTGCCATGTTTACATGTTAACTCGAGGTCATGGCAAATCCTTCCAAATGAGTATGAATTAAAACAGTTGTTCTCCATCACTGTCAATTTAAAAGGTTTGAACTGATGAATATATGATTTCTAAACCTGCATCTATACCACCACCCTTCTGCTTTTTGTCATCATTAAAGTAATGGCAATAAACACTGAGAAGAAAAATCATGTGTGTTCTTAATCCATACCAGTTACTTGTTTTACAATGCAAGTTTCATTTGCATTTATTCAGATAAATGGTAAATGTTTAACTGCATTTAGCTGTTCATCTTAGAAATGTATAATTACACACAAACACATATATCCACAAACAAAAATAATAATCCCTGAAATATTAATCATCTCACCTGCTGTGCCAAATCACCCTTTTAATTTATTATTCATGAGCAAAGACACCTTTAGACAATGATCTGGGTTCTCTCCTCGGCAATGATTGTGCCACCCCAGTGAAAGCCAACAGAACTAAAGAACAAAGTCAGTTTTGGAGATTATCAAGAAGAACAAATATCAGAATGACCCATATGTTTTTTGCATATCCACAACTTAGGTATAACTTTTAAATTATTGGGTTGCTTCTTGTCTTAGTTTTACAACTAGACTGTTTCCTTGCTTTAATTTAGCCCTGGATCTGGAAATTTTGAACCTAATTGGTAGGTAAAAAACATATGCCTTGGTATTTATTTAATAAAATCTCAGACCATCTGCAAGATAATGCTGCTCAGTTTTCTATCACATTGGATGTAAACATTTCAACAGGAGAAGGTGTTTGTGCTGTTTGAGGCACCTTCTGAACTCTGCTAAGCTTATCTTCTCTTTAGAGACAAAACTTTGTTTACCTCAGATTTGAACACTGATTACAGGCCCCTGAGAAATAGGAGACAGTTTTTGAAACATTGTTAACCATAATTGGTTCCTGAAATGTAAATCCCTTGAAGGGGAAGAACTTAGAGATATGGCCTTGTAGGAAAAGTGACCAGAAACTTGGAAGGTGCTGGAGGATCTCTTGTAAGACAAATCTCACAGGGCCAGAAAGGTCCACTGGGGCCACACTGTGCATTTAGAGATGCACAGAAAACGTGTGGGAATGATGTGCATCTTTTCCCTTTCCCTTCCTTTTGTATGAAGGCATTAAAATTAACACAAATGGAATTTGAAACATAATAGCCCAGCTATCTTCCTGTTTCAGGAGGTGTTAGTGGTAGCAGAGAAGTTAAATCACAAGATCGGCATTTTATTCTCATATCAATAACCAAGCATCTTCCATTCAAAAGCCATTCAGTCCAGGCCACTCTCCTCTCATGTTTCAGTGTTTCTATTCAGCTAAAATAGACCAGAACAACTTGTGCACTTTATGCAAAGCTGTGTTCATGGTTTCCTTTTGTGTCTTTTCACAGAAAACAATTCCAGAAACAGTAGTGCAGTACATATTTAATAGATCAAATTCAAGGTATTAAAGTTGTGATTACTTTTTTTTTTTTTTTTTTTTTTAATGAATGATATCAATGCCCAGTAACAGTCAGAAAAAGCAAATTTCACACACAGAGTTTTTAGGAATGAAATAAAGAACAAAACCAACAGTGTCTTTATGCCTCTTTAAATGCATGGCACTCTTACATTTCAGTACTGCCTGAAGTTACAGTCCTCTAACTCAGAAAACATACCCATTGAAGGAAATAAGAAGAAAAGAAGAGTACTCTCAGTTTTTTTCCAAAAGGAGAAACTGGCAGGCAGAAGGTTTAAAATAAAATAAAGGGATGTTACTCCCATGTTGCAATTTGTAGGGCTTGGGATGCTGTGGATACTTAAAAGATATATGAGCTCAAGAAATGCCAGTACTAATTTATCAAAACCAAGTCATTGAAAAGCATTAAACACAGAGATTCCACGCCTGGTTCAGGAAATCCCTGAACAAGCAGTGCTGGAGCCTGGGAGACGATATCACTAAGCACTGCTGCCTGCTCGCCACTCATTCTCCTGGCTGACATTCATTATGGGACCCGGTGAGAACCAAGGTCCTGGGCTAAATGAGCCTTTGGTCTGAACAGATTGGACTGTTCTTATGAAATGAGGCAGAGAGAAATTAGGTAATTTAGCCAAGAAATCTATGCCAAAGCAAAAAGCTAATGTTCTAGTTCCTGAGCCTTGCCCAGTGCCATAAACAAAAGTATATAGTCCTGCCTCAAATCCCAGTCAAGCGAATGGCAACTGAGCTTACTCAGCACATGCAAAGCTATGCACAATGTGCCAAGTAAAATTGGTAAGGATCATTTGTGATGGGGAGAGTACATCAGCTTTTGTGCACAGTTAGCCTTTAGTCTCCCCGTGATTCCCAAGTAATATCTCTGTTGGGTTCCCCATGCATGGACAAATTGCCATATGCAAATTGCCACTTGTTTTCTATTCACTGGAGTTTTACAAAAACTAGCAGTGGAAGCAAAAAATCCCTCTCACAGATTTCCTGCTCTAAAGCAACTTAATTAACCAAACTATCATATAAATAAATATTTAAAAGAAGTTAAGTCATTTAGCTTAGAATAAAGATCAGAAAATACATACAACAATATTTCATAGAGACAACTTTGGGTTTTTTTTTCCCTGACTTCTATGATTTATATACATCCAGTGGAGATTGATGTGGCAATATTATTCTAAAAGTTACCATCACTTCCAATGCTTATTAAAATAATCTAATCTATTGAAACATATTGTAGGGAAGAAGAGCTGATATGTAATTATATCTTTCCCTAAACTGTTCTTTGATTTGGTTTCAGGATTCAAGGATCCACCCAGTTTTTGTGTTAATAGCCAGCACTGATGTCACTGGGAGAAACAGAACGGAAGATAGAGGTGGAGGTTGAATTTGAAGATAAATTTAATAAAAACATTAGAAACCACTGGATAAGAAATGCAAACAAACATCCAACAAGTCCACCTCTGGTTTCATAACTTCCTTACTTCTTGATGTATCATAATATCCTTCCTTTCCCCTTTTTAATCATGCAAACTAACAGCTGTCTTTTTAAATATTTTTAGACTCAACTTCAAGTGCCTCACTTGATACCATATGTCACACATTTCCTCTCTTTTTTTTTGCGAAATGGCTTCAGATAGAATGTTTTAACCTCATTTTCCTGCTGTCTGGATTTTGTCTGTTGGTATTCAGAAGCCTCCTTCTATCTCAAATGTCATTCATTTTAAGTCATCTCATCAAATTTTGGTCACAGGTTTTAAATTCTGCACTGTTAATCTTCTTAACCAATATAAGAAGTTAAAAACTCATTTATTCCAAATTGCACTATGATGAGGATACTCGCTTACAGAGCAGCTAAAGTAGAAGATTACTGGTGGAAAATTAATAACTGCAAATTGCAAATAGAAAATGAAGTAACAATAACAGGATGCAAAACAGACCAGGCTTGCTTACAGTGGCCATTTGTTTTCTTCTTTCTGCTGCATTCCCACCTTTCAACTGCTATCTACCTTGCCATCACATTAGTTTTCAGCTATTTATACAATATTCAGCATGAGGATTTGATCAACTGTCTTTGGTGACAATGTCTGTGGAAGAACCCCAAAGACTTCTAGTAGATTTACATGTCAAGAGTGAACCTTAAAATCTAAGTTTGACAGAATACCTAAGTCCATGTTGTTTTCGGATGGCTGGTGTGGATTGTTTAAGATGGACAATAATTTGCCTCAAGTATTGTACAATTAAATTGTAACTCAATTTTCATACTGTTTCCTGAGTTCTCTTCTTGGATGCAATATGTATAATTTTATTCTTTCTAGTTCAGAGAAATATAAATCAATATCCAGGAACTTTTCTGAAATGCACTGCTTCTGAGTGGCTGTCTCATTTTATTTTATTTTATTATTTTTATTTCATTAGTGTCTCAGGTGTTATGGTAGATGGGAAGGATAAGCACTGTTTCTAAAGATGCAGAATTCTCTACATTGTCTAAGGATAAGGCTGGATGACTATATGAACTGAGTATGTTTCAGGTGAATTAAATCAGGTAAAATAACTTCTACCCACTGAAATAAGCTGTAATCTAAGTCTGTAGGGAATAAATTGCCTTAACATCAAGAAAGAGCAAAATCTGGAACACTTCCAATCCTCCAACATACTTCCCTGCTGCCATCTATTCATCTTTCTCACTTTCTTTTTCCTTCCATTTCAAGACCTGTGTTCTCTGGCACCATAAGCAACCCCAAATCTCTCTCCTTTAGCTGTTCAGAGTGCCCTGCCTGTGATGCTGCCTATGGAGAGTCTACAAAACTCAAAACTAAGTTGCTCTTTTGAAGCATCTAAATGCTGAAAATTGTCAGTGTCAGTTTTACTTCACATATATGAGCAATCTCCCTGAAAACATTGAAATAATTTACTCAAGTTCCTTCTGAATGAGGTTTTGAGACTGCTTTTTATAAAAGCACCTTACTGGACACTTAATTACATAGGTAATTAATGCTCTAATTCGACATTGGCACATAAAGCCTAATGCTAGCTCTACAGGAAACAGAAAGTAGTCAGTGATGACAGTGCATCAGAGATTCAGCTTTAAAGGCAACTTTAAAAGCAGATATGCAGCACTCATATTCATTGTCTCCAATTGTTCACTGAAATATCTTGAAAAAATATTGCCATCTCTTTTTAATAAAATAACCTGAAAGTTTAGCTATTGCAATTAAATTCAGTATGATGGTTCATTCATTCATCTATGTAATGAGAGTGGTAGCTTTTTATACTTTTTGTTAGATCTCATCTCACCTCTTACCAGATGGCTACTACATTTAAAATCCTCCTTACATTAAACACAAACCTTCAAATCCAACCTTTTTTTCCCCTCTGTTCAACAAACTGGCTTCTACTACAACATCATTTCTGCTTTTTAGGTGAAGACTTTGGGTGCAGTTGCAGCTGCTGTTGCAGTTTATCACACCCTTTTTTTGGAAATTTACTTTAGTCTCGTGAGCCTGGAGAAGACCAAGTGATTTAGAAGCAGAAGTCCCAATAGAGAAAAAAACAGGTAGGGAAGCTTGGGTGACTCACCACAGGTATTTAACTACTGCCCCAGTTTAAGTCTTGCAGTAATTGAAATCCTAGTTAGCCCCAAAGTATATTGCTTTTATCTCTTTGGGAAGTTTTAGAAGGGTTAATTCTGGATTTTTTTCTGACCACACTGCTTACTACTCAGAAAAACAAAAAAGAAACAAATTCTAGGAATAAGTTTAAAGAATACCCCTCTTCTTTTTGGGAACTTTACCTCCAAAGAAATAATTCTGCACTGGGATTTGATTCCTCTTATTCAAATGGGTCATGTGTCAGTGGGTCATTGCTCCATATAAGTAAGATGCCAGGCTTTTTGTAAGCAACTGAAATCTTTAGCTTTCTTTATGTTCTTCTATTATCTGTTTTAAAGTATTTCCTTATTTATTATCTTTAATACCCCATGAAATACACTGATTGTAAAAATAATATCTAAGTCACTAAATGTTATCTAAACTACTTACTACAATGTCAGCTAAAAGAAAGCATATTTTTAAGGGATTCTGTATCAACTTTTTACAAAAAAAAATAGCATATATTTTCCTTTATTTTCTTTTAGGCCTCTCTTGAAGACTTTTATTTTGTGATTCTGATATGTGACTGTTTTTTTTAATGTCAGGAAAGTACCTTGAGTTAAAAAATTTATTGTGCTATAATCTTTGTACAGCAAGATTTAGCATTTCTGCATTAACCATCCTTTACACTGTAGTCTTACTATCTCCCTTCGAGGTAATCCTTTTTACAGAGGGTCATGGCTTTTCACTGTCTGTATGAAAACACATTTGCACAAAGAAATAAAAGCCAAATCCACAAACCTACAAATGACAAGCAGAAAGGGCTTGTATTCCAGCTTGCTTGCCTGCAAAATCCTTTGAAAGGCTAAACAGCCTTTTCAGGGCAAGCCCTAATCTGCAGACTTGTATCCCTATGTTTGAATGTAATGAGATTCCAGTAAACACATGCACTCTGTGTCACAGTGAGCTCAGTTTAAAAGCAGCTTATTTTCAGCTACTTTCAAGCAGCTAAGACCAGATCTGAAATGCTACTTTAACTGAAATGAGAATATCTGTGAAGGGATTTGCACTGAATTTGTAAGAATTCATTCACAAGTTTCCTTATGGACAAGCCTAAAGTCATGCAGAGAGCTCTTTCACAATCAAAGCTTCCACTTCATTGTCCAAATTCTCATGTTTTAGTTTCCTTTCTTGCCTGAGGTTCAACAAAGTCAACTTTATCCATTAATTTTCTGTTTATCCTCACCAGTCTTTTAAAGAATACTTAAATCTTGTACTTGAGTCTGAATCATTGACTATTATATTATACCTGTTGGAAGAATGTGGCCTTTTTCTATGTTAAAAAGCAGTAATTTTATTTTGAAGCCAGGCTGAATGGGAATCTGAGCAACTTGATCCAATGGAAGGTGCCATGGCATGGGAGTTGGAACCAGATGATATTTAACACCCCTTCCAACCCAAACCATTTTATGATAAATGATACCCAATCTTTCCGTATTCTAAATTCAGTATAAGTTTCACAGATTTTTAGTTAGGAATCAAAATTAATGGTCTAGACTATACTCTACAGACTTCAAGGGATTTGTTCTTTGGTAAGTATTCCAGAAAAAGACCCCTGGTACAGAAACAGTAAGTTGATGAAGACTTACTTTTTCATTACTCTCATACTTAAATAATGAAATGAGATCCCTGTTTCTTAACAAAAGATGATGAAATGCATAAACAGAAAGGTTTGCTAAAACAGAATAAAATAAATTGTTATTCAGAGTCAATGAAGTTAAGCACCTCAAACAACTATAATTAGATTAAATATGCCACCATGGCTATTGTTGATATATCACCTTCATGACCATTGATGCTTAGCCAAACAAAAAATGAAACTTGGATCAAGTAAAAGGAAAAAACCCAGTGCTATTGCTCTGCAATTTTCTGCTGTTTGACACATGGTTTGTATTGTAGGTGCACAAATATCCCTTATGAAACCCTTTGCAAGCTTGTAAATAAACACTGGCCACACAGAATAATGTTGATTTATACAAATGGCAAATGTTTTCAGGTTTTATGCTGGTTCCATATTTCAAAGAAGCTGGAAGTATAGATGAAATTATCAGAGTCACTGCTTTGAAAAAGTAATCAATGCCATTTGTTTTTCTGATTACTGCTTTGTAATTAAAACACTTACTGGTTTGTAATTAAAAAAAAAAAAAGAAAAAAAAAGAAAGAAAGAAAAAAAAAAAAAACAAACAAACAAACAAAAAAAAAAAAAAAAAAAAAAAAAAAAAAAAAAAAAAAAAAAACAAACCTCTCATACCGCAGGGCAAAAGAATTCACTGGAAGATAATCTTACTATCTTACACTGTTTGTTTTCTAATTCCTCTCCTCTCTTAGACTGTTTGTTTTCTAATCCTCCTTCAAAAGCTGTCTCCTGGTTTGGAACCAGGCTGAATCAATCAGTATATTTTTTACTGTGCCAGAGGTAAAAATCTGTATTATCTGAGAAGCTACAGCACAGAGAACTGACCAATTCTATGAGAATCGAAATATTCAGACTTTTTTCACTCCTACATATGGTAACTTCCTGTAGGCTTGGCCCATAAGTGTGCAGAGGGGCATCTAAAGATTATCTGGCAGACAAATAGTTCCACCACTTCTAGTTACCTTCTGTGGGGACTCTTTTTGGCCCAGGGACACAGGACCATTTTCACATTACAATGATTGAAGCTTCAACTTTTAAGAAATCTGAATTGCAGACAGCAAAACCAATTAAGGCCAAACGACTTGCCCTGGGCAGAAGCCTGAGAACTAGAGAAGAACCCCGAACACTGTTGTTATCCTCAACCAAAATGTGCAGCAGTTTTCCATATCACCGATAAGAAGGTGCCACCACTGTTAATTATCTCACTGGCATAAAAAAAAAAAAAAAAAATCAGAACATGAAAAGATTTCTGTTGCGAATTTTTCGTGTTTCCTTTCCTGCTGCTAATACTTTCAGAGCTGATACTTTCCGTCTTGTGAGTAAAGCTTTCTGCAGCATAACACATATTTCTTTTTTTTATTTCTTTTCTGTTTCATCAGAAGACATAATTAGGCAAAACATTTAAAGAGTAAACTTAAGGTATGTTAATAATATCACTGCCTGGAGCAAAGCCAATGTTTCAGGAGGACAGCAGAGATCTGAACTTTACATCTTCTTGCTTACATATGAAAAGGTCTCAGATGAAGGATCTATTTATCTAAAGGATTGTTTCTCTTTAAACAAAGAATAAAAAAGCAGAATGTACTGTTTGATTTGTATTTGTCACTGCCAGTTTACATAATGCTAAGAAATTATTTTTTAAGTCAAAATCTGTCACTGATGTGGCCCATGTCATATTTCTACTTTAAGAGGTGGTGAAAAATGTTTATATCCACATCAAGCCGCTTGCTCAACTTTTCTAGTGTGGTTTATATTAAATACAGAAGAAGGCAGCAACTTAGTAATCCCTGAAAGCATCCTTGGGATGAGTCAGACTGCACTGTTAGCAAAACTCAAGTCATTTGGTAGCAGGTTTTAACTCCATGTAGCAGCAGATGTGTGAAAAAGACCAAGTGAATTTTAATACTTCTCTCATCAGAATGCTGCTACTTGAGCTTTGCACTTATGCAGCACATGGAACATCACTGTGTTAATTTTGACATTCCATTTCTCTTCATCAGTCTTGTCACTGTTCTTTTTAACACGTATCAGCTTTACTCTACATGTAAGAATAACCAAGATTGTTTTATGCTTAATAGCAAATGGATACATCTTCAAGTCCTCTGAGCAATAACATTATATATTTACATGCCTGATATTCTGCACATATAATAATTACTACAAGACTGATATTTAATTTACTTAATTAATTTCATTGGGAAGGCATGTTTGAAGCTATGTTGCTGAAGGATTCCTCCAAGGTAACCATTTAACAGCTAAGTAACCTTTGATTACTTGCCATAATGATACACATCTAAGACAGATATTGTTATACTGTGACATCTGAGCACTTTAACCTAAAGGTATTTATTATCAATCCCATGCAAGATTCATTATGTATCATATTTCATTAATGGAGAGTATTGTGTTCTCATCTGATTATGTACTTGCAAACATTTATTAATATATCTCTCTGAATGTGACCATGTTGCAACTTGGAGGAATCCATAGATTTTCATAAATCAGGAAGCATTTCTTAACTAAACTATACACAATCATACAGGAGAGAAGTTGTATGACAGTTCTTCTGGACCTAGCTGATATGAGCTCTAAATAGGAAATTGCATAGGGATGGACAATGTGTACAATTACAATTAGCAGTGCAAGATTTGAAACTGAAATAATTAAAATGTAAATTAATGCTGCACTGCAAGAATCACTAGTTGTGATTTATATCACTACAGGTGAGAAGACAGTCCAGACTTGTAGATGACTGCAAATGTACACAAATTAAAATAGATTAGATGACATAGCAATTCATCACCAATTCTAACAGGCGTGAATTCATCATGATAATATTTATTTATTCTGCACAATACTACTTTTTAGCTAAGTTTTCCAATGGTGACTGTTTTTTTCATCCAAATGTTTCTCACATTATTTTTGACTCACTGAGATACAGAAAAAAATATTTTTAAAAACAAAGCTTTTTTTCTGGGAAAAAATAAAAACAACCATATGTGAATTGTCTACAGCAAGTAACACAGAAGCTGAAAAGAAAGAAAAAGCAGGCATTAACTAGTCTTTCCTTGAGTTCCCAAGAAATGTTGCAAAGTTACTCACCCTTTTCCAATGAAATGAGTTAGGAAATAAACTAATTTACTCCAAATCCACAGAGGCATTAACGAGTCAGAGGAATATCTTTCATCTGAGTCAGGTCATACTCATTACATTATTTTTCTTACATGAATGAGGGAGAGGTGAAGGAAGGAACAGAAGGGCACAGAACACTTCTCTCACAGGAACGATGTTTGAGGGAAGATGCAGAGATTCTATATGGCTCATGCTCAGGAGCTCCAAGAGAAGCCGGCACGTTTCCAGACTTACCAAGTGCCATAAACAGAAAACAAGTTGTTACAAGATATGCAAGCAGGAACTCAGCATGAATGGAAGAGTAAACAATTCTTTTTCTAAGTGACTTCCAGTGGGTTTATTCTTAGATTTTGAGAACAGAAAGAGTTGCTGCAATCACTTAGTCTGATTTCCAGCATCACACAAGCTGTAGGCATATGGGACAAGCACAAATATTTAAAACACTACCTGTTTCACAACTATTCTTTATCTCCCACAGCATTTCAGCCGTAAATTGATTAACTCTTTGTGGCAGAAGATATATGGACTAATGTAAAAGGGAGATAATTATTTATGTCTATACACTGCTTTTGTATCTGTTATATTTAGATAATTCGGTGCAAAGTCCCATGTTCCTTCCCTGCACAAAACACAGTGTCTGTCTAAGCCATGACATGTTCCTTAAACTGCATTTTCTTCCTGCTCTGAGGTAGTAGTGCAGCAATCAAACATACATCCCTGTACATGGTGTCTATACTCACAAAAGCATTGTTTAAAGAAGGATGAAGGATTTTTTCTCTTATAAGACTTTCGAGATCTTGATGTAACTGACTGTTAGTTTATTTGTGTAATCTTATGCCAGCAAAACATGCAAAAAAGATGAAAGGTTGTATGTATACTGGCAAGGAAATATATTCTTCATTCTTTGTAAGGGTATTTAGCAAAGTTACAAAGTGTACAGTTAGTAAATTATATCTGCTCTTGTTTTGCAGAGATCCTTCTTCTTCCAGCCATCTTCTCTCTGTGTCTGGCATATATGGGACTAATTCTTATTCACTTTCTTACATGATTCAGTAATTTTTTTCCTTAGGAAGGAAAGTACTAACTACTAGTCAAATACATACTGTTTTCTTACTGGACTATGGAGTAGTGGAATTTTATGATTTAAATTAATTTAGATGGCAACAAATTTAAGACAGTCCTTGTATAACAGGGTAGAGAAGAGACTCAGTTTTAAAATCTTCTAAAGGTAAGGAAGCATCTGGAAAGTATTATGAAGGCTTTTTTTAGTATCAACATGAGTCTGCAAATAAAAGTGAGGATGGTCGAGATAGCAGGAGAAGAACAATTATTTCCTGTTCCACCAGGCAACTGCTGGAAATACCTTTGTCTTGCTGTTTACTCACAGAAATAGCAGTTTCACCTGCAGTTGCTTTGCTTTTTATCAAAAAAGAGGTAAGATTTAATCATTGTGGAGAAGCCACTTTTGTCATGCCAACTGCAGCTGCTGGTGAAAGAAAGAGATGTCTAAGGGACTTGAAAGCACACCAAAGCAGCCTTCCATTGGAAAAAATGACTTTTCTTTCATGAATCTGTTTGAAAGCTTCTACATCCATGAGTGTTCTCATTTTTCCTTTGGGGAAATTCCCCCTTTTTTGGGAATTCTGAATCAGTGAGAGTCTTACGGTCAGATGCAACATCAGAAACAGGTTTTGACGAGATCAGGCATGAATGTCTCCATCACTGCTGACGAGGCTGTGCCATGGCCATACTCAGCCTCCCTGGGCCCTTGCTGAGTCTAACTGCAGGCCAGTCACCATGGCAGTGTACCATTAAACTCATATAATGTGAACATGCAGAAACTATGAATATTAGGTTGGTCTGAAAGCATGGGAAAAGGCAGTGCTTTCAGACTCACATGTCTCTGAGAGTTAAATATATCACACAGACTTTAAAAAATGCCTGAAAGGCACTCCACAGCATGCCAGCTGTCATAAAATTTTAGGCAAAGACCGGTGAAATTAGTTCACCAATAAGGCCTTCATTAGATTCTCATGTCTGAGTATTTAATATAACTGGCTAGTTTGATGTTCAGCATTTCACAACACTGTGGTCTGTATGTGGAGCATCACCCACAGCTAAAACCTTGTGCATTGTGACCTTGGCTGTTTAAGGATTATTTGACAAGATATTGGTACTGAGCTACAAAAATAACACAGTCACTTCCTTCAGTGGTAGAAATCACATTTATCATTCTTCTTCATAAGGTCAGCCCCTGTCAACTGGAGCCTTGTGACGTGAATCCCACAATGAATAATGCTGCTTTGATGCTCATCTATCCAAACCTGAGCTCGGTAACTCCTTCTTTCAGTTTTGTTTCCTCCTGTGCCTCTATATCAAGAAATAATTCTTTTTATAAGTAATTTCCTCAGTTAAGTCAGTCTATGCTATAAGCTGGCTTTCCACTGTTTTTATGACATTGGTTTCCCAACAGATGGTGGTTTGTTATTTTATTTTTTTCTCCCCATATTGGTCAAGAGATCAAAGGATTTAGCCATACTTGTCTTTTGTTTCAAGAGGTGTGTGGATGAAATTTTGCATATGTTGCATGACTCTGAAGTTGGGTTAATGTTTTCAATTGTTACTCTAACAAGACCCAAATGCTGAACTTCTGTGTTACTAGAAACATTATAGGCTCTGTTGATGAGCCAACATAATATTCCCACCCAGAAAATTGGATCGACATCTTAGTATGATTGCCATACCTCTTAAAAGTACAATCTATGTCTGTAATGAATTAGGAAAACTGTATAATCTCATGGTAAAGTAAGGTAACCATGTGTCAGTGGGAATATTTACATTATGGGAATAAATAATTCATTATAACATCCTTTAACTGATAGGAGAAATAATGAACATCCAAATGCAAACAGTGGGTGTATTTTCAGCTCCTCTGGTAGTCATCGCTAAAGTTAATTTCCTTAAAGTAGTCACAAAATTCTGAGTAATACTTCTAACAGTGATAGAAATTAAAGCATTTTTTCCCTGTGACTGTAAAAAGGAAAAGTGCACCTCAGTTTTAGCTACTCCAGGGTAAGTCATAGGGAACTCCACTGAAGACAAATAGTTCTAGAAAAAAACCACCCCATACTTTCAAAGAATAAATTAAACACAGATCCTAAGAGGGTCTTTAACTTGAATCACTCATTATCAGAGCATATTCAAAGTTACCCGTGGTTTTAAGACATGGACTCACAAGACAACACATCACATGTGGTATCAGTGAAAGTCCACCCAGTGGTTCTGCATGTGCACATGTGCACGCTCCGTTCCACAAATTTACTTCCATGGAGGTCTCTCTCTATCTCAGTCTTTTTTTCTCCCCTCCAGCAACATAAACAAAAGTTTTCCCACAGTACTGAGACTTATTTCTTTGAACCTAATGAATATGTCGACTGGCTTTGGTTTCTTATTCATGGAAGCCATTCAGCTGTGGCACACTGTATACAGCTCTCCACTGTAATCAACCAGCACTGCTCAGCCACCAAGGACGAAAGCCATGTACAGTGAGGGAACAATGGTCTCCTCAGTTATCTCACTGGAAGCGTTCTACTGCAGAGATTCCTCTCATTACGTGGCTGGGGCTTCAAATTTGACACTATTACTCACACTGGACTCTTTCTGCATTGGGAAAATGTAAAAAAAAAAAAAAGTCTATGTTATCAATTACTTTGTTAGAGTTGTTTTTTTCCCAACAGTGCAGGACAGGATGCAGTATCTTGCCAATTCCAAGCTTCCTTTTGTCCCACTGCATACCTATAGAGATCAGACCAGATCCACAGAAACACCAACACTGTCTCCAGACCATATCCTTACTAGTTCTCCCTCATCTCAGACTTTTATTTGGTACAATTAAAACAAAACTCTAGAATGCTGGAAAATCACTTGCAGGGTGACTTCCACTTACATTTTCTTTAAAAGATCTGTATAAAGTAATATTAAATTAATATTGTTCTGGAGTTTGTTTTTCTGTTTGGTTTGGCTTGGTTTCTTAAGAATAAATTGGGAGGTCTGCCATAGCAATTTGGATATATTTATTAAGTCCTAAACAAAAGTTAGTTTCTGAATAACTGAAATGATCAGACTTGAATAGTGATTAGAGTTTCATTGGTGGTTTCTGCTGTGCAACAAATGGCCCTTGCAGTTGTAAATTCTATGTCTTTGTTCTGTTTCTCATCATATCTTATACCTCTTCTCAGTATGACTTATTAAAGAACTGTGCTTCCATTTTACCCTGAGCCATCTAGACTGAGGAATAAAGGTGAAGAAGTAAAATAGCCACCACACTGCTCTCACTTGTGTTAGTTTAAAACTTGATTTCATTTCCTGCATGTAAATGTTCAACCTGTAAATCTCAGAGTAAGCCGCAGACATAATTACAGGCTTTGTCACTTTAGACATAAATATATTCCAAATTGCTTAGGTGTAATTATGAAATATGCAAGGGCAGGACTGGATGCATTAAATGACAGCTGAAAACCTACAATGTTCATATTTCCTGTCAGTGATTAAAGCATGACCCCTTTGCTAAATACTTCACTTCCAAAAATGGTATTTGTACCGCATGTGAATTTTAAGATACTGAGCCACATCCTTTGCATACTTATGATTTGGAATATCCCTATTCTTACAAATACACCTTTAAATAGGAAAATGGAAGGTCAAATGGATCAGCTAGTTGTCAAGCATTCATCTGTCAAAAAGGCACATCCTCCTTAATTGAATATACCAGGATAAAAAACAGTGGCTGCATATTTAATTTATCATACTTTCATTGTGGTTTTTACATTAACAGTTTAGTATGCATTATCATTTTTATTAGGAAATAGATTCTTATCTTGATAAAATAAGATACTTGGGGGGAAAAAAAATTCAAAATTTTTGGGTTTTGTGTCCCACTTTGCTGAAGATGAAATATCCACTGCAGTTCTGTAGATTTTCCCAACAGTGAGGGGTAGGAAAGATGTCAGCCATTGCTGCCACGTGTGCTATGCAGTTGAGAGAAGTTTACTTCATAAATTAAACTATTCCGACAGCTAAATTATCGCATAAAGCCTAATAGTCCTACTTTAAAGGATCTGCTCTGGAAATAAATGCTTATTGGAAATATATTTTGCTTGGGGATGACAAGATGAAGTTTTGAAAAATCTGAGTTTTCCTGGTTTAACTTCTCTTTTAGCAAAGCAAGTGTTCAAAATACAGCTAAAGTCAAAGGAGATCTGCAGTGTATTCAAAGACAGGTGTTCATTAATAATAGCATTTAACCATGAACCTGATTAATATTTGTTTACAAAGGGATTTATGGAGTTTTTCAAAAAGTCTTTTAAATGGGAATCAAGTTACTTCTTTATGCTGACCTTCTAATTCTGTAACTTTATCACATGATAATGCAATGTAATGAGAGGTACCATTCAGGACGTAGCAGTCAGACTGTAAGAAATGTGTGCTTCTGCATGATGGTGCTTAAAAGCATGTAGACCTTCCAGCAACATATCCTGGTTTCCTTACTGAAATATTTGTCAGACCTTACCAGAACAACTTATTCACTTAGATTGTCATATGAGAAAGGACTGTCATGTTGTATGCTCTATCCTTCTACTCCTCTGGTAAATGTTAAATTTGGTCATTGAAAAGTTAACATATCACATGCCTTCCCAAACAGTGCCATAATGAATTATAGCTTGGAAAAAGAATTATATGCTAGATATAGCTACATATAATTGTATATAAAACTATATACTTAAAATATGCTAGGAAGGTGATAGCTACGACAAGATTTATTCTTCTTTAACAAGTGGAGGTAAACTGTACATGTATGAAAAGCCTGATTTTGTGTGAAGCATTTTCACACAGGGTAGCCTAAGGGACTGGAAACTGATCTCATGTGGAGCAGCAGAAGTGATGGTTTACAGTCTCATCACCTCCAGAGGAATCCGGCCCCTTTGTTTTGTGATTTTGGCCACTGATCCTGCAAGGTGTCTGAACAGATGTGTGCCTAGCACTGATTATCCTGTTACCTGCCATCCTCTACAGACAAGAACATCATTACAAGCAAAATGTTTTAGTGCCTGGGATTTCCCTGTATGGCAGAAACCATTTTTCAGCTTTTTACAACACAAGGTGAAGTACATCAGTCTTCAAAGATCTAAGAGACGTTTTCTTTTTCTCTGTGGTAAAACTATGCAAGCAATGGAAAGAAGTGGTCTAAAAGGTACTTACACTGTACCTTCTGTCTCTTTAGTTTTGTTTTTCTGTACTATAGTAACAGGATATCTGGAAGTTTGAAAGGTTGAGGCACCTGTGAACTAAAGAAGGCTATTGCAGTCTGTAAACCAGATCATCTTTAATGGCATTTATCTGTAATTATAGTGATGCTTAAAATGAGTATGTCACACAGTTCAAACTCAAATGAGAACAATCCTTTAACAGTATCCTTTTCCTTCATACTTTCTCTATATAAGCATATAAATCCCATATAAAGGTATAGTCAATTAGATGGAAAGAAAACTAGTCTCAGTTGTTTTTTAACTTAAAAAACCATTTGCTCTAATGTTTCACTTAAAATCACAGCTCAGAAATCTTGACTGATGTAACTAACACAGGTCTGCTGTCTTTACTGAAATCAGGCTAATTTATGCCACATCTACTATTACTGAAATCAATGTTTCATCCTGATTTTTTACATTAGATAAACACGTTTAGTACCAGTAGTAGCATTGATCTTTCAATTAGTGTGTTTCTTCAAAGCCATTCTTTCAGGGAAAAAATACTCTTCCATCACTATATATACGCAATATATACAGAGAGACAAACTGATAGATGCATAAATGTGTCAGAACAGGATGTCCATTACTTAGGAAATGCACTCTGGACCTCTTTCTAATATGAAGAAAAGAAGGGATAAAAAAGAGTGGAAAGTATATTTCAGCAAAATTTTATGAGTTGAACCAAAGATTTTTAAAACACACAGAGTCCGGAAAAAGCAAATATGTTACAGGTGGTAGCATTATATAACTTCATATGCAATAACTTAATGTTTTATGTACATCATAAATCTAAACTGAATTTAAACCTTCTTTATTGATTGAGAAATAACCTGCAAGTAAAGTAATCTCAGATCTTTTAAGTTCATGCAGTTAAAAGTGAGTTTTAATCTGTTGGACAATGACAAGAAATTTGGAATTAGGAGACAATAAAAGAAGCTGGTTTAGTTCTTCAGACAGTGAAGTGATTTACCTCTGCTGAAGAAACCCTAATGTATTCCTGCTGAGGATCTGGCAAACAATTTTGTAAAACTCTTGCAATGCCTGTCTGAGCATTAAAAGAAATTAAAAAGGTACTATAGGGCATTCTGTACACCTCCACCTGTGTGTAAGGGTTAAGTAAATGGAAAATCCTGTTCTTACTGAAGCAGGACTGTTCCCTGCTGGTTCACTCAAACTACCCCAAAGGGAGCCCCGGGGAAAGGGAGCAGGGCTCCTTCCCCCTGCTCAGGCATGCATAGGCAGGTGCATTCTGCATCCTGTTGTGATTTTCTAGGGGGTTTAATGCACCTCTGTGTCTCCCTGCAGTTGGATTAGTTCCTTTGCAGCACAGATCTGACTTGTTTAATTTTGCAACCGTTAAGTACAACACTCCTACACATCCAGCCCTGTTTTCTCAGAAGTCAGTGGGTGCAAAACATAGCTTTACTAATCACTGTCTTGCTTTGTCTGGTAATTGGTTTCTTGTATTATATCACATTATAGGGACAGAATGCCACATATTGCCTAGCCCCAGATCCCTGAAGTTGGTATAGGTGTCTGCATTAGGTCATCTCCCCTAAACTCATGCACATAAAATGGATGATATCAAGCTTTACATTTGGCTGCCCTCAGGTATTTTCTGCATATCCACACACTATGTTCTCACTAAATATATTCTTTCCTGCTTCCTCATGGTTTACGTGCTTAAAGCCTATTGAAACATTAACTTTATTCTTCCCTCTAAATACTGTGGTTATTCAGCTTACACATCTGGAATGGATTTAAGCGAAGATTAGTCTGCTTTACTCCTCAGACTGCGGTGTAATTCACAACATATTAGGTTGTATACATTTGTGCACATCATTTTTAATCAGATGCACAGCATGCCATTCATACCCTTTTAGCTTTTTATTATTACTTCTGATACTGTACTTCATCAGACTCAATTAAACCTGTCTAGTTCCATCACCAGAAATTATTTTCTTCAGGTATGGAATGGGGTTGTGATACACTGCTTCATATCAAAGACTTATTCAACAGATATAACAATTCATATTCCCATTACTTTATAACTGTCACACAAAGTAATTTATTTCCTTTTCCCAGTCATAAAAATTGTACCATGTTCCAGCCTCCTGCAGCCTACTCCAATTGCTTCCAGAGTCTCCTCTATCACTTACCACTCTTTTCTTTAAATTTCACTTCTCCACCCTCTCCAGTTTGGCAGACACTGATTTCCTCTTCTTTGGATTCAGGCAGGTGGGTTACATTCAGAGCTCAGATAAACAAGCAGTCGTATGAGAAAGTAGGTAACATTCCCTGACTATTCCCCTAATCAGTTCACATTTACCTTTGTAAGTGCTTGAAAAATAAATAAGCAGATGGTGAAATCAGTTAATTTTCCACAAGTGTTGTGGCAGAAAAGAAATCTTGAGGAAGTATTTTAGATGGCAATTTTTAACTCATAATCAACTGCCTGTCTCTGCTTATATTATTACCTTCTTTAGTATGCTAGGGAGGTATAAACTCTACATGATACGGAAGCAATGGCCCTTTGACACGTCCAGTGCTGCTGTCTGACACAAGAACATAAACCATCTGGCTCTCACAGATGCAGTGTGCAGGAGTGCAGGGGTTAAGACTGTATCCCCCTCATTCATGATGTCTCTAATAGCTGCTGTCAGTCAAGCACCCTCCTCTTCCTCGTCTCCCACAGAAGAAGCACATTTGAAATTCCTGGCTAGGTAGTATGGGACAGGAAGAAGCAGGCTCTAGCTGAGAGAAAGGACAGATTATTTTTCACTGCAGATCTAATAAATTCAATTTATTCATCTGATTTTCACCCTTTCAAGGGACAGAACCCAGGCTGTTAGATTGTGAAAGCCCAAGAAGAGGTGGGTACACTGCATCCTGCCTGCCTCACTTTCTTTCCACATGGGCAGACCTGACCTGAGAAAGCAGTAAACCCTCCTGTACAACTATTCAGAGGACACAGAAACTTGTGCAACTGGAAGGGTAGGTGAAGATGATTTCACTCATATCTTAAGTATGAAAAAGAAAACAAAAGCCAGTGGTATCCGAGGCAATTCAGGTAAACACACTCCTGATTTCCCTCATGTGCGAAACCAAGGGTCATGAGAATGATTCAGGATAAAGTAGACTTACAAACTTACCGCATACATTAAAAAAAAAAAAAAAAACAAACCAAAACACCCTCCAAAAAAATTTAGATTTTGTTTATAGTTAGGGACTGTTAAAAAGAAGCTAAAACAAGACTCCTCTTTCACTCCAGGGCCAAACACATCACTGATTCAGGACTTTAAAAACCCAGAATGTTAAACCAAGGTTAGATCTGGCCTCTCATCTCTGATCATCCTTTCTATAAATCCTTGATAAAGTGTGTGTTAGTTTTATGGTACAGCAATAAAACAGCCAAATGTAGAAGTAAATGACCTCATACGAGCTATCTTTGTGCAGATAGATTCCCTTGGCAGATAGCCAAGGATTGATTGACACACATCTTACGGAACTAGAGTTAATTAATATGTCTACCAATTCCCAAATGGATCTCAGGAAGCAGAGAATCTGTTTAATGCAGTAAGCAATGACATACTGTGTGTGGTCAAGAGACAATCACTAATTGCCAAGAATGCATTGTAATAAAGCATAAAAGAATATGAACAAACCCTTTCTGGTCTGCAGCTCCCTTATCCCTTCAAAACCTTGTTCTTAAGGCATTTTAAAGATTTATGTTTCAAATATCAAAAGACGTTTTCACAGGGAAAAATAGTTCCCAGACTATGAAGTCAACACTCAAAGGCTCTGTTAATTTTTCTATGAGAAGAAATAGTCATCATTCATTCAACAATGATGTCTTTATTTTCAAGGAAATCTGCAAACCTGAATTGCAAAAGCATAAGGTAACTTAAAAGAGCTGCCTTTTTGAAGTTCACAGAAGCTACAAGAAACACAATTATGGATTCACTAGTAAAACATATCCATAAATGCTGAAAGCACATCAGGAGTCTGACTGCTAAACTGAAACAGTCCATTGAGCAATACTCATGTTAAGCCAGACAGAAAACACAGTAAAGGAGACTAATTTATATTACATACTCAACAGAAGAATAAGAGACAGCCTGGTCTGGAGAAAAGAAGTATTGAAGGGCAGCACAGAGATGTTCTAGTCAAATCTTCAGCTAGGAAAACCAACCTAGTCCCATGACTTCCTTTAAGTGATTCTGCTTTTTACCGGAGAAGATTCTGCTCATCTATTTGGATATGATGATTACTGACAAAATAGTATAAGAGCTACTGCAAGAATTCTGCAATACTAAGCAAAAATCAGCAAGAGATTAAAGAAATGGGCAAAAAGGGAGTGATTTATTTTTCAAAAATAAAAAGGAAACAAAACCTAGGTGACAAATGAAAAACTGCCAGTATGTTAGGACAAATCTGAGAAGGGAGATTTATGAAGGTGTGACACTATTTTAATTCTAAGCTGGGAGAAAGCTGAGGTGGTGTCAGACTGTACTGACTGGGAGGAAACTAAAAACAGTGATGGGCCCAGAATAAACACAGTGGCTCTTATACCCAGTATTTGTCTCAATTACAAAAAACTAGTGCTTTCTAGCTTCATGAGCCAGGTAGAATGGGCTTACTTATACTTATTTAAGCCCCCTGGGGGAAGAGATGCTGTGCAGGGGAGAAAAGTTAGAGATACTGCTGTGATTTATCAATCAGCACGTCAGCACCTGATTCAGGAGCAGGTCTTACCAGATCTGCTTCCCAAGCCACAGAAACTAGTGAGAATGCATTTTGGCAGGAAGAGATCATGGCTAAACACCAAAAAAGATTAAAAAGAGGAAAAATAAAAATATTGTTTTAAGATAGTTTACCTCAGGATGGCTTCCAACTTCAATATAGGTGCAGACTGGATGAAAAGCCCCTGTTCCACAAGCGTACAGGTGGGTTTGGTTGTAAGCCTTAAGCACCTTGATGAAATTAGCACATTCTCTCTGCAAAGAAAAGGAGAAAAAAAATATTCATAGAGTTAATTCAGTGATTCTGACTTACGGGAGCTCTTCTGTGTTAGAGATATATGGCTGAATGATTTGTAAAGTGTGATCATTTCATGCTGTTCATAAGATTGTTTACTGCTAAGCATTTAATAAATAGCCTGATTTAATTTCTCATTTAAATATCTTTGGTTGCTATTTAATAAAGCATCCAAACCCAAAGAAAAGACTACAGAAAAAAACCCCTAGTTTTTGTTTCAGACACGCTTCATCTTTGTAATTTATGCTATTGCTGTGTTTGTAAGACAAAACCCATTTATAGAAATGTGTCAGAATGAAATAATGAAGAAAAATGGACCAACTGTTTGCTTGTATTCAATTAAGTAACAATTAGAAGAAAAATGGGCCAGATGGAAGGAGTTGATGAAAACTAAGTCATTGATACAGCATTTTTAGCAATCATATGAATGCTGCCTCAACCCCACTGCCTGTATCTACAGGCCACTCTTACACATATGAATACATATGTTAAACTTCTATACAATCTTTGACAGCCCCTAGAATACAAGCTTTTCAAGACTTGGACTTTATGTTTTCTTCCTAAGTAAATTATCCATTATGAGTTATTTTATTTCTCAGCAAGTAAAAACTTAATAGCAACACTAACAGTCCCTAGTACAAACATTATCTGTTATCTGTTAACAAAACTGTCATTATTAATACCTAATGTTATTAAAATGGATAGTCAAGATGACAACTTTTTCCATTTGTTTAGTAATTTTATTTCAATCAGGTCTAATATAGAAAAGAAATATGTCAATGCCTGCAAGTTGGTCTACTGACACAATTGAAAAAAATTGACTTCCAACAGAAGGAAAAGAAGAACAATGAAATTAAATATTTTCAGTAAAGTCTGTGTTTAAGATGAGGAAAATTTTTCTCTGTGTATTTAGTATCTTTTCACTGCTCAACTTATCACTGCTCAACTCTACCCTTCCAAGTAGATGAGGGCCCATGGAAACACCACCTGAGCTACTGCACCCACAGAAATCTCCTTGACTGACATCCTCCCTCTCTGTAACTCACCTGCTAATTAAACCAGATACTCCCAAACACAAAATAAAGCCTCTGCCAGGAAAATGCATGTGCAGTTTGAGGCATGCCTTAGGCCTCCACAGGGAAAAGCAATGAACTTACACAGATGAAACACTGATTCCCTGCCTCACTCAAAGGACTGTGCTGGAATGACTTTGCTCTTACAATTTTATTGTATATTTGCATAACAGATAATGGCAATGTATTAAAAAGAGCACCCAGAGAAAAGCATCCAGGATCTTACTGCAGCCCTGACTTATTGCTGATATCTTTTCAACAGAGATGGAAGAGAAAACGTAAGAGATAGTTAAGGTAATCCAACAGGAAATGGAAAGAAATAGAGATTGATGTTACTCTTAATTCTTTCCATTCTGACCTTTCTTAATGAAAGCACACAATTTCTGGTCCATTCTTATTCTTCCCACATACAAGTATAAGCATGAGCATACATTTATTATATTTATGTTTATCCACAGACTGCTTTCCACTGTCATATAGAGTACTAATCAAATACTGGGTATAAATCATAAAAAAAATACATTTCTATACTTTTATTAATGCTCTTGTTCTTTGCTGCTTTAAGTAAGAGAAATATGGAAAATGCAGGAAAGTGTATTAAAAATTTAATGCCTACAAGAGTAAAATGGGCAAATGCCCCAAATTCATGTAACATTAACAAAATTGAAATAGATCCTTTCTTGAATTCTGACATTCTGTGTTTCAGATGGAGCGTCTGACTTTGACTCCATATAATTTAAAACTGAGCAATGATGTGTGTGCATTATTAAAAAAATGAGAAATTTCTCACTTAAGAGTTGTATCTGGCGTGATATAAACACAATACTGTTTCTCTAGGACAGTGCTTTACCTTGTCAAGTTTAATGTATCATGATGTTAAAAATGTTTTTATGATCTACTACTACCCTTTACTAAAGCTTTTAAAATTACCTACTTGAAGAACATGAAGTGCAAGAAGCTGGTGGCCACAGACAAAATGCTGTGAGTAGATGGGCTAGACCTAGAGCCAGTGTGAGTAAATTGTGCTGATTTCAGAGGAATTATTCTGATTTACAGCAACACACCACCTTGACTGTATATGCACTCAGAATCACATAATCACAGAATATTCTGAGTTGGAAGGGACCCACAAGGATCATCAAGTCCAGGTCCTCAGTGAATGGCCCACATGGGCCTGAACACACAGCCTTGGTGTTATTAACACCATCCTCCAACCCACTGAGGCCGTTCAGCTTATCTGTAACATACAGCAAGAAGGTATTAGATAGCTAATGCTGTAAAGGTGGGATAGAAAAACCCTACTTAGATTAGGGGCAGGAGTCTTCTTTGATTTCTGCAGATGAAATTAAGAAAAGTTCAATCACCACCTTCACTGAATTATTATTATAGTCCAGATCAACCTGTGGGAGAAGGTGGATTAACCCTATCATAGCCACGTTTGAACATCCAGTGTTCAGGATTGACAGTAGTGTAAATGAGTAAATATCCAAAAGCAAAAAATTAAAAGTAAAATTCCAAAAGCAGATTTAGCTTATTCATCCTTCTTTTCAAGCTCACCTAATTCCTCGTACAGGGTGTTTTCTACCTTAGATGTCTGATAAAATGCACAACCTAGTTAAACAATGGGGAAGACAGATACCTACAGCAATAAACCTTTGACTATGATGAATAAATTTATTTAACATTTAAAGTTCCTAGTCCAGTTCAGGCTGGTCTTATAGCTCCCCTCTGTTTTATAGCTGCATAAAGGAACCATTAAGGTCTATTCAGTAAATTCTCATACACCTCTCTACCAGATTAGGTTTCTTTATATATTTTACATGGTAGTAAAAAAATAAATAAAGAGGGGTATTAAACTACAATAAATGACATCAAAGTAAAGCTACAGTTCTGATTTAAGCCCTTGTCAACTCAGGAAGTTCAAAGTGAAGTTTCTGCCCTGCCTGGGAGACGGTGCTATTCTCCCTGGAACAATAGCAACAGGCACATTGATTTCCATCTCAGACTCCTTCCTTTGTCTAACTGTGCTCAAGCACAGCTGCACAGGTACACCATTATGTGTGGAAATGTCGTGTCTGGTCCTTTGATATTCTGAACTTAGCAAGAGTTTGCTTTGGTGAATATTGGGTTTTCCTGGTTTATGTGACTCTGGGACAAAAAAAGCTTCCCACAAACCTGTAGTAAACCAACTTTAACAGTTTTGAATGATTTGCAGAGACTCTAAATCTCAGCATATGGGTATGACAAAGAAGGTATATGGGAAAGTGTGTGTGCACCGAATGCAATTTGGGTGTGCCACCATGTGAGACTTGGGTGACTGACTCCCACTCCCATTCTGTTTCCCCATTCCTGCTCTCACAGGACAACTGCCTCAGTGGCATTCAGGCACCATTGCTTGTGAAACCTGGCAGGCAGCTCTGCTGGTCCCGACACTGGTGGCTACGTCAACTCAACTACAAAGCAGCTCCCCAGCCCCCTTGGCTGGAGGCCTGGAATGACTTGGGTGTCTCCAGCTGGGCTTGCCCCACTTGGCATCAGCATCTCCCCCTGCCAGACCCCCAGGCTAGCGCTGTATTGTTGGTGTGGAGGTCTGTGCCAGCGGGAGGAGGCATTTCACTGCATGACTGCAGAGTGTAAGGCACTGGAAGGGAGACAAAGACAACAAAAGGCATGTAGCGTCTCACAAAATACAGCAGACAGGAGAAAGCATCCACCAGAGGAAGAGGAGGTAACCCAGAGGCAGAAGCTGTAAGGAACAAATTCTCAGGGACGTTCAACACAGTGCCTGTATGTGAGTCCAGCTGCCCAGTGTTTTTGTATCCATTTTTACTTTCCCCAAGAAAGGGATGTTGTTCAAAGGGAATATATTCTGGACATATCAATATCCTTTGGGTATTGTTCTTTGTCAAGTAAAACAGATGAAGAAAGAAAATCAGACTTTAAAAAATTATTTTCCATGTGGAAATAAGTTTTTTTGCAAACTCAGATCAGGGTGTTGTGGGAGTTTAAATACTTTTAGTCTAATAATGTGAATAAAAATTAATGCAAGTTTTGAAAAGTTCTCTGTAAGCAGGAAAGTATTACTTGGATGGGTTATGAAAATAAATGTTAAAGAAGAGGAGCACTGGGATCATCACAGTGAATCATTATAAATACTTGCTCCTAATAGTCTTGTTCATTATAGTGAGTAGTTTAATATTAGGAAAACTTTCTTGTCTATATGAAGCTAAACACTGGTTTATGCCCTAAAGCTTGAGTTTATATATACATACACAGAGCAGAAAGCACGAGTGCTTGCATATGGCATAGAATGTTTGAAGTAGATATTCAAAGGGAAAATTAGGTACATCATGTGGGAGTTACTGCAGTCCTCAAAAATACCCATTTATTTATCTACCTACCCCTGGAGAGGATTAATCTTCATTTATATTTCAATAAATGTTCTAAGGTTTCCACAAGAGCTGTAGGTCCTGCCTTTGGCCTTGTACAGAAGTGCTTCTATCTTAAAATCCAAGAAACTAAATCCCTAAATCACATCTGAGACTTTCTAGCACAGCCTGCAAGGTCTTCTTCCTCTTTTTTTTCTGATGCAGAGAACTTCTTTAGATAGCTACTTTTTTATGCATATGACTGGATCTGCTGGATCTGTGTCTGCAAATTGTTGTGATGGCATGATTGCCAATAACCAACAAAGGATGGACAAAGAAATGGTGATGTGCAGTAGCTGAAGCAGTCACCACAAACCTCAGGCACAATCCAGTTTGTTTCTTTGTTTGAAGGAATGTGGACCATAACCTTCACCAAAGCCCAAGCAGCTCCCACAGGTTTCCTGGGGTTAGTGTGGTGCATAGGTGCACCAGGGTATCCAAATGAAGCCATTCTAACTTCCATCTGGGAGTTAAAGGTACATTTGGCTACCTGAGGGGACATGCCCCAGAAGTCCACTGGGCATTTCTGAGTGAGAAAAAGGACTGAACTTCAGGTATCATAAACATTTTTACACTTCCTCCAGACCAGACTGAGGAAGTTTTGGGGTTCAGATCCTCAGTTCCATGCTGATGATTTATTGAAATGAAAGTGGCTAAAAGAGTTTGCACCATACTATGCAGCCACAGCACTACCTCAGCTGCAAATTCTCCTGTGCTAAAGTCCTACTTGTAAAACAAGTTAAGGAATTATTAGACTGTCACTTACATTCAGAGTGTGAATTAAAGTCAAAGAGGTCCAGTGTGTCTCTGGACAGGTATGTTAACTCAAAATTTTAATTCCAAATTCTGTAGCAGCTATAAGGGCAGAGGGCCTGTCCTGAAGAGGAGATAAAGTGTTAATTAGGTTTTCCAGAAAGGCACCCACTATATGAAGATCAATGTATCTGACTTACAAACCAAACACACAGATTTATTTTTTAAGAGTTTTCTAATATTTATACATCGAGTTGATAGAAGGGCTTATGCAGAGAGAGATTAGCCTGAAAAAATAAATTACAAAGAAAATGTCTGCAACCAAAATAATAAGAGCCAAATGCAGAAAGACTGAAAAACAAACAGTAAAGATATGTAACACTGATTAGGCTGTGTTATGCAGACTTTTCCCGGACAGTTACAAAAATAAAGTCCATCCATCTGTCAAAACATCTGCTCCGTGTATGAAAATTAAAACAGAATTTAGGTGGGTTTTATGAGTTTCCAGTAATTATCTCTATTCCAGAAGCCTGGAAGTTACGTCCTTCGATCTGGATTACTAATGCAGTGAAGAGTTTTTTAATGGTATCTTTTAAGTCAAAGGATAAGTCCCTGTGACTAACTAATATCCAGATTTTTCTCCTTATTTTAAGAAAGTGGTTTCATTTTTTTTAAAACCAATAGTGATGTCCATACTGCTTCTCAGATATTGCAGCAAATGCAAACGGCCAGATTATGCAGGGCAGTAAGTAGAAGGCTAAATGATCCTTTACAGTATCTAAATTAGCTCCAACAGTTTTCTACTGATTTAATCCAGATAAGCATCAGACCCAGTAATACATTCTTCCTTTATATCAGTCTTCCCACATAGCCAAGTGATTAAAATATCATAAGATTTTGTCTGAACTGGATGGACAAGAGGATTTAGAACTATCATCTAACAGCTGGACAAGCAAAATAAATACATGTTTTGTCTTAAATCAAAATGGATGGACAGCTTTCATATAAAGTCCCATGCATGAGGTTAATTATTATGTTTACTTTTTTCTTCCTTCTTCTGTCCCATTAGTTGAATTTTCAAGTGATGAGGTCAGGGATATCCACGGAGAATAAGTAATCCCTGATATTACTGCTGTCATTCAAATTTATCACACTGCTGAAAGATATTCTGGACTTATCAGGGAGCTTTTTAACTTCTCTCTTTTGCTGGTGGGCTACTGCTTACTGCTATCAGTTCAGTCAGTACTGGCAGATATCTTTTTCAGCATGGAGCAGCATTGTTTCAAGGAAAACAGTTCCGAAGTGTTAGTGCAATAAATATACGTTTGATTGCTGTGTACACAGATGATGGATTCTCAGTTAGACCTGGGAAAGACTTCAACATGTCAGTAAGCATGGGTGAGGAGGCCTCTTCAGGGTGAGCTCTGCACCACGTGTGCTTTCACAGCTCCTCTTGTTTGGGTGCAAGATTTTGTAAAATGCAGTAACATTATTTTAAAATTATTGCTGTGTCCCTTTTTTTATTACAGTAACATTTGGAAAACTACTGGTCCAACTGCACAGTTGGCTTAAACAGGGCCAGAATAAGCAATGAGCAAAGCAAATTATTTGAGTCCTGTTAAAATGAAATGGTCTTTTAAAATTTTATTTTATTGGAGTAAGCTGGTTGGCAACAGTGCTGCAAAGCTATTGCATTAACGCTGGCAGGAACAGGAAAGTCCCCAAGTACTAGGAGCTGTGTGCAAGCCCTAATGGGTGGGGAAATCCTGCCTGGCACCTGTACTCTATGAGATAACCTTCCAGCTGAACCTGTATAGGCAGGTGCATGATTTTAGAGTTGGGGAGGACAGCTGGCATGAAAACGTTTGCAAATGTGATTTATGACTGTGTACCCCTTGCAGCTGGGATCAATACCATCATTTACATCCCTTTTTGTCATTATTGTTCCTTGCAATTAGCAGGATCAATGTTTTATAGTCCTACCCTCTGAAAAAGCTAGTCTGCAGTGCTGAGTGAAGCAAGTTGAGCAGTTGAAGTATTGGGGTCTGTGTTACAGAAAGGGGTCTCTATTAACTTACTTCTTGGTAGTTACATCACTCATTTTTCAAAGCCTTATAAGCAGCATGCATTTCATCACACACACATGCACACAAATCCAATAGAAACCAAGATTTCACCTAATTTTTCAAAGCTGAGAGATCCCCAGATTCAGTGGCCCTTATGCAGGGCTGTGATCTACAGGACTTTATATGGTATTGCGATCTGGGGGATCTGACTCCTTTGGAGATGTCATAAATGACTCTACTCTTAGGCATGGCAACCGCTGCCACCATTGCACAGGAACCATTGATTAGTTTTATACCTAAATTTTCCTCTGCTGACAAGATATGCCCTGAGAAACTTCAGACTGATGATGGCTGATAAGATATTTTTGGTTGTGTAGTTCAGATGTATACTGTGTACAGATATATGCTGTGCTTCCAGTTATCTTTCCAAGTAAGGTATGCCAGTTATCTGATTTTTTGATATAAGAGTTCTTGAGAATATTTGAAGTGTATAATTTACTCAAGTTGCAGGATGTCTGCATGAATTTAAACCATTAAAGCATCAAGACAAGAAAAGAGAAGAAAGCAGATGATTAAAAAAAGCCAGCAAAAAAAAAAAAAAAAAAAAAAAAAAAGGCAGATATATCCCAATTCCTTCAAGCCAGAAAACTGCAAGCCATATTAGCAAACAGTTGTACTGTCAGCACACTTGCACAGCAGATGGAAAGCTTCTCTGGTTCTGCCTTTGTGTTAGTGAGGGCAAAACACAAAATGTCTCCCTGCCTCTCTACCTACCCACCTGCAAATCTGGGTCACCACTGGTATTTTTTCATTTGGCCCAGGGTTTACCAGTAAGGCTAAGCATGGAGGTAGCTGAGCTGGGTGGGATATTCCCTAGGGTCTGTCCTGAAAACAACCTTAATCCAGAAGCCATTAAAAGAAGTCATTAGAAGCCATGCTTTGTAGACGCCTCCCTTGACACATCAGACCTCCAAACCTTTGTCATTAGCACTAACCATTTGACCCAGTGATCTTTGGAAGTAAAATTTTTACAACTTTTTCTGCATTCAGTATGCTCAAACTACAAGACATGTATCAAGCCCTGAAATTTTCATTCTGAAGATGTATATAATAAATTTTCCAGACCTGTGAACAGCTAAAGGGATGCCAAGAAAAGGCTTCAGCACAAAATACCTGATTTAATGACTATGCCTTTTTTTTTTTTTTTTACATCTGGTTAATGCACAGTTAACAAGACAAACCAAAGTCTTCTATGGATGCAGTCCAGGAAACAAGTGGGTTTTTGGGTTTTGCAGGCATAGGGTGACTGTTGTACATGAAACCTTTCCATGAGTTCTAGCAAGCTTCCTTTATTTTGAATTGTTCTGTTTTTCAGCAGTTTGCACTTCCTACAGAATAGAATAAATTAATTTAAGGAACAGAAGAGTATTTTAGAAATAACTCAAAATATTTGAGGTCAAGCAGAAGTCAGTTCTTTTCTGACCATAGCTTTTAAAAATCTCTTTTGTTCTATAGAGTAAACTTGCCCCACAATATGAGCACAGCTTTATTAGCAAAGAAATGAACACTAATGTTGGGTTCCAGCTCAGGCAGTCTCACCAAGCCCAGCAGCAATTTAAATTGCAACCACAGCCTAGATCTAAGGAGTCTCTCTCATCTATCTCTTCCATCTGGGTGGAGTAATCACCTGTCTCCTGGAGAAATCAGATTACACCCCTCCTTTCCGAATTGGATCAACACCTGCTAATTGGGTGGAGTATTTCAGACAAACGGGTTGCCAAGCCTGTTACAGGCACGTAAGATATGAAGGCTATAGATCAGTCAGCTTGCCTTTTTTTTCAGCACAGTATAGACATATCCTCTAATGACTTCCACTCACAGCCACCTCAGATAAGTACTCCAAACTTCTGTGTTGAAAGTGAAGGTAAAGCCATGAAGTGTTGAAATGAAGCAGAAGACTGTGGCATCTCCAAGGGGCAGTTGCTTAGCAGTGTGTATGACTGTAAATAAATACACTGTGTAAGCTACTCTAGGAGGTTACACGTGTCTTACTGTGGGAAGCTGGAAATTTCTGTGGGGATAAACTGCTTTGACACCACAGAGAGATGCTAAACCAGAGAAACCTTAAGTGACAGAAGCTTAAAATTCCCACTCAGTAAAAACTTGGCACCCAAGTGAAATTGCTGAAATGTGAATTTGTTGAATGGTTTTGGTGGGTTTTTTTGTTATCTTTTTGTTGGTTGGATTTTTTTTTTCTCTGTCTATATATATATTTTTATGATGAATGTATAGTAACCTAAAGTCTTTGGAAAATGTTAATCCGAAAGGAGTTATCTAAGGGAATAAGAGATGATTAGATTATTTAAAACAACAGAGATTCCACCATTCAGTCAGAAGAAGAATAAACAAACAAAAAAAAAGTAAGAGGAAAAAATAGCATATTATTTCCTAGGCTATTTAAAGAGCTTTCCCTTTAGTTCTCTGAGTTACTACAGAAGAAAGAAAGATAATATTTTAACTTGTGTGCAGCAGGGAGAAATTTAGTAGACCTATTTTTGGTATTTTAAGCAAGAGAACTACAGAAAGAATTAGTTGTGGCCTAAATTAATAGTTCTATAGTGACCACGTCTTGAGTATAGAGGAACTGAGATATGTGATCTTTCAGAGCAGACAGATCCTTAGCTTTTACTGAAACAATAGATAATCAAAAAGAAAATAGACATAACGTGAAACAATTTTAAGAAAAAAAAGAAAAAAAAAATGACTGGCACCAAAGAAAAGGCTTTTCTTTAATTTCATGAGCTTCAGACTGAAGCTCTGAAACAAAACAGAGACTAAATATATCTATCATTTCTACCAGTCATCCAGTTAATGTGTTTTTCTAGAAAGAACTGTATGAAGAATAAATTTACTCTGTCCATCTTGGGGTGCAGTAAATCATAACATGGAATTACCCAACAACATTTTGAAATAGCAATAGCTGGAAACTCAGCCATAAATAATTCTCAGACTTTGCCAAGGCCAAATGAGGGCTCATGAGGAACACATATTGATAGAAAATTAAACCCCATAACTTTGGAAAGATTTTTTGCCTCAATTTCTCTTTTACTTTCCCTTTTCTAACTCTGACTCTGTATTTCAATAGCAACAAAGAAAACATTCCTGAAGGACTGCATTAAATCTGTTGAATATTAAATTTCCTTCAGAAGCAAATTTCTATAGTCACACCTATAACAGAAAAATGAGCCCAAAATTGGAAAATTAGCTTTCTCCTTGATCTATATCAATTTTTCCCCCATATTGAAAGACTTAAATGACTTCCCATGAATGGGCAAAATATGAGAATATGAACAACTGCCAACTTAATTCTTCCTCTGTATAAGGACACAAGTTATTACCTTACAGTAACTGATTTTCCTTGGTCAGTTCATAGAAAGAAATATATGCAAATGCCTAATGAACACAAGGTGTAGGATCAACATCTGAAATACGCTATAAATAAGGCTTTATGCTGGTGTGTTGTGGGGGTCCATCCAAGAACTGGAGCTGGCACAACCAGAAGTTCCTGGGGGGACAGGTCTGTTTGAGAGCTCCACAGGACTTTGAAAGATTCCAATATCCTTAACTCCTTTTTTACCAAGCCCAGTTCACCTCTGAGTGAAGTGGTTGTAGGTCTTGAAGGTTTTTTCCCCCCATCTTTCTCTTTTGTCTGTAGTCTATGCACAGCAGTTTTCCAAAGCAGCAGTATTACAGCTGCAAATGCTGTAGTATTACTGCTTACAAATGTCTCACTCTCTCATCTCCCAAATAGTAAGGAATGCTTTGGTAGGAAATTGTGTCCATATTAAAGAACAGACAAGAAGGGGTGAGCAGCCCTCAAGCTGAAAAACCCAGCATACTAACTGGACAGCTGAGAGTGTGAAGGAATATGATCCAGCACTATTTATCTTACACGTCACAGAAAACACTTTTCTTCTTCTAGTAGTTTGTACTGAGAATAAATTCTGTCCCCAAACTCATTTGAGACCTATTGTTTTGGATTTTTACTCATTTTCCCCCTCATCCCAGGAGACATTTACCTTTCTCTTTTCCCCAGGCTGGATGGGCATCCTGGGTCTTTAGGCTGGATGGTGTGACAGGAAGCCAGAAAGGAAAAAGGGATGGTAATGAAGGTTGGTGGGAGAAAAGCTGGAAGTTTGGCTGTAGATGTCTTCCAAAGGAAGAACCCTGACAGAAAGGAATGAACTTCTCTTTGGCAGATCCAAAGGGCCAGAGGTAATTTGACTGGAAAACCTGTGCCTGTCAGATGAATTTAGAAACATGCTTTCTAGATCCAGCCAGTATTGTATATTTAATTTTCAGATTCCCTCTTCAGATCTTTGTTTACAATAACAGATGAAAAGAATTACTTTTACTTTCTGCCTCTATGTTCTTCTATTTTCCCTAAGGCAACAACAGTAATAAAATTAATTAAAGGGACTCGTGTTCAATTATAGCCAACTATGTTTTTTCCAAAGTATCACCAGATATGGCTGAGAGACACTTGTTGAGTCACTTTTTACTTTCTGGATTCTTTTGTTTTTTCTTTCTTTCTTTCCAAATTAAATCATTGCACACTCATGGAACCATAAGCCAACAGCTCAGTCCTCTGCCTTCCTTTAGGGAGGGGATGGAAAACTTTAAAGAAACCATAAACTAAGATCAAATATGAACATTTTCGCTTTAAATATTACTGTAACAAATGAGATGGTGAATTACATTACAGTCATTTGATTCTACTTGCATAAACAATAAATTGAATAATCAAGTGCTAGCCACACTTGAATGCAAAGAAGCATGCACAGAATATGGCTATGTCATTAAATATGTGTGAAGAGCCTTGCAGTTTTGTCACTGGAAACAGGTTTCTGATCTAAAGTGATTCCAAATTGCTGTCAAGAGAACTATTAAGTATAAAAAAGTTAAGCACAGTTGGAATCAGGTGAGAGATAATAACTAGGTAAAATTTAATTCCAATTAAATAGCTCAGGTAGATGCCTATCTCCTTTTATTATTATAATACAGTCAGTGCTTACCCACATGCAAATGTGCTGGTACACTTCAGCTGTGTACACACAAGTGCAACCCTTTCTGGACCTGGATGGAGTAACTCTATGTTCATGTGACAGAGCAGACATAGAAACTTGCTGGTACCAAGTAAAAGTACTTGGTACTCTTTGTATCTGTTTGATATTTCTCACCAGAAACATCCAGGGAGAAGCTGATATCTCACACTGTGCAAAGTGTGTGTCTGTCATCGTGCAGCTTGTCCTATGTGACTTTGTTAAAGCACCTACTGAAATTTTATACATTTATACATGTCAAGGCCAGAAGGGACAGTTTCAACAATTTAATTTGACCTGAAATCTTTTAAAGTAGCTAAATAAATTGGATAGTCAAATCATACTTGAAAGTAACACCCTAAGGTGCCCTTCAGTAACACATTTTTTAAGCTTTCAGGTCATAGAAACCTATTGTACCCCTTAATAGGAATTTTTCTGATTAATTGTGTATTTTGTGAACTACTGCTACAGTGCAAATCTAATGCAGAGATGTATTGACTAAACAGCCAAAGCAGCCAAAACCTTCAAAGCAATGACAAATTAACAGTTTAAGGACTGAATGAGGTTTCCAGCCAGGAATGTATCCTTGTTCTATGCCTACCTGCAAAACTAACTAGTGTTTCTGATAACTTTTGTAAACCACCAAGCTCTGCTTTGCTGGTTTATGATATCCCAGGAATGTCAAAATAGAACTGTAGTGACATTTTTTTTTCTTTTTCTGTTAGTTACCTGTTATTTATCCCACATTTACTGCAGAGGTTGTCATGTGACTGTTGTATTTATAAATGAAATATTGAGGCTCACCAGTGAGGAATATGATTAGCAGCATGACTGTTCTGTAAGTTTAGTATAAAAGCTGAGAATTATTCTGTAGAGATTTTGTCTTCTTTGATCATTACCAAGGTCTGGTCAGGAATCATAAGAAATATTCACAGGACTAACAGAAACCAGAATAGATCAAATAAGACAGTGAAGTCCAGAATAGCAAGAAATCCTCACAGAATTACTCATTTAGTTGAATTACGTAAGCAAATATCCTGTTTATTATTTATAGCCTTTAATTTTTCATGAACAATGTTACTTTGGTGCTTGTGATACTCTATACTGAGGAAATGGAAATATATTGTAATACAAAGTACTCACATGGGTCAGTGATTACGATTTTATTGGAAAAAAATCTGTATTTTAGCAGTTAACCTTTTTCAGAGAAGTTCTGCTTTAAGTAAGTATTGCATAGCTGGGGGGGAGTCTTTCAGCACTTCTTCTCAGCTTACTCATATGGAAAAAAAATCCAAAGCACACTTTAAAAGTTTTATCTACCTAAACAGTGAGTAAAGCTTAAGTAATGAACATATACTAAGTTCTTTAAAAACACAAATTAAAATGACTGCTTAAGTAACAAAGGGGCAGCAGAAGAGCAGGAATAGGCCCCATTGGCTGCTCTCCTCAAATCCCGTGTGGACCATCTTGAGCCACGAACCTGCTGTGCTGAGACGGGCATGACTGACAGCATCAGGATAAGGAATCCCTCTGAAGGAGTGAAAACAGCGCTGAATTACCTCTTATAATTATGAGAGGAAATCTCAGAGGTCATAGTTGAGGTTAACAGTGGGGCAGGGCTGGGGTTGTGCTTGTGCTGCAGCTGCTGCAGCGCACCTGGCCCATTAGTGGGGGTTGCATTTTCAGCACCGACTTACCCTGGAGATCAATAATTAAAAGGAGGGTTTTTTTAAAAAAGACCTCAATGCAGAATTATAGACTGTCATGTAGAAAAATTTGAACCATCAGAAGTGAGGAGTATATAATATCTTAGAAGTGGTACATGCTGAAAGCAGTATTATAATCAAGCTGTTTTATATGTCACTTTGTCCCCCTTTTCTCCTGTTCCCTTTAATGAGAGTTTGTTGAGTTATTTTTATGGCCTTTATATTTCACACTCCCAAGGTACTGACAATGGCTTTAAGAAATAAATAAGAGGAAAAATAAGATTTTTTTAATTATGTGTAATTAAAGTTAAGTTGCATTAAATATGTTGCTTGTAATGCACTGTCTTTTGGCATGGCAGCTCTAAATATTTAAAGACAATGTTCTAATCACATCAAGATATGTATTACCTCTTTATAGTCACCTACATGCTTATTTTATTTCTCACCTACTCCTGTAAAGAATCATAAAATTACTCCCAAGGAAAAAAAAAAACCAAAAAAAAACCCAAAAAAACCCCCAAAAAACAACAACAACAAAAAAAAAACAAAAACCCAAAAAAAAAAAAAAAAACCAAAACAACACGACAAAACCCCCCCCAAAAAACCCCAAAAAACCCCAAAAAATCAAAACAACCCCAAACAACCTTACAGTATCTAACATTACAGGATCTACTGCCAGGGTCACACACTGCACTGCACAGTGGTGTGGGCTTCACCTGCTCATGATCAGCAGGTGTAGCTGTCCTAGTATCACAGGAAGCAAAAGAATCGAGGTGAATAAAAGTTACAGTATAAGCAGTCCTCTCAAGCTCACTACAGTCAGATGGGGACTCCTCAGCTTACTCCAGAATGTGTCTCTACAATTTTAAACAACTAAGCTGAATTAGAATTAGCTTAGTGAAATGTATAAAGCATACTCTTTCTTACTATGGTGAATTTCTAAAAGTAATTAATTAAAAAAATAAGAATATACTTTCATGCTAGGTACTGAATCTCTTATTAGTTTTCTAGGTTTTTGCTCCAGTCATGAAAAAAATCTACTTAATGTAATATCATAATACTTCACATGAGATAAAGCAGGAAGGTTAATCAATTTGCTCATATATTTAACACTAGCCCCTTTTTTTAACCTTGAATATTCAATATTCTAGGCTTCACCTTGCAAAGTACTCTGAAAATTATTTGTGGACATGAGCATGGATTACTTTAAATGCATTATTTCTGTGTAATGAGATAGCCTGGGTATCTGGCATTTCAGCTTAGCCCATATTTCTTACTTTTTACCCAATCTACCTCTACTGTTCCCAGATGGCATTTTTGAAGACAACTGTCCTCTATGGCCTAGGTAAAGACTGATGAGACTATTTTTATTATGACCTAGGAAATTATTCAAATGGAGCTCTCTAGAGGCATATGGTTGGCATTATGAATATTTTACAGAATCATCTCTGAAAATCAGGCCAATAGCATATACACACGGGGCCAAGTTCCACTCTCACTTATACCTTGGCAACCACAATGATTTCCCATTTGGCTTTGCTATGCAAGTATTTGTTTGGCTTCTTGCATACATGTATTTTTTATCTGTTTTTCCCCCTTCTTCAGCCCTATTTCCCACACTGTTCTTATAAAGAAGACAGTTACTGTCAGTGTGGAATGATTGCTATTTGGGGGCTACTGGCTATGTCTCTCTTACCTCATAAATACAGGGAATATGATGCACACAGGAATGAGGGAAAATGTTCAGAAAATGATGCCTGGTGTAGCAGCATCTTTCCTGAGGCACCAAAACTGATGCAAAATGTTTACACCACCTTGACCTCAATATTGCTATGAACTCCATGCAGGAAAGGGCTCTGGAGAACCCACTGGTTCCAGAGAGATGCTACAGAGAGAAAGCACTTCTTGGAACTCCCTTGACAACTGGGACCTGGAGCAGGGCAAAAATGGGTCAAAACATTAAGTACCTTTTCATCAGGAGATGAGTATGCAAGGGCTATTATTTCTCATTCTGATATCTTTTCTTTCTTACTGATTTTTTTTTTCTCTTTGGTATATAAATTCTATTTCATCTGCATGATTTCCATTTATAAATTGAAACCCTTGGTAATATAATAACCCTTCTATATAAGAGGATTGAGAAAACTCAAGAGTGAAGTTATGATCAGATGTGTGACCTTACAGAGTAGGAAAAATACTTTAAGAATTAACACAGTAGGATATAATAAAATATTTACAATGTTTTATAAAAGGAAAAAAAAAAAAGCTAAAAAGATTTGTACTTACCACAATATCTTTTCCAGCCCACTTGCACTCATCCCTTCGGGAATGTGATACAGGCCAAACAATCTAAAGACACAAAACAAAAATCACATTGTGTTATTTCATGCTTCAGCATTCACAAATTGCAAGCCAAATGCTTACAGAGTCCCTTTATCCAGTTTATCTTCACCCCATTCTTTTCCATATTTCCTTTTCTTTCTTAAAATTTGACAACAGAGAAATGAAATACTGGGAAAAGAAACAGGAATAATAGGTGTCATTGTAAAATCAATCTTGAAGTCTGCATTGTGAATTTCAGCTGTGAATCTCCAGTCCTAATGATAAGAGGGTTGGCTCTCCATTGACTGAGCGTTCTTTTAATCTTTTAAATCTCACAAAATGGAAATACAATCTCACATTAGAGTCCCTGCATCAGAAATGAGGTATTTGCTTCTTCAGTGCATCTAACAGTTCATTCTTTCGCCAGTTCGGTTAATTAAATAATGAAAAAGGAACCATGGTATTTGACAAGTATTGCACCATCAAAATAGAAATGTTTATGCTGTTTCTATAGAGCCACCCTAACACTAATCCTAAATCTAGGTTTTCTGTAGTGTTTGCTTAGGAGAAAATGGATCTCACCTCATACAGAGAAAATCCAGAGACCCTCACAGTCAATTATTCATGTTTCTTTGAAAAGCTTTTAGGAATTACATATAGAATAAAACATGATCTTCCCATAAAATGCCAGGCTATTCATTTGGGAGCCCAGATAATGCAATATGAATGGCCTTAAGTCTGGATTACAGTCTTGGTGTTCAATATAGTTTGTTAATAGAAAGCAAAAGGCAAAATATTAAAAAAAAAAAAAAAAAAAGATGAACTGCAGATGACTGAAGGGGTCAAAGGAGATGTTGTAGAAGATATTTGAACATACAGTTTGCAACATTTTTTAAATTCAAAATTTTCTTAATGAAATCCAAACAGCGATCGAACACTGTAAGTCTATAAAATAAGACTGAAAATTTTATGAGTACATTCTCTGTCTCAGAGGATTCCCACAACTTCCTGTTGCTATTCTCAGCTTAAAATGTGCAGAGATGTGAAAATTTAAATTTACTAGGTTGAAAAACATTAACCAAACTTCTCAGATATCCCAAAAGGACCGGTTCAAGTTTAGTTCAAGTTTTGGGCAAAAATCTGAGTATTTTTCAAACCAGTATATTTCAAGACAGATGTTCTTTCTCTTTAATTTCACAGTAAAACCTTTTCCTCTAATTTGGTTTAAAAGACAGCTAAGTCAAACTGGGTTTAGTACATCGAAAAATTTGGCTTTTTGAGTTTTGATGCTGCCATCAGCATTTAGACAGAAACCTGAGGAGTTTTCTTAGATGGCAGAAGCAACAACTGGTGAAGTTTGAGCTCAAATGCAGCACTGGCTGCATTGTAATTTTGATTGAAGTGTCTTACACGACTCTCCTATCTATAATAAACAGATCCCCAAACTCTTAAAGACCTTTGCCTATTCTTAAATGTAGTCTAAATTCTCTAAGTCTGTTGCTAACATACATTTCCATGTAACTGACAGTTGTTTATTTAATCTATTAATATTTGTATATAAAGTCAAATAGTGTTCTAAAAGTATCTGAATATGTAAGTATGTAAAATACAATCACTCCCATTCTACAGAGCTGTTTTCTGCAATGGAAACACCTTCTTTCCTTTAATTATTCCAGATGTTTTGCACATTAAGCTATTGATCCCTCAGAGAATTCAAATAAATAGCTAGTTTCCTTTATAGCTGCTCTAAAGAGAATAGAAAAGAAAATACTCAGTTTTTCTTTTATCCTCTTGTCCTTAGAGAATACAAATGAATAGCCTGTCTTCCCTCTGAACAGAAAACACAAGGTATTTATTGCTATCATCTTAGGAAGCTAATAGTCAAACGGCCAAAAGGTCAGGAACACTAAGAAAAAAAAATAATCCCTGGGTATTGAAGCAATATATCTCTTATAAAAGGGTACTCTCTGGATTTTAAAATGTGCCATCAAAATACTTAATATAACAAATCAAACCTCCATCTCATTATTTACCTTTTTGGCATTTTGTCTTACTAAAATAAAGGAAAACTTAATTATTTATTTGGACTCCAATAAAAGAATGACACTAAACTGCTTGTCATCTTTTAATTAGTGACCAACTTTTTACTGGAAAATTACAATCTCCATCAAGAACAGCAATATTTAATGGACTTGTTCCTCCTTTATTAATACTGGAACTGTTTTGGTTCAAAAGCAGCAGAGCAGAGTGCCTACAAGTGCTGAGTTAAAGAAGAAAAATCAACACTTGGACTCCTAAATAGCTTCTTTTATCTGCAGACAAATACAGAGCAGTAAGGCCTTTCTCTTTAAACCATCATAACAGATGCTTGGCTTTTTTAGCAGTTGCCATTAAAGTATGTCTTGTTTGGGAAATAGCTGGATTATTCACTTATCATTTACTTCTTTTTTGTAGTCTGAAAAGAAAATATTGTAGATTATATAGTCAAAGGTCACAGGCTCATTATAAATTTCTTTTCATAGAGTCAGCAAATATTTTTGTCGTAACAGTACTCCTGACATCCAAACATTTACTATTTAATTCCAACAGTGCACAACATAGTCTGAGCAATAACGAGTCTTTAACATTCGAAGTACATATTTACATTGTACAGAACATGAATGAACGCACCTTTTGATATTCCTTGATGTTAACCAGGTTGAAAGAAAATATGTGATCCTTTGCTCCAACATACAGCCGACCGCGTTCTTCGTCCAAAAGGAAAGTGTGGTAACTGGAGCTATTAGCTAGTCCATTGAAATTGATTACATTGTTGGATTCCAACATTTCTGTAAGATAAAGGTAATACTTCTGTTGTTAATATGGTTAAATGATATAGAGACTTTTATTTTGACTTATACAGATATCATTTTAGGAATTTGTGCTTATGATGTAGAAACAAGTGAAAGCATTATTTACCTGGGCTCCTGAATGTTTGGTATGAACAAACATTCATAAATCTTGTGAGATTCAGCTCTACAAAGAGGTCGAAACAACAGTGAAATCAATTTAAAACCTGTATGAGCTCTTAGGTGGTAAAGTTCTATCCATGTAGCTCATCAACTGTTGGACAAAGTTCAATTTTGTTCAATCAATGAGATTTGCAAGGATAAACCTGGGGATAACTGACTGATAACCACATCTAAACACAAAATCTATTTCCAGCAGAAAAAAACATTTCACAAAGATCTGTAAGTTATGAGAAAAGGGATAAGAATGACTAGCTGATGAGATAAAATAACATGTAGCACCTATTAAATGTATTATCTTCTGAGCTTTCTCACACAGGCAGCATGTTGCTCCCTTGCTTGGAACAAGACTTTAACTAGAGAAAGTAAGCTTCCTTCTCTTTAAACTCAAGAGCAATTTACTAGTTCTGATATTCCTCACAGAGATTTGCATTTGCATGGACAAGATTTTTTTTAAGTACAAGGATCCACAGAATAATCTTAGCTATTCAAACATTAACAAAGTCATATGCATTTTTCTGAAAAATATTTTTACCATAAGTTAATATAGACCATAATGGTATAAATATTCATGAGAATGCACTTTCTTTCTGCCTACCTATATTCATATCAGGACCAAAACCAAACCATCTCTATCATTTTAAGGCACCTCTTCACTAGTAAGTCATCCATAAGAAAGTTTCCTGGTGATGACAAATCCTACATGGTTCAAGCCCCGAGCTTGTGAATTAAGAAGGCAAACATCCAGCTTTAGGAGCAGGAGCAGCTCCATTGATGGAGCCATGAAGACAGATGAGAAAGGGAGTGAATACATCACATCCCAAGGGCTGATGGCCAGAGAGCATGGCCTGAGCTTCAGGTCTACATCAATTCTGCCACATGTGCAAGCCAAAGATGTATGTAACTCCTCTCAGACCACATGCCAAATGCCTGCATGTCTAGGATTCACCTAACAGTGCAACTACCTTCTAGGACTTTTCGGTTTTCAGTAAGATCACTCCCATTTTCCACCATTATTCCAACTGAGAATTGAGTATAAGATAGCATCCCATATACCGATAGAAATCAGGGAGAAACTGCTGTTAAAAGTTTCTGCCTAATTTTCAACTCATTTTCCTTCTTTTTAACTCATTCTTTTGTATTAACAAGGAAGATGTTAGGTGGAGATTTTTTGGACCGAGGTAATAGTGATACTTACGATTTTACAGAATTTCACACCTGCAGCTTTGTAGCTCTGCAGATGTTAAACCTATTTTTGATGTTCACTTACACCAGGTGGATTTTGAAGCAGGTTGAAACTCTGCAAAAACATTAGTAGGCAACATACTCAAGGAAGACAAACACTGTTAGTTGCATACCATTTAAGATAGCTTTTAGCTTTAGTATTTTTTGTATTTATTTGGAAAAGCTCTCACTACCACCAAAAATATTTAATTCATGTAGCAGTGTAGCAAAGCAGACAGAGCAGACACCATATTTTGTTCCTTATTCTACACTTTTTGTCACTAAATATAACTATACATTTATATCACAAATTGTACTGCTCAAGACTGAAGCTCACTTTTTAAAAATTATTTTTCTTTTAAATGTAACAATCGAATTACCTCAAGCAGTCTTGTCAAAATAATTCTTATGGCTTCCTGCCAAGTTCTAGAATTTGACTCTATTGTCCTCCAGTTCACTTATTTGCATTTTGTAAGAGACTTTACTAATTCTCTTTACTCTGTAATGACTGATTCAGATGTTGAATGTCGACTCGCTGAATAGTGAGTGATGTAGATGATTGATTGCTTAACTTGTCTTAAAACTCTCTCTTGGCTAGAAATGCTCTGCTGTCATGTGTATCTGATCATTTTTCTTATAATACAGCTGTCAAAAACCTTTGTAATTTTTTTCATCTTTGTTGGTTTGAACTCGTATACATATGATTCTGCCCTTTGTGACTGCAGCGTAAAGACAAGTGTCTGCTGAAGTCGATGTTACACAAAGGTAAAACTGATAAAAATTAAAATGAGATCAGTTAGGCACACAGCTACTTGGCTTAAAAGAAGCCTGATATGATTTTGCTAATGCAGAGTTCTAAATATTCACATCTACAGATGGTGATTGATGTTTTCTTTTCTTTCTAATATTCATGAAAAATGTGAGATCATAGCATGGGAGTCTAAGGTTTATTATGGCCAAGAGTAAATTACATCATCATCTTCACTGTTCATAAGTCTCCACAGTAAAACTTAAAAGGACCAGGTGTGACTGTGCAGGGAAATATATAGTAGGGGTTTTTTTCTTGTAATTTTCTGTGACTTTCAGAGCATGCAACCCAAACACTGTTGGGTTTTTTATGAACATGTAATTTAAAGTCAAACTAAAAGCGAAATTCCATTTCCTTCTCTAAGAATGGGACATTTCTTCTAGGTTTTAATTCAGTATGTGTCATATTGTCACATTACTGACTTTTGCAGATGACAACTGGATTTCCAGGATCTGTTGCCCAAAAGATTAGGTCTAGACATGCTCCAAGCAGTACATTTTAAAGCACGTGACATCAGGTTTCTCCTTGTCAGGGATAAGGTTGAAAATATAGGCTGAGAAGAAAAATGTCATTTGTGTGTTGATGATTCTCAATCACTACTTATTTAGGTAGATTTGAGCTACATCACAAGTAGGAGGAGAAATCCTAAATAATTGTTGCAGTTCCTCTGCTGTTGATTCTGACTGATATTTATTCATTCAGTGATGAATGTGGCTTTACAGGCCACCCTGGAACAGGGTGTTGAAGAGCAAAGCAATGGCATTTGCACAATCAATACAAATTAAGTATTCCATCTTCTCAAATTCATTAATTTTAAAATGTTTACTATCCAGTGTCTTCAGTATCCAATGAGTGTCTATTACTGAGAGAAAGAGAAAAGACAGGGCTCAATCCCAGAAGGGCACTGGCATCCATCAATTCTACTAAGAGTCCATCACTCATGCTGGCAAGGTTAGTGGATGATCAGTGATAACATAAACCAAGATTTACAACAAAGATTGCATTGTAATGACAAGGGGAAATGATTAATGCATTCAATGAATCAATGAAATTAATACCAGCTACTAGCATAGCCTAAATATTTTCCGGTTTTTTTTCTTATTATTAAATGTTGGCCTAGACATGTTCTATACAGACAGGTAAAGGCTGCCCATTCATAAAGTCATTTTTTCCTTTTTTTACTTCCTCTATGATCTGTGCAGTTATTTTTATTGCACAGATTAACATTGCTCCACCATTTCTTCAGTAATTTCCCAGAGAATTTCTTCAGTAATTGCCCTGAGATAATTTTCTCATTTCCTTTTGACGCATCCTCAGCTGTAGTCACACCTGTAGCTTTGGACAGGAATGAATGAGCCCCATACAACGAACCACTGCACACTACAACTAGCATTGTCTGTGAAATGCTGTATGAGGTAGATTTAAAGTGGGTGGTGGTATTTTGCGGGTAAAAGAGATGTCATTGCTTTTGTTATTGCTGCTTCATTCCCACATTTATTAAGTGTTGCAGGTGACCAAAACTAAGTTTCAAATGCACCATATCTTAAAAAATAATTATATTATAATGAATGTGATGATCACTGAAACCAGATGGAGGTTGAATTTCTGGGGGTTTGTGGGCTAGATGCCCCTAAAAACCACTTCAACTAGCTTTAATTCACATTCCTGACTTACTTGCTCCATCTTAGTCTCCTTTCTCTGCCAGTGTCGAAGCCTGAAGTATTTGACCTTTCCCAATGTGTTTTTCTGTAGACTCTGCATGGTCTTTCTTCTATTAACTGATGTGTCTGTTGATCCAGTCTGACTTGTGTCAGAACATTCACTTTGCCAGAGAGAGTTGGCAAATTTACAGAAGAAAACCAGTCCCTAACTCTCGCCTTCGTTTTAATATGTGGTTATTTAATTTGCTAATGGAATTGTAACTTAATAGTATATATACACACAGAGGGCCAAATTCCTGCTGTGAAATCCATGGAGATATGCATGCGCAAGGAATGTAGATTTGGTTTATTTTTATCACACTTCTTCATTAAAGAAGAAAACCACAGCTATAGCTAAGATGAATACAGTCATGCAGATCCTGAAGTTTGCTTTATCCATGGTTGGTATTCCACTGTAAACCTTGTTTTATGTCTGTGTTGCCTCAGTGAAGTTTGTCAGGAGGAGAACATAACAAAAGAAAACCATCTTACTTTTCACTTATCTACTAGCAGGCAAACTACCTGTAATCTTTTTAGCAAGAGGGAGTTTGTCTGTGTAACAACTTCGAAAATTTGTGGGATTTGGCCTGTGTCCCTGTTATAGAGTTCACAATGACACACACCATCCAAGACTGTTTCTGTTGATAAGGGTCAAAAGGGCACATCAATTTCCCTAAAATCCAGAGGGAAGGTTACCTAGTTTCCTCAACAGGATTCAAATCTGGTCCTGTCCTATTCCTGGTGACTCTGCAGAGCGACTGGATCATACAGGCAGTGCTGCTCGTCACAACACGCTCCTGAAGCCAATGAGTGGGTTGCTGGTTGCACAAAACTCTCGACCTGCATTCCTCTGCCAGCAGCGATAAGATCTCGCTGGAGATCTCCCAGTAGTAGGTAAAAGATGAGTCAATGCCATTATGCCATCAAACAGGGATTTTGCTGAACTGTGAGCAGTGCCTCCCACAACGTCATGCTAGAACATTTCCTTCTTCTCTCGCCAGGCTTCTACTTTGGCTACAGAGGATCAGGTGGCCACATGTTTGCACATGCATTTCTTGCTTACACAGATGCATATTGTGCCTGTTCTGTGTATCAGTATGTGTATCTTTGTAAATAATCCCAGGTGTAAATTAGTCATTACTCTTTGAGTAATTATTTGCTGAATTCTTAGATACATGTAAGGAAAGGAGTGGGTATTTTAACTTCCAACCTCTCCTGTAGCTTCCCCATTTCATTGCTGTGAGTGCAGATGGTGACTTGTACCCCAGTCAAACAGTTATGGAAAAGGCAGGGACTGGCAGGAAATCAAGAGAGCTTCCTGCAAGGCATGAGCCAGCAGAGCTATGTGGCAAAACCATCAATATAAGCATGGAACAGGCACCGTACTTGTTGGGAGTCCAGTCCCCACCTGGACGAGACAATGACTGTCATACAGTGAGACATTTCAGTGGAGTATTTCCATATATAATGGAAGACCCTAGTCTGAAATCAGGTGAGCTTGACCCCATGCCAGGTCTAATGCTTAGTAAAATGGACAATAGCCTGGAGGATAACAACTCCTTTCCCCCTCATCTAGGATTTAACTACTTAATACCGCAATTGTTTCTCGTCTTCTTTTCTTTCATTGACACGTCACTGGGACCTTAGTGAGGAGAATGGTTCAGTCACCCACCCTAGTTAAAAATAACTTGCCAACAGTTTGTGATACAATTCAAACTTCTGTAAAACAAAACAAGGAAAATTAATTTGCCCTTTTTTTTCCTTTTAGCATTTCACCTGAGGAGGGGGAAAATTAATTGCAGAAACATTTGTTTTGTGACATCTTTTAATTTAACTGGTCAGATTATATGTCTTTCAGTTATATTCAAAACTGTTCCAACATTTCCACATTATTTTTGCCAGTAAGTCTTTGATTCCATATTAGGAGCAGAAGACTAATGAGACATAACCCATAACCATTATCACAACCCTCCCCTCCAAAAAAAAAAAAAACCACAAAAAAAACCCAAAACCAAAACCAAAAAAAAACCCCAACAACTTATGCTGCTTGGAAATACCAGAATGTGATCAGTTTTATCTCAAATGAAACAAAAAACAGGCTTATGAAGTGTATGAGATCACAGAGTGCAGAAAGTGATTTATCCATTTTTAGAAACGTAACATGAAAACTTGTAATCAGCACCTTTGGGTTTTTGCTACACTTGAGTCACAGAAACTTGAAACTACACAGGGTTTGTTGTTGATGGCAATTCAGTGTTATTGTAATTTGAATGAGATAAATCACTGGGAGAAAAGGGAGGGTTATCTTATCAGTAATCAAAATACAATTGGAACAGAGCCCCTCACAGCTGTTCAATCAGTCCTAGCTTTCATCCTCTTCATCTACCTTATCATAACAGTTGCCAATCACCTGGTTTCACTGAACTCTACTAAAAGGAGAAAAAAACAGTGCCATATTTGTTTTTGAGCAAAACTTTTGCTTCTGAGAGAACATGTAGTTCAGAAACACAGTTCAGGGAATTATTACAGTTTATCAATTAGAGGTAGCTAGGACAAGATATACAGTTTTTTGTGCAATTGTGATGTAAACCAAGCAGTTTAAATGAAACACTCCTGCCTACCTTTCACTGCAGCAAAGAAAATTTGAGGGCCAGGTTTGATTAAAACCAGATACCTGGACAAAGGAATGTTACACCCATGTTTTGTTTCAGTTGCACCAGTATAAGCATGGAATCCTTTGGCTTCAAAATACTGATGCATATGTTTTTTATACTGTAAAACTGAGAGAAGATTTTAGCTCATTAATGTCAGCACTATTTAGCTACATGACAGCCCTTAAAGTGTTTTTGGTTTGTGTAATTGAAGGGGTCACATGATATTTCAAAGACATAAAACATTTACATTTTTAAAACCAACCTGTTTTCCCTTTATTATTTGTATTATTTGTCCTTTTGGTCTCTGAAAGTGAATCCAGATTATCCCTATGGCTCAGCTATTTTCTTATAAAACATGAGGAATATTAACCTATGAGCTAAACAAAGACTTGTAATGCTTGATCTCATACATTTGTAAAATTACTATAACATCCCATTTTATGAATTTGGCTTTGTGAGAAAGGTTATGGCATACATTTAACCATGAACTTCTCAAGTATTTAAGCCCAACATTGTTACACAATCACAGACTCACATTACCTATACTACCTATAGCATTTTTTGTATGTGTGTGATGCATCAGGCCAGAATATATGATGGCAAAAGGAGACCATAGTCTGGTTTTACTAAGACATTGTCTGTCTAAGGGAAAATTCACCTGTCTTGAGATTTGAGTAGGTAACATCTTCGCTATCTCCCATTTGTGCTGCTATAAGAACTGCTCAGGAGAAATAATGAAAGTGATGCATCATACTAATGAGCACCCAGATCTTAAGGAGATCTAGAACTATCAAGGTTCTTTAAAATGTGGCAATAATACGGTAAAATAATGATCTAGTGCAAAGTTTATAAACATTCCAACTCAAATATTAAAAACACTGCAGGCGTATTAACTCAGCCCTCTGAGTTTGGTTAGCCCAATGTAGCACTGTGTGACCTGAAATTGCACTATCTGAGCTAGCACAGGTAAACAGCCAGCTAAATCCTATTCATTAAATAACTCAGTTATCAGATCTAGTTAGAAGTTAATCAATTTTCAACTCTCTCTATGATACTTCTATGAAGCGAGCAGAACCGGTACTGGTTATCAATTAAAACTGTGGGTAGCTGTAACTTCAAGGAGTGATTACCTTATCTATAAACAGCACTGGCCTTGTCTCATTAAATATCACAGCACAGAGGCACAATCACCTTTGCAGGGACTAACACAGAGACAGTTGTTCCAAGCAGAAATGAGGGGGGAAGACTGTCACACCCCATCCTCTGCATGCTTGAGCTACATGCTGGGTCCAAGTGCAGTACAGAGCACAGTTGTTATTTACTGACTGTTCCCAAATAAAGTAAGAATTCATTAACTTTTTCTGCCAGAACAAAAGCAAGGCAGGAAAGGAGCTGCTGCTCTCTACAGGCACAGCTACTTGCTCAAGACATTGACCATGCTGAAGTATAAGTGCACCTGAGTTACCCTGAAACTCACTTATTTACCCACAGTATCCAACAACACTGGCTAAGAAGCCAGGAAAGATTAATTGATTTTGCTCTTCATCTAATTGTTACTCAATGAAGCTATATGTTGAATTTTTAGGGTGTTTTCTCAGGCAAGCTACTTCGAAGTTAGCTCAAAAGACATGATTTTATTCTGTCATAATCATGACATATACAGTATGGAAGGACAAAATGTCTACACGATGACTTTTGTACAAGTACAATTTGAGAAATTTTAGGTTCATTTATTTATCATTATTAAAGTCAGTTCATCTTCCAAAGAATCATTATTTCTGAGCAAAAACTCAGACATAAAACTGTCTGAATAATGCCAGAACCTGTCAGGATATTTGGGGCCTATTACATTAAAAATTACTTAAATACAATGCTGTTTTAGAAAATTCCATTCTGAAAAGGGAATCTCCTAACAACTGAACCTGAAAGTCACAAACCCAATCAGTGCAATTTACGTTGACTGATTTTGTGTTTTACACACCATGGACAATTAGGAATCAAAAGTAACAACAATGTTCACATGTGTACTGGAGTTACAGTTATGATAAAACCCTTCCTCATGCAAGTGTATTTCTTTCCCAGGGCAAAAGTATTAAAGTATTTTTTAACTCTTAAAGAAATCCTGCTTTCAGGTACCAAATCAATGTACTTCAAAAATAAGTTAGCTCATTTAGAAGAACTAGCAAATATGAGCTGTTAAGTTTCACAGGGATATCAGAGGAAATTTTTTAAAAGATTGGTAGTTTTATTTTCAAGTGTGACTTTGCTGTTTGACAAGCAAACTACCATTGACTCTTGGAAAGACTAATGGGGGAGGTCTGTAAAGGATTTAGATGTCAAAATAAGAATGAGGGTGACCTGCAGAGGGTGAGCCATCAGTAAGTGAGAGTGTCAGTGCTTTCACTGGCTTAAGAGGCTGAAAGGGAGAGTGTCTCTCCAGCTTCAAACACTGGGATGGAGGAAATCCAGCAGAGGTAGATTCAATCTGAAATTAAATGAGATCTAAACTAATCAGGCAGGTTTAGATTTGATAGGAGCAAGAAATTCTTTGCTATGAAGGTGGTAAGACACAGGCCCAGGTTGCTCAGAGAAGATGTGGATGAAACTGAAACTTTCCATCCCTGAAACTGGTCAAGGCCACGTTGGATGGGGCTTTGAGCAATCTGGTCTAGTGCAAGGTGTTCCTGCTCATGGCAAGGTGTCCCATACTCTTGGAACTAGATGATCTAGAAGGTCTCTTTAAACACAAACCATCCAATGTTTCTATAAAGTCCTTCTCTGATGCATTTTATTTTTATTACTGAATTGACAATATAAAACCTGCACAAATTATTTACTAAGGTGAATTATTTAATATGCACAATAGGGTTAGGAAGATTCCCTGGAAATCTAGTTGCATATGCAAAACTACAAAATAGAATAAGTAACACTTGTGTTTTCAGCAGACTTATGATGGAAGATGCATCTGACCTGCTTCAAAAAAGGTCTTTTTATGCTCGAAAATCATGTGTGAAACTCTTGTCTCTATCTGTGTAACAACTTTTCAAAGTCCTCTGATTAGTAAGACGCAAAAAGGACCTTGGGTTAGTCCTGCTAGCAGGTAAATCATTATAATAATTGTAATTTATATAGCAGCTGGCTTAGATGGACTGTGTCCAGGTTTTCATATATGGGTACATATCACTGACCTCATATTCTTAATTTCAGACATAGCTATCAACACTCCTGTTAAAATTTTGTTTTTCCAGAATGGATCTACCCTTGACTTTTATCACATATCCAGCACTTTAAGGAATTGTCTTTTAACATTAATAGAATGGATGAGTAAAACTCATGCTTGGATTTACATCCTTCTCTCTTCTGATAGCTCTTGTTTCTTCTAATCTGTAAGTGAGGTTTTGGATGAGTTTCAGCAAGGGGCTGAAATCAATGACTGCAGTTAAGCAGTCTGTGTAGCTCACATACAGATACACACAGCTCCACTGTGCACTTTAATTGCAGCAAAATACAGCAGGGATTTCTAACCCCTGACACTCCTTGCATAGACTTCCATGCCAAAATAAAGTGATGATGCCCAATTTTGCTCTTAATTTATCCTAATGAAAATCAATGGATTTACACCATGGATAAAACATTCTGATTGCGGTGGTTCTGCAATGTGTGTAATATATTTATTGTTCATTAGAACAAATTAGTAAACATTATTTATCAAATGTTCCGACTTGCACCTACAATCTTCTGTGCATCAAAAAGGAATTTCCAGTTTTTCCCTTCTAGCCAAATGTCATAAACATAATTAATCATTCAGCAGCAAACCCCCATTTCTCAAATCAAAGTGAATTTTCTCATGCCTGATACTGCTCTATCAATCAAAATTTTAAATGTCTTTCAAGTTACACAAACCAAATTAGATCTACTTTCACTATTTTTATAATTGTTACACACTCAAATAAGAAACAAGAAATTTATAATTAACTGCTACATTCAAAATGGAAAGTAAACCTTACAATTTCTACATTCATTTTTTTTTGGGTTCTGGGCATACTTTAAAGGGGCAGGGAGGAATGCATTTCTACCTACAATTTCACTAAACAGAAGCAAACTTGCAACAGTAATTCTGACAACACCAAGAAGCTACAGTGTGAAGAGCTTTAAATAGTTTTAAAATCACCCAAAATTTGTCTTAATCCACTGCACACAGCACAAAGTTAAGCTGCAGAAATTCTTGACATGGGCTGTTGTAAATGGTAAAATTGGTTATAGTTTCAAGGTGTAAAGTGGCAAAATCAAGAAAAAGAAAACTTTAAGAGGCTATTAAATTTAGAGACTCAGCCTCTAGCTCACCAAGTTCAGGAATTCAACTTGCAGAAAACTCCGAGAGTATTCTGGGGAACTGTCACTCTCTGATTGACCTAACCCTGTTATCTTCTACTGTGGAGAACCCTGGTTATGGAAACACCATACTGTGTGTTTGCTTTGGCTGTGGCTGGAGACAACATATTTCCCTCCTAATCGTGTGTGGATAAAAATGCAGCCACGACCTGAGTTTTGACAAGGAAAGTGAAGATGCAAAACTTGAAATCTAATTCAGCAAAATGAATGCTGCAACTCCTTTCTCAGCTGGCCATGGAACCTCCCTCATCCTTCCTCTTCCCCACTCCACCTCCCCTCCTCAACCCTTTGGGCTCCTTCCCGGGTAAGTGGAAGTATCTGCAAAGAGCATAATTTCATAATGATTGAATTCAGTTTCTGTAACAGCATTTCAACCCTTAATTCCTTTTAAATGCCTTTTGTTTTGAAATAACTTTCCATATTAGATCTTTTAAGTGAATTTCAGAAAGACCCATCAACAATTTCCAGTAGAGATGGAAGAGAAAAAGTGAGTGGATTATCAGCAGCACTCAGGTAGCACCTCCTGTCTGGCTGCGCTTAATGCACGATGAGGTTTGGATACAATTTCACGGTGCTTGACCTCAGAGCACAGGTTCACTTGCTCAAAGACAAGTCAATGTAAATACAGTTGGATTTGTTTGAACAACAAATCACCTGGTACATCAGCCTCTATTTAGAGCAGCCTCAGAAGGGGATCCAAAGACAACTGAAAGTAACTTTATGATGTTTTGACTCCAAGACCACTCTGCCAGTCCCACCTGAACTGGCTCGTAGCAGGTTCCTGGTGGCTGCTCTCAGCTGACAGGGCCCAACTGCAGCATGTCCAGCCCCATCTCCTCCCACCTCCTGCAGCAAATCTCAGTAAGAGGGAGGTGACAAGCACACAAATTAGAAAAAATTAAAATACTATTCCAAAAGTAACAAAAATCAAGCAATAGTATGTTCAATGAAATTAACTTGGAGGGGAGGTGTGGCTGCTGGTGTGGCTGCCTGCTGTGCTAAATATCCATCTTTTTCCAGAGGTTTTACTCTTTTCTACTCTCTTTGAACTAGCAGAAAGGTGATCTAGTCTACACCACTGATCCTAGGTGTCTCATCATTCTAAATAAATGGTAGCTCTTCTTGCATCAACACAATAGCATCGTTATCCTTAGTGTTAGGATCAGGAAAGAAAAATAATGGAAATTTTTATTCCTTAAGCTCCACTGGAATATAAATGAGAATCATTATATCATTTTTCCTCAAGCCACAAAAACTGCACTTTTCTTACGAAGACAGAACTCAGAGCTCACATTCATATCATTTACTTTGTGTCCCTGTCAGAACAGAAGCCTTTAGAGACTGATCTGTAGACTGAAGGTATCAGTGAAATGGTCCAGGCACAGTGAAATGGAAAGCAGAGTTTGCCTTCTTATCTTTACTATGTAAAATGAGAATTACCAATATCTAACAATTTTTGCAAAATGTACTGTAAATTTTAACCTAGTTTATTTTTCCACACTCTGCATTTTATGTATGTTTGTACGTTTTGAAGCAGGGCCATTTTTCACCTGGATTTAGGAAACATTGTCCACTGGCACCATATTGTCACGCCAGCACAATGTGAATTTAATGCATTTCTTACACACGTTGTGTAGCCTCAGTTTAAGTTTGGTTCATGTAAAGGGCGCATTAAAACTTGGAATGTTGTGGGGGAAAAGGCAGGGCACTTTCCAGTTCCCCTTCCAGACCCAATGATATTATTCATTCTCGGCAGCTCCACTGGCTACTCTACTAATTTCCCTCCAAAAGAATGCTCCTTTGGGTGCAATATTCCAGTGTATGTGTATGTCAACTGCCACACAGGCTTCCAAATGCCCACATTGATCCAAGATACCATGAGTCACTGTTGACAGATGAGGAACATTCACACAAAATCCCTGCTGAAAGTTAAAGGAGAACTCACATTTTTCCTTGATGCTCATACACTAACACATTGTGGTTAATGGTACACTCCTGAGATTTTGGGGTGGGAGGGAGAATTTAAAAAATTGAAGTTACAATTCACCTAAAATTGAACAGGACACTGATTCAGTGTTTCCAAATTAGTAGGCACTGGGTGGTTCCAAATAAATTCTAAAGCCACATTTTAGCAGACTAGAAACTGATATAACTATTGCTTTATTGCTTTTAGTACACCCAAATTAATTTACAGCAGATGTGGATGTAAGTTAAAAACTTTAACTGAAATGTACTAAACATGTCTCTAAAACTTCTTATTGTCTAGCAAGATTTTGATTAAATTTGGAATAAACTAATGTCATAATATAGTTCCTACATGTTTATAATGTTTGAAGACTAAGTAATACCCAAGAAAGACATTGCAAAGCAGCATCATGACATTCTGTTGCAGACCACATTCATACTTCTAAGATAGCTGGGAAAATGACTCCGTGTCCTGATGATGAAGAAGTTTTCTACTGATTCATATATATTTGAAAACCTTCAGGAATAGATATCTCACAGTCTTGAAAACAGTGCATCAGAGTACAACAAATACACTACTTTTTACAAAGTTTTCAAAACTTATTTCAACCATTTGTTTCCTGTAAAGTCATAGAAATATTCAAAATCAAGTCTTTTGTTTTATTTTTTTTCCATAAACAAATGTAATTCCAGTAGCAGTTGACACGGCTTTGAGTATAATGGCAAACACTTGGGTTTATTTCTAGCCAGTCTAATTATGAACGGCATCAGGGTAGATGTGTTTTCTTTTTGTAGCCAGTTATACTAATTTGACCTTCTGGGGAAACAATTTCAAAATGTCAACATTTGCATGCCTGAATCCTGCTATGAACTAAAAGGATTCATGTGCAAAGGTCCTGCCTCCAGCTGTGACACTCTACTTACCTCCTCAGAGGGAGTTAACACATTAATTTGAACAAATGAAATTAGAACAGCCAACTCTCCGCGGTGGGCAGAGGAAACATACCCTGGCCATAGTGGCTGACTGCAGTTTCAGTGCAGTATTGCTTAATTAAACTGTTGTATGACAGCTGCATAAAGAGTGCATAAACACCCCACAAAAGAGGAGGTCTTTAAGCTTGGAGGTGTAAGTGAACGTAGTACTGAGTTCCTTAAAAGGAAAGTTACTTTTGTCCTTTTTAGAAGTAAAACTTTGAGATTTAAGAGAATAATTTACACGTTTGCTGGTTTCTGCAGATGTATATTCCAGAAAGCTCTCCTGAGATTCAGATGCTAACAAGTCTGAACAGGAATCTGGTAGAAAGGTCTGCAAGTTGAGGAAGCTCGCATCTGCTCCACTGCTTAGTTCAACCAGTTTGTGACCCTTGAGGTCTAATCCAAAGCCAAGCAAAGGCAGTGGGATTTTACTGATTGTGCTGAAAACTGCATCAAGCCAATGGATTAAGGGTATGATTCCTACAGGACCTATGTTTTCAGGAACCTCCTCCAAAGCATTTACCCTTATAACCTCAGAAACTTTTTTTTTAAAGTATGTACTTTAAGCTAAAACACAGGGTCCCAATGGATGTCACTAGGTAACACTCTTATGCACAGAGCTCCAAGTCCATTCCTCATTTTGTGATTAAACGTTCAAGCTGACATGCTATTCAATGATCTCTGTAAGGAAAATATAAGCAGCGTGAATTTTCTATTTTGACTTAGTCCAACTCACCTGAGCTGAAGTGGGCTTTAGGAAGCAGGATTTGGTGTTGGTTCAAATATGTTCCTTGCATGTCCCGCTGTCTGCCATGCTATCTGAGAACTCCATTTCAAAATAATGCTAAAATAACAAACAGTGTGCACTACACCTAACCTGGATACCTGATCTGGGCCCAAGCTTTAGCTATGTCACAAAGCAGTTTGCTGAATATAAGTGTTAATGTAGGTCAGTGGAAGTCGCGAGGTGCCCTGAGGATCTCCATAAAGAGATCAAGTCTGCCTATATTTAAGAATATAAATTAATCAACTACCATTTTATTCTGCAAAAGAGACCTCAGCATTAAGCTGGAATACAGTATTTTAACTGCAGATATTCATTTATTATCATGACAGATTCAAATGCATGTTTTTTGTATGTTATCTTTACTTTGTTCAATGTGCAGAATGGATGAAACATCAAATTTATCTTTCTTTTTGAGCTTTTCATTATTTCTCCTAATGACTATACACCCTTCAAATGCTGGTCTGGAATGGGGAATTATTAAACTGCTTTTCACCTATATCAAGGCAAAAATCCATGTCATGTTTCTATATGATTCAATTGAAAAGAAGCTGTTCTGATTCCTAACTTATGTAGGCACAAGAAGAGAGAAAACAAAATTACCCTAAACTAATAGGCATTTGATCTGACTCATCAACCCCCGATATTTGAGAATAGTAGGAATCTGTTTGTCCCCTGTCTCACTCATCAGACTAGAATCTGCAATAAATGAAGTAGGGGTGTTACACACAGACCTCACCTTGCTGCTTTATCCAGCCTCATACTGCTCAAGAGACTCAAAAATGCCATAGAAATAACAGGGAAAAAAAAGTGTAATTAAAGGTTGCAAGATACTTCTGCATATGAAATGGGCTGCTGAATTCTCCAGTTGTGTGAGGAGAGAAAGGTTTCCTCTCTGGAATTCAGACTTATTAGTAGTCCAGGCTCTATGTCACAGATTCCATCCCAAGTGAATGTGTTGGCCAAAAATTTCCAAATAGAAAGAAGCAAGACACTCACCATGCAAACTTTCAATCCAGAGTATTACACATTTTGAGAAACTAAAACCATCAATTTATCACAGGAAATACCAGGCAGTTAATTAGTGTTCAAACAATTAGGCATTTATTATGAGGAAACGTATGACTTCTAGCCTTAAAACTTAACACACCTTTCTTCTGAATTCAGAATTTAAATCCCAATTTATATTTTACACACTAAAATGTTTCTGCAAGTCAGGAATATAGACTGTTCAATAAGTAGGGGAATACACTCCACATTTTACCATGGAGTAAAAGCAGAATGAAATGGACAACCTGTAGTTTCCTCACATCGGAAACCTCCATATATGCATGCACATCCTAATTCCTGTATAATCCTGAGTGGTTTACCTCTTAAAATAAACAGACTCTACCTTATGTCCTTACTGGATTACTGTGAGTAGGATGTTTACATAAAGGATATAGCTAAGTATTCACTGAACATAACAAGAGTACAATTCACTCCCATACATTAGAGCCCATCATAATTTGGTGGCTATATTTAAATAAACCAACATTTAACTATGCTGGCAATTACTATCTAAAATTAATACTCTAATTGTGTCCAATCCTTCCACTCCAGAGTCTGATTCATTGGAGTACCCATTAAGTGTAAATATGAAGATGAGAATTTTGTGCGAGAGAAAGAAAGCATAATTTATAGTCCAGGTGTATTAGATGCCAGTTTAGTAAACATTTGTATTTTCCCAGTTAATAATACTAATTACACTGTGCATTACCCTTCATGCAAAGATCTAACCACAATCTAATAAACAACAGGACCCAAGTCTCATTGTCAGTCACTTATTTGGGCAGTGCAGAAGAGTTTCAAGATTGAAATAAATGTTTTAAACCTTTCTTGTACTATCCTAATTGTGGGTTATCTCCATGACATGAAGCAAAAAATCCTAAAGTTGTGCTGACCTGAACCGTGCTGAACCACAAAAACCAAGCGCCATTTCAGGCTGACACAGCACCACAAGATTGGAACTTGGTGAGCTTGAGTGAGTAATGTCTGTGGAGAAAAAGAGATGGCTAAGGGGTGATCTAAGTGTTGCCTTTGATTACCTGTTGGGCACAGTCAAAGAACAAGAGGTAACATGCACAAGTTGAGTCAGGGAAATGCTGAATGGGATATACAGAAAAAACTCTTAACTGCAACAATAACCAAAGAGTTTACAGTCTTCACCCTTGGATATCGTCAAAACTTGACACAATTAGATGCAAAACCCCCAATCTAATTCTGAATTTAATCTTGCTTTGAGCAGGAGGTTGAATTAGAACCTTTCAATCATATTTTTTCCCTATGCATATTAAGATATTGATTTCATGGTGATAAATTAGGATTTAAAAAAAAAAAAAAAACAACAAAAAACACACACAAAAAAACCCCAGGACATTATTCGCAAGTTCCTCTTGTTATTAAAACAAACAAAAAAATCCTCTAAAACTTATTAATCCATCTTAAAGCTGATTTTTCCTGAGGTATTCCTAAGGGTAAGAATTCCCTTACAGTAAGTAAGAGCAGAAAGCAAACAAATGGGCAACAGGAAATATGGCACACTTTGGTCCTTGTAAAGCAGCTGGGGGATACGGTGGACCATAAATACTACAGCTTCTGTTTTACTGAACAAATTAGCTTTTCCTAAAAGAGGACTGAAATGCAAAATCTATTGCAGTTTATGCATGTTAGATATGTCAAATATAGGAATTCAGATCCAAATTTGGCCAGATTCTCAAATAGCATAATAGATGGCAGTATAGCTATGTAGATTTTAGTCTACTTATCACGTCTTCATTTGTTGTCCCCTCATATTCACAACACAATCTCTTTTTAAGTAAAAGCATTTATAAAACATGCAAACATGAACAGGTAATAGTTCCTCTGGATTGATATTTTCTACAAAATAGTCCTTTATGTATTAGTGCTATATGCTTATTACATGACCACATTAAAGATCCACATGAAAAAATTTCATGAGACAAAGTGGTAAATAGCAAATAAATGGGACACAGGTAAACATCACCTTAATGGTGATTAAGTAACAATCGCAACACACTGGAAAGATTTGTGTCCTTTTGACTTCAGCATTCCCCAAATCTCACTCCAGCTGCTGGACAGCATGTGCACCACAGTCATAAACACAATGAGACTTAACAAACATGGTTTCACAGTCTATTTTGCAGAAGAATAGCCTGGAAGAAATAGTGAAGGTACTTACAGAGTTCAGAGTGTAATTTGTTGTGGCTATTAAAAAAACAAGGGAATGTTGATACAGAAGACAAAAGAACTGCAGTGTAAAGAGTTTAAGTCCTTTTCCTTTTATGGCCTGTTACTGCATGGCTGAACATTGCCACTTTGTATTTTCAGAACATACTGAATTTAAGAAAACTCTTTTGTTACATTTGCAGCCCACATGCTGACACAGCATCTCATCTCTTACTGCTCTGACTTAACTATTACCTGATATATTTGATGTGCTAGAAGATAAGAAGCACAAAGATTCCAGTTACCTTAGAGATACCAAAAGAAGAATCACTTAGCAAAGAACAGCTGAGAAGAGACTGTTTCTGGCAGTTTCACTCTGGGGTGTGTGTTAGACCCACAAATGTCAGTTCAGACCCCGTAAGTCAGGAGTCTTTGTTGGGGCTCTGCTGAGCACTGAATGATCTCACCCTCTCCTGACTCCCACACACAGAGGTATACAGGGAAGAGCAGGCTCAACCAGTCTTAAATTCCTTTGACAGTTCAGACTCCAGATAGATTCTGCAGCAGTGGAAGCAGGGCTCATAGCAACAGTTAGAGATATGTTTTGAAGGAACAGATTTATTCAAGGTTAATAAATGTTTCTACTGTCATTTTCCATGGATGGTAGTTCTGGTGATGAGCAAATCCTCACAATGGAAATCTGGCTCCTAATGGTATTTTTAAAAGCTTGCAGGATCTGATAAGGCACTATACTAGGTGGAAAGGACTGATTCCCATATAGTTCCCATGAAAATTTCTCAGACAGCGGCTTCTCAAAATCTGAGCTCTCACAGCTCCAGCCTTGTCTAGAATAGACGTAATCAACCTGTACTTCATCAGTATTGCATCAACTTGATTTGTATCAACAATCTGAAGAAGATATATCTCAAGATGTCTTATTCTTTTAAACTATTTTTAAAAAGAAATAGAATTCTGCTGTTTGATTTTCCTTTGGGAAAGTAAGTTCCGTGATTGTGGCAAAAAATGTGAAGTAGATGACCCAATAAAAATCAAAACCTCTGACTTTTTGTTGGGAAATAGAATAGAGCATGGGGTAACGTCATCATTAGGATCATAGCACAAACTAGCAATCTCCATAGCTCTTCAAGTGATCATTTTACCTACTAAAAAGGAAATCTTTATGAATACATGTCATGAAAAAGCAAACTGCTAGAGAGTAAAAGCTCTCTTACCAAAAAAAAAAAAATTGTACTGTGGTTCCAGGAGAGACGAACACTCCTAGCTGGGTTCCTGAACAAAGGATATCAAATGAAGGCAGGAGGAAATAAAGCCTGACTCCATGTGATATGTGCCAACTGTGGTCTCATAAAGCCAAGAAATCTTGGAATGCTTTGAGTATGTAATATTTTTAGAGCTCTAATAAGGCACACCTGAGCTCCTCTTTACCACATTTAAAGACATGTGCCACAGAAGCTAGATTTTGCTATACCTTTTTGCCTATTCCAGTAATTAAAAAGTATTCATGTGGAGAACAGAGCAGTCAGTTTGCCTGTTCAGATTCCTCTGAATTACTCCTACATACTGTTCCAAAGGGCATAATATATAGTAATGTTCTCAAATTTTTCTTAAGTCATTGGGCTAAGAAGAGTAGATGACACTTCTATGTCTGCCTTGTTGAAATCAAATATTCTTGTATCTCCTACAGATGTTCTTCCTCAATTCCTTGACTTACTGGACTGTATATCTACACCAGCTGTCTTCCTTCAGCATCTCCAGAATTCTGAGCCAGAATGAGAAACAAACCTGTCTCTACTATTAATAAGATTTATTTTCATTTTACCTAACTAAGCAGTGTAGTAAAAGAGAAAACTGTAAGAATTAAGTTATCCTACACCAGACACACAAGCTACAATAACCCCGCTGTCCACCCTGGTAGGAAGGTATTGGTATCAAAAGTTACACTGCACAAAGAGAAGTCAAAATGAGCAATGACAGCATGAAGGAACTGAGGGACTGTTGGCTTCACTCCATGCAATTTATGTTCAGGAAGAGGTGATGTTACCCAGAAGCCAGATGCAGTCCCAGCAGTGCCAGAATAATCAGATCTCATATATACAGTATATGTGATCCAGAGATGGAATACAGGTAGCCAGTCATTTGGAACAGTCATGTGCCAAACAACTCTAGTAGCACAATACTAGGAAAAAAGACATGGAATCAAAATACACACTGTGTCTATCAAAACAAAGGAGAACTAGGAAAATGTTAAAATACCTACATTTTACAGGAATCCAGTTACATTTTTATTAATAATAATAATAATATAGAATTATGTTAGATTTAAATGCTGTCTGCTTTCAAGTCAAGGAATTTAGTTTGTATGTCATCCAGGAGTCAGCGTATCAGTACAGAACATGCATAATTATTCTTTCCGAGTCAGAAACTGGGCTGGCACTTTCTGTACTAGCTGATCTCCTGTAATCTTTACAATTATTTTCTGCTAGAGTATATTGCAGTACTGATCCCTAAATACACACACTGGTTGTCTGCTATGGCAACATCTTATTGCTGGCTTGAACTACTGAATGGGAGGCTGCAGAAAAGGTTGACACTAAAGTGCCCAGTAACAAGAGTCAGCACAGCAGATTTTGGTTAAAAACCAGCTCAAGCTTCTTCAATGTGAAGACGGTTAACCACTGGCACAGAGGGCTAGAGAGGCTCTGGAATTTCCAACTTGAAGATACTCAAAAGTTGCCTGAAGAGAGCCCTGAACAACCTGATTTAGTCTGCCTTGCTTGGGGCAGGGGCTGGATGTTAAACCTAAGGACTTTCCTTTTGGAAAGGAGCAGCCTTTTCCAACCTAAATTACTCTGGTTTTTTAATGATACACCTGCCCACTGTCATCATCTATAAGGGTAAAGCAAGCTCTTACTTACTCTTTTACTGTTGTTTTCACACAGGCATATTTTTATTTTTTTTTTTTAAATACATATCATGCCACTTCTACAGCAGTCTACATGGTAAACTTCTTTCCTCAAGTAGGAAGGAACAATCACAATGATGAATTAGGGTTTTCTGTCAGGGCACACAGGCACCTAAAGCAGAATCAGTGGGGTAAAACAAGCTAAGACACCCAAGATAATAGCAGTGTATGCATGCCATGTGTTATGCAGCTGAGAGAAGAAACTCTAAGGTTGATCAAGTCCCCTAAAACTGTAGTTCAGAGAAAACTATTCCATCCAGTTAAAATTACAAACTGAGAGAAAACTAACACAAAAGCTTTCCCCAATTTTCTGTCAGTGAAAATGCCAGTAATTTTGCTGCTGCTGTTGTTGAAATAAAGATATCTCGGGAACACAAGAACACTGTGGGGGTGGATACAGAGAAAGTGGCAACCATAGACACAACTTCAAGCAAGCAGGTTCAAACTTTAATGACCTGTGTAGGAAGATAAATGAGACTTCAAGAGAAAACAGCACTGTTGGCATGAGGATGTTGTTAGGTGCAGCAGGCAAGCACTCAGTGCTGATAAATTGGTAGCTGACAAAGAGCTACATCTTATACTGATGACTGTGTAAGGCACAAGATATTTTTCCTACTAGTTCTTCGTCTTTCATCACATGTGTTTGATGAATCCTAAATTAATATTGTGCTCTGTTTGAAATCAGAGAGGAAAAACAACAGCCACTTATCAATCACATTATTTTATCTCACAATTATCCTTAATTTAATAATTGTATTATTTTCACTTCTGTTATAACTTTAAGGGCTTCTACTGCAAACACTATTTTTTCAGATGGTTTAGGTTACCAATCATTTTCAGTAAGACTACTTTTCCATCTTTTTTTTCCTCTTTTTTTTTTTTTTCCTCTAAGCTCTTCTCTATATCATTATTTTTCCTAATCATCAGCCTTCCTGGAAATATTAATCATTATGCCTACTAGACTTTCAGAATAACCTGTGTCAAGTTTCTTTAAATTGCTTCTCTGTTTTTGTTAGCCATAGTCTGAATAAAATTATTTGAATAAACAGGTCTGAAGCATATCCTGAATTGTACAGTTGGGATATGAACCCAAAATCCAACATAATTCCTGGCATTACAGTAATAGTATTTAGTAGAAGAAAGAATTGTATTAAATTATAAGTGCCTGTGGAAAGGAATTCTGTGCAGCTAGTTCTATTTTCCCTAGTAAAACATGTTTTATTATCCTTTGTTTCTTATACAAAAGAGCATGAGTCCTATCTTGGAAGAACTAAGAAAGTTCTGCCATGGCATTTTTTGACTGATCATACACTCTACCATTTGCATGTCATTCAGAACTAGTCAGCTGAAAGTATCAACTTAAAGATACCATGATGTGAAATTGAGTGGCATCATGTTATGTGAAAGAAGAATCTTCTATATGAAAGAAGAATCTTCTATATTAAGACTATAGAATTTAATGTCCAACCCAACCTAAATACTATAGTGCTTTGTGGGACATGAATGGTTAAATGACCTATTATATATTTGACCTATTCAGACCAGAACAGCAACGGCAGTTTGGAAGCCCCAAAACCAAGTTTCTAAACTAATTTTCCATAATTTCTTTGCAATATGTGGCATGAAACCCTTTATGTAAGCCTATCACAGATGGATGGACACTGCCTTGATGTGGTCCTTACCACTGCTCTATTTCAGACCTCCAAGAAAGTTTCTGTGTTACTGATTTTAGTTTTCATTTAGTCCTGTATTGAGCAAAGTGGTCTGATCAAAAACTTTGTATTCTGAAGACTCATAATATCTCTCCATCTCCACAGGAACAGAAGGTGTTAATGAGAGCACAGTTGTAGTTCTAGGAGCTCACAAAACTTACATAATTATTTTGGCGGCTCAGGGAACACACAAGGACATTTTGAGATATTGATAGATTAACAAGGCTTGGCATGGAGAGTGCTTTGACTATTGGTCTGTGTTTGTGCAAGTGGCTCAGCCTGCTCTGTGCAAGGGATGGGCTGGATAGAGCTGTGGCAAGGACAGTCACACTTATTGAGCTTCAGCTATTGCCTGTAATTAAAAAAAAAAACGGCCTGATATTTCTCTCATAAAGTATTGGCTACAGAAATGCTGGCACTAATAGCTCACACAGTATTTACTGTTTCACATTTTGCAGGTTTAGAAAACAAAAGGCTTGGTTAGCTAAACAAAACCAGTGTAAGAAATAGGCCAATATATTCTGAATAACAACGGCATAAAACCAGTTTAGTTGAAATACAGAATAGTTTCACTTTGCTCATTGAGTGCTATTGAATTTTTGGCATGGACGAATAAAAAAAAAGAGCAGATGGTGAAAGAAATAAATTAAGCTGCTGGTGATGGAATACAATATCACACTGAATTATAAAGCATGATGAACAGAAATCCCGTTAAATAGGCTCTTACACCCAGTATAAGAGGTTCACATTGTTGAAGTTCATATCTGATTATTTTGGTTTATACTCTATTTTTTAGAGCTTTTATTTTCAATACAGATCCTGACATGAATTCAAAACAGGAATCTAAGGCAATGTAAAAGAGATGCAAAAAAAGTGAAAAGGTGCCCTTTTCACAGTCTTCACCCACAAGCCAGACGTTCTAGTAGTAATGTTCTAAAACATATAGTATTGCAAAATCAATCAAAAACCTTATACTTTTCTTTTTTAAGAGTCCTTACTCCCTACCGCAGATTTGAAGGTCTATACATGTATGTTAACATAATTTTCCAATCCTTCCAGTTTTTTTAAAAAAAGTTCTCTTTTGTCTCAAAATCTTGCTTTGTTTATACCTTTAGACTTTGGAAACAACAAACTGTTACTGTTAAAAATCAACACATTTAAGAAAAAAAGTGTAACATGTTCATGTGAACACTGCACAAGGTGCCTTACTTTCAGAAGTAATATCACAATGTCAAACTTTGCCCTGGTAATGAGATATATAACTTTTCAGGAATTCACAGTTTAACTGTTCAGTAATAATGTTTCCATTTTTTAATGTGATCTGATCAGCATTTAGGTCACAGGCACTTTGGTACTTTATCAATTGTGGTAGAGAGGTTTAATTTTCAGATATTGTAAATTCTTTGGCTTCCCAATGTTCTCCTCTTTAACTTAGTGTTCCTCCAAACCACTGCACTATGTGGTAAACAGAGTCTAATATCAGTGTAGTTGTCTCAAGAGAATTTTAGTTAAGTTAGTGAAGACAAATCATCTGTAATGTCTATCATTATTATTTATTATTAAAAATATCAATACTTTTCACCCTTTAGCCTCCAGACATGGTTCAAAGATGAGCTGGTAGCACTAGCTCCACTTAACAGTTGAAACATGAAGCTTAATTTGGTTTTGAAGGTACAAATCATGGTTTGAGACTCGTCTCCTCTTCCTGAAAACTGGTCTGAAGCCTTGCACTCTGCTTCTGGGAGCCTGCTGCTTTAACCTCTATGGAAAACTCATATTGTAAAGCCCATACACTCCTTTTGCACTTGCTTTTAATAGAGAGATGGGGAATCCAGTGTCTGGTTTCACTTTATTCTGGATTTTTACAATATAGGGCCATATTCCTAAGGTTTACATTACCCATTTCTACTTTCTAAAACTTATTTTATTTCAAGACCTATGTAGAAAAACTATATTTGCATCCATAGGAATATTTTAGGCCTGTATATCTTACTACAGATCACTGTGTCCTATTTTGCTTCTTACCCCACAGGGTGATCAATGTCAGTCCATATGTATTGCTAGCCCTGACCATTAGTCAACACCTATTTCATCAGACACCACCAGCAGAGACAGGATAACTGGAATAATTTCCAAAATTCTGGGCTTAGTATGCCTGTTCACAGAAAGAATAGTAGAAGGAGTTCCTTTTTCTTAGTCATTTTGTAGTCAAAAACATCCTGACATGAGCTGTCTTGGTAACCCCATGGTTGATCTTTGAGTACATTTTGCAGCTGCACCGAATGCAGCTGGCATAATGCCACGCATTTCCTGGGAGTTTTGTGATCACAGGGAATATTGTAACATGCCTATATACATTTCCTCTCAAGCATGACAGACTAACATCTAGGGTAATTTTCTACCCCTCATGCAAGAAAATATGATGTTCACTGCATACACAGGATCTTAACAGTGGCATGAGTGGAGCCTGACTCAAACTGCTTTCCCAGAGCCCTGTAATATGCAGGTTTCTTCTGGCAGCTCTGTCTGGAATCCTTGTGACCTTCATACACATCTTATTTATCCAGCAAAAAGCCAGTCATAATCCATAACAGACATTCATGCTGGGAGGCTTCTCTAACAAAAGTATCACGATTAAGGACTGGACATCTGGGTTATGCAGTGCAAACACATCTAACTTCAGTACATGCCTGGTGCCACTGTCTCATGATTGGCCAAACATGACCTTGACCCAAACCCACAATGGAAACAGAAACAGCCCCCCACATTCCAGGGAAAAATATGCCGAATTCATCTGGGGCAGAAGCAGCAGGAGAAAACACCCACTGGTGCAATATAATTACAGCTGAGGAGTAGTACAAACCACAGTAACGAAAAATTAAGAAACCTCTGTACAAAATAAAAATTGTAAAATCTTCAGTTGAGTTAGAAAGCATCCCATGTCTGAGTTCTCTGATAATTACACATCAAAATGTGTTAGACTCTGTAAGGATACCGTCCTTGGAAAATGCTAGACAACATTAGCACCTTGCCAGATCTCTCTGATGAAGGCAGTGAGATGATATCACCTGAAAGTCTCCCAGGTAAATAATAAGTCTCTCAAGCAAATACTTAAGATGATAAGACAGAAAATTCTTACTTAAGATGCAAATAGAATCTCATGGCAAGAGAGATTGGCAGCCCTCTGATCCAGTGGAGTAAAAAGTATCAGAAAACTGGTATGGCTACTTCTTCAGGTCAGTGAAAACCACTACAGCAAGTAAAAGAAAATACTACAGGAAAAAAAAAAAAAAAAACTTTAGGTAATATGCTTCAAAGTCTGAAAAGTTTTGCTTGGATTTCTGGTAAAAGGCTCAAGATTTATTTTTTTTTATTTTATTCTTTATTTGTTTCTATCTCTCTCTACTATCCAGGAGACATTGCAATATAATGTACTTGAAATATTTTTATCTTACTTTATAATATATATATCAGAATATACACATGCATATATACACTAGAAGACACAGAGACTACTGGGACATCTGATTAAAAGTGATCTGTGGACATGATTTTAAAAATGTATAGTGTGGGGCAGAGATGAGAAGAACACACAACTTTTAAAGGATGAATGAACAGTATTATTTTGATATGGTTTGTCTTTCAAAAGACAGTACTTTCAAAGGTGTTAAACATCCAACACTTCTGCTGACAAGCTACCTTTGAAAAACTGAGGTTCTGAGCTGCTTTAGAAATATCAAAGGGTAAAGATAAAACTGAATATAATTTGAAATCAGTCAATCAAAGAATATAAAAATTCATTATCACTTTGTCCTGACTTTGCTTAGAAGAGCTGTAAAGAGAGCTGCAGAGGTACAATGGCAGAGACAAAACCAAGTAGTAAATGGCAAGAAGTCAAGGATGTTCAGCTATAAAGGAACATGGTTACTTTACACCTTCTTCTATAACATGGATTGGATCATGATGGTAGGTAGACTATAAAAAGAGGGAGGAAGAGCTGGTACAGATGTACTTTGGAACAGAACTGCGCAGGATATAGCTCCCATTCCTGTCAGAAATGTCTTTGTAATCTCTTACTAGGCTTGAAATGATTCAGAGTGAATGTTGTCTTGATGCCTTCTTTTGGTTAGGTCCCTGGTCATGTTTGGTTTGGAAAAGTTCAATATACCGATGCTCTTTTATGATTACAGAGGAGAATTTAAAGACACAACTTGCTAACAATAAATAAATACAGAAATTCTCAGAGTTTATTTTCCATTTTATATATCAGCTGCTTTTTGTCAGCTTTCAATCTCTGTAGCACCTGCTAGTGTGCCTTACATTTTATTCCTCATAATTAAAATAGATCAATTTTTTTTTTTAGGGGTTTTGTTTTTTTGTTTTTTTTTTTTTTTTTTGTTTTTTTTTTGTTTTTTTTTTTTTTTTTTTTTTTGTTTTTTTTTTTTTTAGTTTTGGTTGAGTTCAGTTTGGCTTTTTTAGTTTTTGCCTGTTCAAGACTTGAATAACTGAGGATAGATGTGGCTGTGTCCTTTTCCCATGTCTCCCAAGGAGTCACAGTATGACCTTGGCATGACCATTATTTCGACAGCATCTCAGCTCCCAGCCTACCTTAAGGCTGACTTGTTAAATGGACTGTCAGGTTTTCCACATAGAAATATTGTTTTCCATTGTACAGTGGCATCAGCCTTCATGGGGAGATTTGACTTCTCCTGACATTCAAGTAACAGCACAGAAGTATGTCAATGAGTGGAAAACTGACCAAAGCAAAATTAATGTGATCTCTGAAAGGTATAACAGACACTCACTCATTGTCTTCCCTCACATCAATAAATTTTCTCTTCATACTAATCTACTTCTGCTTATAATATTATCTGTTTTGTGCTAGAGAGGTCTCCAAACTATTGCCTTGGCAACCAACAAACATTAATCCATGTGAGATTTTCCTCTTGAAATACTTTCTATATTCAAACATTATGTAGGAGGTAAATTGCACTGGAACTGGAAAAGATGTGCTTATGATTTGATTCATATTTTTTCTGGATTTTGCTACAAAATACAGTCCTGGATATTTCTTGAGTGAGAATGAATTCACCAGCAGTCCAATGGAAAAGGCTCCACTGGCCACGCTTGGACTGAACATTGATCTGCCCCAGCAGACCTGCAGCATCCTGAACAGTCTAATGAAAGACACAGTGACACAACACATTTCACTCCAGGCCTGAGGTAGCTTGTGTAACACCAGGTCCTACACTGCTTTATGTTACCATTCTTAATTTTCAGCTGTCACACACACGTAATAGCTCAGTTCCAGGGGACCAAAGTAAGGGCTGCATTTAACTGGCAAGCAAACGTGCAAAAATTGGCACTTGCATCATTCCTGTATGTTAAAGCACTTTCCAGCTTGCATAGCTGTTGATGTATCACCTAAAAGAGTTTGTCACTAAGCCCAGGCAAGCAAATAGTATCACACCTTGGGCTGTCCCTGCAGGTAAGGCAAGCTCTTGGGGTTGAGGTCAGAAAGAGAAGGCATGTTGGAACATCAGCTGTAACTAAAGACTGTGGCCTGTTCTGCAAAGAACCAAAATAAGTAGGAAAATTCTTACTGAATTCAATAGGCTTCAGATTGCACCTCCAAAGAACAATACCAAGGACTTGAATCCCATCCAGAACCTCAAATGGATCAAGGCAGAGGCACAACCAGTTTAAAGGAGTGATCAAAGTCCACTGATGCTTTTCCAAAAGCTTGCAACAAGTGTCAGAGAAGGGGGAGCAGTAATCCAGGCAGGAGGTGACAGAGGTTTAGGATGCCTGTGATGAGGCTACATCCTAATGTTCTTGCACAAAGCACACTTGAAAGTCAAAATGCATGGAGAATATTTTATTCATAAGTGCAAACACTTTCTAGCATTTGTCAATGTGAAACAACACATTGCTAGGGTCTCTGAAGACATGATGTGAACCATAATGTGTGTTATTTCAAAATAACACATAACTTGTCACTAATTATTACTGTAATAATCTGTATTTGAATGAATTAACAATGGCAATGCATACTTACTGCAAGGAAGGAGCAACTCTAGCACAGGAGAAATTCTGGTTTTGTATTCCTTATGGAAAATAAAGGAAACCTTTTGTAAATAAGGACCATTGTTCCAGTCTTACCTCCTGAAGAAAGGTTAAGCCCCTCAGAATGAGTAGGTGGTTTCCTTAACATTCAAATTCAACATGGGATTACCTTTTCAGAACTGTTTTCTATGCCTAGTAACACTCACATATTCATCTATGCCAGAGCCTAGAGGACTGCACAGCTTGTTTTGGAAAACAGTCATTCTTCTTGTGTGACACCTGGAAGTCCCCTGATAATCTATAGTGTTCCAGTCGACTGATATGACAAACTACACCTGAAACCACAGACTAAAATTAAAAAAAAAAAAAAAAAAAAAAAAAAAAAGAAAAAAGGAAGAAGAAAGAGAATGCACAAAGACACAAATAAAGAGTTTCAGCACCAATCAAAATGAAATGGGAACCGCTTCTCCTCACCAGAAATGTAAGACAGACATATCTCTTCATATTGGAATGAATGTATGTGTGTAACAAACTTGAATAATTTTCCAGCCTTTATATCCAGAGAATTGCATAACATGAAAAAGACTGTAAGGGAAAAATTTTGAGGAGGAAAATTGTCAGCTTTTGCATTTTATATGTAGTGGCATTATCACTTAAAGAATCTTTAAGATAGAAGGAAAAAGTAACCTTTTTAACTAAAACCACTCTTTTTTTCCATCCCCATAAAAGGAATAGGTTCCTAAAGACATTCACTTCTCAGTAGCAAAAACACTGCAGTCAAAAAGGTATCAGGCAACAAATGTAACTAAAGTTGCTAAAGTAGCTAAATTTCTTGGACTTGTGGAATTAATTTGATTATACTGTTAAAGAATTTTCAAAATTTTTTTTTTTCTTTCTTTATACCAGAAAGGAAGAGTAAGAGTCATTTTCTTAGTGTTCAGATGTTTGTTTGAGCCTTGAACTAAATAATCTTGTTATTTGTCAGTTGTACTACTTCTTTTGAAAAGACCAGATAGAATTTCATTGCGCAAAAGCATAGTCCTTGCCTTCAAAATACATAAAATGTCACTGAAAATAAAACAATGTACAAAAAGCCTGTACAGATTAGAAGCTGAGGCACAGGAATATTGTCTGACATTACTTAAAATGTTTGTGTAAGATCCTGGAACTGAAGAACATCTACCCATTCACACATTAGCCACAAGACCAATCTTCCTGGCATTATTAACATCCTTGAAACATGAAGGCAAACACATATCTCAACTTATCAATGTCTTAAAAGATTTAATCTTTAAAAGTAGAGCAAATGTTCTGTTAACCAAACTATAACCAATAACAATACTCATTTTTAAAATAACGTATTGAATTATATCAAAGAATCAGACATAAATTTTTAATGCTGTTTTAGCTGCAATAAATGTTGAGAACTATGTTTTGACATTAACACCTAGCTGAATGTGTCAAGCTGGTTTGGAGCTTCACAACTCACATAGGAGCTTTACGAAGCACTGTTTCTCTGTGACAACACGGTTTCATAGCAGAAATAAAGAAAGCTGAGAAAAGGATTTTTTTTTTTTTTCTCAAGGGAAATTACAATATTCCAACAACTGTTTTCAAATTAAGTCAAACAGTCAAAATACTGAACTTCTCAGAGTGACAACTTAGGAAAAAAAAATAAATCCGGGAATGTGTGACTCTTGGTTTTTATAATTTTATCTATGTTTTTCCTGGTCAGGGTGTCCAGCTTCCTTAGACTGTAAGGAGGAAAAATACACTCTACAGTTCAGCCATGGCCAAGTCATATCCCAGAATCAAAAAGCCTGGAAATGCTTCTGGGTGTGTCCTGTCTCACATGGCACCCTCTGACAGTGAACTCCACCTTATACAAATGATAAACCTGCCTCATCCCTGATTTGGGCCTCTTGCCCAGGATTTGAGACAGAGCTATATGGTTTTTGCTATCCTGCTATCATATAAGCCTTATGCTGATTGCTGAGTACTCTCAAAGATTTTAATGGGAGTTAACTGTCAGAAAAGAATGGGCAAGAAAGCAAGAAAATCACATAAACATTTTACAAACCCTGCTGCTACCCTGAACACACAGAGGTTTATGTCAGATGAATATAATATTATGTGCCTTAGATCAGCACCACCGTCCAAAGTAATGTTTTCATTTGGATAGAACTGGTGGAAAATTTGGATCAAACGGAAACTTCCTTTTTCATTGACAATTCATTTTGATGAAAAACGCCTGCCTAATCCTTGTAATACACTACCAGACCGTCCCATAAGGCAAATTCTCTGCCAGGTTGCTTCACTGTTTTGCCACTGCAGCTCCAACTTATCTGCCAGCTCCGACCTGGGGAGCCAGCTGTGGTGGTAAACAGTGTGAACTGGTCAGTCACTCGTTTTACACACGCCACAGATCAATTCCTGCATGATAGTGCTTTTCCATTTACCACATATGCTGAACTGCATTTGACCTGGTGGTGAAAGGTTTCATTTACCATTACAGTCACTTCAGCTGTGCAGTCTCCAGTCTGTATGCTGATTTATGGATGGATGGATTTGCATATGGCAAACATCCACACAGCTTTCTAAGTTTGCATTTATGCCAATAAATGTAAGGTCAGGGCTATGATCCTAGTATGAGTAATGTTTTTATTAGAAATAGCTCTCCTTGGGATTTTCGTTGTTGTTGTGGGGTTTGTTTTGTACTGTTTTTTTCAATGCATGTAAGGATAACATTCCATTAAGTCATACAGACGCTGCTGAAAAAAACAAAGAAAACAACACTTTATTTCTTCTTATTATTCTTTCTTCCCTTCTTTCCTTTTCTTTGTTGATTTTTTTCTTTTCTTTCTTTCTTTCTTTCCTTGGTCTTGCAATTGCTCTTTAGCAGGTGTACATGGGGATCACCTTGTCTCTAGGTGCAGGACTCAGTACATGAACTTATGGCAAAATGTCCGCGCTGATCTTGGAGATGGGAACACTAGAACAGGGCTATCCAGCCAGACCAAAAGGCAGCCTCATGAGGAAGCCACCCTAATACTGAAGACCAGCCACAAATGATGAAGGAAAGAACATGAGGACAGGATAAGACATAATTCCTAGCAGCCCTTATGTCAAAGCTAGAGAAAATTGTGCTGGGTTTTCGGGGGGGGGGGGGGGGGGAGGGGTTTAGTTAGGTTTAATTTTTTTGCTGCTGTTTTTTGGGTTCAGACTTTTTTTTTGTTTGTTCTTTGGTTTGAGTTTTGGGGTTTTTTTTAGGGGGGGCAGTTTAATAGCATTTGATCTCCTTCATTTCTGGCTTAATTAACTGCCTGCTGCACAAGGCTCATGGCTGGGTGGCTAAAGTACCAACACTGTTAATACCCCTTACAAATACTAAAATGCCCCAGTTTTCAGAAAACTTTACAGTAAGCAAGCTGTCAGTCTTGCTACAAGGTATCTTCAACTAACATTAATACTGCTTCGATGAAACATCATGACAAATATTCATTCAGTCTTTGTTTCCTGGTATGAGCAAAGATCCACCTCCCACCCACATTCTGTAACAGATTTAGGAATGCAAGACCTTTCATGCTTAAATCATTCACTATGCAATGAAAACATTTATACCCACTGAAACACAAAACACATCATTCATTATTTTGAAACTTAATTATGAACTAGACATTTACATTGAGGAGGAGTTAAAAATAACTTGCAGTGGGGTGTGGTGTAATTTTGTACTGTCTGTGGATCTGGGCCAAGTATGGGTGTGTAAATAGCTTCATATTTGTATACATTAAGTAGATAAATGCATGCATGCACCTAAGGATATTTCCACAGTTCAGAATTTGGTACGTTTCTTCCCTCTGCTTGGCATCACAGAGGGATAGGTTGAGCCTAGCCAGACCCAAAAAAAATCTTTTTGCAAGAGTAGTGAACTGGGAGAATGCTTCTGGTCTCAGTAGGACAGAACAGGAGAAGGAAGGAGCTTCTCATGTCGCCTTTACACTCCACATACCCTGGTGATGGAGTACATCACCCCTTCAGCCACTGGGCTGACAGTTTTGTACAGATGTCTGGTGGTCACATGTTCTTTAGTTATCACTTGAGCAGGCTCAGGGGCTCCCTTAAGGCACGTGGCCTTTCTTGTATATGAATCTCTTGCATGTATGGCAATAAATAATGCAATTTCTGCCTTCCAGCATCATCCATGGCCAGCATTACAGAAGCATTAGGATGCCTCTGTTCCAAGACATCATAGACTTACTCATGAGCTATTCTGTGGGTTGTTCACTGATTGCTAATATAATTTAAGTAACAGCTCTCATTAATTAAATTGATGCCCCTTACAGCCTACCAAAGAACTTCATAGTCAACTGCACCATAACCAGAATTTTGTAAATGTGTTTCCCAATGGGTCCTATGCCACAAATGGTTTCTGCTCCTATTTTTAACAGAAAACATTATTTTTGCTTTCTTCTTTAAATGCACACCTATCATAAAATGTGAAAAATTTTATTGCCTCACCACCCTCTACTGCATTTGAGACTTTCTGCGTTTCTTTAACATGCGACACGGACCACAATAAATTTTAGGGTAATAGAAGTGTCTGCACAAGTGGTTACATCTGAGTGGCTGCAATCTGAGATTCCTCTTGCTGTTTTGCAAAGAGCACTGAGAGCCCATTGACAAGATGTCTGGGGTGAGGGAGCACATGGCCCCATGCTCACTGTCCCACTTTGTCAGACTGATGTTTGAAAAGGAGCAGGGATTCCTTGCTCAGTTGCTAGCCTTAGCAGCTATTTGGAGTGGCAGGAAAGCAGCTCTGGATTCTCCTGCTGTGGGGAGATCTCCTGGGCTCTCTCCAATGAGCTCATGTGAGAAGCAGTCAGAGCAACTTTCACTCAAAGTGCCTGGAGCCATAGCTACAATAAATAAGTAATAATCCAGTAAAAGGATAAAAGTTTCCACAATGCTGTGCCCTTTTTTGATTAATTGGGAATGGTTATTGAAACAGAACTGCTGCATTGTGGAAACCACATTCCAGTGTTGTGGTATTACTTTATCAAAAGTTACTGTGCCTGAATCAGCAGAACTGCCTAATGCATGCTCCACATACAGTCACACAGATGGGCTTCTGCACAGAGGGTTTAATGGAAAGACCTGTTAACAGGGAAAATGGGACAGGGCTTGGATAAGATATGACATTCCTTTCCTCAAAAACTCAGTTTAAAATTGCCTGGCCATTCAAAAAATCAGATCACATTTCATATTCCTACTCAAATACCTACCAGACTAAGTGTCCTTCATAGTGACTTTAACTAATGTTTTGTCCCAGCGGACATGAGGATACAACCAACCACAGCAAGGCAGGGAATGCTCCTCTAGTGGAGCACAGCAGAAACATGGGATAAAACACATCAAGAGGCATTACTATTGAATGAAAACTTTCATTTGAGTAGAACTACATTTTGAACAGTTTTTGCATCTTTTCTTCCCATTAAATGGGCTGAGCTCAAAAATTTCAAGTGATCCCTACAATTGCTTGGGTTTGTTGGTTGATTATTTTCCAAGTGAAGAATAACTTGCATAGCATCTCAAAGGGCACTTCACACTGCAAGTGCCAGGTACATTGAAATCAAAAGTTCCTACTCATGTGAATAGGAATTTGTTAGATCAGTCCTTTTTTGTTGTTGTTTTTAATCTCCTGGTAAATACCAAGACAAATCACATTTCATTACAGGAATATTATGTAACAGAACAAATCCTACAGCCATTGAATAACTGCCCTTTGTAAATTTAGTGAATTAAATTGCATTTAACTTTGTAAGTTTTTTGGAACAGTGTAACCAGACCAAGTAAGTGCACAGCAGCTTTGTGAGAAAGAAGGAGTGCACTGTAAATGATTACAGAGGTGACATAAATTATTTTCTGAAATATGGAGGTTGAATGAAATACATAATGGTATTTTAAGGTAAGTAGATGGAGACTACAAAACAGTACCAGGGAAATTTTAAAACTACAGCAACAGTCCCAAGCTATCTCATTATCAAGGGGTAGGTACATAACCCGTATCAATTTTGGAGGTGAACTTTACTTTGGAAACATTTTGTAGCCCTTGTGCCTGCCTAATCACAGGTTTTGAAGCTGTTTCAGGCATCAAGGGCTTAGTAAATCATTGTCTCTCCATATATACACATGCCAATTCTATCTAAACAGATATGAGGCACAAAAAATATGTAGAAAACTGTCTGACTCCGAGCCTATTAAGATTTTGTTTTACTCCGAGTTCCTCATTTTTCTACTGCTTGCTTTTACTTTTTTGCCTTTTTGGATGCACGAAGAACTGTGTATTTTGAAGGACACATTTGGTCTTAAACTACAACATTCAGCTTTACCTAGCTGAGCATATACTGAAGCACAGCAGCAGAACAGAATAGTGAAATGCTGCACAGTTTGTAAGGAAGATTAAAGTAATGATTTTTTTGGGTGGCTCCTGGGTCAGATACTGACATAATACAGAATAATACTCAAATCGTTTACATTTCTTTCACTCCTATCACACTAATCTGCCAGATTTTCAATGAAGGTCTACATCTGCTTACAGCTTAGATCTTGTGGTTTTTTTCTCCCTTTTTTCCCCCTCTTCACTGGGGGAGAAGGAAGAGTGGCTTTTTTTAGCTTATCTTTTATGAAATAGTAAAAGAGGCAGAAAATGTATAGTACTTGGAGACCTGATATTGCTTTTTAAGATTCATTTTTCCCCAAGTGGTCATTATTAGAGTAGATCAATTTAAGGTGTGGGAGTTTCCATACGAGTGAATAGGTTAAAGTTTTATGGTGCTGCTTTTCACAGTACTTTGAAATGCAATGATCTTTGCCAGGAGCTAGCTAGAGATTTATTTACATACCCCCCTTCCTACCTCAGCTGACCATTCACATGCAAATGGCAACTTTGACAGCTCCTCCACACATTTATGAAACCCAATGATCTGTCCATTTTTCAACTCAGAATGAAAGCTATGACAATGCCTTAGAATAAGGGCCTGCCAGACTCTAGATTAGTTTCTTATTCTGCAATACTGAATATGAAAAAAAAAATCCAACTTTATTGGAATGAAAAATTTGGGGAGCACAGCGAATGCCTATTAGTCATAAAATAAGTATTGATTTCTTAGTTACCATCTGGGGGACAGTAAGTTTAAAACATATTTGAAAAGCATAACTGAAGTAAGCTCTTGGTTTTTCCTCCAGAAAAATAACTCTGCCCCTCAAAACCTTATTTTTAGAATAGGCTCAAGTCATTGTACTGTGGGCACCATGACATCAGAGGAGGAAAATGAAAAGCAGACATTTAAACAGTTAAACCTTGTGTTTGAAGAAACTTGCCTTGTACTACTGAGCACAGTGGGTCCCAGAACAATTCACCTCTGCATTTCAGGAGGAGGTCCATGGCCTGGCCCTGCACATGCAAGCAATTGCCTCTTAAACCCTGAGATCTGACTGGGCAGTTCAGCTCAGGTCAAAACTGTGTTTTCATGGTGATTATCAAAAATCATCACTATTCTACCCTCTTGCCAATTTTTACTTTTAAATGAAAACTTGTCTTAAGACTTAAAAGTCTTTTCTGGTGTGCTCTCAGTATCTTATAACCAGAAACAAGTACACATTTCCTTGTCTAGAAAGCTGTATTTCACCTCTCTTCATACAATTTACATACATTGATCACTTCCATATGTCTGGCATAAGGTAAAATAGTTTCTATGCATAGTAATGGGGGTGAACCTACAGTGAAACAAAATTCAGTATTTATCATATTCCTACATACTGGCAGAAAACAATTTTAAGAGAGTGGCAGTTATGAGAAACAACCTTAAGGGGCTGTTTATGGTCTCAGCTATGGAAATTGCATTAAAAAGCTACAAGATGCATTGCTCAGACATGTCATCATTCCCTTTGGTAAAATGTCAATTAGCAGAATCAGGGGTCTAAACATGCAGCACTGCAGTCACAGTTATGATGTTACATTTGGTTTACACCAGAATAGTTCATAACTGCTTAAAATTTCTAATATATTATAACAATACACATGACACTTGACATTTGTCTCTCTGCAAACATATGAAAAAGTCTTTTGACACCAGTAAACAGGACCTTTTCCATTGCTCTCAGCTGGCCTGTTTGCCAACCTGAAGAACTGAACTTGGCTCTTCTAGCACCAGCAAAACTGTAAGAAAAAAAAAAACTCAACCCCCAAAACTATGTAACATGTGGACAAGTAAGACACCATGGTTTAACATGTTAAACTACCAACTTGTGTCTGAAGTTCAAAAGTACATCAAAATCACACAAAAAATTGTATTTTCCCTGTATTTCTTAATTAATGGCATGAAAATGGTCAGCTTATTACGGAAAAAGAATGCTATTCAAAACAGCAATTGCATCATGTAAGTGGCACGGGGAAGTATAAAAGCAAAGAAAAACATTCCTTAAGATAATTCACTGAAGATAAAATTTAAATGCTGCATTTAAGGTATGTGGAATATATGAAACACAATCTTTATTTTCATAGGCCAAGCTGACAAAGGGAACAGGTGCTTTCTTATTTATTTTAGGAATGAGGATGTGAATCTTCTGAGATGCAAAATTCTACTTATGAATTTATTATAGCAGTTTATCCTCATTATTAGGTCTGAACTAGGGCTGTCAAACGACAGTTTTCCAGTGAGTGAGTCACAAATGATAGGCAATTATAACTGACTCAACTGATTACTGAATACTTCCCCAAATGTCTAGGAAAGGTTGCCCTCATCCTGGAGAAGGTTGGCGAACATTTGGGACATGGAAAGCCATAAAAAAGGATGTGTGCCCAAAGAAAGAGAAAGTTTTTCTCCAAAATCTCTTGGGAAGGAAACATACACTTGAAGGAGCCAGGGAGTGTTTAGCACCAGTGGCTTGGTAAGGTATGCTCAGACTGAGTAGAAAGGGAGAAAATGCCCCAAGTGAGGTTTAAGTTTTGTCTGATAATCACAAGAAAAAAAAACCAAACACCCCCCCCACCACCACCACTTTTTATTCCCTTTTAGTTTTAAAATATGACTATCAGCCATGATAAAAAAAAACCCTAGCTTAAACTCAGAGAAATTGACCAGAACCTCAGAAGCACACACACACCATTTGTAGACAATACTGCAAAGACTAACACAAAGGCTCTTCTCCAGAGCCATCTGTAATCACCTTCACAGTGTGTTTAGCTTGAGATAGAGGTGAATACTCCAAAAAACATTTTGAAGGGCTCCTGTCTAAAACTGTCTGGAAATCCAAATAGAATTGATTTAGATATGCTTCCTGAATAATAGGGATGTGTTTCATGTCACAGTTACACACAGCTGTGAATATTACTATTATAATCATTTTAAAGCACCTGTAAGGCCTTTATATGTTGATCAAAAATAAGTTCTCACTGAACTTTGAGTACACACATTAATGGGATTATTCTGAGAGTAGGATATAGCTCTGAATAAGCATGGCAAGTCTCTGACCTCCAGCAATTCCTCATGAAATCACTTAATACCACTTTACACATGAAGAAGCTGACAGAGAACAGCCAAGGAATTAATAGGATTTCACATTTATGGTATTTTCTTTGATTGCCTTTACAGTACAGAGTTTCTGTGTATCATCAGCTGTGGTGCTGGGTTTCTGTTAATGTCTAACCTCCATTTGTAGGTGATGTAAGTGAGATTAAATAAAAACTTTCCTGATTTATGACTATTGTCCAGTAAAGAAGTGAGTCACAATTCAGGTTTAAAGAATGATGAAACACACAAATTTGTAAAAGGATGCAAGAAAAGGATGTAGACTATCTGGTAGTTTCCCATTACAGATGAAAAAAAAAATCTGAACAATTAGAATCAGAAATTTATGTAATTTTTGGTCTCAATACTACAAGCTGCAGAGAAAAGCAAAATTTTCAACATATAATATTGTTGTTAATACTTTACTTCATAAAACTCCTTTAAAATGAGGTATGAAAAGATTCCTTCAATTTTAACAGATTCCTGCATTTTTTCACTTGACAAGAAATCTCTCTTGCCAGCTTGTTGCAGGTCAGTTTTTATGGCTAGAGAACAAACAGCTAGGGATACACATCTGGAACAAAAACATAGACTGATGTTTACCATACTGATAACCCAACAGCCAATACCCTGGAATACTGCTTTGCTGATGTTTGTGACCTTGCAGAGAAGTGACAACTAGAGCTCTTTGAAAATCTTATCACACCTTTCTGTACAACAGAATATACACTTGATCTTATTGGGTGGACACTTCTTGGAAGAGCAGCAATTCAGAATGAAGCAATTTCCTAACTATGCAATTTGCAGGTACCTCAATGTTTATGTTGTTGTCTACAAGGCCATCAGAGCAAGAAGTTTTGATAGAGTGCATCTGCTGTAGTAGAAGTGAATATGGGGAAAAACGCAATCTTGAAGATAAAGTTGTTTTTCCCAGATTCCCAGACATCATTTCTGCTGTCCCTCCTATCACTCAACAGGAATTGGATTTATCACATGGGCCTAGCAGGATGGAGATCTTGGAAAGGACCTGGTGTAGTGGAGGACATTCAAAGCTGACCTACAGATACTACAAATCAGCGCTATTCATTACTGATATGACCTTTGTTGTGCTTTGAGAAAAAGAGCTTCCTTAGGAATCAGAAACCTTTCAGACTACACATTCATGCAAAAGTAATGAAGTTGCACTAGGAAATCCATGAAAAAATTCAACATAATATTAACACCCTGAAATCACCACTTCATCTTAAGGGACCTCATTCTGTGTCCTGGCCATACATGGGATCTGTGTCTAGCAAAGGAGAGTCTTGCTATTACAGCATCAGTTGGAGATGAAAGCTGTATCCTGCACCCTCTGCAGCTCTTTTGGATGCTTGTGAGCTGTATTTATCATGTGATTCCTCTAGAAAAGACCACCAACCCATCCCCCTTGAAAGGCAACTCTAAATCCTTTAAATTATCTCACAGAGCTTTTTTGTGTCCTTTTCTCATACAAGGCTGGAATTTCAAAAGGAGCCAAGAGGGGCCGTCAGAACCAACATGAGCTTTGCTTCATTAGAGTGAGGAGTAAAGGACAGCTTTTTTTTTCCTCCTTCCACAAGTTAGATGAAAGCAAATAACTACTTCATTCCTCAGATTGCTCCCTGCAAGATCCAACTTTGCATGAAAATATTTATAAGAGATGAGAATTTTATTTGACTGCTTGCTTCTAAAGTTTCTGCAACATCCAGCTGGAGAGATAAGCAGGCAGCCCAATAAATGTCAAACAACTTTAAAACATTAGAAGAATGGCAAAAACTTCTGACTTTACTGTGTTTGGCTATCAAACAGCAAAGGATGAAAATGAGATGTGTCACAAAGTAGAGTAGTGCTCACACATTTCACAGATTGCTGTAGATATGTCTAGTTCAAGGGGGATCTGTAATCCCCAAAGGGGGAAAAAAAACCCCAAACTTTAAATCTATTTAGAATTTTTAGAAATTAATAAATTGTGTTTATCCCACTCTCGCTATTGAAATAGTTCAGCTGAAAAGATGTAGACTTGAGGTAAAGACACCTGTCCTTTGAATTGCACATATACACAAGGATTTTTATTTGCAAACCACGCTCTATGAAACTGAATCTTGAATATGTTTCTCTCTTTAAAGCACAGAAACATTCAGACGGTAATGGAGCTAGCCAGGGGACAGCTTATTGAAAGCTCTAAATGATTAAGCCATTAAATTAGTAAAGCTCTGTAGCCCCAGACAGTCACTTCCAGCATGTGTCACTGGATTTGGGATGAGCTTATTAAGGAGGAGAGACATGGGAAACATGAGAAGTAAATTAGGTAATTGTTTTAAAAATATGAAAAATGTAGCGGTACTGTTTATTTCTTTCTATACTGTAAGTTTAGCGCAAATTTAGACAGAGTCACAGATGACCTCAAGATCACAGATAGTGAGGTTGTATATATGTTAAATAAGCTCAATTTTTACACTGCTTATATACTCATTTAGGCAAAAACAGTTTCTTAAATTAGGACCAGAACACAGCCTAAGTTCTTCCATAGCAGTTAATTAGTACCTTCTTTTGATATATTCCCAGAGAGAAAGAAACTAAATAAATGAACAAGAAGCTTAATTCCTGTTACAGTCAATGACAAGTGATGAGCACCCTTAAAGTCTCATTCAGTCTGCCTAACCCAAGATTAGCTCTCTGGAGGTACCTCTCCTTCCCCTGAGAGTGAAAAGAGCCTAAAGTGGCTGACTGTGTCAGTCACAAAGAAAGAGACACCACAGAGAACCTCCTGTGGTGCAAGAGAAAGGTTACAAGACTCTTAAGATTTCTGATGCTCTCAACAGCTGTGACCATCCTTTTCTCTCTTGTATATTCAGACACTATCCCACTTGAAAAAAATAGGAAAAGTCAAGTAAAAGTACTATCCCCGCAGTTATTCTCACTATTCACAGCTGTTACTGGAAGAGAGCAGCTAACCTATATGAAGGCTGTATGTGGGAGGACCGTGAACTTGCAGACATTTCTGAAGGGAGCTTTAGTCCTGCAAGGGAAGGAATTCGCTGAATCGCCCACCAGCACAAGAGCAGCAACAATTTTTACGTGTAACCTTAGTTAACAAGAGCACCGTAACAGGTTACGGTACCTCCATTTAAAACTTTGACATAGAGCTCCCAGGGTCCACCCCACACATCTGCTTAAAAATAAGTGTGTGGGAGCCTGAAAACAATTTTACCCTTTTTAGCTTTCAAACAACTGGAAAATGTCACAACCATTGACACCACTTAGAAGGATTTGTTTTCTTCTCAGTCACTTAGGCACTGCCTCAGGTGAAGATGTGATTTTTCTTCAGATTGAACGGGGTCGACTCAGGCTCCAACTGATGAAGAAAATGTTGAAAATACTGGAACAACTTTGTATTGCAGGCGCTTCCATTGTAGTGTTCCAGGTATACACGAGGGAAAAGTCTGTAGGCCAGAGGAAGTAAATAAAGAAGATTCTCTAGCAGCAGCTGTGGGCATTAAAGGCCATATGCAGAATCAGTGATTAAGCAAACCAAAACCATATTAAAAGGATCACAGTATAGCAATGCATTAAATTAAAACTGAAAAACACTTCCAAGAAAAAAGAATGAGTTAAAAATACAAATCATTTCATGGTTTCTTTTCAGGTGGGAGCTCCATGGAAATGCTTTCTGTGCATACAGAGTCGCCTGCAGGAAAGATTATAAAAAATAACCCATTTACATTGTAACAACCTGCTACGACTGGGTTTCTCATTTTAAATACTGTTTTGCTAAATGTTATGGAATAAGTATACACCTGAATAAACTCTAAGCAAATAGATGAGTACCTCAGTCCTGATCAAAAGCTTGAAGCATAGAAGTAAATTTTAAGGCAGATTTCACATATCAGAAGATCTACTGAGCTCAGTGTAACTATGGATATTTAAATTCCCCACTAGGTCAGAGTTTTAAAGATGCTGTTACAAACAATACAAGTAAGTGCTGCACACCTTGACTGCAGCAAAAGAGTAGAGTTTCCATGGCTGTCAATACAGCACCTTCCATGAATAATTCAGTCACTTGCAAACCATACAGTAAAAATAATTATAGAGAACTCCAGCTTCTCAGAAAAGGGAGGCTCTGTAATTCAGAAACCACTTTTTCCACTGAAATTAAATGGGAAAGTTAGAAATGCAAAATGAGAATGCTGGGCTAGGTTTTCACCCTCCTTGTTCCAATTACACTGCCTGTCTCAGGCCCTAATTAGCTAGCTGAAAATTTCCCTATATAGGCAAGATCTGAGCTTAGGCACTTCCTTCATCAGCTTTTCCCTCCTGTCAGCCTGTGAGCTGTCAGAGCCAGGCAGGGTAGTCCTACCATCTCCCTGAGAGTTCCCAGGTCTTGGGAAGACCCCAGTCAACCAGTTGATAGAAAGACCAATACACAGATCCTCCCTGAAAGATTCATTATTTTGGGGCAAATAAAAAAAGCTGACGTGGCTGTAGATGCATCTGGTACCTTCACTTGTCCTGCAGCCTCCTGCGCTACTGAACTGTGAGGTCTGAGAGCACTGGAGCTGTGCAGAAATTTTGTCACAAATGGTAGAAGGTAGAGATGCAAATGTCCCTGGTTTACTTTCCTTCAGAGTCTTCCTCCTAAGTCAGGGCTGTTCTCTCACTTTCAGGCATGTCAGAGAGGCTTTTCCCTCAGACAGTACTCTTACAAGTTAGTTTAAGCAAAGGTTTTTAAGCAGACACCTTGAAATCTGAGACGAACTCCAATACTGGTCCCAGCTCAAGAGAAACAGGCTCCCTTGCCAATATTTCTCTCCCCATTTCCTTCTCCCACTTTGTCCTGCTTTCTCAATATTTGTAGAGGTACTGAATTGTGAGTTATAAAGTTTGAAGGAAAGGAAAAACCACAATCAAACCCACTGGCAGGTCATCAACTACAACCAGACTGGGTGAACAAACTACAAGCCAGGTATCATATTTACATTAGTGTACATACAGGTAATTCGGTGTGGTGCCATTCCTCCCTCATCACCCCACATGGGACAGATTGAAACAGACAGAAGTTTTGCCATTGCTTTCACTAGGGCCAGGATTTCATCTGGATAAAAATCCATGCTATAAAATTGTAAATCAACTGCACATCAAGGATGGAGTAGTTGTCACTATCACTGCAACTTTAAACAAGACACTTACTTTTAATATGGCTTGAATTGAAGCCAGGGAGCAATAGAGCTAAATCTGTGTGCAATGCTTTTCCACTTACTTTTTCTCAAGTAATATGTATCCAATTGAGCAACAATAACAAAGGAGAACCACACATGTACTCTTGCAAAACATACTTACAGCATTTAGTAATTTTCAATAGACAAATAAGAGGTGACAGATGGATTTGAGAAAGTTGGGTTGACAAGATTTACTCATGTGGAGGCAAAAATCAGGGCTGCTTTATGAAAAAAATCTGGAAATCAAGGAATTGTTAATGGAAACTTTCATTGGGCTTATTTGTTTATATTTAAAGGGTACTATAGCTGGTTCCATCTCCCCGTGCAGAGGACAGCAAAAGAAAATACAAAACAATAAACAATACAAGAAATCCATCTGGAGTTAAGATTATATTTATTGTTTTAAACTTCGCACACTCAACTTGATCACCATCTTTCTGAGAACTCTGTGCTCAATAGGAGTTTCCTGAACAGAATCTGTGACCTGGTGACACAATATAGAGACTTAAAACCAACATCAGAATTGAAGTCAATGATATTAGAAAAAACACACACGAAAAAAAGGCAAGAACAAAGCCCCCTACACTCTTTAAGGGAAGATTCTTTTTCTTTTGATTTATCAACAATGACATTTCTTGTTACTCTACAGTAAGGACACAAAGTCTTTGGAAGGACACAAGAAGACGAGCTCAGTGGTTGAAGAGCTCAACTGAGCTTTCAGTTTTATGGCTGGTTTTACCACATTTAGGCTATGATCCAGCATTTAGTGACTTCAATGAACTTTGGATCAGGCTTTTAATCATATTAATTCCTTTTGACTGAAATAAGGACATGAGTATCATCTGAGCAAAACCTTTCCAATCCAGGCACAAAGATGAAAATGCTTGGAAACTTTATAAAGTACCGGGCAAAACCCAGAAGCTACTGAACAGGAGATTCACCACAGATTTCAGGTGGACAAGCATTTCCCTACCGCTCTCCTCAAATTTCTTTTCTTTAATATGCCAGCAGAATTCAGGTGATGTAAACCAAATAACCAGCACTCTTTTTCACAATGAACAGAAAGAACATTTTCAGATCACAGATGTGGCCTTAATGTATGCATTTCAACACTTTCTCTGCCATTTCCCATCCATACCATGTGCTATAGGATGCTTCTAATCTTCTGCAAGACTGAACGATAAGAAGCTAAGAGGAAGTAAGAACAGGAGTTCACCAAAACTTCTGTCCAGCATCCAGGGAAATGGCAGAGCTAATACTAGGCCTTTGAAAGCAAGTGACCATAGGAAATCAAGGTTGGCAGGGATTTAACCCTTCATGATTCATTTTGCTAACTTTTAAAGCAAATGCCTGAGCTTTTTAACCATGTTTGACATCTAATTAGTCGAGACAAACAAGAAGTTAAAATACATCCTTGTTTTTGTTTTGAAATAAAGCACTGACGATTAGCTCCAAGGTACTTGTTTAGCCAAACAAGCATACATCTTTAAAAGAAAGCTCACAGAAAAGTGAAGTCACCTGGGTCACTCTTTTTACCTTGCATGTTTGGGTTTTTTTTTCCAATATTGTAAGTTTATTTTACTCAACAACATCTCTTCATGGAGATGACAAATGGGTAAGTAACTGAGTAGTTTCTTTTTCTACTTGCAAGCAGTTTAAATAGAGATGAATCACTTGGTATCACGTAGTCACATGGCAGTGAAGTATATCCAGAGAGATAAGTATTAGCATGTGAGGTATTCTGTCAGTGCCTAGAAGACGTATTTTCAATACCCACAGCACTTAAGGATGTTCCTACGCAAGGTGTTAACATTGATCTGTGCACTGAGCACTGTGCTGGAAGCAAAATTTGTCTGGAAAAGCACCAGCTGACAAGGCTTAGTCTTCCCTGACTAATAATGATATCCCCATACCTGGGGATCAATGCAGCAGCATTCTCCCATTGACCTGGCCAAGCATTTACACCAGAACTTAACATTAAGCATGTGAGCAGACTGATCTGATTTTTAGAGTTACACGTTTGAAGTCAAATACATGAATCAAAGGCTACAGTGTAAATTCCTGTAAGTCTTCAACTTGCTTTGGATTAAGTGCACATTTACTGTCTTCACTAGATAGGAAACAGGGTTGCTCACCATTTGAACACATTTTTGTTGCACAATGACCCACCAAGTATGAAAGAGTTTTGATGTTCAACTCAGTTTCCTGTTTTGCTCATATAGGACTGACCATATTGCAAAATTTGATATCTGATATTTTAAAAAATGAAAATGAGACTCTTTATCCCAGCAAGAGCAGAACTGGAAAACAACCAATCGGCAGGGTAGCAAAATATTTTTTAAAGGGTCCACAGATACAGCACCAGCAGGGTGGAAAAAAAAAAAAAACTAAGAGAGAAAAGAGACAAGAAAAAAAGAAAACCACTATCAGTCACATTTGGCAACTCTTTGAAATTAGTTTCTGTGCATTTAGCCAATATGAGCAGGGGTAGCAGACTTGAGCCATAGATAAACTTTAAAAGGGTGAAAAAAAAAACAAACCATAATTAATTAGCCATTAACCCCTTTACAGGATGTTTTTAATAGAATTTATGCTTCTGTATACTAATCTGAGTTTCAGTATGATTGTAGAAGTTTGGAAGCAATTAAGAGTTTTTTAATGACTTTTCTGACATGACATGTAGTTATTATAGAAGCTTTCTTTAGACTCCATTACTCAAAAAAGTCAATTTTGTGTTAAATATTTTTTTTCTCATTAACAGACTCTGAACCCCTTAAACTGTTCTTTTCATTCATATATTTTCAAGTTTAAATACACACAAATATGCACATATGTCTTCTTTAAGAAACCCGGCACATGCATTTATTTCACACAAAGCATCCAAGTTTTGCAGGTGCTTAATTCTTTATTTCATCTGGAGTGTGAAATGACGCCTGCCCTGTATCAGAGAGGACTTTTCCCCCTCTCATTTGCAGCACGAGAAAGATGAAAAAAGAAGGAAAACGTATTTCTACTGGCAAGAGATGTACTGACACTATGCTGTAAACTGAGATTGACATCTATGACCAGGCATGCACACACATGTTCTCTTTTTCCCTCTATAAAAGCAATGTGTCATTTTTCTTCTCTCCTTTCAGAACCGTAGCTGCAGCTCCTTCTCTCAGCCATCAGTAATCTAAGAATTATGAGCAGGCAGCTCTTCAGAGACCTGTGTATGTACCTAGGTGTACAGCTCTCCATTAAAAAAAAAAAAAAAACAGCTCTTGCATTTTAAACTTCTTTCCCAGTTGTACATTCTCCAGATTTAATGAATTGTTCTGAAAATGTACTTAGAGTGGAACTATGCTGATAAAGAGGAGAGCCTGTCTACTTCACTGTTCTCCTTTAATATTGGCACTATTATACAAAAGTTAATTACTGACAACTGCAGCGTGAGTGGCATTACACAATTTCAAACATAAACGTAATCTCACAGCTCTCTTTCTTCAGTTACACCTTCCCTGTGATCTCCAATGACACACATCAGACTACACCGAAAACAACACTGGTTCAAATAAATCGCACTGCATTAAACATCCATAGGCAGCATTTTCTGGTGCCTAGCAGTCCTCTCCTCCTTTTCTAGACTGATCTGTTCCTTTCAGTTTATAGTTTCTTGGCAAACCCACCATCTACTGCTTATGTTAGGCATCTGATTGTCAGATTTGTACAAACTGAATATTCATGACTTGAAAATTAACCACTTCATGCCTAAAATATAAAATGAAAAAAAAATATAAATCTTTATCCATTCCATGATGTTTAAAGCAGATCTAGAATTGTGGCTGCACTGCACGCCCAGCACGGGGGAGGTGAGCTGGGTGGCCAAACGCGACTCATCGTCTTGAGGAGTAAAGTCCGGTGAAATAGCACAAGACTGAAAAAATGCTCTAACAGGGATCAGCACGATCCGGAGTCCTCGTCTGCAATCGCAACTAACTCTTCTTTGTCTGGGTTTAAACTGCCTGGTACCGACCGCAGCACGAAGGGGCTTTTCAAGAAAATGTTTTCAGGAATTTCTTCCAATGTCAGTTTCCCCTTTGCAAGATAAGGAAAAGCAGTGAGGAAGGTGAGGAGGGAGGGAGCGACGGGGCAAGGAGAAAAGAGGTTCGGAGGAAAACCGAGAATAAGAGAGAACAACAGACTTACCTTTATACGATAATTTGAGCCTTGGCACATTATTCTTCACATGCTGGCAGTTGACTCTTCCTGCTAGTAATACTCCCAAGGAAAGCAAGGCAATCCCCCTGAGCCAGCCCATGCTGCAGCAGCCACTGTAGGGTCCCCGCCAGCCGCAGCCGTGGCGCTCCCCGTCCTGCCGGGCGCCGCCGGGGAACTTCAGGCAACCTGGGGAGCGGAGGTAACAGGTGATGGGGGTGGGCTCCGCTCCGCGCCCGCCGCGCCCCGACGCCGCTGCTGCCGCTGCCGCCGCTGCCGCCCCGGCCCCCCGCTCGCCGCCGCCGCCGGGGCAACTTCAAGCCCCTCTCACGCACACGCCGCGGGCCGGAAAGGGAGGCAGCCCCCGGGCGCGAGCGGCGTGCGGCGGGGGGGCGGCATGGTGCGGGCGGCGGCGGCGGCGCGGGCCGGGGGCAGGGGCCGGGGCCGGGCCGGGCCGGGCCGGGGCGGGCCCCGCTCCGCTCCCCGCGCGGCGGGCGGGTCCCGGCGGCGGGGGCGGCCCCGCGCTCCCCGCGCTCCGCCGGGCGCGGGGGACACCGGCGCTGCCCGCGCTCCCGGAGCGCCTGACAATGGGAGCGCCGGCAGGCGCGACCCCCCCAACCCCCCTTCCCCGGCTGTCACAGCACATGCAAAGAGCTACAGGGAAAAAAAAAAAAAAAAAAAAAAAAAGGGAAAAAAGAAGCACATCGCGGCAGAGATGAGAGAAGAGAAACCTCCGCTCCGCCGCGCTTGGGGAAGGCACGGAGCTAGACATTTCACCAGCTGTTTCATGTCATTGTCCAGGTTGTTCGGTTTGGTTTTGCTTGGTTTGGGTTATGTGGGGTTTGTTTGGTTGGATGTTCGGGGTTTTGGGGTTTTTTTAAACCATTTTACAGTTCTTATCAAAAGATGCACGTCCCACTTTAAAAACAACAACAGCACAACACAGCCCACGACGTTGCCACCCACTTAAATAACAGCTCCTGCCCATAGCGTAACCCTCTTCGGATTGTTCCCAGTTAAAAACAAGTAACAAAATATCCCATCAGCATAACTTTACCACTGAAGCTTTTAAAGCCTTGTTAGGGAAGGTTCCTCTAACCTCCCTTCCTCCCCACCTCCAGCACTACTCCAATTCAAGACAAGAAATTCCTAGTAAAGCCCACTTCAACAATCAGTTCAAGACATGGACAGGTCTATAGGGGCTCATAAATTACACAGGACTATTCTCTGAAGTGTTCTTATAAGTTGAAAATGTTCCAAACCTTCCAATTTCTAGGACTGTGTGATTTTTGTAATATAGTTTTGTGCAATTTAACTAGATAAAGATTTTTTGTTTGTTTGTTTAGACAAAAGGACACACAAAATCCCCAGAGGTCTTTAAGGAGGTGTAAATACAAACGTATAAACAAACTCAAGCTCTCCCCTCCCACATATCTGAGCAAACCCCTTCTAGTCAGTGGTGGTTTATTAAAATCTCCATGCTGTGCTGAATATCAATGCAATGTGTATTTTGGAATGTAATGTCTTACACAGATATGTACCCTGTGTTACATTCCTAATGCAGTATTGACAGAAACAGTGGCAATCGACTTTTCTAAAACATTGGCATCATCAAAGCGTGATGACCCCTCTGTATTTCATTCTTCGGTTTTCCAGAGCATGGGAGTGCTTTATGGTGACACAGTCTATGGCATTTCAGTAGGCGTCTCTTCCTTCCTTTTACCACTATTTATTGTGGTTTAAAAAACAATTATCTAGTTCCACTGATGGTGACCACACTACATGCTGAATTACACAAACACAGCATCTCTCTTCTGTGTTCAGACCTAGCTGCTAAACCATCACTTAGGAAATAGTTTTCAATTTAGAAGTGAAGTTCATAGTTGAAAAAGCGGGTGTCAGTATAGTTCTAATTAAAATGTAAAGACTTGTGCAGAACAAGGCTTGGTACTATGGTAAAATTCTGTCATTGCTGCTTTCATTGCTTGATATTCACACACCAGTGGAAAAGAAGGGGCTTTTCCCCTCTCCTTTTTAACAAATTCTTCTGCTTCCTGAGCTTAATTCATTAATCCTGTGGCATTGTATCTGCCAAATTCAGCAATTCTATTGATCAGCAGCATTGTTAAGAAAAGAAAATAAAAAAATAATGTTGATTTTGGTCATTCCCACATTTGTTATCCTGAGCATTTTCATGCTCCAGGCAGTGGATTAGAGCTCCAAAATGACAAGAGACGCCTGTCTGTTTTCCATGGATTACTTGCTACAGACATTCACTCTGCAAAGGAATTCGTGTCACTTTGAGATTATTTGGAGAATTGGCCTAATGAATTATCCTTTTGTATTGAGCAAACAATTAGAAACAAAACACAAAAGATGCACCATATTCAGGACTTTATAAAGCACATCATTTTACAATGAAGTTATTACACTCAATTTACTTCTAGTTGCATAAAGAAGGCACAGATACTTCTTTTTTTTTTCTTATGAGAAGATAACACAAAGCTAAAAACCTATCTTTCTCGTGTCAAATGAAAGTGTAACATTCCAGACTATTTTACATCAATCAAATAAACAAACCACATCCCCAGTCAATATATATTTTCCTCAGAAAATGTATGGATTAGATATAATGAACACTAGCTTATCCAAGATTACATCTGAGAAATATAATACAGCATTATTTAAGGAGAGATGACAGAGACTTTTTACATCCTTCATGTGAGAGACCACTCACTTTTTGCCTTCCTCTGTGGGATATGATAGCCCAAAGACATAGAAAAGGGTAAAACCTGATCCTTCTACTATTTAGCTCTAAGTAGTGCTAATCAACTAGTCAGGAGAGCATATGCTGCACCCCCTTATAAGGAGAGGGGCAATGGCAGCACTTCAGTGGTGCTTGAAGAGGCTTTATATCTCACAGGCACCCATTGCCATATGGTGCTTCTGCCAAGGCGAAACTGGGCTCTGCTTGGAAGGAATGACTTGGCCAACGCTCTTACAGCCAGTGCCAGAAACGTCAACTCTGGGAATTTAGGGTGGGCAACAACTCACTCTCAAATAACAATCTATTCACCTTTTTTCTTTGGTCTTTTAAAAGAGATCTAGCTGCTGAATTTAGAGAGAGGCAAAAAAGTAAAATCCAAACTTTCTCAGTTCTTCAGATAATACCCTTAGTCCCTGAAGAAATGAAGACCTCTGTTATTACCTTAATGAATTTTTCTATTACTGGGAAGCAAGTTCAAAAGGAATAATAGTACTTCTACATGTTTTCCCATATTTGTTGCAGATTTTATTTTCTGTAATGGTATTTATAAGACATTCTATATAGTGTTTTATGTTTCAAACCCCAGATAGGCCCTTGTGAGCTCTGTTTAACATTTCTGCTCTCATGCTGTGTTGCATTATGATTTGTAGGTTTTTTATGCCACCTTCCAATATGTGCAGCAACTTCACATTGATAGATCTCACAAAAAGTTATACTTGGATGGTTCTGGGCTTTCACTGTTGACCATCCAAGCAGAATTACTCTAACAATCACTTACAATTTGGCATCGTTTGGTGCTTCTCATTACTCAGAAATAGTGTTACTTGACTCATGATTACTTCAAACCTTGCTGCTCGCTGTGAATTTTATGCTTAGAAGCTCTTGAAAGCTTAACTGCTCTAAGAAAGTCATTAGTGTGCTTTAGAAATGTACTTCTGTTTTTAGGATTGTTTCCTGTGGTGTGGATGAGTCATTACTTGTTTATATGGATGTGATCAGGTCCTTCTCAAAACTACGCAGGAATTACCAGAATCCGGTTTTGACACTTGATACTAATCAAGTAATCTTTGCGACAAAGATTTCTTGGGTCGAGTGTGCAATTTCTGTCTAAAATCAGAGAAAAAACCCAAACCTTTTCATTCTGCATCTGATTGCTAAAAACCTCTTTAGAGAGCACACTCATGCAGGAAATGTGAAATCTTAACTCAGATACACTCCCTGCTATTTTTATCTACAGCAGGTGAATTGCTTGATAAGCAGATTGTTTACAGTTCTGCAAAGGGTCCCTCTGAAATTCTCCAGCTGTAAATATAGTAATTCTCTGAAAGTACTTTCAAATAACTGAATCATTATTGGTCCAAAAGGAGGCTTAGACTAGAAAACAATCTGAAGTGCATTTTTCATTTGATGTGTGAGAGACCCAGAATTCAGTGTCACAACCTAACGACTTCAGAAGCAAAATCTCCTGTAAGAATATCCAGACATCATCTACCACATTTTACCCTTATGTCACAGGCTGCCGCTCTCTCATGTGGGATGCTACAAACTTATTGTTGGAACATGCTAGAAACATGGTGAACAAGAATGTTTAGAAATAATCCTTTTGGGCATATGAAAGGGGTTGTTTTTCACACAGTTTCAGTGCATGCACCTGCTAATGGAGTAAAAAGAATCATCAAGTGGCGCTGTGGAAAAGCAGCAATGCAGAGGAACTTTGGATGTTGGCCTTTCTTCTAAAGGAAACATGTCATGAAGTACTACCTCTGAAGTTCAAGTCCTTTGCCTATATAAGACAGGAATCTAGACCTGGAATCTATTTGACATGAAGCTTATCTCTGACACAGTTGGTCTCTTTCTCTCGTGGAAGAAAAAAAAAAAAAACAAAAAGGAGGAAACCTATAAAAGGCCTATACAGGGAAGAAAAATGCTTCTGATAGCCAGACCTGCTGAACTGGATATCAGCTATTATTTTTACAGTGTTGATGATTATCGCATTATCTTGAGCAGTTATAAGTATCTGTTTCCACCTGTTTTTTTAGGTGATTTAAAATTCTGTTGAATGGCACTTTTTGAGTTCTGAAGCAATCACAGAGCAAAGTTATTTAAAAATGCATCGGCAAAAAGAGATGTGCAGGTGTAGAGCATAAAATTTTGTGAAATTGGAGTTGCCAAAATCAGAGGCTTGCATTTAGATCTGGAAATATTTTTACTTTTGGAAGTCTAGACATGTCTTTTCCCAGCTTTCCCTTGGGCTATGTTGCATTTGGTAGCCTTATTCAAATCTCCTCAATCTACATAAATCTGTAACATTTCTTATTATTGAATGTGATTGGGTTGCTAACCACACCAGTCAGTGTCTGTGTTCTCTCAATAACACTGCATCTTGCCATCCTGTCACAATCAACTTTTCCTTCATTTCTCAGGACTAATGAGACTGTACTCTGTGTGATGCTAGTACTTTTGGCAGCATAATGGGATCTGTATCAGTATGATGTGTTTTATTCACAATGCATTCAGGTCTATTAAACACCTCATTAAATTCTTCAAAAAATTTCTTTGCATCCTGTTCTGTAGACAGGTTATATGCCTGTCTGAACAGCAACATTTTCAGATTGCTCTTCAAACCTAAACAATTTTTTTCCATTCCCTTGGCCTCTGCTGCCTAATGTTCATCTCAGACACAGATGTGCAGCACCTGTGATGTCCAGAGCCATGGTAAGAAACCCACCTTAACAGCTCAGTGCCAGGCATGTGACTTTAATATGAGTTACAAAACGTTTATTTTTGCCAATTCCTGGTATGGGTCAGTAGCTTCTGTTTTCAATGGATTAACTCCAGGGTACTCATGCAAATTGAACAAAACTTCCAAGTCTTTTAACTTCCAAGCACAGAGACTTCTGTCCCTCTAATTGCTTATGTTTATTGGCTGTTGAGCCTTCACTGAGGAAATACTGGACATATTTTTTTTTTACAGGAGATGAGGGAAATGCAAAAAAATATTTGATGTTCTAATTCTTCAGAAAAAAAAAAAAAGCCAATTCAAGAAAAATCAAGGGGAAGGGAAAAGGGAAAGGGAAAACCAAAGAAACAGCAGCTTGCTGGGGGAAGTCTAATCAAGTGGAAGGTCTCCTCCCAAATGAGCAGCTGCAGAATCACTTGCTCATCTATCCCAACAGATTTAATGGTTGGTGGATCTCTGAAAAGACAGATTATAAACCAGTTCTGTCCTTTTCTCCACTGCTGGCTGTAGAGACAACTTGCAAGGTGTATTGCACACAAATGTGTTACACATTCAGCTACCTTGGCTGTCAAATCCAATTTTGGCTTTTATCACCCACTTTTTTCCAAATTGGAACAACTGACAATACATAACATCTTTTCCTGCACAAAACCCAACAAACTACTATGATCAAGAAAACAAGACATAAATAAGGTGAGGATTTTCTGCTTGTCTTTGAAAGTTGTCTTCTGTTCTGATTTGCATCCTTAGGCCCCTGTATACCTTTCAAGGTGTGATCCTGAGGGGTTTCCTCAAGGCCGCACACTGAGACGTTAACTTGATGAGAAATTGATCCCGCATTTCTCACGTACTATACCAACAGCCACATCCTTACCTCGTCATTTGTCATAGGATGCAAGTCATTCCTGTCAACCCTAAAAGTCCCTCCTTATCACTCCGTATACAGAAAATCCCCAGTTCTATTGTATCTGGGATCCATCATGGCCAACCTTTTGGCCCTATGTAATTTTGCTTAGCTACATTTAGTGCCAACTGTCAAAGGCTTGAAAGACACAACACTATCTTTTGTGCCTCCCATTCATCACAGGCTTTTAAATAGTCCAGGTGAATTGCAGCTAACCACAAACTGCAAGCGTGTGCAGCATCTGCTAAGATCATCATTATTTTCTGAACATTTCTTCTCTGTTTTTTTTTCTTCTTGTGCTGACTGGTTCGTTAGTATGTGACAAAGATTCAAACCCAACAAAAATGTAACCACCAACTGTCATCTTCATGTATATTCCCTATTTGATTTTCTAGACTAGAAAACTTTTTCATGAGGATGCTTTTTTTCATAGACAAATGGCAAGTCAGATTCTGTTGAATAGAGCCTGTGGGTGCAAATTGTATTTGGAAGATCAAACAATATCACACAAACATAGCAGCTAAAGAGTCAGTTTATGGCTTCTGATTCCAAAACTGATAAGTATTTAATCACTGCTCAGATAGCCTGTGGAAACTGGGAATGGTAAGTAAACTGTGATAACTTAGGAAAACTTGGTTGAACTTTCAATAATTTGACCTCTGGGATTGCTTTTAGAGTCAGCAATATGTACAAATGTGTGCTAGAAGAGGAGAGAGGGGAATTCAAAGAAAAACAAGCTCTAGGAAAGCATTAACTAACTCTCTTTCCCTCTCTGAATCCCCAGTGAATAGGGATTTCAGCAGGGGAGGGGAACTTTATCCCTCCTCTAGATTGCATTTGTAACTGTTTCAGAAAATCTTTACACTACATTATTTTTCTATTTGCTTTTCTGACATCAGATTCCATGATATCTTAGGCAGGTAAATATAGACATTGGAAAGAAAGACTCCTCTCTCCTGAAGTGTTGAAATCCAAAACAAAGTTAGGATGGAGCTGAACCAGTCAGTCACATAAATCTTGTTTGTGGAAATCCAAACGTAGGTTGGACACATGCACATACATATACCATTAGAGCAAATTTCTAGGAGAATAACTAAAAACTTAGCTTGGTTTCTGTTTCTCAGGAATTCTAGAAATATTTCAAATACTTTGGTACTCTGACAATTGTATGATCACACAGAGAGAATCAGTACAAAGAGCATCAGGTAGTAAAACAAACATCCCTGACTCTGACAATGAGGATTTTTACACTGGTACTTAGTCTTGGAGAAAGTGTAGTCAAACCCAAGTCTGAACAGTTGCAGTCCCCCTTCCCTCTTTTCTCTCCAGGCAGGATACGAAGCTGCTTAGAACTCCCTGGAGCATCTCACCCTGTGAGTGGAGACTAACAGTAGTGGTAGAGGTGTAAAAGTGGCAAAGGAAAGGAAACATATGGCCAGATGTAGGGAGGAGTGCTGCACCAAGGCAGCCTGACACCTTGTTGGAGATTGTATGATAATGTAGCTCTGCTGACACTGTGTAACATCTTGCTCTCTCAGAGCCTGCCCTCTTCCCTTTAACTGAGGAGATGGAAAGACAAAGATATTTACTGCCAGTAAATATTTCCCACAACAGTGGAAATTCTTAATTCTGGGCCAGAATTAGCTACTTAGCAACACCTTAGTGACTTGTCATCAGAATAGGAAGGAAAAAATTATATACTTATAAGCCAGCTTCTCTGTTCATGCTAAGTAGTTTAATTAAAAGAGATTGATATGATATGATATGATATGATATGATATGATATGATATGATATGAATTACCAAAAGAGTAATGGAAAAAGACTGGACTCATATGGTACACTATGTATATATGTACACTATGTGTATATATATATATATATATATATATATATGTGATCTATGTATCTATATATACACACATAAAGACATTACATGTTCCATATTGGTAGTAGGCCATAATTAGCATAATTAGCCATTTTCATTTCCCCTGCACTTTACAATATCTCAAAGATTAATCTCTCAGGTTTTCTTTTTTGCTGTTTTTTTCTTTCTGTTTAAATCTTATAACATCATGTGCCAGTTTCATGAATCTTTCAGCGAAATTCTTAAATATCTTAATTCTTTCTTAAAGTTTTACCTATCAGGTTTTTTTAAATTATAAATGTTTATGAAGATTGCTTTTCTTCTATATTTTCTTTCTTGTTTTTTTTAATGTTTGTCTCTACCTTCAAGTGAAACAGAACAAAAATATGTTCATGAAGAGAAAAATTCCATTGTTTATACTGATCAGCACAGACTAGTCAGTGAGGGGGAAAAAACTGAGGCATCTTTTGAATACAAATGAAGGCAGCATGTTGGTGTGTGAGTTCTTAGGTTCTGAAGCTACTTGTCATTTGCTTTTAGTAACTGAAATATCACTCTGCTCCTCTCCCCCTACACCACAGGATAAAGTTAAAGAAAACACTGCCACTCTAGGAAGGTTATTTTACATGAAACTGCAAAATGTGATGCATGCAAAAACTCAGTCTTTATCCATTTGCAGCAATGTTCCCCGTCAGACTTACGTTTGCCAATGACAATTTTGGTCTAAACACACCCTTTTAGCTGCCGATCAAGAACCTTGAAACTACTTCTGTGATGGGGCTAACAAGGAACAGTGTGCCTAAGCCTAGAATTAGTGTCCTTAAAGGTTTTATTGTGGTGGCAGACCTGACTGTTAGGAGAAATGCCTTGTGCCCAAAAGGTCTATTTTGTCCTTCAGCAATAGGGGCTTTCACAATAAATTGTGAAATTTGGAAGGATAACAGGAAAGAAACAGCACTCCATACTTGAAATGAATCTTGCTTCCCATTTTTCTTCCAAAGTGTTGAATGATACATGACATCATATGATGTGTGGTAATTCTCCCTTCTTTATTTTGAAGGGAATAATTAGGTTCTATTTCTGAGAAAATGTATTAAAGCCAAATTTTACTGTCATTTACCCTGATGTCAGTCCCTAGAAAAACAATTCAAATGCAATTCCTCTGGATTCACACTGATGTAACAGAGAGCAGAATATGGTGCTTGAAAAAGCAGCTGTCACCTTATGGAAAACTTATGAAATATCTTATTTGGAAACAAGCACTCTTCTGTGCAGTTTATTTCCCTGTACTTCTTTTTTTCTGGTCATTTTTTCTGAAGACAGTGTTTTAAAACAGAATCACTGTTGTTTCCTAAGAATTTATCTGCTTCTGCACTTATTCCCCACCTGACATCATAATCCTCTTGGTTGTGATATAATAATCATTTTTACAATGACCAATTGTGATTCTACAAGCTGGGCTTAAAATCTGATCCAAAAAAATGCCTTTTACTCTGATATCTTACATAATGTCATATCAAATTTTGTCTCAAGAGATAATAATTTCAACCAAGTGACATCAATTAAATTTTCATACAGGGGAGTGGTACACTTGGTATAACTCTCTAGAGATAAATTCCTCCAGACTTCACAGTTTTATGATTTGACCTTTAAAAATATTTCCACTTTCTGCCCAATGCTTGGTGATAAAAGTCTAATGATTCTGTTTAAGAAGAAAACATTGCATATATAGTTCAGTCCAGTCTCCCACAGCAGTTAAAATTTGCAACAAACAGAAGCTTAAGGAAAGGAAAATCAAATGCAAATATATTTCTCATGAATTGTTCAATGAATTTCAGATACCATAGTGATTTATGTGAATAACTTGAAAAGCAACATCCTTCTTGACAAGTGCTGAGTGAGTACCCTTCTAAAGTTTGCAGTCTTATGTTTGAGGATACAGTTTCATCCTGTATTTTTGCTCTGAAATTCAGTGGTTTCTCTGTTCATCCTACCATCTTTGGCAGCTTTAACTGGAGTTATTCATGGGTTTCAAATTATGCACATGGTTTGCTGGATCTGTGCCTATGTGTGTTGAAATTTTGTAAAGAATAGGACAGACAGCACAATCCAGAATCAGCAAGAGCCAAGTTTTCTTTTCTAGTGCACTTCAAACTTCAAGGAAGGACCTCTGGGAAAAATAGGTATCTAGGGAAGCAGGTTATCAGATGGTGCGTAAACTAAACCTTACCTTCTTGATAGCTGATAGCACTTGAAAATTGAAGACTGCTTAAACTTAAGCCTACTGACGAACTCAGCTAGATGCAGGACCAAGATTTCTAGAATCTCAAAGTTTCATGTGTAAGTAGACCATTATACCAAGATTTGAACTGTAAATTGTTTTTGACAAATATTAAACTCTGGTTTGTTTAAAGGACTGGATTTCAATATTTTCCTCTATAACAGATATTTCTAAGGAAATAACTTCCTTAATTTAAATATTCTGCTTTTTGTAAGACACTAAACATACAAATGAACACATGAAAGAAGTAAGCTAATACTTTGTTAATAATTTCTACTGCAATTGTTATTTTAAACTTGTTATTTCTCATTAAAGATCTCAGAAGTTTCCACCCTCCCACAAGTTTTATCTTGCAAAATCAAGGTAAGTCTGGCCAGTGAAGGAGTTTTCAGGTAAGATGTTCTGCTATGGTAAAATGATCCATCTGGAGTGCCCAGCTATAGAACTGTTAAAGCAAATTCCTCTGTGCTATCATCTCCATGAAAGCCATGTGCACACAAGATGAGTCTCACAGACCAGAAGATGGATCTCCGATGACATGAATTAGTACATAGCATGTGTTGCTTTGGAAAACTTTGTTTCATATTGAATACTGGTTGGTGATACTCTCCAGTAATATCACATGACAAAACTGATTATAAAAATACCGCAACCACATTATGGATAAAGTTATTATCCATTCCGTTTGCCACACCAATGCCTCACCATGCATATCCATCCTAGATTTATTGACCGCAAATTATTGTATATGTGAAATAAATGAGTTGGAGAAAGAAGCATATCTTTATGGCTTTCAGCACATCTCCAGTGGAATCAGCATGAAAAATGCAAAAGCTATTTCACTAATCTCTTCCAACATTTTGAATCTGAAACAGCCACTGCCTCAAAAGCTGTATTTCTTCACTGATCGCGTTTTCAAGATTCCTGAAACAAAGGTTTCAAAGTATATTTTAGGATAGAGATTAAGTTGTTCGCTTGTTTGTGTATTTCCTCTTTTTTTAACATATTATATAGTTCAATTACTGGAAAGGCAAAGTTTGAGATGGTTACTGTTGTTATTGCATGAAATTGATCTGGGGTCCAGCCAAACTCTAGTCTCATTCTCGTTAAGATGGAGACATTCAGATGAAAATTAAGATCCTTCTAATGAAATACACTGGAGGATTAAGTTACAAATGGCAGGACACATTACCTTATTTATCTAGTTGTGCTTGCATGATTTGTTAGACCAGCCATTATGACAAATGTTCCTTATGCAATCTATTTTCAAGACTATTTCCATTAAAAGTAACATGATTGAGTACACTGCTTTGCTCATAGTTGAGATATGCTCCTATGTTTATATCAAACCAATTAAATCATGTTGCTTTAAAGCAATAAAAGTGGTTCTGTAATTGCCACATGTTCTTCTCTGTCATTTTCAAGTCTGGAAACTAAAAAATAGTTTGCAAGTTTCTGTGCACGCTATTTCTTCTTCACACGTTTGACCTCAGTTTTATCTTGCGCTGATTTGTGTTATAAAACATTCTAGATCTTTTATGTGTGTATGATCTAGAAAATATCTGGTTTTTTTATAACATTTGGATTAAAGATGAGTAAAGTGATGCTATTATTGTTATTGTTATTTCAAGCATTTTTCTTGCTTAGCATTATAATGGTTGTACCTACCATGTTACAGGTAAAAATCCCTAAGCAGCTACATTAAAACAATGTAGTTGCTGACAATCACATCATTAGCATCCTCTTGCTGGCAGTTGAGAACTATATTACATAGGCCCCCTTGACACATCTGCTCTTGTGCAATATGTACCATCATCTTCAAAAGTATGTATTAATTCTGAGTGCCTCCATCTGAACCAAATTAAAAGATCCTGAATTTGCAGTAACGGGTGTCCTAAAAACTGTTTTTCATAGAATATTACATTTGGAGCCAAATAAAGTTAGCTACCATGTCTGGAAACCCCTTGGAAAGCATTAATTTTGGGTTTAAATTTGGGGAATTAAGCGATTTAAAACTCTGTCCTGTGGGGTCTCTATATGCAAGCAGACAAATAAGGAAGGGCCTTCTTTTCAGTATCTGAAATTACAAGGAACATATTTCTCTATGGACTTTTGGTACCTTCTGTGGAAACCTTTCCTTTGCACTCATAGGTTTCATTGTGTGGGGTTTGTGAGACTCCAGCTGGAGTTCTGCATCCAGCTCTGGGGTCCTCATCACAAGGAGGACACAGACTTGTTGGAGCAGGTGCAGAGGAAGGCCATAAAGATGATTAAGGTGATGGAGCACCTCTGCTGTGTGGAAAGACTGGGAGAACTGGATTGTTCAGTCTGGAAAAGTGAAGGCTTCAGGGAGACATTAGTGCAGCTTTCCAAAGGGACTACAAAGGAACTGGAGAGGGACTTGTCACAAGGGTGTGTGGTGATAGGATAAGGGGAAATGGCTTCAAACTGAAAGAAAGTAGATTTAGGTTGGATATTAGAAAGAAATTCTTTATGATGATAGTGGTCAGGCAGTGGAACCTGTTGCCCACAGAGGTTTTCAGATCCCTTCAAGGTAAGGTTGGATAGTGGTTTGAACAACCTGGTGGAAGGGGTCCCTGCCCACAGCAGGTGGGTTGGAACTAGATGATTTTTTAGGTCTCTCCCAACCCAAACCATTCTATGATTTTATCATTCATGCAAGCTAGAGCACCAAAGGCCTATTCAAAGCTAATTTCAGGTTAAAGCAAGACATGGAAAGATTTAGGGAATGGAGTTGCATTTAAAGTCATCAGGAGTATTTTTTCACCCTAAGTGGGGTGTAGCAAGCTCCTTTGAACATCAGGCTTTAATAGGACTAATGTTACCTGCCTAGGAACAGCTCCAGGTGTATGGAAACAGTCTGGGGAGCAGAACAGGTAGCTCAGTACATGGGTAGTTATATATATATGGGATTTTTCTGCCATATGGAACATCTTAAGGCTACTCAGCAGGTTGCATGTTTTGAGAGTTAGGCTGTAGGGCTGAGGTACAGTGCTGTGTGACTGTGAGTTGTTGTGCAACATCTGATTATGTGAACACAGCCTGTGCTTAGTTCATGGTAAAAATGTGTGAGCTCATACCTCTGCCACCAATGCAAAAAACACCTCTGGGTCTACTTTTGCCTCCACTGCACAGTAACTATTCACTGCTGAAGCCTTACTCTTGTCAGTGCAGCACAGTGCAGAAGCAATTTACCCATCACTAAAGAGTCTAGATGGAAATCTCATCAGAAGCAGAAGGGAAGATGATGCAGAAAGGAACTGATAAAAATCCCCAAAACTTAGCTTTCTAAGTTCAGAGACCAAGTGGTAGGAAAAGAAATGGAAACTTTTTCTGGAGAATGTTGTGGTTCGTACTGGCATTGAGCTGATATTTGTACTATATCCTATACATTCTCTAAGAAAAAAAAAGTCTGAAAGAGACAGATGATGGGAAAAACAGACATGAAGAAATTCTCTCATGAGATGCTATAAACTCAAATCAGTGTGCGTATTCTATACACTGGTCCATCTTGTGTCTCTGAGAACTCTCAAATTGATGGAGGAAAGCACAACTTACAGGACACATACCTGTCAAGGAGGGGGCTGCTGCTGATACTGTGCTTTGTATACACCTAGAGAGTGAGGAGAAAAAAGAAAATGGGCATACGTTTTTACCAGCTGCCATATTATTTTGCAAAAAATCTATATTTGTGGGCCATACTCTGCTTCTGTCCCTGTCAAGAGCCCAGCTTTAGCCAGTGAAGACCTGACAGCAGGTATCTACAATCATATAACAGTAAATGGAAGGCTTTGAACTCATTTGCTTGCATGAGATAAATAACTCTAGGAGACATAGTTAATGGCATACTTATCTTGTGCACAAGTGGAAGAGTTGGCTGTTATCCACTTCCGACTTGGGATTTTTACTACCACAGTTAGCATCAGATAAAAGCTGATTTCAGGAACCAAGAAAACGGTGTTAGAGAGAAAAGGAGGGTTCTGCCTCCTTCACAGAAGTTGGGAGTTAGTAGACATGCTGCAATTTAATTTCAGCAATTTATGTTGGGACACCTCTCATTCCAGAAGGCAGCCTTTGCTATACACATGTAAAGCAGAATATCAGCAGTGTCTGGAACAAGACAGGTTAATGTACTGATAAAGAAGTAACACAAACTTCACCTCAGAAGAGCCAATAGTATGGGTTACAGATCATCAGTCAGCTAAAGAGTGTGGCCAAGGCAGATGGAGTTTATAATTTAAAGGATTTTATTCTGCTTTTTCTGTGACAGCAATTCACACTACAAAAAAAATCTGTATACCACTGATTGTCAAAGGAGAAACAAAAACTGCACAAGCCTAAACATGTTCTTATGCTGTATTAGCAGGTGATGCATCCACAACACAGTGAATGGGACAAGATTTAATGTTCACACTGCTATCTGTATTTCTGCTGCTTCTAACTATGTATTTAAAAGGATGCTATTCTTCAGTGAGTAATAAATTACCTTTCAAAAACTACCCTAGGTTCACTGAATTTGTTTTTTAGGAAGAACATTTCATGCACTCAATTTCACGTACTATTCAAAAGTAAAAATGTTTCCCCAATATCTCAGGAGCATGAAGAGTCAGTTCAGGAGAAAAGAAAATCATGTCTAGATTCTCTCTTCCTACTGTTACCACAGCTTTTCTGTTTCTGCTTTGCGTTTCTACTGTCCTGAAATAAACAGCCTTCAGTTCTGGGGAGGCAGACAGTTAAAAAAATCAACAATCTGTCTTCTTCCAACACCCTTTGGAATCTGGGCTGTTTCACAACAAATAAAGTTCTATAAATACTAATAAGATTTTAATCACTATTTTTTGAGGGTTTTATATGAATTTCAGCCTTTAGTTACCTGTGTTTAGAATGCATATGATATATTCTCTGTAATAGTTTTTAGCAGCAGAGCAAAATGCTCTGTGAACTATTTGCTGTGAACTATGTAAATGTAACGCAAAAGGAATACTACTGTCAGGTGACATTTCTATGAATCACCTTAAAGCAATGAAAAGTAGTAATTAATAGTGTATATCAGGGAAATCTGATTGCTTGAGTAAAAGCTGTCTTACAGTTTTACTTTGAAAAACAGATTAATTTCTCTGTTCATTTGTATGTGGAGATGGCTCTGAGATATGGATATAAAATATAGCAGGATTGGAAGGTTGATCCTATTTATGCCCAGGAGAAATAATTCACCTGCCATATGCAAGAGCTGTAGCCTTAATAGGAAACTGTGATACCTGAAAAGGAGACCAAAAACATTGGAAAAAAAATCAAACTTGTGATAAATAATGTTATCAATATCCAACCTGCCCCCTGCCCTCTCAGTCACCTCTAATTTTTGAGGCTAGAGGTACCAGGCCACCATGGAGCTTCTGAAGCTGCCCTGAATAATCTATGTATTGCAGTTACTTATACCCTAAGTCCCATGATATAAAGGAATCATGTGCAGTAGTGGAGCCAAAGAAATCTGGAATAACTATGAGCAGTACAGCTCCAGTAGCTGAATAAATCTGGGTGTGGGTAAACATAGGAAGGAAAAGTTCTTAAATTGTCTTCACATTAAATGTTCCCACCCTACACAGTGAGACTCACAAATCATTTGAACATGTATATCTGAGCAAAAGCACAACAATTTTAAATTTTAAGTTGATAATTTTAAAGATTTTAAAATGAGGGGGGATTTTTCAATGTAAACTTGGAAAGAAATCTACATTTTTAACTTTAGCAGAATAATTAACACTGATATCAGAGTTTATATATTTTGGTTGCTAAAGGCTTGGGTCAATATTTCTTCCCCAAAGAGGCATGGGGTAGTAAAAATAAAGTTTTTATTGAAAACAGAGTGATTCCCCTATCACCCTTGCAAGAATAACTCCAAGAAAAGAAGGTTTTTTGAGAAGGTGGCATTCAGGGAGCCCTCTGTCTGCTTCCCCTGATCTCTTCTTGGGTATATTTGAATATTTGTCCGTGTCACCACTGAGCTGATGTAGCACCCACTCCTAAATGATGAGCAATGAGAGGCCTTTGTTTGCTGTGCTCATTCTCCAGTTATGCTATACACTCTTCCCAGGAATATCAGATTTATTGTGTAAGTGCAGAACCAAAGTACAGTGCATCCTCATTAAAACTGGCCTTCCTGACCAAAAATGGATTTACAGATCACTTTTAAAAAAGGAATTACATTCATTATGCACATATTAAATGACATGACAGGGAGAATGACCTAAGAGACTATTGAGGAAGGTAGAGACCTGGACTAGTGCATCATCTGGGAAATCCTTCTGTCTCGCATTAGACTTTTACCAGCTTATCCTGGAAAAGAGAAAACATATAAAGGGGCCAGGGACTAAATGATATATTTCTTTAGGCTGTACATAGCTGGTTTATATAGTACAAGTTGTACATCTGTGCTATAGACAATTCTAGGGCTTGTCCAAGTAATATTTGTTTTAGAAAAGAAAAATAAAACATTAGCCATGACTAACAGCTCTGAGCTATTGGAATTTTGAAAAGAAACAGAGATTGTGGCCCAAATTTGAATATTCATAATCAGACATAACATATCTTAACACAACTAGATCTTAACACAACTAGGTATATGTGCAGTTTATAATAAAGCTGAAGTTATCAGTGAAATGCCTGATGCCACATAAAACTTTCCAAGTTCTTCTCAATGCTAAATCATACCAGGAAATTTGTGATAAATGTTCCTAACTAAGTTAAACTCTACAAAGAAAATCTAATGACTATCAAGGAGAAGCTTAAAGAGGTTCTAAAACTGATGGGTTATTAAAAGACACAGTAATACATACCTAATATGTCAGAAAGCAGAAATCTAATTTTTTAATGAAAGTTCTAGGAAGAGCTCTGGCAAAGTCTACTTACAGTAGTGTGATTGAAAATGATCAGCCATAGCTCATGTATCACACTCACCACATAACCACTAGCCAAAACTGAGATTCAGTCTGCTCAAAAGAAGGCATTGACCTTAAGCAATAGGCAATAAGAAGCTTCAACTCATTCTTTCTAACTCTGTATGCCCTTTTAACATGAAATTGGTCAGCCATTATTTATTGCTGTCAGATTGGGATCTGAAAAACTGTTCCAGTGTTCGAGAACCTGAAAATGATTAGATTTTCAGATACAAAGTTTTGTAGTCAAACTGATAAAAAAGGGAGAAAGATTTAATATCTACAGTAGCACTGTCGGGGCAAACATGTAGTGGAACAATGTCTATAACTAAGTTATGGAGTTGCCAATTCATGAACAAACTCAGGTCTTGGGGTAGATGAGGACTGAAATTGCCAGAACTACATCTGAGATAGAACTGTGGGAAATCATCCAAGTTACCAGCATGGGATGGTAGGATCAGAATTTTCCAAGAGCTTTGCAAGGGAGTCTGTTCAGTTCTACATGGGCTTTTTGTTAAAGGAAACAACCTCACAATTTCTAAGGTGTTACAGGAATATATGTATTCAAAAGGACATGTAAAAGTCATGTGATGGTCCAAAAACACCTTAGAGGAAGAGCAAAAATATTTTATAACAACTCAAAGTGAACAGTGAAGTAAAGAACACTGGCAGGGATTACCACCTGAGCCAAAACTAAGTGAAAGAGTGATAAATTCCTGCTAATGATAAAGGAAAATCAGCACCTTGAAGGAAAACACATAGATGCTATTGCTTAAGCTGGTAAGGATAAATATACTTGTGTTTGCATATAATTCTGACAATATAAGTCATCTCAGGAGATGACTTTCAGAGAAAATACTGCAGCTGAACATGTAGCCACATGTACTAAGTAATTTTTTGCTAAACCAGCTCTACATCTAATAGAAACCTGTTGCATAGTAAATTCTGCCAGAATTTAGTTAATGTTATTTTAAGCACTTTCATTATAGGTATAGAATGCAACCTCTAATTTATATTATCCCTAATGTTATAGGTAAGCAAGAAAATGGTGCCAAAAAAAAACCCCAAAAAACCAACCAAACCCAAAAACCCAAACTGAAGCACCAAACCCCCTGAAACTAATAAAAAACCTGTGGAGTCATGCTCCTAACAATGCTAAGCATGACTAACTTGTGGGGTGCTATGATGAGTCTGCCATGAAGTGTTATTTGTTCCACAGGGAATAGAAGACAATGACTGTCTGTCACTAAACAGACAACAACACTAAAAGTAGAGTCTGGAAAAAATACAAACCTGGTGTCACCAAGAGAAATGACCATTTTATTAAAATGGAATGAGAATATGTTGTGAGACTTAGAGAGTCACCAGTGGCATACTTTGGGTGAAACTGTACACAAACTTTAAAGAAAGGGTGATGTCTTTACAATTCCTGGGGAGATGTTTGAAAAGGTCATTTTCCCTAAGGAAGTGTCACTTGAGTAAGAGTAGCAGAAAATTGACACAGTGAAACCTGTGGGCATGGCATAAACAAAAATAAATGGGACTGATGGTCCCAATAGGACAGCAGGAAGTTTTCTGGGACATCATGTCAAAGGCTGCTGGTCACTTCAGATCATTTACAACTAATGAATAAAATATAAATAAAAAGAGGTTATGTGTATTTGAAATTCTGAGTTATTTTAACAATGATTTCTGATGTTTTTAATGTTTTGCTGGGAAAAGAAGTACGATTCTGTGTTTTCAATAAGTCTCTTCACATGTATGTTGAGCTAGAGCTAAATTTACATGGTATCTGATACAAGTAGTACTGCTCAGTTCAAAACACCAGAAGCTAAATGCTGCACAGTTTACTCAAATATCTGAACTCTGGGCAATTTTGAAGGAATACAGCAGTAACAAGTTATAAGTTATAAAAGAGGTGGGGCAATATAATTTCTCATCTCTTGACCATCTGAGAGTGAGTTTTAAGAGAAGCATAAAAAAGTAGATTAACAGACTGAAGTGCATGGTTAAAATATCAGCAATAAAGGAGCCAGGGCAACACAAAAATAAAAATATCTAAGTGTCTCCCAGACAACCCATTTAATCTTATCTAAAAAATTTCCCTATACCCTTGATAACTTTAGAAATATTTAGTACTGCTTCTGAAAACATTTGAAAAATGTTACTCTGACTTCCCTAGCAAACTCTTTCTATAATTTGTTTTCCCAGTTGTCTTTCTGTAGCATTAGCATCACCAGGGTAAACATGACTGGTGCAGGATGAATCAGTTTCTGCTTCTTTAAATCCCACTGATGAGTATTACTGGTAGTGTAGATTGGATAGATTCTTACCTCTGATATTCCTGAGAATGAATCTTCAAGCCACTCATTTTATAAAGAAACATCTCTCCCAGAACAGCTGCAGTTGGTTCATATATTGTTTTCAGGCCTTTCATTCACTGTCATATCTAGCTACATCTAACTTTAAAAAATTGGCATTTAGTCCAAGAGTCTAAAATATGCGAGTATTCTACTTCCATCATCATCATCATCATCATCATCATCATCATCATCATCTCAGCTGTAAATGCAACAAAAGTACTTGCTCAGGTTGTAGCTTCTGCATTTCACATAACTGGAGGTTTGATCCTGCTGTGAAGTATCACTGATAGCCTCCTATTTTTGCTTCCTTAGATCATAATAAAAAATTCTGCCCAGTTTTGGTTTCATACATAACAAAGCTGGGATAGAGTTAATTTTCTTCTTAGTAGCTGGTAGAGTGCTGTGTTTTGGATTCCGTATGAGAATAACTGTTGAAAACACGTACATGTTTTAGTTGTTGCTAAGTAATTCTTAGTCTAAATCCAGGACTTTTCAGTTTCCCAGGCTCTGCCAGTGGGCAGGTGCACAAGAATCTGAGGGGGAAGCATGACCAGGACAGCTGCCCTGAGCTGACCAAGGGATGTCCCATACCACGCAGCATCATGCCCAGTAGAGAAACTGGAGGGAATTGGTCAGGAGCTGCCTGGGGACTGGCTGGGCACTGGTCAGTGCATGGTGAGCAATTGCATTATGCAGCACTTGTCTTGGTTTTTCTTTGTCTTTTTCTTTTTTTTTTTTTTAACTTGTTTTTTTCTTTACTTTTACCTTTCTTTATTTTGTGGGTTTTTTTTTAATATTACCATACAAGCAGCTGCATGGTAATTAGTTGCTGGCTACAGTTAAATCATGTAATCCTCATTCTCCAGCTGTACAACCCAGGTTTCAAAACTGTGTTTGAAATTATCTGGTTACAGTTTAATGTGTGCATGTATGATAACGATATACCAACTAGTATATTGAGGATGAAATGAATTGCATTTCATCTATACTATAGAACCTTATTCATTCGACTGCTGTGTGCAGACAAAAAAAAATCCCACTAGAGTGACTAAATAGCACTTCAAGACCTCCTGCCCTGACAATTGTGTTTTATCACTTCAGTACTTTTATTGATTTCTTACTCATTTCTGCTGGGAATTCCATATTTCTATGGAGATTAATTTTACAGTCAAAAAAACTTTGCTTTATTGTGCCTTTTTCCTTGCTATTTTCACACCAATATGATATTTTGAAAGGGAAATGTTGACAGAGCTAACTACTGAATTTAAAAAATCCTCATGTAAAGACAACTTCAAAGAATTTTTCAATTTCTAAGCTTTAAATCCTTATATCCTTTTATTAAACTTCCAGTCAGACATAGAATTTGCTACAGCAGGAAGCTAAAGCAATCCCTTAAATTTTAGGCTGTTTCCATTTATGTTAAAATCTTTCTAATGTCTACTGTATGGCTCAGGAGTTATTTTAATCCTAGATATGGCAGGTAAATTTCTGTTTAGAGAGAGGTAAAACAGATTGAGTATATCAGGTGGATAAAGTCTGAATCAAGGATTCCAAGCCTCTCATGCAATTCTTAACAACATTATTAATCCTAAGCAACTGACTTTGCAAATCTCCAATCAAAGCTGAATTTTCTCAGATGGATAAGGAGAATTTTTTCCTTCATGGAGGGGGGCAATGGGTATTGCTGCAATACTGACAATTTTCCCTGTCACTTTGGGTAACATGAACATTTCCACTTGCCACCAGTAACAAAAACAAACAAGTAAACAACGCCACAAGCCAAAACTGTTATCCAATTCCTGCTATTCTAACTACAGAAGTTTCAACAGACTTCTTTGCTCAAATTATCATCAAAAGAATATTCTTGTATAGCAGTAGAAGGCAAAAATAAAATCAGTGTAGTTCATACAAATTCATGTTTTTTACATTGCATCAAATTGAAGAACTGTCTGCTTTTGATTGCTGTGTTTTGCTATCAGTTGTATATTTGCTTTGGAACATAAGCTCTACAATGCCTTTGATGTGAAATGTCTGGCAGGTGTATCCATGTGTTCTGCACAAACAGCTAGCAAGCTAGGAACCTTGTGTGACAAAATAAGCAGACAAGTATTTGGGTAGTGATGAGACATCTGAATTCCCACAGTATCTTTGAAGAGGTTGTCGCATCGTGGCTCACAAGATTTAGTCTGAAATGCAGGGTAGCTCTTCCATGGTGTCACTAGCAAGGCTGGTGACACTGTTTTCTATCTCCTTGTTCCCTGTGCATTCAAGAACCTGGATTGTGTTTGCTCCTTTATAGGGCAGTTAAGGAAAGAAATTTGATATTGCACTAATGGGTATAAAGATAACCTATTCCTGCCCCTGTTTGTAAATGTGATATTCTCTCATGCTCTTATGACATATCTGATTGCAAAGCAGGCAATCAGTACAGGCCATGTCTCCCATAGCTCAATCAGTATTCACTCTCCTTTTGTGCTTTCCCTGCCGTGAAAACTCCAAGTTTACTTGGCATTAAGTCTGACTGTAACTGTCTTTGCACAAACCCCTGCCTTTAACTTTTTCTAGTCCAGCCATAATAAAGAACAAAAGCTAAAATTCAGATAAGCAGACGCTCATGATTTTCTAAGAGGACAAATTTTTGATGCTGATAGAGAGAAGCTCATCTCAAGACAGCTATTGGGGTCACCCATGTGCTCAGAGAAAATGTTGAATCATGGAGGAAGAACTGGTGAGGTGGCTTGCCTCACTGCTGTGTTGAGAATCGCCCAGCACGTCATCTAATTATGTTATCAGCTTTGCTCCAAAGTGACAGCACATAAGCACAGTCCCAAGGTGGACTTAGGATCAAGAGCGCTACACCACAGGGGGAATTTCACACTCAAACTTGCTTAACACAAGTGGTGTAAGTGTAACAAAAAGCTTCCACCTCCTTGCTGGAGCAAAGAGGATAAAGCCATCAGGATAAAAACCATCCTTTCACCATGTAACTTAATGAGAGCTTCCCTTCTCACATATTTCAGTGACACAAAAAAAAAACCCAAACCCAAACTTCAGGCAAATAATAAACAGTTTTGTTTTTATTTTAATTGAGAAAATCTAATTGCAAATCTTCCATAGAATTTTCAAGCATAGATGAAATAAGATTTTGCATATTCTCTTCCAGCTCACAGAAGTGAGAGTAAATGACTGGTTATTTGGGTGTGTAGAAGCCTATGGTGTCAAAAAATAATCCATAGACCATGCCTGTCATTCAGCAGTTGATCATCTCTTCAGGAAACTTCCGAAGTTAGAAATAACTTCTTCAGATGTACTAGAAAAGAAAAGCTCTCCATGACCTATGAGTCATGACACAAATGTCCTTTATGCCTTGATATTTAATTTTACAATGTTTTTTATTATGGAACAATGGAACAAGTCATGACCAAAACTTTAGTCATTAACTCTTTTCTGATCTACTACCCATTTGGAAAGTGGTGACCACATGATTCATATATATAATGCCAAAACAGGAGCAGCATGAATGTTAAATTATTTGCCATGCTCACAGACTGTCAGATGGGGCAGATAGCCAGCTTTTCAAAATAATCACAAAGCTATCTGCACAGCTGTATCATATTTTCAGCTTGTACTCCTTTACTACTGCAACCAGCATCCAGTGTTCTCAACCCAATGCTCTCTTTGATGAACATGGATTTCAATTCATATTTCTTCTTGCTATAAATGAAAGGAAAGAAAAAAAAAGTGTGACTGTCTAATCTGATCTATAATTTCCTCTGAAGGAATATTGCAAAAATTTCCCATTTGCAAAGCAGGAATAAAAGAGGGAGATGGTAAACAACAAGTGTAGAAGTGTTGCATGGATGACATGAATAGATGAAGGGCCTAAACTAATTGTGAGAAGTGAGAAGAATGAATTGGAGTGACAACACATAATCAAATTCTCTTTTCATTGCTTCCATTTCTGCAAAGTGTGTTAAGCTCATGATTGTCTATCACTAAAGGACAGAACATTTGCCTTTATCGTACCCAAACTGCTTCAGTTGCTATTTATCAATCTGTTTAATTAATAAATAAATTGCTGCTCCCACTTGTTTTGGAGATGCTAAACAGTACTTCAAGATTATAAGAAAAGAAAATGCATTGGCAAATGCATTTTAAGAAAATGCATTGGCAAAAATATTACAACTTAATACAATGCAATTATGTTACTGATAATGTGGAAAACAAACCACTGTAACAGTTCTGCCACCCACGCACCCCAGTCAGAAGACAGCACCATGCAAAGCTCTGTGAGATACCCTGCCTCAGAGAGCAAGTGGCAGGAAGCAAGTGGATATGGGCAAACAAATGGGCAAAGTGGAAGCTAACAGTGAAATGGTTATGATTAGTGTAATAGCTTCTGAATATGTGATCATGAGCCTGCTGCGGGGGCAAAGAAAAAAGCCTTCATTTTATTCTTCCATAAAGGGATGGACGTTAATAAGATAATTAGGGTAACAATGTAATTAAAAGTGAAGCTGGGGTCCCAAAAGATATAGATTATAATATGAGTAAGGAATATTACCCCGTATGATGTTTTTAATATTCAGTACAGTCTGGCTTTGAGAAACATCGCAAATGCTTTAAGGCAAATTTAAAATTGGCATCTTCTAGAGGGAGAATTGGACTGTCCCTAATTCCTTAAATAAATATTGTAGTAAAGTGCAGTGGGTAGAGAGAACAGGTTATCCAGTTTGCAAGGACAAGCACAACTGCCACCTAACTGTTCCTAAAAGAGCACTTGGCAAACTCCAGAGGTCAGGGAGAGTCAGTAAGTGAGTGGATTCAAGCTGGAGAATTCTCCCTTCCAGAGCATTTTGGCTGCATTGATGGAAGCATACTGCAATTGATACGATGGGATAGCAGTGCTCACCCTTTCCACTTACCAGCACAGCACAGCATTAGAAGGCTTTTCTGGAGGAAAAATAGACCTCAGTTCTCCCAGCTCCAGCAGAAAGGAGAGTTGTGTTAAAATAAATCAGTCAAGCACTTAATAAGAATGACCTGTGAACTCCCTTCCCGTCAGAAATGGCCTTATTGTCAGAAAACTGTTGTAAGTGAGAATATTTGCTCCTTGAGATTTATTTTTTCATGATTGCCTAAACTAACTACCCTTTCTATTCCTCAGGGCAATGTGAAGTCTGTGCCGATGCATTATAGAATGGCTTTGTTTGCCAGAGCTCTTTGGCCGCTGAGGGTTTCTGAGCATTCACATTGATTGGAATTCATTGGCCTCTGCAGTGTCCTCACCATCAATGTGTTATATCCAGACCACAGCAGGGGGGAAAAAACCCCAAACAACACACACAGTAAATAAAAGTTTCCGTACTTCAAAGCATAATTAATCAAATTTCTGCAATATTAAGGTAACTTTGAGGTATCTCTCCTTCCTGTAAACCTCTGTCTTAATAAAGTAGATTACACAGGCACAAATTCTCAGACCATGGGTTTTAGCTCAGATAGCTTCCCCTCTATAGACAGTTTAAGTCAACAGAAAGACTGTCACCTACTCAGAGGGCTTTGCATCAGCTTTGGGAGCTCAAAGTTTTCCTGAAACATGACAATTTAAGTACAACTACACCTATTCATAGATAAGATTAAAACTACTTGAAAAATGGTACTTTTTCCTGTCATACTTCACAGGGGAAAAAACCCCAATTTTTTGGCTAATCAAAAAACTTAAACCCACAGCTCTTCCTTCAAATAAATGCACCTGAGAAAAAAAATTTGAAAGCATAGAAAAGGCAAGGAAATGTTCTTGAGCTGTTTCTTTAGTTGATTATGTATTTATTTTCTTTAAAGAAAAACAAATATTTATATGAAGAAGTGTTATTTAGGTTAGTCTAAGACTTTTTGCCTAAACGGAACCGAACAAAAGTTTTATACCAAATTCCAACATGCCCCAAACAAAAAAACCCACACCTCTAACCTTGCCATTACAATTTTCTAAATAGCATTTATTTCTGCATTTGTAATGAGGAAAGCCCAAGAGGTAGCACAAGATCTTTGCAGTGCACATTTTTGTTTAAATTTCTATTTTTTTATCCAGTTTCCAAAAATAAGCACACTCCAGCATGAGGAGAGAGAGGTTCAAACCTCTTTTTTCCTAGTTCAAGGCAAGGGTCAAAGGCAGGACTCTGCCCTTCTCCAAGGCTACTGCAACCACCACAATCTACAGCAGTCTTTGAATGCATTTTTTCTCCATTGCTCATACAGAGGATCCTTCATTCTGCATAAAATATTTCAATATTTATTGAGACAGCAAGAGAGCATGAAAATGACTGTATAAGACAGTGGTTAGACCCATCCCAGGGGATGTGAGACACTTGGGTTCCCTTCCGAGGCCAATGATTTTTAATTGTGTTCTAAAAAGTGGAACAGCCTTAAGAGGAGAGACAAAGCCTGAATCAACTTCTTGGAAACCAGATGAGCTTTGTTCAAAGCCCATGCGTTAATCAAGTGTAAGGAGTGTGTGAGCCCCTTTTCCTGGTTTGCCTCACTGTCCTGATACCTGGGTAATAGGATTGAATGAGATATGATTATAATATGCATCTCCCTGGTTTACAAAGGAAGGTAAATTGGGCATTTGACCGTTTTCATTGATCACTTTCAATTCAGGTAAACACAAGATAAATAACTTTTCAAAAGTCTAAATTTCAGAAAGTTATTATTATAAATTAAGGCCAAGATGAAGAGTCAGCCATTTTCACAGCTCATGGAGAAACATTTTATTTTACCATTTCCCAAAGCTGGTACTGGTTTTTCTTTTTGTACTTTTTTTTTTTTCCTTCAAAGGAAACATTCTTCCTAGAAAGCAAATACAGAATTTTGCTCAAAACACACATCTTTTGCCTCATGTACCCATTCATCCTGGAAAATCTTTGTCTATGAATAAACATCTACATTAGAAAGGGCTTTGATCCTGTTTTCCTAATTCCTACGGTTACGCACATTTATACCATGATGGGATATGAAATGAATTAAATTCAGCATGTGTAACACTAGTGAAAGGCAATGAACTTTACATCAGGAAGGAACTGGATTCATGCTATATATAAGAGGAATCAAACAACCTTCAAGTCTGAGTTTCATGAGACACAAGAGGTATGCACCTTTTTCATTATAATTGAATGTAAGTGCTTGTATGGTTTTTAACAGCCAGTGATTGCTCTTGTGGTTTTATGGCCTGGTCATATGCCCACTGAAATCAACAGAATGAACTGTGAAAGGCTTCTGAGATTGCTTAAAAGTGCAGCTCAGTGACACAGAACAACCCAACTGCCTTATCAACAGAAAGGATTTGAACAAAATGACGAAAAATAAATTTTAAAAAATTACTGAAGCGAAGGTGATTGCTTACAGAGTTTAAAATTTTTAGATCTACATGGTTTATACTTTCCCATGCTCCTTTTGCCATCAATAATCCAACCATTCATCTTCTGTGAAATCTAAACCTTCTGTGCTTCATGTTTTATTCATCCTAAGGTGCTTAATTTATACCAAAGGACAGCAGAGGGGCTAAGAGTAGCCTGTGTAAGGGGAGATGCCTTTAAGGCTATTATTCATGCCCTTTGATCTCACGTTTTCATTCAGGAAACTTTCGTTCTGTGGGTAATTAGAGGCTGCCACTAACTTTTACTCTATAAATTACAATAAATCTGAAGAAAGCCAAGGATGTTGGAGACTGTAGCCGTGTTTAGAAATCTACAATACTCAGAGCAATTATAAATATGTTCTAAAACCCCAAAGTTAATTCTGAATCAAAGCTAGTTATTTTCTTTTAAATCTATATTTCATAATGTAATTGATAAGTTTTACCAAATCCAAAAGTATTTATGATTGTTTATTTTATACACCACTTAGGTTGACATCTAACAAACTTCAGTATGATGGATGAAGACTGGCAGAAAACTTAAACTTTCCCATGGAAATATATGTTGTGAACTGTACACAATCAATTATTTCAGACAAAGCCCATGCTGTTTCCTCTTCTAAGACACTGCTACATATTTAGGTTTTCAGCTTGAAAGCCCATTTTGGCACCACTAATGAAATAAATTATGTTTCTTGTCAGATCTCCCACTGGGTGGCGTGTGGTACCTCATGTATGTTCATTTGTCACCCTCAAATAGAATAATACTTCCTGCAGGTTCCCAGAGCAGATAACTGCCCAAGTGGAAGTTAATTAAGTCATTGGTTCACTTTGCTCCAAAGGATGTTGAACTGCTGATGCTAAATGGGGGACTTATGGTATCACAGTGGAGACATATCCAATTAAAACACCAGAAGAATTCACACATATATAGAGCTGTTCTTGCAGATTATGGGCAAGAGAGGACTAATAGATAATAAGTAATTTATAACAGAAAACAAAACCAGAAATTAATCTTAAAGCCAGCAGAAAATGACTTCTCAGAAAAATCTAGATGGAAAAAATCTGCTGAAAAAATTGCATTTTCTCCTATTTCAAATTTGACACTTGACAGGACATCTTGTTGTGTCATGTTTCCACTAGTGATTTTTCATTTATCTTCACTAGATAATAGAATCACTTTTTCTAAGTGCAAATTCATCCAAACCCAAGGACTTGGTTTATTTCCTTAAATATAACCTAAGGAAAATATTTACAATTTATGAAATACTTAAGATTTGCTGTTAACAAAGTGATGGAATAATTCTAATTTTTTCCCATGGCAGAGGAGAATACCTCTGTTGCTTCAACAGTTAAGGAAAAAAAGTTTTATTTCTACACAGTATAATAGTAGCCACATAGCCCAGAGTGATTTTTTAGGCAGAGCACAAAGTTCACCAATTCTTTTGTCTCTCTAGTAACTATGAGCACAAGGCTTCTACCCATTACCAATTTGTTCAGCTCCCATTACAACAACAAAACCTGGCAGGCAATAAAATCTGACATTTTGCTTTGCACTTTACTATAATCTTTTTTTCCACTTGACAAGGCTAATTGAAGACCAATGAAAGGCTAAGAACAATAGAAATTAAAATCCTTCTGCTTCTGAGTTCCCAGTTCAAAATCATATTCCATTTCCAAATGGAAACTCTGCTTTGGGCAGAGATGGCCTTCAGTGTCCCACGTGCTCACTGGAATAAGTCTGGGGATGTTTATCAAGCCCTCAGGGGCATACTGAAAAATCTTAATAGTAGGAATAGAGTATTTAGTTACCTCAACACATGATGGAAGTACTGTGAGGAACTACCCACGCTATAGAGTAAGGAGAGTTTGTCCGGAAGATAACTGGATTGGCAAAACTCATATATGAAAAAAAGTGAAGAAAAAGTAAAGCAAAATATCTGTTTAATTTAGTATATGGGCATAAAAGAAAAATGGACCAATTTTGATGTCTTTGGAGAGGTTTCCTGCCCCCATTCACAATGAGTGAGCAAGGCTGGATATAGGATTTTCTATTTTCCATTTCTGTGAGAAGACTATATGCAGCCAAAATTATTGATTTTGTATTACACCAACTTAATGAGAAGCTGTCCTCCAACATAAGCATAAACAGAACCCGATCAGCATTTTTTCAGGGTAAAACGTTTGGTACAGAGTTGTACATAACACAAAAGAGCTCTTTTGCAGGCTCCTGCATGTGAGAGCTTGTCCTGTCATAGGAGGGGGCACTGGGCAATTCCATGCCAGATTCTGCCCTCACGGACAAAACTGCTCCCCTGAGTAGAGAATCCTCATTCTCTGTGTACAGCCCTTCAGGAACAAACCTGCTTTAGGCCCAGAATAGTCTGAAGGTCATAAAGATGAGCATGGTTTAGCACCTGTTAGGCAGTAATGCAGAGGTGATTGACTTCTGGTAATGCAGAGGTGATTGACTTCTGGTAATGCTTCCTGCAATTGTGAGGAAGTAAAACAACTTAAAATTTTTACCTGGGACTCTGAAGTGCCCTATCATCTGTACTAAGAGTCTCTATCTATTAAAGGCAACCCAGTTTAGAGAAAAAGCTGATGCATACTGGAAGAATGACCAACTTACTTATTCTGTCTGCCATTGAAGAAACAAGGGTATTATTAGAAGTCCAGATTTTAACTGATTTGGCTTTCTCTAAACAGAATGGCAAATATGTAGCATGCAAATTGCAAATTATGTGCAACAGCTGCTGTTTGCTAAATTCTCCTCCCCTTGCTGGGTCTGGTTCTCATTCACCTGAAAAACACAAGTGTAGGTGGCTGGTGCATGTCCATCTGGTGCTTTGCCCCAGAATGGATGGAGGGGGGGGGACAGAGAGCCCATCTCTAAAAATGAAATACACATTTATGGTGAATGCCTCTAGACAGTTTCAAAACTTTTCCAAGAAGAATTGCATAGAGATTGTTGTTACTTAATGGAAGGGCGTTTATAGACATGAGGTTACAATGAAATTAAATTAATTCCAAACAAATAAGGAGGGGATATATATTTCCAAGGACACCACATCCTTAACAAAGACCTCTGCTTTTATCCTCAGCACTAGGAGTTCAGGGCTGCACATAAGCTTTGATCAGCCTTAATTAACTTTGGACTGGATCTGTGTCTGTGAATTGTTTATAGTATCTTGGCTGAAAGTGAGATGCTAACCAATACATATATAGGGAAAAAAAAAAACAACCCTAAACCAGAGTTTGACTTGCTGGATTAATATTATGCCAGCTAGCTTAAAAAAAATATTAGCCTTAAATATATTGCTGTTCATCTTATTAAAAAAAAAATAAAATCTTTACCAATTAGGATTTGTAACAGTGTTTCCCATATGCAGTATTTCTGTTGGAAAACTTGATGAGAAGCCCTTGGTATTGCTGTGTGGCTGGGCTATGCCCTGCAGCTGTGCCTGGAGCAGAGTGTCAAACACTGAGGCTCTAGTTGTTTTGAGCAGCCAGCTGGGTGTTGGTGGGTGGTTTCCCAGCTGGCATCTTCTCAGGACTTTTGCCCAGGAGTTCCTCTGGCTGGTAGGGCAGCTTAAGAGTTGAAGTGTGGCTGGGATAACATCATCTCACTGCTGTGCTCAGCTGACCTTCACAGTGTTTTTGTTTTGACTCATATTTGCTTGTAAGGAATTTGCTTTTTCTGTCTTCATATAAATACACAGACAGATGCAAGCCAAATCCTGAATCCTTAGTTTTGCAGGCTCCAAGCCCAGCCACAAATCCGAGCTCTGGCTGGGATCTGCACTGAACAGCATTAGGCAAACACAGCGGCTGTGGTGCTTTATATGCACCCAGCCCTGACACCTCTGCATGGAAACCCACAGCAGCACAGGTACTTGCACTAATTCTGATGCAGAAACATCCATGGGGCTCACTGACAGCTGGCAAGAAAGCCAGATCCTCTTCTCTCAACACCGATCATGACCAAGCACTCTCAGTGAGTTGTGAGAAATCACCTATATCACAGTAACTCCTTTAGTTTTTTGTTTATACAATGCCAGCAATATCCATTCAGCCAGGAGGGATAGATCCCTTCTTATGGGGAATTCACAGCTCCATTCAGTAATGGACAAGGCATAGCAGAGGCTTGTAAGAAAGAGACATCTTCAGAGAAACTGCGAGCAGGTACCGAACAAGAAGTGTACATTTCTGAAAGCACCAGTGCCAAAAACAGGATCTGTGGTAATCATGGCTGGTTTTGTTCTCTCATTCCCATACATTACTGCAGGCATCAATGAAGTCATAACAGTAAATCCAGAAAATACTGCTTTAGTCAAGGCTTTTTGCACCTCTTAGACAGGAGCAATTCCAGTGACCAATCTTACCTGCCAGAATCAAGTTCTGGGATTAGCTGTGCTCAACGATTTTCAAACTGTGGTTCTCCAGTGTGCTGGTAAATCATCCGTATGTGGTCTCTGCTCTATTAAACAGCATGATCTCATCAGCCCTAAATAGCTGAGCTAAACTCTGTGAGAAACTTTGAGAGCTGACAACAGACTTAGTAGCAAACTGTGGGCGTCACTGTCCTCCACAGTACTGTCATTAAAGCAGGCTGTAGGTGGAAGCTTGGAATCACCACTACTGAAGAAAAAAAAGGCATTCTATGGCAATATCTACATTAAGCTTTCCCTGGACTGGAACTCTGGGCTCCAGACTGTTGAGCCCACTGGCTTGGATGTGCTATGAAGGCAGACAGGTATCCCGATGAGCTGGAGGAGATGGTGGTCCCAGCTCTTGGCACTCTTATCTTGCTTATCTCAGAAAATGTTTCTGCTCAGCTCCAATGAGATGTTTCACTTCAGACAGATATTTGGATGTGGCAGGTCTGACTTGAAGCACTAATAGACATCATTTGTCCCTCTGTAAGGACCCTCAGCAGTGCTGCCCTCAGCTGATGGTATGAGGTGGGGCTGGGTATGGGATGCTCTCACCTGACTGACAGGTCCTTCACTGCTGCTTCCACTTCTGCTTCTTAAAAGCTTTGTCTGGCCCTAGGAGCCCTAGAAGGGTCTGTGATGTGAGATCCAATGTCTGCTTTGTGGTTTACCAAGGAAGTGCGCTATGTGACAAAAACATATCAGAAAGCACTCAATGCAGAATGAATGCAATTTTTTTTCAATAGAATATGTTTAATTTTTTTTTCTTTTTTTTTTTTTTTTTTTTTTTTTTTTTTCTTTTGCTTGTGCCTCAGACATGCAGCAATAATTCTAAGTTTAATTTTACCCCCTGCCTCCAAAGTAGTCTCTGGTCTAGAGTAAGATATTTCCTCTCTTTTCTTTTTTAATGTAACATTTGCATGGATACACTTATAAAAAGAAATCAGATGTCTGAGAAAACAAACAAACCAATACAAATAATTCAAACTATGCAAAGACAGAAGAAAATAACCCACAAGAGAATGAAAAATGATAATTTCAATGTTTTCAATTGAAAAATAATTTTGGAAGAGGGTTGCCTTTGTATATAGTTGGAACACTTTCACCCAAAGAGAATTTAGTCAATATGTGCTAGCCTGTTTAAACTAAGATGTTCCACAGAAGCATCTCTGTATTGATGATATTTTTAAATTTCAAGGTTTCTGTGGTCATTTTCTGATGAGAGAAGAAAAAGAAGAAGAGGAGGAAGGAAGTACTGAAAAGCAGACCCTTATGATAGGAAAATACGTTTTACAGCATTTCCAACTCTGGAGGTGTGGCAAAGACTTCTGAAAGGCTTTTGCTTTTATGCTTTTTTTTTTTCTTTTTCTAATGCACATCAGAAACACACTCAAGCTGTTTTCAGGAATTGGAGGTGTCCAGAATATCTCTCTGATCATCTCCAGCTCATTATAATGTGACCTGTGGGCCTGTGTGGTGCTGTGCCCTGCAGTTCTTCTGCTCCAAACACCCTAACTAGGGACTTGTTGCGACATGCAGACTGGATGGGACCTGCAGCAATTTTCTTTTGTGGGCAACCCAGAGCACAGACAGGGGGACCGGAGGCGCCTACTGTACCACGCCAGGGAGTTGGGCTGCTCCCAAGTCTCTCCATCTGAAATTCAAGCTCCATTTGCCATTTCCCCCCCAGCTTTATTTCAATTTGCATACACCTATGGTGGGAGAATAGATGTACTGTGCATAAATGTCCTAACTGGCACACAAACAAAGATGTTTATACATAAGCAAATTCATCCTTTGTTGGCTATTAGAGTCATTAGTCTCTTTCAAACACTTGAGCCGTTGCATTCATGGAGCAGAAAAAGTACTACTGACCTCAGCGACCCATCACAGACAAACCAGTGAGCAGACAGTGATGGAGAAAGAAAGCAAATTCTCACTTGAAAATAAAATAAATAAAAAATCAATGAGCTTAAAATTGTTTGCATAAACTGTTTAAAGAATCACAACTCACAGCTTAGTGAAGAAACTAATTTTTTAAAGAAATTAACGACGAAGAATGAAGATTGAGTCTTGGTCTGAAGCTCATTGTAACCAATGGAAAGAATCACGGTTTAGTGGGTTTGGTGAATGCTTCCTACTTTCAAGTCTGTTTGAAAAACCACAATTTCAAACCCTTTCAACTATGCAAAGAGATATGGACCATCTTTCCAAAAACACTTAGAGATATCCAATATCCACAGACAAGGAAAGTCAGTTTGAAGAGATATGTTGGCACATAAGGGAAAAGGGGGTGTGTGGGGAAAATGAAGGAAAAATAAGACATTATTTTCTTCATGTCCCTGCAGAGTGGGATGCAGGACAGAGAACATAAATTTAGGCCTGTGCTGCTGGGAACAGGAGAGGTGTCAGAAATCACACATTTTGCAGTGTGTTCCTCTACAAGAAAGTCCTTTGAGAGAAAAGCCTCTAAGTGTGTGAGCAGAACCCATAAAACTTTACACCCACCCCCCCAAAAAAGGCAGAATCAAGAGTCCAAGCCTGCCACAGAAACCTCGACCCTTCATTTAAATTTGTCTGCAATGCTTTTACAAGACATAGGTTTAAAAAGGCTGTGCGCTTGCAGTAAAAAATTACATCTATAACTTTTTCATTGTAGCAAGCTGCTCTTGCCAGTGCCAAGATATTATTTTTTATACACAACAGCGTGCATATATAGTTTTAAAATTCTGTACAGTAGTTGCATATCAAACTCTTCACTGTTTATATAATTTTTCATGTCAAAATGCATTCTGTGTTCCAGAAAAAAAATGGAATATATAATATTTTAATCATTTTGCATAAATTGTGTTTACTGTGGGTTTAAAAAAAGCCTTTTCCTTCCAACTACCAATTTGATTGAAAACAATTATGCTTCTGGCACAAGACTCTGAGCAATATTCAGCACAAATTACATTTCATTCTATTATTAATAGATGTGATATGTGAAAAATGAAGATGTATGTCTACTTGTTTCTGTTTATAATTATAGCAATGCCATTCCTATTTTCCTTCTTTTATATATGCTTTTTAGAATCTTTGAGTTGGATATCTATGTGTTTATGATCTCTTATCCAAAGGGCAAAATGACAATGAAAATAAGAGCAGCTATCCTGTTACAAGATTAATTTGGGTATGATAAATGAGTGTTTTTAGAATGAATTGCATAGGTTACCACTTAAACAGGTCTTGGCAGCAAACCAGCACTTTCTTCAAGAAAAAGGGGGGGAAAAATGTAGAGAATGTATAAATGAGTTGATTGCCCCAGGATGTCTCTCTCAAGAAGGATTAGAGAAACCTACTGGGGCATTTTCTATCCCCACAAAAGCATTATTTGTGCTACAAAAGTTCACCCCGATAATCATGTTACTACAGAAAAAAAGAGGAAAAAAAGGTTTTCTGCTCCTGTATAACCTCTTGTAAGACACTTGAAGTCATAGGACCCACAAAGTCAGCTGTGTACTGCAGGGCCAGCCTATCCAAAGAGTGGGAGTGAGAACAAGTTCTCTCAAATACTCTTCAGCAAGGACATGGAAAGCCAAACAATATATTTTCCTGCTATCGTTGAAAAAGCACTGTGAAATTGAACTGCAAAGTCCAGGCACAACTTCATCAGGGCTGTGCAGGTTTTAACTTCTGGGTTTCAACTGCACTGTGTCTTTAGATTCAGGCTATGGTTGGCCTCACGTGTACACGGTAAGAAAAAAACCAGCAGCAGTATTTGAAGGGCAGCTCCCGGTCACGCACAGTCTTACTCCTAAAGCTGTTTGTTCCAATTGAGACACAGGGATTTCTGAAATGCCCAATCAGTTATGAGTAAGAATCCAGCATGGCTTAAGGCCAGTCATGATATACATTTGATGAGATGGGACATCTGTGTTTCAGTTTGGTCTCTTTATAAGAAATTTATTGGCAGGAATAAGTCTAAACCAGGTATGTGACAAGACAACTGGAATATTTTTTGGTGCAGCCTTGTAATTTTTCTTCCCTTTGCTTTGTTTTTCTTGTAAGATTTCTTCCGATAGCTATTTAATGAAGATAGAATATCTTCCTCACCTTGATCATTGCATTTTTTCCTCTAATCTTTCTGTACTTAAAACTTTTAAAGCTGCCATAGCTGTTCAGATCAAGAGCCCAGTTCCTTTCTGTGAAAGACATCAGTCGACATTTATGAAAATATTATAAGAAAAATGGAAAGAAAAAGGGAACCATCTTCCCAGCAAAGTATAATCATATTTTCTGAGGGCACAGCTGGTAGGGTTCTTCTCCATGGTTTTTTGCTTTATCCCATTTATTCTTAACTTATTTGACTCAAAATCCAGTAGCACTGGGCTTCAAATTATGCCATTTTTGGATGTGCAAAAGGATACCACATTAAAAAAAGGTGTATTAGCTGGTAATTTTGCTGTGGTCTCCTAAGCCCTAGGTTAAACAAAATTTGGCTTTTTCTATACTCTTTTGGGTTAAAAGACCTGAACTGGGCATGGTAAGAAAAGGCCAAACAGTGGAACTAGGTGTAGCAAAAAAATAGGGACAAAGAGAATTGTCGAAAACAGGATAAGCAAAACCAGAGAAGAGAGAAAGCCTGGTGATGGGCATATGCTTAGAATAGAATGAAGAGATTTTTGAGAGGTGAGAGGCCTTGAAATGGGATCTAAACAACCTGAACACTGACACTGTCTCTTAACCACTCCTCTGTGCTGTCTCCAGATATTCTGTTCATAGCAGAGTGCTCTGTTCATTAAAATTCATACATCTACAAACAAGAAAACAAAAGGCCCAAAAGCAGATAAACAAACCAATCAAATACTGATGCATAGCAGAGGGGAAAATAAAAGGAAAGGTTCCCTCCCTAACCCCAGCTGTTCATATTTATATTCACTTGGCAAACACTTGAAAGAGTTTCTATCTGATGCATTCGTGAATGTCGGAGGGGGAAAAAATGATCCTGGATAGATTCATACTGAGATATTGTTATATTTTGTGGCAATCACAACCATCTTGATGATTTATTGTATTTCTGTTGTTCTGTGTTTTAGCTACACTGTGAGTTTATGGGATGGGAAGGACAAGAATGTGACTTTCGGAAGCTGTGTATTTTAGGATGACCTGTGAAAAGTATTACCATCAGTCCATGGCATATGGTTCATATCAGAAGGTAGGGAAGGATACAGGTATTTTTTAAATGTGAGAATGGTATGCTCACTTCTGAAACAAGTGCTACAGGAACACTTTTGTTAAGTAGGACTGGAAACATGGCCTCATGGACCAGCCTTTGGGTAGCAAAACAGGATGTCAGCTACTTTGTTCTACTTGCCCCTGGCACAGTATTTGCATATGAATGAACTGTCTTGAATTTAAATATAAGCCATCCAAAAGAGCTTGTGCTCAGTCCAAACAAAATAAGTAATTTCCCTGAGATCTGAAGAGAAGGTAAATTTATTCATAAAATTATGACTGTGAATTGTGGTTCTGCCACTTATATTTGAGTGTTGAAGACAGCAGTCAAATTTCCCACTGTGACACAAACCACTATTGACAACAGAGAAATGTGTCTATGTGCAAAGCTCTCTAGAATGTACGCTGTCATAAAATTTATGACTGACTTTAAGACAAAGAACATTCTGATTATGGGCACTCTTTGGAAAGGGTGAGTGAAAAAAATTATTAATTCTATTTGCATTTTGCATTTCAGTTAACAAGACAGCCTCATCTAAAACCCAGTTAAGCAAAATATTATATTCCAATTGTTTTCACTGAACACTGGGACCCAGGGTCCTCAGAGACTCAGATGTTACACACACCAAGGAATATAGAATTCCTGCCCCAAATAATTTGCAATATAAACCTCTGAACCATTAGTGCATAACTGAGACTTTTTTTTAGACCTACAGATATCAAAGCAAGTAGTTGCTTGTGCCTGAAAGCTGAAGACAGTAGTAGCATTTGGAATCAGAAAAGACCAATGAAAATATGTCTACCATTCACCACTGAGACTTTAAGGAAGTAAACAGAATGATCATTAAATCTTGTCAAGCAAGATCCTCTTCCAAATATAAATTTCAAACTTCCAGCCAGATGCAGGTGCTGATGCTGTCACTCTAAAAATAAATCCCAAATTCTGCTTTGACTATTCTGAGTTCCCTGATTTTGTTTGCTTAGAAACATAGGATGATTTGGGTTGGAATGCATCGTTAAAGATCATTTAGGCCAATCCCCAAAGGGGGTTGGGTGCTGTCCCTAGTTACCCTTACCTAGAGAGAGTTTTATAGAAGACAAATTCCCAAGGACACACAGGGCAGTTATGCAGGGATATGAAAAGTATGTCACATTGCTTAACGTGATACAGCTCCAATCGCATACAGTTTTGGAGGGACATAGGAAGACAGGTCAGGTACAAAGTGTATGTATGTCTGAACACACAATGTCTTTCCAGTGTCAAAATTTGATAGGGTTAGGTTGGTCTGCACTGCTGGTAACAAGTTGCCCTGCTAAAATGATCAAGAAGTATGAAATAAAAAAATAATCAAGAAGTCCTGTTAAAAACACAGCAAATGCATCCCTGACTTTTACACCTCATGCTGCAGATGGTGTATATCATATAGAAAATACACACTTGCAAAGAAACGTCACATATCTTGTTGACCATTCAAAGCAATTTGCTTTTCTTGGTTTGTTTTTCCTTTTTTTTTTTTTTTTTTTTTTTTTTTTTTTTTTATAATTATTTTTCCTGTTTTAATGCTACTTCTGACATCAGATACCAAGTCACCTCAGTCACCAGAAAACAAGTGGTTCTGATTTTTCTTCATTGTTAGTTGGATGTTTGTGGTTTTGCAGTCCGGGTTGTTAAAGTTCATTCAAAAGCAGCCTAAGGTAAACATCCAATAGCTCTTTTTACATTCACCCATTTCTAACATTTTCTCCCCTCTCAGTAAAAAAATATTATTCCAGCCCTGCAGAGACTGAAAGACATTGCGGTCACCTCTGTGTGCTTCAAGAGACACAGGAGAGTTGTATGAATGCTCAGTTAATAAGAAGGATGAAATCCTGAGCTCTCCAAAGGCCCTTGAACTTGCCCACTGAGCACAGCAAACTACACTGTTGTATCCAAAGAGCAGTGGTTGCAAAGGGCACACACGTGCTTAGCACACGCACAGGATGTGACACCTTCTTTGGGACTCCAGCCATCCAACCACTACTCATGTCTTTATTAACTTACAACTGAATTATTACTCAGCTCTTCATCTCTGACTATGCTTATGAAGCACTCTGAAACTGCTTCTAAAGCAGTGTTACAAGAAATATGTAATACAGAAACAACTTTGATACTAAGCATAAATTGAAACATTCAAGGTTATATTTTTATATTATAGTTTTGACCTTAGGTAATACCAGTTGTCATTGGAAGAATGTGACTTTGAAATTATCACTTGATAAAAGGACATTTACTTTCACTTGGACTGTCATTGGACTTGGGACTGCAAGAGCCTAATCACTTCCAAAGTTTTCTCTCATCAAAATGTTCCCAGTACTTACACTGAGTTTTTACAGTCCCTTTCACTAACCTTGGTCAAGGTACTAATTCATACAATGACCAAATGGAAGGAACTTGGAGTTAGACAATGGAAAGTCCAAAAATCTCCATTTCAGCTGTATCTTGTTATACCTGTATCCACTGCTGGAGCTAAGCACACAGATTCCAAATCTTTGGGAAAAAAAAATTGCCACCAGCTCAGTGATGCTAAAAATGCCAGGGCAACCATTCTACTCAGCTTGTTGCCACCACCTGGAAGTAAGCAAATTTTCTAATTCTGTTTTCAGCTTAGATAACTAGAAAAGTTGTAACAGAATTTGGGTGCATAGTGCAGCCACTCAAAGCCAGAGACAGGAATTCTTCACAGTACACAAAATCAAACCCCACTGTATTTAATTAGCAGGAAACCCACACTTTTTTTTACTCAATAAAATGATACAGATCTGCAAACCTAAGTGGTTTCATTTTCTTTGATTTGCATTTATTAGACATGGATGGACATCCATTGACCTGGTGAGGTAGCTTGTGTGTTTTAAGGGATGGTAAGAATACAGCCCCTGTAGTTGCCACTATTGCTTTTACATAAACTACTCTCATACCTATCGCACTTCAGAATTTGCTTCCCAGCCTACAGAACACACACAAGTTTTAGTGTCTGAATACTGAGAAAACATGTAGAAACAGAAGGAGAAAAGCTATCAAAAAGGCTGTTAAGAATGAATAGAAATTACCAGCAAGGTCTTAGCAGAAGCAAATCTCTTTTGGACCAGACTTTGTGCAGTGAGTACTAAGAAACTTATATAATTGGACCGACGGTTTGTTGGTTTCTTTTCCAGCATCTGGTTGTCACTTGAACTACAATGCAGCTCCAATTATATTTTATAGGGAGCAATTTCATTTTTATAGTTTAGGAATCCTTTGGAATCAGTTTGTGAAAGGAAATAAAATATTTAAAAAAAAATAGAAGAAGAAAAAGAAAAGAAGAAGAAAAAGATTGGCTGGCCTCAGAGCTTCTAAAGAGAAAGTGAGATCAGAAATCCTAACCCAGACTGGCTGTTTATAATAGCTGCTACTGAAACTGTTAATTCAAAGCAGTGCCCTGAAAATATCTATCAGTCTTTTCCTCCCTGTCCATTTAAGGGGAAAGAATGAAATCCCAACAAATTATTGGGGAGCAGTCCAAAAGTCTCATCTCTCCTCTCTGCACAAGCTAGTATGCCTCAGGAATAAAGAGCTCAAATGAAAAAATGACTCCTTCTTTTTCTCTTCTAAATAAATACATCCTCTTGGTGCTAGAACGAAGGACAAAAATACTGTCCCTCATCCTGAAGGCAGCACAGAAGATGGATGTCCAGATCGTACAGAGCAGCAAAATTAGTAACACTCAGTGTTTGCTGAGAGTAACCTAATTTTGCAGCATCAGATACCCAACATCGCTCCTCAGAGAAGGTTTGGGAAATTTCATCTTTGGGAGACTGGAATACACTACCCACATGCTGTTCTCAGAGATGCTCTTTGCCTCAAGGATTGAGTCCTGCCAGTAACTTTAGTCTGTACAACAGCATTTCCTGGTGCATCCTATTCTGACCTAAGTTTATTTTATACAGCACAGTAATTTACAGCGGCCTTTTACCTAAGCAAGGCAGCAGCGGGGAGGTGGTTTGAGCAGGAGGAGGTGCAGCAGTGACTGGAAGATGCAGGGCAATTCAGTCGCTCTTTTTTCTGCTGTCAGCAGTGAGACAATGACAATAACTTATAGCCTGAACGTCACTAAGCACCACTGACCCCTGCCAGGCTGAATTACCGTCCAGGGTAGCCTTCAGTTCTATTCTGGCTAATAAAATTTATATTTTAGGACTGTACAAGGGAAAAGCATTGATGGAAATGTGACAGAAAGATCCCGTGATTAAACAAGCTGCTGAATATGAGCTTGTGCAGCTTTCCTAGCTCAGGTGCAGCTTCACACATCTTTTGGATATCCTGCTTTTGGAAGCAAAAAAAGATTAAGGCTCTCCCTACACTACACTGACATGACACAAAAAAAAGTGTCTTGACATCAGGTTTGCTATACGATGGAAGCATTTCCTATTTGTGTTCTCATATCTAGTTGTCTCCTTCTCTGTAAAACAATGCCTGCACTATCACATTTATGTCCTTGCATCTAGTGAGCCAGCATTAGAGGATACATAAATCATGACATGGTCCAGTAGTCTATTAATTTGGAAGAAGGAAAGGAAATTTATTTAATTAAGCAAGTGGCATACTACACTGCTCTTACACAGGCAACTGACATTTTTGTATTAACTATTCAGATTCAAATGCTTCTGAATTGTAACATTTCCACTAGGCCTTCATACTGCCTTGTCTCAGACAAGTCAGAAAAAATCAGACTCTTATTTTCTTTAACATATAGGACAGGTGCCAATCTTTTCCTCCATCCACTCAGAACCTCAGCCAAATCAGGGCAGTTTTAGATGACTTTACCTATATTTTTATTTATTGTTTCAACCTTTTCATAGCAGATGCTCACAAATGATAAGCCTGTCCTAATAGCACAATGGACCTCTACAGTTTTAAACAAAGAATAGTCCCCTTGACTCTAACAGCTTTCCATTCCTTTAAATCTGCAGCAAGACAGACAGAAAAATGTTCCTTCATGTGCAGGCTGTGGCTAATTATCAGAGATGCACATATATTTGTCTAAGAATATTATTTAGTCTTTACCATTTACAGTAATGTTTTGAGAAGTAAGACCCTGATTCATCTCTGTGCAACCTCTTTCTGTGTCTGTGAATCTATTAAATCTTTTTTGTGCTTGAACATTTTGGCTTCATCGACAAGCTGTTTTTATTGCTTACGCTTTATAAAAAAAAAAAGCTTGAAGTTTTTTTGTTTATTTGTTGGGATTTAGGTTTTTTGTTGTTGTTGTTTTTTGGGTTTTTTTCAACAGAAGATATGCCATATAATTGCAAGTTCTTTTAAATTTGTAAATCCAGTGCTTTCCTCCTGTCCTATTCCCTGATGATTTTTTCCTTAAGCCTTGCAACAAGCTCAAACAAGATAAACATTTCACAGGATACAGAGAACTCTTTGAAGGAGTCACCTCAAGTTTGGAGGTGTGACACAGGATCACAGAAATATTTCACCATTAACTTTGCAAAGATTTACATCAATAAAGAAGCATTTTCAGTAACATTCCTCCAGGGTATATTTTGCAAGTGTCTTACATAATGATAAAATTAGACATGCAATTCTTTATTTGGGTTATCTGTAGAAGCCCTAGTTACCTTTCAGAAAGACAAGTTTCAATAAACACTCTTTCAATGCCTGCTTATGGAATTAAAACCTTTTTCCTATGCTTTCTTTAAACATATCATGTTTCCAGGACTATTTAAAATTAACAGTGGTGGAGCTAGAGGGAATAAAGACTTCAATACAGCATTTAGCCCCACAATAGCAGCAGTGTTCATGCTAGAAGTGAAAGTTGTTTATGCTACTACCTTCCATATTTGAGGAACAGAAAAAAACAAAACTAGTGAGGAGCAGATCTCATCCCCTCACATAATGCAGGTCAGTGGAAGGCCAAGCTTGACAACTCAGCTGTGATATAACCTTGAATGGAGTAGAAGAGTCAATTCCCCTTCTTGCAATCTAAAGTTTGGAGCAGGCCAAATCTGCATTCCCCATCACACTGCTGTTCCACAGAGCTTTGTCTTTTCCTGCCAAGTCTCTAAGTAGAAAAGCGAAGTCACAGCTTTTACAGGCACATCGCTAGCACCATGTAAGTCCTGCCCTGCACAGCGGCTTGGAAAGTGATGACAATGCTGCAAAGATCAGACACTGAATGGGGGCTGTGTGGGGAACTGTGAGGAAGCTGATAGTGTTTAAAGCAGTGACATTCCCCCGAAGATTTAGGTGAAGAAGCTTGGCATGAACTTAAATAGACAGATGCTTTTAATGATTGTGAAGAGTCAGGAAACTTTTTTCTTATAGTACCTTTTTTGTCAGTGAGGGTTAAAGCAAACAGTCATCCATGATCCCACTGTGTAATTGCTTCCATTTTGTTTAGGCAGTTTAACCTCCCTTTAACCCCTCTGACTACTGTTCAAGATGAAGCAAAATGACTTTGATGATCTTAGGCCAGCAATAATAATAAACTCTTCTGGTGTTGTAAACCTCTTTGTGTGAAGGACAGAGAGACTGATTACTTCTCCAAACTGTTTGTGCTCTGTGATTGATAACGACCAGTTGAAATTCCCCTTGCTTTTCCCTGTGTACCTCCATACAAGGGTTATTTAATCCACTGGCACTTGGGAGGAGTTTACCTCGAGGCATGGTGTGGGTTCAAAGGCACAATGAAGAATGACTTTCCATAGACAAGTTCTGGGGGCAGAGCCTTCCAAAACCTGCAGTCTCCTCTTTTGTATAACAAGCTGGGAGTTTGATCCTCGACTAGCACAAATAACTTCAGTTGAGATGTATTCGTTTTATTGCCAGGGTATATCAGTTTCATTAAAGCTCGTTCGGAGTATTGTTAGCCATTCAAAGAAAAAGCTGTGCCATTCAAATTCTCTCATCACTTTTGGTTGCTGACAGATCCAAGGCATCTCCAGACCACTCAAACTCCATCACCACTCAAACTATCCATACCTGCAATTCCAGTGTGACAGCGTGCTCTGCAATTACCACAAAGTGCAGGAGGCTGAGAGAAAGACAAGCTGTGGCAAGAAATGTCTTTTAAAAATATGCAGAGTAAACATATTGCTGAGTTAAATTGACTTGATTTGCATTCATAAATAAGGTAAAGAGAATGTAATTATGCTGTGGCCATGGACTAAAGGTCACATGTCATGGTTTTTAATTATAAACACTCTAACAGCAAAACAGCAATGATGCATGGATCTGCGAGGCCATCCATTTAGTGAAGTTTTAAAATCTTCAAACTCCCACAGATGTGTGGGCATCCCTGGGTAGGGAGAAAGCAGAAATGAGAGAGTTCCCTCACCTTAAAGTCTGTCTTCCGTCAAGTCTGCTGTCTTAGGAAGTATATTAGCCATATTATGTGGTGAAAATGAAGTTTCCAAAGTAAATTGCCATTAAGTTAATATTAGTGCTTCAGATTACCCAAATTTTTCTTTCAAACACATTTCAAAACACAAAAAAGTTAAGTTTCTTTCCAAAGACTTTGGCTATTCTGGCTCTGTGGCTGTTGCTGCAGGATTTAACCATTCCTTTCAAGTATGAATGGTCAGAAGTTTTGAAATGAAAAGAACATGCAAGAATTGTTTAAACATAAGAAAAAAAAAAGATATCCAACCATGTAACTTGGCCCATTGCTTAATTTTTAGGGTATCTAGTAGGCAGACATATCAACAAATAAATCAAAATAATGTGGAGAAATTCTTGTACTGCCACTGTTGATGGATCTACATTGCCCCTACAATGCTGCTGAGTGTGTGATTCTGGGATCAGTCTACACTGGGCTAAATTACGCTAGTTTGTGGGGCTTTATCTCTGCACAGTTGCTTCTGCTGAATTGTTTTAAGCCTAGGTGAACTGGAGTGAACTCCTAAAAACTTTATCAGACAGAAGAGACTCATTAAACAAAGCAGGGTTTCATTTTGTTTTGTGTTTCTTTCAAGAAAACTCTAGAAAAGTTCATGCCTGGTTTTAGGCTTAAATTTTCTTACTTTTTTTGGAGGTACCAGATTTTAGAAAGGAAGAAAGTCTGAAATTTAAAGAGCATATGTTCCTCAGCAACCGGGGCTTCACCAGCTTGTATAAAGAACTAGAGCAAAAAATGTGAACTGCCAACGCATATGACACAATAATGAACATGTGTGAAGCATGGAATCCCAGAAAAAGAGGAATTCTAGACTGATCTTTGGAGTGCATCTGTCTCTGTACTGTTTAATGTGGCAAAGTGTCCCCTAAATTTTTGCTTTCCTTGTGGTTTCAGCAAGATATGAACTTTAGTGTCAAATTTATGCCTGGGGAAAATCCTACCATTTACTAAGGACAGAGTAAGGTCCAATATTTCACTGCAAAGTGAGATCAATTAATTATTTGAAATAGTACTCCTACAGCTGTAACATTCTTTACCTGAAGCTCAGACAGGTGCATAATTCTTCCCTGTCTTTGAAAAACCATCAAAGGTTTTTCCTTCGGCATTTGCTTTAAAACTGTAGTCCTCACTGATCGCTACAAAAAGGGGTAAGACCAATAGCACACTAAAAAGGGAAAGATCAGAAAAGTATGGTGGTAATTCACAGCAGCATGGACCACCTCAGGAAGAAGATGCCTCAGCAGACTCTGGATTTCAGTGCAATATGAAATGCATTAAACAGAGTCCTCCATGGTCCAGATCTGACTCCTATACTGAAGTGACTTCAGAAAGGTCATCTTTCAGGTGTGAAGGAGATTTCTCTCCTTTGGCCATCTTTGTGATGATTTCTCTCACCGCTTCACACATGTGTCATAAGCCTCCCTGATACAGTTTTCATACAGGTGGAAAAGATGTTTTAAAGAAAATTCCATTCTCAATCTGAACATCTATTTAAATGCAAGCAGATTTTTTCCCCAAAAAACACCTAACAAATTAAAACATCTGCTTCAAGGGAATCACAAGTTTATTGCTGTCATAACAAGCTGACATTTGACATGCTGTACTTGGCTGAATTAAAGCCACAGTACACCACACTCCAGAGAAGCAGTGCTGGGTTATAGTTTGCTGGAACATCTGCAGAGTAAAAAATGCATGTTAGCTCACAAGTTCAAAGACCTTTTGGAAATACATTCTCTAACAACACAAACTGGAAGATGGCATATGGTTAGTTCCTCTTTTTGTTTTGTTCATAAACTTGTTTGTGAGATATAAATATCCTTAATTCTGAAACTTAATAATCTGCCCCGAACACAAACACTATCAAGCCAGGCCAAATGAAAGATCTTTTTTGTAATATTGTGCTCCATGGGAAAAAAAAAGTGTGTTTGGGGAAAACGTAGAGAGAGAACCAGATAAGCACTTCCTGAAGTGCTCTTTCAAGTAGAACTTTACTGATGGACCAAGGAAGAATTTAATGTACTGCTCTGTTTATGGCTTACTTGGATGATCTGCTCTGCAGTTTAGTTCCAGTTTCCTGTTTGCAAAACAGAGACCATAGTAACTCTCTGCCAGAAAACGCTCTCTGAATTTGTTATGTGAACTGTCAGATCCTCCTGTAGTACCTCAGGAGTGGAGGTCGTGTAAACATGGAGACAGAGGGATGGATGCAAAAACACAGAGAGGGCAACCTACCCTTTTTCTTTCTTTGCACTTAATATTTCTCAGAGCAAGGTAGAAGAATAGAAAGATTTAACTGTTACTACTTTCTTCTCACTCTGGTATCTCCATCCTCTTTCACAGATCAAGGAGTAATAAGGAAATATTGCTTACCACCTCAGAAGCTAGTAGTCAAGTCATCCTAAATCACCAGACTATTTCTAACAGAATAACCTAAGGGAAGTAATAAATATCAAGTGCACATCAAAATCAAACTTTTGGAGAATTTTTTTTTGGTAAGGTTGTTTTAGAAATTGAACATTTTTGAAACATTTGAAATTTTTACTTTATAATGAAAGTCCCTAAGCAGTTCAACTCTATTGTATATTGGCTTAATGGGTTATCTAATCAAAAGCTTAAATATTTGACTCAGAGATTATTTAAGTAGGGTCTCCATGATGTGGGGAGAGAACTGCCTCAAGGATTTCTGGAAATATTAAATTCTAAATTCCTGTCATTTTCGTTTGACCAGTAGTATAAATATACACAAAAGTTTTAGGAGGAGTCTGGCATAACCCTGTAACTTTTATGTTCTTGTCAAAGTATATGCATGAGGTCAACTGCATCCTGCTCTATGGACACTCATTTTTACAAAAGTATGCAGCACCTGAATAGGAAGGGCAATCCCTTCCAGGGATAGCTGAGGCCTTCTGCTAAGTTTTAAAACATCGAATGTTTTGGTTTGCACTAATCAGCTGCATCAGTTGTGTATATAGTCGACTCCTCTTAAATAAAATGGCAAAGGAGGGAGAAACTAAACAAAAAAAATCAGGTACAAAAAAGACATTAATTCAGCAGCCTGATGCTGAGTCAGAACTCTCAGTGGCTCTGTCTCCTCTAACCAGCCCTGGAAATACTTGGAGAACTGGCAAGCTCAAGAAGACTAATATGGTAGTGACAGCACGCTACATGGAAAACAGAGCATAGACAAAAGCAAACAGGTTGACAAAGCAAAAGATTTATGTTCATATTGTGGCTATAACGTTTTCATGGTACCCATTGGGTCTTTGGATCAACTGCAGGCAGCATTGCACTCTGTGTTGTGACTTGGCTGACACGGCAGGAACAGCAACTACTTTAACACTGATGTAGGATAAGGGGAGCAGCTGCTCCCATCTAGACACAAAGATACATTCCTTTTTTCCTTCCTTTCAAAAATCACTCTCTACCTCTGTTCTGTCAACACTCCCCTACTAAGGGTCAGGGAAAAATTTATTCCACCTCTTTTATCACATACATTCATATGTAGCACTTCATTTACTGAGGTATTTTTTGCAGGAGATGATAACTCTTAACTCCTAAAGGTTTGGAAGACTGGGTCTTCTGATCATAAGCTCTGGCTCCTAAAGGTCAGATGCTGCTTGCTTAGTTATGTCAATTTTATTACAGTCACCTCACTTTCCATGTACAATAGGCATTTGATGATTGATGTTTTGTAATGGGACATTCCTACTGAACTCTTTAAGAAATTCTTTCCCTCCATTCAAAAGTTCAAAGGAAAGAGAAAAATTGAAACAGCAATTGCATAAGATTTATGTACTGTACAGTGAGAAGCCAAATACTCTCCTGTTGAACAGTTATCTAGCAGCAATTGGGAACAGCATGTGGAAACCTACTTCAGGTATTCTTGGCTTGAAACTGAAGTCCATTTTTATAAAAAAATGGAAGATAAGGAGAATCAAAAAACACTCCGTATAGCCTTCTAGTTCAAAAGTATAAACTAATTATGCTATTTGAAGCAATACCATAAAAAGTTATATTTATCTCTACAGTGGAGTTCATTCTTTTAGAGTCCCAAATATGAAGTTTATGACAAATAATTTCTATTTTCTATCCATTGAAACTGCTATTTCTTTCCATCTGATTATGGCTGTTGAGAACTGCATTCACAAAAGCAGCCTTTCTACACCATTTCTGGAAATGTATAATTAATTTATAAATTAGTAGACTAGACATCATTATAATCTCATCTGACTTGCATCTTTTGTCAGAGAAATCAAATTAATCAAAAGATTGACTGTTTTCCCAACATAAGAACAGAAAATTTACTGTTTTCCCAACATAAGAACAGAAAAAAATTGTTCAACTCTGAATCATTCTTCATGGAAATTTAGTTATTTCTCTTACTATAATTAAGGTGTTCTATTTTCCCTTTTTAAATTGAGAGCTAATTGAGCTAATTGAGACTGTGTGATCTTCAGACCACCAATGTCTCAGTGCTGTGATAAGTGCTATCTTTGAAGTTTTTAAAAGAGTGAAGTTTGACTGAGTGTATTCTTTATTTAGGTGCATATAAAATTAGATATTTTTTGGTACACATGGCAAGAATTTTGTCAGTACCATCCACCTACCTTCATAAAATGGTGCCTTATTTTCCCGCACAACTCACTGTAATACCTGCAATGTTTAAAATTACTGTTTTTGAACTGTACATAGAGAGACCATGATTTATATGCTCTCATTCCAGGTATTCCATAAACACTTTAGCAATGTGAATTTCATTTCCAGGACAAGTGCTGCCACTTAGTTGCAAGCTGACTATTTCATTCCCAGGCATTTAAAAACAGCTAGTAAAAAGTTGAATGAGAAACTGCTTAAAAATACTTATTTAAAGAGGGAAAAGTATTTATGCATGGGATCATCTGAGAATACAAAAAGTTTGGATGCTTCTAACTTCTTGAAACTTAGTCCCATACTTCGAAAAGCAGGAGGATCAAGGGGTTATAAGGTGTGGTTGCAGCAAAAAATAAATCATAAAAATGTGTTTGAAAGATATTATCAAAATTATCTATTTGTTAAAGCAGGTTGCAAAGGCCTAGAAATTCTGCTATAGTGTTTCTAAGCTCTTGACACCTATCATTTCAGGAACTTAGTCTCTCTCCAAATTGCATCAGGCAATATGACAGACGCCTGCCATAGGTGACTTCTCTCTACTTTCTCCCTAGAACTGTCTTTGCTGTGTTGCTTTGTGAGAGTTTTAAATGCCCACACTGTTCAAAATCTATGGAGGAATGCAGGGAGGACTATTGCCAGAAAGAGTGGAAAGGAGTGAGATTTCTCATGGTTTGTGTGCATGTAATTTACACCCTGAGATTAATCTAGAACAGAGCTCAATTTTTTGGCTCCAGCAAAGACAGAAAGAAAAGGTGGTATTTAAAGGCAAAGTGTAAGATTACCTGCCTCTCCTACAAAAGAAACAAATATTCTTGATTTAAAGTGCTATATCCTCAATACCACATGATGAACCTGTGAAATTCTCTTTTGAGAGAGCTGGCTATGAAAAAACACCCCATGACCTCAAGTTACTTCATCCTCATAGGACCTCCCATTCCCAAAAACTCTTTCCTGTCTATATCCAACTGACACTAACAACTTGAAAGCATTCACTAAATAAAAACAAATAAATATTAGTAAGATTGAAACTCCTGGTTTCTTCAAAGGTCTAATGGCTTAAAAGGCAGACTTCAAGAAACTCCATTAATAAAAAAAATTGTTCTAGCTTCTTCTCTTTAGCAATTTGTTCTGGACGATATCAACTTGTTGATGGAATAGCAACTCAATTCCACATTTAACAGAGCTGTGTATTGTCATAAAGCAATATAACAAATCCATAAATCAAGGTGAGTACTTTTTTTTCTTCTGTGCCTTAAAGACCTCTTTTGAGAAGAAGCATTATGTTCTCAAACTTTGAATATTCACATTTTCAGGACTTTAAGAAGGATTTTAGACATAACTTCAGTGTAACCTTTATTTTTAAAGAATGGAAAAAAAAATATTTAGAAATATATTGAGTTTCCATAGCAAGGGTAATGGTAATGGGAGGGAGAGAGGTCCAGGGGTGGCTTCTCTGCCTCCATGTCCAACATAGCCAATACCAGCTGGCTTCAAGATGCATCCATCCTTGCCCAAGGCTGAGAACCAAGAATAAACTTAAACCTAGGAAGAAGCGGGTGGCGGGGCAAGGTGTTTTACTTTTCATTATCCTACTCCGATTTTCATTGGTAATAAATTCAGCTAATTTTCCCTAAGACAGGTCTGTTCTGTCTGTGACAGTAATTGATGAGTGATTTCTCTCTGCCCTTATCAACTCATGAACCTTTCGTTATATTTTTCTCCTGTCTAGCTGAGGAGGGGAGTGATACAGAGGCTTTGATGGGCACCTGGCATCCATCCAGGGTCAAAACACCATGAGAAAAGAAAAAGGAAAGATACAAACCAACACTGACACTGTTCTTTCCTACCAGAGTGATTTCTGCCATGTTGTGCTGACCTTGGTCACAGCAGAAAATGCATCAGAAACACAAGAGTTATTAGCAAAGAAAACTTTGAGTGAATTGATAAATAGCCCCAAGACTGTCTCTCCTTTGTTTGTGTATGTGTTGTTGTTTGAGTTTCTGAAGCTTGATCATCCTAATAGGACTGAATTTTTCTGTAAGGATTGATGCTGCGTACCAGATTTCTTCTATTCATCACAAAAGCACTGACATACTATTGTCACAAACCTAAAAGGATCTATTTAATCCAACTAGCACTGAATTCTCCACCGATTAATTTCGGTTGACTCTCCTGGTCAGAACAAAAAATCAAGAGTCAAGCAGATGCTGGGACTGAGTTTGAATTGAGGCTTTGAGTCATTGGATGACCTTGTGGACAGTCTCTTGACCTCCGTGAGCCTCAACAATCCAACAGCACCGCTGGGGAATGGCAGGACCTCACTGCACACCAGATGCTGTGCCCAGGCCTTCCAGGATAAGCTACAAAACAGCAAAATAAGCATGCTAATACAGAAACATTTCCTCAGTGATTCAACTGACCCCTCTGACTTCTTCCTCAAAGGCTGAGAGTGACCAGGAAGTCAGTAAGGAACAATGATGATTGCACTTGTTCTTGCTGGGTGGGCTCCACTCAGCATTTAGCTGCAGAAAATCTGAGTGGGATTGCCAAAAATGCCTTTAAAAATACATTGCCAGTGTTGGCAAGACAGAAAGTACAGGCAGAAGCACCTGTGTGTCTGTTGAGCACAGCTGTACATGGACTACTAAAGATTCCATGGTGTACATGCCAGAGTGCTGCCACACTGAGCATGTCTGGCTGGGAAAGAAGGGAAAGGCAGCAAAATTCAACGAGGTTCAAATGCATGGAAGACAAGCATCACTCACGGACATTTTCCAAAGACTTCTGCACAGTCATTTCCTCTCTGAAAGTGCGTAGTATCCCTTGTTCTCTGTCAGTATAATTGGCTCTGCACATCTCCACAGTTTATGCAATTTGTGATCTGACTTCCCCTGAGGAAACAGCTGTCCCACTGTGAGATATTATTGTCCCCATCACTTTATAGGCAACACTAATATGAGCCAGTGGCTCTGGAACAGAGCACAAAAGTGTTGTGCATCCTCTTAAGAGCAAAATCATTCATGTCAGCTAAGGAAGCCCTGTACTATTCAGTAAAAGCTAGCTATTTTATTAGAGAGGATTAGACAGTTTACATAAAGTATTTTCTCATTTAACATCACTAGGTTGATGAAAATAATGTAGGCAATGAGGAGCAGACTTCACCATAGAAACAGGACTCCACTTCTCAGCTGAGTGTTCTGATTTCTAGAGATGGGCACCTAAGAATGGTGACCTCTGTTCCTGCATTGCTGGTCATAATCTATCAGGAGAGATAAAAAATCCCTTTACCCAGAACACATCACAAAAGACAGTATTGTGGTGTGGAAACAAGGAGTCCTGTTTTTCCTGAAGCAATACTGCAATGATTGGTAATTACATCAGAAGGTATGTCAATACTGCTTTAAGTTAGTCTAGTTAGATGTGATCTAAAGGTGTCTGACAAATCCATGAGTATACTTCATTTAGGGCATGCATTTTCTGAATCCCAAACAATCTTATTTCACCTGAGCAAAGGTAAGAAAGTTAATGAAAATGCTCAACAGAACAACTAATCTCATTCCCAAACCTTATATAAAAATTTTAAATGCTTTGAAGTTTTACTGTACAGCTGCTTTTAGCACAACAACATATTATTCCCAAGCAAGTTTTGTGTGTGTTTAGAAAACAGACAGAAGACAGAAAACCAAACTGAAAACATACTCATCATGTAGAGATGTCTATACCGAAAGAGTCACATTCTATTTGTTAGGCATCTAACAGTGCACAATAAAACTGAAACCATATCTGATGTTTTTCTCAATAGTAGGAAAATGTCCCAGTGGTTTTGCCAGGATCACAACTGAATGCTTGTTTGGACATAATGTAACTTCTCTTTCTGCCTTTAACTTCTTCAGTTTTATGTATCACAAAGAGTAACGACTGAAAAAGCATGCTTCGAGTATTCATAAATATTAAAACTATGCTATGCTATTCTACAGAAGTGAAGCTTGTACTCAATGTGATGCATTTAGCAATGTCCTTGAGTTACCTGTATTTAGGATGTAACCTAAAACCATGGCTCTTGACCACTTTTATAGCTGTGAATGGTCCCCTGGCTCCTTTCACTTGAGCAGGGGTGTTAACCCCGGTGTCCTGGCTTGCTTCCAGTTTACGTAATGATATTATGCTGCCTTAGATTCTCCAAGAGGTCCAAACTGTAGAAGCCATTCTTCACTTTCTCTTCCTTGAGAAACATTGCCAGCAGAAAATATCTACCAATCTGTGTCTGAGAGCTGGCCAAATTCCCCCACTGGAGTAAATGGTCTCTATCTATAATATATAAACTTATGCAGACATGTACACACTTATGAGTTTGGGTTTTTGTGCTGATTGCTTGGATATGGATAAATACACATGAACATATTTAGAGTTGTACTGGAATAGTTTTTTTAGCAGAAGGAAATATTTTTCAGCTTTAACTGGTTACGGCATTTTCGAAGGAATAATGTAACATACAGAGCAAAAAAAAAGAACAAAACCTGAGAGGATTTAATTAAGTGACATAAGATGCCTATGGCAGAGGCAGGAACTTAACCCAGGTCTCAAGATTTCAGCTTTCAGTATGACATAATTTCTTTCCCTGAAGAAACACTATGTAATATAGTGCAAAATATATAACAAAGGTATAGATTTATGTAATATAATGAAGAATGTATAGTGTAACAAAGAAATATAATTATCTAATCTTATCTCTGAAAAGAAATTTGGAGGGAAAAGAAAGTAAGTACTGTATCTATTTTGGCGTAGAAATCTACAGAATAGTGTTGAAGACTTCAACACTTAGAAATTGGATGTCTTAACCTTCACTCTGTTTCTGCTCTTCAGTCACCCATTTTCACTTCATTCTCCTTCTCTAATTCTAAGGATGAAGTTGACATAGATACATAAGGGAGCCTTTACTCCATTAAAGAAAACTATCACACTCTCTCTCTGTCAAAACCATGGAAGGGTGTGCTCAACTTCTACCATTGAAACTGATTTCCATATATTTCATGACTCAGTATTTGCATCTTGGTGTTGTAATAATATAGCAATATATGCTTGTGGGTTTTGTTAGAGAGGAAGTGTCACTTATTGTTTGACACATCTCTACTCTCTTTCCATACAATTATTTGCAAATATGTTTGCAGAGGGCAAGGGAGAAGGGATGGTAGATGTTTTTAGCATTCACTATGACAGAGCACTTTGAAAAATCTGTGGCCTAATGATTTTTCTGTCACAGACTATGTGCCCCTGTTTTTTCCATCTGCAGAACTGCAATAATTTTTAATGAACTCATAAGAGTATTGTGAGGTTGAACATAGCATTGTCATAGTTTGTAAACTACTTGGAGATTTTTGGCTAAAAGGTACTGTAAAAGTGTAAAGAAGTTAATTGAAATTACAGGAGTCAATTCCTAATGTGCATCTCTGTGTTTATGAGCAGGTTTTTCACCTTACCCTTGTGGAATTTGAGAAATAAAAAACACACTCAGCCCCAAAGAACTTACATCCGAGCAGAAAGTACAGATGAAAGGCCAGAAGAAATTTAAAATTATCATCCCTGTTTTACAGAGAAAGAACTCAAACATGAACAACATATTTGTTTTAGGATGCACAGAAAAGGAGCAGCAGATGCAGGGATATAAAGGCAGATCTCCTAAAGACTATCCCAAGTGCTTAATTTAGATGAGATTCTAGTTAGCAGAGTCTCTCTACAATCCTCCCACTGCTCAGTTTAATTACTGATTTTTACTGCTGTTAGAAAGGTAAAAACAGTCCTTTAAAAACCTACAGCTAGCTTGGAATCCAAATACAGCAGCATGCTTTGTTTTATCACCTTCTTGTTTAGTTAAGTCTTTTTTTTTTTCTCCTTTTCTTTTTGTTGTCACATGGAGCTCATGAAACTCCTTAGTTTTGATAGTGTTTTTTATTATGAGGATTTCTTTAGGTAGCTGAAGTGGCTGAGAGCAGGGCTTGCTGAGGAAGTGCTCAGCCATGGCCCACTGGTTGGTGTCAAAAGGCCAGCATCTGGTACCATTCTCCCGGTGCTCAATTGCTTCTTTCTTTCAGCTCTTTTCAGACCAAGGTACAACTTGAGAAGTGCACTTTGTGTTATAAAAGCCCTGATAGAATGGCAGCTTTATGTGCATAAATCTGTTCTCGCTGCCAACACCACAACTTAGCCAAATAACAACTGCAGCCACAATACCAGGAGGCCAAAGTTTTCTAGGACTAAATTTGTCACCTGGTCTCTTGCAAGTAGCTGCCTACAGAAGTGAATATGACCTTAAATTTGATTCTCTCATTGTACACAAGCTACAGAGAAAATTGAAAAGTGTTGATTTACTGTTCTATAGATTTCCTCCATTTTTCTTTACTTTTTTTTTAATATTCTTGACAAAATTATGTATTTTTGTTTAAATATTAAGGAAAAAAAGACAACTGAAGCAATGACAGAGCTATGGTTAACTGTCAACAAATCTATGTGAAGCTCAACTGTCAGAATTTACTAATCTGAACAAAGGGAGTTTAATTTTGAATTTACTGAAATATAAAATTTCCTCAAATTAAAACCAAATGAATATATCTTTATAGTCAAACTGAGACTCAACCAAGGCCGACAGCATCAAGTGCTAGTTCGCAGAGTGGGGTCAGCACTCTTTCTTCACTGCCTTTGCCAATGTTTATGTTTTTTTCTAATCAGGGGAAAATCAGAGCCATGTGGACACCTAGAGGAAAAACAGCAGGTCTCAAAATGTTATTGGCAGGGTGAAATTTGTGATTCTCCCATGGCACTTAGTTTTTTAGTCAATTTTGTTTCAGTTACATTTTCATGTTAATGTCTTCTATTTTACAAACTCGTTTGGGCTGGAAACAAATTTTCTCATGGTTTTTATAGAATTGTAGAGCAGCCATTCCCAGGTGGAACTCCTATAAAGAAAAGCTTTATTTTAATCCACAGGCCTAAATCTAATATATAACCTCTCTATTCTTATAAGGCATAGGTTAACCTCTCTATTCTTATAAGGCATAGGTTAACACAGCAGGTGTTTCAAGTTCCTGGGAGATGCATTAAATAGACAAATTTAAACCATGATTAATAACAATTTTTTTTTTTAATTTGTAAGGAGAGGAGAATATGAAATTTCATTCAGGTATATACTATAAACGGCTTTAGGATACAAATAACCTTCATAACACCTGCATGTGGGGAAACAAAGTTATATTTTAGTGTGTGTTTAATAGAATAAGTCAAAAAAACCCTCTACTAAACAAAATATTGCAGTGTAAGTGCACAGCAGTCATAATTTTTAAAAGAGGTACCCAAAATTATGAACAAACAGCCAATAACTAGAAAATGACCTGAAGTAGTGAATTCAAAGGGCTTATTAAAAATATCAAATTTACCTTTTAAAAGACCTGTGTAATTACATGCATCATGATAAACATGCAGGGCAGGCAAGGCAAGCATGTGCTGTAAATTCTGGATGATCTATGGCTGTACACGTGCAGAAAACACAGCAGGTTCCCAAGCACATGGAAGCATAAACGTTCAGGAGAGCAGGCCTGAAGGCAGTTTATAATGCTCTATCATGGACCTGCCTGGCTAGGAAAATTTTGGCTATCTTACAGTTTGTCAGCAGAGGAGCTGAACATATCAAGGGTTAATGGGACATGCCTCATGTTAAACCCAGTTGGCACATCACTTCAAACAAAGCCACCAGACTGTGGGATATGAATTCTATCTTTGCTGGTATCAAACCTCTTCCTTAAGCACTAAGAAAAAAAAAACCCACTTTTGTCCTCCAGTCTTAGAAACTTGCATTAAACACAGCTATGGCAGGCCTGAGGGTGAACACCAGAGCTCTGACTCACTAGGGTAAATGAAAAAAATATGACCTGTGAAGAAAGATAAAGGATTTTTGTTACATTTCTTTTAAGTCAGAAGAGCTAATCTCAGGGCAGATTCCAGAGTTTATTCATGTGAAAATCACTGTATAAACAATCTGAAGTTCACCTGACTGTATTGTGTGTGCTTAGGCTGAGTACTGGGAGTGGTGTGTTTATCCATTCTATACATGATGGGATGCTGATTTAGATTGGACACCCAGTTAATACCTAATCCTGATGTGTAAGTCTTTTGGCTGACTCTGTTAAGTCTGTTGGAAAGGGACTGTGTTATAGGTTCTTGGAAGTCCCTTATGAATCCAAGAGGTGATTATTTAACATCTTGGTTTCTGATTCCACTTAGTCTACTCTCAATACTATCTGTCAGAGGATTAATCATGGTGAGTCATTATTTACAAAGAAATGAGTGTGGCTATCCAAGAAGACTTCAGTGACTACAAGTCAAATCCAAAAAACAAAGTTTGTGAAGTTACAAAAGCAAAAGCAATCGAGTAAAAACTATACCTGTGGGTTCCTCAGATGTAAAGGAGGTTATAAGGAGTGTATGAATATTGGCTTTCCTTCAAGTAAAGAAAACATCCAAGGGGATGTTAAAAGAAAGAGTTTGGGGGAACTGGTGTCAGCGAAATGTCTCTGCATTTTGCCTTCTGAAACCAAGTGTACTCTTCTATTAAGAAGGAGAGTTGTAACTGCTTAAAAATGTCTACTAGCCAGTATGCATTTCTCTTGATCCTATAACATCTGTGATCCAATAGGATACAAAAGTCTGAGTTGTCCTCATCAATATAAGCTGAGTATTCTGCTGGCTTTGAGTGTGGGGGACTATTTTCTCCAGTGATACTTTTTGACATGAATAAGACGTGCTGTTTTTTTCATCTGAGTTGCATTAAATAACTGAACAGTTACTTGTGGATGTTGGATTCGATATGGGGAAGTAAGTTATGGTTCATAATTTAATACACATAGTGGATTTGAAATGGTCTCTAAAGAGGCTCAGAGGAAAGCTCATATACAAATGCTTATTGGTTTGCTTTAGATTTGTGTTTGTACAGAGAAACCAAGAAGCATACATAACAAGAACTTGGTGTTTCTCCAGCTATCTGAACCAGTATTTCATTTTAAATATTTCCATGTGTATACGAAGCTAAAATATTTTCTATGCAAACAGCCATGATATAATTCTTTGAAGTTACTAGGCACAATAAATAAATAATAAAAAAAAACCCCACCAGAACAATAACATTGAGAATTTGACTTTAGAATATCTTAGGAAACAGACATATCTTCAGGGTGGTTAGCTGGTGGGAAGGTATGGCAGAACACATGCAGCAATGACATGTGATATGTTTTCATTCCTCCCATAATATTTCAAGTCAGTAGAAGCTTAATTTGATGACCAGTCTCCATGAAATATGGTGATACTCACAATAAAATGGCAAAAGTTCCAAACTGACTGATAAAAGTTCCAACCTGATTTACAGGGTGAGTCACACACATTCTTTAAGAACCTTTGGGTAAGGAGACATTCAGGCTGACTTGAACTCCTTCATTCTTTTTGAAGCTTCAACATTTACCACATATAGCACATGGATAGTATACTATAGTATAGCCAGATATCAGACTAATTATTACTTCTTCTTACCTCTGATAAGTACACAAGACCAGATGTTCAATCTAAACACCACACAGACTACATGCTGATGCTATAGATCATGCCACCTCCATATACATCAGTGAAACTAGGTCAGTTAACACAAGCTGGGCACCTTCACTTCTTCTCTGCAAAATGGATCAGGCAGCATATGTATTTCATTTTACATCCTGAGTTGTGGATGTGTCTCCAGGACATCTGACAACACTCTTGATAAGTTAAAGATTTGGTGAGTCACGGTTAGTTACAGATTGAGTATCCCAAATCCTCCCTGCCTAGAAGGAGGATTGAGAAATGCTATGGACACAATGCCCATCTGTAAAGAGTAATAAAGCCTCAGCTGTTTATGTGGAGATGGATGTTCCCACTCCAGTGTTGCTGATGACTCCATTCTGCAAGATGTCAGCAAAATACTTGAGCACTTGTGACTTTCATGAACAAAGGACAACAGAATTTCTCATCTGCTAATACGCTTTGTGTTAAAAAGCCAATTTGCCTCAAAGTCACTGCTGCAAAGTTCTTTCACTATGTAGAAGAGTCAGGCACACTGAAAAGTTGAACTTCAGTTAGGATTTTTGAAGGCTAGAGTTAAGAAGTAAAAGAAAATTTTGGGCTTAAGGTTAGAAAAATTTAGTCTTTGGTGTTATTCCCATGTGCTCAATGGACATATAGTAGGGGTGAATTTTACTTGGCATGTTTAGCCAACACTTCATCAAAAACTAATTTTCCTACATCTAATCACCCAACCAGCCTCTTTCAGTTTTTATGGTTAAAAAAAAATGGAAGCTGGTGTCACTGACATCATAGATTTTCTACAGAAAAGACAGGAAATTTCACCTCACTTCTAACTTGCTGTGCAATAATCACAAAGTGTCACTTTGTTTATTAACTGTATGTTGACATACAATTGCAGTGTGAGAGTGACCCCACAGTCCAGTCATAGCAATCACTGGCAGGTTAGGTTTGACTTAAATAATGCACCTTTTTGCACTAAAAACAAGTGCAGCTCCATCCATTTGCTAAACTCAACACTCTGCTGCTAAAGTCAAGCTGAATGCTGCACCAGTGTGACCTGAGGTGAGCCAGAGAACTTCTAAGTGATATTATTAATTGTTAAGAGAAAGACATCTTAATGAGGGTGACAGTTTTGTTGGTTGCACAGCATTTGCAAAGCCAGCTCTGGAAATAATACATAGTATTCACTTCAGAAATCAAACCAGGGATTTGTTCTTATGGTTCTTTCTTACAATTATCACACTAGAAAAAATTATGAGGAAATAGTGAAACAGGAAAAAAAGTGCATTTTGTGCTGTGAAGATGCAGAAAGGTACAGGTACAAAGCACCAGAGAGAAACCTGAGTGTCAACATCTATGTTGCTGTTATTGCAGTCATTTACATGATATAATTCTCTTAGAAATTCTCATTAAAGTTAGTTGGATTTTTGTTCCTAATATTTGATTTCCATTTATTTCCATCATTCTGTTTGGTATTTTGTTTCTGTTGGTTCAATGGTAGATTCCAAGCACAGTAGAGTAAAGATACTACTAATTTTTCTTTCAGAGAGTGTTATGGAATAACTGTTTTTGAAACCTGACATTATCATTAATTCAATATGTAAAAATGCAATTAAAACAAAGAAACAACATCTTTTCACACTTATATGAAACACCTGCTCTGAAATTCCATGAAGTTATTAAATTTTCTGCATTAAAATTGGTACTGACATAGGAAAATAGGAGCTAAAATAGCACAAGAGACAATTTCTAAACATGTATCTGGACTGCATGAAATATGCTGTTCCCTGGAACCCTGATTCCTCAGCTAACAAGCAAGACAAAGCAGAGCACACCATGACTCTGCACTGTTCCAGGCAGATGTGCTTCCTTTCCAAGGAAAGCATGACAAGGAAGGAAGTGCACTTGAGTGTCATCTTTAAGTGTCTGATGCTTTAGACAGAGACCATATTAACTCTACTTTTCCAGATTTTGTTTATTTTACTTTTTTTCCTAATACCCCAAAAAATTTTGATAGGCCACTTTTCAGATTAAAATCCACTTTTAAAAATGGTTTGTCATGTGGGACCAGACTCTAGCCATATTACCCTTAAAAATACAGTAATCAGATGGGCTTCTAAATGTTTAATGTCTGACATTAGAAACATTCATATTCCTAAGGACCCCATTTGAAGAATTCTTTGAATTTTATCCTAAGATTTCTATTGCATCTTTCGGAATAATTCTTTGACAAAAAAAGTGTTAGCAACTGTATCTAAGGGTCTGAAGTAAAAATGTGATTCATTGCTGTATGTGGGTTTGTGGTATTTATACAACCACAAATATCTGGGTGAACAGTGTCTCAATTTTAGAAGTCTTAATTCTTGATGTTTGCATTGTTTCTGGTTATTCCATTGTAAAATGAAATCATAAATTGCACATGCCCTGAGAGTAGGTTGTGAAGCATAATATTTTATCTGGTTCAATTATTCACCATTTTTTGCTTTCAAATTTATATTTTTACTACAGCTCAATAACTAGGTGATCATCATGATTTATCTTTATGGTTTAGAAAGCTTGTTAAAAGTCTTTGTCAGAAAACAGTTAAGTGATTTTTATAGACTTTCGTTTTAAGTTTTGGAATTGTTGGCTTTTTCACATTTTTAAGTGAAAGATTCCCTCCCTTTTCTCAAGATAATTTCCATTTCAAAATCTAGTCTGTAAGCCACTCATCCTGTAAGCATTTTAAGATGTCAGAATTAATTTCAAGGAAACACTGTACAAATATCACAAGAAAGATTCTTCATTTATCCAGCTGGACTTCCAATATGAAATTCTAAATATATTGGCTCAAAGATCTTGACCAAGCTTAGAGAAATAAGTTCTCCAAAATATTAAAAATTCTCACTGTATGACAACTATATTCCTCTAGGCTTATTAATTCAGCCTGATCTGGAATTCTAGAATTCCTCCCACTGGCAGTGTACAAACCTATTTCAGATGTTTCTCCCCATGAGGACCTTGGCTCTGGTTTTCAATCTTGTCCTAGCAAAGCTTACTTGAACCATACACCTGAACCCCTTCAGACCGCCACGGGTCATTATTCCTGTATTGATGGCAATTAACACATTCAGTTTCTCACTTGAGCAGCTACACAAATATCTCCATATTCATCAGAGGTAACTGGTGGTAAATACCTGAGCAACTTCAGGTCACTGCCGTCACCATCTGCTTGCTGACCATGCGAGGTCACAGGCTCCAGTCTCTGTAAGCTGCTTGGATCACAGTGCAGGGACCTCCAGCTGGGGGATTCAGCTGGACCTGAGCTTGGCTGGGAAAGAGGATGGGCAACTAAGCAGGATAGATGGGGTAATAGGGCTGTACTGATTTTCAAGAGACAAAACAGTTCAGAGAAGATGACAGAATGGCATTGGGAGTCTTCTTGGGACAAGGCAGGGACAGGGCAGGAGGTTATTTTTCTCTACCAGTGTGCACATACAGCCCCAGAAATCTGGCCAGACTCAGGTCGTTTGTCTCTGGAAATTCCAGGAGATCGTGTATTAGTCTCTGCTGTGCTTCTACAGAATCCTGCATTCACATGGCAGATGCAGCCCTTTCCTAAGAAAAGGGTGTGCCAACTAATCCTTCTCACTTGCTGCTACTGATCTCAGACTACAAAGCTCATTCTCAAGAGAGGGGGAAACAGTTTCACCCTTTCTAATTTTCCTAAACTGTTTATTCCCTTAGGCAAAATAATCAGCTAACACACCCGTGGAACACGAGTGTGGAGCAGGGAAAACCCAGCAGGGAAACTCCCTGCAGCCACAGCTGCCTGTGCTGTCACTGAAGTGTGCCCGAAGTGTAATGGCACATCAGGTGGGCATTGATCTCAGCCAGTTTATGAGCTCTGTTACAGAATTGAATCACTTGCTGCTGAATCCCATGGAGCAGAAATTGCTACTTCCTAAGCTAATCCATTTTCAAATTAGCTTCCAATTGTGACAGATGACCTCACTGAAAATCAGTTTACCTAATTGCTAACACTCACTAAAGAAAGAGAAATCAATCTTTATCTTTCTTTCTTTCTTTCTTTCTTTGCCCAATTTTTCTTAATATTTCTCACAGCTTCCTTTCACACTGCTCCAGCTGGGAAGACAAGCTTTATGAGAGAGCTAAGATAGCTTAATTGTCTATTCCAATTCAGAAGTCAAGAGGAGTAAAGGGAATCGATGACTGCCACTGTTTCACTGATAAGGGAGTTGAGAATGTGTGTTCATTTGTTTGTGCAGCTTTCCTAAATTGTTACTTACCATCCATAACAGACCAAGATACAGAGATTTCTGCATAAATAGGCTGTTTCTTGATCATTGTGTCTAATCCTGGACAGTTCATTTCCCAGTCTGTAATTGTGGAAAGGGAAGACTTGATGCCCATGTAACTGTTAAAAATCTACAGCAGAAGCAATCACAGGTTGCCTCATATATCTGTTCTACATGACTTTCATTATGGGAAGTGGAGGTTTTGTTTAGTTTTTTTCCAATTTCCAAGGTAGGCTGTAGGTACACATAAATGCATAAAGAATACCCTATAGAGGAACAATTCAAACTGAAGAAAATACAAAATCAAAACAATTAAAATAGGCACATCCCATTGAATAAACAAACAAACAACAAAAAACTCCATTCTAATAGTTCTTTTTTAAAAAGCTTCCTACATCTAAATACAGAAACCTTTTTCTGGTACAAATTGTATCTCAGTTTGAAGCCTCCCTAATTTTGATGACATTGAATTCTGAGCAGATACCTCTTCAAAGCAAAGTGACACATTTATATGTGATATATATTCTATATGATAGATAAGTTACATACATGTACAATACAAATAAGCTCTGAGTACCACTGAAAGTTTTCAATATTTTTATGGTATAATGAATCGTGTAAAACTAAGAAAATTTACTAAAAGAATGAAAAAGGAAAAATTAGGCACTTAACACTAATTCAGTAAAAAAAAGTCATACAGACCTATCCAAGCTGTTCTTCAAAGCAATCAACACAAATTTAGTAACTATTAAGTTCATCCTACACTGACTTAAAATAGCAGGCAGGGAGAAAAGGATGTCTGTGCAGCTGAGTAAGGGACAGTCCAGATTTTCATTTTGCTATGTCAGCTGGCTCAGAAACAAATCTGCATTTCCTCCTGGGAAGATACAGATGTATTTTTTAAATAACAAAATAACCAATATGTCTCTAAATATGATTATCATAACCACATATAACTTGTTGTACAACTATGTTCAGCTTCATAGGTAGGGCAGAAAGCCAGAAAATGTGGTGAACATATCCTCTTCCTCAACCCCTTGACCTATGAGTGTGATGTTTATCTTCATGCTGACATTCCTAAAAATCTATATTTCCCCCTTGAATCAAGCTACCATATATTGAGAACAGAATAGCAACTTATGTTCTTTTGGCATTTTAGAAACATTTTTTTGCTGCACACATTGCCTTGCTATTGCTTTCCTTTTGGATGCCTGTGTCCTCATTGAGTCCACAGTTTATTTCTGACTGTGTGACTCTGCAGCCATTCCTGGTGACATGTTAGAAAGAATCCCAAGGAAACATTATGGCTTGTGGTTTCAAATGTCAGTTTTACTATGTCCCTGAAGCTTAGACATGAATGACATGTTGACCTTTGAAGTAGCATTGTCCTGGGACATAGCTGAGATTTTCTATTAGAGTGAGGTTTGCCTTTAACAGAAGAGGAATGTTCAGATAGCCTGATTGGTACATGGCCCCTGGCTAGGCTAAAAGTATAGCTTTCCCTCTCAGGCCTAATTCCTAGCACAGAAATGCAGAGACAAAAAGAAACACAATAGGGAGATAAATCTAGCAGAAGTTATTCCAAGCAACTTTATAGAAGTTTGTGCTCTAAACTGGAACATATACTTCTTCCTTTGGTTATTCCATCCATTTTTGACTGTGCCTAATATATCATTAAAGTGCTATTATAAAATTTAAATGGATTGGTTAGTGTGTTTTTCTTAAGGGAAATGCTTTGTGAGAGCTCCAAAGTAATTGGATAAGTTATAGCTTATTTGCTTTAGAGTTCTCTAATCACCATTCATATGGAACTCAGCTTCCAGAATATTTGGACCCCGACTGGAACAAATAGAAGTGTTGTAGGAACAGAAATGCACTGGTGACCTCATAGCAATTTTTAATATTCTTATGTGTTGCTTCCAAATACTAAAATCTTTTGAAGTGATGTCTAGCTATTTTTTTTTCTGATATCTGGGGATAAAGTCAATTCTTTATTTATCTAAGCAGGGGTTCTCCTTCAGTGAATTTCATAATATTGAAGAAGATAATTGAATTAGGTAATTATAAAAGGTACTAGAGCAAACCCATGAAACCAAAATCATGTGCTATTCAGAATGCTCAATGTCATTATAATTTTCCCATCTCATTTCAAAAAGTCTTTAGAAATGAGATTTAGTCCATTTTCATGTAAATTTAGATTCGAGATAAGAATTCCAACAAAGTAACCAAATGTGGTGGATGAACTCCTATCATGAAGTATTAGGATACCATCCAAATACATTAAATACTTGTAATTGTTTTTTGACAAGCACTAATGAATCTGATGGTACACAAGATAATCTGATATATTAAAGTCATCTCCTACCAGCACTGCTCTTCTTCCTTTTCCCAAATCCTAGGAATAAAAACACCATACTTAAACCCAACATCGCACCACAGATATGTGACCTAAACAAGCAGAAAAGTAGAAAGTGAACCTCAGCTGAAAGGAGGAGAAACAACATTGTATGGAATGCCAGCAGAAAGAAAAGACACCTAAACTACTCCCTGAAGAGCCTCATTAGTTCAGAAACTCAGCTTGCACAAATATCTGCTCAATTAAAAAGAAAGAAAAAAAATAAAAAAGAAAGGATGTGGTTAATTTTGCAACTACCCATTTGAAAATGAGTAGAATGATGCAAAGATGTGATATATAAGGGGAGAAAGTAATCAATGATCTCCTTTTCCATCTACATATTATTATTACTTTTTTTTTCTGAGCACAGGCAGAAAAATTAAGCAAATTTAAATAATTGAGCCAAATTAAATAATCAAAGTTCTCTGAAATGGAAGAAATCTCAGAAGCAGAGATCATTGACCCTTCAGTGTAAAAGAAATCTTCAGGTGCCAGTATTTTTAATAAGCTCCAGGTTGGGAAACTGTGACTATGACTTTGCTGTAACAATACTTCCCTTCTAAAGACAAAGAAAATACAAACTTGCTTATAAAGCTAAACTTCACTGAAAGATAAAAGCCTGTCACTAAATACAGCAGCCCTGCTCATCAGTGTGCGGTACTATGGAGGACAGTGATTCTGTGACCCTTTCTTCTCTCAACCTCTGTGCCTTCTAAATTAATTCTCTTTTCCTGCTCTTTCTCATGGGAAAGATAATGAGGAAACCGAATATTTGCAAAGGAGAACCGAAAATGCTACTTTCTCTGAATGTAAAATAACCTGTGTTGAGGACTAAGTTTTTAACATTAGGATTTTTAAATTAAAAATCCCAAGCAGCAACTAGCTTTATTCTGTTCCATCATTGCAAACAGTACAAAAGTAGACCTAATTTATATAACTTTGAAGATATTTTACTCTCTCATACTGATGAGAAATAAAGCTGAAAATCAGACGTTATCATCTCTGTATAAACTATTAGAATAAAATATATTTTTTGCTATGACTTCAAAACTAGGCTCATATCTGAAGGAATCTACAGAATGGGTGTCAAGATTTTTTTTCATTAGACATTATCTAACTATTGACAGATTTCATAACCACATCATGATTCTGACTGGAATAATGGAGTATAATCCTGCCAAGAAAAAGATGCATCTGCATAAAACATGGATTATATATTATAACATTTGTAAAATGATAAATTATCTACTGCAGCTTTATAGGAAAATACTAGTATGTAAAACTGAAGAAGTGCAACTGCTGCTTAGAACAGTTTGAAAGGAATTGTTATTACTGGATTTCAATAGGTGTCTCTTAAAATTCTTGGAATTAAGTGTAGTATAGCAAAAGCCATATGATGGTGAAATGTCTGTATTATCTTTTTTTCCCATAAATTATCATGAACATACCAAGATGATATGCATACAAGAGAACAGAAGGAGAAACACAGTATCTACTATGCTGCTGTCATGAGTGACATTTTAATTGGCTCACAAGCAAATGGGGACTGCAGTATGTTTAGACTTAATTTCCACATGTACAGTACAGCCATTACAACTAGACTCTTCTACATCTGGGAATTAGTTTATAGCATTGCAACTGCTGCTCATCTGCTTTTCTGCTGCCTCTGCCATGAACATGAGTCTTGACAGAGACTCTCTGGCTGGATAAAATAGCTATCAGACATTAATGTGGTCCCTTCAGTTATGTTAGCAGAGAACGCACCTCTGCAAGCGGAGGGAAGTCATAATGTTTAGAATTGGAGCCAAGTAGAGCAGGGGTGGGAGGCCTTCAGTGCTACTTCTTGTGCTGGAAGGGGAAAGGCAGGGTGGGTGAAAGGTACAGTAGGTGCAGCAGCACAAACACACAGCTGGGGCTAGAATCCACCTCGTGAGGATTTACTGCTGTTCCATGCAGCTTTCAGGGCTCAGACCCTGAACAAAGGCCATCTGCATTGCAGATGGATGGGACTTCTCCAGAAAAGTCCCTTTCCTACCCAAAACTTATGATTTGCTAGAACAATTTTTTTTTTATTATTTTTACTTTTAATGAAAATGAATAGTTTTTGAGAAGGTTTGTGTTTGAAACTTTTCTCAGATAGACCCATAACAGACTATCCCAAAGGAGTATGTTTGCCTTGACTGTACTTTTACTTAGACAAAACATGAGGATAGAGAATTAATGTATGTGTGTCATGGTCCAGTGAAGATAATTTTGTATAAATATGCAATGACAATCAGAAAGACTGTATCTCTCCAAGGACATAGGGTGCACAGAGTGACATCCTTGGAGACACTTCACAATCAGGATTTTATCTCGCCATCCTCTTCCTGAGGCATCACCATGAACCAAGAAATGGTTGGGATTTGAGCTGTGGTCTCCTATATTCCCTGAGACACAGAACAGTTGCCCATATATATTTCACTTTTATATCCCCATCACGCCATCTGGTCTATTTTCCAATATTTAAGTATTTGCACAAACCAAAACAATTGCAATAAAAACAATGAAAAGTGACTGATTTTATCCTAGGTTTTATTGGAGACATGAGAGAAATAGAGTTTTGTTTTTCTTTTTAATCAGAGGTGATCTTCATAATAATTGAACTATTTTAGAGCATTAATACGTCAGTATTTTTAGGAAAATAAGGCCATAGGGGTTGAGGATTTTTTCCTACCCTGTTTTTCCTTTACACAATTTGATTTAGCATGATGAAGGAAATAAAACAAACTTCTAAACCCTGAAATCTTTCAGAAGCCAGAGTTCTAGTTTTCCAGCCAGCCCTCATCCACATGGAGGCCAAATGCTCTTGTCACGTTATTAATTCAGTCTGCACAAGGGGTTGTGGTTCCCTTGCTAGAGGAACTCTGCTCTGAAATGTGGTGCCAGAAAATCTGACAAGTGCCTTCCCTCCCAGTACAATATTTTGGAGAGAGGAAGCCCAGAGCAGAAGGCTTTCTGCGGGTTGCTGTGGGATGGTTTGCACAGCACTTACGCTTCTTTGTGATGTGGTTCAAAGTGGGAGAAAGTTGGGACATTTCAACAGCCCTGCTCCCTCACTGTCTTCTGCAGTTTACACAGCAATGACAGAGAAAGCCTAGCAAAAAAGAAGAAACCAATGTTGTGGCTTCTCTGCCTTTTCTACCACCTTAGAACGAGGTCTAGCAACAAATGCTAGTAGATCATGCATTACAACCAGTGTCTGGGAACACGTATAGGGAAAGTTTTGGCAAGTACAATAAACCCAAATATTTCATGAGAATGAGTGCTTAGTTTCAGATGTTGTCTTAAACCACATTCAACAATATGATATGTGTGGTTTTCTGTTATTGTTATTTTCATTCCCCCTTCTACCCCACTTTTTAAAATACCTGAGAAGTATCTTTAATGATACTTCTTTCAGGTAAGTATATTAACTTTTCAGGTAAGTATATTAACAGTCAGATTGAGAACCATGAGTGCAAGCATTAGATCTTGGGAAGATGATTGAAACCTTAATAAATTTGAAACCGTTTTCAATTAGTACACAGGAAATTTACTTTGTGAGCCATGACTTGTTTTATTAGTGCCCTGGAGGGCAATTTAGATTGGAAAAATCAGGACATCATTGTTTGCCAAAAAAAGAAAACAGATACTTAGCTTTCATCTATAGTCTGGGATACAGCCATGAAAATGGGACTAAAATATTACTAAGTATCAAAAAATATCTATAAATTGGGGTCAATCATAGTTCCAGAGTGTTGGAAATGACATTCATCCCATCTTAAAGTGTGTGGTTATCTTGGAAATTTGCCACTTGCTAACATACTGCTTTTACTTTTAAAGCAACCCAAAGTAAAACCTTTATATTACAGTTTTAATAGGTTCAATTAAGATATGGAAATAGCTGCTCAAGGAAGCAGGAACCCCTTGAAAATTTATCATACCTTTCAAACTTTAGTCACCTGCACTTTTTGTGGGGTAACATCAAATACTCCACTCTCAATTTTTCTTCTCTGTTATTGCTCAGGTTCTCAGCTAGCCAGAAATGAAATACTTATATTAAATATATAGAATAGAGAGAACTAAGTACAGGTTATGTATTAGCAGAAGCAATCCCTTCTAAAATTATGAATAGTGAGATCAACTTCTATTACTGCAAAATTTGTTCTGCCAATTGTACTTTGACCAGTAAGGTGAAGGAGAGGATGTGCCCAATGAAACAACTCTTAATATGCCTTTGCCTGACATACACAGGCATCAGCTACAAAAGTGTTCCTTGTGTATTAACCTGCCTTGACCTCATCCACCTGAATAAAGGCCTCTTGCAGTGTGGTCTATAATTTTTCAATACTTTTTAATCATACCCACATCATTGCCTTTCACACTTCAGTAAGCTCCTTCAAATGATGCCAAACTCAGATTCAGCAGCACTGGAGCATGGCTTAAACACTTAGGGCTAAATTATTAGAACTCTTTCTTGGTTGTGTAAAGGAGAGAGAAATCTTCTCTCCCTTTGCCCCTCACTGTGAATATAATTTCAGGGGTAAAGGACAGAAAAATGAGAAGGACCTTGTGCACCTTGCTCCATAGGCAACAGCTGATACATTGGGTAAGAAAAAAATTCTTCAAGAAAACAGTGAAGTGCTTTAGTGTTTTCACAGAAGCATATCCTGGAAGACTGCAACTCTAAACAAGTATTTGCACCATTTAATATTAAGTTGTGTCTGTACAACAAGCACAGGAATTAGATAAAAGAGGCAGCTCCAGAAAGAATTCAGAATATCTAAATAAAACTAGTGCTCAGAGCCAACCTTTGTGTGAAGAACCTATACAAATAGTGATTGTAACTACTCCAGAGTCCACACAAGGAAAATTATCCCATGGCCAGTCACAATTCCTATAAAAAAGGGAACATTAAAAACCACAAGTCTATTAACCTCATGGATTTCCTTTCCCTTCTGAGGTTTTAATTTTAAAAATTTTTGCTGGTCAAATCAATCATAGGTGCAGTAACTGAGCTCTTGTACCTGAAACGATTTCAGACATCCAAATATCCAGCCAAGAGCTGAACCTCCAAGAGTGGTCTCTTGTAAATGATGCTTCTTCCAGAACAAGACTACCAGGTATGAAAACAACATTTACAGTTCAGAGTAGTAGTGTATTTACCATCCTATCACACTTTCACACCATGGACATCTCTAGCCCAAAGGCAGAAATACCAGTCTCGATTCCCATCTCCCTAGGAGCAAGGCCCCTGGTGTGGTCATCCACTGAAATTTCCCAAATAAATCAAAATGTACAAACAATGTCCTCTTGTGCCAGGTCCCACCTCAGCAAGCAGTCATGACATTGACAGAACACAAATCAAGGACCAAAACTATAGGGCACATCATGAGCTTTACCTGTGCCTTATTACAAGCATAGTAATCTGTCTCCATCAGATCAGTAGTGTCTGGATGAACCTCTAGCTGAGGTTTTAACAGAAAATTAAACAAAACTAGTATTTTAATCCTTTACATGAATTTCAGAGAACTAGTTAGACCCTTTAAGGAACATATTAAATTTGCACAGAAGTCTTAATCCCTGGGAAACAAACAGGAAGGAACTGTTAGCTTTAACTTATTTAAATGTATGTCAAAAAAGGGGGAAAAAAAAGAAAAATAAGAGGAACAAAAGATCTTACCTCACAAAACCACAAGAGTTTAATGGTCAAAGCAAAATTATCCAGTTTGATTGATGTTGCTTTTGATACTCCTAAAGGAAAATAATTTTATATTTAAAAAATACAACCATTTGACAGAAAAACAACCCCAAAAAAGTTTATCTACTTCTGAACAGTAAAGAAGAACATAATCAATTACCACAGCATTGTTTGGAAGCATCATTTAAAAGTATCCAAAGTCTTGACTGTGTAACAGGTACCATTCTGAATTCAATAAGATCTGGGAAAGTGCATGGCAGAGGTCGTGTGATGAAACACAGTCATATTGTTCTTATATAAAGTATCAGGTTTTTTTGCTGTAATGAAGTGAACTCATCTTGGTTTGCAACTGGAGTTTATTAGGATTGTCTCATTATTGGGAAAAAAATCCAACCCAAACCTCTAAATGCATTGATTTTCATTGGAATGAAGTTACATCTCCTTATAAAGGCAAGCGTAGATGAATGATATTGAAATAAAATAGTTTGACTTTTTGAAACATTATGGTGTTGTTTTACCTTGGCCCACTCAGTAAATCTGTCCTAGGAGAAGGCCAGGGAGTGAGGGGATGTTCATTTGGAGAGGGGCCCTGCAGGTTTGCAGGAGTGCAGCACTGCAAGCACCATCCCCTGGCAGGGGCAGCCTGCAGGAGCACCCACCAGGGAATCTGCTCTTCCAGCAGCTAGAGCTCTGCTACACAGAATGCCTGAGGCGTATGCAGAACTTCTGGGCACTTTTTGGACTTTAGTGTCTACTCAGACGCATATGTGAGCTTTCACAAAGACAAGTTCTAGCTAAGGAAGTTGATCGGAAAGCCAAGTTCAAATTGGAGTAGCTCAGAGCAATTAATTTTAAACTTCAGCTGTAAAAGAGAATCACACTTGTCTGGAAAAACTCAAATAATAGACCTTTCTACACCTATATGAGTGTCTGTTCTCCATCCACTCTGCTTCTTTGCATTTTTAACCTGAAAATGCTGAAGAAGGTAAATGAAAAAAAATATTTAATAAATTCTGTAACTCATTAATAAGAAATTTGCTCACATAAATGGACTTTTCAGGCACTGGCACAAACTTACTACTGTGATGCCCATCACATGAACACAGACACCCTGGGATGTGATTTCCTGCTCCAGGACTTAGAAAACACCCTGGTTGTCAAGATGCTAGAGAGTGACGGGGCTATGGATGAGCAGAGAAAAAGGCTTTTCAATACTCTCTGTATGGAATGTGTCCATAAAAGATCAAGTCCAAATGGAATTAAACCCAGTTGGATCTACAGTTGACTCATTTCACTGAGAATTTCAAATTAAATGTTTCTGTTTGGAACACATGGACTGTTGTTTAATTTTGTTATATTTCTGATGGCAGATGCTATGGGACCCTACAGATTTCTAGGATACAGTTTGTATTTTAATATGTGCTTGCACAATGCCTAACATTCCTTGGCATATAAGCTAGCAACATTCTCACGTACAATTAGGCAAGGTCTTGTTTGCTACATGTTTTCAAAAAAACTTTCTATATTTGGATCATGATTTACAGTTTCACTGAAATGTTCTGGCTTTCTAAATGTGATTGACACAGGAGGCACTATGCTACAATATTTTGAAATAAGAAAGAAACAAATTATATTATGGGACAATTTTCTTGTGCAAATGTATTATAAGAAGTTTGCTGAGAGACATTCTAGCCTCTAGTTTTAAAGAGCTGGCAGAAGAAAACTCATCCAGTGGAAGAAACCAGTGCTGAGATCTTGCCCACATCAACTGTCAAACAGAAGCCAACACACACAATTGAAGTAAATAGGAAAAACCTTTCAATATCTCAAAAATAAAAGAGCTGATCTTCTGCAACCTAGACTGTCAGTGATTCAAAATTAAATAAATTACTTTATCTGCTAAAGGGAGCATTAGCTGATTTGCTCTCCAGAAGTAATCTTTTTTTTTTTTTTTTTTTTTTTTTTTTTTTTTTTTTTTTTCTTTTCTACGGGTGTTCTTCTTTGTAGGCTAAAGACAAATTTCAGACCTTATTCTGCCCTCTGTTAAAACCTGGACAAAACCCAGTGAAGAAAGACATTTCAATGGACTGTGGAAACAAGACCCAAGTTTGATGCAAAGCCATCAAACCAAACAGCTCTAGATCTGAGGAGGCTAACAGACACCACTTAAAAAGTAAACTGATACAGAAGCCACAAAAGATACCTCCATGGAGTCTTATGTTTTGTCTTTTCTTAACCTGATTCTAAATCATTATTTGGGAAACCAAGAAAGTGTCCTGAGTATTAAATAGGTTTACCATTCCAATTCTGCTAGTTTTCTTAGTCATTGCACAAGCTCTGTAACCATCCTGCTAATCCAGTCTCTGTACAGTGCTGTACAACACACATCCCAAAACAAACTGCTTTTAAACTACTCCACATTCAAAGTTTCTCTACTTCCTGAAATATGTATGCACTTAACTAAACTATTGACTTCAACGTGCAATAGCTGAATAAAGCATATTCTTAATTATAGCAGAATTTGAGTGATATTGAAATATTATTGTTGTGATACTTCTGTCACAGCTCTATCAACACTTTCCTGAGATATAGTAAGAGCTGTATTTTTATGTTTTTATCATCTGGTCAAAAGAGCATTCTCCATATAAAAGTTTCTGATTAAATCTCTGTGTTAAGAAGACTATACTTTTTAAGATCAGATGTGGAAAAGGTCTGCAGTTTATCTCTAAGCCACAAAAACCCCATTAAATAAATTAAATTATTTACTGCTGAGATTTTCTCCTCTTTTTTAAACTGACTTTTTAATATCACAGAAAATATACTAAAAAAAAAAAAAAAAAAAAGAAAATGTCAGGCCTTTTTCAGATTCTCAGGAGGGGCATTGAGAGTTTAAGCACCCGACATTATTAATCCCTTGTGAAATTCAGATTGCAGGTGCATGCACTTCTTTCTAATGCATATGAAGCTCAATCTAAATATCCCAGTAATAAATAGAACAAGTGCCACTGATTTTCATCTTTCCTAGTCATCTTGCCAGGACTGTCTGGCAACATTCTTGTACCTCTTTCAGACATTTTACTTCACAAGTTTTTTAATGTCTCAGGGATGGCGATGTGGAGATCAACCCACCCACCCACATGTACACACACACAGGTATGCAGAAAGAAAAACGAATCTTTATTAAAAAAATTGTAGGATCCTCACTGAATTTTCCTTGTGTGCTCCCAAAACTTCAGGCCAGTCACAGGAGCCAAACTACCTCCTGCTGGTTTTTTACAGCTGAGGTTGCTCAGTCCTTTATAGGCACTGTTTGACCCCTTTCCAGCTGGCTCTGATAATCAAATACAAGCAGCCAAGTCCAGTTCTAGCTCCCTGCTCCCCTAACAACTGCTCTAGGATTGAAAGGAGCAGACCACCCTGTTGAACCAGCAAAAAATTTAATAGGAAATTCTGTTCACTTTATTATTTCTTACAAGACAAAAGGAAGAGAGAGAGCAGAAAGGAACCTTTTGTGGATGTGATTAGCTTTCACTCAATTGAAAGTCCAATTTGAAAATAAATTGTTCAACCATGAGTTTTTGCAGACATACAACAATTTTAAGTAAGGCAGATATTTCAGATACACTTCACTAGGTTAGTTTCATCTGTGGAATGCTCCACATATGAAGTTTTAGTTTTGGTAGCTCTTTTATTAGTGGGCTTATATACACTTGAAATAAATAAATTTGGATTAAACATCTCTTCCTTGTTTGAACTTTTTTTTTCACTTTGTGATTATTATATTTTATATACAATATATGATTGAAAGGCCTTAGTGATAGATAAGAGAGAATTCCATGAGCTCACATTGTCTGAACTACTGAGCTTGATATGAGCCAGGAGCTCCTGGAAGGAGAGACTGTTTCCTGAGAGCAAATCAGGGAGTCCATACCTCTGCCACAAGCTCAGAGAAGTTCTCTGGGTTGATGGAAGAAGCATAAGAAGGAAGACTGAGTTTGTAGCATGGACATCTTAAAAAAGCAGAAAGCAAATATGGAGAAAAAGGGAAAAGTAGATTTGTCCCAGGTAACAGGAATCTCAGTGCTGACTGGGAACAAGATCTTGATGTGAAAGCTATACTGGGCAAGAGGGAGATTTTAAACCAGCTTACTTTAATTTCCTTCACCTATGATCTATGATCTTTCTCCAAGCTTTGTTGGTTTTTTTTTTTTTTTAATCAAATGCAGCTTTGAAGGTCTGGGGGATTTTTCCCTCACTCTAAGAAAGGTTTGGACAGGCTCATATCACAATTATGCCTGATTTTTGTCCTGTTGCAGCATCTTATCAAGTACAAAAAACTAAAGGTGCAAGTGAATACATTTTCATAAAAATATTCCTCATTGACATAAACATCCATATTTGCATAAGCAAGGAGCCCTAAGAGGTGATATTTGGCTTTAAACCAATGCTAGAATTGTTTGTCACAAAGTCTTGAGATAAGCTGCAAGCAGATCAAAAGTTATGTGAAGCATATTTTTGTCTTCTGCAGATATAAACTTTATGCCAGACATAATAATTACACAAAGAGTGATAGCATTTGTCTGCAAATATTCTAATAATGGAGAAATGGCATATTATTATATATATCATTTTTACTGTACAAGTCACCTGCAAAGGTGTTTTTTCTAAAAACCTGGCTTTTCAAAATTAGACTTACAGAAAGGCAAAGCCCCAGTGTATTTTTAGAGAAAGTTCATAGAATTCCTACTAGTCAGGTTTTGTGGTCTCCAGTTGACAAACATTCTCAGAAGCTATATTATGCATATTGTTCTGTGTGTTCTGCATAAAATGTTGGTAACCCATCAGCAGGGAAAGAGATGTAGAAACACTTCTTTGTCTTAGAACTTATTGGTGAAAATGAACACAGGCATTTTGAGAACTGAACTTATTAATGAAAGCTTTTCCTGCCTGGTACATATTATTCCCTACAAACACATTATTCCCAATGAAAAACAGCTTTGTAAAAGTGAAGGAGGAAACCTCATGGGTGGTCTTCTAAGAATATAAAAACCTGTTTTATACTCTAGATGCATTTAAAAAAAAAAAATCTAATGGCTACCTTTGGGTCCCAGAGGCACAGGAACAAGATGCCATGTTTGAGTCCATGAGGAGCTGTATTCTCTCTTACTTGGGTTGGTGTGGAGCAATGCTGTGCATTTCCCAAATCTGACTCAAAGTGAATGAGATAGTTCTAAGAGTTTCATTCCCTGAACTCGCTCAAGCAAGATTGCTATGGAGATGAGGCACAATTGAAAGTCTATCAGCAGAGAGTCTAAATTGACTGTAATAGGTTTTGGATTATCCTTAGGCAGAGGTCTCCACTCTACTTGATATTTTGGCACTGGCAGTAGCTCTGTCTTACAATCAAGCAATTTAGACTTTGTGGAGTCTGTCATTCTGTGTCTAATTAATATTTTTAAAATCTTTGCCTCTAAACCCTGAACTACTCTCTCTACTACTACATATTTTCTATGCAGGCTTACACACATTTCTCCTCTTTTTAAGATGTGATAATAATTAAATATTCTGGTATTAGGGAAGGAAATAGAGTCATCAGTAATACAGTTGTCTTGTCATTCTGGTATAAATTTTGTGCCATTTCAGTACAGTGACAAATAATAGAATTTGGAGATAGAAGAAAAAGTAAAAATCTTTTCCAATGGCATGTTACTGATTTTAAAAAGATAGAGAGTAGTTTCTAAACTGTTGTCTTGGTTTATGTCTTTAACATTTATTTTTTGGTGTTATATAGACAAATCATTTATTGTGATAAATATTCTCTTTTGATCTCTTTTGGTTTATGCCTTCCAAATAAAATTCCATTAAGTGGAGCAACTGCATTTCTTCCATATGCAAAATTGCTTAAGATATTTCTGATCTCTCTGTGTTAAATGTTGCAGGACGAATGAAAGAGATGCAGAAGCAGATACAATTGTAGAGTAACATAACCTGATGCTGTGGAGTATTTGACTTAAAGCAGAGGCAGGGCCTGAATCCATCTTCCATGCCTCCTACTCTTTTTAAGCTTCCTCCAGGCCCATCTAAATCCAGCATTGCATAAACATCAACACATAACTTTGCCATGACTGTAGATTACTAATGGATCACTCTGTTCTCACTAATGCAAGACCTTCCCTTTCTTTATGAAGTCACCTTTCCTGCCAATAGATGTCACAGGACATGCAATTTCCTTCTGAAAAGGCCATTAAATGTGACAAATACATAAGCACACTTTGCTTCCTCCCTGAGGCAGAGATCCAGAAATTTTACACAGGAGTCTCTTGCATCATTCTCCCTGCCAGCCAGTTTCTCAGGTCCAGCCAGCACCAGTAGCATAAATTGACTTGGTGAGATATACCTTTGAAAGTGATTCATTACAGCTGTATACAAAGAACAACACTGAGGGAATGATTTTAGGCTCTTCACTGAGTGGGTTTGTTTTTTTAATTCACTGGAATATTCTGCTATCATGCCATTTTATTTCCTGCACTAAAGGGGTGGTAACTGGTGCACAGTAAAAGAAGTTTCAACCTACATTAATGACCTTGATCTAAAATTAAGTTGATTATAGGACTGCAGGCCATTGGAAACATTAAATTGCTTATTAATTTACACTTGAATATAGTGGAAGTCTTGTCATTTGATTCAATGTAAGTGTCTCAAGCCCTTCTGTTCTAACTCAAGCAATACTCTATTTATATTCAAATCCACTGGCCAAAAACGTGAAATGTCTTACTTCTTTAAATACAGTCTGTATCTATATAAAAAGAAAACCAATCTCCTTGTGATAGTTCAGCAGTTAGTTACAGTAGTTACTTACACCGGTTAGTTAGGTGGTCTCCATTAAATTCCAGTGCTGATAATATCCATGTTGTCTTTACTATGGCTGATTGGAAATTTTATCAAATAAACATGAGGCTGCAACTCTTCTAAGCCCTTTGAAATGTCCTATTCAAACTAAGGAGCTTTAAAAATACATATAATTATGAAAATATCTTGCCCTATTTCCATACACTAACCTTTTTAATAGAAATAAAAAGAGACTTAATTTCCTTGACATTTAATTCAGAATTATAATTATGTTTTTTAGGAAAAAGCTTTTTCCTTCCTTTGTAATGAAACAGGTTGAATAATTTCTCTGTTCATGAACAACTCTGAGTTCAATACAGAAGAGACTAGTAAGGATTTCTATAATGACTGCTAAGAAACTACATCTTGTAGATGTATAACAACAATTCTTAGCTTACTAAAAAAGAAAATATGGGAAAAAAAATCTATGCTTCATTGTAGAGCAGAATATCCTCTTACAGGGAGGATATTTTTTTTTAAAAGAACAGTTTATTCTCTGATTGTGTTCTGTCATAAATCATACAGAAAGATGTGTGCCTTAGCCACACATCAAGGTTGATTACCATTTCTTTAAGTTTATATAACACAGGCTAACGGTTACTCTTTTTTATTGTAACTTTTTTCATTTTTTAATAGAGAAAATGTAATATTGCATGCATTTTTCTTTGTTACAGCACATCTGCACAATAAAAACAATATTTACATCATGCAATTCTCTTATGAAGAAAAATCTAATCATAGCTGGGTCTGCTTGTACTCTTTCTAAGAACATATTTTGGGGGAAGTCCTCATATGGGCTAAGATAATGATAAATTTTTTTCATTGCATATTCTGCTACCCACATGTCTACATTTCATATTTTAAAAATTATTTGATCAAAAAATCTTTAGAATATATGTATAGATGAAAGTATCTGGGTATATACCAATTTAATAATCAAGCCCTGTTGCATTCCTGCAGCCTTTGAGGACTATTAAATATCAGCATGTGTACGATGTTTTTAACTTCATTGCACTAGGCCAGTCTGAACTAGAAGTGGGATTCCTCCTCAATATAGTTCCTTACCAAAGGAAATTCTGTGAGGAGAGCATACACATCAGGGATAGTAGTCTGACCTCAGCTATTGTAGCCAGTCATAGCTGGCATCAAGAAGAGATCAACATGAGGTTACTCAATATTTCTATTAGATAGAATTCAGATTTGACAGTAGTCATGGGTATAAAGCAAATTTTGACTGTGCTTTGGAATTCAAGCTCCTTTCGTTATTTGCCAGTTCCAATGAACTTACAGAAACAAGGTTGTTATGTTGCACAAAGGAAAAGGCACATGGCTGGGACAATTGAAATCTAAGATTTGTCTGAGGAACTCGTAGTGAAATGATCAATGTCCATCAGTGTTTGACACATATCAAATTAAGTTTAGTTCCTTAAAAATGAAAATCAAAGTGAACATCTAATTCATTATTGAAATAGCAGCCTTCTAACTTAGCATATTCTGTTATTTCTGGAGGTCATATGGTTCTATTAGACAATCTCATGACAAATGCTTTGTATTACTAACATCATCATAAAGGTGTCTTCTCTTTCCACAGAAAAGGACAAAAAGATAGAAGATGTGAATTTGCTTGTGAAAATGTTAGAGTCTATCACATTTGGTAAAGAAGAGCATTTCCTCTATCAATCCAATAATATTTGAAAAATTAATAAAATGTGATACAAAGTACTTTTGTCCTGTCATAATACAATTCACAGCATAGAAAATACTGGCTCATTGGCATATCTACAGAAAAAATAACACTATTGCCTTAGTAGCATTTATCTTCAAAATTTATTGGTGTTTCACAAACTGTGTTTAGTCTTCTTATTTTCTTCTCCCAGTCAGAAGAGAAATTGGAAAGCTATTTCAACAGTTTGTGGTTCTTTTCTTAGTAAATATTAAAAAAATACAAACAAAAAAACTTGCAAAAAGTAAGGTTTTTTTTTAATTGTCCTTTGCTCCCCTCCCCCACCACCCTGTGGTACATTTTTCCATATAGCTGTGATGTTTATGTTCATTCTGACTCACACTGGAAGGAAAGGAGGTGCTAATATCCATGATCAAATCAGTTCATAAATTTAATTCATTGCCTTGTCACACCATCAACACTTGTTTTTCCACTGAATTTGTTTCTCATTATTTCCTCTCCTCTACCTCACCCATGAGTGATTTTAAACTAATTGAAAAACATTTGCAAAAACATCCCCATCCAAAAAAGCATTTTAAAAGTAAGGTGACTTACCTTGTGACAATTCTCCTTCAAAACAGGAGAGTTTTGTGCTTTTTTTGAGCAAGAAACTCTCTCTGAGGCTCTTCTATTTCTCTGCCTGTCCTACACTGTGGCTTTAACCTCTGCCATCATTATAATTTCCCTAACCATGGACTATGATGTCACAACATTTTCATGTTATGATGGACCTCTTTGGGTTCTGGATATAATTACTACTTCTCTGGGTGTAGCTATGCAGTTGTCAAAGAAAAGGAGATAATATAAAAATAAGGAAGCAAACTACACTGTCTAGTTCTTAGCCTGTTTTTTCCTTATGTTGATGTTGTTTGAATACCAAAGCCTCTAGTACCTTAACCACTAACATATGGATGCATTTTACTATCTGAAGGAATCAGAAAGTAAACAGGTGATTGAGTTATTTCACTTATCCCTACTGAAACCTCTTATTGGTTGAAACACAAGAAGAACCGGTATATCTACTGCATCTCTTTCTACTGCCTAATCACCTTCTTTCTCTGCTCAGCAGAAATTGAATATTAAAACTAACTACAGCGTAGGTCTAACTGATGATGCAGAGTATGTAATGTCTATTTTTCTGAACTTCTTTGTGCAAGTGAATACACTTGCCTGGATAAATGACTTTTGGGTCTACAAGGTCACTGAAAATGGTCTGGCAATAGGAGCTCTGCTCAAATAAATATTTTATTGCAAGCTTTGCCATTGGAAGGTAGCTGGGCAATCTCTGCTACTTCAGATTTTGAAAAATGTACTTCAAAAGCTAATTTCATCTCAGCTTGGGGTGAGGTCTCCCAAAAGAAGAATCCTAAAGAAATCAGCTTCTCAGTCTGCTAAGCAAAATATCAAAGTGATCAAGGCTAAAATCAAAGTTCCACTCAGGTCAGGAGAGTTAAACCAAGAGTAACACTTCCTCACTGAATGCCACAGACATTTATTTTCCCGCTAGAGTCCTCCACATCTTCCTCAAAAGCCATAGATGAGATGACACTTAGCTCAAGCAGCTGTGCAAACTTCCATGCTAACAGTGCTTAATCCTTACTGACATGCACTGGCAATGAGCACATATCTGAGGGCAGCCCTGGTTTAGATAATCTTATGCTCTGTCCTTCCCTCTCTGCCCATGCTGAGAGCAACACAGCTAAACACAGAGTAATCTCTCTCTCTCACTCCAACAAGGAAAAACATCTCTGTGCACCTTACCCTGCAGTAAACAGAGTCCAGCCTTGGCAGTCACCTGTGGATTGGGTCTGAGTGTAGTCAGAGGGTGGATGTGCCTGTGTGGCACAGAGAGCTGATGAAATCATCACCAGCAACCTAGAAATGAAGGTCAGGCATTCGGTGTTCCCAGAGCCCCATGAAATAATCTCAGTTTACTTGAGGTGATTTGAGTCATGGGGTGTCAGAATGAGAGCACCAAACCCTGCAGCAAATGGTCAAATCCAGAGCCATAACACCAACTCTGTGGGTGCCCAGATACCTTCATAACGACACTGGCTCTCTTAATGCAGCCAGCTGCCATACAGGGAACTTGGTTCTGCCTGGAAAAATTGCATTTGAAATATGATGCAAGAAGCAAGCTTCACTACCAAAGCTCTGCCTGTTGCATGAGTACTGGTTTTATTGCTATAGCACACAAGTCAGTAGGAATTTCTTGGTCTGTCAGCTTGCAGTAAAATTTAGAAAATCAAAATCTTTACTGAACTATTTGAATGTCATGGACCGTGCTTTGTTTTTGTTGGGTGTTTTCAGATTGATGACTTAAAATACAGAGGGTGGGTGTGGTTAAACACTCCGTTCCCACTCGGTCATTCCTAAAATGTATGTTCATGCTCAGTTTCTCCAAGATCCCCCTGGATTTGTGTCACTGCAGAAGTGCTCTGCCAGCTCCATAAGCTGAGAACAGGCATCCTGCTCCCAGTTGTACATCCCCTGAGATTTATAGTAAGTCCTTGGTGGAAGGAACACACTCTCTGACTAACTTCCTTCAAAAATTATTACAGAATTGTGCTTCAAGCATTTGATGCTTTGGACTATCTATCATACTAAAACAAATCCTTCCCCAGACTCCATCCTACCAGTCCTAAGCAAGAAAGTTGCTGGATGCATTGTACCATACAAAATAATTTGCTTTCTTTGTAAAAATTCCTGCAATAAAATAATGAACATCAGATGTCTATTTCTTGCTAGTGTGCTGACACTGCATAAAAAGAACGCTTCAATTCTCAGCCCAGAGCAGCCTTTCCTACTCTTCATGCCACAGACCCACAGAAACCACAATTCAACCCCATATCATGAAACATTCTTTAGCTTAGACTTAAATAGCTGTCCACATCTTCTAATGAAATTGCTGCAACCAATGAGCAGATGTAGACACTCAGTCCACCTCAATCCCCTTTTGGAGAAAACTTATTGCTAGCAAAATTCTCCTTCAGTTGCTCCTTTTCTGACTTCACACTCTTCAAAAAAGGCCTGTAGGGAGGGGATGATTTAATCTCTGGCTTCTCTAACTTACTTTTCCCCATATTCCTTTTCATCTTGCCATTATTTCTGGTGGGAATTAAATTAAGTAATAATCATAGAATCATTTTGGTTGGAAAAGACCTTTCAGATCATTGAGGGCAACCATAAACCTGACACTGCCAAGAACATTACTAAACCATATCCCTAGGCATCCCATAGGATCATGGAATCATAGAATGGCTTGGGTTGGAAGAGATCTTAAAGATCACGTAGTTTCCACCCCCCTGCCATGGTCAGAGGCACCTTTCACTAGACCAGGTTTCTCAAAGCACCATCCACATCCAGCCTTATCTTGAAGGGATCCATCCAGCTTGAAGGGATGGGGCATCCACAGCTTTTCCGGGCAATTTTTTTTTAAAATGCCTCCTGTGAGGGTGACTCTACCACTTCCATGGGCATTATGTTCCAATGCTTGTCAATGCTTTTCATAATTCTTTTTCCCTAATACCCAATTTAGGCCTCCTGTGGTGTAGCTTGAGAAAATTTCCTCTCATTCTACCTTGTTTGAGAGAAGAGATTGACCCCCTACATGGCTGCATCCTCCTTGAGGTAGTTGTAGATATCAATAAGGTCCTTCCTGCGTCACCTTTTCTCCAGGCTAAACACTCCCAGATCCCTCAGCTGCTTCTCATCAGACTTGTACTCCAGACCCCTCCCCACCTCTGTGGCCCTTCTCTGGACTCTATCCAGCACCTCAATGTCTTTCTTGTCATGAGGGGCCCAAACCTGAGCATAGCTTTTGAGGTGAGGCCTCACCAGTGCTGAGTACAGGGACACAATCACTGCCTTGGTCCTGGTGGCCACACTATTGCTGACACAGGCCACCAGGATCTCTCTGATCTTCTTGGCCACCTGGACACATCTGGCTCATGTTTAGCTACTATTGATCAGCACTCCCAGGTCCTTTTCTGCTGAGAAGCTTTACAGCCACTCTTATCCCAGGCCGTGGTACTGCCAGGGGTTGTTGTGACCCAAGAGCCGGACCAACCACTTGGTCTTGTTGAACCTCACACAAGTGACTTCAGCCTGTCCAGATCCCTCTTCAGAGCCTTCTGACCCTGCAGAAATCAGCACTTCCCCAAATGGTGCAACATTTTTTCTGCATATTCATCACTAACCTGCAGGGTGTAGTTTGTAATGGGAAAAGAAAGCACTAAGCCACTATTTTTGTCTGCAGTTTTCCCCTGTATTTTTCATAACTGTATTTCCCAGCTGTGTTTGTTCACTGCATAAAAGCTAACAGGAGTAAATTACATGCAAATTTTGACAATTTTAGTGCTCTCTGATACAATACACAAGACAAACCTATTGAGCTGAATCACTTCTAAGGTATGCAAGAGGAAATCTACCATGCACCCGTCCATTTAGGCGTGAGACAAATTGAAATCAGTATCAAATGAGGTGTGAGAGAAAAAGCCAGCATCAGCTGGCAAATTCAATGTGTGTTAAGTGGAGTAAGGTGAGAACTTAAGAAAACTTAGATGCTGTGGTTGATTCCTTTCTCCATTAAGTAAGAGTCACTCAAGGACTCACTGATTTCACAAAATAAGATATTTTTTTAAATGCCTCCTTAAAGTTGTTGAAATTATCCCTGACCAGACCATGAAACATTCATGTCTATTTTTTTAATCAGTATTTTTATCAATACTGTTCCATTTGATTTATTTTCATTATATGATATTAATCTTATGGACACAAAAATGAAATAGCTGTTTCTTTCTTACAGGTCTCATTCTGCCTATTTCATGGGTTTTCATGAAGCATGTTATTCTTTCCAGTTTTATAAACTTATTTTCTTTGTCTTCAAAAATATCCAGGCCAATATTTGAGGTTTTCTGCAATATCAATTCTGATAAAATTTGAGGACAAAACCAGTGCAGAAAAACAGCACCTTTTTTCCTATGTGTAATATAAATCTGAGAAACTAATTTCTTACTTTGTGCTGATGTACATACTGATTAAATATTATATCTCTTTATATTTATCTCAATATACTATCACAGATAAAACAAAATATGGCTATTAATATACAGAGTTCTTGTTAATAGATTTAATTTGCTGTTTGTTTGTTTGTTTTCTTGTGAAAGCAAATAATTTTGCAACCAAAAATTGTTTCAAAAATTGCTGTTCTGTATATCTTTTCCAAAATTGCAAATTGTTACTGCTGGTCATGGTGCTAATTAGTATTTCTTTGTTTCCTTGGACTCTTGTTTTTGTGTGTTATTCCTTCAATAAAGATTGCAGAATTTTTGAAAAGAAATAATCATTTTGCTCTAAATTCATTCAGTGTCTTTCATGTGATCCTAAATGAAGTATAATCTTTAGTTCTTTTAAGTAGTGGTCTGTCCCTGTCGAGAGACAAAAATCTCTATATATTCCTTGTTCCAGAGTTGATATTATGAAAACTCATGGAACTACATTATTATGTTCTAAAAAGTATGCTGTAAATATAATGCAATAGCTATAAGTAGGGATACTTGTCCATGTAGGGGATATTTTTAATCTCAGAAAGAATTCAAAGAACAGTGTACAACTCGTATTGCAAGTTAAAAAGTGCTACTAATGCCATAAGGGACCTCCATGAGATTGAAGGAGTACAGGATGAAGTGGATAAACACAGATGTTTTACACTGAAAAATATTTCTGTGATGGTAAGCTACAATTTAGCCTAGGGTTTCAGTGGGATCTGATGAGTCACACTAAGCTGCTTTGTAAGACGTGCAACTGCTGCTGCAAACCCCGAGCTGGCTTTTTGTCCTGGAGAAACTGCACAATTACTGGGTCATGCCATGATATACCACGTGATTTTCATATTCTTGAGGCCATTCCTTGAAAAGTTGGAGACATTTTTAATGCATGGTTCATTGGATTTAAAGTATTTTCCTTTAATATGCTAAGTTTCTCCAGGAATTAGTTATTACCTTTTATTGTAGCAGTAAATTATATAATAAATGAGAGGCTTACTGTCTTTTTATTGGCAGTGTCTGAGAATAAGCAAGATTAAAGAACAATGTTAAAAATATCATCACATGGCATGTGGAATATGGTTATACTTAATCTCAGGACAAGTTTTGTAGTATAATTAGAATTAATTGGGGTTCTTTTGACATTAGATACTCCCTCTGTAAAATGAGGATAAAAATATTAACCTTTCTGATGATCAAGGAATGTAAGCTCTGCTGTTGAAAATTTAGGCTTCATCTTCCTCCTCTCTAGTGAAAAAAAAAAGTTCTTATACATGTTAAAGTATTCTCCCTATATATTAGTCTCTGCTTCAGCATTTAATAAAATAGCCCTTGGATTCCAGACAAAAGTTTGTTTTTTGTAACACACAATAATGTCTGGTTTTGTGCAGAAAAACAACAAAAAAAAAGATCATTACTGTACTCATGAGTAACCAAAAAGTAAGATAGATTATGTTTTTCATTCATCCATAGAAAAACTTGGAGGACAGGATTAGGCTTATTTCTAGAGAAATAAATGTATGTTTACTATTCAAAGATTTCAAAACTCTTTCACCATGCCTAGAAAATATGTACTGCATCATAGTTTATAAGTGACTTTTGTTCTGAGCAAGTTTTTTTTCTGATTTTTATAAAACTTTGCTGTAGTGAACTAATTTTAATAATTTTATAATTTTGTTGCCTTCTGCTTTTTTTACGCTATTCCGGTTGGAACAATTTCTCCATCCCAGTGGTACTAAGCTAAGTGTTTTAAAGAGTTCCTTGAATTTAAATGTAAAATGTAAATGAGATCCTTAACTAAATCACAGATGCAAATAACATCCAGATGGATTAGTACATGTATTTCATAAACAGTCCCTATCTTTGTAATGCATTAATTTAAAATCCTGGATCCAACATTCAGTAAGTGGAAGTTTCAATCTTCTGAAATCCTTATTTGGATCTGATCTGTATGGCTGATGTCCATCTCTAGTCAAAGGTCTCTTTGCCCAGAGGAAAGTGATTCCCACTGTAGTCACAAATAGTTGCACGTTTCCATGGGTGCCTGTGAAGCCAAAAGTTTGCTCAGGCTATGGAAGCAACCTTGTCAGAGGGAAAAATATACAGATCTCATGCTGAAATTTTTTACTGAATAAAATATTTCAAGGCCTGGCATGTCTGGACTGCATATGGAATGAGCATTTGTATATTTATATGCACATGTTTATGTTTGTATATGGTTTCCAGTTCTAAAATATATTAAAAAAAAAAAAAAAAAAAGATAAGAACCAAAAGTTATATATTTGACATCATCAACAGCAAGGATAAATGACCACTTCAGACTAAAATTTCAATTGCTGTCAATATTGTAATAAAGACATTTTGCACAAATATACCTTAATTTTATGTATGTATATGAATATGTTATAGAAATAGAATTCATGAAATATATTAAAACATTTGTAAACTGTATAATTTGATGGTACAGAGATTTCTTTTGCAAATGTATTGTTATAGTACCAAAGTCAGTAGTGGTGGAAAGAGTCAGCAGTGTTAGAGCCCAAGAGGGAGACCCAGCAACAAAAAAAAATGGGAGGTGAATGGGAGTTCCACTGACAGTGGAGACATGTCTTGGTAACAGCAGAGAGCAAAGCAAGGGACAAACAACAGAAATTACAGCTTGGGAGGCTCAGCTTAAACTTTAGGAGAAAAAAAAATGTTATCCAGGAGGTTAGTGTTGGCAATAATCCCACTTTGAGCAGGAAGCTGGACTAGATCAGCATTTCTATGGTTCCATGATATTTATTGAAAAATATCTGCCAGGTATCCCACCTTGAAACAAATAGCACACTGATACAATAACTCATGTGGTTTAAAACAGGCTTAGCTATAGACATTAATTCATAGAAGAAGTAACTGTTATTTTCCAGTTCAGTAATTTATCCCCATTTGTGAAAATATTAATGGGATTTTCTCCAATAAAATTTAAGAGAAGTGACCAATAGTAATTTACTTTGCAAGACTTCCCCACAGGGATCTCTAAAATTTACTTTCTCTTTGATAAGTATTGTAATGCTAAGAAGAGTTAAGGCAACTGTTAGGAATTATTGTCTGTATCAGCAGCTGTATCAGCACCACTCTGGATTGAATTGTTTGGTTCCACTAGTTAGCTCTCTCATTGCTCAGTTTCTTTGATCAGAAAAGATTTTCTAGCCTAAATGTGCCAAAAATGTACTTGCATGTAATAATAATCATTTAACTCAGAGGGTTATCATAGAAATATAATTACAAGTAAAAATAAATAGAATTTATTTCAGTATTCAAGTACAATGTCAGAAATTATTTTAATTTTGCTACAGTGTTCTGTAGCAAAGCAAATTATGAAATATGTTTTTGATTACAAATTTTAATTTATTCATTTCAAAATGCTTGCAAACATTCCTTATAGTCCATTCATTATCTTATGTAATTCTCTGCACTGTTGCATCCTTTATTTCAAAAGGGAGAATGACCTTGTACTTGTGAGATGCAGGCTCAGACATTTTGAGACACTCCCAAAAGTTTCCTCTTTTACTTGGCTTCTGCCAGAGGATTTTTAAATGTAAATGTAGGTGCTTTAAGTATGCCCTGATTGCTTAATGATGAATAACTGCAGATGGCTTGAGTTCTACTTGCTTAGGTACTAATTATAGATGTCTAGCTGAAATACACCCAGCATTTTGGGTTAGCAGGGGAGGAGCTTGGCTACTATTCTGACAGGTGCCAGAATAAGACCTGAAGACTGACAAACAGGAGTAATTTAGGGAATTAATGGCTGAAAAGATTGACTGTAGCTATTATTTGCTTTGGTTTTCCACCTGTAAAATAGAGAAAATAGTATTTCTTAGGAAAGAACTCTTTGAAGTATTATGAAGATGTGCTGTTTTTGCAGACCACTGTGATTTTTTTTTCTGGAAGGTGTTATATGTGGTGAGAAGAAGTTGTTACTTTTTTGTTTGGTATTGAAGGCAGATGCATAGTTAATCATGAATCCCATACTTTCATCTTTCAACCCAAATGCAGCAAAAATATTTTTTACTTGCCTTCAGCTTTACAAGCAAAATTACTGATTTCTAAATGAGCTATGTGAGCCTGAGCCTAAATCCAGCATCCACTACCTAACTGAAAGGCTTGTTCACAAGACCCTAACAGATATATCTGTTTCTTTCCTAGTCACTCTGCATGAGTATTCTTAAAAAGTCAGTGCACATTTTTAAAATGTCACTGCACTTTAACAAGTCAATGAACCTTGTAGGTTTGTGCTTCTTTCATACTGATCCTGAAGAAAGCCTGAGCTTAGTTTTGTGATATATTGGTTTTGTGATGATGACAAATTACAAGTCTATTTTAATTTACTTCATTGTTTGGTAAATTTTAACACCTCATGGTCATAGCCTAGTGAAAACAAAGCAAAGAAAAAGTATTATTCCTAGTTAATAAAAGTGAAAAATTATTAATCTTCCAACTACCATTTTCCCAAATTTACCAAGAAATATCTCTGCATATAAAGTAAAAACTCAAATGTGTCCTTCTTCCATTTCTGTTATGAAAACTCCAAAGAACCTCCACCCAAAGCAAAAATAAAAAAAAAAAATACCCTGTTGTCTTTTTATTTCTTAGTACTAATTTATAGGTAACTTACATTGTAGAAGCACTTACACTCTCAAGAACTATCACTAGGTATTTTTTACTCCCACTTGAACCTGCTAGAGAATTACTTGAAAGGATGTTTAGGACTAAGCATTTCAGCAACTGAAGAGAAAATTAACCATATATAGTGAGATATTTTATATTATTTGAATTTAAAGAGGAAAGTGGAACTACACAATAATTTTATGCTCTTGCCAGAAAGGAAAGGGTTAAATAAACTCAAGAATATACATTGAAATATCCTTCTTGCTTCATATAAATAGAAACACAAAAGGAAACAAAATATCTCCATCACTTCTCTAATTTCTGAAATTCAGATACTTTTCATGTGTTAATAAAGGAGCTGCCTGTGCTGAGAGCAAATAATTTCTCTGGGCTGGAGCTGCCATGCTGAGCACCAGGCAGCATCACGTCTCTCTGAAACTGTCTTATGACCCCAGTCTATGAAGAAATTCCTAAGAAACACTTGATCAGATAGGAAGAATGTTTTCAAGCAATAATCATGCAAAGGTTTCCCAGATGGATGATTTTGTGCCATGAATAGAACACTGTGGGGCATTGTTTTTTACAAACAGCTTTTATCCTTTCTTTTTTTTTCACACAGTTGTCTTTTATTTCCTCGCAATGTTGGTGGTAGGAATTGCTGTAGGCCTCACAGGGAACGACCAGCCAAGTTAGAGGTTCATAAAACTCTTTGTACAGGCTTAAGCCTGCCTGCATACACTGCTAAGATGAGCTCAGGGCAGCTGTGTTACCTACAGCCAAGCTCTTTTTCACCAGTAATTCAAATCAGAACATAATCTGATGTGGGATATACCAACACAGCAGTGCATCATCCTCTTTGAGCTACCTCAGGAGCTGGAAAGAATACAGGTGTTGCTCATAAAGTTCTCTTCTCAGCTGATATAACCAATTTCTCACCTGCCTACCAGTTAGCCTAACAAGAATGCAATGTTAAAGGGCCTCTTCTACTCTCTGTATCTTAACTTCCTTGAATATCATGAAACAGCACAGAACTCTTGTAAGTGTGTCCACCACCTGAGCTCCTGGATGCAGTCAGAGTTCCCTTGAAGACAGTAAAATTTTAGGAATAATATCAATAAAGAATCTAACCAAGAAGGAAGAGAAGGGAGCATTACACTCTTGTTTGGTCTTTTCCCTTTTTCCTTGCCCAGAAATAACTCTGGAGTGAAAACAGTGAAAAAAGAATTGAACTTGAGTTCCGTGCATGATTTCCAGCAGCCTCAGCAATACAAATTGGAAGCCACCCATCTAGCTGATGCACGAAGACCACTAACCATGTACTCAATAACATATTTCCAGTTTTTGCTGCCTTTTTGGATTATCTCAATGGCGCAGCTCAAGGCAGCTGCAATCAGTGCCTAAGGAGTTACAGCTGTTCGTCATGGATGTGTCAAGAAGGAGAGAGTTTGGCGCTTGTTTCCAGGGATCCTACTGTGTAGAAGGCTGGCAAGGACTGTGGAGAAGAGAAGGTACTGAAAAGAATTTCTGTAAAGCTGTTTTCCATAGCTGTGGCTTTGGTCACATGTGGTGAATAGTTGAGGTGCTTTTTGGTTGGGCAGCCCGGGCATGTTCATGGCAACTGTCAGGCAGTCAGCATTTCACAGCTGGTGACTAAACTATTGAGGGGTTTGGTTTTCAGCCGTTTTCCTTGTTATGTCTTATAAGGCCAGGCATGGAAGAATGTTTGTAATCAAATAATTATTCTTTACATTTGCTGTTTCAGGTTCCCAGCACGTGAGGTTGGGTCAGACTTTCAGTCAAACTCATAATTTTGGGAAAAGCACTCTTCAAAGACATGTGGGTAAGTACAATAAAGCTGCTGAAAGGAGACTTCCTAATTTATTTAGAGTAAGAGAGAGAGAGAAGGTTCTTTTCTTATCCCAAACAAGCCAATGACTTTGTTTTAATTATATCATGGTGAAGAAGGCCCAGTGTTTTTTGCTGCTGACCTTTTAAGATCTCAACAGCAACATTATTTGCAACTCTGGGCAGTTGCCATGGTGCAATGGACTTATTTTTAGCCAATAGCTGGATGATTAAGCCTGGCAGAGAATGATGCAGATATATGGTGACAGAAAACTTCTCACATGGGATTTGTCCAGAAATCTACTGGACATCTTTTTTTTTGTGCAAATGTAAACTGCCTTTATTTGATTCAAGTTTCACTCTGGTCTTCTGTGGTTGCCTGAAACACGAGTGACCAACTTGAAAACGAATTAAAAAAAAAAATATTGTTACATTGTAAGGAATTTTCATTTCCACAGGTAGTGTAGAAGATATATATTGACAATTTTAATACAAATCAAATGATTCACAGATTATGGAATCTTTTTCCATATGGCACCCATACAGTGCAGTTTTATGGGTCTAGCTCTCCAGCTGCATCAGTTTATGGGAGGTGTATATGCCTACGACTGTCTCTTGGTGCTGAACATATTTCATGTCTTACCTCCCACCACTATGGCAAAGGTAAACAAAGCAGGATTTAAAAGATAGAAGAGGATGAATGAATCCAGCAGTCTTTTTGTCAACCAAAGCCAGAAGATAGAGAGGAAGTGATATGTAGCAACAGGAACCTCATGGAAATTCCTGACAGTTATGCCATTCTCCCACAGATTTTACAAATGTTTTGGATAATCCTTAGTGCCATTATGACAGGGACTGTACACATGAATGCAGATGATGTCTAACAAATGTCTTTCCTCTCTCTTCCTCTGTGTGTGTATTTATGCACATTCATACATATAAAATTACAGTCATCTCTTAAACAGAACTTTTATTGCAAGACATATCCTAAGGAGCTTCATGAACCATAAAATGTGACAACAAAGCAAATAGGTACCATGTGCTCTACACAGTCATGGGAGAGACATTTACAGGCACTCAGGGATCACAGTGATATACCTGCATGGATTCAGGTTATACCAAGCATGAAGAAACTCTAGAATTTTTAGAATAGTTATGTGCATTTTCAATGCCTATTTCATATATAAAGTCCACATATGCCAAGACTCTAACATGATTTAGGAACAGTTTTTTCTAATGGTTATGTGACTGAAAGGTGGAAAACTAGCAGTCTCTAGGCTTTTGGAAGTGTATTGGGGAAAATGTTAATGAAGAAGATTCATGGAGACTGATGTTAGAGAGAAAGGCAATTAAGGCTGGCCTCAAGCTATGTTCAGCACCAAGAGACAGGCAATGTAGGCACATAAACCTTCAATAAACTGATGCAGCTGGAGAAGTAGACTCATAAATCTGAAATCTGGCTGGCACTTTGTTGGTTTCCCATGAAATGCTGCTACCTGTTCAGGTATGGCTATAATATAATTATTGAACCACCTATGTGTGTCCTCCAAACATGAGAAACAGTGTGTACCAAACATTCATATAAGCATGCTAAAATAAGATTAATAAAATAAATAGAGGAAAAAATGGAACAGAAAATATCTCTCCTTCCACAAAGTAAAAATTTAGTACAGAAGGGAAAGCACAGTGAAATTTTTGGTTACTTTTAAAAATATCCTCTCTTAACAGTTCCCTGTCACAATCAGTTTATGTTCAGTTCATTGTAACCAGATTAATTGTGTGGAATATTATAGGCAATGTAACTTTTTGAATGTGCTTTAATAACATACAGTAAATGCTGTCCTTAGTAAAACTTAGTAAAATTATGAATGAAAGCAAACAAGAGATTCAGAAGCAACATCTAACTTCTCTGCAACCTAAAGAGGAAAAACTCAAGATGTTCTTTCTTTTTCCCTTATCAATAAAACTGTTTCTCACCAAGAGGCTTATTCTGAAAAAAAAAAGATATTCCACTTTTGAAAAAAAAAAATTAGATTTTTTTTTTTACAAAACTCATTAGATACTTAAAATTGCATTGTATTTTTTTCAGTAAAACCAGAGATGTTTGCAAAATCAGATTATTTTTTTAATTTGCTCTTTGTTTAAACAAGGGGGGGTTATTTCTTATATCTGCTTCTACATCTCAATTTTTTTTTTTTTTTTCAAAAGGTCTTTGCAATTTATAACTAATGTAGAACTGGAAGCATGATTTTCTTGGACATTGTTTGGCCAAAACTGATGAAAGAATTCTTGGATAGTGTGAGGGAGATTTAGAGGAGAAAGAAGAGAAGATCAGGAAAATCAATGAATGTTGAAAGAGGTTACATAATGAGAAAATGAAAATTTTAACCTCCTGCAGGAACAAAATCAATTATGGTAGTGCATTGTTGATTTGGGTTACAATTTCTTTATGCATGTGAAATGGAAATAGGGGAAGTGGAAAATGTGCACCCAATTTCTGGAAGAAGTTTGCAAAATCATTAACTGTGTGCCAGCAAACTGCCAATAACAAATGAGCCCAAGACCATAAATACAATTTTTGTGTTGAATTATTTGACTAGTTAGAGCCAATAAATCTTTAAATCATACCTTCCTTCTGAGGTATCTTTTATTGTGTGCTTTCACATTCATGTAGCTTTATTGATTGTATCTTCTTCACTGCCATATGTTAAATTGCAAGCAGTAAAATTGAAACATTAAATCACATTCCTTTCCTTTCATGTGTCACTTACCTATTGGGAACATATGTTACACTGGCACAATAAAACTTGCCCTGAAGGCGTAGTCTGTGTACGCAAGGCTGTGAAAATGGAGGCGTATAAAAATGTCCCAGTGTCCTACCTGAAGATTAAGCTTCAATAAAATAAAATTATAAATATTTCAAACATAAAATATGACTTGTAATGATGTAGTATCAAATTCTCTAGAGTCCATGGCTGTAAAAGGAATGCAGAGGATATCTGCAGCATGTGTCTTCCAGCAGATTTTACCACCCCACCTATGATGAAGGTCACAATATTTCCTTGAAAGGGCTTAACTCAGACACTCTTCCCATTCAGTTGAATTTTTTGCCAGATTAACCTAGCTAATATTTCTTCTTTTTATAATGCTTTTTTTTTTTTTTGCTATACATCTGAGACAACTGAAACCTACAGAAAGAAAATTAATAATAATATCAATATGTTTTAAAATAATATCTGATACCTATCTAATTGAAATTAATGCAGAAAATATTTACTTACGCCTCCCTTAGAACTAGACTGGTTCTTTCCTAGACACAGGTTTTGAACTACATAACACTTCTGATAAAATAATTCCTTAAGGCTCCTACCGTTATAAAGAGCTAGAGGAGATAAAAATCTAGCTTTTAGTCAGTTTTGTTCCTTGCTCATAAGCACCAGATGATCCTCATACTAATGACTCAATAGTTTGATTATAAACTTATATTATACAAACAATGTACAAACTTACTAAAAGGAAGTGAAAATTGCAAAATTTGGGTTTTTAGCAGCACCCATACTTCAGAAAGTTTTGCTTATCTTATTTCTTCTCTCTTGTCTGGCCTTGGCAGAGATTGTTCAGTAGCAAGAAGCATGGCATGGCAGTTTGAATAAAGTGAAGAAAATATTTTTTATAGCTGAATGTTAAGTTAGCTGAAACCAGAGAGCATATAATTGTCAAAACCACACTGGAACTAACTCACCTATTCTTCCTAAAAGTGCCATGGGGTTTTCATTTCACAATTGGTCCATGGGACATTAGAGTTTATTGTTTGTTCCATTTCAAAAGGCTGTGAAATATTGAGATTGAAAGTAACTTTAATTTCATTTCCAAAAGAAAGAACAAAGTTTAACTGATATTTTCTAGAGCATGAGTCCAATAAAACAGCTGGAGTTTCAATGAAAAGGTCTTTTATCTCCATTATAAAAATGAATTTTCTGTGTTGTTTGGGAGAGATGCTTGGATCATAATGCAACAATTTGACTATTCTTATCTATCTTATCCAATTATTTTTCTTCTGACTACAGTCCTTGCAAATGAGTTTTTCAATAAAAAATGAAAACAATGTCTGACTTAATGGGCATTATAAAGAAAAGCTGTCAGTTCATCCAATCCTTATTATTTCATCATGAAAAGTCTGATTTTGAGGCATTATCCGTTGCTTTTTATTCTCAAGCCCAGGAGGGAGCAAATCAATTGCAAATGCAAAATTTGTCAAATGCCTTGGGCCCAACCCTTGCAGAACAAGTACAGCCCATGCTAAATGGCTGTGCTCCACAAAAATTACAATGGGGTAGTGGGAAGGAGTCTTCAATCCTTGCCAGTAAAACTGCTTATGCAGCTGGGTCACAGATGCTAATTTAGAGGAAGGGGCACAGAAGTGACTGCAGGCATTTTTTTCAACATATTTGATCTGCTATATCTGTACAGCCTTTCAATGTTATGAATGTCCATGAACTAAAAATATCAATACAAAACAGGGAGGGTGTAACAGTTTTTATATATGTCCTCTTGTAGCTGTTGCTGCCCTGTTTGTCAGCCAACTTTCAAATCTCCAATGAATGCATCAGTCCCATAGATGTGTATCTTAGGGTAGGATACACTTCAAATTTTAGTCGTTTGAAGATTGGTATTTAAGTATGAGCTGGTTATCCTTCCTTTACAGCAAAGCAAGATTTTTCAGAGACATCGATTTCTATTTTTGATAAAGGTAAAAGAGTGTTTGGGTTTTTTTTTGATTAATATGAAAGGAATTTAGGTGATTTGATCACAAATCAGCTCTTTTCATACCCTTAAAATCCCATTCCTAGTTCTCATTTATTATTCTTACAGAGCTGGATTCTACAGACCTCTGTCACTCCTAAGGCAGCCCCTTCCTGGACAACTAATAGCACTGTTTTCAAAGAGTTAACTGGACTGTCCTTACTTCCCAGCGAATAAGCGTGGTCAAATCTGGCTCTCCTCCCAAGCATGTTGAATAAGGTTGGCTAAGAATCCTTGATTTACTGTGAACAAATAGTTAAAGCAAAATTCAAACCAGATAAATAGATCATTTATGTAATAGTCACTCATTACTACCACCCCCTGCTACTATGACATTATGAATGCAAAATATCATAATGGAATTAGAGTTGTGAGGATTAACTGCATTGAAAATTCTGTACATGGCTATGTGTGGCTCAGTTTTGTGAGTGCAGTTTTCTTGTAGAACCATCCAAAAACTTTAAAAAAACCCCAAACTCCATTATGTATGTGAAACTGTCTTTGTATAGCTTAGAGTGAAAATATAGCACAGCAAAAGAATATTTCTAATACAATGATGTTCTCGTCTGCAGCCGTGTGTGTTAAAAAAAGTGTATGGTTGCATTTAAATCAGCTGGGCAGATAAGGCCGGTCTTTAAAAAAAGCAGAGTAAGCTGGTCTGCACTGAAGTTTCTGTTGTTGCAGAAAAACTGCAACCAAGAGAACTCACCAAAGTTAGGCTGAATGTCTGACAAACACACATATATACATAAATAAACACATATATACAAGCCTGTACAGCCTAAAGTTCATTGTTGCACAAAAACACAGTCAGAGCTTTACAATAAGAGCCTCTAACATTTTGAAAGTACTTGGAGTCAGGTAATGCTTTGAGACAGATCTGCATAGACAGTGTGGAAGACTTTTAACCCGAAGAAAGCCAGATTTCATCAGAATACATGTTAGGACAACTCTGTAAATACAGCTCATTACAACTCAGTACAGAAAAAAGGGTTTATGTACAGCTCTCCACAGTGCCTCTGCAGGGATGCTCTCAGCTTCTGGCCAGCTTAGTAGCTTTGAGTTGCAGCAAAATTGGCACAGCTCTTTCTGGCCCTGGGGATGTTTTCTTTCCTCATTTCTGATCCCTGGTTGTCTCTGCCTGTTGCTCCTCTCAGCAAGCTCTTCCACTCAGTTGTGTGAGGACATTTCTATGATATTTGACTCCTTGCTGGCCAGCTTGCAGTCTCTGTAATCTTGTACCCTCTGAATGAACTAAATCATTTCCAAGGAAGGAAAATTTTTTCTACCCAAGGAGCTTCACCTGACCCAGGGGTTTTTCTTACAACAATGTAACACATGAACAGAAACAAACAAATAACAGTACTATTAACATTTGTATGTAGTACTACTATTTTATATACACGTGTGTGTGTGTGTGTGTGTGTGCATTCCTTAGCAACAATATTATTTACTGACCCTAGGCAAGAAAGAAAGGATACATGGAGGGTTTGCAGTACCCGGTGCAAGACTGGAAGTGCTCAAAAATCAACTGACTGAATCACACCTATGGCAAAGACTGGTTCACCTATGCAGGATATTGTTACACAAGTTTGGCTAAAGAGCCTAAGCAGGCAATAGTGTCTTTCTGATAATATCCAAAACGTACCACAGGAAGAAAGATTCCTTACAGAGCCCCGCAGATAAAACCAGATAACCAAGACTTTGTATACTGAGAAATCCCTGCAGATGAGAAAATAAGAAGCATTAAATTGAGAATATCTCTGAATTACTTCTATTCTTTAGGGAACTGGCACCAACCCAAGATGAGCTTTAATTCAGAATCTGTAAAAAAACAGCGTAAGTCAACCTCTCCTTGCAAGAAGACATTCTGAGTTTTGGTTGCTCTATTTAATTTTTTTTTTTAATTTAAACAGGTGGAGTAATAGCAGTCATACATATTCTATTTCTTCCAGTGTATTTAATAATATTTTTTTACTAAGTGTAAGATATGTGAATACTCCTGAATGTAGACTGCACAAAAAAATTGCATCTTAAGCCACCAGCAGCTTGATGAAGAGGAACTCGCATACAGGGAAGTTTTCTATTCAAACAAGGAAAGTCGTATTTGATGACAGAGTTTCTAAAATGTGTTTTTTTCATTATTCCAAGCAAGCCACCAAAATCCCATTAAGTGAATGTAAATATGATTCCTTGAAACCAAACCACATAATTGCATAATAAAGATCTATTAAACATATATTTTAATGAGAGAAAAGTACAATACGTAAAATAACTTAAAAAATATTTTCTTCATAATCCTTGCCACCAATCAACTCTTGAATAGAGGAAATTTCTGGAAAATCTCCATATCCTAGCAATACTTATTGCTGTTGAGTTCAACACTCCTGTTGCAAATTTATCTCCTCCTTTGTAATTTTGTTAAAAATACAGAGCAACTTGACAAAAGTAATATTTAAAAAAAATAAAACAACAAACACCCAAATAACCACCCTCTTCCAATACAAAACTGTATGAACATTTTTAGACAATAATTTAAGATAAACTCTCTATGAAAACCATTTTTAGATTGACAAAAGTAAAAATTTCTGACCTTAGAGTAATTGTTATTTATACTTGATGAGAAAATTAACTACATGAATTTTCTTGACCCTCTCAACTTTTCTTAAAAAAGCAGCAAACCTTTCTGGATTAGTTATGTCATTGCTGAGATTAACTCGTATTTTATTCCTCAGTTTAGAGCTTGAAGAATATTTGCACATTGTATCTGCCTATTCAATCCGCCTATCTGTCTTAGATAACAAAGGGAACAAACCATTGAGATCGTTAAAATGTTAAAAATAAAAGGAACAATAAAAAATATTTTAAACTTTGGTAAACTTACCCCCAGAATGGTATAATGGAAGTGGACTGAGAAACACTAAGAAGAAAACCATACCTCATGTGTGGAATTTTATTTTCCAAAAAACCTTCCAGCTTTTATGCAAAACAACTCTCTAACACTCTTTCCTGTCTCAATGGTGCTTAGATTTTCTTGAGAGGAAAAAACCCACAAAGCAAATCCTGAAAGAAATCATCCCATTTCATATCTTTTGTTCACACTTACCAAGTAGTTCATGTTTTTCTGTAGTAAGGCTGAGGTGTGAAATTTGCTTTTGTCCTGTTTCACCCAGTCAGCAAAGCAACCATTCTAGGCAATGCTCCAGGAGACTAACCTCCACAAAAAGTAAATCTGGTTAATATTAGTAGCCTACATTGCACTGCCCACCCTTGTAGGATGATGATGAAACCACTTTTCCCATCTGACATTCCAACATGCCATCTCCGAAATCTAATAGCTAAATCTACTTTAGAAAGATATTTCCAAGTAACCCACATTCACAGCATTTTTCTGTAGGCTGAATTTATTTTTAAAGCCTGTGCATCTTTGTTTGTCCAAGAAAAGGACACCAAATGCCATTCCTATCAATTACTAAATACATATATATGATCCATTTGGAAAGTATTGTAAAAATTTGAAACTGTAAATATCTTTGCAAACTTCAGAAAAATCAGACCGATATGTTTAAAGGTGCTGTGAATACATGGGTGCCAGATGTACTGGGCTACAGAAAACATCACTCTTTTTTGTTATTTACTACTTAGGGTCCACATGGCAGGCTATTGGTAAAACATAATGTGTTCACTAAGGAGGTTCACAAATGATGAGTGATGTCAGCATTTACTGAGATAGAAATTGAGAAAACAAAGACATGTCAGTGTGGAATATGATCAAACTAATGGCAGCACAACTTTGAACTTATAGAAGTTCTAACCACCTGGTTTCCAGAATATTGAGCTCAGGGTGGAATTACTGTTCTGGTTCTCCTGTAACACTGCCATGATGGAGGATTGGTTTTCCAAAATAAATATAATGAAAACAAGCCTGGGCAGTTGTGTATACCCAAAACACTCTGCAGGACTAGGCCCAGATGTGAACAAATGGCTCAGATGTACACTTTATAAGCCTTGTGATTATTTTCTGCTGAATTTAAGGGGGAGAAGTAGCAAACGATGTATTTTTACATAGTTCAGAAAATATTTGCTACCAGCCAACCTTATCTCAAGCTAGTAGATCTTCTCCTGCATTTCAAATCAGAGGCATGCTGTCAATTCCAGTACAACTGCTACATTTTGCATGATTATATGTAGTCCAAGTTTTGATTATGGTCTATGGGTATCCTTGCAATATTAATTGATTCATTGTATAATTCTTTAGTTATAATAACGAATATGTAAGGCAAACTAAAACCAAGATTATAACTGCAATAAATAACACAATAATTCCATAAAAATATAATTACAATACTGAAAAGTAGGAAGAGAATTGGAGAGTAAGATTAATAATTGAAATAATTTTTCTCTTCCCAAGTAAATTTGAATTCCCATTCGTCCATAACTTAATGATATGCATCTGAGATCATTGAGATTGTTCTTTCATCTAAGATTGGATTCAGCTCCTCAAAATGTAGCTGTGAACAAACCAGGTAGAAAGTTTAGCCATACATCTCCAGTCTCACTATGCCTGATGCAAAAAGGAGGGTCATTTTCCCATTTCTTTTAGGAGTGAAAAAACTTTCCCTATGGGTATCAGTCTCTTCTCCCAGGTTACAAGTGACAGAAAGAGAGGAAGTGGACTCAGATTGTGCCAGGGGAGGTTTATAATGGATATTAGGAAAAAATTATTCACTGGAAGGATGGTCAGGCATTGGAATAGGCTGCCCAGGGAAATGGTGATCCCTGGAAGTGTACAAAAGATGTGTGGATGTGGCACTTGGGGGCACAGTTTAGTGGTGAACATGGCAGAAATGAGTTAATGATTGGACTTAATGATCTTAGATGTTTTTTCCATCCTTGATGATACTATCGTTCTAAGAATTGGTAAGAAAAAAAAAATCATTTCCTTCAGTATGAATTATCAGGATGAGTTTATTTATAGCACGCATTAACTTAGTGATTCAGTGTTGCTACTTTATGAATTCAATGCCCTTTTCAGATTTTCAGATATTCAGATATATTCAGATTTTCAGATATTCAATGCACTTCTGATTTTAACTGTTCCAACTCATTATATTATCAAAGAAAGTTTTTGTATCCAAAGGATATAAGTTGAGGTATACCAGCATGAAGTTTTGAAGGCTTTCATTTAAATGACATACTGGGCTTCTATCAGAAATCAGTAAATTTACAGAATATTGTTCTGGGGTTTATAATTGTATTTTCATTATTAATAATGAATCACATTTTCTTCTGGCATAAGCTGTCACAGCTCCTTTGAAATCAATGAGACCATGCCATTTTATTATAACTGAGAATTGAGCCCTTTGCACCAGTTTCTGCCTGTTGATATTCTGTGAAATAAAAGTGCTTTCGTTTTGAGTTGAGCCCTCAGGATTGCACCAAATAGTCTGGCAATTTTGTATGCCAAATCTGTGGGCTGTTGCTGGTGTGTGGTAAATGCGTAGATGATATACAGAGGAACTGGAAACAGAAAGACATCTCTGCTTGAGCTATTTCATCCTCCACATGTGGTGTCACTTTAGTCAACAAAAACAGTTTATTTCCTTATGTGCGTCTTTAGTTTTCTATTTTCTTGCTTTATTTGGGCTATAACAATGTTAAAAATGTTGTTTTAGTTAATTTTTTGATTGAGTGCCCAGAAGCTTTTGCTCTGAACGAAGAAAGCTTCGAAGTGTGAAAATTTTAGCATTTAAAATTAAGTTTCTGTCTTACAAATATTTGCAAACATGCTCAATTCAGAGGTAGTCATCCTAAAATTTCTGAACTGTGAATGTTTTGCAAGCATATGGTATGAACAGATGATATAGAACAGGATAATAGGAGTTTGTAAGAAGAGCCTAGCAATATCATGGCTGAGTTCTATACTTATCCATCTAACTGAATCCATTAACTACTATAACTTGCTTTGCCATGTAGAGTTACTCTCTATATAATTACTATAACTGTGATTATTAATTTACATTTAAAATAAAATGACTGTATATTTAGACTTAGAGATGTGTTTGGGATTCTATTCAAGGAATAAAGACTAAGAATTTTTTTTTTTAGTTATGTACACCATTTTAATTATATGGGTCTATGTTTTGGATTCATACAAGAAACAAGTGTTTTTGTTATTGCTGAGCAGATCTTACACCCTGCCAAGGCCTTTTCTGCTCCTCACCTCACCCCACCAGCATGTAAGTTGGAAGTGCACGAAGAGCTGGGGGGGACACAGCCAGGACAGTTGACCTTAACTGCCCAAAGGCATGTTCCAGACCATATGGAGTCGTGTTTAACATATAAAGCTGGTGGGAAAGGAAGGAAAAGAGTTCAGAGTTACATCATTTGTCTTTCCAAGTCACAGCTACATGTGATAGTGGAGCCCTGCTTTCCTGGGTATGGCTGGACACCTGCCTGCCTGTGGAAAGTGGGGAATGAATTCCTTGCTTTGCTTTGGTTGAAAAACCTTCACCTATTGAACTGTCTTTATCTCAACTCACAACTTTCCACACTTTCTCTTCTGATTCTCTCTCCCATTCCACCAGAGGAGGATGAGCGAGTGACAGTGTGGGCTGAGTTCAATCTGGATTTAAACCACGATAGTGGAATAGAACAGAGTGAAATAAATTCTGTGTCTGAGGACACTGAGAACTGAAACTAGAAAAAGTAAGAAATGAATGTGATCTCACAGCTATGAAAGAAGAGACAAATAAAGGAATGAATGGGTTGGTACTGTAGTATGTAAATAAAAATGTGATTCCTACATTTCAGATAGGAAGTAGAAATCAAAGATAATCAGACATGATCTAAGTTCTCTGAAGGATTGTTGGAGATATTATATTTTATTTTATTTCAAGACCAGTAGACACCACTACTGTTATCCATTTTAAACTCATATCATAAACAGAAGAATTAAGTGAATGATTTTGCACTGTCCCCAAAATTTTTGACTGAACCAGTAAACATCTTTCAGCAACGTATCCTGAAAGACTCATCACGATGAAGAACAATACCTAGGTTATTAATAAACTACCTTATTAAGCTATTATACTACTTTTATTTCAACTTCAGCCCTTAGATCTGGTCACATTTTCCACTGGATTAAAGGCTGTCCTGCAATGTTAGCAATGTCATGGACCAGTAAAATTTTCTGATAATCTTAGAGACAATGAACCTAGGACACTAAAAAAGGACAGTGTGGAATAGCAGATTTAGGTAAATGTAAGGACTCAGAAAGAAATGAGAGGAAACATGTGATGTCAGTTTTGTGAAATAAATTCTCATCACAGGAGAAACATGGCAAAAGAAATCACATTTTTGCCAGATGCATGAAAAGCAAAACATATGGCTTGTTTGTCTCACATTTTTCGCATATTTCTTCTGTGTTGACAGACAGGTTTTGGGAAGATGGAAAGTGCCTTTCATTTCAGTGAAAGATCCATAACTTTTTCATCTTTCTTATTTCTATGTTTGCCAGCTTGAAAAAGACTGTCTCAAATGGTTAAAAATATTCTAAAGAACGTTAAAACCAGGCATATATTGGAAAAATTAAAGAACGATCGAGAAATTTTGATTGAGTCCCACAATTTTATATATCTTTTTTTCCAAATTCTTTGGAACAGAATTTTAGCAATGAAAGGAAACAGTACTTAAATATCCCTTTATTTTTTTAAGATAGAGAAAAATCTGTTCAAACTGATTGAAAAGTTAAGGTAAATGGCTGATCTACCTGGCCAACATTAAAAAAAAAAAAAAAAGCAAACCCCCCCCCCCCAGATTTTTCTACACTCATAAGTGTGACAGTCCCTAAATATAGATGCCTAGTGCTGGGAATAGACTTCACAGATGGGCTCCCAAGTTTGTCTCAGTCAACAGAGACATTTTGGCAGCTGAGAGTGGGCTTTGAAATACACAGTGGATTGGGCAATAGGACAGCAAAACACATTGAGGAAATCTGTCCTCTGCACAGCCTGGAGGATGTCTGTCCCTTGAGCATCTGGTCTTGCTTCATAGATCCTAACCTTGCATCTGGATGTCCTGGGAACATGACACCAGGACATCTAAGGAGGTATCAAGTTCAAAACTCCTCCATTTCAGCATAAAGCATAGTTATATGAGCCCATACCTATGTTCTTCCAAGACCTTGCATTTCAAGGAAATCTTGTTAGCATCAGAAAGTATTTGTCATAATTCCTTTCTCATTTTAGCAGGTCCTGGGTACTGCAAGCAAGGGATGAAATTGCAAAATTTTTCACAAAGAAGCAGTTGAAGGGAGAACTTATTTATAAATATATATTTATATATATTATTTTCATGGCTTGTTCTTTCCCTTTTTAAAAAAAAAAATCACTACTTTGTTTCTCATCTTGCCATTTTTGAAATAGATTTTTTTTTGTTAGAGTTGTATGAAACTGCAACTCAAAAGGGTGCATGAGGTTAGCTATGTGTAAGTGCCACTGTGCTGGTAGTTAAACACACCAGTTTAGAGCAACTTGTCTTTAAAAATGATCCCAGAGTGGTGACATCAATGATTTTTGTTATGAAATGGAGATGAGAAATGATAATTAGTAATTCATCTGCAGCATATAGGTCGGCAGTAAAAGAATTACTACAAATTAAAACCCAGAAGAGTTACACACAAGTCATGTAACAAGGACAGAAATAGGCTGTACATCAGGAAGGTATTATATATATATATATATAATATATATATATATATTATATTTTTTTAAATATATAAAAATCTGACTTAAGAAAAGTCCTCTGAAATGCACTGTTTCAAAGCAGGAATGCAGTGGAGTCAGTGAGATAAAATAGCAACCAATAGGACTATTCATGTCTATAAGTGTTTAAATATTTTGGGGGTAACAAGGGAAATGTTTTGCATGAAAAGTAAGACAAAATTCAGCTAATGAATATGCTTAACAGTATGCAGCAACTATAGTAAGAATCTGTCTGAGAAGAAATTTTGTAAAAATTGAATAAGGGTCCTGACATTTGTATCTTTGTACAATACCTTTATAAATCACTCCTGCTGAACCAAGTCAGCGTCCTGCTATGCACAGCTGCTTGTCCAGAGAAGTTCAAATAGAAAAAATATAGAAAAAAAATAATGTGGAAAAACCTTATACAGCTGAAAAATTAGGCAAGCACAGTTTGTACTGGATAATTAGTCATGTATTGGCAAGTCCCAATTATCCAGGGTGTCACCAGCTCAGAAGTCATTTGACAGTCTGATTTAGCCTGCAAATATCTAGTTACATGCTAAATAAAACAGTCATTTTTTGCTAATGCTGTTTTAGCATAAGATTCTTTATCTATTTAGAAATTCCTGCCAGTGTGTTGGAATTTCAGCATTCAGAACAACTGGAGAAGCAAGTCCTTAACTAAGCCACTCAGAAATTTCTCTGCTCTTACAAAATGGGTTATCCATGTGCAGCAATCTATCCTATGACAGTTGCTCACACTTTGTTGACCTGAGCCAAAAAAAATGCAGGTATCGTCCAGAAAGGCAGTGGTAGCTAAGACAAAGTTTGTTGGATTGCAATTAAAGGTTAACTTAGATTAAAAAAAAAAATTTACAAAAAATAACTCATGCAACTTTGGTTAAAAACAAAAATGTCCATTTCAGAGAATGCCCAAGGAAAATTCTGCTTCATGAAAGTGGACGGAAATGGTACTTTTGGAGTGAGCAAAGGAGCTTTACAAATGGGCCAGGTAATAATATTATCCAAACAGTTAGTTACATTTTGGAACTTAGGAATTACCAGAATGGTGACTTGAAATTAATAAAATCCCCTCCAATTCACCTAGACAGAAGATGAGCAAAGAATGCTTCATCCATTTACAAAACAAATGAATGAAGTTTTTCCATTTCTCCAGATGCATTAGATTAAAAGGAGATCAAGCCAAGGAGACGGTTTCAGACTGCTAAGAGCTAATACTCCATTAAAAGCAGATTAACACTGAAAGCTCAATTGTTCTACACATTTTTCTTATAGATTTTAGTGTCACCTTCTAGGGTGCAAAATGCAGATGATGACTAGAAATGCTAGGTCAGGGAATAAAGGTGAATTCAAGGTGAGAAATGTCTTAAGACTAGAAAGAGAGAAAAAGTATATCCAGCCAGAAAATCCATAAGATGAATTGGTATGATGGTGTAGTTTATGCTTTCCCCTTAGGGATAGTGTACTTACTACTAAGCAGATGATATCAATGCCAGATCTGAAATGAGAAGAGTGCTTTTGCTTTTTTGCTGTGAGCAGAATTTAGTAATATCTACAGGGAAATACAAGGGTCTGGCTTATATTTACTGTAAGACACACAAGAAATTAGAAGTGTGAAAATATATTAGCATAGATTTGTGACAACTGGATATGTAGAGAAAGATGATAGGTTTTCTAGCATTTGAATTCTTTAAACACTGTTCTAGATTAATAGGCTTCTATCGTCTAGGGTTTGACATTCATAGATATTTATATTAGTTTTCCCTCAAATATTTAGGGGATAGTCAAGAATTATTGAGATTTCATTTTATTGGCAATCCAAGACCTATTTCTAAAATATTGGATTGTACTCCGTGTTTCAGGAAGAAATCACAAGAGCAGGAATTCTCACTGGCAAAGTATTTTTATGGCAATAACTGAAAGAATCTTTTATTCTAAGAATTTTTTAAGTTGCTTATCTGCCTCTAGATAAAAGGCATGCCATGTCCTTAGAAATAGGGAAGAACAAGAATAAGGAATAATACTTAAAACCAAAAGCAATAGACAAATAGCTACTTGCATTATTCATGAATGGTCATTTGACTCAGAGGTCAGAGTTTTGATCTCCATCCACCAATCATTATAGCTCAAATAACATCAGCACACTGCAATCACAGAGTAATATGGCAGTAAAAATAAAGCCTACTGGCACTTGACAGTAGTTTGGAATAATAAAAGTGGTACAGTGATATGGCAAGTGAGGTCAATGTCTAGTTTAGGAGCTGTAATTGTTTACGAGCCTGTCTGGAAAAGCAGGTTTTGATGTTTATGCTCAAAGTTCTTGGTGAGCAGAGATTTGGCCAGACTGGTGGAAAAAGTAATGCTTTTTAAAAGAAGTTCAGCTTTCAGAATGGTTTCCAGCCCTTATATTTTTGTTCATCAAGGATGAATGGCCACTAGGACTGCAAAGCAGTCCTTGGGGCTTATGATTTAGGCATAACAAAGACAGTTGACAACATTGCTACAGATCCAGTACTAGTGATTTTAAGCTGTGTGCTTCTTATTTTGACATGTTCTCAAATATGATTTTTCTGACCAGCCATTTAGTCAGGTTCTTTAGAAAAACATAACTATTTCTTCCCTTTTTCTGTTTGGTTACAATGATGTTTGCTTTAAGTGTAAAAAAGACTTTAACAATAATGCTGATTATTTCTGTCACCTGTGGCTCAGTAGATGGGCTTAAGCAGTTCATTGAATGTATTTTTGGAGCCCAGACAAAACCTCAGTGGAAAAAAACTAGACATTCAAAAGTCCATGCCATGTTTATGTAGTATTTTCTAATATTTCACATGCAATTACAGTTAGTGTCTGGCTGCCCTCTAACTTACCTGCCTCTGCTTTGTGGTTTCTCTAGTCAATAATTTAAACATAGAAAAAGAAGAAATGTTTTTATCTCTGTCTGTTTTATGGATTTTAGGAGCTGAGTCAAAGTGAATTTACCAATGGGCCAGACAGGGATGTACAAAGATTAAAATAGATTTCAGACCTGTTATTTAATTCAGGAAGCATTTGCAGGTGGTGAATATTAAATATTTTCATCTATCCTGAGTTTTACTGAACTAGAGATTACTTTTCCTTCTGTAGTGAAATTCAAACTTCAGCAGTCATGTGTAGTGTAAACTGAAATCTTGTTTATAGAAAGAGATGACCCTAAAAATTAAAATTTATTATCAGATCCAATTTTTTTTTGGCCAAAGTTGAGGACTTTTGGACATATAGTTATATTGCTTACAACAGAATTTGAGTTTGTCATTAAGTTCAGGCATAGATCCATATAATTGTTTTTCTGAAGTATGAGGACATCCAAGTTCATTCTAATATATAGGAAATTATTATATTGTCTTATTTTCCCTTAACTGCATATGACTTGGCCGTAGCTCCCTTTGCAAGAACAAATTGTTTAAATCAAATTATGGTGTGTATACCAACAGCAGTGGTAAAGCTACTTCAAAGTATGTGCAGAAAAATATCTGGCCCCCTGCCTTTTCCCTGGAGAAGATGTGGAACAGCTGTTTGGCCAGGGAGCTCTGGCCGCTCGGCCCAGAAAAACACGCAGGGATTGCTGTAAAGGTGGGAGATGCCAATGCCACAACTTCTGCAACTTGGTTCTTACTTTGCCATGGCATTTGCCTGTTGCAGGAAGTACAGGTAGGTGTTTTTGACTATAAAGATATGCCTCCTGTTTGTAGCTTAGCTATGAATATTTCCACAGTCAGCATAATCTTGTGACACCTTCACCTAGACTACAGACATGATTGGCTAAGATTCCTCTTATAGTTAATTTTTGAGCTAGTAATAATTAGATTCTGTTATGGTCAAAAGGAAAGGGGTAGAAAGTTGTATGGTATGAGTAGTCCTTTGGTAAATACATTGTTTAAAATAGATCAGATAAATCACTCTCTAGAAGTAATTTTTTTGTCAGTCTACAAAAGAAGTCTTGACACTAGTTAATACACATATATCCACATTGTAAGCTTTTAATGTTGGGTCAGATGAATCCCAATTTGTGCCGAAAGTGTTTACAGTGACTTAGAATAACTTGATGAGACTGGAAATAAGTTGAATAAAGATGAGTGGAATTATTCTTTCAAAAGGTTACACAAAACAGCTATAGAAAACCTAAGCCTGAAAGTTTAGAGAATGCAGATACTACAAGTACACATCCAAATGCCAAATGTTTTTATGGTTGTATGTCCTCTACATGGGCACAAATGTTGGCATGCTGCTTTAAATCATCATCTAGTATGGGACATTGGCTCAGGATAGATATTTAGCAACAAGTATATAAAGTTACCTTATCCATCCAAGTGTAAACAGCTTTATCCACCAAGTGTATAAAGCTGCCTTAACCATCCAAGAAATTTTCAGTGGGAAATTTTTCCTTACACTCTACCAGATGATGGTGATTTGATGACCCATACAATAAGGGATTAGATAGAAAGGACTAAGTGGATGAAAATCTCACTTAACAAAGGAGGTTCACAACAACTTCTACTGGAGTTGTGATCGCCTCAGTGATCACAGAAGAATAAAGCTTAAAAAAATAAACTACTACACTAGTTGGCTATGTTCTTGCTGTTCTTTTGCTAATTCCTCCATGCAAAAAGATATATGAATGTGCAGGCTTTGTATTGCTGTGATGCTGTGTTAATACTGTTATAGGACTTAATTAAATAAATAAAGTATTTGGTAGAAACAATGATATATTATAAATTGCCATTTGCCTTCTTTGTTTGGAAGAAATGCAGAGTTCATAGCCTTTGGTTCGGGTGAGGTGGTAGTATTAGAAATGAGTTAGTGAAAACAGCTTAACTGTCCTCTATATAAAGAATAAAGTTGGTAAACAAACCCCACTTGGAAAACAAGCAGGCTGCAGAGTTTTGGCAGCCTTGCTTTTGTATTATTTTTGCCTTGTGTTGTTTTTTTAATTAAATGAAGCAAGGCAGAGCATTCAGAGCATGACTCAAGCTATTGCTAAAAGTATTAAATTAGATTAGCTTGGCATTTAAGTCTCAGCAATTTTGACTCAGATTCTTGGACTGTAAAGAAGGGAAGCCTTGAGGAATGAGACTGAGGTCATTCCTTCTGAAAAGTCAAGTCCACATAAGCATCAATACAGAATATTCTTCTTAATGCTATTTTTCTCTCATCCACGAGCCTTGGTTATGCAGTATGTCTAAGCAGGACAGTTTATTAGATGTTTCTGCACATAATTTGGGAGGGGAGAGCAGAGAGGAAATTACAGGACATTATACATGGGGTGTGTGTAGGGCAAAGGCACTGTGTATGTATAAATCCTTTGAGGATTTTTCATGGTGCCAAGTGTCCTTTTTCAGAATGTTTCCATCCACTGAGCCTGTTCTACCACAATACGGAGAGTTTATGCTGCCTCTGCTCCCACTATATACACCACAGACAGCACCAACAGGAGGCTTCCCTAAAAGGGGACACTAGCTTCTCCTTAGGGCTGGGGGAGATACCCACACTAAACACTATCTAGAATAATTTAGATTTCATTACAAAGAGCCACAGCTCATAAATTGCAAAGATCCTCTTCTGCCTGTGCAGAGACTGTGTTGCTTTTCTTACTTTCCTTTTGCTTTTCTTCCTGGCAGATGTGAGCTCAAGAACTGTAGTTTTAATATAAGGTGAAGAGGCAGAAACATTTAGAAAAAAACAGAGGATGACATAAGCCTTAAAGGTTAAGTAGGTTCAGTCCCTCTGATTAAAAAATAAAAAGTCATCTACTTTATACAGGAACATAATGACCTTTCATTTATTTACCACTGTCTGACAGCAAAACCTCTGTGCCTTCAGATGTTTGCAGAGCAGAGCACCCAGCTCTGACCTCACTTCTTACTGAGACTTTCCTGTTATTCTAATGCCAATATTTACTAACCATGACTACTGATGCTTGTAAGGCCATATGCTTTTTCTGCAAGGAAGTCTGTCTCATTTGGGAGGAAAATTATATTTTATTAAAAAATTTCCCCTGATCTGAATAAATCTAAGTATGGATAACAAATTTGGGTTTTTTTCAGAAAATAAAGTGCCTTGGACATATTATATATTTTTGAAATTACATCTTATCATTTCCCGTGCTCCTTCCTCTTTAAATTACCTTCTACTAGGAATACAATTTTACAGCCTAGGTTTGTGACAAAATTATTTTAATTTATTGTATGTCAAATGTAAAGTATAGGTCATTATCAGACAGTAAGTAACAGATTTTAAGATGTCCAGATTTTGCTATACTGGATAAATTTTAAGTATATCCCTTTAAAATACCAAAGCCTAGGCTTAGTTCCACTCTATCAGAGGTACAAGAAAAGTCACTGCCTTCATACACAGGAGTAACAGGGAAAAAGAAAAAAGAAAAAGAGATTACCTCCCACCTTTGCTCTTTGATAGTTCACAGACCAAAGTGTTAAAGTGTTTCCTTAGTGCTCCCTCCCCAGCAGAGCTCAGGGCTGAGCCCTATACCACAGGTTTGACTCAAGGGATGCAACCTGCAGGCAAAGAGTGCTACATTTCCACATGACAGCTTCTAAACTTCCTGGCTGCAAAATGCAAAGCCATAACTGCATAAGCACTGGTTACTGAAGTTCTGGAGCAGATGTTTACTCTTCTAACAAGTTCTTCCTCTTAACAGTCTTCCAGTGATGCAAGTAAAGCACTAATGAAACCCAAACTTGCAGAGTTCAGTTTTGTAGAAAAAAGGTGATTTATTTATTTTTTTTAAATAAAGATGCTTTTAGATCAACAGTGATTACTAAATCCTGGAAAGATAAAAATGAAAAAGAAAACAAAACAAAAATTCCAGAAACAACAACAACCAACCAACCAACACTACCAAAAACACCGACCAAAAAGCCTCATTGACATCAGTGACCATGTTGGGAAGCTCCATTTAACCACTGACTCTTCACCCATACCAGTACATCAGTGTTCATCTTACTCTGTTGAAGACCAACGTGTTTTATGTCTAATACACTACTGTTGTTCTTTTCACCCTTAACAAATTATGCAGAAGTCAGTATACTCCGAACAACACTAGTAAAAAAGATAATCTTGAAATCAGGATTAGACTAAAATCATTTGTTGGGCCAGATTAAAATTAAGAAAATAGCATGCATCAAAAAAAATCAATTTGTGATAAATGTAATTTTAAATGAATCCCTGCAGTGTTATTCCAAGAGTTTTTTTGGCACACGTAGGAAGCAAACAGTCTATTAAAGAAGCAGAAAACAATTCAAGGATTACAAGTAGTCAACATTTGCTTCCATAAAAAATAATGACAAAACCAAAGCAAATCTTAAAGACTAAAAAACAAATAAACAACCAGCCCTCCCCCCAAACCAATGCCACCTAAAATTGAATCAAACAGTAAGACTTTGGCACATAATTCTTCCTTCATGACTGGAATTTTTAAATAAATAAATAAATAAATAAACAACATTGTACAGCAGAATGGTGCTACTTGTATAGGAATATCTTCTTCTAAGTGTCGATGTTGAATATTCACTATTATGATAATCCTGAACTAATAAGTGACATATTCCTTATTCATTTAAACATAAAATTTTTGCATTTTTTTACTATCTCATAAAAATCACTTTTTTTTTTTTTTTTTTCACAGAAGTGTGCATCATGGCATTTTTTCCATATAAAAGAACTGAGAAAAAATAATAATGTTTGATGCCTTGTTACAAATGCATGCCAATTTTTTAAAAATTGGAATTATTTTTAAAGGTTTCATTAGAGGCAGTTTCTTTCTTTCAACTGCCCACCATTGTGGAAAAAGAAAAAGAAAAATAAGACAAGAAGCCTCAACTATCAAAATTTGAAAAACAATTTTAATACCTAGAACTATTTCCATAAAGTTTCAAAAAATTGCATAAATATGGCAGATGAAGTTATAATCTAACGTGTACAATGAAAATTCTTCAGCTGATACTTTTTAAAATATAACTTTTACTTCTTTAAAAGAAAAAAAAAGAAAATTCTATTACCATATGAATTACCAGAAATGGCATCTTTATTCTGAGTTAAACTGTCTGTCTCCTGTTCAAGGCTATCTGGGATTCAGAGTTTTGGAGGCCATACCTGACCTGTGGAGCCCCACAGAGGAGCCATGGACACTCTGTGAGCAGCCTGGAGCTAAGCATGAGAAGGTGGAGGCTGTTTGTTTGCCATAACACTCTCATGGCTACAACTCTACTTTCACTTGGGAAACTTGGATGCAATCCTTCCTTATCCAGCAGTTTGAAATCTGTTTCTCAGAGAAGAGGTTGCTAAGCTGTGATTTGTTCTGGAGAAGAGGAGAGGAGCCTGAACCCCTCCTGTGCTGTTCCCTGCTGTGCTGTCCATGACACATGGTACCAAGGACTAACAGAACTCTAATGTCAGTGACAACCAGAGAAGCAGCAGAAACAAAGCTCAGCTATGCACCAGTTTCTCAGTTAAAGCAGCATCCCCACCGTGGTAACCTAGCAGAGGGGCCATTCAGGTGGATTATAATTACATCAAACACCTTTTTCCTGCTCCTGGAACGTAACTGCAGGGATAGTGACTGTGTCAGTGCTCCACAGTTAAGCTTCCTTCAGGCTGCAGGGCTCCATTTGATGGACACCATGCATTGTTCTGGGTCAGTGCTGCTGAAGGACATGGCCCGGCTCAAACAAGAAATTCTGAGAGCAAGTGCAGCAGCACAGTGCTGATGGGACACTGTGTTTTGCACTGGGTCAGTGCTGCTGAAGGACACACACAGCCTGAAACAAGAAATATGGAATGCAGCCTGCCTGATCATCCAGCTGCTGCCTACAACTCTCCCTATGCAGGTAAGCTATTGGTACTGCTGCTTAGAAAACAGTCATCATGAAACTACCCAGCAACTGATAGTCAAAAGTAATCAGTTAATAAAAGAAGTGTTGTTAAATTAAATCTAACAAACTTTCTTGCTAAGGCATACTGCATAACCATATGCAGGTAGTTCAGCACCTCTAGCTATTTTGTTCTCTGGCTGACATGTACTATTTAAAAAAGTTATGCTGCACTGTGCACAAAATGAAAATAAGATTCAGTAGCTTGAGAGAAAGTTAACATTCAGAAAATTACACTTAAATTACTTAGAATTATGACAGGTAGAGCTTCAAACTTCTAAATCAAAGATTACATAAGAAAAAGCAAAAAAAGTTAAAAGCCAAGATGAGATTAATAAAAATTACCTACTTTTACTTCCATTATGATAAATCCTCAGCTTCTTCCTGGAGAGATCTAAAGTGTCTGAATGCTGTGGGGTAGAAACTATTTCCACCTACACAAGGAACTCTGCAATGTGTCTTGTGCAGGGCTGTCCTGGGCACTGACCCATGGTACAGGTTTGCTCCCTGCCTCATCAATCAAGGAGGCAATTTGAACACCAAGGTGGATGGACAGCCTCATTAACTCTCTCTCCACCAGAGCAATTTGCTAAATATAGAAGTGTACCACACTTTTTCTTTAGGAAGTTTGGTTGTAAACAGAGAAACACAAAAGCCACAAGTAATGGTAAGTGTTTTTATTCTAAATTTGTGCATAGCTATTTTTAACTTGTTTTTTGAAAGTAAGGAAGAGGAAATTGCTATAAAGAGCCACCTTCTCATTCAGATGAACGAATGTGCAAAATAATTGCATCGACATTATTCTTCATCTATGCTGAGGTTACACTCAAATAAAAGATTTGATTCTGGAACTGAAGTTCACATTGAGCTAAGGAAACTTTATCTGAGTGACCTCCTGTGCTTCATCTGATTAATAGAACATGGAGGGTGCTTTCCTTAGCTAATCAAGCTGGATAAAGATATTGTGCTGGTACTGATTGCTTAGGTATCAAGCCTCCAGTCCAAATACAGCAATCTAATAACACCGCAAGCAAGCTATACTCAGGCAGTGTACCACACAGAAAGAAGTCAAGAAGTCCAAGGCTTTTTTAGGTAAAGAGCTCTGTGTGTTTTAAAAAGAAAGGGACACTGTATGCCTTTTACCATTTCTAAAGATTCATTGTGCTGTATGGAATGGATTTTGCTGTCTTAGGCATCAGTATTACACCTACATAATTCCAAAGTTGTGCTGGAGTTCCACTGATGCTGATGCCAAGAGCTTTGGGCCCCACATCTAAAATCTGGTATATCCCTGACACAGAAGTTCTTAACTTCCAAGACGTGACTGAAGCTGTCTGTAAACCAGCTGTCTCTGCTGTGTTGGGCATAGCACCATCACTGCCTGTAGAGCTACAGACACTTAGTCAAAGTGAAGGTCTGATTTCCTTTTGCACTTGAGCAGAGATGAGAGCTGTTAGCCAGTGTATACGAGGTGGGTTAGGCTACAGCAATGTTACTTGGCTCACTAAAGGGAGCTAAATTATTTTGAAATTATAAAGCCTAAATACTAGGATTTAGTACAAGTGACACCGTGAACATTTAAGGATTCTGAGCATTATTCTGGATAAACAGAAGTTTATAGCCTGGATGACTAAACCAATCCTTTCTTATAGAAGGCATTGCCTGAAAAAAATACTGAGAAAAATACTGTCCCCATCTGGGACATATAACTACTGCACAGACATTTTCCCAAGGGGAGGGTACAGACAGATGGATGTAAATCCTCTGGCTTCTTTCCCCACAAGCCTTACTCCACTCCAGAGGAATCTTTGCTTGAAGGTGGATTGAGCAACTGCAGAGCTACACTTTTCCTTGCAAGTAGCTGTGGAGCACAGCTCCTGCTCCAAGCAGAAGGGAAGCACATGGTTCTTCTGAATTCTCAGCTGTCCATCAACTTTTGGTTTAGGCTGGATAATTTGGCTCTGAGGAAATGTGTTTAAGTTCATCCTATCCTCTGGTGGATAACAACAGCCATGCTTGTGTTACCTTGTGTAGTAGAGTAAATAATCACTGCAAAGCTGGCAATTGTAATTAAGCAAAGGGCAACATTTTTAGAGAGAAGAAAAAGCTGATGACTTCCTGGCCCTGAGTTTTGTATATTTCTCTACATTTATTACTCTGTTGAAATGTTTCCTCAAACCATAATGATGCAACACGTAATCTCTTGTTCAGCTGAAACCATAGATGGCAGAGAATACAGGGAACACAGCCCTAATCAAAGAAAATAGGAGTAGACATTGGATCTGATCGGGCAGTCTGGTTATTTTATAGCTATTCTGGCCTTAAGGAAACAGATTTCTTTCCAAACAGAACCTGTTAGAATACAGACATTTTTTGACATGCTGAAAGTCTGCATGTGTTTGATCCTGACCAACAATCTGAATGTATATCAACAGAAGGAAAACACACATCTGCAACAACAGGCATGTTTACAATCATTTTAATGACACCATTAGATTCTGTTTGCCAGTGTTCACTTATTTCAGATTTTTATACAAAAAACATGTGAGATAAGTTTACCACCTGTGCACAATGGAAACAACCCATTTAAATGAATAATTTTAATGGGAAACAGCTCAATAGCTTTCTTCTGTTCACCAGCATAATTGTAGGGGCACAATTGTGTTTACCCAGAATACACAGAGTTTTTGTGTTCCTGCAGAAGGTTTCTTTTCCATCAAACCTAGGGTAAGAATTACTCCAAACAGTACTTAGCATGCTTGAAAAATACACAAACATGTTTTAAAAATGGGCCACTTTAGGAAGTTTTTCAGGTGACAGATGGGATTAGTTTTAAATGGGAAATCCATTCTTAAAATACACCTGAAAACATCTACCTGATATGTTAAGCTCTTCCGGATTTAAATGTTTTAAGAAAGTTAAATTGCTTGTCTTTGAGGGCTTGAAATTGTTCCAGCTGATGTCACTGGGAAAATTCATGATAATTTCTAGAGAGTGCAATTTAAATTAAAAGTCAATGGGTGGTAATACACAAAAAGACAGAGAGAGTGAAGATACAGTCACAGCAGATGTAATAAAATTCCTGATTTTTTTTTTTTTAAGTTAAGATAAATACACACACACATCCTCCTCAGTCAGAACCTCATTGTACTGTTACTAAATATACCCACAACTCAGGCATCAACTCTTATTGTGCAAGATAATCAAAGGACAAAACAAAAAAAAATGTGTCAGACATAAAAAAAAAATAGCTTCAGGTCCATGAAGGTGTTTAATTCTCATTGACAGGCTGGATATTTATAGTCTAATCATTAAACATGTAATTAGCACTCCTAGGGAGAGAACAGAACAGGGCATCACAGGTGATATTGCTGAGATGTTAGAAGAGGTTGTGTGCTAGACAGTCCAGCTTTTTATGTAAAGGAAAATCATGATACTAATCCACAGTCCAGGTCTGTGCTATTGCTTTGCACGAGGGCTCTAAAGAAAACCTTTGCAACACAAAGAGCAGTGGTGAAGGTGTGAACTGCACAAAGGCCACCTGCCTACATCAACTTGTATCTGTGGAAGAGAATTCAGCTGGAATCCGAACTGTACTAACATCTGGTCTCTGTTAATCTATGCATGAATTAACACCATTTTCAAACAGAACTTGATTTTCTACAAAGATGAGGTTCAAAATGCGTGTAAAATATTCATAGATTGATATTTCCACCTAAAAACTGTGGGATTTAAAACCACAACAGAACAGAATAGAAAAAGGAAATTAGCTAAGACACAGCTTTTTGTATTTTTTTCAGTTTTAATAAATGAAGTTCAGTGAGCAGTTCTGAGGTTTGGGATTTGGTTTTTCTTTTGCATTTCTTTCAAAAAATTTTTGATTTTTTTTTAATTGCTGGAAAATATTTTAAGTTTTCAATGTTCATTGAAAAATTCAAAAGGAACAACTCCCCCTTTATCTTTTACACACTATGTTTATTAAAGCCAGGCTAAGAAAATAAAATAATAATTCTAGACTTTTCTTCACATGAAACTTTGAAACTCCTTTTCTTACTGCCTTTTGTATTATCTTCCATTCCTAGCAACTAACTCCACTTTTACATCCCAGGCATGATTCCATTTTTTTTTCTGAAATAATGTCCATGCTAAGTGCAAAATGGGATTTTAGAGTTTTGTTAAAAATCCTAGTGAAAACTGACTATGAATCTTTCAGTAGTAAAACTAAACTTTAAAATATATTCAAATACAGATCAAATCTTCCATGTAATTTTAAATTGGTGTCATTAAATACAGCAGATAGCTACTGGTAGTTACATTTACAAACCATTTCTCAAATCATAGCATTATTTAGCTTCTTGGACTATATGGTGTCTCAGAAATATCAGGAGCACCTTTCAGCAAAGCATTTAATTGAACAATTACATGTGTTTTAAGTACCACTGAGGTATTTGAAAATGAATTAAAACGGGGTTTAAACATCTAATTAAATTTAAGCATAGTGTTAAGCACAATATTGAGCTGGGTTCTTTAACATTTCTGGTTTCCAAACAATCAGTAAGTCACTCTAAAGTATTTAAGGATGTTCTTTCCTATTTCACAGGTGGGTAGTTAAATAAAATGGACATTTTTTTTTTCTTCAGGCTGTTTTAAGTTATTTTTATAAGAAGAATTTTATATGCACTTCACTGAGCAAGTTCAGCAAGCTGATCTCTGACACATGCAGTGTGTAAGCCAGGTGCTCGTGTTTGCCTGCTTACCATGAATGCATGATTTGTTAAGAAGCTGGAGCACCCATCACCACCTGGCACACTGTAAATGTTACAATGCAAATAAATTAAAGTTCTGCAGTCAGTTTCTTACGACACCATTTTTTAGTTAATGCCAATGGTCTCTTGTCCTGTCACAAGGCAACACTGAGAAGAACCTGACTCTGTCTTCTTCACTCCCCCACTTCACAGTCAGGCAAGGTCTCCCTGAGCCTTTACTTCTGCAGGCTAAACAACCCCAGCTCTCTCAGCATCATCAAATGACAGCCCAGCCTCTTAATAATTTTGTAGCCCTTCCCTGCTTTTTCTCCACTTTATGAGGATTTTTCTTGCACCAGGGAAGCCAGCACTGGACTCAGCATTCCTGATAGGTCTCACTAGTATCAAGTAGAGGGGAACAATCACTTCTCTGGTCCTGTTGGCAATCCTTTGCCTAAAGCATCCCTAGAGGCTTCTGGTCTTTCCTGCCATGAGTACTCATTGCTGGCTCATGTTCGGTTTGCTGTATGACCAAACCACCAGGTCCTCCTCTGCACAGCTGCTTTCCACATAGCTGGTCCCCAGTGTGTACTGGTACATGGGGGTATCCTTCCCACGGACAGGACTTGGTATTTTCCTTTGTTGAATTTCAGGAGGTCTCTGTCATTCCGTTGCTCCAGCATGATGAGGTCCCCTTTGAATGGCAGCACAGATCTGGTATATGAGCAGTTCCTCTGGGTTTTATATCATCTGCAAACTTGCTGAGGGAGCGCTTGATCTCATTAGCAATCTCCTCAGGGAATAGTAAATAATTTAACAATATTTGCCCTCATATCAATACTCGGGCACAACATTTGTGAAAACATTTTGATCCTGTCAGTTCTACCAACTTCCAGTCCACCTCACTTATGTAGCACACACTTGTGCAGCTTGTCTGTGAAGATATTAGGGGAGATGGCAAAAAAACACCTTATCAAAAATTAAGAGAAGCTGCTTTCTGCTCTCCCCTTATCCACCATGCCAGTCCTTTCATTGTTGAGGCCACCAAGTTGGTGAAGCGTGATTTCCTCTTTCTAATTTCATGCTAGCTGCTCCTGATCACTTTCTTGATCTTCATGACTGGAAATGATTCCCAGCATTATTTGCTCCATCACCCTCCCAGGGACTGAGGTGAAACTGACCAACCTGTCATCCCCTGTGTCCTTCTTTTGGTCTTCCTGAGGTCAAAAAGGGATTCTTTCCTTTTTCAGGTCCTCAAAACCTCTCCTGATTGCCATGATATTTCAAACATAATCAAGAGTAGCCTTTTAATGATATTTCCCAGCTCTCTTAGCACTTGCATAAAAATAATTTGGGTTTTGAAGATATGAGTCCAGTCTCTATTCTAAGCTCTCACTTATCTAGTTTAATCATCTGTCCTTAAAAAAAAAAAAAAAAAAAATCACTAATTTATCATAGAAACAAACATTTCCAAAAAGGTTTTGATTTAATTCACTGATATTGTCAGCAAGAAAAATTGTAATAGAAATGTCTTCCTTACTGACTAAAGGAATCATAAATAGAAAGAGAATCAGAGAATCACAGAAGATCCCAGGTTGGAAGGGACCTTTAAAGGTCATCTGGTCCCACCTTTTATTGGAAGGGAATCCTACATGAGATCATCTATCATCCTGTTCAGTCATACCATGAAAATATTCACTGGTAAAGGGTATACCAAATACCTGGGCAGGTTGTTCCAGAGATTGGTTGTTTGCACTGAAAAAAAATTCTTTCTTATATTGAGATAAAATTTCTTCAAGTGCAATTGTACCAGAAAGCCCCTTTCCTGCTAAGAGGACATGAAAGAGATCATCACTTAGTGGGAATTTTTTCCCTCTGTGGATATATCCCATGTAGAGAACAGTCTGAATGAGATCATAGGTCAGGAGTCCTAAGCCCAAGGTGTTCTTTTTAAAGGGTATTTAACTCCAAGGAATTGATATGGTTAATTACAGAGCATAAGGAGAGCAAGACTTTAAGGCAGTGTCTGTTCCGTACAGGCAGAAAACAGTAAGAAAAAGCATTTGGGGTTTTTTTTCTTTCCCCTCCTCACACTCATTAAATGGGCATGACTTATAAAGAAAAAAAAAAAAAAAGTATCAAAGGGAAATAAAACCAGAAAAGTAAAATCAAAGTATTATACATACTAAAATTCAATACAACTATTCTATAAATGAACTTGTTCAAGGCTTTGCTTCTGTGTCTCACTGAGTTCACTATTTGTGTTTCTTCCAGTTAAAAGAACTACTTATTTTCTTACAGGATTTTTATTGTTTATTGCTCTAAGGGAGAAGCATCTTTACCATAAGGGGCCCTGACTCCTCCACATTTTCCAGCTGTTTACTATAAAAAGATGAAAAGAGCCCAGAGTCCTTCCCACTCTGATTCTGTGTGCCCCAGACATCCGTCACTGGTATATATGTTTCTGTCTGCTGCAAAACGAGCTTGATTTCTATCACTCCTGACTACAAGTAGGATTTAAAATATTAAAATCTGCCTGTTTGTTTTTCAGTATAGGAGTGCAGCAAAGTTCTGACCCCAAGTTCACAGTGTGCCAACTTCAAAGTCCTGACAGAAGATTTCTAGTGCAATAAAACCCACTTTCCATGGTCAGTGTGAATCATTGTTACAGCAGCTTAGTCTTACACAGCCACTCACTCACTCCCTGCTGGTGGAATGGGGGAGAACACCAGAAGAAAAAGTGGGAAAACAACCTATGCATTGAGATAAATACAGTTTAATAGTCAAAACAAAAGCTGCACACGTAAGCAAGGAATTTCTTCACCCCTTGGGCAGGCAGGTGTTCAACCATGTCTAGGAAATCAGGGCTCCATCACACATGATGGTGACATGGAAAGACAAAAACTATCATTCCAAATGCCCCCCTGCCCTTCCCTTCTTCTTCCCCCAGCTTTTTACACTGAGTGTGATGGGTCTGGAATTTTCCTTGGGTGAGTTGGGGTCGACTGTCCCAGCTGTCCCAGCTTCATGTGCACCCCTAACCTACTTGCTGTTGGTGTGGGGTGAGAAGCAGAAAAGTTCTTGACTGTGTGCAACCACTGCTCAGCAATAAAGAAAGTATCCCTGAATTACCGACATATTTTCCAGCACAAATCCAAAACACAGCCTGATACAAGGTACTCTGAAGAAAATTATGTGTATCCCAGTTTAAACCAACCCAATCAGAAAAGTTCTACATCTGGTCTAAGTTTAGACTCAACAGCCCAGACTCAGATAAAGAGTTTTGGCACATCTCTCTGTATACTGAGGAAACCTGGGAGATGGGGGGCTGGATCTCTTCCACGCAATGCTATTCAAATGCCGCATACAACTTTCACTGGAAAAATTGTAAACCAAATTTTTCCTAAATAAATTGAGATATAAATTCTTTCCAGTCATGTATTTCTGCAGTGGCAGCAGATAACAGCTGGATTATTCCAGACAACACTTTGGTAATCTATTCTGATTTTTATTAAAGAAAAGAAAATCAAGGGCAAGTTAGTAGGAGACAAAATGGCATCACTTGACTTACCATAGAAGATGAAAACTAATATATAGCGAGAAAGAATCCTATTAAAACTATAGTCTATCCAGGTTGTCAGCTCTTTATGTAACACAACCGTGTTTTCTTGTATCCCTTTATTATATGTTAACTTCTTTCAAACTTTCCATATTCCACAAAACGTCTGCACCATTTCACCCTGAGGTTTTTTTCCCCCTTCTTTAAAGAGCCATAATGGTCTTTTTCTTTTTTAACTATGCCTGGCATATGTTGAAAGGTATCTTCTAAGATTTCATTTATGATAGCTCAAAAATGTATGTCTTGCTAAGACTACAAAGCAAGCTAATGGTTTTAAAAGCACAGCGATGAAAAGCCTGGCAGGGGAGTCCGTGCTAACTACATACACGGATCATGGAAGAGGGTACACGAGGTCATTTTTTTCCCTCCTTCTCTTTCTTTCTTCTTCCCTTTTTTTCCCCCAGATCTAGGATAAGTTTAGGTCACATTGGTTACAGCCAATTGCACAGTGGCATTCTTTGCCATTCATCCTCACCTAAATCCTTAATTATGGTCTGTACAATCAGAGCTGGAGCAAGAAGTCACAGCCCTGCATTGTTCCATGGCAAGTGCTAAGCAAAAAGGCAGGAATCTGATACTTGGTCACAGTTTGCAAACACTGTGGCTGAACCACCTGAGAGGGTCACGTTTTTACATTCTGAGACAATTTATTAGTAATGGTGCTTGTCACTTGGAAATCCCCCTAAAACTGCTTCTTTTGCATCAGCAATGTGAAGATAGCTTTTGCTCTGCAGTAGTCTAAGCAACAGGTGAATAAAATAGGTGATCCACCCACTTGAACCAATGTAGAAGTGAGCAGAGTATCCTAATCCTACCCTTAGATGTTGTCTGTATAAAAGCTTCAAAACTTATTGTCAGACTCCTTGAAATGAAAAAAAAAAATCCTGTCTGAGAGAATCTTTCTTTCCATTATGAAAAAAATGGGTTTGATGAAAACTCGACTGATGTTAATATTTATATTTTTTACTCCCCTATTAGATTTCCAGAGTCAAAAGAGAAATATTTTTCTTATATGACTTATGTACTAAACACTACCTGTTTGCAACATACTGTACAAAACACAGAGGAATATAAAATTGCCAGTCCTGAATCAAAGACCTATCTCAGCTTTTAATTTCATTTTCAAAAGACAAATAAAAGAATGACAGATCAGTCAAAAAATGACACCTTGTTAAAATTTGGTTTGCATTGTGACACAAGCCCTTCAAAATGTCACAGAAATTTAAACTTATTGATACTTCTTGAACTCTTGAAGCAAGCTCAGGGGGAAAAGACTTTGAAATAAATACAAATACTCCTGGTGTTTTAAAGATGTTTGAGATCTAGATATGTATACATAAGCTGTTATTGAGTGTGTGCCAAGATGTTCCCTCTGATCTGCAACATTTACTCAGTAAAAGTAGCTTTATTAAAGTGAACAGGTCTGCTGAAAACAATATTCCAAACCTGTGATGCCTGGTCTGCTTGAGCCCTCTCAAGTCAAGGAGTATTTGTGTTTGTCCAGCTATGGGTTACTCAGTTCATGCAATTATTTCCCAGAGGAGCCTTCCACTCCTGCAGAAGGTGTCAAAATATGCTTTGGTCAATGTATTTTTGAACGGCTACAAAGAATTTAGGGAAATAAAATCCACCCTCTTTACAGAGCACAGCAAAAATAAGGCAAAGACATTTGTCTCATACAATTTTGGCCAAAATGTTTCTTAGAAATATTACCGCTTTTAGCCGTTTACCTGGTTTTTAAATCAGGCCTTTTTATTCTTTCCATGTTCTCCTGGCTGCTATTCAGGAATTTATCATTTTATAACATTTTATGACAAGACAGAGTGTATCACCATCCGGGCAACTTTACACTGGCCTCACTCACAACCAGGCTGTTTGACCTTGTTCTGACTGGGGACTGTGTGGGCGATTTGAAAGCTGTGAATAAGAGAACTTCAGGTAAGGACAGGAACATACAAACTGTCCAGCAGTGAAACACCACTTCTGAGAGGTGATAAAATTTCAAAGTGCATTTTAAAATAATATCTTTTCAGCAGCTTTGTCTCTCTGCTTAGTTTCTCAGCTGGATGGAAAATCAGCTTTTAGATGAAATGAGAAAGGGAAAGAAGGACAAACAAGTGATGTTTCATTTCTTCAAATGCTTTCTGTCTTTCAAAAGTAAAAAAAAAAAACCTTTTACATTTAAAACAGAATTTATAAACTTTTAAAATGTACCTTTTAATAAAATGCAAGATGGAAATATCCTAAAAGAATCAGGTCTTTTACTAGTGTAGTTCACTATTAGAGCCAGTGGGACAGGTAGCTTACCCATCTAAGTTTCTGGTTTAGAAACAATATGAAAAATAATAAATAAATAAAATTATGCACTGATGAAAGACCAGAATTTACATGTCTGGGGAAAGACAAACTTTTGTTTTCTTCTATATTGTCCAGAGACTGTTCACCTCATGTTGTCTGAATTGGCAATGAAAATAAACTATGGTGTAACCTCCTGCCCAAGCCTAAACCCCTGCTACAAAAAAGAATAACCAATACTGATGAAATAATGAACCACAGAATCACAGAATTTTCTAAGTTGGAAGGGATCCAAAAAAACCATTGAGCCAAACTCTTAGGTATATGGCCACCCGCAACTTTGGCATTATTAGCATCATGCTCAAACCAACTGAGTTCATGGTGTTTATACACCTTGTAATTTCACATTGATTTCAGCCTTCGATTTCTCATTGAAATTGATCTGATATGTAGATTCATGACTGCCATATTAAGCTCACTTTAGGTTTAGACCTGTATGGTTGTATTTATGGTTATATAGTTGGAAACAACATTCTAGGGTTTCTACCCACCTCATGTCTCAATGACATAAAAATAGTAAATAAATAATTAAAGCAACATATAATGGCATTATGAAGATATGCCTTATTATCTTGGCAATATAATGAAAGTTCAATACTGTGCTTAAACCATCTATTTATCTTCTTAAGATTATGCTTCCCATGTGATCAGAAAAACAGTGAATAAATGTGCTGTGGGGAGGATATTTATGTGTTACTGAGCTTCCTCTTTGTTCACAAGCAAGAATGCTAACATTCCTTATCAATAATTTCATATAGCATTGATTAAATGACAGACATCTCTCCAATGGAGGAAAGGATTTTCCAGCATCTTTTATATTTTTCTTTTTTTCCTGCTGTCGATATGGATGAATTTTTGTTTGATGTATTCCTGAGCCCACCCAGCAGTTCTGAGTTGAGTACCATAACAAAACATTTAATGCACTTTATAGAGTTTAATCTTTTTTCCTGAAAATCAATGGGAGTTTTGCCATTGACTTGAATTCCAATTCAGGTTGACATATAAAAGGAGAGCACTTGAAACAAGTAGTAAGTATTTGATTTGGACTATGATCAGTTTTACAGTCCAGAGTCCCTGATGGCGTGTTCAGCTGGGAATGTTTTGCTTCACAAGGAAATCTTTGTTTTTCATGGTCAGTAAGACAAGGGGCAGGAGATCAGAGATTCTCAGTAACTGGACTGTTCTGGGTGGAACACATTGTAATAGTGATTAGAAAATAAAACTTGACCCCATATGTGTAAAAATACGAGAATATATCTATTGTAATGAAAAAGTAAACTATTCCTTTCTTTTAAAAAATGTATTCTACAGACTTTCTATTTCTACAATTCTTTCACGAGCAATATTCAGTGCCTTTAGTGTCATAAATAAACTGTCTGTACATCTGAATTTATTCAGTTATAGAGAAATTTTAAGCACTCCAGTTCCTAGGCTGTATTTAGGCACCAAAATAAAACTTTCTGTATGTAGTGAAATTATACACTCATAATTAAAAAAAGATCTTGAAAATTACACTTGTTCTTCTATTTATTGTCTCTCAGTTATTTCCAGATCCATTTAGTCCAGTTTATACAGAAAAATCTGCATATTTTCAAAAATAGAGTTGCAAGGTAGCAATAGTACTGGAATGTAAGGCATGGATGAATCTTGGTTATATGATAATAAAAATTTATTTGTCTACATAAAAAACAGATGAAAAAGGGAGGTTGAATCCCACTGCATAGGCATTTTTTTTCACAGCCATACTTTGAATCAAAGCTGACACAATTGAAACAACAGGGCCATGGTTAGATATTGTCTTTTCATTTCCTGGTCTCAGTCATATACAACAGTCATAATTTCCAATTCATTTATCAGTCTGCACTTTGCAGTGTCTGAGTAGCTCTGTGCTTGGTATGGTAATCTGCTTTTCCATTAGGAAAAAAGGGGATCTTATGTAAATAAAACATACTCAAACATTAATATTTACAAGTAAATGGAGTCAATTCAGGAAGCGCACAATTAATAACATTTACTATGGAGTGTCACTTAAGCCTGAATTGGTTTTATTAAGAGAAGAAAAATTCTGTGCTACCAACATAGCTGATGATTAATATGAAACATGTAATTTTTCTATTTAGTCACACCTGACTTAAGAACACTCTCTTAGACTACATTAGCACCAATGCTTTAGATGGTAAATGCATTATTAGGCAATTACTTCTGAGTTTGTTTTACAATTAAGACATCAGTTAGGATGTCCCCTATACTGTAAGGACATGTTCCACATCTCTTGAATATGCCAGACATAAACCTATTTGGAGACTATTTATTAATCTAAGCACATATGGGACTTCCATTTCCACTATTTCATGCTAATGTAGAATCTAGCATTAAACAGGCATGACTGTAGATTCTCCAAGTGGGTTCAACCACAAGCAACCAGACTAATTTCCATGGCAGACCATGTGTTTTCAATTACACCATAAATGAATCCAACTTATTTTAAAAATCTGGGGTTTTGCTCCTTTGTTTAGAAAATGAAGTCTGCAGAATGTGTTATATTAAGACTTTGGCCTTGATAATTACTGACACTTTTTTTCAGAGTGATTAGTGCAAATGCAATAATAGCTATTATAGTGATTTATAAGCTAATTTGCTGTACTGCAGAACAGCAAATGAAAAGCATTTTTGTTGAACTCTGGATGTTGCTACCAATTGCTTCATATTCCATTTACACTGAGTCTTATGGATGTCACAGCTGATGTAACACAGTCTGTGTTACTTCTCCACTTATTGGCAACTGTTTGGTTTATAAAATAAAGTAAGTTTTCTATATTAAGCCTGATTTCAGAGATTTTTCTTTATTACTAGTCTAAGGTTTTCTTAGGTTATGACAAAGTGCACCTGGAATAACTTTCAGCATTGAAGGAGTTACTCAGGATTCTTAGCACTACAGTTTGAGCAGGTTGAGGCTCTGTGTCCTTCACTAAAGGGAATATTCAGAGCGATGGGGTGAGAGTCTGTATGGTTTACATGCAGACACACCAGTGTTTTATACATCAATGAACAATTTCCTAGTCATTAGTAATTCTTCTCTCTGTCACATTGCAAATTAATATTATGCTCATCTACAATAAAATGGTTTTCTTTGGTACTGTTTGATAAGTGACTTTATTCTCTTACCTCTCATTTAGCCCTATATTTTTCATAACTTCCTCTGTCCAGATATGCAAGATTCATGTGTGTTGGATAGATTATCATGAAGAAACAGTACTTTTCAATAAGCAAGCTTGTTTCAACAGCTTTCAGTTATGCAGAGAGTTACCATGAAGTATTATAGTTCTATAATTGTTTACAATAAAGAGAAATACTAAATTTTTGTCTAGTTTTACACATAATATCTTTTTGCTGGTAGTGAAAAGGAACTGACATGAAGATGAGCTCCAAGAACAAAAGTCATCAGTGAAGAAGAAACTGAGCTTTATAATTGAAGACATATTCAGATGAAATGCCTTACAGACTGTTTCCTCCACTGATGGACTAAAAGAAAAGAAATCCTGGAAGTGGTCCCTTAGACTGAAATAAAGTTTTTAATATGGAGTTTGCAGCTTTCCATGAAACATTGGTTATTTGCAGCTTCAAAGTTATCAAAGCTGAACGGAATAAAGCAAACATGCTGGGGAGAATGTAGATTAGAGTTTTGAGCTGGGGTCAGATTGGACAAGGCAAATACTGGCAGAGTTTTCTTGAGTCAACACAGATACTTCAAGTTGAGTTCACAGCAGTGTTCAGAAAAAAATATACTTTTTATAAAGGAAAGTATTCTAAATAAAAGGAGATCAAATTCCATCTTACATCTCACCAAGAAGCTGGCCTTGGGAATTCTGGGTTTCAAAATTCTACAGAGGCACCCAATATTCTGAAGAATGACTTGTATTTTTGTTAAGTGTAACCTCAAAAGCACACACAGGAAGCCAGAATAAGGTTGCACTTTCTCTTTGTGGTGGTGATGATATATCTGTTGTAAGGAGGAAATGTTATATTCTTGTTGGGAAAAAAAAATTCTATATCTTCAGTGAAGCCACAAATGTGCTTCTGTCAGCTTTAAAAAAGTTTAGTGCAAGACTCCATGTAATTTCACTCCCTTTATTAGATTCATTGTACTGGGAATGAATATATTTCAATTTTTGTCTATCCAGTTTCTCTAACTCCTTTCTTTACCAGTTTCACCCTGTATTTCTTTCCTCTTTATCTTATTTTATCCTCCAAACAATGTCACTTCACTTAATTTTTTTCTATTTTTCTGCACACCTAAATATACCAGCAAAAATCATATGGATGCATGTTATCAACTGCTATGATGTTCTTCCTGTTTATGTGGTGACCACTCTGATTACGTCTAGTCTGGCTTGCCAGCTGTCTGGAGTGCAGTAATAGATCTATCCTATATTTAAACACTGTTGCAATCAAGATACTTCTGTTTTCATCAGCTGAAAGCACTGTGATTCATTAAAAAACCCACTCTTATCCAGAAAAACACTTGCATATTCACTTAAGCACCTGCTTAATTTCAACAGAAATAAAAATGTAAATATGACTGTAAACTGAGTGTGTGCTTAAGTGCTTTCTAGACTAAAATAAGTGAATGTCTGTGACATTAGGATGTATATTAGAATTTTACTTTCTTTATTTGTCATTGGGTTTGAAACAACTGATGTGTAAGCCACAAGAGAGATTTTTCATTAGTCAGAAGATACAGGAACACTTGAAAGGCAATTAGGCCAACTGTTTATGAGAACCAGGTCTAAAGGAAAGCTTGGACCCATAAACTATTTATACTAAAATGTCACTGAATTCTCAGATTGCAATGATTAACATAGCCATTTGTAAACAGGATGGATGATCAAACCCTTGTGAAAATTGAGTGAAGCAAGTTTATTTTTTTTGTTTTGTACACAATCTTTTTCTCTAATGTTATTTATGCAGAAAACGTTGAAGATATCAATAAATTTCATCATTTTAAGCACAGTAAAAATTTGAAAAAGCTGCCTTCCCTGGTATCCTTCCTCTTGTGTGTATTCATGAAGAGATCACAAAATTTTCATTCCTTCCCTAATTCAAAAATGTTCACAATTTTTTCCCCCTAGAAAAAAAAGCCATGGTCTGCAGTTCATTTATGAACAGTTCATTTTGGAGATCATCAGTTCAGCACGTGGTACTGTTTCTGTTCCAGGTGATTTATGCTGTGGTATGTACCTAACAAACACAGTGTGGACTGTGAGCACTATGAATCGTATATATGGCTGGAAAGAAATTCTCAGTAAAGATGAGAATTCTCTATAAGGCAAGATTGCAACTGGCTTTTCTAGACTGCCAAAGTCCAAACATCCTCTTTAAAGCACTAAACACAGTGTTATTTTTGCATGTGTGAAATCACAGGTTGCTTACTCTGCACAATTTTTGTTGGAAACAACATCTTGAAAAAACAACTCTTGCTCTATCTTTTGTATGTGACTGGGGCAAGCAGGCTGCCAATTTCATCTCAAAGATGTCCAAAACTCTGCAGTGCTACTCTTGGAGTGACCTGTTTGGAGAAGACACAGTACTAATCAGACTCAGCCAGTATTGTGTCAACAGAGAGAGAGAGCACAACAAATAGATAGATGGAAGAGAGAGTGAAAAAAATAGAGGAATGTGTTTTTAATAAGAAATAATGCAGGACAAATACTGAAAGCCAAATTTATTTTGGTCTGGAAGTGACCCACAGCCCACAGATGGCAGTGGGATTCTTTATTTTCACTTCACTGAGTTTTGGTTGACATCCTTGAAGGAAAACTAGAAACAGCCAGAATCTATGGGAGAAAAATTGTGACCCACTAGCCAGAGCACAAGGCTGTGAGTCAGGATATCTAGCTGAGTCAGCTACTTTGCCCCAAACTTTCTTCATGAGGCTACATATACATGTAAACAGCATAGTAGAGTGTCCATTGAATAACTTGCATGTGGCAGCCCTAAAACGTGGTAATAATGTCAGGCTGACACTTGATTCAGCATGACATGGGGCTGGCACAAGTAGATGTTCACAAATGAGGTTTTCTCTCCACATAAACATGGTGATGCTTCACCTGGATACACCACCTTACCTGATGATCCCAGGCATGGTTGAACCAGTGGCTGAACATGAACATGTCCACAGCATCACCCGAGAAACCACCACAGAAGACTGTGGTCAGGTACATCTGTTGTAGGAGGATTCGGGGTTATGTTCAAGAAGGCCAAACGGAAAAATATACTGTGCCAAAAAACCCTAACATACACTTATGGAGAAAGGACAAGAAGGCTACCACTGCTGTAGGGAGAATAAGTTTACAACTTATTTGGTGGCATTACAACCAGATTTCAATCAGATATGAATGCTTGCAAATCCATCTGGATTCAAGAAAGATTAAGTTCCTTTCTTATCGGATTTCACTTTAAGTCTTAGAGGGGTATGGGACGGTTTCTACAGAGAACTTCAAAGAGGTAAAAAAATTAGCACATTTCTCAAAATTATTTCTCTTAATATCTTTGAAACTCTTTTCTATTTCCTTTGAATACAAATAACTTATTTTCTCTATTGTTCTGTCTTTAGATTTCCTGCAGCTTCCTTTCTACTTGTGCGCAGATCCTGCCAGTTTAACATCTTTGAACTCAGTGTGCAGAGCTTGAAAGGTAATTTCTGGGCTGTATACTAAAATAGAGACATGGATCAGGGTATATTTAGAAGAGTGGACAGGTCTGATACGAGGTTCTAAACAGAGGCCAAAAAGGCTATCAGAGGTTAGCCACAAAGAAGATTTAGATTAACGCTATCAAATGAAGACATATCCTTCCCGTGCTGACCTTAGAGTAGTATGAAAGGAATTAAATGCATTTAAAAAAGAGATCTCTTTAAATGATGCAATCATTTTCACATCATTTTACCATATTAAAAATGACTGTTTTGTTGACAGTCTGTTATGATTTTTCTTTGCTTGTTAAAAATCATTGAAAAACAAACATGTCAAAATGGCTTAAACAATAAGAAAATAAAAAGGAATCTACTATCTATTCACTGATAAGATAATGGGCTATATGCACACAGATGGAATATACACTTTACAAGTTTACAAATTACTGGAGTTTAAAAAAAAGGGTAAAATTTGACATAACTAATTCTATTATTTTATTTATTAATATTGAATCTCTAAGTATGTATGTGAGGTCTAGACAAAGATACTTGAGGCAGAATAAAAGTGTACAGTAACATATGTGACTATTCTGTGTTAAAACTCCTAAAAATTTTATGTTCTCATGCCTGCTTGTTTCCAATTGTTTTCTGTGGTACATACATGACATGTTTTACTGGGTCATCAGTGCTTTGTGCCTGCAAGGCTTGCAGTGAGTTGAGGAACAGTCACAACCCAGTGCTGGCTGACAGCCTTTCTCTCCTACCCACTGCATCCAGTGACAAGGGCATACCCCGTCTTGTGGCACAATCACAGATAAGATAAGCCCAGACACTTTGGCACTGCCCAGCGCCATAACTTCTCATCACCTTTCAATACACAGTGCACAAGGTCAGGGAGCTGATGAGACCTGAAACAGGAGGAAGTTGCAAGTCCTCAGCAGTAGTGGGGGAAGAAGAGCTAGGGATTAATGGGAGAGCCAAATGCCACTTTCATTTGATACTGTCACCTTTCTCACTATGTGCTAGCACTACAATCTTCATATGAGTCTGTGTTGGCTTCAATGCTGTCACTTCAGTGCTAACACTTCAGGGCCACTTTAGACTCCTGGGGTGCTGGAGATATTGATAAAGAAGGGGGAATACCTTGGCCTCAATGGATCAGCAGATTGAGTACAAGAAAAGACAGATTTGTGCACCTTTATTGCAGCAGGCATGTCCATGAGGGGTGCTGAACCCTGTTCCACCAGTCAGACATTAGCCAGACCCTGAGATTATCTCAGCTGGGTAGAGCACAGTGTTAATAGTGCCAAAGTTGTGGGTTTGATCCCTGTGCAGGCTATTCAGTTAAGAGTTGTACTCAATAATCTTTATGGGTTCCTTCTAACTCAGAATATTCTATGATTCTGTGTAATAAAGGTCTCCTAACTTAACATTGCATCCTACTGCATTCTTCTATCTTCTCTTCAAAATGATGTTTGACTAATAAGTAAATATGTTCAGCTCACAGTGTCCTGAGATTTTTGTACTTTCTACTTTACTCCCAAGGCAGAACCTCTTCAGACAGTTTAGACAGATCCTCTGGATATTACATTGATATTTGTTGGAATCTTGCAGCAAACTGTTTCATTGAAAATATTGTCTTAAGTGTACCATTCTGAATGATGGATTATAAGTAAATCCATGAAAGTTGCAATGTTACTAAGTCCTAGACATGGACATATCATTTTTTTCTGACCCAATGAATAGAATGTCTTTTTGTTAAGCAATGCCAGGCAGCAGAATATGTCAGTGAGATACATCATGAAATAAACAACTAAATATGAGGTCAACAGAGAGGAGAGAGACTGCGGTGTGAGATGTAAACTGGGAAGAAATAGGGATTCCCAGCTGCCTCAGCAGCCTCAGGAATCAAGAATGTCTGAGCAGCTTCACATATTGCTCAAGGACTAGAACCCAAGCAGAGAAGTGCCAGGCAGAGGTGGACTAAACAAGTAATGCATAAAATGGTGGGATGAGCTTCTACTTCTGTACTGACCTGGAACACAGCCTTATGTTCCCTGGGAAGTCGAAAGAGACCAAAATTGTTTTCATAAAAGAAAAAGCCATGCAAATGGGATGGATCTGTTGCCATTCTAAATTGGAATTGATGTCTGATAAAACAACATACAAATACTGAACTTTAATCCTCTCTATCTGACTTTCTTTGTCATGACACATATCTGTGCAGATAAAGGACTGTAGGACTGTTATGAATGGTGAAGCTGTGAAGACAGTTTGAAGGTTTCAGAATACTATGAGAACAGGGTAGACTACTGTCTTGAATGGGCGATATTGATGATTATAAGGAGCCTTAGAGGTAGTTGTTGTTGCAGAAGTTCCCAGTGTTACTAGTTTAATACTAGACTCATAAAGAAAAATGATAAAATTGGAAAGGACTGAAGAGGTATGAACTAAATTAATCAAGGATGGAAGAAAGAACTAGAAAGTCTGGAAAGGAAAGTGGTGGGATGCAATGATAGGAGAAAACTGATTATTTCCTTCCATCTTGCTGTGTTATAACTGTCAAAGATGCAAATGGCTTTGTCAAACAGCTGAATGAAATTCAGATTATATCAATTTGTAATAACTTATCTAACTAATATGACAGTCTGGATTTTTACTTAGAGTGAAAAATGGAGTTAAAGAAAGCTACTATTGAATCTAAGTCTCTGCCTTTTCTAAGTTTTGGAGGGATTTGGTACTTTGAGACTTAATTCATTTCTACAACTCAAAGTATTACTCCACACTGAATATTTTCATTATCCTTATTTTCATTATTTCATCCTTCTTTGTCAATACAGTATTATAAACTTTAGCAGTAGTTTATGATAACCAATTAATTTAATGAAGTTAGCTCTTGAGAATGTCCAAAGATTGTATTACTCATTTCTGCAGTAGTTGCAAGCAAAGCAACTGTGGGCCAAAGCTGATGTGGAAGTTTGTCAGTGATGTTGGCAAGGCTATTACCTGCTTTCCCAATGAATTGTATTGACAAATGGGAAGTTCATCTCTCAGTGACCATCGGTAGTATTTTTCTTTGCCTTTTGCAACTGGCTTGAACCCAGAGCAAGAGGTCACTCATCACTCTCTCAGACCATTTGTGAAAGCAAAGAAAAGAACAATTTCTGAAATAAATCTTTAACAACTGTCACATACTTCTCTTCTTCTGCTGATGTTTGTAGAGAAGCATGTATAGAAGTTATATCATATTAAGCTAACATGGCCATGAATGTAAAATTATCTATCACATGATTAGAGAAAAAGAATATTTAGAGACTTTGGGACTGTTTTATTTTTGTTTTGGTTTGCTTTAAGTAGCATGTAGGAGAGAACCAGACATTAGCAGGTGACTATTTTGAACACAATGAAATAGTTTGTTCTCACACAGATTATTTTTCAACTGTGCTATGTAAATGTAATAGTTTTGTATGAGGGAGAGGGGAAGGTAAGCCTGCATTTGGTTTTACTGTGATTTCATACTTGTCATAATAAAGTTTATTACTAACTGTGGGTGAAACTCACTGAGAAAAATTCTTGTTGCTCTGCTCTATGAATGTCATGTATTTGTATTTCAGTAACTCCTAGAATTAATCCCTAACCAACCGAGACCTCCTGATCATAGCATGTCTACACACATTTGGAAAATTATGGTCCCTGCTTAGAGTTTAATGGCAAAATTAAGTGCTGCGAATGATTGCCACTTAATTGACTTCGATGTAGACTTCCTCATAGAGGATTTCTCTTGGTATGCATACTAGAGGAGAATTTGTCCCAGTGGATGTATACAGCAATATAACTTCTTGGATATTTAAAAATGTGCTGAGGGATGATGTAATTTGAGATACACCATAAATTAAATAAACTATGCTTAAAATATATTGTATTATATAGAAGAGAAACCATTATTTGAAAATAGATATCAATGGATTTATTAGGAAACCAGGCATATGGCACTGGAAAAAACCTTAGGCATTAACAAAAGCAATCCTCTGTTACTGCAGAGGCTGTATATAAGAACTGTATTATCTAAACTTTGATTAAGCACCATCTTTAAATAAAGAAGTTGTTATTTTTCCTGCCATAACTGTTAATGAATAAAAAACTTACCTCGTAAGAGTTATTTTCTGGACTCTTTCTAGATTGGGGCAGTATCAAAGTTTAAAGGATAATCAGACCATTTTCTCAGCATTAAGAGTATTACATCAAAAGATTCTGGGTTTTATATGCCATATGTAACAATAAGAAATCACATGCTGGAATTCATTTAACGTCTTGATGAGATTTGCTAGAAATCTCCAAACCTTCAGCCTCGCACTTTAGAATTAATTTTAAACACAGACCTCTAAAGATATGCAGACTCCATGGAATTTTCAGAGCTATCTCATATCATCTGTAATTTAAGATGTCTTCTTTTGCCTTAAGAAAAATTTTAAAAATACTGAAGACCTTTTCTCCCTGAAAATTGTATTTTCCATGGAGTGAAATATAACATATGAAATCAATACACACATTCAGACTTTTGCATCCAATTAAAATGTTCAAGTTTGGTTTCTTTTTGGTGGAGTAATAGAAAATCAAAAACAAAGGAAAGGAACTATGTTACTAAAAACAGATAAACATTTTGTGACTAATACTCGGAAAGACGATCAGACTTGAGAAGAATCTGCTTGCCTGACAAATACAGATATAGATTTATGAATGTGAATGGATGCAGTATTTTTTTTATGGTGTCCAGTTTTGTAGTCTCTCAAGTGACTTTTCAAGTGATAAAGGGGCTGCAGTTTTTTGAACTACAAAAGACTTTCAGTTATGTGGTAAACTATTTTACCCTTTGTATTAAATCTAATTGTCTTGAAAAATATAACTGGAAATACGTGTATAATTCAGAAACTTTTCCCTTGTTTTTCTCATCTTATTTTTTATATAATTTTTTTTTCAAATTACGTGGTCTTTCATACACAAAATCTTTGGGAAAAAGTTACTTGTTAGAGTAAGCATTTGTTGAAAAAATGTTCTGTTTTTAATTTATATTTCATTTCTATAAATATTATTTCATTACTAGTAATGTATTTTTGGAAGCTGTCTAGGTGCTGATTTGTTAAAACAGTCCTGATTTCTACAAGTGTCCAAAGTGAGACAGTTGGATTCCATTGAAATATCATTCCACTGGTGAGTTTTAATTGCCTAAATATTTTTGTTCTTGGATATTGGAACAGTCTCTGCTGTCATATGTGTGCTGTTCTCACTGATGTTAGAGTGGTTGTGTGCTGAAAATGGCAGACATTCTACCTATGTAAACATCTATTATAGCATAGCTTTAACCTCTAAGGATTTATGACATTTTCCTTCAGAATCCTAATCTTTCCAAACTGGAGACATATTTTGATCCTTTCTTAAAACAAAGTATATCAACATCCATTCAATAAGATGCAAGGAGGGACAACAGCAAAACTACTCTGAAGTACTACAATGGAGCAAAGCAGTATGCGGCAACCTTATGTATCCAATTTGCTGTAGGAAAAGTGAAACTATTACTCTTTTTTTAACTTTTCTTGTTAGCCAAGAAATATTATGGCTGTCTGAGCAAGAGGTGTGAATGACCCATCAGCAAAGAACAGGACACAGTAAATCAGTTTACAGAAGTTGAACAGCCAAATAATTAATTTTCAGTAGGAATTATGCTTAATGTCTTGCAATGTAAGTGGGAAAATGTTTATGATAAAGAGGAAATGACTTATGGTGATTTTTGTTTACTTGCCCAATTTGTCTTTTTTTTTTATCAAAGCTAGTGCTGCACCGTCTTTATTTGGTACTGAACCCTTTCCATTCCCTCACATGCTGGAAACAATTTTCTAGGTAAAATAAAAGTCTAAACTTCAAAATCAAAATTCAGCAAGAAAAAAACTCAGATTCCTAAGGAATTTAAAGAACTATTCCATCAATCAGCATGTATATAAGTAGAAAACAAAAATAAAGAGCTCACTATCCAATCAGCAAAGTATTACATCAACAGTCCTTCTAAAGATTCATTAGTGTTTCATCACCAAAGGTTGACTTCATGCTGTGTTCAAGTTGCTTGAATGTCAATGGTGAGATGAAATGAGTATACCAAGAGCTGAATAGTTCTTTTATGCTTATCCAGAGAGTAGAACCAATGAGTTTTAAATCCAGGAAGAACGCAGATCTACTTTACAAAGCCTTGTTTAACAGAATTTTTCTTCTTCTAATTAACCCCAGGCCCCCCAAGTTGAATAAGATAAATGTGCAAGGAGAAATGGTGCTTTTGCCAGCTGTCTGTAGGCTTCATTACTTCAAGTTTCTAGGTTTGATCCTGATCACAGTCAAATAATTTTTATGCCAAAAAACAATTAAGAGTGTTCAAGGGAAACAATCCCACCCTATTTGTGTAAAAATCCCAACAACCTCTAAAATCTGGATCTGTAATTTATGAAGGAATTAACAAATACAGGCCAGATGCTATGCCACACTAGCACAGGAATAGGAAGCATTTGGAACTGCAATTGTTCCATTAAACACCAGGGAAAGGATTTCCTTACATGGAAGAAAACAAAGTCTGCATCATTCCTGCACCAGTATTGATGCCATATCTGCTCTTTAGCAGCAAAAGCTGGAGCACAAGAGTAATTACAGACCTTTTTTTTAGCTTGTCTTTGTTCCAGACTAGCACAGTACTATTAGCTGTCACCATTTCTTGGGAAGCAGCATTTTGCAGAAAAGCCTTCAAAGAATTTCAAGCTCCTTTTAGTCACCCAGTGGTGCTGGGGGAGAGGAAAGGCAAGGTGGAAAGAATTCTGGGTTACTTTCAGGTTCCATCGTCCACTACATCCTCTTCAAGTGGGGCAGGAGAGAATTGAACAGCAGGATTCTGTTCTCCAAACCATTAGCATGTGTTATCCTGTTGCTTTCTGGTGCTTAGAAGAAGTTTTCAAAAAAAGACCTACAGCTATAGATGGTTTGGGGCATACATCAGATATAACTCTTTACAGTGTGTGGTGCAGACTAAACACACCTTATACATATTCTAAAGTACAGACTTCTGTCTAACAACTGGAATATCATCCATAACATGGAAGTCTTGGTTCTGTTTCTTGTTGGTAATGAGATTTCTGACTTAGAAGTTTTCTCTGGTTCAGCTGAGCAATGTAGTTTCTTCTTGGATTAAATGATTGAAAATTATTGTAAAACTATAAAAGGTGACACATGATTTTTCCTAACTTTTCTAAACAAACACATTTTACATTGTACTTTGAGAGTGAGGTCTACTAAAATATGGTCACTGCAGGCAGAATTATTTCAAAACTGAAGTTAATTAGAAATAATGTTTTAAAATGTTCTAGGTGGCTGTAAGAAAACTTTTATAGCAAAGTAGCTAGGAGTTCTTGCTAGCAGATATGAACATAAAAGCTGCTTGACATTCTTCATGTCAATAGTATTCACTACAAGCAGCAAATAGACAAATTAAAACTTCTTTTCTTGCCCTTCTAACAATCCACAACCCTTTGTATTCTCCAATAGTTATAAATACTTCAAAGAAAGGTGGGCTTTACAGCGTACCATGGAAGTCATCAAATGCAGATTATGTGGAACACAAATTATGCATGCTGTGTAATGTGTCAGCTTGGAAAAAAAGTTTGAACATGGGGAAACTTCCTCACTGCATGTAGAAATGCTGAGTAAGACTTGCCCCCAACCTAGCAAGATAGTATGAGAATTCTGGTTTAGTAGATTTTTTTAACATTTTCCTTTCTTCCCAGATCCCATGTTTAAATGCCTTGTTACTGTGGAACCTAAAGCTGACAAATGCATGTTGCCTTTAGTGAGAGATACTTTTGTTTTAAAATTGATTAGTTAAGTCCTTAAAATTGAACTAGGAAAACCTTTTGGTAAGATAATCTTTTCACACATGTCAATCTACTTTTCCAGTTTTACATATGTATATGTGTATCATTTGCAGTAAGTGCACAGGGTAGTATTTGTATAAACAAGTTGGCTGTTGGCTCAATACAGTAGAATATTGCTGTATTTTTCAACAAAGGCATGTGTTGGGAGGTATAAAATTACAAATTTCATAATTACACAAATTATAAATTTAATTTTTATTTCACTTCATCTTTTTTGCATTAAACCAGTCATTAGAACAGATGCATAAGTCAACAGATGTGTAAGTCATGCATGAAGAAATATGATTTTGTATTTTTTGATCAAACAAAGACTTCCAAAACAATAGGGAAAACCACATTGGCTTTGTAAATAATGGGAATGCCATATGGGAAATGGAAAAAAAATAATTTGAAGAAATTTTATGATCTAATTCAAAATGACCAACCTATTTATGCCTTGCCAACTCAAACACTGCACAACATATGCAATTCAGTTGGGAGAAATAAATTAATTTCCTAATGTTTATGCTTCATAACAGTTGCAGAACTTCAGCAATGATTCTGTCCTTCTAATCTATCCATCGGTTCAAATCCCACTCCAATGAACTTTTAACTGCAAAGAGAGAGGTTGGATCAAAGGGGATTTTTGAAGTATTCTCCCACCTCAGCATCACTTTTATTCAGCGAAATGAAAGTTGTCCTCTTAGCAAAAATTTCTTTGACAGCACCGACTCTCCTGAACTTCCTCAGAATTCTTTGTGCGTGTATATTTAAGCTTCTGGTGTGCTTATGTTTGGAAAGGGATTTGTGATGATGGGTAAAAATATCTTTTTTCTGATTCATTCCTGGGCAGAAAAAAAGTATCTGTTTTAAGGCTTGATTGTGCAGACATACAACAAAAGAACAGCTATGTTCAAGTTTATTGTAAAATACACATTATACAATAAAGTGGCTACTGACTGGACAACTATTTGTCAGGACACATCTGAAAATACAGAGTTACTTCTTGTAATCTGTAGTAGCTGTTTACCTAAAGTCTTTCAGAAAACATTGGTTTGGAGTCATTTGGGGCTATTAACTATTAGGAACTTCAAGGTATGTGGAAACTTTATGAATATTACAAATACTAACAGATCGTCTAATGAGATTTTCTTTGTTGTTTTGGGGTAATTTCAAAGAAACTGAAAGTAACAGATATCTTAAGATTTAATAACTTTCAGGGGATGGAATAGGAAGATCAAATAATTTTGTTTGCTTTGTAAATTAAGCATGGTTTCATTGCTATCTTTTGTTTAACACAGAATGTTAATAAAGTGAAACTGATATATTAAAACACAAGTTAGATTTTGATAAAAACATATATGCATAAGGGTAGATGTATGTATACATACGCGCTTGAATGATTAGTTATGATCATGTTTTGATGCAACTATGATGATTTCCCGACAAGCTTCAGAGTCCCTCATCTTCAGTTTTCTATTAAATAAGGGTGTCAAAGAGTTTTGACAAATGCCCCAAATAATCAGAATGTACATGTAAGAGAATCATCTCATTATGAAGGCAACTCTTCAGACTAGTGGCATTACTGGATCTGGTATATGAAGATGCAGATATACAAATTTGTCTATCCATCAGTGCCCCTGGACTTTACTGCTTTACATTTCTTTTCTTTCGTAAAAGAACTGTATACCCAGTTTACATGTATGTTTCTATTCCTTTGGGCTCCATTCTTGAAATTAATCAGGATTTGCCTCCTTAGGAAAAAAGAAAGACTAATTTGGTTTTATATTTTAATCTCTTCTGATCCTAATAGCTGATTACACAGTAGTCAGCATTTCTTGTAACAAGTTCAGCAGGGCACCAAATGAAGGTATCTGGCAGCAGGTTGAAAATGAAAGAAAGTAGTATTTCTTTCCATCAAATGAAAACTTAAATTACTAAGCTGACTGTCACAGTCTTCTCAAAATGAAAATTCTAAACCAGTTACAGAAGGTAATAACCACAGTTCCACGGCAGCAAAATTTTTTGGGGGCTGCCAAAGGCATCTGCAGTGCAGAAGCCAGGGGAGGTGCCAAAGGGCACCTTGTGCTCACACTCCTGGAAGTGTCCTCAGCTGAGTGCAGTCATGGGCCAAACATGGCACAAGCTCAAATCTCTGCTGATCTGAACAACTGCCCTCAAGTTTTTATCATATCTATTGAAGTTAAAGGTAAAAGTACAATGGCTCTGCTCATTCTCCGTGTAGGATGAATGTATTAATATCCAACATGAGAGACAGACAGGAAAACAATTTAGTCAAATGAGAAGAAGAGTTAGTTAAACTGGTGCAATGACTATAACTGGTACAGAATCAGGTGTGAGGTAACTCCACCTGCAGGCTCCATTCTACACTGATTTGGAGAAATTACTTCCCCACATTTCAAAATATCTGTGTTTTCTATAGTATCTAATGGTTTTGTTCAGCACTTTAATTGACATTTAACCAAATCTAGTAACAAGACTGTGTTTTCTTAAAGGCCCTACTAAACGATGTAATATTACTTCCTGTAGCTATGGAGACCTTTGCTCTCGTTAGTGCTGCTATTCCATTTGACTGTAACCTTGAATAATCTTTAAAGAATGTTTTTAGTCATGGGCCCTTCACCTTCTGGTGATTTCATCCAGATACAATTTCCACAGGCTTTACTGGGTTAGGCAGAATAAAAGAAAGGACCATCTGAATAAAATAAAATGTCACCATTAAATTGGCTTTTGTAGCTTAAGGTATAATGTAATGATATTTTCCCAACAGCTGCTTTCAGTTGAATTTGAAGTTTTGAAAACCTTTTGCATCTGATTCAAGTAATAAAATACAGGTTGTGTTACTTCCTCCTTCTGTGTCATATACAATAAGCAAAACGTCAATACTTTACATGGAATGGGTGGTCATTAGTAATTTTTACTGTATGTTAATGTTATTTGCTGACCTCAATATTTTACAGATGAGTCACCCAATGAAAAGTTTGTTTAAAAATAAAGGTGTGGATGGATGTTACTTTGGTATTAAACAATTCAGTAATTTTTCCCAATACCTCTTGCTCACAGAATTTTATTATCTGCACCTTTTTTTTTGTATTATCATATCTTTCCATTTTTTACAGCTAGATTAGAATGAGTGCAATTCTATACATCTTCATGTGTTACCTTTTATCCCAAGAGATTTTAAATAGAAACTAGACAAAGGGATTACTTCATCAAGCACTGAAGTACAGAAATCCCTGAGGTGAAATGTAGCAACTGCCTGTCAGTATATATACCAATATGCAAGAAATTAGGACAAGGAAGGAAGAATAAGAATATTCTTAGGAATTTAGTGAGGCAAAACCAACACTTGAGGCTGAAGTAATATGCCACATTTCTGTGAGACAATCTGCCACAGTTCTGTGAGACAATCTTTTGTGAAATTCAGTTTTCAGTCCATCTAAAAGAGTCACTTTGTCCTTCATCATATCTCCCTTACTATTGCTGCTACCATAGTAAATATTGTGCAAACATTGAGCATTTTCTAAACAAGGAAGACAAAGATTTTAAAGGAGAAACTAGTCCAGACACATTAATTCAGTCCTTACACCTTTTTCATCTGCACCTTCCCCTTACAGTAATACCAACATGCTTCATTTTAAAGAAATACTTTAACCATTTTACTAATTCAGCATCTGCCGCAAATTCTTCACCACAAAACATTTCATGGCATAAAAATAATGGAAAAGATACTAAAATGAAGTCTTTAAATAGTAGAAGTTAGAAAGATAAAGATGTTTTTAGAGGTATCTGAGAAGCAGGGGAAGAACCAAGGAAGCAAAAACCCTGATAGAAAGATCTCATCCAAACTATGGGGAAAACCAGGAAAACAGGGAAAAAACTGCCCCAATAAAGTCAAAGTAAAGAGAAACAGAAGGAAACTAGGGAGGATCATAAGGAAGAATTAAAAAAAAAAAAAAAAAAAAAAAAAAGGGTCAAAAGATGTGAGAATGGCAGTAAAGTATAGATGTAGAGTCCAGAAAAATAGGAGAGAAAGAAATTAAGAAGATGCATGAGACAGAATGGAGGAAGACTGTGAAGTCTGTGAAATGTGATAAGAACAGAAAAAATAATTAAAGAAAAAAAATCCTGATTATGTTTTCCTGATCCACTTTGGATCCAAACTGTTGAAATGAAAAACAAAAAACAGGCTTGTTTTCATGGAGAACAGGTTGTCTGTTGAGGTGACTTTTCTCTTTCTTTTGCTCTTACCTGGTGTTTCCTGGAGGACATGACAGGTTAATGCTGCTTCAGGTCCCTCTAAATGAGCTGATGCATTTGCAGCACTGTCAGTTCTTCACTCCAGAGGGAATGCCTCTGCATGAGGCAGTGTCATTACAGAAATTAGCATTCACTGTGACTCAGCTATCTTCATCTCAGAAACAGCTGAAAGAGACACAAGTCTGGAACAGATACACTGGTACCCCTAAAGGAGCTCTTCAGGGAATTTCTTCATGACTGTGGTTTTAATTAGGCATTAGTAACTGCTGAATGATGCTTATGCTACAGAAATTCAAGAAAATTTCAGTGAAAGAGTGCAAGATCAAGGGAATAAAGAATTCTGAAAGTCAAACATATCGATGCTCTTCAGAATTTTCAGGCTTAAATTTCAAAAATGTAAAAATTTCTGTCCCTCACCTCACCCTCCCTACCTTTGGTTTACATTTGCTCATAATCTCCATGGATGTTTTAGGTTGTTTTGTATCTGATGACAGAAAGTGAAACCAAGTAATGTCTTTTTTGCACTGCAATCATAAAAAAAAAAAAAAAAATTGTCTCAGGGACAATCAAAACTGTAAATGCCTTAGAAACTTGGAAGATTTATTAGACTTTGACCAAAAAAAATATATCTTGTATTGTTCCAAACTACAGGTCTATGATTGTAGTCTAATATTCATTCAGATTTAAGGAAATATGACTTTAAAATCTTAATTTTGATTTTGCCATAAAAGTTTTCGAATTAAAGCAATTCATCTTACCAAACTAATCCCTGCATAATTAAAAATATCTAAAATGAAGTGAAAGAATTAGGATAAGAATTTGCTACAGCCATTTTCACTGAATTTTCAGGAATGCTTGAGGTCACATATGTCTGCACAAGGAGCAAGCTCTTTTTTTCTGCTTCTCCCCTTTTCTGCTTTAGTTATGAAACTGTCTTTATCTCAGCCAATGAGTTTCTCCCTTTTATGTTTCTGCCTTCTGAGTGAGGAGCTGCTTGGGGATTAGCAGCTCACTGGGGCTGAGCGACACCAAGCATAAAAATATTTCCACTGATCAATAGGAGTATTCTGGTATTTAAGAATTACTGACATTGATTATGCTCATCATGCACAGCAAAAAGTAAACTCACGTTCCTTCTAATGATTGGAGTTTTTCATAATCTTCCTATTAGTACAAATATTCATCATTTTAATTACCAAATAGATCTTATTCTACATTTAGCTGATTGTTTCCTGTTAAACATTTGCAATACATCCAGGTCCTGCTGTGATGTTCCACTGTCACAAAAGAAGGTAAATCATACCACATTTAGTTCTCTTTTTAAAGGTTTTTAACTTTTTCACTAAAATACAGTCAGCTTAAACAAAGCGTCTCTTTTTTCTATAAGAGATCAAGATGGAAGTTTTGGAAATTAGCACATCTGCTCATCACGTTGGCACTCTACTTGGTTAGGGGCAATCTAGGAATGGTATTGGTTGAAAGAAAGCCTCAACAGAGAGGGATAAAGACTGGAGGATCCAAAATATAGCTTAAACATCTGGAAAAAAATTCTCAATAGTAACACCCTCACACAAAAGTCATGGAATTCTCAGATCTTTTTCTTCAGTGATTGCATTTCACAATGTTTCAGATCAAAAAAGATTAAATTCCCAAACTCAAACATCCAAGAGCAATTCCAGAACCAATAAACCCTTGTGTAAAGTCCGTGATAAACACAGATTAAGCTGTGATTTGCTTTTTCCCATAACCAGCCTGAGCTGAGGGATGTCAGGATGGACAGGATGGACACCCTCACCCAACACAGACTGTGCTCCAGAGGCCTTTGGCTGGTGGAAAGAAAGTTGTCTCTGATCCTCTCACCTGAAGAGCAGAAATTTTAGCAGGCTGAACAACATCCTAAAGAGAGGAATTGAGTACCCAAAAAACTTGTGTGAGTTTCTCTATCTCTAAATTTGTGCTCCACACAACCTCCTGTCCTGTCCCTTATTTTGAGGGATGGGTTCTGGTTAGATTATCACCAGCAGTGACATGTTCCTCGCAAAAGTATCTGTGAGAAGTTGGCATTTTCTTCACACAAAAACACTCTGTCAAAAAGTTCCTGCCAACCTTTGTGCTAAATCATCTTAAAAACATTGTGGAAAGCTGCTGCTACCCCATGAATGTGTATTAAGCAGTCAAGTGGTTATTAATGGTATTATTACAGCTGCTGGTATTATGGAAAGATTATGTTATTAATTTTTCAGGAAAACAACATCTGCAGAAAATGCCTCCTTTGTGATCAGCTAGGAAAAACTTTCCACAGGTGTTAAAAATGGCATACTACCATTTTCAGTGCCTAACCTCATCTTTTTAAAGGCAGTATAATGTAATTGCCTCATTGCCAAGTTCTGTAATGAACCAGCAATAAAATAGTTCAAAGAAGGGAAAGGATTGATGGTGGATGCTCAAAACTGTCTCTGTATATATCACTCAAATTTAAATATCCCTCCTCATCTATTCACCCACCCTGTGTACCTGATGCAAAGAATACTTTCAAAGATTTTGATCCAAAACTGAAACACATGGAAAAACTAATTTTATGGAATTTCAGGGATCCTTTGACTAAACCTAGAAGTGAAAATCTGAAAGTTTAATTTCCAACAGCAAAAAGTGCGAGGAAGTTCATTGTGAATATTATTTTCTTTCTGTGCCCCTGCATAAAGGAATCTGATCGAGTACCCATGCTGGTGCTTATTTCTTTCTCTTAGCACAACCTTGGATTTCTTCTAATGTATCAGATTTTATCATTTGTCCTCATATCTCTTCACTTTATTCTCTTGTTTTAAGATATGCTTTCAGCAACCACATTTCATTCAGTGGCTGTGACTCAGTGGAGAGTATTGCACCTTAACTGATTTAAAATTTCTCTAATATGTCATTGCTTCTCAGCTGGTCTCTTACAAGACTGACCACTATACCCTCTGTCACATGCATGGATTTGGGAATGGCGTGCTGATCATCACTTTAAACACTGACCTTTATTTAACAATCCAACATTAATGAATTATGGTTATTCTTGACAATTACACCAATTCAGATTTCTCTGGATTTTCTCCGAGATTAAAATGTATAAACTTAGTAAATGCTTCACTAAAGTTATATACATTATTTGATGACATAACAAACCTGTAAGAAGGATTGCCTTTTACAAATATATGTAATGCACATTTTGTACCACATAAATCAACTGGAGGAGCATGTTGCTGATGAAGGATCCTTCCCAAATTGGATTAATAACACTTTTCTATTTCAAAAGTGAGGTGTAGATATAAATACATATTTGTGAAAAATGGCATAATAGAGAAACAAGACCCTCAGAGATATTCACAGTTCTGTCATCAAAGCAAGTATATTTGATACTGTATTTATACAATGATCTGCAGCCACCCATAGAAATGATGATGAGAAAAATAAACACTGAAAATTGTCTTCCCAAAGTTGGCACTACACATGCAATGCAAACTGTGAAGAGGATGTGAGCAAGTGACACTGATTCCAGATATTGCAGCAGAGAAGTGATTAACTCTGCCATAATAACAATAATAATAATGCTCTTTTAATGCATCTTTCAGAGGTGTAATTATAACTAATATTGCTAAAATGCCAGCTGAGACCTGTTATTGATGGTTCCATGTGCTATGTGCTATAGACAATAAAAGCCAGCTACATCATACAAGATCTGGATACAAGTCATCCCCTGCCTGTTTCTGTTTGTGTGGGAAAGGCACATGTTAAATAAGGACAGTCATGAACTTTAACTAGTTCCAGAATCTGGAAACTAAGAGATCAAGGTTGTGCTGCAGAGCACATTTGCACTGCTGCAGAATAAAACAGTTTTGGCTTTTTCCCAGCTCTGTTTTTCATCTTTTACAAAGTCTAAGATAGTAGTTTTCCTTTTTCCATCTAAGCAGTTGTATATTAATGTTCATTTTTCTCAAGCTTGAAGAGAAAAACTGTGAGATTAAAACCTAAATGCTTTCATGTGTAAAAAAAGGAGAAAAAAAAAAGAAGAAGGAAAGAATATCCAAGGGTCCAGTTAGTCAGCCAACAAATCCAGCTGGGGTTCCTCCTCTGTGTAAATGCTTCCAGTCCTACTGAAGGTAATAGCAACTCTTCTGTGCCAGCTGGGGATCCAGCCCACGAGGACATAAAGCAAACAGGATAAAAAAACCCATCAAACTAAACATAATACATGTAATTTAGGCTACCTCCAAGGGTTCCCAACCTAATAAAATCTGAATTGAGAGCAAGGACATAATTAGCTCTATTTGTGTCATATTTAATTTTATCAATAATATGACTAATTAGCGCCTTTTCTATCTGTTTTCATTGTTTTCAGGCTTGACTCTTGCTTGTTCACCTGCCAGGGGTTTGATGGCATTGTTGTTCTCTGACATTAACCTCTGCAGGAAAGAAATCTACATTTGTACCAGGGCGACTGAGAACACAAGGATGGATTAATTGTTCCTTACTGACCTGCTTCTACACTGACTGTAGCCATTGGAAAATGAAATTTTAGGCTACCACTATTTAGATTTTTCCTTTTTTTTAGGTATTCTGAAGTAAGCTTTACTTATTTTTCTGTGTCCATAAGTTTTTCAGTACATGACTATAGTGAAATAGTAACAACTGTTAAACGTACCTGTCTGAAAAACAGGAAATTTCTTTTCTGTGTTAAGATCATATTGCTGCCTTGAATTCACCATGCTCTTTCCCCCTCTCCTACTTTATAGTGTGTGTAAAATCCATACTGTATTTGAAAATTTGCCCCACTGCTGGTTTACATTCCAGCATGCTGACAGTAATGAAGAAATTATTTATAAATTTAGTCAGCATCCTTGTTACAAGTTAGATTGCTAGATTGCTTGGTAGGCATTCATTTTGAATGTGAACTATATAGGATTTTACTATATTTGATTTCACCTAATATATATCATGCAGAAGAAACACAATATCCTCTCATGAAACTAGCTTAAAGATTGAAATATTATGCTGCATTATGTAGTATGGGTATAATACAGTTAATTAAAGGAAAAGGTTAGGACTAAATGAAATATGAACTCATTGAGACCTAAAATTTTATATATACAGAGCCTGATTCTAATTTACATGATCTGATGTAAAATGTGAGTCACACAAAAACCAATCAAGCCACACCTCTACAACAAGCAGAACTGATAGGATTACTATTTTCATTGTCTTGAAATGAAAAGAAGGGTTGTAATCAAAACCAAAGGAAGAAATACGGGTTAGTGAAATTAAATTACTTCTGTATTTTTTTTTTTTCCTTTGTGTAACTGCCATTGGATGTTGTTTCCAGTTCTGGTGCCCATGCTTGAGGATTTCCATGAGTGAGCAAAGAGATGGAGAATATAATGTATAACATTATATTGAATCCATCTCCAGATTTATCATGTGTGTCATTAGGCACCTAATACAGGCATCTCCAGATTGGAAGAGAGTACTACAGAGCCCTTCTACAGTTACTACTGGACTTTAAGAGGAAGGAAAGAGTTATGTCCAGAGGGCAACAGTGTCAACCTAAAAGATTAATCATTCAGAGGAGGTCCTTACCTGCCTTTGGTGAATATAGAGAGGAGGCTATATAACTAGAAATTTATATGAGACCAGTATCTGTAAAACCCACCATAATATTTAAGGAAAAAAAAAAAAGAGGTATAAAGACTTTAAATTGCATGGACACTAATGTTACAAAAATGAAAAGTTGAAACTAGAGTTGGAAAAATTAAAATCAGTAATTCAGCAATGGTAATTAACTCTTGTAGTAATCTGGACTTTTGTTATCAAGTGTTCTAATTTTGTGACTATTAGATCTGAAATAAGAATGAACTCAGAATGAATGTAATCCTATATCCCGTAAGTTTGGTTAAACAGCTTTATAACTGACTGCCACCAAGTTCTTCCCTTCTTTCCAAGTAATTAAAAATTAAAATTAAAAATATAAAAATATAATTAAAATAAGAATAAAATAAAATTTAAAATAGACCTCTTTTGTACTTCTCTCAAGACATAAAACCATGCTGAAACCAGATGGGACCTAAACCTTCTTTTGAGCCAGCAACAAACTGTGTTCTTATGTGTTCCTAACACTTTTAATATCCGTGTTATCTGAATGCTAGATCCTCTTTACAAATTGTAGAGGGTAAAACCATGAAGAATTTTGAACACAGACAGCAGACATAGAAACAGCAAGAATTCCTATGTTAATTCCTGTTTCTTATGGGTGCAGCAGATTTCTGCTCTGCCTCTTTGTGCTGTGCTGAGCACTCCACATAAAGCCTGGGGAGATGGCAGCTCTCCAGGTGGATGTTCCCAGAGCACAGACCTGGCTTGGGGAACCCAAACCAGCATCTCATGGCTTTTGGCTCCAGAGTGTGTCCTGGGAGTGGGGCCCAAGGCACTGCTGTTCTCTGCCTGCCCTTGGAATCACCTGGAATCACCTCGCAGCTCAAACCATGCCAAGGACAATGTAGACCTCACCCCAGAAAGGGAACCACAAGAGCCTTCATTCAGCCATATACATTCCACACTCATCTGTTGAGAAAGTGCATGCAAGCCTTAGACTTCCCAAAAGGAGCCATTTTCATGAAGTTGTACCATCACTGAAGAAACAAACAAACAAATAAAAAAAAAAAGAAGTAAAAACAGAGGAAAAACCACTGACTTCTTTAAAATGGATCATGCACATCACTAAAAAAGTGTAGAGTTCACAGAAATCCATTATTTCTCATAGGCCTTTCAGTTTCACTAACAAATCCAGCCTGGAGATTGGTCTTTTATGTGACTGAGTCAGTATCCACTCTAACATTCTGTGCTTATAAACTTGGAATATATTTTAGCAATCCTCTCTGGTTTGTTTTTTTCTTTTTTGCAAAGTTTTCCAGCTTTATGTAACGAGATTGACATTAAAAAATTATTTTCTGAAATGGCTCAATACTGATTTCTCTGCTTCTTCTACAGTCCTAGTTAATTAAAGGTAAATTAAATCCAACCATGTCACCCAATTACATTCACATTGCCCATTTTATTACATGTGTCTAGGTTGACAGCATAAAGAATTGCCTTCAATAGAAGAAAAGCAAATTATTCTCAATTTAAACTGCTGGGACAGCATTTTAATTCTTTAACACTTGATAAGCACTTAATAGAAAAGGACAAAATTACCTTAAAGAATCAAACCTTCTGTTTTTCAATCGACTTCAGTAACATGAAGCTTTTTAATTAAGCACACCAGAGCAGTTTATTGCCTTAGCTGGTTCTCTGTACCTTTGAGTCTTCTAAAGTATAAACCTTTTATGTGGTAATAACATTCCATGTAGGTTTTCAAACAGCATAAAGGTATTGCTTTAGCCCATTTATGCGTAGGTCTCTACATCTGCTAAGTAATTGCTTTTTTCTTAAATGAAATATTAGAACACTAGAGCATGTGCTTTGTATGTATAGACACTGTGGATAGTGTATAATAAAATCATTCATGCTGCAATAATTAAAGCTGTGTCAGCATTTTCATTTCAAACTCCATTTTTCAGGTGTTTATAATTCAGCCATAAAAAATTGTCTTGGACTCTTTCCACTATATCTGAAGGCCAAGAATATAAATCCATAAAGAAGTTTACAAGTTTTGAACACTTGTTTTGCAGGTGTAGGACTGAAAAACAGTTTTGATTTACAAATGAAGTTTGACAAGTAGCCACTGGCATTTTTAAACCCAAACAAATCCAAAACACTTGAGATTGTCAGGTTCATAAACCTGTGTTTTCTGTAAGATTGTATTAATTGCTGCAAATGGGTGTTGTCAACCCTCATCAAATTTGTGATTGGCCATGAAAATGCTGATAAATGCTAACAATAAGTAAATTTGTAGCCTACAAGATCTTAAATCTAGTAATGTGAAGTGTGATTGACATATTATTTTATGAATGCAAGTATATATAGATTTAAATTTTTATAAATGTGCTAAATAAAAACCGTGTGCTGAATCCGTGCATTATGGAAGCCAGTGTGTATTTTGGCAGAAATTTCACACTAGAGACAGCAGTTATCTGTTTTTTTCACAGATCCAATCCTGCATGCACATCAGCTGTGTCTGCTCTCCCACAGTACCCTGTTAATTTGCCTAAACTTGGTGTGAGGGGAGCCATGGCAGTGATAACAAACTAGCTCACTTGACATGTCATTAATTCTTTCTTCTGCTAAAAGGGCTGCCAAGTAAGGTCGCCTGGAGAAATGGTGAACCACAAGAAGTTCCATGAAACAACAAACAGGGTTTATTTAGCTTGGTATATCCCTGCCACCTCATACAAGCACTCATCAGCCTTGGAAATTTGGCCTGTGAGGAGGTGGAAGCACTGATCCATGGACCATCAAGCTTTGCTGGCATGCTGTGCTCTTGTGGATGCCTAAGGAGCCCTGACAGAGCTGTTCTCTGCAGTGCTGGCCATCTGCACAGCCTTCTCAAATCTCTATTTCATCAAAGGGAAATTAACACCATCTCTATTAAATTAAGGCTGGTTTTTTTTTTCCCACTAAATAGTTGGAATTGTGATTATCTTCTGTTCTGTCTCATTCTTCTCCATCCACACCACAGCACTGTATCACTTTTCAGCTGTGCATTAGTCAATGGAAGATTTGTTAGAGATGAGTCTTTGTCTCGGTGATCAAAACAAACCATAACATCCTTTTCCCTACAGAGCAAAAAGCTCTGCAAACTATTGCCTTCAGGCCCTGTTCATATCCCTTCTGCTTATTAGTTGGCTTGGAGAGGCAGAAGTCTTCACATGGCAATGCTATGACCCTAAAAAACATTATTCTTTGTTTTGTTTCCATCTTGATTCCTGTAAAATAATGTGAAGGCTCTGTTTCAGCTGCTTAAATGGCATTTTAATGCATGATGTCTGGGATCACAAGGTGAATGCCCCATTTTGTGTTAGGACAGGTTGGACTAGGAAAACCTTTTGGATCAATGCTGAAGGACTCACATGGGACAGAGATGGTATTGTTGGTGACATACTCTTCTGTAACTCTTGTGTCCTTACAGAGAGCCTTTTGTCTTCTTCAGAATCTTTTCTAGGAGAATAAGTCTGCCAGGCACTGCCCTCCCTCAGCCAAATACAAGACTTCCCATTGAACAGTAATATACTTAGACTTAAATAATAAATTAGTTCTTTAGGAATTTTATAAAATAAGATTTAGAAAAACGGGGGGGAGTTTCCCCTCACACTGTCAGAGAATTGAAAAGAAAGACCATGTTTGTGTAGATGTATAGGGCCTATGATTTATAGATCAACATTACTAAAAGTGTGTCATGTATCAGTTCCCCAGAGGTAAGGGTGTATTTGCACTGTAAGAAAACCTACTGGTAAAAAAATCTTCCAGTGGAAATCACATTACCTTGTACAATGCCTTTCATTTTATTCAATGTACATTTTGAGGATAACACTATTATACAGGTATGACCAACATCTGTGACATGCATCATGTGAAATTGCTGGGTGGATATTTCAAAGACTGGTTTACATTCATGGAGCTTTTAAAGTCCAGTACAACATTCTGGAAATGTAGCAAACTAAGTTTTGACCTCAGTCTTTTCTTTGTGCAGTACTGTTGGCAAATTTATCCCAATTTTACAGGTTTTTGAATTTTAAAGTTATCAGAGTAACAAGACTCGTAGCTGGTGTTACTTTAAAACCAATCAAAATAAAAATTGTGCCCTGCTGCTAACTTCAAGGAAGAAACTGAGAAAACACCTAAATTGAATTTAAAATAGTAAATCCAAAATAAAATTTGGTAAAAAACCACAAAAGAATCTAATCTAGTTGAATATTTTTTCACTCTTAAATTTAAAGGAAAGAAAAATAATGAAAAATAAATTATTCTGATTCATGGTTTCCTTACCACTGTTTTCTGAGGTTTTACACCAGAGTGCAAGCTACTGAATCAAACTCGTAGTCATTGTGCATGGGATTTGTGCATATCATGGGGTTCATATATCTTTATCACCCTTTAAAGAACAGCAGTAAAAAAACCCAGAAAGCCTTTCCCATTAATCATTTCAAGTGAAGTCACATTTTTAGAAGAAGGAGAGAGGCATGTTGCTCTTAAAATGCACTCCTTTGCTGTTTGTTTTAATAACATTTGCACTCCAGTGCCTCATAGGAGGAAAAGGGTAGTATGCAGCTTGTCTCAAGAAAGGCATGATTTTCTATTTCTTCCTGAAGTTTAACTTCCATTATTTCTGAATATTTGTACCTGCTGCCATCAGCCATCTAAGCTCCTTTGAAGATCAACCTACCATTAATTATGAGAAAAACCACTTCACAAACTGGTACTAAAGTATCAGAATGATAAATCAGAATGACAGCATTATTTCATACAAGCACTTTATGTGAACATCTGCAAGTCTATATATTAGGAGCAAAATTATCAACAATCAACAAATCAACACCTCTTTACTGTGATACCAATGAGTTAAATAAGCAAAAAGAACAGCTTTATGGTATTTAAAGGCTTTCATGTTGATATAGAGCAGCAAGACACAAAATATAACATTGTCTGAATCCACTAGAAATTTTGAGAACCATCTTTTTATAGTTGAGGTGATTTAGTTTTAATATAGACATCAGCAAGAAATCTTATTGTATCCAGATTCCTAAAATATTTGTTTATCTTTAAATCAGACCTACTTGGTATTAAACCTTATTTAAAAAGCATGTGTCAGACATTTGCTACCAAAAACCTAATTATCACTGGACTTAAGCTTTCTGGATCAAAGGCTTAGTTTCCATGGCAGTACCCAAAATGCCCTCTTAAGTAGCAGTTCATGCATCAAATCAGCATTGATATTTACTTAATGTAAGAAGAAAGAAAATCAAACTGTGTTCACTCCTACATAAATTCACAGAAGCACCCAAGACTGCAAAGTAAAATTTGCAAGTTTGCTGTTCATTGGTGCAAATGACTGGTGAGATTTTAATAGCACTAGCAATGTTTGCTGACTACACCTGAAGCACATTGGACTTAGCAGAAAAAGGATCTGAACTAGCTTAGAATTGATGCTTTATATGAAGAATAATACTACAGATGAAGAGAAACTTTCATCAGTGATTGCTTATGGAAAATATTTTAGATTTGTGGAACATACATTATTTGAGGTTTTCCTGTAACCTTAGCTAATGTCCTGGTAATCTTTTGATGCTCATCAGTAACACATTGTTATGCCTATAAGCACTTTTTCTACATCTTTTTCAGTTTAAGACTCATTAAATCTTTAGCAACCATGAGTAATAGTATCAAAGAAGATAAAACAGGATTCATTTTGTCATACAATACCTATAGCTTCCACTACACTAGCAAGTGGGAGTGAAATTAAAGCCTTCTGCTGAAATGCTGGTAATAGAAAGAAAAAAGATGTGGTTAATATTTCTGTCTGTAGTGGTTTAGTTAGTAAACAGTATGGTAAGATTATGTTTATAAACAAAATTTTCAAAATTATTACTGAGTAATTAACAAATTCTTTATTACTGCAGTTAACTGATGTGTTAGGCACTATGCTTCCATTATAAATCTGAAGGATAACTGACAATTTGCCATTGGGCTCTTTTTTGAACATGGAACTCATCTAGCAAAAAATCTCAAATGTCTTTGCCTAAACTAAGACATCCAGGGCTTTAAACATCATCCCTTTAAACAAAAGGCTTAATAAAGAAAAATTTAGTTCTGAACAATTAGGCAAACAACATGTGCTTTATGACCTGAATGTTTTTTTCAGATCCTTGCTCTTTTTTGAGTAAGGGTAATAAGGGTATAAACCCAAAACTTTGTTAGTCATGAGTTGTAGCTGAGGTCAGGATTCAGCTTTATAATAAAGAGATGCCATATTTTTTTCTTGTTGAAATTTTTTGGGAATGGAAGCCAACAGAAGAAGTCTTGAAAGATCACAAATTGTGTTTCAAAGTGTGGAGAACCATAGGACATAACATTTCTTGATTATATGTGTGTATATGTACATGCATATATCAAAAAGATAATAAAAGAGAGAAAGTAGGTTAGATTGTTACTCTGCACACACTCAAAACTCATGATAGACAATCATGATAAACAAACAGCAGGAGGAGGAATCACAATGCTTATTTATAATATTTAAAAGTTGTTCTGTTGAAAAAATGCACTAAGAAGTACTAAATGGTAGTGTAACTTAAATGCAAATGTGTAATGTCTGAATTAAAAACACATTAAAGCACAATAGCTAACACAGCACATATGATCAAAACACATGATGATTTTTTAGTTTTCTTGAATTAAATAAACCAGCAAACTGGGATAAATTTTGTCAGGTATGTTAATATAAATTGAAACATAAGTTGATAGCATAATCATCCTTGTTTCTTCCTAGCCCTTAACACCTTACAGAGCAAAAGGTTGCCTTGAAAGCCAATTATGAATACCACTCAAAATTTGTTAGAATAGATGTGAATTTGACCCAAATAATGTGTCCTACAACTCTGTCACCTCACTTGTACTCGGTTGTACCTTAACTTCATGTTTATAGTGCCACTTCTAGGGCCATGTTTTGCACAATAATATTTTCTGTGGCTTGTTGCAAAGCTGTATTCAAGATCCATACAATATGCAGCTTATTTAAAGTAAGCAGAAATGTTTTGTGAACTCATTCTTGCACTTTGTAACTACAAAAGAAGGCACTGCTGACTATGGGTTTTAAAGTCTAAGAGCCATTTTCCACTGGGTTCAATTTAAGAGAGAGAAAATGCCTACTGTTATTTATTAGTTATGCTATTTATTAGTTCTTTGTAAATGACATTCTACTAATCATAGCCTGTCGCAGCCATTAGGAGGCAGTTGTTGGAGCCAGGGAAAACTTCAATATTTGAGCATAAGGGTTGGAACTCTTACAGTGCTCATGAATGAGGGAGACAATGAAATTAGATTCTCTCCCTGTAGGGGGTAGACATTGACCACTGCCTGATGCCAGCAACTACAGGTCAAAATTTTTCATCTGGAATGGTTATTTTACCTTCGCAAACTCTCAACTTTTGAATTGCCATATTCAGAATCTTGGTGTTAACAGACTGGATGTTTTCAGCAGCAGATCAGGCTAATGGCTGTCATGCACAAAGGATAATTGTAGCAGACCCAAGCCACAGCTAATTAAAAGAACCATATATAATTGTCTGTCCAAGAGCAAAGAGAATAACTCTTCTGAAGAAAGGAAGACTACTGAAAATATTTTACAGGCATAACTGTGCAGACTCATTTCTTCCACTTTCAGTGTTGACAACAGCCTCCAACCTGAGTAATACTTCAGAATGAATTAAGTCTAAAGTGAGAAGTGTCATCTCATTGGATCGCCCAGAAAATAAATTCAGACATACTTGTGTGCATTCTTATAGTGTATCATCATCTGCTTGAGGTGCCGGCAAATCCCTTTTATAATGCATGTGTTTATTTCTCAGAGAGAACATTCTGTATATGCAAAGGACACATTCTTTTACATTTTACATTCCACCTGAAAGTCCATCATAGAAAGCTTGTTAATGTCCTTCAGGATATACAGTACAGTAGAAAACAGACTCCCAATAGCAAAGTAAATCTCTGGTAGGAGGCTCGAATAATATATGCTTGCTAAGATCAAATCTGGACTTCAAGTTCAAGTGCAGTTTAACAGCGAATCCAAAGTTGTAAATGCAAAGTAAAGGCAATTTTAAAGCTGCTTTAAACCAAGCATGAAAGACTGAGTATTCGAAGTTGAGATTCTGTACATCTGGTTCTAATATGCCTCTTGCATTTTAGACAAGCTACCTTCTTTTCTTGTTTCGAGCATTACTATCACTGTAATTTATACAGTTTGTGAGTTTGGCGACATTCTCAGTATGTTTGAATTAAGATTTGGTAAACAAAATAATGCAGCTTTCTCTTTCACATTAAATGATTTCCCTTTTTAATAACTAACATTTCTTATTCTTGTTTCTTCCTTTTCCTCCTCACCTCCCCCCCCAAAAAAAAAAAAAAAGAAAAGAGTAGGTTTGGAGTATTTCACTTTTAGTTTAAACATTTTAATTTATTCATTTTTTAATAAAAGTGATTAAACCCTACTTCTGCTCAGAAATCAGATTTTGTACAGATGCATACCCTAATAGGGAAATAGACCCAATTACAATTATATAGCTCAGTTTTAGATAAGAAAGTTACTTCAGCCCAGCTGTATGGGCTGAGTAATCAGGCTGAAGTGGCAGGACAAGGGCACAGTATAAAATGAAACAGGAAGATATACACAAGGGATCTGCATGCAAACATTATTCTGCTTCATTTCTGCACTAGCCTTTGGAGGATTCCCTCAAAAGTAAACACAGTTAATTAATTCCCAAGTAAAATATATAAATACAAATTTTCCACTTACTGTGTGTTGTGCTTTGTCCGTGCACTGAAGAGAAAAGGCAGTTCTGCAGTGCTCACCTAGATCCAGGTTGCTTTCTAAATTAGTCATACATGTGAGCTGGAGGAGGCACATTGACTTTTTAACTGTGCAAAGAGCAACCCATCTCTGTGCTGCCAGACAACCCTTCAGGACACGGGGCTGAACTTCAGCACAAGAGCACGGCATCTATTACGCTTGAGGCTCTACCATTTCACCTACACCTGGGTGGATCTATCAAGCTTCATCTCTATTAGGTCGGTTTGACTATGTGGTTGAAAGAAAAAAAAAAAATAAGAAGAGAGAGGGGGAGAGAGGGAAAGAGAGAGAGAGAGAGAGAGAAAAAAGGCTTGCCGTTGTCACACTTGTTTCCTATTAAAGAGCCTTACGGTGGATTGAGTAATTGTGTACGAAGGTAATCTGGCTGGCAGATGTGTGCAGCCCCAGTGGAGCACTCGATCTGAGGCAGATGGGTTGTACCAGGGCGCAAACAACATTGGAGAAAGAGAGGCGTGATTAAAACAGCAGGCCGCCGCTTTACGGCTTGGAAGTGGGGATAGCGTGAAAGCTCCCAGGAACTACAACTCCCCAAAATGGGAACTGCACAGGCACAAGCAAACTGCAATAAAACCAACCTGATAAAGCCCAGAGGATGATCAAAATGACCGAGTTATGCAACAATACTGAAACCATCGTGATTATTAATGAACCTGTCTCCCCTCCTCCTCACAGGCACTTACATTAGAAATACTCAGTTGCAAAGAGCATGAGCATGAGTTTATTCAAAACAGAATCCTGGGCTACCGTACAATCTGAAGCATCTTTTGGAAATGGATTAGAGTTACTTTGAGGGTTTTACATTGTCTCTCATGTCTGGTTCAGTTTAAAAGAAAAAAAGAAGCTGAACAGTGGGAGTGAATCTGCCGTTAGCAGTTATTTCTGAGAATGGTTGAAGCAGATTGTCAGAGAAGTGAACAAGGAAACCTTATTACAAACTTCTGTCTGACATGCATAGGGCCAAAATCAGCCTAACCACACCAGTATATGTCAGGGGTGATTTTGTCATGTGGCTTCTCCCAGGTTATTGAAACTTGGCCGCAGCAGATGGTTGGAGAATCCCTGTTATCACAATAATGTTTGTAATAGTACACGTTACACTCCTACGCAGACAGGAGAGAAGGGCTTCTTGTGCAGTGCTGAAATGATCCCAAGTGCAGGGCTCCCATGTGTGAGCTCATGTGTGCACCGGCTCTCTACTTTGAGGTTTAAGTAGAACTTAAATAATGCTTACCTGATCTTTGCTGGACTTCTACTCAGAAATGATGAGTCTGATACAATTCTCTCAGTGAATCTCGAATTAATTTTTTTCCACTTACAGTAAAACATCCCACAGTGCAGATGCCTACATTTGAGCTGATCACCCTGGGATGCCTTCATAGTCAAAGGTGAGAAACAGGCACTACAAGACGGTGACAAGTCTGAGCCTATGGAGGTATTTAAAGATCTGCAATCTAAAAGAGGCTGAGCAAATTGCATCTTGTTCCTGGTGATTATTGTGGCATCTCCTTTTGAGTTAACTAAGGTAAATCCACCTCTCCCTATGTCTGATCCACAACTGGTTTAAATCAGCATTGATCAATATAGTTATGATGTCTTATAAGAACTGAGATTATCCTCATGCAGCCCAAAACAATGCTACTATAGTGTTCTAGGATACCAGTGTAGGATACTATAGTACTTATTTATTTTGTATAGGGAGTGCTGGTCCCTAATATCTACCAGCTGTTTGATCAGGACCTTTAGACAAGAGTGGTTTATATACAAAATCCTATGGATATTTCCCATCTAAGCTCTTGTTATTAATTTTTCAATAAGGCCCATTCATATCCAGGTAACTGCAACAGCAAAGGAAACATAAAAAATGGACAAATATTTTTCTTTTCATAGCAGTTTCTTTTTTTTTTTTTTTTTTTTCCACCCCATAGAATTGTTTCACAAGGGTGTATTTTTCACTGCTCTCTCAGTATAAGAAGGTTGATTGTTGGCATGTTCTTTTCTCTTAATGAAATTTCTTAGTCACATGAAAGAAATTAAGCAAGATTTAGGGATTAATGAGCCTTAAAATACATATATGAGAGCTGCCTGTACCTAAAGTTAGAAGACATCTGCATTTAAAGTTCATCAAAAATTTTCAGTTCTGAGTCTGGCAGTAACAGAATGCCTCGGGCCTCATGACACTGAACAGTTTGCAGTCCTTTTCATGCCTAAAGTTTTGGGATTCTTGGAAAGTGAAGGGTTTATCTTCAGTCTTGAAGCATTTTCTTAGAATTCTGGCAGAGTAGCCTTGTACAAAACGGACTTCCAATTTCCAAGGCAGCAAAACCAATTCTAATTCACCACCCTACTGTACAATTAGTAGCAACAAGCTATCTGCAATTAGATGCTTTCAATGTCTGCACTTTGGGTGAGATAGGAAAGGATTACCTGGCTCAGATTTAGCACGGGAAAGTTACTCTCTTTAGCCTGGTAGCAGAGACTCACCTGAGGTAAAAGTGATGGAAAATGTAAGTTTTTGTATTTACCAAAAACTGTTTAATCAAAGAGATTTTGAAGAAAAATATGTTGACCATCTGTGACAGGATGGATTTGATCCCTTCAGGAGGAGAAAGCACAGGACCAAGTATAAGGATATTTATATTTCCAAAGAGGGTTTCAACAGAAATATTTTAGAATGAAAGGCATCTCTGTTACAGGCATCATTTTTGCCTTTTTTCTGCCTTTTCTGACCTTCTGAAGTGAAATAAGCAGATGTAGTCTTTCAGGAAAAAAAATGAAAAGAAGGCAGACACAATCTGACAAAAAAAAATGAGGCCTCTCAGATACACAGAAGGAAGTGTTCAACAATGATCTCTTCTTCTTCTGTTTTCTGTAGCATCTCTTGTTCCTGGTATTTTTGGAGCTGTGGAAAGGGATATAGCTCCACTAAGGTCCCTCAATAGTCAGTGAAGTTAGATGTGCCTACAAGTAGCAGCAGACTGGGGGCACCAGACTGGGGACAATAGCAGTATTTAGCTCTTGTAGTGTCTATGCTCTTAGTAGCAGGAAACCCAAAATTATACAGTGTTTATTTTCTGTGCTAATTCTTTACCAAGGTGACTGACCTGTGTAAGGTGCAGGTAAAAACTCTCAGGGTGTGCACCTTCCCTGTGCTCCTCATCCAACCATTGGGAGATACTGGTATATAGCACTCTGCTGCCTTGGGAAGCCAGTGACATATCTTAAGTCTCTCTCATGTATTTATGCAGAAAATGCTGCAGCTATTATTTTAGAACTGTTGTGGAGTTCTAGTCTGTACTTTAAATTATGAGTAAGAATTTTTCTGGACAATCTGTCTTTTGCTATGTAGTTTCTGGCATGTAGTTTTCCTCAGCTTCTAAGAAGAGAACCTTCCAGAATGGTGGGGTCTACTTTTCTCCCATTTACAACTCACAGACTTCAGGGTAAGTCCCTTTCTGACATCTCCAAGAGTATTTAGATGGCCCTGTTGTCTATGAAACTGTTACATGACCACCCACTATTAAACAGATGTTCCCTGACTCAAAATATAAATACAGTCTGGAGTGTGAAGCTGGCTGTGATTTATTTAGGTAACAGTGACCTTGTATGGAAGTATTCTCGCTTTTTTTCTTTTTGGCAAAAAAGCCTTTGATTTTCCTATTTTGATTTTCTCCTGGGCTAGAAAAGGGCTTTTCCTTCACATGTAATTATACTGAGATTTACCTGAGTTGCAGGATGTAGAAAATACCTTTTTCATAAAAATATTGGCAGAATAGAAAAGAAGAAAAAAAAAAAGAACAGAGTATTTTTAGAAACTGGGTCCATATCCTCCCTTTAGTGAAACACTTTGGGTTACAGCTGCCTCACTGCAAATTAAAAGATTCAAATCTTTAAAAAAAAAACAACCGCAATTTTCAGTCAGTATTTCCCATAAGATGTCTCTGATTTCTATCTAAAAATTCAAGAAATTGTAAGAACTGGACCATTGGATATTTGTTTTGCAGGGGAGACTGATTCTCTGACAGCAGAATCATGGCAAAATGTGGCTCTGATGGGGAGGCAAGAGGAGATGAGGTGGCAAGTAGAAGAGTGTCAGTGAGGTGGTTGTGTAATGATGGAATTCACCTGGAGCAGTTGCCAACCTGTGGATTTCATTGACATCTCCTCTGTGGCAAGAGAAGCCTGGTCTTTTTTATTGGGGAAGGGTAGAAAAGCTCACAGAAGCTACACAACTCTTCAGAGAGTTCAGCCTTCTAGGATGGGTGATCACTCCCTGAAACCAGTGGTGGAGAAGTGGTGTGACACATCTCTCTGCCACATCTGTGTGCTTGATCAAGCTCCATACAGCAGTCCCAGAATTTTGGGTTATACACTGAGTGCATCTGTGTCCAGCAAAGCTGCGTGTTTTTTTCAGAAGCAATGAACTCATGGGGAGACAGTTGTAATGGAGGGAAAATGTAATGTTGGGGGGCAAACTTCAACATTGCCAGAACAATTTATCCTACCTCCTGCCTGCTCCTAAGCTGGCTATGATACAATAACCTGCCCTTGAGGATCCCATATGGCCCACACACTACTACAAACTGATTACCTCTGACTTGGGCCAGAAGATTTAAACTGCCCTCAAATTGGATTTTGAGCCTGGATAATGAGTTGTGTGAGCTGGATGTAACTGAAGGGGGAGGACAGTGCCCATAACCTTGATCACCTCTTGCTGCTGTAGGAAGAGTTCAGGGCCAGGGCTGGGCCTTGGGGACAGCAGTCTCACCTTCTGTTAGTTACTTAAGTTTCCCAAGGTAATGCTTTAGAAAGCCCCCTGATAAAACTGTTCATTTAACTCCCTTTATGTAAACTTATTGTTTTTAAATGAGGAACTAATTTTTCTGAACACCCAGACGGGGCAATTTATTTTCCCAGGTTTCTGAGTGAGGGTCTGAGATGATGTCACATAAGAACTTTAGCAAGAATCCCTAGAAATCAAACCCAGGCACATTCTATTGTGAGATTGTTCCTGGAAAAAAAAAAAAAAAATCACAATTTTGTAGCTACTTAAATAGCATAGGAGACATAAAGCACGCTAGAACTCAAGATCATTTTTGTGGTTACAAAATGTGCATATTCTCTATTGATGTACCATGTGTAGCAGGGATTGTATAACCCTGGTCAAATGTGGCAGGAGGTGTGGTGCAGGGGAGAAGATGCACAGGCATTATGTAACCACACAGCATGGTCTGGGATCATGCCCACACCAGTGAGTGAAATTGGGATTGTCACCTCTAAAAACAGTTACTTCAGACATGGACGAACATCAAATGTAGAGATCACTCAGGTCAAGGGACTAGGACATGCTAGAGGAAAACCAGATGGTTTAAATGGTCTGAGAGCTAATAGAACAAAACTAACCAGTTGGTGTAATATTGGTTTGAAACTAGCCAGATGAGCTGGGAATTACTGAATGTTCTTGGAGGGGAGAGAAGGGGGAGGAAGAATGGTCATTAAAGACTTGCCCTGTTGGGAGAACAGTTTGCCTCTGAGAGGTAACAGACCATGTTCTGCAGCTGCAGTGTTGCCCAAATGTTGGCCAATCTGATATTTTGGCTGTCCTGAACCTGGAAGTGTCTTTGCACCCTGTACTGAATGGGGCTGAAGAGAGGAACTATAGGCTGCAGGCAGTGGAGAACATTATCTCACCAAGCCTAAATTTTTTGTTATTTCTTACTGCTGCAAAAGACGCATTAATTTCTTGAGAGCTTTCTCAAATAATGGGTGATTATAGCCCAAAACAGGGACTTTCTATTATTTCATCAGTAGCTTCTCTACCAGCTTGACAATGACAGGAATTAGAGAATTTGGTCCATTTCCATGCTAATGCCTTTAAACACTAAATGGGGAACATATTTGTGAATTAAATTCCTTGACAATAGAAGATGAAAAAAATTGCAGTATTGTTACATTATAGAACTTTCTAACATGTACTCCTGCTGTGCCCACTTAGAGCAACCGATTTGGTTTTGTAGTGAATTTATGGTTGCACAAAGATTTTTATTTTTTTCAGCTATATTAAAGGGAGAAGGAAAGAATGTTAACAGGGAGAACATGTTCATAAGTTTTTACTACTGTCTCCTAGTGGAGGTGCTTAGGGAATTACATCATGGTGAGTCGTTCCAGCAAGAGCACAGACGTGTCTTCCAGGTTGTTTTTTCAGCAATTACCAGCAGTTACCAGTAGGTAATAAATATTTCTGTAGTGACTTATTGCTGGGCTTCTTAGCAGTGCTGATAAACGTCACTTGCTCAGCTCTTGCCACAAACCAGTTGCATCAAAAAACCAAAAACTCAGCTTTCAGAGTGAAAACGTATATAAAGCATGTTAGTATGTTTTAGGATTCATGCATCTAATCCTACTGCTCCTCCTCCTTCAGTAGCCCCTGTTAAACATATTTCTTTTCTGTGAAAGTGCCTGAAATCCAGACTAATAGGATGGGTCTAGTCAGAATAGAGGAGCAGAGCCTTTTCTTGGTCCAAACTTATGCATACCACTCTCTTCCTCCACATGAATTTGCAGAAATAATTCTGCAGACAGAATGCTTCAGACCACCCCTGCAGCCTTGCCTCTGTATTTTTTTCTAATATGACTTCTGAACTGGACAAGAAGTGGGAGTAGGTGTTCTTTTGGGGTGATCTTGGGTAACTTGCTTTATTTTATTACTCCTTTGTCTCACCACCTGTCAAAAGGCAATGATACTGTCCTCCAGGAAGGTGGTTAGAGATTTATAGATGGCAAAGTCAGGACAAGAAGTAGTTTTTATAATTACATTACAAGGTGGGACTTCCACAAGCTTAGTAAATGTCACAAGATGCATACTTCAGTAGGGCTTTATGTGTTTCTCAATGTAATGTACTTTCTGTAATTCTTGCAGGACAGAAAACTGCAACAGGAGAGCGAAATTACTGGCCAGTTTCTAACTATTTTAAATTAGCATAGCTCTGCTACCTAAGAACTGGGATTTTCTCAGTTTTACTACATGTAGGAATTCTCTATCTCTTTGAAGATTCGCTTCTTTGATGTTATCAGGGAAAATTCTTTTGGTCCTTTAAGTAATAATATTGGTATTTCTGTAAATAAAATCATAATGTATAATTCTTCCTTAACCCTACTTAAAAACTTTGCGTTTGTGAAGTTACTGAAATTTATGAACAAGAAACTTTGATTAAGGCACTTGGCCCTATTTACATGTAACTGCTATAAAAAGAAACAAATCTTGAGGTCTTTTTGCACAGGAAATTTCAAGTGGAAGCGGAAGCTGTTTCTCATTGTTCAAATTCTCATTCTACAATAATTTCACATTTCAGAGTGGCATGTTACATGTGTCATTTAATTTATGTCGTGGAACCCTACAAGGCAAATGCAACCTATTTAGTAAGTCCAGATTTTGCTATGACCACAACTTGAAAGCACAGGAAGTTCAGTTTCTTTAACATAACATTTACCACTCTCTCTCCATTCATAATTTAGTGGTGTGTTACTGCCTGGGTTCCCGTAGAGGTTTCTCATTTTGACTCTTTCTACTTGCAGTTTCTACCAAATTATTTTCTGGTTTTCCACTGGCCGACTCTCCTTCAACATCCCACACTCAGCCCTCACATTTTGACTTTTCCCTGGTTGGGGGTAGTGAAGAAAATAAATCCTTTCCTGGTGAGAGTTGCCAGATCTTATTTTGGAACCAAAATGAAAAACTTGGGGTTTGGAATTTACTCCAAATTCAACTCAGGCTCCAAGAGGAATTGGTGGTTTGACTGAATGGGCTCAGATTCATCTCGTCTGTGCTCAGATCTCATCACAGCCTTTTGATTATTTTTCTAACTGAGTATCTGTGGACTATGCTCATTTTTAAGATCTCTTACATTGTTATCATTATATGATATCATTCAGGTTTTAAATGCAAGTTCCAATTCCTACTCATTTATTCACTTACCCCTTCTCCCTGTACTTATGTCCTAGGTATAATTTTGTCTCTGTTTTATGCTCCCATTTTTCTTTGTTCCTACTCAAGCTTTAAGTTTTAAATTTCTTGCTCACTGATATCTTGCTCTCTCTTCCTCTCTCTTCTGAATTGTTTTTCCACACAGAATTTTCTCTTGAACTTAGAGCTGAAACCTCTGCCTTTGGAACTAAAAGAACCTCATGTGATCAGCCATAACATTTGTCTACTCTGCAGCTATAACTTTCCATATGTAGTTTTATACAAGATGTTTTAAAGTCTTCAGAATTAAGACACAGGACACAAAATATCTCTGATGGATCACTACCATTGAACAAAACCACCAAAGAATATGCCAAAACACATGAAAATCTTGAAGTTCTGTTCTTAACCCTCGTGAAAATGACAGTTATGAAAGTTATTCTACTTTCCTGAAGAAAGTTTTCCACTTTTTTCTTACTTATGTTCACTTTTAAAAAAATATTTTCCCTATTTTTTCTTTCTTTTTTTTTAATGAAAAATTAAAGCTTAATGCAAGCTTGATAAAAAAAAATATGTGTCAAAATGCAGAACATTTATGAGAGAAATAAGGCTGATTCACTCAAAAAATTAAATTATTATATCTTTCAGCAAGTTTTTCTTTTCATCTCTGCAGCTTTTTCACATAGGTTCTACTTTAAGTCTTCATGCTAATATCAAGCTCATGCTAATATCAGTCTGCCTAAATTAAATTTTTTTTGTTTCAGAATAGCATATATCTTTTACACAAAAAATTACTATATTTATTTACTTACATTTGCCTTTAGCATCTTGCTCACCCTTGCTGCTTTTCCTTACACCTTTCTTAATTTAATTGACATCTTCGTTGCAGGGGAAGATGAGACATTCCAAGCTCAGGAATATCAGACTTGAAAACCTCCTGTGCTCCTCTCTGTTCTTTCCTGGAAGTTTGTTCTATTCCATCTCCTTTTTCAATTACTTCTAAGCAAGATTCAAACATCTTCACACTTTTTTTCTGAGCTAGCTCAGACTCCCTTGTGGCAATACATGTGTAGCCAAGAGGGACATATCCTCTTTTCATTAATTCACACTTCTAAACATTGAATTTGGTCACAGTTTAAATCAATGCCCATTCATAGCAGTTACATCCTTTTGTAAAACCAAAATAGTTTACTCACCCTTCTCAGCCCTTTCTCTCCTACTAGCTCACCAAAGAAGTATATCCATGAAAAATAGGACTCACCAGACACATGTAGCCACGCTTCTTTCTTTTAAAGCTCTTCACAGAAAAAGCTTTGTTTTCAGAGGGTCCCAAATAAATAAAATATGATTTTCCAGGGAATGTATTTTCCTTATCTTTCATTGAAATACTTCTAATATTTTCATATATTAGAACACAGAGCATGATTCCAGAGAGAAAACAGACAGCTAATTATACCTCATTTCATTCAAATAGAGTTTGTCTTGAAGGCTAGTTTTGTTTCAAACTCATCTAGTAAATCTAAGCAAGATGTCAAATTTTCCTCCACAGAGGGGAGAAAAGAGATGGGCTACAAAGTGATGCTCCTCACACATCTGGAATATCTATTTTATAAGGAATTAATAATCCTGTGAGAATCTTAGTGCTTTCTTCTCACTATAGAATGAGAAAATCTCAGAAGTCAATATATTCCTTGTCTCTTCTTCAATGTTCCTACCCTACCTGCCCAGTGCACTGAATTCATGTTGTTTCATGGTCTCTAAACCTACTTCAAGCAAAATACAGACTGAAAATTATGCTGTAATTATCCATCTCTGGACTATCAGCTCCAGGTTGGTTGCTTTCCTGTTTTGGGCTATCAATGCACCTGTGTTGTCTTCTTGCAAACAGGTCTTGAAGATGCACAGCAGCTGCCACCACCTCAGTGGCTGTACTGCCATTAACATAGCCAAGGATGTGTTTTGTATTTTAATGGAGCCAGAAAGTTCAAAGAGATAAGAGCAAGCATTGTATTCACTCATGCTGTGAATACCCTGTGCTCTCTTCCCTCCTTCCTGCTCCCTCAGAAGCTCTCATGCACATATTACTTCAGCGTCCAAACAAATTGGAACCTCCTGCTTCAGCTAGTGTCTTGGCAAATTCCACTCTTCCTGGAGCTCATTCAGGATTTTTCTGGCTTTCTCTGTAACAGAATGGCATCCAGACAAACTTCACCTCCCAAACCAGCTTTTTTTTTTTTTTTTTTTTTTTTTAAAAAAAAAAGTATTTTCAAATGCAAAGGCAGCATTTAGGAAACTGTGACTAGGCATAAATGCATAGTGCAAAGGTATGCACATTTCTCCAATGGGATTGATTTAAGGCTTAATGTACTTGGAGGGAGGGTCCCCACAGACATCAAGGGGTTTGCATTTGACCTATTATTGGCATTCCTTTCAGAATACAGACCCAGGAACGTGGAGGTAATTCTAAAATAATGCCATGATTCTTACTGTGAATTCATACAGCTTGTATTTTCTTAAAAAAAAAAAAAAAAAAGAAAAAAAAAGAAAAAAAAGAAAAAAAAAAAGAAAAAAAAAAGAAAAAAAGAATAATTTCAGGATGGTTTACTTTGAAGTTGGATGAAGGCCAATAGCTACAAAATGGAAGACAGACAAGTATGTTATGCTGAGCAATGGAGTAGCTCTGATCAGTAATCCAGATACCTCCCCTGATTGCTTAAGATCAAATCTTGATAAAAAACAAAGTTGCTTCTGCTCAGCTCTAATGTGGCTTCAGATTGAAGTTAAAGAACTCGGCACATTTTTAATTTTATTTAAGGGAAAAAAAGAAAGAAATAAAAACCAGGACAACTCATTCTCCCCAGGTTAGCCCAGGACAAAATCATTCTTTCCAGAAAAATAGGATTTAGTTTCCAAAGTTGTGGTTTAATCTATTTCTCTTTTCACCATGGCTGTATCATGTTCACCCACCGAGATGTAACATTACTGGCACTAAACAGTGTTCTTTATAAGGCCTGTGGGATGTGCTAGGTATAAATGTCAGTCAGTCATATAAAAACTTCTGTGACAGCCCTACTCTGCTTAACCAGACTTCCCAGAGTAGCCTAATAGCTGAGTGTGGTGCAAATGTGTGCATGGAGCTTAGCCTTACAGATTAAATTGTTGATGGACAGTGGTGAAAGACAAGAGTGATTGAATGAGGCTCTCTACTATCCCAGTGATTTAACCCTTTTAATTCTTGCCTCTGAGCTGTGCTTGTCTTGAATATTCTTCTTTATGTGGTTACTGGTGGCTGATACTTTTCCATTTTTATTGTTATTGTTGTTGCTATTGTTATTATTCTTCTTACTGCTCTAGCACTTGCTGGCACTATTTTGTAGATGATACACTTATAAATGTTTCTAATACTGGTATATGAAAATCAGAACAAGTACTAAATCCTCAAGGATGTTTTGAAACTGAGGGTGGATTCAGTCTTCCACAGCATGTGTTCCAACTGATGTTTAGGGCAAATTTATTTTGCAATCAGAATAGATACATCTTTAATTTGGCTGTCTCCTATACTGATAGGTGTTAGAGAGCAGTGAATAGATGTCAGTGCTGTTGAGACTGTAGTGGGCACCATCCTGGTGACAATAGTTTGTGAAAGATGCCCCTAGTGCCCCAGCCTTTCTGACCATGGAAGACTCAACTCATGTGATATGGTTGTGAGAACAGTTTGGATTTATTTTACTGGTAAGGCTGGGACAATCAAATGCAGGACTACTCCCCAAAGACTGGATTAGTACCAGTCCAAATATAATTCAATTATCTCAGTTTGGTTGTTCCTCACAGAATACCCCTTGCCCCACCTGTGAAAGCCAGCCCTTCTGCCAGTACTGTTTGCTATTTTCTTGAACTTCTTACATTGCTATCTCAAGAAACTTCTCATGTCATTGAGCAATTTGCTTTGCTTTGTTCTGTTAACATCATTTCAGGCCAGGGTCAGCCCCGCAGCTCATCCAGTTGCCTGTATCTTTAACAATAACCACTGATAACAAACAGCATTCTAGATTTCTGTGCCAGCATTATATGTCCATCAGGGTTCACATGGCAACCCAGTCACTTCCATTAGCTGATAAAATGAGTATAAATAAAAAAAATCCATAATAATTAATGGATCTGCTGTTTTCACATTGACAGTTAATTCAATGTCACACGAGGATGGATAAACAAGGGTGTGAGAATTTCAGCTTGTAGCAAAGTCATTCCAAATCTGCCCTGGAACAATGCCCAGTTCCCTAAATGATGTCCATACCTTATAACACCACTCTTCTATTGAATAGAATTTTGGTCCAAAATTCCCAAACTCTCTCCTTCATGAAACCACAGGGGTGTGAGACTACCTCCCTCCATGCAAACATGTTCTAAGTACTTCAGGTGAGAAAGATTCTTTCATCTCACCCACAAGACTCTTCTACTGTGAGAGTTTTTCCCTGCTGTTCTTCTTATCTTTAACTCTCTTCTAAAGCACTTGCAATTGTACTTTCCTGTATGTCAGCAAACAAGGATTCTTTCCCCCTTGTGTTTATGTATTTATGATGTATGTGTATGGATTTAATTTCTAAAGAGAGCCAACAAAAGCACAACACTCCTTAATCAACATCTGGCCTCATATATTTTCTTTCACATCTGTAAAGTCCTTTCCAATTTGTCTGCATCCTTTTGAATGGTCCCTGTGCTGCAGTGTGATCACTTATATTCAAGGAGACACAACAGGATGTTCCCAGACAGACCAATATCACATCCACTTAAGCCATCATGCTGTGCTATGAACTCCTATCTGACTCAAACACCTTTGAAATGCACTATTTCATTATTCTTTCTTAACAAGTGATGGAGGTGTCTGATTAATTTTCCCTTTGTACATTAGAATTCATGTCTAACTGAATTTTATTTTATAATTTCCTGACAGACATTTTTAATTTCTCAAAATGTTTTCTATTTCTCAATTTTTACTGCTTTTTCATTTTAATTATTCTACCTTAACATACAATAATAGTTTTAATATTGTCACTGTCCAATTTTCAGGAAATTAATGGAGGCTTGAAAAAAAATTAACAGAAATTAAGAAAGAAAAGTCAGCAGCACATGCAAGACAATTCTGCTAACTTATATCCCCTAAAATAAAATGCTGCTTTATAGTTTAATAAATCCTCTATTCTTATAGAGAAACAAGTATTTCTCTTGTTTTAACTGTTGGTAATTATTCATCCCTTTATGAATTTTTTTTAACAGGAAATTCAGGCACTGGTGTACAGTACTTCCAATAGTCAATATTGTAAGATATTAATTAACAGGAGCAGAATAACAGCAGCATCTAAGACCAAAAAGCAACACCCTAAATGTTATATCTGACATAGAATCATAGAATGGTTTGGGATGGAAGGGAACTTAAAGATCACCTAGTTCCCTCAGCCTGTCTTCATTCTAGAGGTGCTCCAGTCCTCTGATCATCTGCATGGCCTCCTCTGGACTTGTTGCAGCAGGTCCATGTCCTGCTTTTGTATTTAAAACAAAACAAAAGAAAACAAACAAAAACCCCCAAAACAAATCAAAACAAAACCAATAATAAACAAATAAACCAACCAAAACCCAATCCATCAAACAATAAAAAAAAAAAAATTAAAACAGATTATCAAATAAACAAAACCCCCAAACTGGTACCATGACAAGAGCAGTACACATCTTTCATAAAGACCAAGTGTTGTAGAGTAACATCATCTGAGGTCCCAGCTGATGTTTGGTTATTTTGCCATTAGAAAGAGTGTTACACCATAAAGAGCTGTGTGACTAACAGATGGAACTGTGAAGCTGTCAATACCCCTAACATGCTATGTGGGTTTCCCTTACTATTTGAAACTATATACTTATTATATTTTCCCATATAAAAGTTTTTTGTGGTTTCATATTCTCACAACTCCTGCATATTTACAATGGGAGAAGAACACCTGTAAGAGGTTAAATTATTAAATTCCTAAATGTTGGTGTTTTAGGTGGGGGACCAAGCCACCATTTATATTTATTTTAGAGGGAGTCCCCTAGACATGTTATTGAACCCAGTCCTGGTTACTACCACTAACACCTGGCAGGAGGGCTGCATGTGCAACAAAAGTAAATTACAAAATTCCAGCACTTTTATTTCTTCGTTCTTAAGAGTATAGATGGACACTTCCAACTCCTGTTGAAACTGGTAGAAGCTGTGCCTATAACCTGTAACACTGTTCTAACTAGAATCCTTCTGAAAACATTTCTTTGGGAAATGCCAACTTGCAAACACAACAGAATTTGCCAGGAAAGAGCCAATGTCAAAGTGTCTTTCATGAAGGCTCAAGCAACTTTCCTGCTTGACAGCAGTAAAAGTGCTATGTTAAAGGCAATTCCATTTTGCTCTTTGAAGTGCATAAGGATTTATATATATACATTTATATGTGTACATGTGTGTGCATATATGTAGACACTCATATACAGTATATATAGACAGAGCACAGCATTGGGGGTTTTGCTTTTTTTACCTCCTTCTTTTTTTGAGTATCACTGCAGTAAAATAGTAGCTTTAATGATACAGATCTATGCTTTTCTGGAGACATTCAGAATCTGGGACCCTGAGTCACTCAGTGGACAGGACCTGAAAAAATTTGTACCCTTGCCTGAACTCAAAGCTCCTGTCTCAGTAAGCTGAAGACAGTTGTCTGATGCATTTTCTTTTGGAAAATGAGGACCCAAATATTAACAAACTCCCTAAGTAAGAAATTTTGGAGTGCCATAAAGATACAGTAATAGACAGGCTGATTTAATTCCAAGCTTAAGAAATAGTTTTACCTGTGAAATTTATGTAAATTTACTACAATCTGAAATTATTTGGCAATAGAAAAAGCCAAAGGACAATTCAGAGAAAGACTTGATGAACCCCTAATTGAATCAACACATAGGGAAAGCTTATATAGAAACTACTCGTTGTTCCAAAATCTACTGGTTTCATTAGTGGTTTACCTCATCCGCTTTTTACGTATTGCTAATGGTCACAATTAGAAACATATTTGCTTATTTTGCTACTGCTTTTATCCCAGTTCTTATTATGAAACTGAGACAAGAGTGCTTTATTTTTTTAGGGCACTTACTTTCAGTCCACATGGTGTGAATTATTAACGAGCTTTACTTATTTTTACTACAAACTCATAACTGTACAAACTTGGATCCAATCTACCACAAACATCATTAAAAGAGTCACATAAAGGCCCTGAGCATAGGTGGTTTTTCAGAGTAATTCCTCATGTCTTACAGGTATCCTTGTCTGAAGGATAGTACAAAATGGATCTAAAGAGACAAATATTTAAAACTGCAGGCTAATTGTATATGGAGGAGTTTATTCTATAGCAATAGGGCGAAGAGCATCTGGATCCAGATTTTCATGGTTGTTTTGATTCCAGTTATTGATTGAAGCTTCTTTCTGTTCCCTATTCATGTAAATTACAGTGCAATGGGTCAAAATAACAAGGCACACTTTGGAGTTGTGCTAATACATCTGCAAATTTAAACAGAAACAGATGGGAAATGGAAGATAATTTTGAAGCTCACTAACCATTCAGATACAAGATATCCCACCACCATCAGTCTTTGCAGTGTAACATCAGGCAAATAGCACTTATCTGCCCTTTATATGCTCACAAGTTATAGGAGCTGTGCCCATGTCTTCCCATGTGTCATGCTGGAAATCCCTTTTATGCCATGTAATTGAAAATAATGAGGCTAAATGAAATACAGTAGCCTTAAGAGTGAAGAGAGTTAGGAACTCCTGGGGTCTGTAAGTTGTTCAATGCAGAGCAAATGCCTGAATTCGTGTTTCAGAAATTATGAGATATCAAAGAGCTTTTAAATGAAACCATATATGTGCATTGCAAGTGCAAATAATTTTTCAAATGTTTAGGCAATGATCTACATTTCTATAAAGGTTTCATGAGTGTTTACCTTTAGAAACTATCAATACATCTCATCAAAACATCTTTAGGCCTGTATCTAATATATTATAGTGCAACATGGCCATATGCAGCTAAATTAATTCCTGAATTTATTCTTGTGCATGGTTTGAGTAATAAAAATTTTAGTTTTATCAGGTAGAGGTTTCAATAAAACCTGAAATATCATGATTGTTATGAACCTTCACAAATTGTTTACTATTATTGCTTCCTGAATTGTGGAATTTCAAATATTTTTGTAAGGTTAACATCAAATAGATGTAAGCAAACATATAGAAAAATAGTTCTTGTAAGAAAAAAGTGCCCTTTTGCTGGCAGAATAAGCACTTAATGAGTAATTCTTCTCTTAATCTTTGAAGAATAGTTTTTAGAAATTTTTTTAGGAAAAGGATAAATTATGAAATTATGTTGGGTTTTTTTAATCTAGTTTTAAATAACTAATTTAATAACAAAAAATACCAGAAATTGGGTTTTGCTTTATAAGTAAAACCAGTCTTATTTTTTTATGGAAAAAAATCTATCTACTACAAAATTACATTCATGGAAAATCTGACAGAATTCTACTGCCTTGAGTAGGTCTGTACCATGCAACCATGTTCATGTAAACTTTTGCAGAAGTTACAGCCAAGAGAGAAAAATAGATTCTTCAAGGGCCTGAATCATTTCACTGGAGAATAAAAATGCAATGTAACTTACTCAAATTTCCTCTTCAAAGAGCTCCTTTTTGTCCATAGATTAAGGAGATTGAGACTTAATAAAAATAATTTGAAATTGCAGGTAAGAATCTCACTGTAAATATCTTCAGTGAATGTAACTCCTATTTTGAACAGACACATAAGGAAAGCACTCAGCTTCTTAGAATTTAAAACACACACAAAAAAAAAAACTGAAATATTAAATTTTTTTTGTTAGAATGTTCTATGTCTGACATTATAATTTAAAAAATTACATGGTAAGGAATATTTCCATACTATATTAATTTTTACATTTTTGGTGATGGACTGATGTTATCTCAAGAATACCATTTTTAGAAAAACCTGATAGCCCATTATACTAGAGTTAAAGTTTTCAAATATATAATTTCATCTCATGTATTAGTTGTAAAAATAGTTTCACTTTCTTTTTAAGTTTTTATTTTTAAAAAGTCTCCATATTACTTTATTCCTAAATCTCCACTAAAAACAAAATCCTATTTCTTTAATGATGAGAAGTTGAATATCTTAATAGTCATTTAATCATGGTTAAAATTGCACCTCCAGAAGAACTGAAGTGATATGACTATAGTACATGGATCAGCTTACTGTATTATGGTTAAAGGTTTGTTTTGACTTGGCAAATTTGCTGTTGTAAATGCTTTAACTCCAGAATTTGTACACAAGCAAAAAAACCCTGAAATTTCTGTCTTTAATGTTAAAGGCTATCATGTCACACCTTTACTAGAAATAACTCTATGGCAACTGACTTAAAAATTTCATAGCTTCATTCTTCTGGCCTATAAAGCAATGAATCAGACAGAGGAGAATTATGACAGAGATTATCAGACCTTAGATTTTCATTTTTAGAATGCCTTTTTTTTTTTTTTTTTTTTTTAACTAGGAACTTAGGCAAATCTTTTTTTCCTCTTCAAAAAGGGGAATCTGAAGTGACATCTGTGTGAAACACTTGTAATACCAGCAAATACTGCATTAAATCAGGAAAGTAAGTGAACATAAGGAACACTGTGTCTACTGAACATTGCACATCACTGACTGCCAATTTTGCTGTTCAGCAGTTGGTCGAGGTTTCTGCAGAATGATATAGAAATGACTGGTGTATAAAACACAGACAAACCTCCTGCGGATATTTTAGCTGGCATAGGAAGATGATCATGGCTTACAGAAAGGATTTTCACAGGTGATAAAAAGGACATAGTAGATTTCATTAAAATGAAACACTCCAAGTGCTGAACTTGAGGAAGAAAATTCATTCATGATCATCTACACTCCAGTCACCCCAGGGTGTTGTAGCTGGTCCCTGTGACCAGGTGCTCTCTCTGGGGACAGATCACAGATCACCCTTCACCCATATCTTAGACCCAAACTATTTGAACAACTAACCACATATGTAATTATTTTGAGCCACTGACAATCATTCAGACTCTGCCTACTTCAAAGGAAAAAATCCACATAAAATTATTCCTTGTGTGCTCTCATCCTCTATAGATTCCTCTCCTGAGATTTGAGAGCACCCAAAATATTGTTTGTCAGTAGTGTAGGATCATGGCAAGTAAAAGATATGCCAAGAATCACATGAATATAAATGGTATGAGGGTGTGATTTAGAATTCATACTTGAAATCTTTCCAAGTGCTGCAATTCCTGTGGGTACATTTATGCAACACCTAAGCAGAGTTTCAGTCTAAGCTATGTATGCTCTTTGTTCTTTTCAAGTATTTGATTTGATACCAAAAGCTCTACTAAAATCAGAGAAACAGAAGACAAAAAATAAATTCAGAGAAACAAAAGAAGAGGGACAAATACTTAACTCTGTAAGCAGATAAATTAAAAGCAGAATAAAAATGTGATTAAAAACATCACTGCAGAGTATTGAGACAATTTACTTGGTTGCGATTTTTGTGCATTAATTGAAAGAAATTGTAGCAGTTATATTAAAGTCTATTTACTTGAATTGGAGATATATGAATTACAGTCTCAAAGTCCAATTGAGTGCAAATTTCTGGATTCTATAGAGTCTGGGGAAAAGACCATACATGAATGGAATTTTTAGATCAAACCACTTTTTTAACAACAAAATTTGAGCTTCACATAAACATTTTTTTCCCCTAGCAAAACAATGGACTTCTTGGCAAGAAAAAGATGATGAAATGAAATGAGAAATCCAAGACTGAAAACATGCAAAGTGTTTTGAAATAATTTAAGAATAAAAATTTGCCAGTTATTCAGGAACACATTTTTGTCATTGAAGTCCTGGAGCTAAAATCAGAGATCTAAATTAATTTCTAGCTCTTTTATAGAGCAGCTAGTCAGAAACGTTTTTGATTAACACTTAACAACTAAATGACCAGTCACACTACTACTCTAATGTTCAACAAGGACTTCAGTTTTTAGATGTCTGTCTCTCATTGACCTATAGATTTTAGAGATTTCACATTGGAATTCCATTGATAAAGTAATACATGGTCTGGAAAAGGTGAAGAAAGTTTCTTTTGCCTTCTATGAGAGAAGAACCCAATACATAAAATATTAATTTTGTCCTTCCCCTTACAAGAAACTGAACAGTTCATAAAAACAAAGCTTCTCCAGTTACAATCCATCTCTCTGTTTTCTCCTATGTCAGCAGTTTCTGTGGCAGTGAAATCTAGAAAATAAAAGTCAAATTAATTATAAAGTTGTAAATAAAGCTATAAAGATAGCATTCTCCTTGAAAGGATTATGTGATTGGAGCTAACATACAATTTACACCATCAGGATAGAAATTTTCCCTGGCCAAGCAATGGATTTTCTGCTTTCAAAGCAGAAGAAAGTTCTGCATGACTATCAAATGGACCTGTCACCATTACTGCTACTGTCATTCAGGAGGAGCAGAGCAAGGGCCATGTAGCTCCAGGTAAATATCCACCCCTGAGCTTGTCACTTCAGGCTCACTTCACAGTCCATGAGGAGAAGCAGGAACATGGAGGCAATGATTCATCTCATCCCAAACAAGATATCCAACAATAAATTATGTAACCTGCACTGTAAATGAGTTTTTTGACATCTAAGTTTGAAAAAGACCATATCACAGCCAGTGGCTAATGTAACCATGATAAAATAATAGGATGTTGTCACCAGCTTTCTGATACAAAAGATTCTATTGCTGGCAAGAAATAGTGTAAACTTAGTGATTCAGCTCCTTGGCCCATGAGCTGATTTGTTTGCCAGCTATTTTGGGCCCTACTTAAAGCAAGCATTCACATATATAATTGGACCACATGCAAACAAGCCTAGAGAAATCACTCTTCAAGCAGGGTAATTATGTCCCTTTGGAAGGACAGAATGCTTTTCCTATTTAATTGAGTTTAATTTTCATTACATCTCAATTTAATTTCTATTATTTTCTAACTAGAATATAAAGCACATCTAATTCTTCAGCTAAGTGTTATTATGAATAAAATTAAGAGCATAGGATCATTTGATTCAAAGCTCAGTAAGGACAGCAGACAACTTTCCATAAAACTAAACAGATCTTTGATCAGGTCAATACAATAATCAAAATGCTTGAGTGGAACAAATTTCTTGAAGGACGTGACAAGTGAGATGGGAAGGTCTGTCCATCCTTTGCTCCTTTAGAAAAAGAAGACATGGATGATAGAACATGTCTTGATTTTCATTGCTACCCAGAGGACATCCTGTGTTCATAGATTTGAATTGGTTGTGCCACTTTTTGTACCTCTAAGCATTTTAGAAATTCAGCAAACCTATTTCATGCCCTACCCTAAATCCAGTCCAGGACTTCACAATAAATGTCATTATTACTACAAAATTATCTTAATTATTTTTGGCATATATCCAAAAAAAAAAAAAAAGAAGATCTCCTGGCATCTTTAAAAATTCCCATTTGAATAAAACACTGAAAAGCATAAGTAATGTTCTCATAAGCATATTACTTATAAAAGACAGAGCTTTGGGTAATCCCAGAGTAAGTATACTTGGACTTTCGGTAGTTATTACAACACGTGAAATATTCCAGCTTTTTTCAGAGTCTTCTTGAAACTGGCTCTGTCCTTGAGGTGTCAGATTAACACTCCACTGAGAAGACAAATTGTTCATGGGCATTCTGGACATATGAGAGCCATTAGACAGTGTGATCTACATTCTTGAAAAATGAAAAATTCTAGGCAACATTACATTTTATAAATGCAAGATGTTTATTATTACTGCACTAGCAATAAATGTTTAGAAACTGGAGAGGGTTCACAATGATTCTGACTAGGAACATATGAGTATGGAGCCATTGAATTCTGGCATAAAATAAAAGGTCTGGAAGCTATTATGCATTTAGCCCTCTATGAGTATTTAATTATATCAATAGGAGAACACAATTTCTGTTGCGTGCTTTGTGATGAATGTCTTCATTTATTCGTGTTACAATGAATGATAGATGAGTTCAAGCCAGATGTGGGAACTCATTTGCAATTTGCTTAAACTATTTTAGTGAAATTTCTTCTGAAGTTTGTAGGACACCTCACTGAATGTCATGGGAATTAATCTGGTATACAAAATTTGATTTTTTCTTGAGAAGTGAGTGTGCTTTATGCAGATAAATGGTAATAAGCATCAAATGTGGTGTGGTTAACTGCTTTTAAGACAGAAATACTGTCTTTAATGAGAAAACTGGATTTCAGCTTCAGAGTGTCTCATCTAACCTGTCATATGAAAGTAGCTGTTAAGCAGTTTAGCAGTACTCAGGTTAGCTTAGTAGGTGATTCTGCCAAAATAACTTATTCCAGGTAGGGGAAAAAAATCCTTGATCACAAATGAAATATCTCCAAGGGTCTTATCATTTAAAGGTTTTTGAAACCTATAATGACACAGAAATTACTAGTCTTTTTCTTGAATTTCAGTCCAATAGGCTTTTTAATAGCTTATATTTCCAGTGATAAAGTGAAAACATACTTCACATTGTTGGTGTCAAGGCATGTACAGTACACTAGAAAGCAAAAACATGACTAAGGAATGTATGGTTAAGAAACCATAAAACATAAGGGATGAATTGAGTCATTCAGACCTGCTGATAGTTTGGCTTTTTTTAAAAAACATATTGATAAAATCATTAAAGTTTAACCTGTTTCTATGTTTTACTTCTCTTTACACAGCAGCTATGTCCAGCCATTCATTTTTATTGTCTTAGACTGTTTATCCATCTTTTCACTTGATCCACCTCTTTCATTGTTGCTTCTGTTTGTAAAAGCAGTCACAAGAGACAAATTAACTCACTAATCCAGCATACTTACCTTACATTTGCCATTTCAAATTCTACTTCCTTCAGTAGACAGAAAGATAAACAGATATTATTACATTGGAGATGAGAAGAAATTTTCTTATGATATGCTGTTATCAAACCTTTTATATTCAAGTGCATCCAACTAAAGGAAAGAAAAAGAAGCACTAAGAGGAAATTTTTAACCCTTTTATTTATGGCCTTTTGGCATCTTAAATTTTTATTGTATTCTCTCCACCACCTATCCTAACATGAAAAACAGGAAACTTGAAAAGATTTTCAGAGAGCTGTAATTTGAACAGACCACACAATATTAAATTAAAATTAACATTCTCAAATAACCGCTACATTTGGTACTTTCCAACTTCAGTGATCCAGTTTAGAGAAGTGGGCCCAGTTTCAGCACCCAGGCTGCATCACTGTTTCAAAGAGTAATTCTAAATACCTAAGTTAGGAACGTGTATCTCTCCAGTTATTACATATGCATGTCAGATACTCAAATATTGTTCATAAAATCTGATGATAAAACTTGCAATATGCTTCTGATTGCCACTTCTGTACCTACTTTTTTCACCCTACTATCTCTTTCCTTCTATGAAATTTCTCATTTAATTCTGCCTTATCGAGAAACCGTGATGTCTTTAAGTAACATATGAATTTGACAGAATCAACATGTGATAAAATGCATTGCATGGCTTCCTCAAAGGCAATATAAGATTAAATTATGAGCAGGTTGGCTCTAGGAGAATCTTTCAACAATGTACACCAAAATATCTTGTCTTTTTATGAATGATTACTGCTTAGCATCAGAGATTATGGTGGGGGGTTGTTTGGTTGAATCTGCATGCGTGTGTTCCTCATGATGGTGAACCTTTACCCCATATAGAAGTGTATTATGGTCTGTCCTAATATTTCTTTCCATTAATTTTGCCAGTTTGCTATTTGGACAATATTTTCTGTTGCATAAGACTGTCTTGCATTCAGTTCCTGGTCAAGAACTTCAGGGTAACATTGTCATGGAATCATAGAAGAAAATATAAAGATCATCTACTTCCAACCCCCCTGCCATGGGCAGGGACACCTTCCACTAGACCAGGTTGATCAAAGACCCATCCAACCTGGCATTGAACACTTTCAAGAATAGGGCATCCACAGATTCTTTGGGCAACTGTTCCAGTGTCCCACCACCCTCATAGAGAAAAATTTCTATCTAATATCCAATCTAAATATACTCTCTTTTGCTTTAAAGGCATCCCCCCTTATTCTATGAGTACACAACACCCCAGCCCTATACAAGAGGCTTCTAAAGGTTATTGTAATTTATTTGGGGTGGAGAGATCAGATACCATGAGGTAGATTGTGGGACATATCCATGCAACACAGGCCACTATAATCCCTAGAAATTAAAGAGAATGTTATTTACCTTGCAATATAATGAAAATTAGACTCATTGCTGGAAACAATGCAGAACACATTTGGTTTCCATAACAAAATCACTGTTCATCTGGGAAAAGATATATTGCTAATTAGTGGTCTTTTTAGTAGAGTTTTCTACCAAATATGACTTGACTTTCTATAAATTTGACTTGTCTTTCTATATCTACAGTGCTAAAAACTATTTTTGCAATTATTGTTATTCATTATCTCAGTACTGTTAATTTTCTTCCATTTTTCTTCTTTTTCTTCTTTCACCATCCCTAGTCTCATCATAGCTAAACCCTCTATACCCATTTATTCTGAAAATACCTCCAAGACATTGACTTGTCTGATTAGGAAGCCTCCTAGTGAGATGTTTATTAGTTTTGGGAAGATTTTGTTATACAATTAGACTTCTCCAGGGTCTACAAATTTAGTGCATCACAGTACAAATGGGGGATATTTCCTGAGGTAGGTGAATATCAATAACCTTTTCTCTCAACAATGATGTTATCGAGTTTACTTGCTGATGGATTGCACCCCTCCAAATTATCTTCACCCATCCATTTTCAGCTGTCAATAACTATCACTCTATGCTGTCTTTTCTGGCTGCAGGTGACAATTTAAAAAATTCCCTGATCTAACAGGAGAAGAAAAAAGAAGTAAAAGACCAGAAATAAAACAAAGCAAAACAAAATAAAAGGAGTTTAATCTACATGCTTATGTAGCCTGTAACACCTTGAAAGCATCCCTGCTTATGAGGCATTCAAGTGCCTTGTTTCTATTATCATCAGTCAATATGAAACATGATTTTTACTGTTTCTTTCTCTCCCTGTACCACAGTTATTTATCCCGGAGATGGAACATTACTGTGTTATGAATTCCATTACATTCTACATTTGTTAGCAGATATTTTAGCTGAAGTCTAATATGTAATTGACACCATTCTGTATGGTCTGAATGCCAATGAGATACGAAGAATTCCTTTTGTTTTAATTTCTAGTGGGTTGGGGCGATATGATGTATTGCAAAACTTCATTGTACTTGATATCAGTACAAATGAACAAGGAAGTCTCAGCAAAATCATCTTTCAACACTAAGATTTTTTTTTTTGAGCGATATCAGCTGCCATTTTATTCTAACACAATCAAGTGGTGGTTTTCTCTTCATTTCTTCATTGTTAAGACAGACAGAAGTATTAAGATTTCTTTGTTGTAACGTAGTCCTAGTAGAGTTAAACCATAAAGAGCCTTTTTTTCATTCTGGCATAAAAAAGGAGAGATAATATCAGTGAAAATCCACAACAAAAGTATATTTTTCAGTTCTGTTTAACATGCATTTTTTTTCTTTTTTTTTAACTCTCTTGGATTTCAGACATGAAAAGAAACTACTGCTAAATAGGTGATGAAGTTTATTAAAGCATTGTTCCTGTTTCTCTTGGACTCTTTGCAGTTTTAAATATAAGATTCCCTACCATAATTCTTTAGCTGAGCTTTTCTTAAACAATGCTAGATGGAAAGTGACAAGCCATCACTCAAGACTAAAATGATTTAGCAAAAAATCTTTTAACCATAATGGCAAGCTTTCCAGACAACTTCTCAAGAAACTTTGAACAGCTTTAATTGTAAAGCTATACTGCTGGAAACAGACTTGGTTTACAGAAATGAAATCACAGGTTTTACACACTTTTGTTTAAACATTTCTCCATTACATCAGTTTTAAGGCATTTTAGATCTATTGGTTTATGAAGGTAAAGAGAATTTCAAAGGGAAAAATTATAGGGAGTGACATCAGTTAAAATGGACTTCTTTCCAAATAATGTAAAGAATAGGTCTGTCAGAAACCTATTTCCAAAGGGAGCCATCTTGGCTTCTAAAATAAAACAAAAAGAGCAGTACTTTCCATTGGTTCGTGACAAAGGTATTGGCAAATTATATATGATGGAGAAGAGACCACATGACAAATATATCCTGCTTTAGAATTTCTCCTTACATTCTCACAGTGCAGTTTGTATTTAGTCTTCCATGCTGACATCTAGTAATGGCTAAATAATGATGAGGATTTACATGCAGGCACACCAAGGCTTTTGTTGGTTAGATGGTTTTGAGGGAATTTAATTAAATAATAACAAGCACATGGAAACAGAGATTATGTGGAACAATGTAAAAACAAAAAGTCAGAGAATAGGATTCTTGATGTTGCTTTGGACTGTTATTCTGCTTTTCTGTAACTCCAGTACAGTGATATTCACTTAGCTGGACATGGTAGACTGACTTTTAATTCAATGAAAATCTAAAGCCTGCAGAGATCACAGTTGGAAACTATTCTTAATTACACTTCTACAAAAGAAGACTGTGATTTCTTCATATCAGCAGTTTCCAACACTTTTCACTTAATACTTTTACAATACAACTTACGTTTGTATTGTAAATATACATTTATTTTCCTTTCTTGAATCCCTGAGGTGTACATTCCCCAAAAGACCAAGAATAAAAGGTTTAGATCAACTGAGCTTTACCATAGTTAATGTCAGAAGAAGCTTTCCTGGTGGAAGAAGGAAATAGTGTAGAATGAGAAGAAAACGTACATCAATGCAAATGTAAATATTTCTGCATTATTGTCTATTTGGAAAGAAAAAGCACAAGAGTTTATGAGTATGATTTATGGATAAATAATTGAAACAAGGACAGAAGATGATCTCATTCAGTGTCAAGAATTTGGCAACAGACTTTGGCTTGTGGTACTTTATTCTCCTATCTATGTGTTACATTTTCAGACAGGCATTTTCTTACTTCCTCCCATGCTGCTTCTTATGTTACTTATAAAGATAGACAAGACAATGTAATTTTTCCCTTTTCAAATTCTCTCTTAAAACTCTTACTTCCATGCTAATTAAAACATGTCATTCTTAAGCTTGCATTGTGTCTTCTGGGTTATTTTTTTGGTTTGGCCTGTTCATTCTTTGTATCTCTTTATATGCTGTCTTTGATCTGTGTGTTTTGAAAGCATCTAGGGCACTGACATCTCATCTCTGTTACATTTGATGTGATAACAGAAGGAAGATAAAAATGGGAACTGCATAAACAAAATCAATAAAAGCATTTAAAATATTTTGCTCAGTTTGAGCGGGCAGAAAAGTGCAGTTTGACAATTGTTTCTGTTACATACTGCTTTCCTACTCTGTGATACTGTGCTGCAGTCTGGGTACATGGACATCTGCATTATTTGGTCAGCAAAACAGGAGTAAAAATTTGATCAACCAAATAGGAGTAAAAATTTCAGTACAATTTTAAAGACTACACTGCTAAAAATAAAGGTCTCTTATACTTTGTTCCTATACTCAGTTATCCAGCTCCCTAAGGATCTGTCAAAGCACCAAAGTATGGAAATCTTGAATTAAGGTTTGTGAGCTTCAAAATCAGCATGCAATTTACAACAAATGTTCAGAGAGGGTTTTGTTGTTTTTTTTTTTTTTCCCCCACTTCATCCCAGCATTATCTACTGAAGGAATGCTGTCCTGTTTGCACAAGCTTAAGAGTTTGTGTGTAAATGATACATATACAACAAGTTCCAACCTACATGACTATCACATCTAATGAAGAAAATTTCTTTCTATTCCAAGATTGTACCAAACCTTCGTCAGAATCAGGTCCATCTTTTCACCAGCAACCCTATTTCTCCATCAGAAATGCAACACAACTAATTTATGTCACTGAATCAAGAATGATAAACATTGATGCTAACTCAATAAATACTGCATTAGTTTCTTAAGGTTGACTGATATTGTATTATTAACAGCTTTATTACCAGGGCAAAGTTCCATGGGCAACAGCAGTGAACTGTCAAAGATTCTCATAAAGAAATAACAATAAGCTTACATTTATAAAGAGGTTTTCATCCCAAAGGAGGCAAGAGTACTTTCCAAAGTTGATACAAAAGAAACATAACAACATCTGTTACTGACTAGAACTGATGCTGAGAGGAGGAAAAAAAACATTGTAAGGATGTGAAATGTGCTCCATTTACTGGCTGTAAATGAATTGGAAATAACTTTTTTTTAATAAAGGAAAGTTGAAGAAAACTGGTCAGTGGTAAAACAAACCATGATAATCTTTGTTGGATATTGTCCAAAAAGAGTGCCACATCATAATCACACCATTTGCTTACATTCCAAATTTTTTTTTTTTTAAATCAGAATTCTCAGAAGACCAGATCAATCTATTGTAAGGACCCTACAAGCAAGAATGCTGCAGTCACAGATACTGAAATGTAAGAAACACTCAGGGAAAGCTCAAACGACTTGAGGTCCAGTAGAAAGAAAAAAGGGAGAATATCTGACTATATGTTCAGGAGGACATGGGTACACAGCTGCATCTGTACAAGGGTACATGAACATTTCTCTGCTATGCAGATACACAATCAGTTCACCCTTAGGCAAATGTGAAGTATGGCCTGAAATGAAGGCAGTTAAGAGGAAGGAATTTTTGTTGGAAATTTCTAGGCTAGAGTATGGAACTCTAGGGGTCTAGCTACAATTTCTTCAGTGAATATTTCAATTTATTATAAAAGCTAATTTTTTTTTTTTTTCAGTTTTTTGTAGCAGTGGTGAATACCACTCTCTTTCCTGTAAAGGTTCAGGATAGGCTTTCTTGAGAAAAATGCACATCACAGCCCTGACTAAAAAAAAAGGGGAGGTTCCTGTGTTGTTCTGGAGTGGTGGAAAGAAGTCTTCTGGAAGGTGTTGATAGGCAGCAGGTACAGATTCCTAAATACAGTGATCCTAAATGTATATGGGGACACATACATATATAGGCTGAAGCATGCACACAGATACACACCCAGCCACATACACATACATTCAAAATTCTCTCTATAAATTTAGCACCACTTTTCACATTCATGCTGCTTTTCATCCATGGGTTTTGGAGCACTTTGTAGACATTAGCTAATGATCTCACAACCCAGGGTAAGTAAGGGATATTCCTGAGGAGAGTATTTATCTACTGACCTAGTGGGAATTCTGGTGTTTCTGACAAAATTCCATCAACCTTCTGCAGGCAGGTGAAATCATAGAAAGAGAAACATGGAAACAAAAACCAGCCCTGCTTCATGCCTTCTTGTTGAAGTAGGATCACACCAGCTGAGGTCACAAGTGGAAAAAGCATTTGAATGCCAAGCACATAAAAGTCCCACAAAGGCAAACATCATAATTAGCAATGGATGGGAAAGCCAGCTTGAGGCAAAGGAGCCAGTTTGATCTTCAGAGTTATCATTCAAGAGTGTGACACTAAGATTACACAATGTCATGCAGGTAATGCAAATGTTAACAAATCACCCGTCTTGAAATTTCTTAAACTCCTGCTTTTACAGCTTAAGATCAGACATGGTTTTGATACTTGTAATGTTTTTTTTTGTTAGATTCCCTAATGAATATAACAGTCTTTAGCAGGAAATCTGGACCAACCATTTGAGGCCTGTTTTCTTTATATCTTGTTGCTCACAGGTTTGCTTTTGGACACCTAATAAATCATTCACTAACATCTCAGAATTTGACAATTCCTCCTCCTTATAAACTAACTGCTAAATCAAGGACTACGGAAAAAAGTAAATCTTGATTAATTCAGAGCTCTTTTTCATCAGGTGCTCTTCAATCTTAGGTTCAAATTGTACCATTACCTGTACTGCAAGTGGCAATACAAATAAAAATTCCATAATTTTCTTTCTGTGTGTCATGGGGTTGTCACAGATTTCAGGCTATGCCCCACTACAAGTCAGAGAATTACAGGAAGATTTTTGGACTGGGGGGAAATTTCTAATCCTTGTCAAACCTTGCTATAACTAATTAGTGAAACCATGTTTTTGTTTAGTTGGAAGACAAGACAAAGATAGTGGCAGATCATGGCAAAACACAAACTCTATTCCCTATGGATGACATGGGGGAACTTTAGACCTGATGTGTTAAATTCCTTGAAGACATCGAACACCTGAAGCTATGATTTTCCTTCAGTTTGTGAGAGTAATCAAAGTGCAGGATCTAGACCAAAGCTTGTTAATAATATTTATTTATTTCATGGCTGTGTACATACATAATGATCTCACTGAAGACAATGCAATTATTCTCTCTATTGATGCAATGAAAGCAGAATGTGACCCAAAAAGCATGTATGCATCTTAAAAAGCTTTGGAAATTCAACTCATAAATAAGTTACAGCAAACCAAACTGTCATTCCCTTCTCCAGTAAAATATTCATGTTTGGCTTTCATGGAATTCCTCCCAGACTAAGGTAAGAGAGGCTGTCCAGCTGATTTCCCTCTCAATAATGCATTCTGAGAGCCTTACACTCTCAGTCCTCAAGGGAAAATAGTTGCTTACATGGTGTATTTACTTAAATCAGGACTGTCTTCTGAAGGATTGGTGAATATAAAAACACATTGAATTTCCTTTTAATATTCCATGGTTTCATCTGATCACATTGAAGACAATACTGAAGACTGCACAGTTTTCTTTAAAATGAACATTAAGTGGAATAAATTAATATATATATATTATGTATGCATTAATGAAAATGTACATTAAAAACAGAAGAAATAGAGTTCTGTCAAAAGAAAAGTGTTTGTGTGTTTGTGTGTATGGAGACTTTATGAATTTTTAAGAATGCTAAGTTTAAACATTTTTTTACTATTTTTAACTTGTTCCTTTAAATTTTATATTAGCTGGCATTTCTTTCTTACCAAAATAATTAAACCCAAAAACTATTTTATACTTTTGAACCAACAGAGTTATACAGAAAATTCCGTCCCACTGAGAAGTTCCTGTTTGGCTGGACTCTGTCAAGAACAGTCATTGAGGGCTTATGCAGATCCATGCTAATGAAACAGGGAATTTACTGGAATTCTCACTAGTAAAATCAGCACATAGGAGTGCCTGTGACAGTGATGTGTCATTACCAATCAATCACACAAAAGCCTCACACCCCAAGGAACAGACATCTATCCTGTGATCAAAGGGACATGAAGATTTAGAAACAAATGGAAGGAAAAGAGTGTAACAAAGATAGAATTTACCACCATTAAAGACATGAAAATCACCTGACTGCCATTGGTTTCATTAAATGAAGTTTTAATAGATTCCAAAAGAGTGGGTGAGGTTGAAGGACACAGGATTATGTGGTGTCAGAGTCTTGATGCTTAAAATGCGACAAGGTAGGAACTCTTACTTTAGTAGAGGCGATTGGTCTAGTTTTCTTCCTACATCTACAACATCTGGAATTTCATTTCTTGAGGAATGTGAAAGGGGACTTAAGAAAACTTTTATGTGAGTGAAAACTCACCTGCAGAGAACATTGCCCGGTTTGTGTCACCTGTTTCTCTTGTTTGAATCTTTGCCTTCACAGCAGACAGAGGTTTTATCCCTTTACTCAAAGCAGTTAAAGAGGCTACAGAATGTTGAATTTGCCTGACAAGTGCATAATGATGTGCTTGGTTCCTCCCATGAGATGGAGCAGCAGAGCTTCATCTCTTGGCATTGCACCTTCACCCAAAGAAAAGCCCCTTTCCTGCAGGTGCAGAGGTTGACATTCACCTTGCATAGGTAGTCCACTGTGACATGTATCTCACACCTAATCAACTGAACTAAAATTGCACACTTTGAATGTCTCCAAACTGCTGAATCTTTTATATAGGTTAATAAATTTGGACAGGTGTTAAGAATGATACAATCTACCAGCAGACTTGTTCTCATGAACAGAAAAACCCCCATGACTCTGGACACAAAATGAGCATGAAATGTTCTTAAGAAATTGGAAGCGATGAAATCAGCAAGGTCGGTGCCAGAGGAAGGAAGGGAAATGAGACACAAGATAGACTGATTTGTTCCCTACCTCACAGCTTCCAAGTCAGTATTTAGATAAACTTTGATTAAGCTCCAGTTCAGGTCTGATAAAACATCTCTGAACTGGACAAATATCAGACCTCAGACCAGCTGTTGGGAAGCAGAGGAATGCTTGAGGTGCAGGGAACTTAAAACCCCTTAAGCATCTTACAATCTAAATCTCTGGGGGGCAGGAGCTCTCTGGTGTTCTTTGCACAGGGCCTTGCTCAGGAAAAAAAAAAGTATGGATGTAACTGTAACTGTGTACTGATGGCATGAAGAGACCTATCAAAGTGCCTCAACAAATTCAGCTCTTCCTGAGTGAAAGAAGAGCAAAAGAGATTCCATCTAAACCTGTTTTCCCCAGAGCTAGCTACAAATTCCACATGATATTCATCTGTTGAATGTCTAAGTATGTTGTGCCAACATTTGTTTTCAGCATCTAGGCTGATGTTATTTGCAGAAGTGAATCTCAATCAAGTTACAATCTCAATTAGGAAAACAAAGGAAAAAGAACAAATAGGAAGGACATGCTTACAGAAAATAGGAAAGTGTAAGTAAAAACAATTAACTCTTTTAATTAAAGGTTGGATTAAAAAAAGGTTAGGATGATCTATATTTTGGACTGGCATTTCCTGTTTCATTACACCTCCTTATTACAGTTTGTTTTCTTTTCAAAGCAAATGAACAGGTCCTTATTTCTCATATCTTTAAATTTTTGTTTGGTTTGACATTTTTAGTAAAAGGAAAATAATACCTTAAAATCATCCAAAATAACTGGTAGTATGACTGGAGGGAGACTGGTTTGCCACCATGTCTCACCTCTGTCAAGAACTAGCTGATGAATGACATAAATGTGCTCTGTTCAGGGTTTTGTATCAGCTCTCTTGCTTAAGATACACGGATACAGACATGAAGTCTATTGTAAGGTACATTCCCTGTAAAAAATATGACAAGAAATCCCCAAAGAACAAGACAAAAAAAAAAGAGTTTTGTTCTTTGGTAAAGGCATTGAAAAGGAGATCAAGTCCTCAACCTAACAAAAAGAGACCTTCAACTGTTTAATATCAAAATAATGGATTTAATTTTTTTTCTTTTTTTTTTTTTTTAACTAAGAAATCTGGGAAGCATGGTTAATGAGGAAATTGAGGGTTTTTACAGAAGAAATTATATATACTAGAATACCTCAAAGAGTTTGTGAGAGCTGACATTCTGCAAGCACAGGTGCTCTCTGGTGAAGTCACTTAAAGGGAGAAGTTATCACCAAAAGTTGAGAGTTAGACATATGACAACTACCTAGTCACAAAAGAGGAGAAAATCAGCTCGGTAAGAGGAAGACAGAAAAACATAATGATTTGGATTTGGTTTAAGATTAAAGTAATTGGAACATAGTTTCAGTCCTTCACATGTATCATTTCCAACCTTGCTGTTTTGTAAGAGCTATTTTGGCTCTTGTGAGAAAATAATTCTAATTTCACTTTCCTTTAATCTAGTTGAATTAAGTGTGAATTTAATGGCTGTATAACAATAAAGCATTAATTCCTCATGCATAGATATGAAAATCTCTGAATTTGGTGATTTAGGTTCTAGAAAGTGTGCGCCATCTTCCAGCTCATCCTTCAAATTATCTAAGGAGCAATGGACTGCATTCTCTTCCCATTAACCTTTGCAGCTGCCTGGAGCAGATGTGGATCTATCCCTAGAAACTCAAGACAAAAGTATCTTTAAGTGACTGATGGTGGTTAGGAGAAGTGTCTGGCATGAAATGAGACTTTAGACTTCATAGGTAATTATTTCTTCCTCCTTCTTGCTTTTGGGAGCTTTTTGTTTGGCTGGGGTTTTTTAATCTGATTACTACCATGATATCCAAGGGATGCCCAGGCCTGCATTGGGAGTTAGAAAAGAAAGTATGCTACAATAAAAAAATTGTGTTTATTTCAAGTTTGTCCTAATTTGGTGTGTTTTCACCCTCTATTAGGTACTATTTTGTAAAAGCACTGCAATAAGTGACCAGTCCTTTTGCCTAACAGAAATTAAAGTCACTGTGCAGGAGTGTAATTTTAATGTATGTCCTGGGAGTGGAAGTCCACCGAGAAAGCTACAGTTAATTTAGCAGACCTCATAATATACACTCATTTCTTAGCCATGGGGACTTGACTTTAAACTGTCTGAAGGTCAAGCATACAGAGTCTGATACAGAATCCTTCAAAAACGTGAGCCACATCACACATCTGCCACTCCTCGCTTAGAACAATTCAGCACAGTTAGAAGCCTCCCTCTAAGAAGAAGCTGAAGATAAAGTAAACACAGCAAATGAATTACCCTTCTCCCTCTGGAGAGGTCACCTTTGAGGTTCACTGCTGATGCAAGATGGTGAAGCTTGCACCAGTGCCCACCTGCCAGGGATTAAACAGAGAGCTACAGTCTCCAGTGCAATCAGTGCCTAGTCTTTAATGGGCTCTAAATTCAGCACCGGAAGCTCTGACAAGCCCATAATCCATTCATTAATGTGTGTTAATATGTGCCCTGTGGAGCTGTCCTAACTTAAAAACAAAAGGCAAGGCATTCACATGTGTTATTTGGAATAGGATGGAACAAGGAACCCTTAGCGCCATGGAGAGAGGAACGATTGCAAAAGGGTTTTATTGCACGTCTCCCAGCAGGATATTTAGAAAATAAAGATCCAACACATGCTGCAGCAATAAAGCAATTCCTCCTTGGCCAGATCCAGACAGTGCTATGTAGTTGTTCCCTTGACTTATTTCAAATGAATAAACATGTTTTCTTTTGTGCATCCAGCAGGTGTGCGCAGGTTCAAAGATGTGATCCTCTGTATGTCTGGTCTGGGGAGAGCCAAGACATGAGGAAGGTCAACAGTCAGAAAGTGAAATGCTAAGACCCTGTCTTCCTTCAGCCTTTTGAGTCATGAAAATTCACCTAGCACTGTGCAAATTTGGCAGGTGTCTCATTCCAAAAAAATGTTGAAGACATGTAAAAATTCTTCCCCAAAATGTGTGGTCCCTACTTATTGCTGGTAGCTCATTCTGGTCTCTGATACAGACCATGGATCAGAGACACAGCTGAATGCTAATTAAAATCATTAAAATTTTGAGGACCTTGAAAGAACTAGCATAGGTGCAAATAAAATTGAAAAATATAACAGCCAAACAACAGGAATCAGCTCAAATCCATCTCGCTTGTCTCTAGAGTTGAGACATTTATACATATATTATTATGCTGGAATATTGTTCTATTGGTTTGATTATGGTTTAATTAAATTTAACATTTACTTGCACCAAAAAGTAAAAAAATAGTAATTACTTTTAAATAATTAGTTTAAATTATCAACAATTTGCATAAACACTCTTGCTCTTTGTACATATAATGGGGACAGCTTTCTTTACATTATTTAAAGAAAGTCTGCTGAACTTGTTAAAATTAGATTTACTACAATTATGAAAGAGGAAGTTCAATAAGAACTTCTACTGAGCACTAATGAATTTCACAACATATGGATCCTTTCTATCATCTTTTTCCAGTTTTGAATACTATCTTCCAAAATAAAATGTCACTTGTCATGGCATTTTCTCTATGCTTTAATAAAATTATTCAGCAAAAAATATTAAGAGAAATAGATTAGGAGGTCCTTGGAAACAGTATGAAGTTCTTTTTATGGATAACAGTATGAAAGGATGGTGCCAACTGAAAAGGTCATTATTCTTTTAGATTCTTATAACTAAATTTTAAACTATTCCAGGCTTTACCCTCCTACTTTGTAAAGCTAAAACTTAGGCACTGTCTACAAAATTTCACGAAAAAACACTTCTGAAAGCCTAAAAAATCATGCTGGTTGTGGTCCATAATATTTCGGGTCTGTTTAGTTCAGAGGCCACAACGGTTTCATCGCTATTTCTCTATGACTGGTCTCGTTGCAACAATTTCTAAGGTCCAAAAATGCCATCAAAATGAAAAAGAAATGTTGACTGTCATTCTGAAGAAGATTCAAACTAGGAATTACTACATGAAACACTTCCAGGAGACTATTCTGAAAATAACCAAATGGAAGTGTAATTTACCTCTCTCTCAACACTAACTATAAAGGGAATGTGGAATAATGTGGAATAATTAATATCCTACAGTAAGTTTTCATGGATGCTCCCAGCATCATGCAGATGCTTTCTTTTGGAGGACACACCTTGGAGGTGCTTCTGCAATGACAGAGAGGAATCTGCTTTATTTTCACTGTGTTCACCTGAACACTTGGTACTAAGGAGCAATAAACACATCATTTACTTTTTTCACCTAAAGCAAATAGTAGATTACTCTAGTACTGCATTTTAGATTGTAGCCTATAACTGAACTTTAAAAAGTTCAGTCCTTGCTTTGCTTCCCCTCTTTTTGATGTCTCTGTATCAAATTAACTGGAAAGAGTAGCTGTGATGTAGACATCTTTCCAGCACCTACTGTGGTGAAGACAGATGCAAAGAGACCATTCATATTCCTTGCAATCTTGTGCTTTTTGACTGGCTCTCTCTACTCTGAAGGACCAGCAGACCCACTGGCTGCCTCTGCAATACTTCTGATCTGTCAGGATAATTTAAAGGATTTCTTTGTCTTTATGTCTTCAGTTTTTTTCTTAACCTTCTTCTACGTCTTATTTTTCAAATCTTACATTCCTTTATGCTAACTCTATTTCTCCTGTCTTTCTAGGATTTAATCTGGGATATGTAACATCTCATTCTTGCACATATAATTTATCTATTTTCTACATTTATGTTTCCTTTCAATGCACTCAAATATATTTTTTTTTGAGAAATATAGGGATCCCATATCCTGAATAAATTCCATGATGATTTTCTGCATTTTAATTTCCCGAATTTCTCCTTTAATTACTATTTACAAATATCCTCTTTTTGAATATGGGTAGCATAAATCTGATTCATCATTTCATGCCACTGCAGCACAAATACAATATTTACAAATACAATATTTACAGTATTTACAACAAACCAGACCATCTTACAGTCTACATTGAACAAAACTCTATATCTTGTGCCAGATTTAAGTCCAGGTTAGTTTTGTCCTTACATTCAGAGTCCAATGATCAATCAAAACCATAGTTACCATTCTACTCATGTTTTGTTCTTACTTTGTAATTAATCCAAACACACCTCATGCTCATGAGGAATAAATTTGGAATATAAAGAAGACTCCAGAAAAATTTTAAAGTGCAAGAATCTAAGATTTACCTCTCCCGCTACCAAAACTAAGACAAGTGAGATAATGTCAAGGTATGACCCAAGTTATTTAAGGCTTTGATGACCAAGTCAATACCCAAAATGAAATGCTTCTAGGAGCACCCAGGTGTTGTGTCACAGATGGATACTGTAGATGGTCTATTTGTTCTGCAGTCTTGACTCACCAAAACAAATGACTGAAATTGAAAGCAACCTGCAGCTTTGTTTTTGCAAATAAAGAACAGTTCACTTATCTATTTTAAGGGTAAGGTGAAACCTCAATAACAAATCAAGTGTAAACATATTTGTAGAATCCAGTGGTCTAATACATCTCTCTTCCATTTTTAAAAGTAACATATACACCTGAGCCCCCTTGTGCAGCTGTATCATCTGCATCACCAGTGCTGGAGGGTCTCTGCCCAGTGCAGAAATGGATTCACAGTGACAGAATATAAGAAATGGCATTTAACTGCTCTACAGTCTGCATTTACATCTGCAAAAAGTGTTTACAAAAACCCCACCAATTTAACTCAGTAACTACTTTGCTCTGTCTGCAATGCATAGAAATGTTAAGTGTCTAATGACAGATCCATAATTATTAAGGTTTACTGGAAAATATTTTGGTTTAATTTACCAAGCAAGGTGTTAGTTAAAATTAATCAATTTAATCCTGCTCAAGTATTTCTCACCAAAATTACACTCTTATGTCAATACTCCTCAGAATAAACTGTCTTGATAATAAGGCTGTCTTTCAATGGTCTGAGAGGATATATTTGGTGCTATAAATATTTATATATAAATGTGATTTATTTGCTTGACATTCTTTGAAGTTGTTTGCCTTCTCTAAGTATCAATGCATCAAGGGAAGAAAGTGGCTGAGTGTCATTTTAGAAAGCAAACTGTTAAAGGATGACCCTTATTAATACTAACAATAGAATTATTTTGATCTCCTCCAAGCACTCTGCCATAAAAAGTCAATCAAATAAAAAGACTTAGCCAGCCCTTAGACATGAAAAGCACTGTATTTTCTTTTGTGGCATAGCTTCCTGAAAGGCTCTGTTACAATGGAAGATGCACAATAATAAAGACTGTTATAAAAATACAAACAAATAATAATGGTAATAATAATAAAAAAATAATCCTTGTCTCCTAACAAGGAAAATATATGTCAAACTGCATTACTTATCTTTCAGCAAGAAAATGAACAGATTCAAGAATCTGTGGAAAGGAATGGGATATTTCACTGAAATCTGAATAATTATTTTTGTGATGCACATCATCTACTTAAAATTATTCAATTTGTTTGTGCTGCACTCTGAAATCTGTAATCGGGCAGATCAACAGAGGAGGAAAATTCCTTTGGTGGCCCACATTTACTTTTCATTTCTGCTCTAGTGAATTCACCTTAACCATTTAGAGGAAGGTTGGTCTCACAGCCCAGATATTTTTCCAATATTGATGCCAATTAGTGCTAATTGTGAAAGGTATTTTTAATGATATAAACCTCTGTCCATTAAGAAGTAGAATAAGACCACTAAAACAGTGTACTGCTCAGTGTACACATGGGAACAATTTTCAGTCACTAGTGACTGGACTGGAGTGCTGTCTGAAGAAGAAGAGCTACATTTTCATGCTATTAATTTAAATTGTTTATTTCTTTGTCTATATGGATATCTATGAACAGTTCATCAGACCATATAAATCTGAAAATTTCAAAGTAAAAATGTGTTAAACTATTTATGTTGAGCATCTGAATAGTATACCTGGGTACCTATTTTGCATAAATCCTATTTTACAGAAGAAGAAATGAAATATGGGGCAAAAAAAAATTTCTTGAAGGCTGTGGGAAAGCCATTGATACTGCTTTTAAATTGAATACTAATCTCCAAAGCATCCATCCTTGCTTGTAGGATTATTATGCTAGTTTAGAGAAACTAATTAAAACTAGTTAAAAATGCAAGAGTATTTTTCAACCAAGATAAAAATACTGTCCAAGAATGTATCACTGTCTATGACAGAGGTTTGATAGAGAAACTGAATATGCTTAACTCAACTCAATATTCTATGTTGTTGAACAGGATATCACACAAAATGTATCTAAAAATTACAGATATAGAACGATAAAAGTTTGAACAATGTAAGAAAAATGTGACAGTTAAAATGAAACATTTCTGTGATTTCAGTCAAATTGCTTTATTTGATGACATTTAAGAGTTTTTGTTACAATTCAAAATCTGTTTGTTTTTTTTCAGAACTGAAAATTTAGGTTGAAATCCTAGAAGAAAGAAAATTTAGGTTGAAATCCTAGAATCCTAGCAGGGTAAAGGGACTATTTTGTCAAAGAAAATACTTTAAAGGAATCATTTTGTAAAGAAAGACAAAATATGAGTCAGTGTGTTTAACCCAATATCCAATTTTACTGCAAGTAATTGAACTGAAATGTACAAACAGGCTTAAAATCTAGATGGAGCCTCAGTGAGTTTTTTCAGCCACCACCATATCCTCCTCACTGATTTTCTATGCCGTGCATCACCACTCCTGCCAAATTTGGAGTGGCTGAAAGAAGCTGAAAGGAGCTGAGGTGCAAAGCAGGAAGCCACAGTCTTCACCATCACTAACATTTCCTTGTGAATTCCTGTCTAAACACTCTTTCCTCCTCCACCCTGCTATTTTCCCTTTGGGGCTACCATTTCTCAGCTTGAAATAAGATTGTGAAGAGTGGAATGAAGGCAGGAAGGAAAATAAATGAAGTGGCCCCCAATTCAACACACTGAGCAGCCATTGATGTGACTAGGAGGATCTGTCTCAAAAATCCTGTTTAGAGATGGTGTCCTGCATGTCCTCCCCACAAATTCTGCTGTGGTCTGAATCACAGAATCATCGAATATCCTGAGCTGGGAGGAACTCAGAAAAATTGTGGTGTCCAACTCCAAATCTGAATGCAGAAATATCTTGTAGAAGTAATGGCAGGATTTGAGAAAAAAATTTAAACAATCAGCAGAGTCATTTTGGGAACATCTGCTGATGAGCTGGGAAATTTCAAAATTATTTTTACCAATGCTGAGTTTTAATTTTGCTCAGGTAATTTAAGACCCTCAAAAAATATGTTAACTGGGAGACTGAATGAAGGATCTAAATTAGGTGAGATGGATTGTATCCTGGAGATAGTAATTTCCAGACTTTATAAAGAATCTAATGAAGTATCTTAGACAACATTTTGTCTGCAAAGACCTAATGTGATAAATCCTGCACTAGGTGATATGCTCAAGAGTACATAGGAAGATTTTAATAGGACTGGGAATATTTTTCAGATTTTGAGTCAAAAGCCAAATTATAAAATTGGCCTGACCTCTGCCTGCTGCTTTCCTTCTGTCAGTATCAACAGCTGATGCATTGCACATTCCCACAAGATTCAGAGAGCAATGGATTCCTAAAGTACAATGAAGCCAATAATGCCACAATAGCTGAAGTCTGCTAAATCAGCAAAAAATGTTAGATTGAAGAATTTAGATAAAAAGGTTTCCTAAATCTTGAGGATCAGCCATGACCAGCAGGGAAAAAGGACTTGATTGCCATTTAAAACTTATTATGCACCTTTATATTAAGGGCCTATAAGAAGAGAACATTCTGTCTTTAATACAGCAGTAGATAAGATTACCTCAACAGGATTACAGGTATATTATGAGATTTATGTTTTACTCATTGCTGGATTATGTTTCAGAGAGTTTGAAGCATAAAAACAAGAAGACAATTTCTTGAAGGCCAGCATTTAATTATAGACTTATCCAATAACCTATTATTGAACTGGCTTGTCATATAGGCTCTGTCCAAAGGATTATACCTAACTGTGCAATTTTTCTTTGGATTTAGTTTTAAAGGCTGACCAAAGGTTTTGGAAATGAAAACAGGAGACTGTCAACAAAATGCTCAGATTTTGCCATTGAAGTATTTAGCAAAACATAATTCTCAGTCAGTTGGTTTGCAGAGTATTATCCTTTGTATATTATATAGTATATTATGCTTTGTGATATTCTTTATTTGCTGAGTGTTACAACAAGAATTTTAGGCATTTTAACAGAATCTTCAAAAGAAATTTAACTTAAATCTCTCTAGAAAAGCTGGAAGTATTAATTTTATTAATTTTAGGTAGCTCATATCTATAACTCATGTCCCCTTGAAAATAGAGGGAAACAATACAGAAGCCTGATTATTCTTATAACCTACCAGATATGAAAATACAAGAAACCTTAGAAAATTGACCATAGTATTGCATAGGTCAAACTTACTGTTAATAAATGGGAAACAATTAAAATAATAAACTCCTTTCTAGTATATAATACAGTAGCATGTCAAAAACCCAAGAGTGGAAATACAACACTAACTTAGTCAGTTCATCTTCTTAATTAAACAATTTCTCAGTTTAGCCCTAAGGTTAATAACAGAACTGCAGTTGTTGGGTGGTGGACAATTCAGCGAAAATCTGCCACTGTATAAATCAAACCAAATCTGTTTGAATATTTGAAAAACTTCAATCTAAATAAAATATTTCTGAGAACATTGAAAACTCACTCTCCTTTGACAGATTTCCAGAACATTGACCCAGAGCAATCCAGAAATTACAAGTTTGTGTGTTTGCCTTCTGTATAAGAGAAGGTAAGAGGGCTGCAGGAATATCTGGAATATTCTGTCTTCTTTCCCAGCTGAGAGGAAAATACAGAACTATGCATCATCACTAAATTGTCATCCTAACCCAGTCTGAAGAAAGGTGTAGTAGAAAAGTGGCTTGAATGTGTGTCTCAGAGGTAACATCTCTCAGATGCACACTTGGGTCAGGTATGTACTGACATACAACCCTCCCACAGGTCTATTCAACTCATACCTTGAAGCCAGGGCTCCCAAATGTGAATATGCCACCTTCAATGTCTTTCAATGACTGAACTGGAAATTTTATCAAAACCCAGTGGTGCTTCCTACCATGACAGATAAAGCTACAGTTTGACAAGGGAATGACACAGAACAAAGGAAAGCTCAAATAATGTGGCTCTTCTGTCAGAAACTCTGCCTCTAACCTTAAGATAAGTTTGCCATTGGCACAACAAGATGAACACATGTGAGTAGGTTGATAACATCAGCAGAATAATATGTAAATGCTTCAGTCCTTCTGGGATCTTGAGTAATAAAAGAGTTTCATGCCCTGAACTTTTTCATGATTAGGGAATGGTTTGTTGTACATTGTATGCACTAGTTTATTTAGCCAAAGTTTGTTTGTTTTTTCCTCTGTTCCTGAGAGTTCACATCTGTAAGAGTAGATGAGATTACAGATCCCTATTACACTTAGGCAATTCTTTTGGTGTATCTTGCTGGGACAATAATAAAGCCCCCTCTTGAGCACAGTAAAGATCTATTATAATATTCAATGATAAAACTTTCTTCCATGTGTTGTTACTTGTTTTTGCTTTTGGGAAGTTATAGTCTACTGTCTAAAATAACCCTATGAGGTTCACAAGTGAAAGGATTACTCAGTCCCTAAACTTTTGCTCTCTACTATTGCAAAATTCCATTCTGACTATTGCTTTCTCTTTGTAGAAACTCTCTCATGATGAAAAGTTTAGTAATAGCTTTTAAATAATTAGATCCTAAGATGTAATGTAAGGACATACACATTTTTTGATGGAGTTTGTATTGAGTTCCTAAGACCTTAAACAAATTCATAGTCATAATTTGAAATTGCATCCAAACCTGAAAAATGCCTAAATCCTAGTTTGGATTAATGTTGCCAAGTGTGCCAAAAGTGCTCTGAGAGCAGCATGTTTTGAGATATACCTATTTCAAGAAATAGATTTTGGGTTGATAGCTCTCAAGACATTTCCTGGAGCACAAACCCAATAACACACTTATTTTGACCCAGACATAAATAAAAAATTGTGTTCAAATGCACCATTAAATACAGCCTCTCTGCCACAACTAACTACAGAGATAGTTTTTTTGCGTGTTTCAGCAAAAGAAAATACTTGGAAATGTCCCTACTCTTTTTCCTGTACCTTCTTTTTGCTGAGAGCAGCACTGTGAGCTGAGGATGTGAAATGGTCACATGTGACAGGCTGAGTGTCAGTGTCAAAGCACGGAGCCTGACCTGGGCTTGCAAAGGGAGGCTCATTACAAGCACATTCAGGCAGCCTTTCAATCTCCAGTATCGCTTCTCTCAATCCGTAGCTCAAACTAGAATAAGCAAATACCCCTCCAACAGCCTCCCTTGAGTCGCTCTGCAGGGCTGAAGTGTTAAACTGTGCAGCTCTGTTTTGAGTTTGTTCAGTATTTGTTTAACCCGCAATGCCAGAAACTGTAAATCCCTTGTTCGATTTCGCATGTCCGTTTTCATTTACTAAACCTTCTAAAGGTCAGAGCACGCACACTCCTCCCTGAAAGGGCTGCCCTTTCTTACAGTGCACATCCAGAGTGGGAGATGGCATGAGATGTGGGAACAGCAAAAGCCATCAGGAAATACAGATTGGAAGAATAGCCAAGACTAACACACCTGCTGAAATATGTGTTCCGGTTATTTTTTCAGTAGCACACCCACTGAAAATACCAAAAATATGTTTGACATCATCCTTTCAACCTAGGTGTTACAATGGCACTGCATCACAGGAAATGATAGTTACAACAATTACACCCAAAATGGCAGGAAATTAGTTAAGCATGATATCTGAAAGATTATTATCTGCAATAATCTGGTTTCAGTAGGTGGATGAAGAGGTCGAGCTATCAGTTTTCTGGGAAATTGTATTTACTTTGTGAGTAACTAAGCACAGTATGGGAACCTCCATTTGGGAAGGATGGTGCTAAACCCTCTGAATCTACATCAGACACTGAATATCAGCTCTTCATGGGAAGAGGAATCCCACAGGAATCTTCTGTGATCCTATTTGTATCTCAGTAGAATAAATTTTGGGTGTAAATGGTAAAAAATACCTGTGGTTCGAAATCTCTAAAGCAAAACTGGGCTATGTTTGCTGCAGGGCCTTCCGCAAGCTTCAAGTCCTAGGACCTTTGTAAAACCAACTAAAAAAAACTCATTTTCTGTGATAGCTATTGGCTACACAGTTCTATGAGAGTAGAATAAAATAGAAATATCCACTACTATAAGTGAAAAATTAACTAGTTTTTAGACTTTAAAACTTTTTTTAAGTGTTTATTGGATAAAGAAAAAATTACTAAGAATCAAATCTTCCAGATACCAAATCTTCCCAGAACAAAATAAACCAACATTATTCACCAATGGGAATTACAGAATCTCTTGTAAGTATGTTTTACATTAGAGTAACTAAGCGGAGAATCAGTCCCTTGGATTCTGATATAAACAGTGCTTTAAAGTGTACACTACTAGGAAATTAGAAGTCAACAGAAGGATTTGCCTAGAAGCTGTTTGTTCTTAGAACAGCTTTCAGAGACTCACAGAAGCCTTATACATAGAAATGGATGAATAGTAAAGTAACACTTTGTTTCATTAAAATTTACCTTGTCATAGTATTTAGAGATTTGTTCCAGATTATTTTGCAATAAATCTAGGAATTCCATTTTGGAAACAAAAGTAATCTTCAGTATACTTCAGACGAAGTATATATGCACATTTGCAAAACTAGATTTCTGGAACTCCTCTTCAGGACTATCTCATTTTTCACAAGATATTGTGAATACAAAAGTGGTTCTAGATATGAGTGTCTTTGTTTCAAAATAATAGACTGCTTAGACATTTTGCTCTGCATACTGTTCTGATAACACTTTACGTAAACCAGAATCTTTTCTGTCAAGGAAAAATTTCTGTCACGAGAATCAACTCAAGTGAAAGAGGAACTAAAAAAAAAATCATAGAAATCCTTTGCTTGATGTGGCTACTGTAGGAGAATAAAGAATGAAATAGAAATATTTAAATCACAAAGTTTTTCATAGGCTATTTTAGATTGCAGTACTTGCAGAATTTCATGGTAACTTAATTATCTCTGCCATTTGATATCTGGTTTTTAAATAGAATGGGAGGAAGCCAACTCTATCCTGGGCTGCATCACAAGAAGCATAAGAGGTCAAGGGAGGTGACTCTACCCCTCTGCTGTGCTCTGGTGAGACCCCAGTGCTGTGTCCAGTGCTGTGAAGTGCTGTGTCCAGTTCTGGGGTCCTCAGCACAGGAGGGATGTTAGAGTGTTGGAGCAAGTCCAGAGGAGGCCAACAAGTTGATCAGAGGGCTGGAGCATCTCTCTTATGAGGAAAGGCTGAGAGAATTTGTATTTTTCAGCCTGGAGAATAGAAAGTTCCAGGAAGACCGTATTACAAGAAAGATTGGACAGACATTTTAGCGGGGCTTGTTGTGATAGGACAAAGAGTGATGGTTTTAAACTAAAGAAGGGTCTATTCAGATAAGAAAAAAAAAGACTTTTTACAATGAGCTGGTGAAACACTGGAAGCAGTTTCCCAGGGAGGTGGTAGATGCCTCATCTCTGGCAACATTCCAGGTCAGGCTGGACTGGGATCTGAGCAACCTGGTCTGGTGGAAGGTGGCCCTGCTCATCGCAGGGTGGTTGGCCTGGATGAACTTCCAAGGTCTCTTCCAACCCAGACTACTATGTGATTCTGTGAAGAGTGGAAACCTGAATTAGCTTTTATAAACGAAAAACTGGAAAAGGTCACTTTTCTGGCTGGTTTTAGGGTTCCTCTCATCATTTATCCACTAGGTTTTTAATCAAAGGTCAAGGTATCCTTAGTTCTTTTCATTTCTCAGTCTCAATTTCTTATATGAAAAATGATGTTTCATACATTTGTCTTTTATATCTATTTAAATTTAGTTTCTGGGACAGAGCGTTCACTTTTTTGTAAGCATGAAGAGTGAAAAGATTACAACTTGAAAATCTTCCCAAAAAGTAGCAGCCTCAAATGAATGATATTTTTAAATAAATTGCTTAATAATGAACTATGTATCTAATTATGTGGGTAGTAAGCATCCTCTTTTGCCTAATATAGAGTATCAAAATACATAGAATGCAAAATAAAATCCAAATAAAGGTCATGTTAAGAATTAAATGTAAAACATCAAAGTGATCCTTCAGTATTCAAGCACATATATTTGAAAAAATAAAGTAGTAACACAGGGTGTAGGTGCATACATCATGCACCTACAAAACAATACAACAAAACAACATAGAACTTTAGAGGAAAAAATACATTTTATTCTCCAAAATAGTTCACATAGCTTTTTTTCCTGGTATTTTATGCAACTGAATCTTATTTGTAACTCCTCCAGTACCATGTATAGTTTTGGAAGCGTGCAGGGCAATTGTGAGACAGCTTTGACATCTGCTTGTGCCTAAAAAGTTTCCTGCTTATTCATCCCTATTAAATAAAGAATGATTCCTTGGACTTCTGAAGAGGAGCCTGTCCCTCAGCAAATTTCTTCTTTACCAACTTGTTTAAACATGCATCCTAAAAAGCTGGTGAGAGCACATTGCTTCTTAAAATCTCTGCACGAGTGATCAGCAAAGGAAGAGGTTTGGGTATGCATGTAAGTGTCTATTAGGCTGCAGAGATTTCCCCAGACTTAATCTTAGAAATTCCTTTGCTGTGAACAGAAGTTGAATTTACTTCCAGCAACAGGGGATACCTTGTTGTTTTCCATCCCAAGTGAATTTTGACTCAGGATTCTGTTTAATGTATCTCTACCCAGACACAACCTCATGTACCAGGGCAAAAGGGAACAAGGGTTAGAGAGGTAGGGGTCTGGAAGGTTTAAATTTGAATGATTCCAAAGTCATCTGATATAAAATTGTGTAATAAAAGTTAGGGGAAGAAAAAAAAAAAACTGGCACTGGTTAACAAAAAATACTAAAGCATAGAACTAATCTTGGGATCATGCTAACATTTTGTATTTTGTCTGGCTCTGGAAAGATCCAGAGTCAAAATAAACCAGAAGCAAATCTAAGCAGACCCCCAAAATCTGATCTACCTCAAAAGGAATGAGACACTTCCTTACCACTCCTTTTTATCAATCGTGTCTACTGGCCCTGCTATGTGAGGCAAAATACTTTGGTGCAGTGATTGCAATTATAATTTTGGTCTAGGAAAAAGAGTCAGAAGCAGAAAGACAAGACCCTTTCCATCTCTTCAAGAAAAAGAGAAAGAACAGAGCAGATTAAGGCAAACCTGGACACTGTGAATATATTGTCAAAAAACCCTACTCTGCTGGAGTAACTCTAACATGGAAAGTACAAGTAGACTGCTTCAGTGCAAATGAGCCCTCAGTGCTGCTTAAATTGAAGCTGGAGTTACTGTTTACTCTGGAAATATCCCTGGAAGAGAAAGGGACAGTAAAGGCACAAAGCCATTGTAGTCTTTGCAATTCCAGACCTGGAAACTCTCTTTCTTTTAGCATTACAGCTTAAAATCACACCCAGGTGTATTGGAGTGAGGGAAGGTAGGGAGAGGAGTTACCAGGAAAGGAATCCATACATTCAATTGGACAAGCAGTGACTGAGGTGGTTGAATCTAAAGGCAAAAGATTATTTGAAAATGCAGTTTTAAAGTTGAAAAACTTTGCATGACCTCTAGTCAACTCTTTAACCCTCCAAATAAATAAATAAATGAAACTTCTAAAAACTGCCTTAGATAAGATTTCAGGCCAAAAACATAAATGCTGTAAAGTGGTTTTGGTTTTAATGTTCTCAATTAAAGTAGTTGTAAAAATACATTTACATATGTTTAGTAATTAATGCCATAAAGTATTCACACACAGACAATGCTGGGACAGTAATTATGTCTCTCCCAGTCTGTCTGTGCAACTATTTTTGCCATATGACCTTTCTTCATTTTTTTTTGCAACAATCAAAACTTTTGCTTTTAATAGTTCCAATTACAACTTATTATGCCAAGATTTTCCAATAGCTGAAGTAATTATCCAGTACTCTGTTCTGATACATTTAATTATTTTTGTTGAGAGTGCCGTACATATGAATCAAATTATATGAGCTGTTGCCTTCAGTTTCTATACTGGTTGATAAAGATGATTGAAGTAGACCCTCATTTGAGTTTAATTCTCTCTCTTCTACACCATGTTGCCCATAATATTGGGTGTTTTACTTAAAATATCTTTCTTGGCAAATAGAATTCTCTCAGAAGACCAGATTAGAGAGGGCTATATATAGAAAGAAGCACACCAAAATCTAACACGAAATTTCCTATGTGAAAAGCAGATTGAAAGTTTTTTGATATTTGACACGCATGTTTAGTACAGCCCACGCTAGACTTAAAATATTTAGCAAAAGTGAACACACTACTAGGAAATGTAATGTCATTATTGCTTTTCTATCACCTTGTGTTGCTATACATTAATTATTTGGTGTAAAATATCTTATTGGAATGCAGCATTCTTCACTTCAGAACTGTGGTCTTATAGATGGTCTCTAGGTACACATTTTGTACTAGTGTCTGATCCCATTCCTCCTCACTGGAAGGAGCTGCTCCAACATAGGTTTTTGTCAGCTGCAACAGACGTGATATTAAACCTCTTTTCTTTGACTAAAAGGCTTTATTGCAATTCTGACTGGATTTAGCTGAGATGGAAAGTAATCAAGCTACTGTAGTAAATTCAAAACTGTGTCTAGCATGGAAGTATTAATATCCACTGTAGCACTGCAGAAACTCTTTTGCTTTATCCTTTAAATCATCCAATTTTTTTTTGGCTTGTGCTGGCAAGAGTTTTCCTGGCTCTTTATGGATCATTTAAGAGGAAATGTTGAATTCTACTGGAGTCTGGAGCCAGAGTATTTTGGCTCTGTGCTCTTGAGCTGCAGGAAGGGAGATTCATTGCCACAGCCTTAGCATGAGCCCATCTCCTTGGCGTCAAGCACCTTCCGTGTGTTCCTACAGGCTGTGCTGCCACCCGCACTCCTCTGAGCCTGCCGGGTGCCCCTCCACTGCTGAGATTAATTGATCTGAAAATACAGACTGTCTGCAAAACTCAGGAGACCACTAGTCCTAACACAAGCTCTGAACTGCTGCCTCATTTTGCATTTCAAGCTTACTTGGAATGTTCTGTGCTGTATGGCAGCAGCAGAGTTAAACAAAAGGAGTTGACTACTGCATTGCATCCATGATTGCTACGGCAGTGCTGCTTATGAAAATAGCAATGATATATATTTCAAAGGAATTTCACTAAAATTCTGTTACAAAGCATGTTTAGACGAATTTTGAAGGGATAATGATTAATCAAGTTTGTTGGACTTATGACTGTGTTGTCCACCAGGTGTTTTTCAATACCTTCCAGAATAATATTTTCCATGATTTTACTGTGCATTCAGTGAGACTGACAGGTATCCTTGTTCTTGCCCTTCTTGAAAACTGGGACAATGTAAGCCAGCTTCAACTTAACATAATTCCCAGTGTTTCTTTCTACCTATTTTTCTTTCATCATCTTTAAATGTACATTTGACTTTCCCTTAGGCTTTAAACATCTGGCAAGATTCATAAAAGCTTTAATGAGTCAGAAATTAGTCAGAAGACATTTGCAGCTTGTAAAAGCATCCCCTAGTTTCAAATTGATGGCATCTTTGTAGTCAATCTGCTAACTGGCTTGTATTCAACAACAGGCTATTTATTAAGAGAGAATTCCCCACTGTGGATGTTGTTATCCCAGCAATAACAGGAATGTGCCATTGAGTGTCTAATATTAATTTTCTATCTCTATATATTACATAGTTAAATGCAACCGGTTTTTAAACTGTCCTGTTGTACAGATAAAGAGCAGACTAAATCACTTCAGCTGATAGAGTGGTGTATCTCTCTTGTGATGAAAATTCACAGAAACTTCACTGATTTTAGTGGATTTAATCTGAATTCATGCCAGCTCAACAGATGAGAATATGTTACGGATTTTCTGTCTTTCTTTAGAAACTAAAATTAAGTTAAAAATTAATAATTACAAATATTTGGAGAAAGGAGACTATTTATAATTTCTCTGCAAAATAAGTGGCATTTTTTTGCCATTTTATGATCATGGATGATGAAAGAGCTCATGAGGAATAAATACATAACCAGAGACCTCAAATGCCTGCAGCCTTTGCAGTAGGGAGAAGAATGAGGATTCAGCAGGTGCTCAGAAGTTTGGAATTTCTTCATGTTTCAGTGCCTAAAGAGTCTTAAATATTTGGACACATTGTTGGATATGGCTTCCTAGTTTTTCACATGATAGAAATATAACCTCATTTTATAGTAGATATATCATTAAAACTTTGAGCACATGGAGCTACGATGAGGGCAGTAACAGGTTTAGGACCTTTCAACTGCCCATATATCTCTCATCCAGGTGAATTAGGACAAAGCACTAGCAGTTATATGTTTTCTCTATTTAACTGGAATGAAGAAGAAAAATCTTAGATTGCAGGGGGGGTTATATGTATAATTATCGTAATTTTTTTCATTTGTAATTACAGTTAGAGATACTCTTAACTGATGAAATCATCACAATTAATGTCATTTCTGCATAAGTAATATTGCCACCTTTGTCTATGTTTCCTTTTCTGCTATTATTATGAAAAGATTTTCATAGGTAATATCTTTGCAGTGATAATTGAAATTAAATGATAATATGAATATGAATAAGATAAAAGAGAAAAAATGAGATCTGCAGACCTCCTTACAGGAACTGTGTCAAGTCCACATGAAAACCATTGTTTATTTACTCTTGAAGAGAAGGAATACTCTAAGATGATTGAATGCAATCTAATGTAGCTTTTTTCACATGCAAAATTGCAGCCTGAAATTTAGTTTTTCTCCTGAGAATAATTTGTTAGGTGTTGAAAAGTGAAGTACTGAAAAATCTATGCAAGAAGGGAAGTAGAATCATATGCATAGCTCTGATTTTGGCAGGTCAGTAGTTTTTGGTTACATCTGCTTTTTAATCAATAAGTGAAATCAGTAGCTGAAGCAATTCTTTATCTGAATATTAATAACCTTTTAGTAGCTCTAATTTTTTACATTATTAGTTTTTAATACATTGTTATGTTAAGAATTGTGTGGAGACTTCCCATTTTTAATGGATAAATCACTCTGGTGAGTGTTCGTGGAAAAGGAAAGGTGATGGGGGATTAGGTGTGCATTCCTACAGCTCTGCAGTATGTGCCGATGTAGTCTACATCCAAGCAAGGACACTTTTTGATTTTTTTAGGAAATCACAGAATTTTCTTTTTGGAAAATCCTCTGGAGATCATCTAATTTAACCCTCCTGCTTATTCCTTAGGTTTTGTTTTGTTTTTTTTTTTTCTTTTTTTAAGACATAAATTCTGCATTTAAAAATCTTCTCTAACAGTGCTCATTTTCCAGTAACTGGGAGGTGAGAGGCAGAATGGACCTGGAGTGAAAAACTCCAGTAACTTGAATCTGAAACACTGCTGATGTAGAGGGAGTAAGGAAAAGCAATGTGATAAATTTTTACTGTACATAGAAGTAACTTTGCTATTTTCTTAGCACTCCTCCTTAGAGAACAGTTTGCATTTTTCTAAAGCAAGATTTTAAACATTGTTTTCTAAATTTACATGTTGTTTTTTGCTCTCCAAAAATAAAATATTTTATAAGTTTAGTATGTCCATGGAGTGTTTAGATAATCCAATATATGCACACTACATGTTATATTAAGACACAATATTGCACCCAAATTTCACAAACACTGGCCAGCTGATGCACATCCTGTCGCGTGCAATTGCTTATTCATTTAGAGGAAACTGGAGCCCATGAGCTTTGATTCATAATTCTCATTTTGATGCTCAGAAAATTCTCTCTCCAGTCATATAGTGCACATTTTTCTGATTTAAAAAGATGATTTCAGGGGTAGGTCACTGTTTTGTGCCCCTTGCATGAGTTAAAAAGTTCAGCTGGGACACAAATACTCAAAGCCTTTAAGTGTCTGAAGCAAGATGTTGAGAACTCTTAAATTACTGCACTATCAAGATAGATGAAATGGTAAACAGCACTTGAGCAATCAAAACTCTGATTTCATGCTTCCTTTTAAAGAATAAAAGGTCCCCAGAAAGTATTTCTGCATTCCTCTTCACTCAGTTTTCCCTTGCAAGTCAAAAGCGAGTATGACTTGTTTGATATAACAAACTGAGGTGGAGGTGAACCAAAAGACCCACTCTTACATGACAATCATGGAACATACAACCATGAATTATGCAGTGAACTTAATCTGATCCCGTGCAAGGAGGGGACCTAAAACACTGCAGTGTTAATGTCACATTGCTTCTCCTGCTCTGGTATAGTAGAACTGACATAAAACATCTTGGAACAAACTCCTATTAGACATTAACAATTTGCCATGCAGGTTAGATTCTTGTCAGATAAATGCAGAGTTAAAACATCCCATTTACTTGGTACCTTGTTTCCCAGAAAAGGAAGTTTGGAAAAAGCCACAGAAATCCAATCTGTGAAACATTAGGGGAGTCTGAAGAAATTCCTCTTTCCCCCAAGTGTGTTCTCCTGTTTTATATGTCTGAAAAGGGGATGCATACAATTGTGGTGAAAGGGTTGAAGATATCTCAGTGAATGGGACTAGGCACAAGGATACACAGCACACTCTTGTGTAGACTTATCAGTATATATATACACATGCATTTTAAACCTAATGTTTCATATATTTTAATTATGAAGCCCATTTCTATTACTCTTATGAAGTAGAGCTGAGGCACCATTATTAATATAGCTCTACCCTTTACACATCCCCACAGAAATACTTTTACTCACAGTTTCATCCACAATAAAGATCCCCTTTCTGCCTTCATAAGGAAGATTTTATTAATTATCTCCCCTTGCCCCTTATTACACCCTTGCCCTAAAAACTGCTTTGCCTTCGCTGTACAGAGTAAGGTGGCAAAGTATTAACGCATGGGGTTAACATGTCAATAATGTGATAGCTGTTCTTGGTCATGCAAAAGGAAGTGATAATATTGGTTTATTCTGGCCCTGAATACTCAACAGATGACTGTTAACAATTGTGGTATACAAGCAAGGAGAGGATGAGACAAAATGCATATCCTTCCAAAAGGAGTAGTGATGAAGAAAGTCCCTTCCTTCATTATAAGTATGTTAATTTATGAGTAATCCATTTAAAGTTTTATGATATAGCTTTATGAAATAGAAGCATGTGGATTTCAGGTTTCTGGGACTGGTCTCCAGGATCCTGGACACTTCTTTTATGCTGAAATTTCTTGTTTCTTTTTTTTTTTTTTTTCTTCATTGAGAATTGAGTACTCTGCAAAACTGAGTCTTCTGATTCTTCAAACACTGTTACAAACTGGCCACCATGAAGATGGGGCTTTTTCTATGAGACAAACCAAAATGAGCCTTTCTTTAGTATAAACTTACTAAAAAACTACTGCATGCAATCCAAAGAACAAACTGAAATATATGATGAAATTTATCTCCAAATTGGTCTGTATTCTCATATTCTGTTATCCACATTTTGCCCTTTCTTCCCTCTACTCTGGTTTCTTTTCCCTGCTTTATCACCTCTTAAATATGCTCTGTTTTCTTACTGCTGGGAGAAGTTAGCATGTCATTCTGTCATTTCCCAGATGTTGATGTCATTTGCCATACAGATGACTTCAGGAGCTATTGAAAGAAACATAGATACCTACTAGGATGTTGGCTAAACTTTTTAAAATGTAGGTGGTCACCAAGTTTAAGATGACAGTTTAAGAAGGTTAAATTAAACAAAACTAACAGATTCTTCTGAATTGCATTTAATTGGATTTAAATCATCAGATAAAATTCTTTCATAGTTTGTCTACATTCAACTCCCTACATTTAAAATTCAACCACATATTTTTTGTCAATGATAAAACAATGACTTAATTAAATAGCCTGAAATATCAACTGCTTCATATAAGAATATGTAACCATAAAAACTAAGGGAAATCAAAATTTATTATTCTCTGTGGTGATACAGTAGTTGCTCCCCTCATCCTCCAAATCTGATTAAAGATTGTTAATGTCTATAAAGTATTGAATTACAACAGTCTCAAAATCAGACCTAGCAAGAGAAAATTCATTGTTCATGGAATATTCAAGAATCTTGAATCAATCAACACAACTGAAGACTTATTTTCAATATAATCAGGTTCATAATATATACATATACTGGCAAGACTGGCATATTTAATATCAGCAAACCCACTCAAAGTTCTTATAAAAACAGGTCAGAATTGAAACTGAACTTCGTTGTACTGTTAAATCACAATTCAAATGAAACCCCATATTGGGTTAGTATATCTTCTTATCCAATCTTTATGTATAAATGTAAATACTCATTCTTTAGATGAAGGGATTCTTCATTCTTATGAAGAATGAAGAATGAAAATATATCTTTCTAAGATATATTTTATATTTTTTATGCATAAGTTTTGAATTCCATGTCATGCCTCAGTATCGTTCTATTTCACATACCAACAAATACAAATTTGGACCAACTTTTGTTTCCTTTAACTGTCTAGACCATTGCTGAAGGAAAAGCTGACAAGAACACTTGAGTTTCCACATTCTGTGCTAGCTTGAACTAAATCTGATTTGGAAAATTGAATGTGAATAAACATGTATGTCAAGTAGTCTGCAAGTTAGCAGATATTTTGTGAGAAATATAAACATGGAGCACTGCTCTGGTATAAACCAGAAACATTGATGCCAGACCACTTTCTTTTTCCCTGAAACAGAAAACAAAAATGTTATTATGCAGGCAAAAGAAATAAGGCTAATTTACAGAGGTTCTTCTATCACTTCATCCAACTGACTACAAAGCTTCTTTATCTTACGTAGAAAATGAATTATTATGAGGGGCTTGATCAGTAAACTGGATAAAAATTGACCCACAACTGAGATATCAATGTGAGCTCAATGTTAGATTTAATGTGGTACATCAGAAATACATTCTGAAAGGAGTTGCAAAGATATTATGGAAAAATAACTCTTTAGAGGACCAATCTTCTACGAGTTTTTGTTTGTTTGTTTGTTTTGTTGGGTTTTTGAGGTGTTTGTTTGTTTGTTTTAGGAAAAATGTCCTTTCCCCAGGGATTTTCCTCTAGTCCAAATTTAGAATCTTAGCCTTTGAACAGTTCAGGAACTGAGCACTGTTTCAGTAAGCCCATTTTCAATACATTTTGAGAGAAACTGTACAAATCAGTATATGAAAGGAAGAAAAGGTAATAAAATGACAAATAAGAAGAAAGAGTTAATCACCAAGCTGTACGTTTATGCCATGGCACAAGATCAAAGGAACTTAACATACTTGACAAGTTTATCTATCTTGGTAGCATTTTCTCCTAAACCAGCAGCAAATGATGGTGAAATATTTCTCTGCATTTCTAAAGAGAGTTCATCCTTTGGTCATTGGCAAAATTATGTTTGCAGTTTGCTATGGAGGCAAGTGCTCTAACTACCACCTTCTGTAGTTACCCCAGTCTGCACTTTTGTAACTCCTGTCCATGCACAGGTGTTATGTCTTGTGTGTGGCTCCTGGGACTCTACAAACAGCACATATCCTTTTTTGAAAGCATCACCTCTATATTGCCCTCCAAACTGTCTCATTTGCAGCGAGCTAGGTAAAAATCCAGGATGGAAAACCTCAGGATAGTTGCACAGATTTTTTTATGGCCAGTAGGGGTATAGCAAAAGCACACTTTTAGGCCAATAAAAGCATTTTTGGAATACCCTGAAATCTTTCTGTAAGGCTTCACCAAACACCATCAGTAACTGGGACAAAATGAATTTCAGGTAAAAAAAATGAAGAGGTAAAATGCTACCACAGAGTTTGTGATAAAGTGAGAAACCAAACCAGAGACAGAAGAAAAGTGGAAAATAATAAAATTTTGTCTTCCAAATGGCCCAAATTTAGAGACCTTCTGGCTTGTAACAATCTATGTTCCTCACAAATTCTATCAAAATGAAAGTAAGTGTATAAACCTGAAAAACTGTGGTCACTGACTGTGATGGTCACCTGTGTACTAGTGGACAAGCAAGTCATTCCTTTCTGACTGCACCATTATATTTTCATTTTTTTAGAACATAAAAAAAGAACAACAATCAGTGTGATCACACATTTTATTTTTTCTACATAGCAGAAGTCAAAGGAACACATAAGTTAGATGCAAAAATTACTAACTAATTCATATATCACACAGATACTAATTAGTGTACTCTTATTCTTTTCTTTTCTACAGTTCACTCTTCCATGAAATTTGCCACAAAACCAGTTTTAGAGTTCGATTTATTGCTGAGTTTTGTTTACAACTGTATTTTTTTTTACTATCTTTATTGCACAAACACTGTTCCAGTGCTATATCCTTTTACCAGTTTTCTGGCAGGCCATATCCATTTTATCCCCTCTGCCCAGACATGCCAGCTGTGCCAGCTGCCTGCAATTTTAATGTGAGCTGTCAGAAATGGAGACCTTAGCCATTAATTATTTTGTGAGGAGTCCCATTGTTGATCCATAAGAAGACCAAGTATTTTTGTGTGTTCAGCATCTCCAGGGAGCCCACACAGACCATTTTTCCAGTGCAGCTGGAGGCAGCTCCAAACACATGCGATTCGAAATCACCTGCTCCACTTCTTTCTCCCATTAAAAATTCTGTATCCACTTGGTGCAACCTCTGGGATACACAGTAAAAACAGCCCAGGGTTTCATATGGAGCAGGGATAGTCCATATTGACATGGTTTAGATTTTTCTTTCCCTCAGCCTAGAAGGCACGTAGGTCTGCAATTAGGTCTGTGTTGTTCCAAGGTGCAGACATGTAATTGGTTTTGAGTGTGGCTTGTTTGAATTAGAAATGACTCTGGGAGGAGAGATTTGGGGTCTGCTGAACAAACAGCTGCAAAAAGCTACTCAGCTCCATTACAATCAGGAACATGAACTGTCAGAATGCACTAAAACTCAGTGAGGATACAGAGAACTATTTGTTCATACAGCACACTGGTCTAGGCAGTGATTTCACAGAGAGAGTGAATATAAATGCTATTTTCCTTATAGCACCCAAAAAAGTTTCTTGCCAGTAATTGTTATTATTTCCATTGGCTTTCTTGCTTGCAGGTGTGCTACATATCAAAACACCAGGAAAACTGGAGTTATGATTACTGTCCATTCCTTCATTTTTTACTAAATGAATTCCTTGACTAGGTTTTCTGAATTTTTATCCTTAGTTATCACATTTATTTCTGCTGCAGAAGAAATAGATATATTGTATTTCTTGCAATAGTCCTCGGAAGTCCTATTTAAAAGTCTCTTATTAAGAATCTCATTAAAATGAACAAAAATAAACCATGGTCTTTCATTAAAATAAACAAAAATAAACCGTAGTCTCCGAGATCTCTAAATGGGGAGTTCGATACCAAGTAACAGGTGAGCAAACAGCCAAGTGGAGGAAGGAAGTGGGAGGACAGCGAGTTATCAGCACAGGTGTTGCTTCATAAATTGTCACAGACAGCTCCGTAATAAGGAGACAGGATCAAGCAAGAACTATCTTCTGGCTTGTGTTTCAGAATAACAATTTTTTAAAAATGAATACATCTCTTCTCCAGGATGTTCAATGATAATGTCTGACTAATGAGCGTTCTTTTTCTCTGTGCCTATAAGCCCCTGCTCTACTGCACAAGTGAAAACAGTGATCTCCTGGCCATACATTTCATGTATTGGTAGCTATTTTCTGCTTCATTTTCTATTGTTAGCTGAGAAGTGAATGTTAAATTTTATTTCAAAAATTATAATGTCATGTCTGCTTGCATTTAAAACAAAAATAATTAAAAAAAAAAAGAAAAAAAAAATTGGGATGGGGCAGAATGAATGAAAATCCTAGTTTCCTGCAAAGTTGCAAAAGGTTCACACCTGAATCACATATATGGGACAGTCACATTCACATCCTTGTTGGGCAGACAGGACACTATTTCAAGGGAAGTGGTTTAAATGTTGGACTATAGAAAGAATATATATGCTTTTCCCATAAGGTTGAAAGAGTCCTCTTTTGCTTAATTTCATTTTCCTTGTTGCCATGTCAGCTCTTTCCAATGAAACCACATCATCAAAAAGTCACAGCTCTCTTCTAAACATACTGCTACTAAATGCTTTATTACCTACTCACTGGTATTACTAAGTAGATATGTTACACACACTGAATTTTTTGAATAGTCAAAATTTCTGTTATAATATTGTTATCAGTGACAGACTAGCTTGTCTTTTACATTTCACTGGATAGTAGCAGTTATTTGGATACTGTTTTTAGAAATGTAAAAGAAAATCTTCATAGTCTCTAGTCTTTAAGATATACTGGTGGATAGGTGGGATTCAAGAGAATTTACATGCTCTATTTAACTTTTTTTAATAAGCTTTATTGCAAACCAGTTCAGATGAATTCCTAATGAAAAGCCTGGGAAAATACGACTGAATTAGAAAACTGCTCTTCCTAGGTCAAGAATTTCCTCTAGCTGTTGTTTTTAAAGGATGACAGTGTCATAATACGTGTTCCTCTTATTTTTTTAATTGCATAGCATCTACTTTCAGGATCATTCAGGTCTAAATTGTTAATCTCCACAATGAGTAAACAGAATAAAATGTTTACAGGGTCTACTGCTCTGTAAGCAGAAAAGTTAATTTTGGCTGTGGTGCCCTCTGTGAGTAAAGAGATATATTTGCAGGAACAGCACAGAAAATGCAAGCAGAAATTCAATTTTATTTGAAACATTTTAAAACACAATTTGCAAATGACTGTGTGAGTATATTCTCATTTCTTCCCATACTATTTGTTCCAGTCCTGTGCCATAGGTTTACAGCAATGCTAACAAGCTGGCCTGATCAATAGCCTCTGTGGATTTCTGGACAGTGGCATCAATTATTGTGCTGTTCCCCAGTGAAAAACAACTGCTGATATAATGATTTATTAAGCAGCATAGCTGCCCTGGAAAAATACAAAAGGCCTTATTCTTCTCTCATTTTCCCATACATGAGACCAGAAGAATTTCACTGACTTCAAAAGAGCTACTCCTGCTTTGCTGAAGAATGAGGCAGACCTGAATCAAGTTTGAGTCCTGTATGCTGACAGGTTGGAGGAAAGTGTATCCGTTACACAGTTAGTGTGCAGAGCAGAGCGGATCTGACCACTCGCAAGCTCCTCACAGGGATAAGTTGTTTATTAAAGGAAGAGAGATGTCAAAAATTGAGCAGAATGAGAATATCAATAATATTTCTTCATTAATCATCTAGAAAGCCAGACACCACTGTCATCCTTAAAATCCACCACGAACAACTAAACTGGAATACCCTGGAGGAAACAGTAACTTAATCGGGAGCAATGAGTGCCTATGATGCAGGTGTTTCCTTAGGCTTCTGTTTTTAAATTGTGACAAATGATTTATGCAAATCAAAATGACAAAAATAAAATTGACAGATGAAAAAGAATTTTTAATTTAAGAGTTAAAAAATCTGTACGTTTTTCACTCACTCTAATGCCAAGGCTGGGAACAGGAACTCCCTAAGTCTGGTCCAGTACTTTTTTCACTAAGTATTACGTATTACTCTCACAATGCACTTAATTCAGCTCCAAAAAGGGAGGATAAATTACAGCCTTATCTAAAAAGCAGCAACAGAAAGGCAATTAAGATTAGAATTTCAGTTTCCACATTTTAACAGGCTCAAACAAAACTGAACTGATGTGAGTTAATGAAGACTATAGCTCACTGGGAAAGTAGGGATGAAATTCTTTGAAGATTTGGACCACACTTATTTTCCCTGCTTTGGTTTCTTAAATAATACTTATCAACGAAAGTTCAGTAATTTGATTTCCAAATAAGATATATTTCTAAAACTACACATAGATAGTAAATTTTTGTATATGTTTTCCTTGCATATAATTAGTAAAATAATGGCATTGTTGAAGCTGGAAGGAAGAAAGAGAAGCCACAATTATGGGGCAAAAGCCTATCAGGGTTTTGAAAACAGCTTTTGCCTTTGGATGGAGTATGCTCACAGGATAAGATACACAAATTGATAAAAAATCTGGCTGCCTACAGAACATCAGCAGTATGCATGTTTCTGTAGGTCTTAAGATCTAAAATTTCTTTAGTGCCCTGTTTTGGCAGGAGGATTTATTTTCATTTATTGACACCTAATATTGCTATAATTTCTTAATTTTTTTTTTTAACTTTCATTTGGATTAAAGGTTTTCCAGTTTAACTTATGTCTTCATGGAATTCTTTTGTAGGTACTGCAATGCTATAGAAAATCAACAACTACAGGATATGTACAAAGTAATTTCAATAACCAAGAGTGGTTATGACAGACATTGTGTGACCCATGGCACTTAAAAGCACATCTGTGCTTTAGTGTACAAAATACCCTCCTTACATCCCTTTTGCAAAGTTTGAATTTATTTGGTTCCCGCAAGGCTTTATTAATTATTTTTGAAAAAATATCTAATGCAATCAAAGCAGTATCAATAACAGCAATCATGACACAGGTAAAACTGGGACAAAAAATAGGAAACAATAATTAGTTTTGCACTAAAAATACCTTGAAAAATAGTTTTATGGAATATTTACAGAGGGAAAATTCTCCCCACATGACACTGCTATACCAAGTGTGTTCAGGATAGAGTGTTAAAACCAAGCAGTTGGAAGAGAGGTTGTGAAGAATAAAGTCTTCAGTTAAGGCAACTTTTACAGGATCACAGAAGAGCAGGTGGACATTCTAACAGCTTGCTGATGGAAAACCGAATTTTACTACAAAATGCCTAGAGACTAAGAAATTGGTCAGTCCATGTGTAGTGTGAATGTCTTTATTAAGATCTAGGGTAAACTGGGTTAAAAGGAAATGGGTCAGATAAACTGATTTTCCAGACTTTATTTACTGAAGGATAAAATTCTATATTTACATGTTTTATCCAATATGTATCTTAATGTTTTAAAACAGTGCTTATGCTCTGTGTATGGTCTTTAGGAGTCACATGCTTTGGAACATTGAAACAAAATAACATTCAATTTTCCTAGAATTGCATTATTTCACAATAATAAGGAAGAAAAACAGGCAGAAACAATCATCCAGGCACAGATTAAATTGCATTTTTATGAATAGAGTTGGTACTGACAATCAAATGAAAAGAAGAATAGGCAGGAATGTTTCAGTCTCATATCTGATTAGAGAAAGAAACAAAATTTATCCAGTATATGCTGTGCAAGCACACACAATCCTTCTCTCTCTGATTTGAAGGATGTATTTACACTCTGGTCTCATACATCCCCAGTACATGTACTGATCTACAACTCATTGGCACTCTTCTATTTCTGTCTTCAACACTAGGTAAATAATTATTGCTTGGTTAATCAAAGATAATCTATTAAATATGGGAAGTATTTGCAATTGTTTATTACTGTTAATCTAAATTTAAAGTCCCTTATAACAAGCAGGTCTTTAACATGCTAACCAGGATACAAAAACTTTGTGGGATTCTGCTTTAAGGAGTGGATAATTTAAATGAAGAGGAGAAAAATGCAGTCGAAGAGTAAAAATCAGTCTGAGAGGACAATTTCTGGTAGTTCTTCACTTCTTGTGATATTTTATTGTTGGGTCTTAGCAACTGAAGGAAAGATTTGACATGGTGTAAATTCAAAGAAAATACAAGTGCAAGCTTCCAGCCAGCTTTTTGGTGTGACTCACAGCCCAAGTTATTAACACTGAATGTATGAGAACACAGGTGGAAGTAGGAGCTAAAAGGCCAATGAGCACTCTGAACTTTCCCAGCATATCGCAATTACAAAACCACATGTATTTAAGATTGTGACTGTGCAAAAACACACAAAAAAACCCACAAAGCAAAATAAACCAGTGCACTTAAAAGATTTTTAATTGGTGTTCTGTAATTTCACTTGGATTCCAATGACAAACAGGTCAAGAGAGTGTTTCAGGTTTGATTTGAACACAGAAAACTTTTGCTGACTACTGAAATTAGCAGTGAGAATATTGAGTAAAAGCTGTTAAATGTGAATTTTATAATGACAATATTCCACTGAAATATTGCAGCAAATTGCATTTACTAGTGTGTCTCCCTGTAGATTCAGGTCATTACTGGAGAATTCCATATGTTAGGGAAAGAAAAGGTTATAATAACAATGTAAATATGACAAATATTCAAAGAATGATGGTGAAGCAATGAAACCCAACAGTTTTATGCCAGAAGTAGAGATAATGGAAGAAACTCATGCGTTATATCTTAGGTATCTAAAAATTAAATGCTGAAATGTGTGAGCCAGGGATCCTAAGTCCCTTTCACAGTCAATGCAGATAAAAGACTGACTCCAAAGAGCAGCTCATCCAATCCCAAGACAAATGTGTAGATCAGGCCAGAGAAATCAAGTTCTGTCTGTTGTGTATCTCCTCTTTGACTTTAATGGGACCGTAGGAGGATTAACTCAGATTTACACAAATTTACTCCATAGAAAGCATTAGATAACACTATGTTGGAGTTTTATAACCTGTTTTTGCATTATCTTTGCCTACACATTAAGTCCACTTGCTAAATACATGTGAGAGGTCTCATTCTTTAGGAAGTGAGGATTGAGTTGTTCCCCCATTTGTGAGGGAAAGGTCTGTAAGTCCATTAGTTCTGAGTGCTGATAGATATGGTGGTGAAGCACAAAACTTCAGTATCATCTTTACCTACTATCAGAAAATAGCATAAAGGCCCAAGATCACAGATGAAGTCAAAAATGACATTGCAAAAGGACCTGATCTTATTTTGACCACTCACACAAGATGAAATTGTCTAATTAAAACAAAAGAGGTTCATTTTGATAACTGTACCAAAACTGCTCTCTAATGTACATACACTTTCTCTTACCAGCAATAAACCAGAGGAAATCACACAAGGTTTGAAAATCAGACAAGAATAAGCAGTTTAGCAGCAATTATCATGTCCTTGAGCATGGAACACCAGTTGCTGTCTTGCTGGCCTTTTGCAGTTTGACTTTCTCTAGCAGAAATTATCTCACATGAAATCCACATTAAGTATTCTGAAAATCTAAATTGTAATTCCTTTATATACATGAGATCCTCTGTTTTTTTAGTGTCACTCATCTATCTTATTTCTCATTTGCTAACACTACTGAAGATGCATTTTTAACATTAAAACCCTAGAGGTTTTCTCATCTATGTCTTTTACTGTCATACTGGCACTGATTTTACTGGAATTTTCCCTGACTTTTTTCTCAGTTTAAATAAGATCACTGTCAGCCTCATTGTTCCACAAAAGTGCAATGTTAGACACACAAGTCACTGGGCTAAAACCAACTAATGACAAGATCTGTGTGGAAGAGGGAATTACAGTCTTCAAGATTAAAGATTTATACAGGCAGCAAGAACACTGTCCCAGCTATGAAAGATAAATCCAAAATACTTTTCAGGATCTTACACTGCATTTGGAGTCTAACCTAGGAATGAACTTCTATCTCCACCCTAAAACCTTTATTTTTTGTATCAGCCACTTTCTGGCAAGTTTAGGAGATGTCTCCTTTTTAATCCATGAGTGATCAGATTTCTTTCTGAGGGCGTAAATGCTTTATTTCACTAAGGATGTGTGCTATTTATAACATGGAAAGGACTGATGCCACATAGATATTTCCTGACACATTTCCCTCCTCCAGTTTCTCTTCAGTGGAAAGTAAGCCTCTGCCTTTTATTAAGGCTTTAAAAAATGAAATGAAAGCATAGGCTTAGAGATAAAATAAAATGCAGGGAGTAGCACTCAGAAACTAAGCCTGCACACTACAGTTAGAAAATTAATTGAGTCAATAGTAATGAAAGAGGGGCAGGAGTAAAATGGGGTCCAACAGGGGTGTCTTCTCTTGTGCTATGTGCCCTGGATCATGCAGGATGCTCTGTGGTACCTGAAGTTCCAACATCAAAGAGTGGAACAATTTGTTCCCAGCTGGCAAAACTGTGGAAATGGCAGTCACAAGCTAAATGGAAGTTAAACTCAGCAGAGCAGCTGCAGGAGTTGATGAAAAGACTTTTGAACACCAGCTTGCTTTATGCTTTATATGTTCCTCTCCCTGATTTCATAGCTAAACTGGTCCTTACAGTCCCATAGTACAGGAGGGAAAGGCAAGGCAAGGCAAAAGGGAAAGGCAAAGGCCCAAAACCACTTTCTATGTACTGCCACTAACATCTTCCCATGTCCTACTGTTTAATTATTGCTGTCTTTTAGTCTATATAATCTTTCAGTCTTTGTGGAAAGGATTCTCTCTCATTTGAGAAATATTACCTTAGGGGTCTTAAACACCAGGAACATTGGACATAACAGCAAAGAGCTATTTTTCAAAATGTGAATCTCAGTGCATAGGGCAGAAAGATTGTGAGGAGTGAGAGTAGCAGTGGATGAAGATGTAAGGTTTGGAGAGTGAAAAAGGAGAGGAGGAGAATAAAAGGCATTGTTTAACTGATCTTAAACTGTTTGTATCTTTTGATGCTCTAGGTTTTGAAGGACACAATGTAGGAAACAAGATGAATATACAGTCAATGTTATAACTCAATGCTGAGGGCAAGAAATTAGGAGTAACTTTTCTGCATCATATTTATTCGATATTAAAGGCTCAATCCCAAAGTGTGCAAGGGGAGGGCTAAGACCAAAATTTCCTTTACTTCATTTTTTTGGAGTAACATTTCTCCTTCACTCAGTACATCTGTGTCTGCGAACAACTTACATTTTCATGATTTTTTGTCTTGGAGGGGAGAGATTATAGTATTGCTTATATGACTGTAAAATCATACTGTGTCCTGTCACAACTTCTGAGTAAAGTGTTAAGCACTGGCACTATCACTAGGAAGAGATCAGAAGGTGTGATGTCATTTATATGAAGCTCAACAGCAATAGATGTGATGCCTGGCACTTTTCTCTAACAGTAAATTTTCCCGCAGCTGACAAGAGTACAGCTGTTTTGAAAATAATAGAACTGCTGTTTTAAACAGTTAAATGCTGCCTTACTGCATAGTTTTTAAACTGTATATGATTCTTTCTTGCAGATATAAGCACAAAAGGGCATATACTTGCCTGATGTTTAAAAAACATCAATGTTTTATAAGGTATCTGTTGCCAAAGCACGCAGAAATCTCATGTATCACTATAGAAAGGTAAGAATCACAAACTCTTTCTAGAGCAATAAAAAGTTTATTTTATGTTCCATTCTCTCTAATAATGACTGCTGTTACTTGGTATCTCTATTGGCAATAAAAAAGGGCACAAAATAATCTCTATCAAATGTGCAAGTCCAGCACACAGCTTTTTATATCAAATGTGCCTTCTGAGAAAAAATTGAAACTCCCTTCCAGTGATGGCAAAAAGTTGCAGGAACACTGGATGTAGATCAGAGCTGAGAGTAAGGAAATAATAGACTTGTAAAAGTCATTCTACAAAAACCAGAAATATATATAAAAATATCCCTATGAAACATTTTTTTGTTTAAATGGCACCTTTGTGAATCAAATTTGTTGCAGGATCTGCTGTCAAAAACAGAGTATCAGAAAGAGGAAGGGCCCTTTTTGAAACAGAGTCCACAGAATAACTACTCAAATACAAGATTTGTTTCAGAAAAGGGTGGGAACCTGAAAACATTCTTTTCCCTTTGCTGAGTGCATTTACAATTTACATTGCAGAAAAAAAAGAAAGACATTTAAGTAAATTGTGAGTAATTTCTGTCAGCAGAGTTAATTCTTCTCAAGTTTTTATCTCATTATTTTCTTCCTGAATTTCATTAAAAAACGCAGAATAGCAAAAAATAAAAAAATTGTACGTATAGAAACGTGACATGGGTGGGGGGGAACTAACATGGAAAACTTTGATCTTGTTTTTCCATTTCAAATTCAGTCCCACATGAAAGGAAAGGACAAGGAACCTAGGCTCATGCTTTCAAATAAGTTTTTAGAAAACAATCTGGAAAAATTACAGAAAATATATATATATATATATATATGTATATATATATGTATACTCACATTTTTAGGTATTTTAATTTAACTTTGGAAAATTATGCTGTCTGCTTAATTTCTGGTTTTATAACTTATTAGTCTAAATTCCCTACTATGTTTGTTCTTAGGTTGAAACATACTAACATCTCTTTATTGATGGTATTTCAACTTTATACCTCCTTTATATAAAAATCACCCTTAAGACTTGAAGACTTAAACATACCTACAGCAGCCTAAACTGTTCAAGCTGGTTCTCAATTTATCAGTCTGTAAATGAAATTGAATTCTGACTGACCAATTGACAGGTTAAATAAGAGGAAAGCAGAGAACATTTATCCCATGTGTTCCCTCCACTAGTTGTATGAAAATATTTTTATACCTAGGCAGGTTTTCTAAAAGCCAAAGGTTTCTCTATATTTACCTGGATCTGAGTTCCAGCTGTATCCACCTGATTCACATTTATTTGCAACAAAATTTAGAGTGCCGTTATTTTGGAAGATTTTTACCCATATCAGGCAAACTTTCTAGCAAAGTATATTATACTTTCAGAAAAACATACTACATTGTATTTGCATATCTGTCTTCTCCTTCAGTAATTTATTCTCTGAGTTTGAATGAAATCACTGAAGTATAGCAATGAAAACCAGAGCTGTTCTTGTTTCTCCTCACAAGATCTACCAGACCCACCAAGACCTGCCCCGCTCTCCAGAGTGCAGTAATTGATGCTGAGATGGCATCGTTGTGTTCTGCAGTTTCTTGTACAGATAAAACAGAGGCTTCTTCCTTAGGTCACACTTACCCTACCCTCCAGACTTGCCTCTAATGTTCAAGGATCTTTTCCAGAGGACAATGGATATATATGGTCTTTATTAAGCTCCATGCAGGTTTTTATGGAAACCATATAGTAAGAGCTTTCTGAATACTTTCATTTCATAATGCACATAATGCACAAAAGTTAATTATTACTTTTCACCTTTATACATACTCAGCTTATAAAAACCCCTTATATTTCCATGACTTTTGACTGTAATATTTGCATATTATCCATGTCTTCTGAAAAAAGTTTTGAAGACAAGGCTGGAATCAGTATGCCCATTAAGTGTGTTGTGGTAGTGCAGTCAAAAGCCATAAACAATTCTCCTTATGAATATATTGTTATCCTGTGTCCTTCATTTAGCTAAAGAACAGTGTACAGTAAACATACAAATGTTACCAATAAGAGTAGGTCAGTGGGCCACAGTCAGACCTTCAATTCATGACAACAATGATGCTCAGCTGACAGGGACAAACTGTACTAATTTACAAGACCAAGCTATTTTTTATTTGAAATTATGATTGAGAGAATTTCAGTGACAATCCCAAATAGTTATGGATGTGGACCATTGTGTTTTCAACAAAGAATTCAAATTCTCTTAAAAAGCAAAAACTTTATAAATGTTTTCCTTATATCAGAAGTAAAATTCTCAATATAAAAATAGTGTTAAGAGAAATATAATCAATATCAAAACAAAGGTTTAATGATGGAGAATGGAACCAAATAAAAGGACTTTGTTAAGTGAAGAGAATACAGCAAACACCTGAGTTCTGGTCAATTAGTTTGCCAAATTTGAAATTCTGGCTGTATCTCTGTTTTGGTTATAGCTACAATACTTTTGTATGAACAGGAAGAATGTCCAAGTTCAAATAAAAGCCCCAACTTAATTTCATTTGTTGGGAAAATGTGAAGATGTCTTTATGACTCTCTTCATGTTTTTATTTGATCACAAATTAGCACAGATTAACTTTCACATTATCATCAATGCTACTTGCTATTCTTATTCTTTTTACAAGAATGATGCCAAACCAAAACAGCATTTTTGTTCTTCTTGTGTGTCATGTTTAAAATTAATTCATTAGCAGCTGTCAGCCCCCAAGGAAGAGTGTCAACACTGATGAAGACAACATCTAAAGGTTTTATCTTACCTTCATTTATCTCTTGTCCCCAGAAGGTATAAATCCATTTAAAAAAAAAAAAAAGTAACTCCAAAGTAATGACTGCTTTTGTCTTTTGTTTAAATGTATTTAGAAAGTAGCTGTTCAGACATGAATGTTGGCTCTAAATGTCAATGACACCTGTTTTGTTAAACAAAAAAGACCAAGGAGAGAAAGAGTTACAAGGCTGAACTTTACCATAGTTCTCTACGATACTGTTCCCATGAAATATTACTTCCCAACAGAAATGCAGATCTGATTTATTACATCTGCAATAAAATGTGCATTCCTTAGTTAGACAATATTGCAGAAAACAATGCTATGTTTTTAAAAATTTTAGCACAAAATGAGAGAAGGCAGATATCTATGGGGAAATGCTTATGTAAGGTGGTTGAAATCATGAAATAGTTACTACGGCTATAGATTTTCACCATAATTTTCAGTCACTAACATATGCACATGATAAAACTAGAACTGCTGAAAGAACAATACAAAGGCCCAAAGTATATTCCTGGATTTACCTAGCAAGTTAGGTATTAAGACTTTGAACACCCAAATGACTTAGACTTGGACACCTGGTCCATGAAAAATCAGACAGATGCCTAAGTATTGTATACATTAAATGGAGACAATTATATGCTTTTAGAAGACATTTAATGCTTTTAGAAGATGTTACATTCTTTCCCCTTATTGGAAAGAATAACCTTACAGAAAATATGTAAGCATGCATAGATAAGAAACTTGGAGGACAATTTTTGGCAATCACATTGTTACATTTATGTATTTGCATTTTAGATGGCCTAAAATTCTGCTCAAGTGAAATTTAGACTCTGAATAATCTCAGTTGTCTACAATTTAGTGCCAGATGATTGCTTGTTCTTTTATAGTAGTTCCATTGATTTTAAAATAATATTTAACAGAAGCAGCATTCATTTGCTGGACTGACACAGGAATTTCCCATTCATTCAGAGTTATTGCCGATGTTCTTACAGAGCTTTAAATCATTAAATTGCCACTTCAACATAATAGACAGAATAGTTTGCACTAACTTCAGTGGAAAATTTAATTCACTGCTTATGCAAGAATTCAACAGTTAATGGGGGATTCCTTGCAGACAAAATCAAGTACTATACACTTAGGTGAAACCTATTTTGCATCCAACTGTTATTTCAGCTAAAAATTCAGGGCTTGTCGTAATATATGTGTGCTGTATTATATATAATATTTATTTTATATAAATGTGCACATAATACTCCTGTTAAAAACTTTTTGACAAAATATGCTGATGTTAAAGATTTCTCCACTCAATTTTTTGTTCAGATGGGGCTCAGTGTTCCCTCTGCTGGGCTGCCAATTTTGACAATACCCAGTGCAAGGCATGAAAATGCAGCCTCCCCTCCTCTTCTGTCAGTGAAGACCCCAGAGAAGGAGGAACATTTGAGTTCGTGTTTTGAAGCTAAGGAACTTTCCAGACTCACTGTTCTTACCCACAGAAAATAGATAAACTTCACTGAAATTGTGCATATAAAACGTCTTGAAACTCAGTTGAGAAAAAGAGGTGAGCAGAAAAATAAAGTAGATATTTACAAATTTTTAGCTGAAGTATTTTATAAACACGTTGAACAAATAGTTTATTTCTAAAGACAAACTTTCTTCTATATTTTTTTTTACCACTTCAGTTTTCAAAGTACTGCAATGTAAAACTTTTTAATGAGTTCTAATTTAATGAATAGCTTTTCAATACCATGAACAATGCTGCAATCAAGATACAATTGCAGGCTCAAGTGTCATATTTTCTGCTAAAAATAGTAATCATAATGTTTCTTTGCTGGTGCCGTAATAATGCATCTTTGCTTATGTTTCAGGAAGTGTAATTTTAGAATGTCATTTTAAAATGCTACTGTTCTTTACTTCCAAACCCAAATATCTATGGTTATGAATAGATACTTCCATTGAAAGCACTTGCAGAACTCTTAGAGCTTCAAAGGGCAGCATTTCTATAGATTATACTAATGCCATATGTGTTGTCTTTGTTTTCTGTTTGAAACTGAATATGATATTAATAAAATAAAAATGTAATTTTTTGGGCTGTATGACAATGAAGGTCATTGAAGAAAGGAAATTTTTTTGAACTTTATTAAGTTCATTTTATACAAGCAAGAATTTGCTGCATTTTTGTGTTTATGTTCTGAATTATTCATTAAGTTTGAGGAGAAGCATTTATCAATCATAATTTCACTGGCCTCACTACATAGTTAATGTCACTTGCACTGTCATGGAAGAAAGTTTTATTCAGGATGATGGAAGAAAGTTTTATTCAGGATGAATACAAATGAGAGAATGACACAGCCTACATCCAGACATGAATTCTCCAAGAAAGAAAAAGGATCCTTTACCATAAGTGGATGTTATTTAGCTGATTACTCTGAAAAAAAGTTTCCAAAAGGTTACTGGGCAAGACATTCTTTAACGTTGTAATTTCTTCTTGTGCTTAAACAATGGTGATCCCTGTAACTGATTAGTAAGAAATACAGACAAATGCACCTTGTTATGTAAAAAAGCCCTTAATTTGCTTGCTGTAATCCTACTTATGCATCTGTATGTAATTACAGAAGTGGCATCTAACTTTGAACTCTGAGTCCCATGAGAAGTGCTGGTTCTTCAAGGTGCCAAACAAAAATAAGGATGTCAAACACATGTTGGCACAAGTATACCCTTTCTTCTCTTTGTGGATCAAAACTATCGTTTTGCTAGTGGCATCTGGAGACAAGAAAAAAAATGTATTTTGAAGCCAAATTTATAATATTATGGCTCCAGTTCCCCCCGCAATATGCAATTCTATCTAACCCCACCTCTTTTTTCCTCTTAAAATCTACTGATTGCACACATAAATTTATATAAAATTTAAAAAAAATCTCATCCTGCATTTTTATTAAGTTAAAGCAGACACTATTTAAATATCTGCTTGATACTCTTACAAAAGTATAATTTTGAAGGGGAGACTGGGAAAATGGGAGTGATTTTTCACCTTTCTTTTGATTCTTATTTATAATGTCTTATCCATTTATTTAGTTCTGCAAATGTAAATCTGTCTCTTTTGTCTGCTAATTTAAGGATTTCTCCGCCACCAGAGTGGTATCATTTTCAAGTGGATTTGGAAACTGTCCATTCTGTTTTGCTGACAATGTTGTATGCCAAGCATACCAGAAAAGACAGACCCATGGTTACTGAACAGATTAATCTTAATCTGCCTATAGATCTTTTTATTATCCTGAACTCTCTAGAGCAAAAGGAAGATTAAATAAATCTCCCTTCTAGATAGGAGTGTAAAACTTGCACAGAAAATTGCACATTTGCAATTATTATGCCAAAACCTCCCCGTTTTTACCCTCTCCCATTTCTTTCAAGAGGATTATATCTACCTTTGAAGTAGCTTTTATAAGGGCGGAGTCCAAAATGGGTTAAAGTTAATGCTACTCCAGTTTGAAGGATTTCTGTCTTTTTTATTGCCTTCCCTAAGAAAATGTCCTGACATAACAGGCTTTCTTTCAGCATCATTAGCTCTTAACAGGTGGCCAGCATTTGCCACATGTTTTTAAAGCATAACCTCTTTGCAGAGGTTGAGGATCACAAGGAAAATGCTACAGAAGGGTACATTTAAAATGATGCTTATAAGTGAAACATTACTCCAGGGAACATTTAGAGAAAGCCAACAGTCCTAGGCAGAAGTCATTAAGGTGCTGCTTTGGAAGTTGAACATAAAATGCATGATCACACAAAAAAGAGTACCTTAAAAAGTCTGAACTAGCCACAGTTTTAACAAAGCAAAGTTATGTTGCCTCTCTACAATATTTGAAGATTTAATTTTTCTTGCTATTTTACAGTACAGGGAATGTTTTGATAAAATATTTGGTAAAAATTGTTTCTTTTGTTTTTAATAAGTCCTACTACTCAAGGTAAGCATCACCTTCCCTCTGGGCTCAGTATCTGTAAAATATTACTTACATAAAAGTTATTTATTACACATACTTTGCTCTAGTGCTGCATTTCATGTTTTCTCATACTATATGTAGCTACTACCCACGTGCTGATATTAACACCAGTGCCTACGGCCTCAATAGGGATTGTTATTGCATGACATAACTGCTTCCATTTAAACTGACATCCCAACAAGGCCTTACATCTGTATTACACTGCAGTCCATACAGTCCTCCACAGAGCAGGGCTGCTTTACACAGGTCACCTGCTGGTGTGAACTGAGGAGCTGCCTGCTTGTTTGGCCATGACTGATAGCTGTGCACCACCCAGCACAACGTGGCAATTGTTTCACAGAGTTGCTTCATGACACACACAGAAATCTTAGCAAATTTCATTAAACCCACACAAGCTATGTGTGTCTCCAGGGAGAAGAGGGAGAAAGAATTAATTCCAACTCTCTTTCCTCCAGGAGATCTTAAAGAATTTTAGCTTTCTTGATAACAATAGGGATGTAAGGAGTTTCAAGAGTTTTCCAGCTATTATATGCAATCAGATAAAAGCCAGGATGACAATCTTATTGTACAACCTGGATAGGATGATGAGGTTGACTATCTTATAGAAGACAAAGTATAAGACTTTGAGTATGCTTTCCTAGTATATCTGAACAAGTTGCTTTCTTTCAGTTACCAAAGGAAAAAAAATCTATGCTTTTTTTCTTCTTCTTCTTTCAGCTGCAATGAAATATGTCTGTTTCACTGGGTGACTACATCCTCGCATGGGTGTTTCAGAGACTTCCCGTGACACAGTGTGCTGGCATTACAGCATCAGGAATTGTGGGAGGGAATGCCTTTGAACTTCCTTCTCTCTCTTTTGACCCTGAACACCTGCATCCTGGATGGTATCTCTCCAAGTCCGTCATGACAGTTCAATAGGAAATGGTGATCATAACAGATTCACCAAAGTCCTGCACACCAAAAGGAAATAAGGGCAGGTCTCACATGAGCAATAGCTCTTTATGCTGTGCTCTTCAAAAAAGAATAATGTAATTCTGTGACTAAAAGAACTTATATAATTGGTGTGAGTTTAACACAAAGCAGTGTACCACCTCTGTTAGCTTTTTTTTGCCAAATGCTTGCAGTATGCTTTAAGAATAGAGCTATATGTAACTACAGATTTTGCTTTTATATACATCATATATAACTATATACTTTTTTGAATTAAGGCATATATAACTTTAAAGGTAAAGTCCTTTATGCTTCATGTCAAACATGCCATTAACTGTAGAATTATTTATCATCTAGTAGATCTGATTCCAGTTTCTTGCTTTTCTGAATTTGGAAAGTGCATGTAAGATTTCTAAGGCTGATAAAAGGAAATTGCACAGGTAGTTAAACTATCCCATTGGAGCAGGAAGTGAGCATGAAGAGGTCAAGGAGAAAATACAGGACAGATGGATAATAGCACTGACTTTTGCCCAAGGGGGCAAATATAAATTTGGATGTATGCGCTGAGTGAGCTGGAGAGACAGAACATTTGTCTACCTTGGCAGTCTGAAATTTGCTAGTAAAGTAACCACATGTCTGGCCAGGGTAACTTCAAGGTGAGTGACACAGTAAATGAAATCTGCCAAGATCTTCAATCATTCTCCTGAGGTTCAAAGTTCCACCACAGTGGAACACAGAGTTTGATACTGTCTTTGCTTTCAGAGACTGGGCTTCACTGGTCATGGACTGCCCTTGTGTTGTTATAACTGTCTAGTGATTTTTGAAGATTGTAGGACACTTTTAATTCATAAAGCAATAATTCACTCTTCGAATGTTCTAAAGTGATAGGAAGTTCAAAACATTTTCAGGATGTTTTCTGAGAAAGGACAAAGCATGAATACTTATTTCATGATAAATGAAGCAAGAAACAGAAAATGTCCCTACTATTTGTAAGGATAAGTAACTTGCACTCAATCTGTTAATTTTAACATTTTCAAAAACATTAATATTGGCAAAAACACCTAAAGAAAAACAGCCCAGTGATTTTTGGAACTTTTTTAAAAGCTCATTATTTTAGAAAGGATGAATACTTCACCTTAGGAAAATAAAAAAATAAAGAACAGTTGTATTTCATTTGTTCTGACCAGAATCTTCAGTTATATAAATAGAGAAATTATAAAAATGCCTGAAGCTCCTCAGGTGCGGAGCTCTGTTTTAATTTAATATTTTCAGTCCAACCTTAGCTCACTGAGAAAAGTCTTTGCAGACCTTTGTGTGCTAATTATAACCCTTCAGAAGCATTACCTATGTCCAGGGCAGTCCAAGCACAGAAACATAATAAAGAACAGTGCATGTCAATGTACAGTTAGATTATATGGCTGGATTAATCCTTTCTCTTCATGCTCCCAAATGGGCAAAATTCTACATTCCCCATCTTTCCCATGTTTCCATGCTTAAACTTTTCATGCTCCATAGCTTAAACTATTAATATTTCTATATTCTTAACAATGGATATGCACTGCACACGCAAAGTTGAAGTTTGCCTTAGCAACTTATATTTTAGTGTTATGATGATTCCTGTTATTTAATGGATTTACAATAAAGTGAGCCAAAAGCACTCTTCAAAGTTATAGCCAAAGGATTACATAGCTTCAGTTCCATGCAGACTCTGAGATTAAAAAGGGATGTTCATAACATGAGGTAATTCCCCCCACAATAGTAACCCTTAATTAAGAAAGGGGTAACAATGAACTTGTGAGTTTACACTGCATAGTCCAAAGGAAGTTTGAGATATTACCCAGATCTAAAGGAAGTCCAGATATTACTGAGGAAATTGAAAAGTTACTGTGCTTACTCCTGCTCTGGAGGGTGTGCATGGATCTCCCAAGGGTTACTCAGAATTCACATAGAAGGCTGGGCTGCTACACAGAATTAGGTACTGGGATGTGGCCTGGCTGAACACTGCATGGGATGAGCATTTAGATGTTCAGATCAAGGAAGACAAATATCTCAGATGTGTAAGTAGGATAAGGGAGGATTTTTCTGAGCTACTCCCCTGAATACTGCTTTCTTCAATTCCTTGCCAAGTGTGTCTCCTGTGAAAGTCACTGAAAACAATTTGCATATAAGCTGTTTTTTTTTTTTTTCTTCATTGTTTTAAACACTATTCTATTGAAATTACTTATATTTAGGATTACTTTAGAAAAACTGTTGCCATTGGGAAAGAATTTTTTTTAAAAATTTGCTGCTTCTCTCTTTACAGAGCTTAAATTTATCTTCCCTCAGGTATCTTCCTCTGCAGCTGACGACATTCTAAATACCTGGTTCTGGAAGGGAATAACCTGAGAGAAAAACACCCTGCAGGGCAGCCACAAGAAGCTGAAAAGTTCTTGACCTATAGTAAGCTCTACTCGGCAACAGCCAAAACATCAGTGTGATATCAGCATTATTCTCATCCTAAATCCAAACCACAGGACTGTGCCAGCTACTAGGAAGAAAATTAACTCTGTCTCAGACAAAACCAGGCAAAACCTCTTCACTCCTCTGTGTTGAATCAGGGAAGGGTCTCACCAATTCAACTGATGTGCTCCTGGAGTTTTACCTGCTTTAATCCAGTTCTGTGGCTTCCCAGTCCCTATGATTCTCTCTGGGTGAGAAAACTGACAATCTTTAGTCAGTACCTTTATCTTTTCCTTTCATTCTACAGCTGTGCTATCCATGTGTTTACCTCATCAGTATTATTAGGAGGTTTGTGACTACCTTGGAGATACTTTTTTATCTATTAGTTCTTTCAGACTCTGATTTCCAAGTACTTCTCAGAGATGCTCTACAAGCTCTCTATGGACTCTTCTATTCTCTATCCAGTTTTATAAGGTCTTATACTTTCAGCATATATCGATGTATTTCATTAACACTGTTTGGTTTATATCCCACAAATTTGAAAATTAACAATAAAACATTCAGGACAGAGCCTTGAACAATACGGAGTTGGAAAATTTGCATAATTGAAATAGCCAGACTTTGCAAGTATTCTCTACAAAAAACACATCTTGTGATAAATTCAACTGCAACTAGTAACTAAGAATCATTATTAAAAAGCCTGCTCTGATTAACAAAATAAGTCTATAGTCCCTGGCACATTCTTACTGTATTATAGTAATTAAAATTGTAATAGAAAACTGATTAAAGTTGTGAAAATGAAAGACTGCCATAACACAGAAGCTGAAGTAAAAGCACAAAGAGCATAAAACTAATAGAAATTATATTGCAATTACAAGCGGAAAATAAATTCCAAAAGAATTATCAATATGATTTACATCTAATTAGTAGCAGAGGTCTTCCTTGACCTGGCACAATAAAAGGTAACATGCATCTATACTAGAGGAGCTAAACAAAGTAAAATGCTTTTTAAAAAGTAGACCTTTTCAGGGATTATAATTTATGTCTTCTATGTTAGAACTTCCAAACATGGCAGGTGTTTCCTGAAAATGCACACAAGCTACAGGCACTGGAGGTAGAAGAATAAACATAAAAACATAATGTGTTCAAAGTTTCATTGTTTGTAAACACTGAGAAATTACTACTAGGGTTTGCAGGGCTTTGTGGCCATTTTATAGCCAAACATAGGTTGTCAAGTGTGATTAGACAGTTAAGTATTCTAAGTGTTAAGAAATTTGCCAAGAACCCATCTGGAATCAATAACTACACCTCTTGGACTAAAAAGAATGATATTTTTTCATTATCAACATTTAATTCAGTTAATGCATTATTAAAGTTTAAAATTACTCAACTGTTTTGAGTCATTTTTATTATTATCTTTAGAGAAAATTCCACCCAGTATGAGCACCATGCTTACAATTTATATCTTGCTGTCTGTAAGACTGCATCAGTCTGTTTCTCTCCACATGCTCTCAGACATTAAGGGAGAGAAGCTATAGAGATAAAGATTTTTGTATTGGGATATTACCGTATAGAGCCCTGGAACCACAGCAGGAACTGGGGCTGAGGAAGCTCTGGAAGTGATCGACTCCAACCCTCCCGAAGAGGGTTAACCTCCCTGTAGGATCAAGTGACTTCCACCCTCATCCTGCTGAGTTTAGGTTTTCTCTGGCACAGATGACTTTCTGCTGACAGAATCCAACTGGACTTTTGATGTTACTTGAACCAAACAAATACATCCCCCATCAGCCTTCTCTTACCCTGGTAGCTCACTCATTCTCTCCTGTATTACAGCCCTCTAACCTTCACCACCTGCAGGGGAATCTCTGCTTTGGCTCCTGTAGCACTTCCTCACCCTCCATCTGCACTGACCTCGGACTGCAGGGGTGTTTCTCTTACATATTCTCTCTTCTCTCTCTGGTTTTAACTGCTGTGTTGTTACTGGGGCTTTCCCCCCCCCCTTTATGTTGTCCCAGAGATTCTATCTCTGTTGCTGATGGGCTCAGCCTTGGTCAGTGGTGGACCTGTCTTGAGCCCTCTGGCACTGGCTCCCTCAAACATGGGGAAATTTCTGGCAGCTTCTCACAGAAATCCCCCCTGTAGCCCCTCATCCCACCCCTGCAAACCTTGCCATTCAAACCAAATACAAGTTGACATTGTTACATGAACCTCAAAATACTTATGTCTGTCAAAAAAATTTACATTTTTCAATTTTAAAAAACCACAGATATTTTCTATTCTCCAGATTCATAAAAATAGTCAAGTAGTATATCAAAATTACATTTTAGAGAATTTGAGAAAAAATAGCTTCAAAAGAAACATGAGAAACACTGAGATCTTAATTCTCTTCTGGGTGTTTTCTAAATCATAAATTCTACAGTAACACTTCCTCCAAAAACTCAGTCATCAAATTATTTTCATATTAATCTGAAGCAAATTTGACCTTAAACAAAAGTACTCCTTAGTGTAGAAATCTGCATTCTGCTTCTCTCTTTTCAGTATAAGCAGCCTAATTAGAACTTGTTGGGCATTGACTAATATGTAGCTGGAAGAACAAAATGTAGGAAATAGGTTCTGTACAACAACACTGACACAAGAACATATTCTAACTTTTTGTTGCTGTATGTCTAGTAGAGGGAATCCCCTAGGATATGCATAAAATACTTTGAGATATGAGAAATGCCTAATTGTAATTACTCTTAAATTTCACTGAGTATGGTAAGTAACAGGTAAGAAGATCAAGGTACTTAAGTCAAAGTTTAAAGATTTTAAAACTAGAGCAAATCCTCTTGATTTTTACTGCTTCTCAATAAATAGTCACTGCTTCTATATACATATTCAATATAATATACTTAACCAGTAGCTATTTTCCCACTTTAAATGCAAAAGGCTAATGTGTTTTCTTGAATATCTTGTTTCTTGTACATTTTTTTCACATACACAGACAATTCATGAAATATTCATACTGTATCTGACACATCCATGAGAAGATCAGGATCTTACCATATGTTTAAAATACATTATAATACAAAAGGTCGTGAAAAGTTGTCAGTTTTTTAATACTGTCACTTTTTTAAATGTGTGCAGTACATTTCACCAGACATATAACATATGCGGTGTATGGAAAACTCACATTGTTTCCTTATGGGTATCTCCGCTCTCAACAATCTTCAAAAAGATGACTCAAATTACTTAAATGTAATAGATTAGGATCATCTTACAGACTGGATGGTAGCATTAGGAACTGGAGCAGACACAAATGGACTGCTCCATAAAGTGGCTGAAATTACAGCTGCTATAACTTATAATGGGACCCCAGGAATCTCAGTGAACCATTTCTCCCATGAAGGCCAAACACTGGAAATCATTTTGTATCAAGTCTCTTTAGACAAGCAGGAGGAGAAGTGAGATAAGCACTACTGTGGTATGGAAGCCCAATGCTTACCACGCTTCAGAGTGCCACCCCTTAAAAATAAAAACATATCAAAGGATAGAAAGCTTAAATATTTCAAATTCTGTGCTAGAGGAGAGCCTTGCAGCTCCATGAGAACCAAGGTTTAAACACGACTCTGCTGCACCTTATTCCTCCCTCCAGTCTCATGTAGGAAGTTCTTGTTTAGGAAGGGCAACAGACCAGAGTCACTAAAACTCTTGGCCACCATAATTTCATGGCCACTATGGAGCACCACTGCCCTCTTCTGGGACTCAGCCTTTATGGGGCCGTGTAGCACTGAGGACATAGGCCCCATATATTGACTTCATTCCATATTCTGTTTTAGAGACTATTACCTGGTAAGTGTCTTGCTCCTCTTGGATTCCAGTACAAGTAACTGTCTGATTAGAATCAGCTATTTCTAAAGTCCCTGGTTCTATTTTCCCTAAATTGGCTCATTATCAACTGCTTAATTGTGTAATTGATCTCAAATACTCTAAATTACCACTCTTGATTGTTTAATGTTTAATTACCTTATTTGTTGCAGAGCTGATTGCTCTCACATTTAGTCATTTATTCCCTAATAAATTTCTTAGTTGCCTATTTTCTTCAACCCACTGTGTTCTATCTTCTAATGCCAAGTCCCTGTCCTTGTATTGTACTTAACAACTTCATTCCCAGGTGTTATTTTATTACTTTTTTTGTTTCTTCACTAGTGTAATTCTGATCTTTGCTTACTCCACTAAAAATATTTTGGTAGCTCTCAAATTTACTTTTACGCTGTCTGCAAATAATTTGTTGTGACCTCTGCAGCATTCTTGAAGCAACTCTTTCATTGTTAAGTCATTATTGACTTTGATGACCTTCCCAGAACCTCCCTATTCTCATTATACAGTCTCAGGAGATTATGCCCTTGGCAAATTTTCTTCTTGTCTCCATTAGATTAGGTGCTTCTATCTCTTTTCCAGGATCTAATTATCAGGGGATTTCTGAATGCCAGACCATAAAAAAGGCTTGACTACCAAAAAAGTTTGTTATACCAGTTTTTTATGAGCTGACAAAGTTTGGCCAAATTTCCCATTTCCTTGGTAATTACGAGTTGCAACAGCAAAATGTATTTGTTTTGTGTGTTACATGGATTTCAGAAACTTATAAAAAAAAGTACTTCAGCAAAGCTTGTGCAGGATAGAAAGCTAAAACAATATAAAATGGAAGATTCTCACATAGCTCTATAATTAATTAAAACATGAAGCAGAGTGAATGGTCAGTTTTAGTAATGAATAAGAATTGCAGGTTGATTTCTGCATGAAAGTTTATGTCTTTCCTTGTGGTTCTCATATATTCAGAAACTATGTGTAGAAAGAAGCAACTGCTGAGATGATAAAGTTTACTGATTGTACTAAATTATTCAGGGCAGTACAGATAAAAATCTGTGGAGCAGAACTGCACGAGACCCTTACTAGAGAAAGTAACTGAACATTAGAAGGGCAGACAAAATTCATTGCAGATGGATGCACCAATTCATTAGTGGTGCACATGAGAAAAACAATTCTGACCTTGCTAATAAAGTAATAGTCTCTTGTCCCCCAGGAGCAAGATCTTAGAAGTATGATATGCATTTTTATGAAAATAAGGTCTCAGTGATCAGAAGCAGGCAAAAAATATTGATGTTATTAGGGAGGAGACAGAGAATAACCAAAGAGAAATCCTGAATGTAAGTCTAGTTATCACTCAAGTTCCCTCCTCCTGGAAAGACAGAAAAACTAGAAAGATTAGAAGAACATTTGATAGAATGAATTAAATAAAGTAAAACACAAGAAGTAAGACAAAACCCAGCATGATAGAAGTCTATAGAAAAAGGGATGAGGAAATTCTGGAGTCACTCTTCATTGCATTAAAATGTACATAAAATGGCTTTTGACATAAGACAATTGCTGGCTAAAGAGGTCCCGGATGCAAAACTTGCTTACAGCTGCATGGCTGTTTTGGAGAAATGCTGTATTCTCCTGTAGGTACCTGTGAATTAGACATTAATGAAGACAGGTACTGGCTTAGCTGGATTTATAATCTAACCTGATTTAACTTGTACTTACATCTTGAAAATCTTCTTCATCTTGTATTATAATTAAAGTTGAGATTTTTTAATTTAAATTTCATAGACTCATTAGTAATGCATTCTCATTTTCTCTGGATAGTTTTCTTTGTTTTAATTTTCTGTTTATATTAGAATCATCATTTTCAAGAAAAAGCATTAAAATGCTTCATATTTTTATATTTTATTACATTTTGTGGTCACTTCCTTTTGTGAGGTTAATCAAGGACAGGATCCCATAAATGTCAGAAAAAGCAAGCTCTGCAGAATATTTCTTTTTGACATTGAGATACCTAGGTTGAATTTTAGGACATAGCTCCAGGCCTAAAGTGTTTGTCCTCTTGAATTTGAAAGTGTGTAGAACTCACAGCTACTACAGAAGTCAGCTGTGGGAACTTAGGACTTGTCCATGTAGGTCACTGGATTTTATTGATTTTGTGGGGAGAGGCTGGTCTAAGATATCAGTTCTATTAATTTTCTCTAAAGTTAATCTTCACTATTCAGCCATTTTTTTTAAATGTTCACTTTTCAGAGTTTCCTTGCAAAACATGTAGTAAATACTTAGCTCTCCTCAGCAATTCATCAGCATTTTCTTTAAACAAAGAATTCTGAGCTCCAGCTAAATTGCATAAATAATCATCAAAATGCAAAAGTAATCTTCCAGATTCTTTCATCATTGCCCGGTGATGCCAAATGCACTTTAGGAAAAAAGAACCAAAACAGATTAGAATAAACTCTGTTCTCAATAATACTATTACAAGCCTGCAGTATTTCTGGTGGTTTCAACTTGGATATAAAACAGACCAAAATTTTGGCCAATTAATATAATGATATAGCAATGAGTTCAGAAAAAGCTTCATGTTTCAACACAGCTCAGTGCCAACGGATGGATAAGATTTTTGTTGATTATGAAATAAATAATTTTAAGAACCTTTTCTGAGACCAGATTTCTGAGTATATGGCAATTCTAACCCCCATTTTCCTCCCTCCTCAAATCACTTACAAGTTTGTATTTCACCTCCTTTTTAATGGAAAATTTCTTTAAATAATCCTGGGTTTAAAAAACCATAAAGATTTATAAACCAGGACATTAAAAACGGATATATTTATTCAGTTTAAAATTTTAATTACTAGTAAATTGTCTAGAAGCATGATAACAAATATGACTAATTGTGCAAGAACAATAATTTTAATTTAATTGTCCAAGGAAATTCCAAGAATATGAAGCCCTTTTTTTGTACCCATTTACTCAGCAGCCAGAAGATGCTCTGTCCTATGTGACATTGCTATTCCCAGCTGTAGACTCAGCAAAGTTCACTGTAATGACTTTGGTTTTCTAAGACACATACTATTTCTGATTAGTGAATCTATTTCTGAGCTGGTCTGGAGCCAGCTGAGAGATAAGGACAATCTTTAAGCCTGATCTGTAAATGAGAGTTATGGCTCAAAATTTGCTGGTTAGGTGAGTTTCCTCCATTGTTCCCAGGGGAAGATGCAATTAGAGAGGCTGGTTCCAATCAGGATTGTCCCTACAATGGTGCCGTGGATATCTTGTCACCCAAAAGAACTGGTTGTGTATTAAAATCAGTTGCAAATTTGAAAGTTTCAAAGAAAGCATCTTAAAAATGTTTTACCTTGCAGATGCATTCTATGAAACATCTTCTGATATTGAAATAATCAAAATTACCCTACTTCAGGTACTCATTATCTTACTTCTCTCTGAGGGAGGAAGGAAATTCTAGAACAAACTGTGTGCAAAAATGGAGTGCTGACACACATATTAAAAGATAGAAGGAACCAATATGACATCATCCAGGAAGTTTTAAGTGACCCAAATTTTTGTGCTCAAAAATTAAACACCCCTGTCCAATCATTGCAATTATTATCTGGAATCCCTTAGAGGAAATAATTTAACAGTAGGTTTCATTCAGTTAATAGGTATTTGTGAACCCAAACTGAAACAAGGAGAAAACCAATACTTCAGTTTTGACAACATATATGAACTGAAAGGGGCTTTTAGTTTAAGACTTTTTTGAATTGAAATGTGCAATTTTTTTTCAAAGTCCATTTTATCTTCATAGGAGAGAAAAGATGAAAACAAACCTAATAACACCAATGTGCAACACATGATGTCTTCTGTACTTCTAGATTAAACTGGTCTGGAATTATGGCAACAATTTTAGGGCCTGTCTGATGTACCTGGTCAAAGGTGAGAAGCTTTGAGACAGCTGCCTCACCTGCCCCAGGTCCCAAAAGGGCCAGCAGAGTCAGTCACTCCTGTTCCCATGGAGAGCCTGAATTACTGTCCTGTTTTATGGCTTCACTGGCTGCTCATTTTAGGCAGAAATGAATCAAGCTGTGATGTGTTCAATATACAGAAATAATTCACTTGTATGTAGGAGGTGAGAAGTATTTTACAAATTCCCTTGCGTCAGGTACCATTGTAATGATAATTTTGACTGTTTTGAGTGGCAAAAACACTTAGCTAGTATAGTGTTTAACTACCCCACATACTTAAATGGATCTTTATTTTAGTTAAAAATTTCTTACTGTGTTGCCTTGATCTTATACTTTCAAGATAAGGAAATTAGATTTATGAAAGCACTTATAAGCTTTGCCCACCTCAATATCTGACACTCAAAAATCAAAATAATGAAAGAATTTCTATTTTTCACTATCCTGTTCAAGGGATTATTCTTTTCTTTTACTTGATGACTTTCCAGGCACAAGGCAAAGTCATCTCAAAGAGAGTGGCTATGAACAAAGCTGAGAATCTGGATGATGAAAAGTAATTTTCCACAGTAGATGCTGAATCATCAGACAGCTCTGTTGAAGTTTGGAATTAATTGGCAAAGTATGCCTAAGTGCATGAAACTTGGGAAAAGTATCCATGCAGTTATATCTATTTAGTACTATAAATATATATATTTAGTTACTTTGAAAAGTAAATCAATTTAATCTAATCAGTGCAAGTAACAATAATATTAATCTATATTGGATATGATGTGTACAGTAGAGCTTTCTGGGTTGGGTTTTGGGTCTTTTTTATATAGTGGAAATTTTAAAAGAGTTATGCAAGCTTTTTTTTTTTTTTTTTTTTTTTTTTTTTTTTTTTTTTTTTGCATCTGCACAATTCTTTCTACTGGGATAAATACCATGGGTTCATTGTGATTACTCACGCACAAAATGACATTTTGTAAGATGAAGACTTGGCAAGGAATGTTCTCAGCCTTTCTTTACCTGCATGGGTAAGTGATCCACAAAAATCCTTCCTTATTAGTGCCAGCTAGTGTCCTTTTGTTTGTAATGATAACTGAGGCTTTAAAAAAAGATCAAATAAGAAAGAAACATTACTTAATAAGAAAAGTCAAAGTTTTCTGAAAGCCATTGGGCAAAAAACAAAATGCATTTCCATCTGGGAATAGGTAATTTCAGCTTATTCTTGAATCTTGGTATTAAGGTTAAATTAATTTAAAATGCTAATTTTCTGTAATGCAGCAACATTTTTCTTCTCTTTATGAATTTTCATTGGAAAATGGTAAGTTATGTACTTGGATTTATGTTATTTTATTCCTCTCTAATAATAAAAAGCTTATGTGCCCCTGTCTCTCATGCTCATTATAAGTAAACTGAAATATTTAGTACGTGACATCAGTCTTTTCCAATTAATTCTGCTGGATTCTTGTATCCTTGAGCTCTGGTAGATTTTATTCCTTTACTTTTATATGTAATCTCATATTTTTTTCTTTAATTTTCTGATTTTAATATCCTATGTATTTTCTTTCCTTCTTTTTCTTATTTATGCAACTTTATTTTTTAATCCTTTTTCTGTACTTCCTCCTTGCTTACAGGGAGCCTAAAGTTTCATATCATGTGCACCTGAAATGCTCTGCCTGCAGCTGAGATCATTCTCCTGTTTCTTCAGTTTCCATCTTGGCTTCCTCTATATCTACATTTTTGTTGTCCTCCCACAGAACCCAACATGTTTACATCTCCCTTTCATTCATTCCATGCTTTTTTCATCTCCTGGCATCCTCACATGTAAGGTGTAGATGAATCTTTTTGATGTGTGCAGATAGATCTTGGAAGACAGCTGATGAAACAAGAGATGTCCATCTCAGCCTTTTCTTGCTACCAGGAGCACTGCATGTGTCAGTGGGATTTTTGTCTTCACGGCTGGTGTTTTTTGAGATTTTTGTGGAGTGGTCTTATCACACAATACCTTCAAAGGTGTGTCTTCCAGGCTATGTGACCTAAAAAAAAACAGAAAAATGAACACCAAAACTTTGTGCATTGTTTCACATTTTGTGTATTCGTTCTGGTTAAGAGTCATAATTTAGTCCCTTGCAAAGCCTTCCTAGTCTCTTCCTTTCCTACCTGGCCATAATAATTAGTTGTGAGAAGGCCTGAGTAAGGAAGTGGATTTGGGTGCCTATAAGAGGAGAGATATCATGGAGCTCATGAGCCTGAAAAGGAAGGGTGATAAAAGCTGACAGATTAACACCTTTTGTCACCCCTTGGCAAGATATTTAAAAGCACTACAGTGCTTTTCTCTCATACTGTCCCTTATCTCTAGGAGCCTTCCCTTGAAATAACTAGAGGCTCCTCGACAGGGACAGCAAGCACACTGGGGTCCTTAATTCTGACTAGCAATAATGCTTAAAATAACATCTTTTACTCTTTCTGTACCAGAGAATGTAGAAATGACAGCAGAACTATGGAAAGTGCAAAGTATATAATAAATCTAAAATAAACTTGGTAGTGGAAAATAACAGTATCATTTAAAAACAATACATAAAAGTGGAAGACAATAATGGACTTTATGGAAATGCAGTTTTGCATATAGAAATAGTGTAGTTATGCCACTGATAAGATAGAAACCAGCTGGAGCTTCCTGAAAAGCAGTTCAACACATTTCTAGGCATAATGTTGTTTCATAAAGCTCTTAGTATTCCTCAACATGTCAGTAGCTCCAGAAACACAATAAAATGGAATACACTCAGAGGTAATGCACACAGCACAGAATTACATTCCCAAGCTTCAAGTAGTTCTGTATATACATAAAGTGAGTTTACAAATGAAACATTGGTTCAGCTTTATAAGAGTACATAAAAAAAAAATTGTTACTTAAAAGGCAAAATGGTCCAGAAAGCTTTACTGCCACCATAATTTATTATAGAATTAATCTATTATGTGTTTGCACCAGGTCAGGCCACTAAAGGAAACCTGTGTCTTATCGAAATCAGATTGAGAAGTACAAATCGAGAATCCCTAATGGAGCACTAAGCACACTTCAAACAGCCAGCCATATGGACTGTGTTACAGCCTGGGGATGGTTTCTTTTGAGCCATAAACTTCGGCAGCAGAGTGTGGAAGACTCTTTATTTGATATAGGGTCTTCAAGAACAATGATGCATTTGGAAAAAAAAGTTAATGCTCGGCTCTGAAGTCAAGGATTCAGACCTCCTCCTGAAGACACCTCCTTCCTATTTCCTTCCTAAAACCTATCCTTTTAAATTAGGTCCATTTCAAAATAGCTTTTGCAGATAATGCACTAAGCTTCTGATGTTAAAGTGCTTAAAGAGGAAAGCCTGTCTAATCATAGCATGTGAGACCAGAGATACCGTATTATCGGTCACAAGAAATTCGTGAGGAGGCAGTACTTCCCTGGGTGTGCACAAGTAGCTCTATTTGAAGGTCTGATTCCATGATTAATACACTTATGGGCTGTTTTGACATTCATCCATCTACAAAACTTAACCTTTGTTGTAAACTAGAGTGTTCATAGCAGAGAAATCATTTTTCTGTGGAATCATGTCAGCATAGTGTGTACTTGTCCTAGAAAGACACCAGCGTCACATTCTGGTAGCTGGAACGAAGTGCCTACCTCTGACATAGATTTCTGTAGGAAATTAAGCAAATTGCTTTCATTTATAGATATACTGTCACTGCATGGTCATGTGGGATTTGACAGGCTACCTGGATAAATGCAGGTCCCTGTTGATTTCCTGTCTGTGTTCTGTGTATGCACCTGGAAACCTTGCATTCAGTTTTTATTTTTCCTTGTGCTGTGTCTAGAAACTGAAGACAGTATTTTCTTTCTTCAGCCTCTTACCTAATTAATTTATAAATTTTTCAACATAGCAATTTTCTCCAGCTAAGAGACAAAATAGTTCGTATATATTATACATATATTTCTAAATTTATTTCTAGATCTAGATCTATTTCTATATATAATGTTTTAATATTTTTATTATATTATTATATTTCCCCCATCACACAGAATTTTACAAAATTACTTTTATACATAATTTTTTTTCAAATAATTGAAACTTATGTTTTGAAATTTTTATCCTTTTCCTTAAGTAATACCTTATAGTTTTTGTTTCTGTACTAGCAACCAGTTGCAAAATTGCTTTTGGCATAATATTGAAATTATAAATTATTCATTGTATTTATTCTATATTTACATTATAAAATAATTTAAGAGACACACAAAATTAGAAGTTGTTCTAATATTAAAGCTCATGACCTCCATAGTTTTAGCCATAGTATTTATACTAGATGACTCAAAAGAGCGAGTCTGTTTTAATAAGAATTTCAGTGTGATAAGCAAATTACTTGGCCAACATATGACTTTGTCTAAAATATTTGCCAAAAACTTTAGTCAGAAAAAAGGACTTCAGCATTACAATAATCCCACTGCATGATATTGCTATCTTGTATTCAATTTTAAGGGAAATATTTACAATACTGATAATTTTGATTTGCACTGTCTAAACAGATTTCTCCAGAAATTTCAGTATTTAAAGAATATGATGTGCACTAGCCTAAACAGTAATTTCAGTGTGATATAGTAGTGAAAATTATATTTTAATTATATGCACTTATTACAAAGACTGATGCATTAAACTATTCAGTGATGCAGCTGAGAGGAAAACCCACTGCCACTTGCAATTCTCAGCCCAATGCCTTTCTGCAAAGCAAAGGAACCAAGTGAGATGTCTTAAACAGTGATAAAAATCCCACAGGGACAATCTGTGTTTAGAAGACCTTCCGGAATAATAACACATAATTAAAAGCATGTTACTTATAGCTGGTGTATCATCTACAGCTTCTCTGTGTTATATTTGTTTTCTGAAAAGATAAAAAAATCAGCATGTAAGTATAATCATAGTGCCTTCCAGTATTTTCTTGAAGTCTAAATCAAAAGATAATGAATATAAAAAAGTACTCACGCCTTATGAAACTGTCACTAATTTTCATCCAGTGTCTTTTAATCAAAATGTTTAAGCAAACATTTAAATTCATTTTCTATTTTTCAAAATATTGCCTTTCCCAGTAAAGAAGAGAGCTTTACCTTGGGGAGTAGAACAAACAAAAAGAAAAATGGGACACCTGTAGTAAAATTTTCAGGTGGCAAACAAAAAACAAATGATATTTCTTGCTGGTTTCTACTCTTGAATCATATTTATACGATGATCATTTAAGAAGAGGAAAGCAAAAAATCTCCAAATCTGAGTAAAAGAGTTTATTCTTGTTAGTCTATTGTTTGAGACTAAACTCTGAATAAAAATTCAGCTCTAGTCATTTATAAAAACATTCTTATAGAACAACATTAGTTCATATCTAAGATTTTTTCTCTGATATGTGCATATAAATGTTTATGTATACAATATGGTAAAAGGAATCTGTGCAAAAAGACAAGAACATTTTAGTAAGGAAGCAACACAATTTTATACAACTTCTATACATGACAAATAGTTGAAAAATTATGTATGCTGAAATAGGGACTAGACTAATGTGAACCTGATGTGTCATTTTATTAGTTCCTTAACATCTGACCTACATCACAGCAGCTCTCATCACAGGCCGTCATAGGCTCAGTGGACCATGGTCAGTGGTTTTGTAAGGAGTCAGAAGTTGTGCTGGCATGCCATGTGAACATCTATGGTTCAGAGTTTTAAATCAAGTCAGTTGCCCATTTCCATGAGGTGCTGAACACAGATCCGTGGTGTGGATTTCAGAGTGACTACGGAGTCAGCTTAGACCATCTGTGACCAAATGAGACAGACAGACAAAGTTTCACTGGGAGTCTGATTATTGTTCATCTACAAAAATTATCTCACTCTTTAGTGTTTTTAACTTGGTGGTTTGTTTGTTTTTTTTTTTTTTTTTTTTTTTTTTTTTTTTTTTTTTTTTTGTGACCAATTGGTTTGATGTAAAAATTAACACGTCACTTCTGTTACTGTAACAATGGGAAATCATTGGCAAAATTCTTCCCTGTGATTGACTTGAACTCATGTATAGTTTGTTGCTAAGTTAGAATTTCATTCTTGCATAATGAGATGGCAAGAAGTGGCATTTCCATAGCATCATAATGCATTTGAGCTCAACACAGCATTAGTTTCCATGTTGAGATTATGGAACTGTTTACACAGTGTTAATGGATTTTGATTCCATCCTCTAAATTGTTGTTTCGATGGTGCCAAAGGCTTTGAAATATGCCAAATCAAAAAGGGATTGCAGCTTTTTCCTTTCCAAGATACATATTTTGAGAAGCTATTTTATCACATTATCTACAATGGTCAGTACTATGCCAATGAATTGGAATAATGTTAGCATAAAAGCAACCAGGTTAGCACTAAGATATTGAAAATGTCCAGAGTACAGCAGGTATTTTTCTAGAAAGCTTAACACTCTCAGGATAAACTATATGCACTGCCTCATTGCCATGAAAATGCTTATTGTTCTTTGTTCCTACCTTGCACCCTACAGAGTAAATCATATGGATATTCTCTGTTTTTTGTCCATTTGTTAAATATTTGGCTAAACTTAGTTGTTAAAATACACATGCATATAGTTATTGATTGATGATTTTACAAACTCAGTAAATGCATGTACTTATAGGATGGATCTTCCCAGAGAAAACTGTCCTTTTCTGCAAGAGCATTAAGCTTTATTTTGGGAAGACAAAGCCCTAAGTAGGATGATGGGTTTCCTTTCCCTCCTCCCTTTCCTCTAGTCAGCCAGGCAATGCATTTTCCAAAGACACTAGTGCCTTGGGAATGCTATGTTTTTTCATTTCAGTGGGGATGAAGGGTTTCCACCTTTATTTATAGTTGTCATTTTTATGCTTTAAACCTCACAAGCTTTCTCTGACCACAAACTCATTCATATACCCTGAAAGAATTTCAGATAATTTACTGTTGCTGGACAGAGTTTTCCTCACAATGGCGTGAAGAATTACATGCTCTACTCCTCTTTTATTGCTTGTGGGCCAAATCCTGCCCTCATTTACACCACTGGAATAATAAATAACCTCCTTTGAGAGCATTAATGTGTGTTTTTCATTGTTTGAGGACAAAGAACAAGTTACCCAATGTCAGTCTAAAAGTTTTCAAAGATTCGTGCTCTGCTAACCTGTGAGTACAAAATGTCCAGTGGTTTTAACAAAAAGAATAAAAGATGTCTATGAGAGAACACAAAGAGAAATGATGGTTCACATTTAAAGTATCAGTTCTTTATTGTTGTCTTTTAATTTTGGAAAAAACCAGACAAACATTAGAAGGATACAAAGGGTTGTACACGGGTTAGCAGTACCAGATGCTGCAGCTGCCTCTGTGATTTTGCATCCCAACACACAAAAGCTTGATTAAGGCCATTAATTCATATTGTGAATCCTCCCTAAACAGTTTGAAAATGATGGCCATCTCAAAGCCTCATGTTTCAGTGACAGGTTACAGCTGTGGGCTGCAAGGGAGGTGTTTTTTCCCCAGCCTGTGGGGTGAGCATCCCTCTGCCTCTATCACCCCAGCTACATCCAGGCCAAAGGATGTCCTAGCAGCAGTTCCTGGTGCTTTTGCAAGGAAGCAGGCAAGAGAGCCAGGTGTGTGCATAGATAGTGCGAAGTCTTGGGGAGATTCCAAGTGCTCCCAAAGCCCTCTTCTAGGTGGAAATTAGGTCATGTACCAATGCAGGTGTGAAAAGGCAACTTTGACTTGTTAAAGAAGAGAGAAAATGGATGGAAATGGGGAAGAAAGTATCCTTGAAAGCTAAAAGGAATTTGCAGTGGCCTATAGTTTAAAATGGAAAGGGAGTTGAGGGAAAGTGATACAAGGAGTCTCTGATTTATGCAGTGAGCTGAACCTAGAGTTTTAGAATAGATGAGACTTTAATAGAAAAATGGGTTTGTGGACCACAGGGTTGTGTTCCCTCCCAGTCAAAGCTACATGGATCAATTCCCTGTCCCATTCCTCATCCTGCATTATGGTTGCAATGACAGCAGTAGCTCATGCTGAAAAATAGCTTTACAGGGGATTCTACTTTATTTTTACATAAAATGTGATTTAACCAGTATAAAGAGTAAGAAAATTACCATTCTCTATGCAATCTTCATTGTAAAATATAACTTTAAGGGCCAGAGAAATCCTTGTTTCAGCTCCCACCATGTAAAAGTCACTTTCACAGGAAGGTACTTAAACACTCAGGCTCAGCTGGTGTAAGTAGCAATAAGCCTTATTGACAGATGAGGATCCCTTATCCCCTGGGTCACAGATGTGATTAATGCTTAAGCAAAGTTCTTTTAACTTTTAATGCACTAAATATGAAGCAAGTAGCAGTAATTTTCTAGTGCCTTGTTTGAAAGAAATTGTGTCCAAATATAAATAGCAACTAAAAGCTACTAATGCACAAGTATTGGACATGAGGACAAGCTGGGAAGACCATGAGGACAAGTTGCTTCATGGTCTAAGAGAAAAATGAAAGCATGAGATATAAACAACTATGGAAAACAAGCTTCCATGGTGACAACATTTTGGGGATATCTACTTGGGAAATATGATGCTTAAACACATTATAAAAGCACATATTGAAAACAGAAATCTATTTCTAAATGAGATTATTTTCACAAATGCTTTCACCAATCAGGAAAGGTTTTCAAATGCAAATTATGACCAAAAATACTTAAAAAAGAAGAAAAAGAAATTTTCAGACCTATGTGGCTAACTTTTCACATCTGATGCACCAAAGAATGGGTCTGCTTGCAGTGAATATGAAACAAAGCATCTGGATGCCATTCCTTCATAGCGCCAGCCTCTACTCAAACTTAATCCTTTAAAAACCTTAGCTCACTGTCTTGGGGGTTTAAAACATTCACTACATTTATATTCAAGGCTGTGCTAGAAGCTTTACACAAAGAGAGACACTACTTTAATTGTTTTTTATACTTTGAAAAGGGCATTTTTTCCTTTCCACCAAAAACAAATTTAAAAAAGGAACTAATCTCTTGTTTATAATATAATAATCTCTAAATTTGCATTACCATAAATATTTGAATACATTTCATCTGTAGTTGAAATTAGTTTGTGTAAAAACCAAGGCATTTCATTCTTTAAGAGACACTATTCCAATGAATACAAGGAGACTGTTTATAGTACAAACTGCCCAAAAGGTCTGTGGACTCTCCCCCTTTGGAGATACTCAGAATTCTGCTGAATGAGGGCAGGAATGACCTGATTAACTGGGATCTTAACCCTGCTTTGAGTAGGGGCTTGGACTAAATGACCTTCAATCTAAGTTATTCTATTGTATAACCACCTCTTCTGCTAAAATAGAAGGATGAGAATTTGGCAAGGAAAACAAACCTGTTTCTATCTGAAGAAAAGAGTACCTACAGACTGAACTTACAGGAGCCTTTGTGACCTAGAGTCACAGATCCTTTATGGAATGACACCAAACATGAAACTGGGCTCCCAGGTAATCTCACCATGCATCAGGGAACAGGTGTTTAGGGAATGTTTCAGTGTGAACTCAGACAGGACATGAGGGGTTCAGCATTTCAGCACCTTCCCTGCTTTTTCTCTTCTGCCTCTTATTCACAGCTTTCAATCCAATTGGTAAAATTAATTTTTTGAATCTGCTTTTAACAATATAAATATTAACTATATCTATCTGAACAAAGTAATATTCCTAAACTTCTCCAGGAAGAGCCTGAAAATTCTACTTGTCATATAGATAGTTTTAATGCATTTACTCTTGTAAAGGAGTGTGCTTAACTCTGGTAAATTAGGAATGTACTCACATGTACAAAGAAAGAGCAGCGAGACAGAGAGAAAAGGGAGCTGGATACCACCCCCTGTAATTAATTGCATCTTTTCTTCTGCCACGAAGGTATGTGTAAGTAAATGCTTCACCTCAGACTTACAGCTGGTGCTCACTAGCACCATATTCTCCATTTGCTGAAAGACCCTTGTAAGACCAGGGAGTTGGAAGAAGTAATAAGCTTGAAAATTGCAATGTAAATTGAGGAGATTTAAATTTTTTAATTCCTTCCTGTCATATATTTGGAAAAATTAGGCCATGTACATCTCAAATTTTTCATTATATGTTAGCAAATATTTTTGACCTTTGATCCCTCCATCCTCACCCTTCTGATCTAAAACATATGCAAAACATCATCCTCTTGGCTCAAAGATTCTCACAGAAAATTAATGTTTTTGAAGCATTAAAAAATGAGAGAAATATCATACATGAATCTCTGGAAAAAGCTCTGTGCCTTTGGTAGTGAGAAGCGAAGATAATGAAGAAAAACTAGTTACACAACAGCTTTTGATTCATGATCACGGCTCAGAGTTCTACGGAAAAATAGTGGGTAGCTATTCAATCAAAGACTAAAACTGCTATGCAAAACAGGGGCCAAATCAAAGTTGTAAAGGCCTCCTATTCTGCTTTGCAACTGTTTGACTTTACAGTTTTCCCTTATTAGTGTTTCTCATTATACAGAAGAGAAAATCCCAAGTTTCAGCAGCAGTAGACCACACTAGAAGCAGATGCCACCAGAAGAAAATATAAGTAGAGCAGCTCTGTGAAGAAACAGACTTCTGCAATAAGATGCAAACCATACTTTCAGTGTCCTTTTCTTAGAAGATCTGAACAACAGAAAGAATCATTGGGGAATGGAGACTTTTTAAGAAGAAATGAAACTGACTCAAAGTTTCTCATCAATGTTCCATTTTCAACAGCAGCTTCTTTAACTTTCTTTGAATCTCAATGGCAACTAAATATCCAAGTCCATACAGCAGTGAAAGGAATATTTAAATATTTTCAAAGTAAACTGGGGTAATTATTATACTGATACATCACTTTTATTCCTAGGTTCTCAACAAGAATGGAAAATGAGAAGGGTGGCTTCTTGTGACAGAGTTAATGTTTCAGAAATAAAATTCTGATCCAAATTTAAGGTTTATAATTTTCTTTCCCTCCAGTATTAATTCAGAGTGGGCCAAATATATTTGATAGATGTCAAATGAAGAGATACACCTGATCAAAGCTTTAACATCTTAATTTTATATAACATATAATTGATGGAAATTATATGAAGGTATGCCAGAAGAAAGAGAGAAGCTATTTCTTTGTGTGACTTGACTTTTATGTCTTTTATGTCCTGGACTGAATGACTGAAAAAAAGTCATGCAAATAATTTAGTAGGAAAAAGTCAATAACTCAATTCCTGTCCTATAGCCACAGGACAAGGAACAACTGTTTTAAACTGAAGAAGGTACATTTAGATGGGATATAATGAAGAAATTTTTTTTTACAGTGAGGGTGATAAGACACTGGAACAGTTTTCCCAAAGAAGTTGTGGATGTTCCATCCCTGGAAGTGTTCAAGGTCAGGTTGGATGGGGCTTTGAACAGCCTGATCTAAGGAACGATATCTCCACACATGGCAAAGGAGTTGGACTTTGAAGGTCCCTTTTAACCCAAACCACTCTATAATTCTACAACTCTATGAAATTGTCTGTTTAAAACAGATGAAATAGTGCCAAATAGTGAGCTAAAGAATTTGGAAATTTGGACTACACACTAGCAATGATAATGTAGATTCATTACATTCATTCATTTTTTTGTGCTGCTTCTGTTGGTGTGGAAGTATCTGAGTGCAACCTTGGAGCTTAAGGATTTTGAGAATTAATGAAGAAAAAAATCCATGGTTCTCCAGGTGCCAAGGCTTTTGCTCAAAAGACTTTACCAATTCCTGAGAAGACAGACTTTTACTTTAGATGCACATTCATACACTCATCTACCTGAAGAGTACTACAGGCTTTGGGAGTTAATTTTCTGCTCATTTAACATGAACATTGGTAAGGCTCACCACCAAGCTCACAAGACTATCCTGCATCTCGTGGCTGATCCCTAGATCATGTCTCTATTTTTGTGTCCAGTGCAGGAGGACTGTGCAACGTTCTGCTTCTGAAAAACCAAAGTCTTAGACATAGTTCTATACCTAAGCTTTTCCTATCTTTAGAAAATGGAAAAGAACAATAAGTAGGGTCTCTCTTCAAGATTTTCTGTAACAAGTGTCCAAGGACCTATAGCTTGTGGCTTTTAATTTTAAATAATATCACTCTTTAAAGAGAACTAATAAGCAAGAATTATACCTTTAATCAGATAAAAAACAATAGCAGAGACCTGGGTTTTTGATCACGGTTCTATAAAAAAAGTTAAATAGTTAAGTGGTATAAGAATTAAGTCTTTAAACAGGAAAAAATTAGGAACAATAAAAGTAAAAGAAGTGAGAGGGCAAAGGTCTTACTTCTTTTTTTAATGCTATGAAATATGATTTATGGCAGCTTATATGTGTTTCATCTCATGAAAAAAATAAAATAATAGAAAAGGATTTATCCAGTCAAAAAGTCTGCCCACACCATCTCCCACAGAATCTTTTGATTACAATGTACTGCCTTACCATTAATGCATACCATATAATACATTGAATGAAATGCCAGATTTCATTCCTTGATTTTTTCTTTAGAAACCACAAATGTTTAAAGTAAAAAGTGCATAATGATTTGAGAAGTCATTTCTGAGTGACAGATAAATGCTAGGAGGAAGTCTGACTTACAGTAATCAATCTGGTAACAGAAACATATTCAAACTGAAGGATATACCAAAGCGAGGAAGCTGAGTCCATCTGAACATTCCATCAATTCCAAAGAACACAGTCGTACTCATGTTAATAATTTTCTTTTTCTTAACCATTTGGCTGTACCAGTTACTATTTGGTAGCTTTCAGTAAAGCACCAGCTAAAAGAGTAGAAGTGTAACTTTTTAACATTAAATGTCTAGTCATATAATGTATGAGTAGAGTATTTAATGATGTAAGGAGCCTCAGTTTCCCAAATATTCAACATTCAAAACTGATGAACTTCACTGTCTATGGGAAATGCTAAATGTTGGCCATCACTGAACTAGAAAGAACTTTGATTTACATCCCAACTTTGAAAATATTCTTCTAAAAATGGAGCGCCTAGATTGCCACATACCAAAACACAGGAATAGATATCACATCTTGAACATATTTTTGTTTTATAAAAGAGGCAATTCATCAAACTGCAGAACAATATACTCTATGCAATGAAAGTGCTATTGAAAATCCTCCAAGTGAGAAAGCAAACACTTTTTAGCAAAGGGGAGCCTTTCAAAAGTGACTCTGAAGCTTGAATCAAGTAAATCACGTCAAGGACTTTTAGGCGTCTTTGTGTTTGGTAGCTTTTGAAATTGTTGCAGGCTTCTGAATAAGGAAAGGTCAGATTTGTAAACACCAGTAGAAGGGCTCTTAATATATGTTTACACACGTGTGATATAGACGTCTAGGTTTGAGATAGTCATTCCAGTTTCCCTTCAAATTAGCCGAGAAATGATAGGATGATGTTAGGATACCACTTACCTCTGTGTGGCATTGACATCCAAATAAATCAGATGAATTCCAGATGAACTCCTGCATAGCTCTTTGCTTTCACTGACTATCGAAAAAACTATTTATACATCCAATTACATTATCTGAAACTTGTTCTAGATTGCTAAAGGTGAAAATAAGTTTCTTAGAGGCATTTACAAAAGAAGCTAAGTACTTAATTCCCTTTCACATACTTTACACACAAAAAATAAAGCACTATCAAAGTCAGCTTGTCCATGTCTGAAATAAATGGAATTTTAGTTACTCAGTAGCTTTCCAAAAGCTTACAGAACTTCTGAAGTCTAAAAACTTAGTCTTACCCCTATGCATATTCCCTTAGGTACGTTTGAGAATATTACACTCATGCTTGGCTTTACATTTTCTAAGTCCTTCTCAGTATAATAAGTAATATTAATATATCTTCTTCAATATGTTTTAGTCATCATGATAAGAGCCAATTTACTCAAATTTTGCAGGTTTTAAGCACATAAATTTTAAGTGAGTTACTCATTGCAATGCCTAAATTCCTTTAGTCAAGGAAAAGCATAAAGTGTTTTTGAAAGCCTTTAGAGTCACATCATGTTCACCTAATTTATTGACCTAAACTGAGATAGGCAATTTTATGAAAAGTTTTGAATAGGACTGCTTTCTAGCATTTATTTTACAAAGAACAGCAGTATGTTTGAATAAAAACAAAGACCTGTTCTTTAGTTACCTAAAATGTAGGTGGAATTTAGTCTGAGCATGAAGTCTAGATAGTTTTGTTTTTCTTCTACTCAAATTATTTTTAAAAATGCTCCATCAAACACATTTACAAAGGTATTAAAAATGATGCTTTGAAAGAAAGACATAGTGCTTTCAGAATAACAAAAACACCTTAGCAAAGTGTATCCTGACATAGAGGATGTGGCAAAACAGTACCAATTTATTAAAGTGAAATTGGACAAGATTAAACATCTACAAAAATTTCATCTTGTAGTTTAAGGTGTTTGATTTTTGTTTCAATTTGACTTTCATATTTGACTAGGACTTACTAGTCTAGGAAGGTAGAGTTTGAAAAAATATTTTTAAGTTCTCAGATGATTTGTACTCCATGAATGAAGAGCATTGTTCTATCACCCGTGATGCTGGGCGGCTGTATCACAGCTAATTGTCATTACCAAGCAATTTAGTATTTATCAAGGCAGCTGAAGGATCCTGGGATCTTTCAACTCCTCTGTCTTATTCAGTAAAAAAGCCCCAAATGTCAAAGGAAAAGCAAATAGCACTTTGACTTGAGGAAGCATGCCTTTCACCATAGCATTAAATTCCAACCTGTCTTTAAAGGCAAAAGAAAAAGAAATATTGTAGGAACATTCTTTAAAAATAATATTCCCAGTAGAAAGTTGGTAATAAATGCCTCTCCTTTTGGTATGGAAAGGGATGTACTCCACTCTTTGTTGGAACCAGTGCATCACAGCAAGAACAGCACATGGTAACAGAGCCACAATGATTCTTCTGCACATATGGAACCAGCAAATTAGGCCAACATTTTTAATTGTAAAAAAATACTGAATCCATTCCATTCCAATCTAATAGTCATTTTCCCTAACAGCAAGCATTAATGACTTCCCTGACTAATGAAAATTAATTGCTAGCCTGCCTTGACAATTACATTGTGATCGATCAAGTTTAAAGGAGCTGCAAGGGTCATTTGCTGTAATTCTAATGCAATCCATTAAATCTGCAGCAGTTGATAACCTTTAACTTTGTTGTGTATTAGGGAATACTAATGGCAACTCTAGATGTCATGCTTTATACAAGGGGAGATACATCATATTGTCTATTTTTCCTAATGTTCTTGAGGTGTTGCTGTTTCTCAACTGACACAAAAATTCCTCTTGACATCAGAATACAGCATCTCTATAATCTCATCATGGTGCTATAAAGGCAGAGTTGTACACATCTAAAAAGCAGTCTGAGAATGTTCATCCCATTTCAGGCCAAGGTCCTGTGTGTTACATGAAACTGAGTTGTAAAACAATGGACAAATTTGCCAAATCCTGAAGGAATGCTCTGTCAGAGAAATACATCTAAAGCACACATCGTATTTTATTGGTCCTGCAGCAGCCATCAACTGTGCTACGGCCTTGAATGAGATCCCGTGTCTCTCAGACAAAATGGAGTTGTAAAATAAGGTTCAAATTTGTGAACAGTTATTGAAGGGGTTCATACTGCACAACAAATACAATGGTACTAAAATGCCAGAACTGCACTGTGCATTCTTGAATGCCTTTCCAGGCACATCATCCAAATGTTTACAGCACCTGCTTGCTGAATTAGATATTTTTGAAATAGGAATTCAAGGTAAATCACACTGAATCTAAAAGGAAAACATGGGAACAACGAACAAAAAAAAAAAAAAAAAATCTTTAAACTGACGCTTCATAGATTTCTCAGCTGATTTGAGCTATCCTCTACACTTAAAAGCATTTTGGGGCAAATTTTGATAAGATTTTCACAAGGTGGGAAAATAGTGATTGAAGAAGTGAATGGAAGAATTTTAATCTAATTTTAATCTGCTATCTATTTTTAGTCATGAGTTTAAGCTTCTATCTAGAACTGCCTTTTTAGTATAAACACAGAGACACACTCATGCAATCTCAACATCTCATTTCAGAAGTTGTGAAAGTGTTTCATAAAAAAAAAGTCTGTTGTAGCAGGATCCAGTACACGTTTTTGCACAAACAGAAATGAGTATTTTGAAGGTTAATACTTCAATTTGTGAGGAAGCTACTGCTACTGAAAGAAATTATGACCTTCATCTTTAGTTCTTTAAATAATATAGTCCAGAGTTATTTTATCTCTTGGGAGATTTTATTCCACTACTTCTGTGCTAACTACCCCTAAAAAGACTGATTGCAAACAGAAAGTGAAAGAATTCCAGCAGTGATGCCAGTCCACAAGAGTGCAAGTCTGTAAAACCCAAGGAAATTTTGAAACCAGCACGCCCTTCTGCATATTTCACATCTAAGATAACAATGCTGCAATGAACATTGCAGAGATTCTCTACAGAGAATTTCACAGAACTCTACCAAAAATAAGCACAAAAATATGTAAGAACAGACTGACAATAAAATAAAAGTCAAAAATTATTCCACTTTGAAAGCTTAAAAAAGTATTCTAAATAGACAGTTTATTTTAATATTTTCTGTCAGGTTGACAGGGTTTTTTCCTAGTTTCTTTCAGGAAAGAAAGAAAACTTATTTCTCTGTAGAAATATTAGCACTCTTCTCAAAGAAGCAAGATTTCTTTGTATAAGAAAGATGCCCACTCAGCAGAATACAAAAGAACATTTCTGTTATTATTTATATTGATTAAAAAAAAAAAAAGACACAAGGAAGTAGATTATCAACCAGCATAAATAACAAAAGTTGTAAAGGAACAAATATGTAGTTAGAGAAAACAGGGATATCATGACAAACTTTAATGCAGCAGTCAGCATCACACTAAGACCCAGTGAGTAGAAAGGAGTAGAATTTTTAAGTGTACCTAAAAAGCTGTATTTAAAGCTTTTCCCAGCCTTAAAGGGAAGAAGAGTTTTTAGATTTGCTTCTAGTGTGGCCAAATCATGCACTGAGACCAATATAAACCAGCAAGAATTCCATGAAAACCAATTAAGTTACTGTGAATTTACAAAGGTATAACCAAGATCAGATGTTAGTCTATGGAAATGCGTTTGAAACAATGCAGAGGCATGAGCTCCTTCAGACTACAGCAGTTTTAATATTTGGAAAATGGACTGTGATCACTGGATTATGTTTGGATGCAACAGGCTGTGCTGGACTACCAAAGGTCTATAAAAGTTTCCCATAAGTATCATCAGGGAAAAAAGCCACTCCAAAGGCAGGAGAAAGCTCCACTATTGCCTGCTACAGCATAGCTGTATTAAGCACTGATAAAATATTGGACAGCCTGTACAGACATTTCTGCTCCCCCCACACACTCTTGGAGTGCAAAATATTTTGAAAATATTCATGTCAGCTTCAATCTTTTTGGCAAATCTACCATTAGAAATAACGCGCAATTTATCTTATCCATAGCTTGCCTGAGATACTTACCATTATAGCTAAATGCTACTGCTGCACACTGATAATGGAAACTGTTCTAAAATCCTTGTTCTGCACAAACTTTTCATATTTATAATTACAATGGAAGAGCCAAAGGTTGCTGAAATCAATGAAATACACCTTAATGATTTTTAGCAAGACTAAGATATGAATAGAAGTGTTATATTTAACCATGTTATCATATCCCAAGCTTATGTGTGAAAGCATTTCCACTGATGTCAAAGGCTTTCATATTACCTAGATTATGCCTGTGCTTATCTACTATATTGAATCAAGACTTTCATGTCTACTCAGACAAAACTTTCGCCTTTCAAAATCTCAGCTCGAGTATTTTTATGAATTCTGACATTTCCAACGGGCCAGCACTCAAAAATTCAACCTCTGACTAGTTACGGTTCTGAAGCACATTTAAAAACCATGGCATGTAAAGAAAATAGTCTGCTCTCATTCAGTAAAGGTAAAGAACATACCATTATCAAGTGTGACACTGTTGATGTGGAAAAAAATTAAGTATCGCAACAGGTTATTAAATTGTTAATGGCTACATTCTATTCTCAGGTTTGTGGTTTGATGCAGTTTGGGCAAAATGTCAAACGGTATCAACATTAACAGCTTCTGACAAGCTCAAGAGGGAAAAAAAAAAGGAGCTGAATGAATAAGCTGTTCTGTAAATAAAGAGACATTGTAACCTTTAAAGTGAGACAGAATTTAATTAAGAAAATTAACACAGACTTTTGAGAGACTGCAATTTTCTAAATCTCATTCTTTACTGTCAAGCAAAAGTTATATTCCTTTATAATAAGAAACAGTAAGTGCCTACCTTCTGATCAAAAGTTAGTGATACCACCCAGAGGAAAAGGGAGTGGATTGAAGTTAGTGAATTTGACTTTTTACTCTTATCCATTTTTAGTTTTTACAACACCAGCGTATCTATTAGCATTAGACTTGAGAAACGCGAGAGAAAATTAAATGTTGCATTTTATTTTTTTTTTAATGTTGGAAATAGCAATAGTAAACACATCAAAAGATTTCTCATTCCAATTAAAGTTGGAATCCATGGGACAAGAAGGCTTCTCCATTTCAAAGGTGAGGAAAATGATGTGCAGTCAGGAGTATGAATCAATAGCCAGAGTAAAAATCTGTTTCCCTCACTGTACCTGAGGAACAAAATGGATTCTACTTTTAGCTTCTGAAATGTATTAGCTTCCTACTTTTCATCCTCGAAAAACATTTTTAAAATTTTACTACTGAACCATTCTGCTCCTCAGAACATGTTTTTCTCAGGTACTGTATTTTCCCCTGCTTCCTGTGTACTAACCCTCGGACAAGGAAAATCACCAGTATTTCTTATCAGTCATTGAGTGAATTAGTTAATTGAACTATTTCTGCATGACATTATCCTGAATTTTTAATCAGATAAAGGCCATTTCAATAAGATTCAGATGGTAAAATTTTGCAGAAATATTACCACACTACTGAAAACTGAGGTCTGGACAAACGTGTTTTTATCTTTTTCCAGAGAAGTGAAAGAATGAACTGTGAATAGAAAGACTAAAGGGAGAAAGAAAGGTGGGAAAGTGGAAGGGAAGGAAAGAAGAAAAAGTGAAGATAGATTTCTTTTCAGTTACAATCATTTTTTAGCAAATAATTGCTTGGAGTTTTCCAGATACTGTCACAATTTTCCTGATTACAGGTAAAATTTCAGATAAGCATACAGGAAAATTTATTTTGTTGTTTTTGAAATATTGGGGTTTTTTTAAAAAGGAATATACAGAGAAAGTCTAATGCTACAGTAGCTTCTATCTTTTTAATGAAGGAGATGAATTTTGGGTGCTGAATATGGGAGAAATGCTAACTGCAAGGGTAGAAGCTGGATTTCCACAGCACTATTGTCCTTCAAAGTATCATCAATGAGTCTGCACTGACTACAAAGGGAACTTAGACATTTTGGCCATATATGGAGACATCCCTGAGGAACACGAGATGTCTCTAGTTAGGTGTCTAAATCCAGAACTGAATCCCACCCCAAATGATTACACGCGCAGTTTGTAGGGCTTTTGTTGTGCACTGTACACAGATTTTATCTTTCGTGCCATTTCCATGTAGACCTCTAATTCATTTAGACAAGGACATAATCTCATCTCCAGAACAGCTGAGCTGTCTCTGTCTCAGAAAGCTCACACTGTTCTCTGCTTCTAATTAATCTTATTCCATCAGTTCATTCCAGCAGCTGGAAAGGGTTTTCCTTCCGAGGACTGAAGCAGCAATGCTTCACTAATCTGACAATACTGGATCTTTGCAGCTGGTAGACAGTGATGGCACGTGTCACCCACACTTCAGCATTCCAGTGACCCATCCAACCTTGCCATGGAAGAATCTCCTTCTTCCCTTAAGAGCACCAAGTAGAAAGACCTGTGTTCCACACTTGGAAGACTGCTTTCATTCCACAAAGCAGAAAAGGGTTATTATAGGACCTATATGTATCTTTTCTTCTTTGTAAGTTCATCTGCGATTAATTTTAGTTCCTATTGAGCATCTTCTCATTATAGTGCAATATAAACATTAAGGAACAATGGAAATTTTGGCTCTGCAACTGCATTTCTGCAGAGACACTGAGGCTGCTGCAGTTTTTATCTGCATAAGGCTGAGGCTGTTACTTCCAACACTGAATGCTTTGTTTGATAACATCTTAAAAATGTTATTGATCCTGAAGCTTTAATGTGGAACATTTGTTAGCTTAATGCTCTGCCATTCTCTCTGCTGTTCACAGAGATGTAACTCTTAAGGAGGGTCTCTGTTACAGGTTTATCACAGTAATTTATTTGAAGACTGATGCTTCAAGAATGTGAGCAAGTCCTGTAGAATATACTGACCATCCTTCATTTGCTTTGATTGTTGACTGCCTTTGTCCCATCACTGGATTAGAGCACAAATATGCAGCTGTTCTTTGAACTTTTCTGTTGTGAACTACCATATTTATGGCAGCAGTAAAACACTGTGAATCAGCTGAGGGCTGGACCAGCACACCATTTTAAGAAGCAGAGTTTTTTCAACAGTCCCCAAATATTTTTTTGAGGAGGGCACACTGATTATTTCTCTTCTTTTTGGGGATGATATTGAGAACTTGAAATTTTTTGTTCTGTTTAAAATAAACACATAAATCGTTGTTAGAATTTATGAGAATGTAAACTTTAAACCCCATGTTGATTTTATCTAAATTCTGAAAGCATTGCAATATTTCTTTCCAAAATTTCACCGAATTTTCAATGCCAATCATCAATTCCAGTTGCAAGCAATAGATAGAAACAATGACATGCCTACCAAGATTTTAACAAGAAATAAAGGGAATAGGAATGTAATTTTTTGTGTCCTCTTTTGTCTCAGATTATTGGGGAGCAAATTTCAACTCTGATGATTAAAGAATTTTGCTGATATACTTTAGACTCCTTTTTCATGACTCAACAGTTTGTTTATCCAGCTGCTTTGAGTAACAGTGCAGCCTGAAAAGGATAATTTTCTGAGAGTGTCCTGATCCACATGGGGATGAAAGAAAATGCTTCAAAGCTGTTCCTTTTTCCCCCCTCTCTTCTGTTCTTTCCTTTTTTTTTTTTTTCACTTTTGAATGTTTGCTTGTTTCTCTACATTGCTCTGACTTGCACTTACAAGGAAAAGCAGCATGAGATCCTGGGTCTACAATACTTAGTAGACTTCTTTGACCTCTTGGCCAAAGTTCTAAATGGGCATATGATATGTTGAGACTGAATTTCTACCCTGAATTGGTAACAGTGTCACCTGTTTGCCATATATATATCATAACCTATTTTCTATGAAAAAATTATTTTATCAGAGAGATATAGTGAGTTTTTATTCTTAAAAATTAAATAGACTCTCTGCAATGTGTTTGGACTAAATATAATTTTGATAACAACTGGAAATCCCTAAAGCTATTTTCAATCAAAAAAAGCTTCTGTGAATGCTTTACCTTAAAATTATATTTTTATACATTTCTTTTTTTCTAACAAGTTCTGCATTTTTCTTAAATACTGACTGTTAATTTGTTTCAAAATTTATTATTTTCTTCTCTTTCATTAATTTCTATGAGTTGAATTATGCCTAGACTAATGGCAGCCAGATTATCTTTTTTTTTTTCTGGGTTGAATAAACAGAACTTTTGATTAAATTGGGAAATATTTTCCAATGCAGATGAATAAGACTAAATCTCAAGTATCTTACATAATTTAGGACTTCAATAGACCATTGTACTGCTATGTCCATCTGTTCAGAATATTTTACACTTTATGGTCTAAAGCAAGATGCTCATACCCGTGAAAGCAAAAGAGCTTGTCAGGCATTAAGAGGTCAGCAATCTGCTGAGAAAGAAAAGCAGGATGTCAACGTCTTTAATAATGATCTTGAAGACCGTAGCATATTTGAAATGTGCTCTGTTAAATAAAAGGATGGCTTTCTAAATCATGGCAACTACCAACTGAAGAGTTCAATAAGAAATCCACTGAAGCATGAGCCATCATTGATGCAAACTAGGCACACATAGAGGGAACAGTGGAATAACTTTTCCATCTTAGAATTTTTTCAAGTGATTTATTTGGTTCAAATGCAGGTACTGAAAAGCCATGATAAAAGGTACCCTTGAGAAAATAATAGGCATGGTCCTAGAGTGATATACATCTTTCTCCTCACTTTATATACAAAGGCACTGTTTTCTTCTGGTATTGAAATTTGTCTTTTTTATAAATTGCGAACAAAAAAAAATCATGCTGTCAATAAATATTTGCTCTATAATGGGTTTTATGAGTAGAAGAGCTTAAAAACACATTTACTATAATTCACTCTGTTTCTGTAGGAGCTGCTTGGCAGACCAAATGACTTGGTAATCAGTTCTTCAGACAACATATACTGCTCTTGTTTAGGTTCCTGAAAGATGCCTGTAAGGAACCTTATTAATTTAGACTAATTGACAAAGTGTTCAAAAGCGAAGATATTTCACCATTCTCAAATTGTACAGAAGGCCTCCAGAATGCAAACTTTTCAGAGATTCTCCAAAAAGAATGTACAAGTCAGACTTTTCTGTTGGCACAGAAACCTCAAGCAACTAAGCTGCTTTATAACTCCAGAAGATATGAGAACCAGAGAGACCACAAGTTGACTTTTACATCACAGATCAATGCTGGTAGAGCAGAAAGTTTAAAATACAACCCAAAAAACCACTCAGCCTGTCCTTTAACATGTAATCTGAGCAAGCTTGACCAGGAGCCACCAAGAAACAGTGAACATGGGACCTCTTTTCATTGACTGAGAAGTCATTTCTGGCCTCATGTAATTTCCTTTGTACTTCCTGAAGCATGTCAAGGCAGTAGATATTAGCTATAAATCTCCATTCAGAATGCTACTAGTTCAGATTTTGCAGCAGGCACAGACCTCACAGAGCCAGCCCCTAAGCAGGTTTTATTTCTTAATAGTTCTAGCCACAGTCCAGGCTGGCTATACTCAGCTGGCATCGTGCATGCTGTGGGTTCTTGCCAAATGATCCACAGCTTTACAGCCTCTGATGTTGGATCTCAGGCACAGAAATGGGGAACTGACAGCTCCACTGAACATCAGAGAAAGGACAAGCTGGAGTTGTGTTTAATAAGGCCTAACAAAATATCCTCGATATGTAAGTCCAAATGGACTTTTCAATGCCCAGACAAATGCCAAAATATTAATAGATGGTAAGTGGATGCTATATTGTCATATCTCTGCTTAGAAATAGAGCTTACAATTTGCCAACACAAGGAAAAGAAAAGGAATCATTTATTTGGATAAGTGCTGCCAGTGGAGCTCAGACAAATTTCAAAATGTAAGCTCAAAGGATTTACAACTAACCATTGCAATTGCACCGTTCCAAATTTTAAATACCATTAATTCAAATCTTTTGTTATGGTTATGACCTTGATTGGAAATTAAAGTCTATATTGTTGAAGAAAGAGCACAATAATGGAAAATTAAACTAATGTTCCCATTGGGGCAATATCTGTTGACTACTAATTCAGATCCAATTTGGCTCCAGGCATCAGTATTTGGACAACACTGCCTGCAAAGTGTCTGCCACACATCCAAAATTGTAAAGAAAGAAGAAAATTGGGTATGAAAATTGGCATGTTTAATTCAGAGACTTGTAATTCTCAATTTTGGGTTGAAGCAACACCAAGCTGTCTATTTTTAAGCCCAGAGAACACCTAACCAACAGACAGCTGTGAATGATTTGCACTACCCTTAACCATAAATTTCAACATGGTGTGCCAAGAAGCTGAATTATGAGGCAAAGGGAATAGGCTTCCAGTAATGATGTGTCACACACAAAAGAGAAGAAAAATAATGGCAAATCAGTGATTATCTTCAGTCAAGGAGTTTTCAGTAACAGAGGATGACAATTATTGGTGCATGAATTCAATCGAAACCCAAGTGTTTGGCCTTGCTTCAGCCTACAAACTATAACCTACTTTATGGTGGAAGGCATCCCACTGAAACAGAAAATTTCACCATTTCTGAACTTCCATTTCCCATAAATTATCTTTTCTAACTGATACAATAATATACTTCACTTGCTGACATGATTAGCTCAGCTATAGGGATGCTATTTGCTCTTACAAAAGAATCTGAAACAGTCATGAATGAACTAGGGTGAAATAATTTGGTTTAAGAAGAATAAATTGGTAATGGAAGCTGAGAGGTAATATTTAAGCTTATTTAAGTTTAAAACTTGAAAACTTTTTTTCTTCTTTTTGTGATTTCCAGTCCTTCTAGAATGGCACTTTGACAATCCTGTAATTAAATATTCTGCTCTTACCTGCAGCATTAGGCAAACCAAGAGCCATTTTCTGACCAATTGACTTTATTGTCTCTACACAGATTTCATAGTGTTGCTTGGGTGATGAAGCAGAGGAAAGATACTGGGAAAGAACAGCAGGTATCTAGATAGAAAAGAATAAAAATTAACTGAATTATGCCTCTGTGGGGCATGAGAGTTCAGAAGATACCAACCTACAAAACTGTACAACAGTTACTTGCCAGGAAGAAATGAACAATTTAATCAACAACTGAGTAACAATTACAACAATTACATTGTTGGTTCTGATGTAAAATCATGAGATTCCAAGAGACAATCCTGATTTAAAAAAACTCATATGCTCAGAAAGTTGTTTAGATGGAGGATGACAGATTCTCCACAGCAGTTTGGAAATTTTTAAGAATTCTTACATAGTCAGCAACTGATAAAAAAAAAATGGTTTTCAATAAGAAGTCAAAATAAGAGCAAAACACATTTTCCATTTTTTAAGAAAAAACAATTAAAATTTTTCACTGTTTCAGAAGTACTCTCTGTCTTGCACAATCTGTCAGCTCCTGTGAACTACAATGAAATTACATTAAGAGGTCAGGCAAGAAATTTCTAGAAGCAATATGCATTACAGTCATATTTTTCTAACCTTAGTTTAGAGGTACAAAATGCTACAAAAATTCTAAAACAGGCTTACTTTACTTATGGATATTAGTTTTTACTCTAACAAAGCACATATCCCTGTGGATTATACACTTGTAACAAACTTAGCTATCACCTTCTATTCAGTTATATACACTGAACTATTTGCAAGGCCTTACTTGCCTCATTTGTTTTGAAATTAAAAAAAATTAAAGTAATAATGCAGAAATTCCTAATGCAATATTTTAAAAGCAATATTTTTTTTTCCTCCTTCCTCTTTTAAATGAATCTTCATCAGAATCAAGGTTTTTCTGGAGAATGTTTTATCAGTTCAATTGAACTCTTTTCAATGAGCTTTGTGAAACAATGGGAAAATTAGCTGATAATAATGTTTTTGAAGTAAACAATCTATAAAGAAAAGATACTAAACTTTATAGCTAAATTATTTATGTCAGTTTAAATTTGTAAAAATGCAGCTTAGGACTGGAATTACAACTATTTCAGAGCAGTAAGAAGGGACAGAATACTTTTTCTTTGTTTCCATATGAAAACTTTCACAAAACACATGTTCCATTTCTACATGATTCATATCTTTTCCTTTCAGATATACATGGACTTATAGAATAATAAATAAATTCCAGAGTAATTATTTTCCAGAAAGATTTTCTAAAGACTTTATTAATAGATTTGATGTGTTTGAATTGCAAAGCAATAATATCCAAAAATGCTTGTGGCAAACTAGTTCACAAATATTCTAAATCCCTCCCCAGTTTCTCTATAGCTCATAACTAAGCAGTGTCACTGCAAATGCAAACAACTACTAACAATTCTACTTTTATACAGCATCTTTCATCTGGAAGGATTCTGAGAAAGTTTGCTTTTATTACTTCAATGCAAAGGTCATTCATTTCTAAATGACAGTTCCTTTATATTCTCTTTTCCGTGATGCAAAGACATAGAAATGAAAGATTCAGTGAGCTTTCAGGCTAAGCAATATTGCTGTACACTTTCCCTTTATGATTTGGGGTGATTTCCCTCCCCCACCCCCTGCCCAGCCATGAAAGGATGTAAAATCAGGATTATAGTGCTTAGTCCCTAGACTCACATTTGATTAAAAATGCAGGAACTAATGTGCCATCGGCCTGCTATGGTCTTAGCATATAGTTTATTATCCAGTTTATAAGAAACATGTTATTCATATAAGTGGCATTATTAGAACCATAAATTATTGTATAAATATAGATCTCTATTTGTAACTGATGTGGCTTTCATTAGAACTGGCTAAAAATGTACCCCAATCAGTTGTCTTAGGAATGATCTATATTAATGTCCATGTCTTCTGTCTGTCATCTGGAATTTTCTGGCTTTCTAGGGAAAATTAAGTACTATATGAAAAGACAAGTGGAAATAAAGTAAAAAAGGGAACTGTTCAGTTCATTTTTGGCATTTCAATACAACTTGGGAAATTGGAGGTTGACAAAGTCTGTAAAGAGAAAAAACTGCAAAGATCTCTCAGCACCATTGTTTCACGTTCCTTTATAATCTTACCGTTTTACTAATTTTAGTAAGCATGTAGAAGCATTTATTGCCTTGTCAAAAAATAGCATAAAAACAAAGACAATCTTGCAATTGGGAAAGTTCTTACACTACATTATTTTCTTCTGTAACTACAGCTTTTTTTGCTTGGTCCATCCAATTTTTTATTTTATCTTTTGGTGGGGGTTGGGGGGTATTGTGGGGTTGGGCAGGATCCCCTTTAAAGATAAAAACAACAGCAATGAAATATGAATGGGTTTAAGGTTAGGGTTAGGCTCCCAGTTAAGCCAATTGGAACTGCGTACCCAGATTTTTAGATCATTTTAATGAATCCTGAATACACATTTTTCAAATACATGCTATTTGTTTCAATTTTTTGCTGTTCTGGACTTCGATACTCAATGACAGACTAAAAACCATTTTTCAAACATATTAATATTGTGTTTCAAAAGGATCACTATGATCTTACCACTGCTCCAATATTTAAAATTATTTGTAGTATCACCAGTATCAGAGAAGATCATATATAAAAGTCCTACCTTCTCTATAAAAGGCATCTGTACCGTCAGCAAAGACCACAATGGCAGAGCCTTGGAATCACAAAATTATGTATTCCTATAGCTACAGCATTTGTATGAGAACAGGTGGAATAACCAGGCAGTGTTGAAGTTTGCTGATGCCCTGGCAGTGCAGGGGCACCTCATCCCTCAACAGAATGAGCTCTGTTTCCTTTCTATCCTGTAAATCAGACATTTAATGCCCATACAGATATTTTATACTCATCTTGTGGGAATCAAAATGCAACTTTATTCCTAAAAATACATCAGCTTCCTCTTCTGGTTTATATAAGCAAAGTTGTTAACACAAAATTAAGACTTTTTCTCTGACTGTACAGTGTTAAAGGGAACAGGTGAATGGATCATGGCTGTTCACTGGTTTTTGTAGGACTGGAGCACTACAGAAGTATTTCTGCTAACACTTCTGTCAGTGGCCTTCCCTTCACTTCCCCCTATTGCCTTATCAGTGGAAGGCTGTAAGGAAACCCAACAGAAGGTGCCAAACTAGAATAAACACATTAGTATATACTTCTCTTAAATTTATCTCATACAATGATAAGACAAGGAACTGTTATCCTTCAGACATTATCATGCACATTTATTGATTTTCATCCATGAGATCACTGTGAGAGGGTTTTTTCTGTCTTTTAGACACTAACATGTGGAAGTCTCAAGACTCTCAGACCTCTGTAGGCAGCAGCACAGGATGACCATAAGATGTGCCATTATGTAAATTGCTTTGCAAATGGATGGACCCTGCTTTTTCGTGTAGACATAAAGAAGTCTTTCATGACACATAATTAGAAAACCTCCAATCATTTTTCTTTAAAAATACATGATACACACCAAATTTTAGGAGTTGCTCTTGTTTTGTTTTTTCTTTTCAACTTTTCTGACAATGAAGGAAGGGAAATTTTTAACTGACTTCTGAACGTAGAGTGTAACATTACCATGTTCATTTAGTTAATAAATTAAACATTCTGAAATCCTTTTTGAAGCAGATATTGCATGGCCCAGAACAGCTTCTATCTGTGTTCATCCATGTCTCCCCCTCTAAATAGGCTGGCTCTATTGAAATTAGTCCGCAAGAAATTCCAGCTTCTGAACACGCCTGGAAATTCTCTGACTGGACAATTGACACCTTCCAAAATAATCTCAGGAAATATTCTAAGATCTTGAAAATAGAGACTGTCATGTTCAAGTGTCTAAAAATGTTTCTGCATGTTACCTAAATTATTACTATAATATAGGCAAACAAAGAATTCTTTTTTAGAAGAGACAACAGTGGAGGATTAACCGACTAGACTGTATTTTTCTTTCTTAAGCAACATACTTTTTCAGGCACTTAGAGAAATTTATAGGCACAGTTCTGTCATTGAAACTCCAGCAATGTGGTTCCAAATCTGCACCAATATAGGTTACAACAGGATTGCATCCCAAGTTTTTCAAACATTTGACACAGTGCTTACTTTTATGAGAACCTATAAAAAAAAGAAGTAAAGTAAACTGCATCGTCCCCTTCATCCCCATGAGCAGATAAGATTAAGTCCACATGGATTTCTGTAGTGAAACTATGGAGGAACAGAGTGTAAACTTTCAGTGTTGTGTCTTTACAATTGAAAAAAAGAAACCATTCTATATTGGTCTCAACGGTTTCATAGGAGGATTCATGAGCAAGAATGGAGCCTGTGTGTTGTCTGTTCTCCATGACATGGCTGTACAACTTTGTAACCATATGAGGGGAAAAAAGAGAATTTACATAAGGCTGAGTTATGGGTTCAATACTAGAGGCAAAAATTCAGTTTCAACTTTTTCTGCTGACATTTCTTCATAGTTGAAATATAGTGGAAACCTGGTTTCCTATATTTCAGGTGGACACCAAAGTCAGCAGATTTTCATGCACAATTGGAATACCTTCCCACAAAGAGGAATTTATGCTAAAGTGCTAAAATATGCTGCAAAATACCAATTACAGATTTAATATCTATGTAAGACCAGTCATTTGAACTCTTAACTCTCAAGATTGTATGGGTAACATTTTTAAGCTGTTTACCTCAGTTCATCCATACAGAACATTCAGATGTTCACTGAAGCACAAAACAGGACTGTGAGATAATTCATCTGCCACACAGTGTTTAGGGTACTTATCCTAGAGATGTGATATACACTCTCATATTTAGAGAATATCCAAGTAGTTTACACAACATGATATAATTTAAACAGAAAATACCTAAAATCGCCCAATCTCAGATATAAAGCAGGATGATTGGGAACATTCTCGTACTTTGATTTAAAATTCCTGAAGCAGAGCAGGATGTTGAACCTATGTTCTTCCATAAGCATAGGGAAATGCTACAAATGAAAGTATTTTTGTAACTCAAAAGAATAGTTATTTTGTGAGTTCTGTGTAAGTCCATCAACCATTTTTCTTTTGTCAAATATACTCAAATGAATTTCTTTTTTTCTCAGATTAGATGTGGGATTTTTTTGGTTTTTGGGTTTTTTTGTTTGTTTTTGTTTTTGTTTTTTGTTGTTGTTGTTGTTTTATTTTTTTGTTTTTGTTTTTTTTTTGTTGTTGTTGTTTTTTTTTTTTTTTTTTTTGTTTTTGTTTTTGTTTTTTTTTCAAGTACAGAATCTGAGACAGAAGTTGTTTGGTTTGCTGATAGCAATGAAAAGCTCACACTAGTTCATTCCAGAAGGAAGCTTTATGGATGTACTGGAGAAATAATTAAACACACAGCTCTGATGTGAACAAATATTTGACAATGGCATGGGAGTAGTCCATGTGGAGTGTGTTAGGATTCATAATACTAACAGCAGAAGCATGCCAGCTTTGTAGAAATTGACTTTTTATGTGAGAGTGATTACAGCTGGAAGCACACTAAAAATTAACAACACATAACTACATAACATTAGCAGGAATTGCAGAACCGAATAGAGTTAAAAGCACAGAAGTTGTATTTCAGTATTACGTTAAGACTATAAAACCATATGTTTTTCTTGTTGAAATATAGTTTGGGTATATTTTAATGTTTTTATCAACATGACAAATCTATTTAAAAGTATGTCTGCTACAGTATTTCTGTTTTGCAAAGATCTTGTTCCCATCCAGAAGTGAGTTTTGCTCACTGACATGCAGTGATCTACACATGGACATTCAGCACCTCATGTCCACTCTTCATGTGCACTTCCCAGTCAGTTATGCCCTATCAAGCTGAAAAAAGTAGGAGGAAATTAAATGAGTGAGAAAGAGAAATAGGAAGTGAGAGAAATGAGAGCACAAGGCAACAAGATCACTTTTTACTTTGCTGCCTTGAAGAGTAGGCGTGAAACTCATGCATACTTCCCTGGAGTCTGAGTCACCCAGTGCCCCTCAGCATCTGAATAACAGCAGACACGAGCAGAAGAGAAAACCAACAATATTATAAGTACATTAGATCATTCTTCTCGGTATATTTTTGAATTCTTTCTTTCCTGTTGAGGCACAACTCTAAGGCATAGAATGCTTAGCAGTCTTGTCCAGAGAGACAAAATTCAACAGCTGTATTGAGCTTCTCTGCAGAAAACAGGACAGCAACTCCCACACATGCTCCAGGAAAGTGAGCGAGATGACAGCAAAACCAGGTGAGGGAGCTTGAGGAAAATACTTTCTCTGACAAGGAGCAGAACTGTATGTAGGCTAGGAAGGAACTTATCATCACCCATTTTTATCATATTAACTAACTACCATTTTTTATTTTTTTTCTTTGTGTTTTGAATGAAGACTTCTATTAAAAAGTGTTACTTGTAGCAATCTAAAATTATTAGTCCATGATTACATTACCATTACTTTGACAGATCACTTTGACAAGTGGTGTATTTCTGGTGCTGCTGGAACAGATAGGGAATGTGTAGGAGGCAAAGACTAAAAAAAAAAACTATTCAGAGGGGATTATGGAGGTTAATGCAAAGAATATGCTTCTAAGGGTATTAGAATTGGTGCACCAGATTCACAGCTCATTGAGGTCTCACAACATTCCTCAGTGCAGTGTCAAAGGGAACAAAGATACTGAAATGAAAACCCAAAGCCCAGAGAAGAAAAGGAGTTTCCTAATTATTTTCACACTGATGTCTAAGGTTCATCCTATAGGTAATAGCACAATGAGGATATGTAGGTTTTCAGAGAACACTAAGTCAAGAAAAATGTAAGTTTCCTTTTGTGTATAGTATTAAAATCTTATAATAATCAATGTGCTTACAAAATATTCTGCTGATAACTTCTGGTCTATCACTGTTTTCAGATTGGTATAATTCTGTTTAGATTAGTGAGTGCCATCTCTATCTGAACTTAGTCCTACAAAATATTTTCCTACTTCAATTTCCATGCAGAATTTCAGTGCAACATCCACCTACATAACTCAGAATATGTTTTTTGATCCATTTATAAAATTGTGACTCCATCAAATTAATTTTCCTTTAGACCAATTTCAATGACCTCTTATTAGAACAGATGACCAAACTTATTTTCTTCGCTTTATGTTCCTCCCTTTGCACCTTTTCCATTCCTTAGTAACAGCTTAATTTGCTGTTAAGAGTAATTTATATTCAAGAAAAACTATTTCACTAAAAATTAATGAAGCAGATGACACAGGAGACTTAAGCATCTCTTAGACACTTTCCTAGAAAAAATTAAAATCCCCCCTCAATTTACTATTATTATAACTTCTATTTGTATCATTGAAATCAATTCCCAGGCAGTAATGTTTTACAGGCAAAGCATTGCTGTCTAAAATGATATCACCACACACATTTTTTCAATTTGGGTGGCAGACATGCTACTGGAGGTTTGGGGAAAGCCACACTGCCTGATATTAGTGCTTGTATTCTATTCAACACAGCATGAAAGATCTGGCACGTGTTTTGTGCTTCTGACTTGATGCATATTTTCTGTATTTTGTGGACTGTCTAAAACAAAAATAATAGTGAATTCAAGTGTTTTTCATCATGATCCTAAATCATTCACATATGTGACTAAGTCTAGGTGCCACAAAGTTACACCTCATTTAGCTGTTGTTCATTCAGCAAGGGCTGGATCATTTTAAACTAGATTTCATAGAATCATAGAATATTTTGAGTTGGATGGGACCCATCAGGATCATCAAGTCCCGCTCCTGACCCTGTTCCTCTGTTTTCCCTCATGGGGATGTTGAAAATCACCATGAGGTCTCTGCTCATCTCCTCCAGGATGAACAAACCAAGTGATCTCAGCTACTCTTCCTAAAGGTTCCCCTCCAGACCCCTCAGTGTCCTCATGACCCTCCTTTGGATGATCTCTAATAGCTTAATGTCCAACTTTACAGGAAATTCTATATGAAAATATATTTAAAAGAGTTTCTTATTCCATTAAGCAATTTAATTTCCTAATTTACTGTTTCAAACTAAACCAATTTAGTTAAAACTTATGAAAAACGTCTACATAAGAGACTTGCACCAATTTGAAAGAAATCTTTAAAAGCTGATCTAGGAAAGAAGGACTGATTTAAATTCTAACAACAAAGACAGTTCCAGTGAAAGGAAGCATATGGGTGTGCAATTGGAAGTCAGCTTATTTGACTTCACAAGTTGTTTCCCAGACTTCAGTAGTTAATAATTTGGCTTAAAAGCTTCATTACCTAGAGGATCACACCAATTTTCTTGTTACTAAGCCAGCCTTCAGAACCTAGATACAGCTCAAAAGCAGTAAGGGGAATTCTCCAGTCTCTCCCTTACACCATTTAACTCCCCAATCATTTTAGCACCAATGCCTACTTAGCCATTTAACTGAAATTTTTGTAAGCACTTGTAGCAGTAAAAGCAGAAAACTTATGTGTTCATAATGGATTTTAAAATTTAGAAAAATAAGACTGTATAGGAAGTGTAACCCACTTAATACTCTTTTGAGGAAAAAGGAAATCAGGACTATGTTCAATATAAGACTTTAGTGAGTGTGTATCAGCAGATCAAATTTGGACATAAGGAAAAACAACATAAACCAAAGATGTTTGTATTCTGTTGACCTTATATAGTCAGTAGTTGGCAAATAACGTGACGAGGTACGCACCAAGATGGGAAAGATTGTGTCTCCTTTGGTATCTCCATATCTATAGAACAAAACAAAAGTTTTAAAAACCTGTAAAATTAAGTTTCATTTTCTTCTTCACCCTCTGCATTTTCAGGCAAGACTGGGCATGGCAAGCCTACTTTTAGAGGGCATTCTGGAATTTACTGTAAAATTCGATATTGTTTAATTATAACATTTAATTGCTGAGTGTTTAGACACCTATTCAGCTTGTTAGCTTCTCAGCTAATTAAGCCACCTTCTAGGACAAAATGTTAAGCTGGCAAGTAATGTGAGAAGCAGACACAGAAATTTATTAGAAAAGGACTTAGAAAGAAATAGAAAATTGTCAGGTTTTTAACTGAAAAGGGCCACAGAATCTGCCACTGTTTTTCCAATCTAACTAAATAGTACATCAGGGACAGCATTTCAGGCAAACAGTTTATCTGAAAGAGCAGTTCCCTGATTAAACCAGTAATGATAAATCACAGGGTATTCTCTAGTGCAATGCACTGTTTTAGCCATACAAAAATGAAAGAAAAGGATATGAAATGCTAGGCCTTAGAGACTCTATATGGTGAAAGGGAGTTCTGAAGTCTACAGAGAATTGTTCATGTGTGAAAATATTTAATTTCTTTCTCCTTTTTTTTTTTTTTTTTTTGTTTTAATGATCTCAAGGTGGTTAGTACTTTTCATAGTTTTGACCCCCTCCACTGAAGTAAGGAATGATTCCAGAAGAAAATTACTAGGTGTGAACCTGATTAAAGCTAACAGCTATGACAACCATTTATTTTAATAACTACATTTCATTTTTATTAAAAAATAAAATCTACTGTTTATCAAACAAGGGAATACAGAATTTAAAAATGAAGAAGCAAGATTATCTTAATTTGATCCTTCAAGTATTATTTACTAATGTATGTGTTTGTCAGCCTTTAGTATAATCCACATTTATCTGAATTGTGCTCTTATACAGTTTTGTCTGGATTTCTTGTCACTTTTTATTTTTACCACAGAACTCCCCTCATGTGCTGCATTGCTTACTTAGTAGTTGCTATTTCTCAGTTAAACTTGTGTCCCTAGGCCACGTTAAAACACAACATCAAAGCATGCACTGTATTTTACCTTGAAGGTAGAACTTTGTAGACCTGCTCCACTGCTGGAATTTGGGGATTACAAACAGGCATGAAGCTGTTTTTAAATAACACAGAAAGGTCATCGATGACCCAAGGAAAGAAAACACCCAACATTGGTATTTTGTTCCACAAAGAAGATAATGAGCGCACTGTGATGAGCTGGCCAACAAAAGAATGTTGTGCTTTCCTTTGGAGCCAGGACAGAAGATGCAATCACAAGACTGGAATTACTCCAGTTTGCTTTGGAGGTCGGCAGGAAAAGGTCTTGTAGCCCTAAGTGGTCCCAAAAACATGATCATGGCCACAAATGATGGCATGATACATGACTAATTGCAAAAGACTCTGGAGATCTCCAAGGGGATTGAAGGAGAAAAACATTAAAGCATTTCCCAGAGATTCATCCCACGTGATGAGCAGAAGCAGGCAAGGGTCAGAAGAAGTTATAACCTCCTTGTACAGCAAAAGAAGGATGTGCTCTTGTTAGAGCTTCCTGGAATCAATCTTCCATGAATGGTATGGTTAAAGTACCCAGCAGGGATAAACATAAGAAGAAAGAGAAGAGGTGAAAAAAAATAAATGTACACCTATGCACTTAGAAGTAAACCATGAAATAAGGATCACCACCAAGCCTCAGATGGATACAAAGGAAAAACTATTTAAGTTCTGTCTAGGTAATAAGCATGTGAAAATGGAATTTCTCATGTCTGAGATGAGTTTGACCTACTTCAAAATTACTGAATTTGGGTTGTAATATCTCACTCATTTCTAAATGAAATTAGGCTATAAATTCACATTACTTTCCATTGATGACTATAACCTATACAGGAATAAATTGGTGGGAGAAAAAAGAAGGGAAAGATACAATATGTTAAAAATAATTTTAACTGTTTCAAAATTACCAGATTATGAAACAAACTTTACCAATTAGGAGTTACCAAGATAATGAATAAAGCAGTAAATGTGTGGCTGCAGATCACCAAATCACACTAAAGAATGGGATGATCAACTTCTTGAAAACCAATACATCATGTGTAGGTTGAAGAAGAAGAAGTATTATTGTCAGGGATTTCAATTCTTACTGAGACATGTTGGAAGTCAAATGCAAAGAACCCCTCGATAATTTCACAGTTTATAAAAATTATAAAATTTTATCTGAAAAGAATGTGACAAACCAATGTACAATGTATTTCCTTTACATGGAAAGAACCATTAATCTCAGGGCAAAAATTAACAACTGGTAGAGTACAAGGTATAAGGAGTCAATTATGTCTGAAGCATCCCAACCTCCGCCATATTTACAGCTCATTTAAATTTTATAAGCTAGCTTCATGAACATGATAACAATTATGAGCAAAGTCTATTGGGAGAAAGTAATTAAATGTGATGGATAACTGGGAATTCCTAAAGTGCCAAAAATGTCAAAATTTCTACTGAGGAAGAAAACTGTGCTAGCTACAACAGACATGCAAGGAAGCCGAGAGCATCAGTTAATTAACTAATAATTATGACAGAAAAGTGTAAGATCTCATACTGATAAATATTTAGCAAAAAAAAAAAAAAAAAAGAAGCATATATGATGACATGTCGATAACTGATAGACAATATTACACATTTAAAATGTTAAGACAAATGAAATATTGTTGAAATTAAAAATTACTCTCATAAAGTGATAACTTTAATGTCAGCCTGTAGATTTTGATTCTTGAATACATACTATTTAAACTTTTTAATTAATCACTTGAGAAAAGACAATGTAAATATATTATAATAAAATTTCCCAATGACATAAAGATCAAGAGAATCAGTAGCAGCAAAAAGACTATGTCCCATATGCAGAATAAACTCAGTTTCTTGATAAACACACTGTGGGAAAATGATGTGTATTTCAACATTGCCAAGTGGAAAGAACATAATTATGAATAAGGAATGTAAGTCATTCTTCAGGATTGGGAATTCTAAGGAATGAGAGAAATATTGAGTGACTTGGAGGTCAGCATAGATAATTACTTGAACATGAGTTTTCATTGTGGAATACAAAAGTCCTTGAAAGTTTTAGTAGAGAAAATGCCAAGTATATGTGAAGAGAGTATGTTGCATCTCTACTGGCAATGAAGCCATAAGTGCTAGATTATTGTGTCCAATTATGTGTTTAAAGAAAGATGATGAGAAATTATAAATGGCTTAGAGAAGTCCAGGAACATGATTAAAGGACTGGAGAACATCTCTTACTGAGGAAAAAAAAATAAATCAGAAGACTAGTTGAGTTTCCAAAATTGAAAGTTAAGCAGTGACATGATCAGTGATTAAACATACTTTCCTGATGAAATCTGATAACAGAGAACTTCTCAACCAGAAAACATAAAGACAATAATCCCTTCTTATTATTCTCCCCAAACAACACCAGCATTTCTGTGGGATGATTCTGATTCCCAGAGATACACATTCTAATACCCCAAAATCCTTTCCTAAAGGTCACTTCTAGTCTCCACATGATTCTAATTCTCAGTCTCAGAATGAGAAAGAGCTGGGCAATTTTTGCCATAATTATCTGTTGAAAACTTTACCTCGAGGCCTGACAATGAGGAGTACTTAAAATCAGGCTGCCTTCTAAGCATCTAAGAATGCACAATGCACAATCCTGACCTGAGGTGTCACCTTCCAAACTACTTGCAAATTTCTTGTGTTTTTGACCTCACAGAGTTTTTCAAAAGTGGAGAAGTGCTCTCATCTTCATTTTATAACTTGGCTCCTGTGAAAAATTGTTCCTCTGCAGTTTATCCAGAGACACAAATAAAGTAGTGACTGGTGATAAGAATACAAACCCGATTTTTCTACTTCTAACTCCTGTTCAAGTTATCACTAGACTTCCCTGATAATATATAGTTATTACCAGTTGGTTCACTATATCCACATTACAAGATTTACAGACTCTGACTTCCTATTCAGAACTCCAGTCTTCAATTCACAATTCATTTAGTCAAACAAAATAAAATGAAATAATTAAAACACAAGTACAAGGTAAGCACCATGGGCGATCCAGTTTCTGAATTATACTGAGAAGGAACTTAAAGCATTGGGAGAACTTTAGTGTAAAAAAAAATCAGTTCTTTAAATTGAAGAGGAGAGATAAGTGATGTCTGAGTGGGATTTTGAGGTTTGTAGTCCCAGACTTGGAGAGTTGAGCTTCCAGCTTTAATCCTAGGCACTGGCACACATTGCATAGGAAGAAATTTCCATGTGCTACAGTTTATGCTTTAATCTAAACAGTGCAATATAAACTGGGGCATGTGTTATTTCACAGATGACACAGTTTTCAAGTTATGACAGTTTAGTAGTGTCCCAGGCTCTTGGTTCCCACACATTCCACGACTTTTTCATTTTCCAGAACTGTCGTCAAAAGCAGCTTCAGACTGCTGGAGAACACTGAGAGAAAAGAGTAAAAGATATGCAATATATTTAGATAATAAATTGTGATGGATCTGTGTTATGACATTATCTGTTACTATGATGATAGGTCAGGATTGCAGTCAGGCAGTTTAGACCAGTTAGTTTAAGAAAACAAAATTGCTCCCCGTAGATTTCTAAAGGCCATTACAAGCAATAGAGAAAATCTCTTTCCTCATCCTCTTCTCCAGCACTCTGCCTTCTGCCACAATGAATCAGAATGACATATTTTTTTTTCCAAGTTAATTTTCTACAAACTCAGAAGAATATTTTCTTCAAAATTATTTATCTACTTACACTGATATTGATATCAAGGTACCCTGTTCTTAGGATTTTTGGTGCTTTGCTTGCTGGCTTTAATTTGGTTTGAACCTAGTCAGCTAATTTTACATTTTCAATACCAGTCACATTTTCTGATTGAGTAAATACATTCTTCATCCAGTCTTGTATAACTGGCACAAGTTAGCATGCATTTTCCAACCCTAGATCTTTGATTTTTCAATTTTCATATATGTAAAAAACTTCATTAGTCCTTATATGAATTATTTGCTATCACATGCCGTAAAGGACTTTAAGTTTATATGTAACATTTTTCTATATTTTCTTTCATGTAGTATGACACACACGTGTGCAATTTCATTTTCCTTCCAGAGGTATGATTCTTAGCATGGATGGGGAAGTACATCACAGCAAGATGAACTAAGGAGTTAAAACATTAGTTTAGAGAAGAGCTCTTCAAACAAAGCCTTTTCACAGCATTTGTTGTCAAGTCACTAATAAAAAAAATACTTGAAAATTACAGATGTTTTGAAGAAACATGTGAAAATAAATTTACAAGTGATTTAAAATATAAAAATTAGATGCTGGGATAGGCTGAACCTGTTACATTTATACCAGTTACAAACAGTGAAAGACTTGAAGATACAACCTTCATTCCTTAGGGCCTGGTTAGATACCAAGGGGCAGAAAAATTTGTTTGGTACATGTTTCATCTGTGCCTACATGTATTATTTTATAGAGTAATCCTAGTTCACCTTCCAGGGATGAAATTACATCAGCCTGTATTTAGAAAATGTCGGTATGTTCATTTAGGTTAATCAAGCATGTACTTTTAATTAGGGAAAAAACACCATAAAAGTACATAGGGAATACAGTTCGTTCTAGATTATGGTTACTGATAATAGTTCAAAATCTGTAGCAAGTACCCACTTGCCACTTTCTTCCAGGTTCAGGTCAATAAAAAAAAAAAAAAAATAATAATTTTTTTTATCCTAAAGCATGATGGGCTAATCTGTGGTTAGACTGCATGTTACCATGCACTCTACGTTTATTAAAATATTACAAACACCTGAAATTTAGAAAAGTTGGATTCCTTTAAACTGTTATCTGTAGGTAGATTTAATCCCAAAGTTTAGGATCAGTAGCTTGAATTTAGCTGAAATTTTCTGCTCCTGTGATCAACATCCAAAGCTTAACTTTGTTATCTTTCCTGGTTATACAGAGACTAAAATTATTTCAATGGCAAATTGAAAAAGACAACTCCTCTTTCTACCCTCTACAATGCACTTTTAAAAATGGCTTTTCTTGTTCCCACAAAAATCTGTTCAAAGTACAGTGTCTTGTTTCAAAGAACATAAATAACTCAGAGCAAGTTACCGATCCCTTGCTTTGATCACACCTGTCCCCTCCTGTACACAGAGTAATGAAACCAATGGGGTAATGCATGCAAGCACATGTGTCAGTAAAATTATCAGCTTTGTGTCTACACACATTTGCAATAATGAGGAAAGAGACACTGCTGCATCTGAACTCTAAGGTTACTTTTTAGTTCTGTAGGAAGAGTGACAGTAGCAAAAAAGATTATTTAATTATCCTTGCTAATGTCTGCAGTGCAAAGGAGTCCATGCTTCTAATTATGAGCTACATCAAGAGAGGGTTTTATTGGATTATTTTGTAGAAATGGCTGTGCACTGGATCAGTCACCATCATGCTGACACCTGGGCAAAATTCAACTGCCTCCACTCATTCATGGTAGCAAAAAACAGCATCCAGAGCAGCTATTCAATATTTGGGATATTGCTCCAGTCTTGCAAGTTTTACTTCATGTAGAAAGTTTGAATCAATCAATACAATTAATCACATTCCCTTAGCTGAATAATCCTATTCAAGTAATCGAGTGAAACCTATTTTTATAAAGTATACAATATTTCATATTTTCTATAAATTAAACAATTATATTTATAGAGTGAATGCAACATTTATGGTAATTTCAAAAATAGTCTACCGTAAACATCTTCTTATATTAACCATCAATATAAATTTTCATTAAAATATTAAATCAGAAAATAACAGCATCAGAAAACAAGATTCAGATCCACAGAACTTAGTATTCTGCTGCAATTTTTCAACATATGCACAATTGACCTTGTGATGATGATAAGACCAGCACGTAGAAGTGCTGTTATTTCTCTGGGAAATGACTGGGAAGAAACGTCACATGTGATGTGGAGATGGGAAATTCCTTAGCGCCACATAAATTTAATTTTGTTAGCAGTTAAAGGTACCCCTGCAAGGAGAAAGGCAGTGTCTCTGCTGTGGCTAACGTGCACTTAAACCAAGGCCTTGAGCTGATTCATCAGTGTTCTATGAATTCTGTGAGAACTGAGCTAACCTTCAGTTGAAGCCAACATTTGATTCAGGAAGAGTATTCCCATTGTCTGGGCCAGCTTTGTTTTACACTAAGTGGCATCTGCCTTTAGGCAGGACAGCCTATGAATATTTTCCACATTGGGGAAAAAAATCCAAACTGATTTCAACACCACATCCCTCCCATAAAACCCCAGGAAACAAACAAACAAAGAAACCTATACTGAATGAAAGGCATTACCACAAGTTACGTGGTAACAGCTTTCTTCTGACAAAGTTTTTTGCTAGACAGGACATCGTCTGCTGAAACCACAGAATCATTTCACTTCCCAGTTTGTCATGAATTTTTGAGTTATATTTACAGTAGTTGTTCTTTTTCCATCTCCCCCTCACACTCTCTAAATCATCTAAGTACTGGTTTCTGTTCAAAGCTGCAGAGAGGTCATGAAAGATGAAGAGGTTGCATGTGGTGGAAGGAATCTCTTCATATATTCAAAAGACATAGTCATGACAAGCCAAAAAAAGTAAACGTTAATTATTTTCCTTAATGGTACACTATCTCAGCTCCTCTCTGCTGTAAACTACAGTCAGAGTAAATCATGAACACTAATGAGAATACAGCAGAGTGAGGACTAAGATACTTTGGGTTTTGGCTCCATTACTGACCATAAAAGGCTCCCAAGGTGCTATCAGAAGATAAATTTTAAATTGCTAAAATAAGCTGGGACTCCCACCACACGTAAGAAAAAGCTGTGTTCATGTACAATTATAGGATTATGAATTATTTCCCTACTCAGCATCTGATCTGTAGGTTTGCTAAGCAGCTTCAGCTTATATTCAGTTCCTGAGGGGGTTTACTCTCATTCTAGATAATTTCTTTAAATTAGTATAAAAAGACAAAACCCCACTGCACTAAAATGAGAAAATATTACTATTCCATTACTTTCTATTTTTTCAAGTAATCTAGCATTCACCATAAAATATCTTTTCAAAGGCCAGTGCTTGAATAAATATATACATTCTAAATTTCCATCATTCTATTTTGCTATATTTTTATTACTTTTTTGCTGTTTGCAGCATCATTTTTTTTTAACAACATATGATCATTCTCTTTCAACAGTTCCAGTCTGCTCTCTTACACAGATTGCAATTTGAATAATTTTTCAATTACATATATTTTATCCCTACCAATCTTAATAACTAAAAATATTTAAATTATATAGGAAAATTCTTAGGTTTTAGGGGGATCAATGTTTTCATAGCCTCCTTGTACATAAGTTTTTTCTACAGACACCTGATAACCATCTCTGTCATTATTTGGGAAATATGATGGTCTTTTTCTATTTTTTATATTGCTTTGTTTTGATGAGGAAGGGCTTCATTCATTTGTTTGGAGTTTTTTTACCCTTTCCCCAATCTGATTTGGTTTGTTTTCTTATTTATAATTTCTTCTGCATGTAGTGAGCATAATGGCTAAATCTTTTTCAGGTTCATCAGAGGGTTAGCCTTTAATCTTACCCCAACATCCAAGAATATGAAAATCATGGTGGGAAAAGATGAAAAATTATGAAAATGGTACAAGAACATAAAACTCTTTTTACTTGTAAGCTTGTACCCATTGATGTTATAATAGGAATAGACCTCAGTGATAACTACAAATTATTTTTAAGAGGTCAAAGAATCAGTTAAGTATGCTGCTTTCTCAACATTCAGGGTATAAACCACTAAAAAGATGTGATAAAAAAAACAGACATATGAAAAAAAAATAATTAAACTCTTCATCTTCATTTTTTCTTTTAGTTTTTCCTTCTTTTCCCATTTGTTTTCCCTCTGATACTTCTTCTTGTATTGATGGCAAAAATCACCAGCTGCTTATCATCAAAATTATTAAGCTCATTATATTCTGAACATATTCTTTTGTGCCAACATAGTGACAGGATGGATAATCTTACATACTATCCTTGAAACTATAGATGGCTTGAATGAATTCTAGCTACTTTGTAAGTAGGAATGAAAAGAAATCTACATTTGTTAGTTATTATTTCTTGGTTTTCTCAAATATTTCTATTAATAAAAGTAAGCTACTAGTGATTGAGGTAATCAAAAATACAAGGGCATGGGAAATCTTCAGATGTAAAGCTTTATTTGTGTTTTCAGCATAGGTTATGGAGTAAAAGTACACTATTTTTAACATTAAATTCCATTAATTTGAAACAATATAAACCACTGCACATTAAATTCTATTACCTAATGAAATCCAGAGATGAGGTATGGCATTCAAAAGGCTAATTTTATGTCTTCTACCATTTTTCCGTTGCATGTCTGACCAGAAGGACCTGTTAGAATAACAATAACATAAAAACACACAAAAAATTCAAAACAAAACAACAAAAACAAACAAACAAACAAACCCCCCCCACAGAAACATAAACTAAAAAGTAATAAAAAGTACTTCAAGTGCATCTTTCCTATTGTGAACCCTTACTCATCTCTGGATGTGGTTGAGATTTCACCTGTATTAGTGGCACTGTGCCTGTTGTCTATGGACATTACCTTAGCAACTTCAATGAAATGTTGGTTTCTCAACCCAGGAAAACCAGAGAGAAAAAAACACTGTGCAGGAGCTCTCTATTTTACTTTCTCCTCATGAGCCACATAAAAATTGTTGCTTGTGCCCATAAAAGGCAGAACATCCTCCAAATGCAGGCTCTGCCAGCAGAAGCTGTTTTACTGCACAAAATAGGTCACTGCACAAAGTATATACACTGGGGTAGAAGATAATTGTGGGCAAATGCAGCAGCATTTGACTTTGTTGAAAGCTTCTGCTCCTTCAGAATGCAAAACTGAAGCCAAAGCCTATAAACTCTTGGACGTTTTGCCCAGATTAACCATCATTTTGTTTATTCTAGCTGTAATTAGACCATATTGCACGACATCATCACACTAGCCAACTTTATTATAACTAAAGATTACTTTTTAGGTATTCTGCAAGCCTATGATAATTGTGGAGTGGTTCTACTTCCACAATATAGTAAAGAATTACTGATGGCATGTGGATATTTTGTTTATTGTTTCCTGAAGGGCTATTTCCATATGATTTTCATACTGTGCAATAAACAAAATAGCTTCATCCCTGAAATAGCTCTATTATGGAAGTTTAAGTGTCAAATGTCTTTCTGTTGCTCAGGCCAATGCTGAAATATTCACCATTAGAGCCAAGCTTTAGTTAGCAGAAAACCAGCAAACTAAACCTTTCATTCCTTAAGTGCTTTTCTTTATCTGTGAAACTAAAAAATGTCTTTTTAGCTGGCACCAGTGGCTTTGGGGAGTGTTTTGCAGCACATTTTTGCAAATGCTTATTTCAGGCTTATTGGCCTCGCAGCAGAGATTGCAGAAGACCACACAATTGGAATGATCATTTTTCTTTGCATTAGCAGCTTACACTTAGAATGGTGGCAGCTAACCTTAGAGGAAGCTGGACTAATGAAAGATGCTTCACGGAAAATGATTGAATATTTAAGAGGGAGTATGGAGGAGAATCTTCAAAAATAAAAAAAAAATCACAGTGAAAAACAATCAAATTGTTCTCCTTTTTACCTGTGTTTGGGTTTTATTCTAATTAGGTCCCTGTTTTCTAGACTTTAATAATTTATAACCACATTGTATGGATAAAAAAATTAACTATTTAATAGCTCATGGGTAAAAAACTCTTTAGATGCAGTGAAACAGATGTTAATATATGAGAGAGACTTTTCTTGCCCTAGTGTTTGGAAAGATAAGTTTAAGCAAAGATATAAGTTTAAGCAAATATGGATAGTAAAATCTAAAAACTCCTCCAGCATTTAAGAGAAGCTTGTGTTCTCCTGAATTAATGTGTACGTATGAAGTGATGTGATTTCTTTTTCTGTATTCTTTGAAAAACTGTATGAACAAGAGCTATTCCTTTAAAAGCTCATCCCTTATGCATTTCTCTTTTGGCAGCTCACTTCATAATCACATCATAAAGTATCATTGAACTAGAGTTAGAAAAACTATTATATCATCTCTTTAATCCTCTTTCAAAGTTAACATGTGATACAGTTCTCCCACAGAGACCAGCACAGACAACTGTCTTCTGCAGAAATTATGTGAAAATATAGGAACATGGGTCAGTCTCATCCATATTCATTGCTTTTCTAGGCACATCTTACACAAGGAATGAATTTGGAGCCATAAACAGTAGTTAAAAATAAGTGCTTAGAATCCAGCCCCATATACTGTTTTCATTACTTGTCTCAATAACACAAAAACAGGGAATGAAAATGCAAAGCATATTGCCATGATCTGCAAGTAGCACTGTTTATTAACACAGTAGTTAAAACAGTTCAAATAAACTGTCAGCCAGCCAAGGACATCTTCTGTGAAAACACAAAAAACACCTACCACATTTTAAATAAAACAAAAAATTACTCTATGGGTGAGTTCTGTATGATATCACACAAGATGGATTAATGAAAATCAAAAGCTAAAGAATTAAAATCACTGAATTATATGATTTTGCTCATGTAGAAGTCTGAGACAAACACAAAAAAGGAAGCAAGCTAAATCTGGAAACCAAAGAATTCATCAACCCTGTGTTCTACACCACAAAGACTGGATAATTGCCACAGTGAATAAGCCTGTTTTGTGTGTTCAGAAGAGTTAAAAAAGTGTCTCAAAAACTTTGATATTTGCTCAGTTAAAGAGCTTTTTCCATGTTCAGAATAAACTAACCCTAGCACAGACACAGCTCTTTAGCAAATAGATCACAAACATTCCTACTATAATCATCTAAAAATAGTCCATAGTCTCTGAATGGTATCACTTTCTTATGATACCAGTCAGTTTGAAGGTTTGGAGTGAAGACATCATATTACACCCTAAATTGTGTAAGAATTAGTACTTCCACCCACTCCATATTGTAGTAATTATTTTTTTTTTAATACAAGTAATTTGATGATGATTCCAATTTGATCACACTAAACTCTTAGAAATCTTCTTTTCAAATGAGGACAGATCATCTTTACAAAATAAAAGATACCTCATTTTCTATGTCAAATTGTTCCTTGCTCTCTGCTGAGACTGAGAAGATGATAGTAGTGTTCCATTTAGCTCCCATTTGGTTCCTTTTGAAGATTAGAGAAAGGGATTATGAAAGCCATATTGTCTGGATGATGACTGAGTATTGAGAGATATTGATTAAACAAAACAAACAAACAAAAACCAACACCAAACCCCAAAAAACTCAACAAAAAACCCACAACAAACAAACAAACAAAGAAAAAAACCCCAACCCAAGCCAAACCAATACACAAAAAAAAAAAACCAACAAAATACCCACAACAGAAGCCTATGAATTCAACATCAGTCACTCACTTTATTAGTCCTCTACTCCATAAGAATTCAAAAAACATTTTAAAAGCACGGCTCATGATTTTTGTAAACTTTAAGAAAAAAAACCTTTGTACAGCAAAATTAACTCAGCGTGTGATTTTTGCAACTCTATGAAAACTACATTTCTGTTGTATAAACTTGTATTTTCTTACCTATGGTTTGTTATTTCTTTAAAATACTAATGCCATGCAATACTTATCCAGGCCATGAATAGGTACTTGATCTAGATCATCTGGCAAAAAAATAATCATACTAAAAAAACCTCCAAAGCCTAATACTTAAGGCATGTTGAAAGCTAAAATAAAAAGAAAATTATCTTGTGAAGCTATATTTTAGGACATGACCAGTATTACTATGACACAGTAAGATTTAATTGCCTGTTTCCTATAATTGGCAACAGTTGAAGAAACAAAAGTGAGTTTACAACTTTCTTTGATTTTCTGTATGCTTGGGACTGATCAAGTTAGGATTGCCAGAAAAATATGGCCAAATGAGAGCTAGTGTAACTCCTTTAATTTTGGGACCATGACTTTAGGTCATTAATGAATTTGAAATGCATTTGAAACAATTTTTTTGTGTTTATCATGGAATTATTTTTGTTCCTAGTTTCATAGCATAAATAACCTCTGTTTATAAACTGAAGAAGCCATGGAAAAAACCTTCCGCATTTCTCAAACATTAATTTTAAATTAATTATTTAATAATTATTTAATAAATTAATATATGTAAAATTATTAATTTCAAAAAATTAAGTTTTCTCTAGCATTGAAAGTCATAGTTAATAGAAATTCTGGACTTCTTGCTTTAAATTCAGGAATTATAGCCTGATCTTTTTCCCCATGCAAAATATTAACCTTTGCCAAGTACATAAGATGATAATTAAAACCAGGTCTGAATCCTTTATCTATCAAGATTTCAAAGATGTTGCAGCAGACAGATGCTATTTCAAGCTAAGATGAAAGTGTCACATTATCACGATCACAATTTATGCAGTACATGGCTCCACAGCCATAGTTATACTGAGGGAAGATCCAAAAATTGTGGCTTTGTTTGAAAAAGGAGAACTTGCTCCCTGCTTGCAATTAGTAGGTGAAAAGCCAGGAGAAGAATTGTGCTGATACATGCTTTGAAAAGATGCCTTACATCTGCAGCTGATAGGCTGGAAGGGAATCAAAGAGCCTCCAGACAGAGCAAGTGGTTGTGCTTGAAAAATGATCGTGATACCTCAAGGGAAGGAATCTCTTCCAAAGGCTGTTTCCAACTGGGGTAGCCAACAGGCAACAGAATCTGGAAATACAGGGGTGCATATGGTTTTTTGGGGAGGTTTTGGGGTTGTATGGGAGGGTTTCTGCGGGCTGTATGATCTTCTAATTTAAACTGCAAGTCAGGAGATGATAAAGAGTGCCCTTCCTCTTCAGGAATCAGCATTAAAAAACTGAATGTTGCTTATCAGGTTATTTTATGTCCTTTAAGGTGAATAAATATCTCTTTTATTCATTTTTATAAATTATGCATTTAAATACTGATGATACAGTCCAAGTCAATCCACCCATGACAAGGTCAATTAGATATTGGATCCTTGGATTATTTGATTTAAATTGGGATTCTTATTTCTCTTCAGCTTCTGTGGAGATTTATTGCAGACTTTAAACACAGTTTAAATAAAATATGTCTGTAAAAACAGATTTCAAAATTGTAGGGCTGTTTTGTTAATGTCATTATAGTTTGCCAGTCAAATGCAAAAGTAAGTAATTTATTTGCTTTTCAAATTTGTGGTTTATTTCAAATTATAACAATGATTTTGATTAGGTTTTCTGAAAAATTCTTGATCACTGTCTGAACTGCTTCCTAAATTACCGTCTCCTGATGATACCATGAACAAAGCATGGAAACTTTTGTCTCACCCCTCTCTGATAATTTCTATGTCAATTATCTTATTACTATTTGATTATTTAGTGTTTTGAAACATGGACAAAAATCTTTATTGAAATTTTAAAATTTCTTTTAAAAATTTTTAATTCCAGAAGGACTTCATAACACGATTGTTTCTTAGTATTCAACCCTAATCCCTAGTGTTTTGTAGGTAGAGAGAACATTTTTAATGTTTACATTCCTAGAAGAACTTTCTTCTTTACCTTCTTTACCTAAATGTGATAACAATTTGCATGACTATCAAAGCTGCTGTATACAGGTTGACATTATTCAGTACTCAGATAAGGTAAACCATTTATCACTTTGTTGAGCTCTTCAGTCAGTCTACAGCTGAGCAAATTTCTTTGGCTTGCTTTTCCCAGGACAGTTATTCTAGATATATTGCCTTCATGGGAGATGTTAACCAAAAGCACTGCTTTCTTTCAGCCTTGCCCTGAAAGTCCCTCTTGGCATATAAGAAATATGAAACACATTGTTTAGATTTCACCAAACCTAAATCACCACAAGAAGGATAGAAGGGGCAACTCAAACATTAACTAGAAATTTAAGTTAGGAAAAGGCAAACCACCCAGGAGGGAAGCTTTCCTTAGATATTTTAAAATAATAAATAAAGAACTACTCTCTTATCAAATGCAATTCTTTCACCTTGCCAACCTTACAAAGCATAAGAATAATACAGTTGGCTCTTCAAATCTCATAAAATTTGGGAGTTTTTGAATTCCAGCTTTCTAATCCCGTCTATAGCTGCTGTCTACCTGTGAACCTGTTATTGAAAGGAGATCCAGAGGGACCACCCATCCAGAGTCTGTATCACCAAGCAGAGAAGTGCCAAGTTTAACTCTTAGGGGAGCTTTTGCCCCCACAGCATATCCTATGCTTCTATCAACCTACAGGATTGAGTGACAAGAGATTTAATGGTGTGTAATGAGAGGCTAATTCTTCAGGAATTATACTTGGGGGGCAAAGGGGTCTCTATAGCAGAGCAGTGTCAATGAAAATGCCACAATGGTGATATCACATCCAGGTTGCTAAGATTACCACCTACTGATGTCCCAAAGGTGGAGACCAAGGAATGGAGTTCATAGATTTAGCCACGAGTTCATGTTACAGAATGCAACCATATGTTGGCACTTAGGTGGAGGAAGAAAAACTTCCAGCCATGGAAGGAACTGATAAGACAAAGTGGGGAAGACAGAGATGTAAAGATACAAGAATATCATTCTTAAATTTACATAAAGGTCAGGGGGTAAGATTAATTGTGTTTTTCAGAGTAAAATAACTTTTCACTTAAACATGTTGAAACACCCACATACCAGATATTCTACAGATTTTAATTTGTAATTTATTATTCAGTACATAGTTTAACATGGTAAGCAGAGGCTAGAAAATAAAGTGTAATTGCTTGTAATTGTTTTTAGCATGATTTGTTTGCCTAGATTAAACATGTAGAAAATTATTTACGATTAAAAATGTGTTGATGGTAAGTTGAATGCATGAGTACTCTGGTTGCCTCAGGGTGGGGTGAATGACTCTATTTTCACACACAAAAGTACTTGACCCAGGGAACACATTCAAAAATTGGGGTCAAATGTGCACCAGCTGAGTTAATTTATAAAAGCCTCATTTGTCAGAAGGGAAAAAAAAAAAAGAAATCAAGAAAACGATGGGAGAAAACCCCCAAACTGATGAGATCCTAGATTTGTACAATAGCTTCAGGTGTAAACAACAGCTGCTAAAGCAAAGCATTTCACTGTGTCTCAGTAACACAACTTAGAATGTGCTTTAAATCTCCTCAAGTTCAGTTGAATACTCCAGTGTAAAATTCATTACTGAAAACAATGTCAAGCTTTTGTTTCAGTCAATTCTCCCTTAAATGTTCCATGAACAGTTTTCTTATTTGGTGTTTAAGTTCAGAAAAGAGATCTATGAAAGGTTGGTAAAGGTTAATTAATAGAACGATGTTGCCAACAGGGCAAGCACATGGAACAAAAAGAAAGAATGAGTTTAGAGAGTATTTTTGAAAGACTTTGATTTTTTAAAGAAAAAAAAATCAGAGCAGCAGAAAAGGTTACAGAATACTGAAAGAGGCACTGGATAATCATAGTGACTCTTTTTCTGTCCTATAGGGTGAGTCCTTATTTAAAACGGAAATATAATCATTACTACCTTATCTTTACTATATGGAAAAAAACCTATCAGCTATGACTCATGTTTGTCTGTTTATATATGTGCTTTAAGGCATGAGAGGACACTTCATGCAGGGAACTAAATTCTTTTTGTACACTTGATCACATTTTTTCTGACTTTTATTTACCCTTCTGGGGTTATGAATGAAAGAATCACTGCCTAAAAACTAAAAAAAGAGAACTGAAATTCATGAATTCAACATCTTCTGGTGACGACTGCATGCTTTGTTTGTGGAATTTATACCAAATTTTAAGATAAATTGTTTTTGACTCTACCTTGTAATATTTTCCCACCGATACAATGAAGTTTATCCAGACAGCAGTGCCCCCCCATATTATTTCCACATACATTTCCACATTCTACATACAGTGAAGTAAGTTTTAGTTAAAACAGCTTTATTTTTCCTAAATAAATAAATAATGATAAAATCACACAAGCATCAATAGGTGTGACTTTTTTCTTGTGAAACAGATTGCAACAGAATCTGATTATTTTTCTTCTACATTTTCTTACCTGGTCATAATCCAGTTGAGGAAGTATGAAATCAGTGCATCAAGCATTTTAGACACCTTTAATCTAGCAAATCAAGGTAACAAAAAAGTCATTCAATAATATAGGTTCAATGCAGGTAAATTCATGCAGTAGGTTTATGGTTTAGTTCAGGCCATATTTATATGTACATGTTTATATATATATATATTCATATATATATATATATACACTCAAACTACAGCAGTTACTGGAATATTAAAACCATAGATAATAGGTAGATAAGAGTTATACTGAAAATAACTACATATATATTTCAATTGTGCATCTAAATTCACTATGGACATAGGTTTTTGCTTTCAATCTCAATATAGTTCTCATTTCTTGACCCTGTCAAAATTTCATTTTTTCCTCTTTTGGTGGGTGAAATAGAAATAAAACTAAAACATAACTACATGCATTTCAGATTAGATGTGGGTAGTGTTGCTTTCACACTGAAATAATGTAAAAAAATATACTCAAGAGGACTTGATTCTATGAAGATAACTGTGCTATAACTCATGTCTTCTACAAATTTTACACATTTCTCCTCTTTCTCAAGATAGTTACGATTTACAATGCGTTATAACTCCCTTTGGATTGGTGTACTTTGGATCCATCAAGCCTAAGAGGCCAAATTTAATGCATTACTTCCAGACCTAGTGTATTCAGCATTTAAGTGGGAGGAAGGAATAAGACAAAAGAAAATATCATCAGTGACATTGCACAGGAAATTGACCTATAGCCTGGCCATGGGGTGAGTGATACTGCCCTCCATCAAGGTATTGAATAATATCAGGGTCAGTGCCCTGATTCAGGAAAAAAATAAACATCAGCAGCAAAAATGTGTAATCTTAGGACAATGAAGGGTGTTAAAATTGCAACAGAATATGAAAGTTAAAAATACCAATCACCATATTCACTCTGCATTCTGGATTCCAGAGAGAGAAGTAATTACTCTGTGGATCTGATTGTGTTACCATCTCATCAGAGATCTATTGGAAGAATAGATCTTTGTAGAGAAAACCCATTAAAGCCCAGGGACAATGTAAAGGTCTTCGACATCTCTACCTATTTCACTATGAGCCTTGGCATTAAGGACTCAGTACATACCCCAATCTTTTCATTTTACCCTGAAATTACTTTCTTTTTACTCAATGTTCTAAAAATGTGTTGGAAGTGTACTAATAATTTTGAATGTATCCATGTTATGTTTGCTGACCCTATGAGACTTTAGCCCATTCTCTCCTTGGAGCCTTTGGAGAGGCTTCCCAGAGTTCATGAGAATCTTGGTTCCTCAGTGTACCCTCCAAGGACAGAAAAAGTCTTTGAGCTGAAGTTGATAAAGCAGAATATGTGCTGCACCTCTTCAATCATTACCAAGATGTCTTTCAGCCACAAGTATAGTGTGAAACCAAATTTACTCTCTTATTAAGTACTATCTCTATTTACTGTGCATTTAGATTTAATATATGGCGATTTGTGAGGCTTTATTTGTATCTGTTCTGAATTTACATAATTGGCAATGGCAGTTTGCTGAAACACATTAAAAGCAGTAACAAAAAAATGATGAACAATAATTCAGTTTTGTAAAGTTAGAATTAAGAAATATGACTTTAGAATTAGAAATAAAGTTTTGATTGTTTTAGAATAGCTCATAAGAAACACTAGGTTTACTATTCTTTTCCTTTCCATAGAAAAACATGCTTACATCTAGAGCTACAAACCTTTTTCTATATTAATTTAGTACTATTATCTGAAGGAAATGCAAAACTGAAGATGAAAATTTGTGAACCTTATTGGTTGTATAAAATAAGGTCTTTTTAAAAAAAAGTATTTCACATTCTAGTTGTATCTGAATTAATTTATGAAGATATCAATTACTGTAGATAAGTACTGGTATAGCAAAATGTACAGGGCTTTCATACTTAACCTCAATAACCTTTACTGCTGTTATTCTCCTTTTTACAGTCATATCTAAGCAAAGTTCTCCTTACATCTTTCCTTGCAATAAGAATGAAGAGAAGCAGAATATCACAAACAATTATAGGAACTCATTTTAAAGTCATAAAGTAACATTTTGAAGCTTGGTGAGATATAGAGTAAAGCCCAGTCTTGCTGAGGACTTTTGTGTTTGGCTTCAAAAAGAAAGAATTTAATACAAGACCTTTTACAGATGTCTATGTGTGTCACAAATAAAGAAAAGAGAGAATAAAAACAGCATAACCCTTTAATTAAAAAAAAAAAAATCATGTTTTGTGAAGGAAATGCAAAGGTTTATTTGTTAAATTACTTTTAAATGTTCATATCTGGGATTTGGAGAAGTGTTTTGTCAACAATAAGCTTTTGATCTTTAAATGCTTACGTGAAATGCATGTCCCTGTTTTTTTTTGGGTTTTTTTGTTTTTTTTTTTTCCCAAAAAGCACAAAATTTGTCAAATGGTGTAAAATCTAAATGCCCTCTTATTTTGCAATGGGATATAGTTTTTGATTTGTGAACAGCAAGAAAATAATTAGAGAATCACAGGTCTGAGTTAACACCGGAAGAAACCCTTCTGATTTGATGAAGCTTAAATTTGAGGTTTTACATTCAAATATGAAAATTGAAAAATTAAGGTAGTAGCCCACGATTTTAAAGGAGAAACAAGAAAAAGTTTAAATATAATGTAAAAAACTTTAGATTTTCTACATATCTATAGCAAAGCAATTAATTTTTAATGTTCAAAAGTACTATATGTAGCTAAGAAATAGTGACTTAAAAAAATAAAGAATTTAAGGTTAGGAAAACCTCCAGATAATTCAGTAACTATTCCAGTTTGCAAACTTTTGTTATATATGGACCTGTGAGGTTTTTTGAAGGCAAGTGTATGCTCTTTTCTTTTAGGAGTTTCATGCACAGTGAATACTGCTTAGCATTGCTTTTCCTACTTAGCTATTGTTGATCTCTGAAATGAATCTCTCCAAAGCTAAAACTATACTGATAAAATAAATGGTACTAAGAAACATTTCCAAGCACTGGGAAGTTCCATCATTGTACAGTTAAATTTTCAAAACTTGATATGGAAAAATTAGAACTGTCTCAAATATCTCCTGAGCATAGCTCAGAAGACAACAAGATAATGTAACATTTATAGTTGGCATTTTACAGTCGAGGACCTTAAGATACTGAGATTTTTTCTTACTATTGATGGAAGTATTTTGCTGCAGCTCAGGACTCCAGACTAGAGAATCATCTCTCCATATTTAATATGCTGATATAGAGAGAGCTTCAGGATCTTAACATCAATAGTTTCAACTGCAAAAGGGATATAGTAAAAAAAAAACTGATTCAAAAGTAAAACGAGCAGTCTACACTGATGGAACAATGTCAAAAAAATTTTAACAAAATAAAATGGGATGGTACAGAGAGATATAATGAAATTACATACCAAATGGAATCACAATGTACAAATGCTGGTTTTTCTAGTTCCAAGTAAATAATCAGGAATGTCTTTTGGAGAAACAGACTTTACATGAAATAAATTATGAGCAGGCTCCATATGAAACAAAATATTTTCCCTGTGCTCCAAAATTTACTATGAATCTATTCATAAACCTTGTTTTTACAGTCACTCTCAAGAGCTTGAATGGATCTGAGTGGTTTTCAAGGCCCTGTGTACAGTAAGAATTTTTGAACAGACAGAAATTCCACATGTATGTTTTTAAAAAGCAAAGAACTCAAAACTGGCATTTAGGATCCAATAGAAGCTGAAAAATATGCTGCATAGAAAGAAAATCCTCCCCAAAAAGATGACTACCAGTTAAGAGCACTGAAAATGTTACAATCAATTAAGGGTTCCAATCAGTGTCTAAAAGGTCATTGTATGTCCATCAAAGAAACAAAGAAATATCATGGAAAATATGTAAACTATTAAATGACCTTTCCCCTTGTACTCTCCCAGCTTGTGGCCATCATCAGTTTAGAGTATTTTTCATAGGGCTAAAGTTTGGTTATAACTACGTTAGCTGAGAGTGTTTCTGACAGGATAGTGAACTGCAGTCAACTACCAGATGTAGCATCTCCTGGGTTTGCACAGGCTGTTGATGACTTCTCTGACAGGACTCCATGACCACCAGCTAGAGTTCACAGTTTTTAGAAAGTTGCAGATGGTTCTAGACATTACCTATTTTTATATTTATTTTTATTATTTTTAATGTGTTTTTTTTTTTTTAAATGTCCGGGTGAATGAATATGTTTATGTGTGCCTGCCTGTGAAAAAAGAAAATATTCAAAAAACCATCTTGCTGCACAGTCATCTGCAATTTCTTCTTGTAAGAAATTGGGCTAAATTTCCCATGTTTTCTTTCTGCATCCTAGACTATCAACATCAACTTAAAGAAGGAGCTTCCTACAATCCTTCCATACAATATTCCACCTTACGAGGAATATTTTCATATTAGAACATTTAATACAATATATGACATTACCAACTAATGATCTATAAGATTTGCTGCTGAAGGCACTATGCCTAATGCAAGAGAATGAAATCTTGATTTTTATTCTGAGTTGAAATAAGAAAATGAAACTTTTAATCACTATTAATTTTAATTAAGCAAGTGTAAGCAATGAATCTATCTATACTTTAAAATTTACCATTACAGTTTACTGTGCTTGCACGTAGTGGGACTCGATGACCTGAAAGGTCCTTTCCAACCCAAATGAACCAATGATTCTATACCTGACTCTTTGATTCTGAATTCAAATGATCTGCACGTTGAATGAACTAATGCTATGACACCTCATTACAAAATCAGGACAAACCCTGATTCTGGTTCTTTGTGAAATCTATTCTCTCAGATGCAATGATACGGAAAAGGAAAAAGTAGCAAGATATAAGTTCTGATTATCATAAGAATGTGATTTTGTTTTTAACACTGATCAGTTTGTATGCTGCTATCATCTCAATTCATCATCATTAATTGACTTTAGGCAATTCATAATGTGTTACATAAATAAAATCCATTAATGACTTGGACACAGATTCTTAAAAGCACTTAGGCAAGTTAAATCTTCTGGATTGTAGGGTGAATTGCTATTCCTTTTTATAGTGTTGCATAAATAATTGTAAACTTTGAATACCTACCCAAATTTAATTAGCTTTTACTTCCAAACCACACCTTCCATTAACTCAACCAGGGCTGTGCATATGGAGCTACACGAGTGGTTTACATCTACACTATCAAATTAACTATGTAATGTGATGAACTTTGCATTATTCCATCCTTAGATAAACAGATGCATGGAGATAGAATGTGTGAATCAAAACTGGCCTAATCTCTGACTAAACCAGAATTACAGCAGTGAAATCAACATACGCTTTGTGGGAGGTTTGGGTGATGAACAAGAGTTCAGAATTTTATTACCAGAAATTAAACTGAGGCCTTTAATTCTTGTGAAATGATACTGTGGTACTTCCTCAACAGGAATGAAACAAATTGATGTTCAACTACAGCAAAGTGGTTGTACATGAATGCATGCTCTGTGCTAGAAGAGTGCACATTTGCCAGCTAATCAGAATGGAGATTTTAACCTTGATATTATCTCTCTAATGCAGAAAATAATGAATCTGTCATATGAACTTGAGTAGAGAGGTTAAATCTCAAGCTTATTCCATATGTTTGTTACATATTCCAGAGGGAGTTGAGATAAGTAGCTTTTGCATATTACAGCCAGATTCCATTTCACCTAAGCCAGGTTTCTTTTGTGCTAAAATGAGAAAATCCACATCTATTTGCTCCGGTTGTCTCTAATTTTATCTGAATCTATTTCACTCGCATCATCCGTCTTCAATCAGTGCTCCCAAAGGCCAGAGCACATCAACACCACAAGAGCAGTTTCTTGCAAGGTCTACAATTATCCAATGACTTGGTATGGCAGACTAATCACATTAAATTGCAGCTATATCCTTTCAACTGGATTCCCCAGCTCCAAATAATCAACATCACAGAGGGTCAGGTTCTCAGTATTAATTCTCTCTGGGCAGTAAGAATGAGTCCTGTATCATTCTCACAGCACAGTATTTAGCATATCTCAGTGTTTCAAAAACCATCATATTTTAAAATCAGGTCCCTTGATTCTTGGACTCCTCACAAAAAAAAATACACTTACAGCCTTAAATTTTAAGGTAATTACAATTATGACTTGCCTAGGCCATAAAATGGCCATTAGACAAAGGCTGCATATCCAGAGATAAGCTTGCCAGCAAACCCTTAAAGAATGAAAAGCAGAAACAGGATTCATAGAACACCTGAGATACTGTTACACATATATCTCTAATTGATATTTTAATCTCTAAAACAGTTTTTAGTGTCTGCTATTGTTAACCTTTCAAAACTTCCAATTACTCTATAAAAGGATGTAGTTAAAGAAACAGGAAAAAAAGTTCCAATTATTGCAAGTGAATAACTTAGATATTTTTAACACAAAATGAAATCAGAATGAATTTGAAAATTTCCTTAGAGTACTCCGGTAACTTTGATATCCAACCAATTTTCTGAAAATATGAAATTAATTCATGGTAAATTAGATTTCTTTAGTAGTCCTAAGCCATCTGCTTCACAAAATCATTCAGAACAACCTCTAAGTATATGGGATTAGTATTTTAAAAGTTCTGGATAAATTATGAAAAAATATTAAAAAATTATACAAATGAGTAGGCATCTATAAGCAAACTGTTAAACAGAAAGTTTCAATTCATTTAGGTAGACCCCAATGTACTAGAAATTTTGCAGCACACTTGTGACTTTTAATTTAAAATTTTAAGAAATAAATATACTCCAGAACTAAGGTGATTGTGGTAGTGATGTTAAACACCTGAAACACTGCCACACATGCAAAAAGATTTTAGAATTTTCACATGGAGAACATCCAGTGGTGCTGTAGAAGTTTTGGACATTAATTTGGGGACACCCAGAATAATTTACTGAGTGTCAGTCAGCAGAAAAAAAGTTTAATGTTGTCATTGAAGTGTTCACCAAACTACTGAAAAGAATGAACATAACTTATGTCTTCAAACAGATAAAATACATTGAGGAAATAATATGTTTAAACAATTTCAGAAAAAAATACCTCTTTCTTCCCCAAAACGACCTAAATTACTAAAAAGCACTACAATAGAACTGAAAGATTTGTTTAACTGCTCAAATATTTGACCTTACAGATGTATTTCCTAAACTGCCTAAATATCTGTGCACAAAGTAAACCCATTCTGCATCAACAGCACCAAGCACAGGACAGTAGCTGCATCATTTCTCTCACTTTCAGACATGCAGAAAATGGCAATGAGGGTTTTGCTTCTCTTTAGCAAGGTGAGTTTTATCACTGCTGTAGGAAATGGGTACTCAGCTAGCTTTAGGCTTTATCCACCTCCAAAAATGAATTTACAATTCTTTTACAATGAGGGTGTTCTGCAGGTTTATGGGTTTAGTCTTCTGAATGTGCCAGCAGTTGGTGATTAATCACTGTATTAAGAAAAAGGAAAAAAAAAAAAAAAAAAAAAGGGCAGAGAAGGCAGGGAGATAAACCTAAAACTGGGCCTGGAAGAAAACAAAGAGGACATGCTCCTATATAATCTTCAACTTCTTCAGGAGAGAACCACCTTGATTTGGTGTTGTTTATGCAACTATTTTCTTCTTTGTATCTTTTAAATCCAGAATAAATAAGAAATCACTAAAACATAGGCCAGAGCAATATAGTGTGTGTATATATACAGCAGATAAAGGTCTCAGTGGGATGAGAAATAAAACAGTTATACAAATCACTTGACATTATTTTTTAGCAAGACGTTAGTTTGTTTGAGGTTAGGAAGGTCTAAAACAGCTTAGTTTAAAACAGAGGTGATTCACTATGACAAAAGATAGTTTCACATCACTCAAACACACATACATCTTCTAGAAAAATAGTGTCTGGATGGCAGTTGTTGCAGTTGAATAGTATTGTGATATTAAATAATAGACAATTTAATTAATATATTTGTTATTCTCTTTTAGCAACTACTTTGCTACCTGGAAAAGCTCTGTAAGTGATTCTCTCATTAATCTTACTGTGAAAAGGGAGATAAGGAAAATATAAAACCCACACACCTGCATTCTGGAATTGAGCTGTCTGAAAAAATGAAGGGAGTAGCAAAGAGCAGCTACAAAGCAGGAGGACTTCTCTTCAATTATGTAATAAATTCAAAGAAAATGACAAGAGGATGAGAGGTTGCACAACTCAGGAAGAAGAGACAAAACAAGAAAAGCAAGAAATAAAGACATTTTGTGACCATCTAGGTAGAGGTATGTCAACACCTTGGGAGGAGGAAGGAAGCATTAAGAATCATTCCACCCACTAGCATTTATTTCTCAAATTGCAGGTTTGGTGTTTAAGGAATTTAAAACATCCATTAGCTTTTCACAGGAAGAATAGATAATGAATTATAACTGCCAGGAAAGCAGTGAAAGGAAACCAATATTTTTAGACCTAATTTAAGGATTTATGCTATAGTTCAGATTATAGAGCATCTTACATTGGTTGAGTTAAAGATGTAGATTTTGGATCTTCTTATTCAGGCTGATTAATATTGCCTCATTGAAATCTGTAGTGCTATTCAGAAATAGTTATGCTTTTGGAATCAGACCTAAAGAAAACTAAATAATACTGCTATTTCACTTAAGGGGTGGCACGGAAACCTTCTTAATTTAACATAGCAGTGTTAGAAAAGCATACATAAATTTCACTATTAAAGCAATTTTTAGTCTATTTTTTCTTAAAAAGAAAAAATATGTCTCTAATGGCTCACTGTAATGAAAAATAGGCACAAAAATAAATATTTGACCAAATTCTTCTGTCTGTCACACTGACTCCACACAACTGATTCTACTGGGGGTTCTGCTGCAAGAGACAGAATTTAATGCATTACATTAATGAATGATAGAAATTTCCTTCCCTTCTCCCTCTTGTTCTGCTTTTGTATTACTAGGTTTTCAGTTGTGCCTTTTTCATATTTTTTTGTCTTTGAAAACACTGATAGAGTTTGCTGAAAAAGCAAACTCTGCAACCCCACTCCACTATTCACAAAGAACATGGATTTGTAACATCTCAGCAAATAAAGATTCAGTATTTGGCTCAAGCTATAGAGCTTTTGGTTTTTTTCTAGTTCTTAATGTGCTGAGTTTGCTGCCTTGAGTAGTGCCTGTCAAGCGCATGGGGATTCAACATTGTAAATCAGGCCCAGAGAGAAAAGCAGGGGCTACTAGCTGGTGGATTGCATGAACAGAACTGTTTAGCTGCCCTAAACTCTTCAAAAGAAATCTTAAATTCAACCCCAGATATGTGTTATCCCAGTACAGAAGAGTGAATTTCACCCTCAGGGAGTGTATACTAGCTCATATAGTAGTCTTATTGTGGAAAGTTCACTTCAGACTCAATTTACAGTATTCCACTTCTCTCTTGTCTCCCCTTCCTATCCTGAGGCCAACAAAAGGAAATCTGGTTTATATTTCTCAGCACAAGATTTGTTTTCACCTCTGACACACAGGGAACAATCCCTCCATGCAAAGGCCTGTTACCAGCAGTGCCACACTTCTCGCCTCACAGGCTGATCCCTCATCATCTGCAGATCCTTCTGCCCAGCTCCAACCAAATCAGCCACACCTCTCCTGATAAAGGCTTATCAGCAATTTTATTCAGGCAAATGAAAAAATGCACAGGATCATCATTCTTGACTTAAATGGAATCTTATCTCCCCAAAATTATAAGGCACTCTTTCCTAAAGTGGGTGGTTTCTGTTACACATCTCTGTGTAGCCAAGTGTCAGAAATCAAAGATAGACTAACTTTCTGTAAATGCTATGCTCCAGAATCAACTTTGCTTCAGCAGTAAAACTTTTAAAATGCAACAGCTGAGTTAAATACAAGCAAATGGAAATTACCAGTGAATCAAGCTTCAATCAGTGACAGAATGCTAAAGGAAACTAACAAGTGGTGATAAACCCTATGCAAACTTCATTTTCAAAGGTGTCTGAGCCTGCAGAGGTGTGTTAAGGAAAAGTCATGTGGATGAATTGATCCACGTTGGATCCTAATGGAATTTACCTTAAACTCCATAATGAAAATGGTGCTCCATGGGCTTCTGTTATGTTTGAAAAGCAAACACGCTCATAAACCTCCATACGATTCTGCAGAATCACAAACCCATGAGTTAAAAAAAACATTAATGTCACTAAAAATTCAAGATAGACCTTATTTTTGGCTCATTATAAAACCATGCTCATCCTTGCTTTAGCACAGAACCAGCTTCTAGATCACCTCAGTCTAGCCATTCCACATTTTGCTCATTTTATGTTGCCTTTTCAGGCATTGGGAGGCTCAAGTCCCATAAACGTCTAATGCTCATGCGCAGCATTCTGCAAATGGGTTTGTAAATGGCCTCTCTGAAACCATTCCTATTTTTAAAACTGTGCATGGTAATGCAGCTGGATTAAATATCATTGTTCTAAACACTATACAGGCAACTCCTCCTCAAGGGTATATAAGCCAAACAGACTAAACAGACAGTCTTGGAGAGGAATCAGAGGCATAACAACTTGTGTTTAGCTTATAGCATTGCTACACTTCCATGTATGAAAGCTTGACTTGTTTTTCTTAAGAATCTTTAAGCATTGGTCTAAAGCAGTCTGACTACTGTCAGAAAACTCTGTTTGAAAGTAGAATCAAGAGATCTTTCCAAGTTGCTAAAGCAGCTCTCTGGCACAACTGGGAATAAGCCTCAATTTTCTGGAGCTCTATTTTATTAGTGTGCTCCCAAATTCGACAAATTACTGTTCCGGTGACAAGCCCTGAAATATTAAGCATATGCATTCTTGTAGGAGCAAAGATTTTATAATCTGAGACCTTCCAGTTTTATTGATATTAATCTTTCCACAATGTCTCCAAGTCCACAACATCTTTCAGTTACATCAGACTTACATTTTCATCTCTCAGATGCTGACTATGCATAAAAAGTGAGTCATCTTTTCCTGCATGTGCTGGGTTAACTCTGGCTAACAAACTCCCAAGCAGTTTCTCACTCACTTTCTCCCTCAGCAGGAGCAGGGAAAAAATGGGAAGAACATGGAAGAGCAAATCCATGAATTGAGATAAACATAGGGAGGTCACTTACCAGTTACTATCAAGGCAAAAGAGATCAATGTGGGGAAAATTAACTTTACTGACAATTAAAATAGATAGGTAATAAAAAGACAAGCATTGAACTTGATACTGATCTTTCCTAGTCTCAATTTTACTCCGTTCTTGTCTTCTCTCAGCCTCTCTCAACAGTAGAGGGTAAAGAGAAATAGGGGTTATGGTCAGTACATAAAGCTTTTTCTCACCTGTTCTCTGCTTATCCATGGGCTGCAGACCTTCAGGAAACATCAGCTGCTTCTGTGGGCCCTTGTGGACCATGATGGACACCACCTCTGACCACGGTGTTCCCTCTGCTGTTTCTCACTTTTTTTGCTTCTCCTGCCTGTGTGTTTTTTTGGTTTTTGTTTTTTTGTTGGTTTTTTTTTTTTACTTTTCTTATATATGTTTTCCCTGTTTGGCCAAGGGGCTCAGCTGTGCTCTGCTGGGTCCATTGGAGCTGACTGGGATCAGCTGACTCTGGTGCAGGGCAACTCCATCCTCTCCTCAAAGAGACTGCAGGCCTGCAACCCTGTTGAAGTTAACTTTGGGAAGTGTTAGATTTGCTACAAATTAATGGAACACTACAAATAAATATGTTCTTCCAGCTAGTTTACTCCTTTGTACACTGCACAGTCAGCAAGTTATGCTGAGATTCATCAGATAGGTTGGTAGGTCATTTGATAACCACCTTTTCATTCTACTTTTCCTTTATAAAATCATTCAGAAGACCCCTTTTGACACCCTCCTCAAAAAAAAAAAAAAAAAAAAAAAAACCAAAAAAAAACCCAGCATACATAATCTGAAAAGAAAAATTACTTCTACCAACCAGATAAAAATTTCATGACACAAAAATCAGTTTCAAATTAGTGCAAATGTGGAGGATGTTCACCTGTCTAAACATGACATTTACATACCAATAGCTGAAAACCTGTTATTGTTTTCAACAACTAAAACTTGCTATTGTACATCAGATAAGACTGACTAGATGTAATGAATAAATTACTCAGAAAGCTAAGATGGAAAAGACAAAGAAGATCATTCAAAAACTGAATATGATGTAATTTTCTTTCAACTCTGTTTAAAAGTTTTAACAATGCAGTGTTAAAATGAGAACAATCTGATTGTACATGTGTTGAACTTTTTGAGATAATGAATTCAATAAATAGAAATCGCAATACTGAACTGTTGACATATGATCAGGTCATAAATTTGATGCAAATGAGAATACATCATGACAGAGCTGAAAACAGATTAAAAGCTTCATTTAATTGCATACATCAGCTCACATATACTCTAATTCATGTTTCACTCCAGTAAGCCCTGACCTGATTTCATACTTCTTGTGAGAAATAAGTTGATTTTTCAGAAAAATTCCAACATTTTCAAAGGACTTCATCAAAACCAGTTATAAAATATTTGTTTGAAGGACACTGTGTTTTGATTCAGTGACTGTGTGTATCTTCCAATATAGGTATTAGGGAAGGAGATTATGTGCTTTCTTCAAAACCTAGCTCTTCCTTTTTAAATCTTATTTAATGGTGGTATTTACGTTATCTTAGATAAAGCAGTGGAATAGACATTTGCCTTTTATAAGTAGGCTTGAATAGATCACAAAAGCCTTCCAAGGACTGAATTTGCTGGGCTAAGTTCCAAATTAGAATTATATCAGTTTTATATTTAAATCTATCAAAAATAAAGAAGCACTGCAATGAAATGAACTGTACTGAAAATGCTGTTTTAAACAGCAGCCTGTCTGAATAATACTGGTCATCTCAGGCAAGCAGAATTATGCCTATAAGACAAATATATGATTTATTATGTGTTTTCCCAATACATTAATTAAAATACAACTTTATTTCTTGTTTTTCATTTTAAAAAACTCAAAAAAGAGAACTTCCACATTTGTCCATTGAATCCAGCCGCTAGACCCAGAAATATTATAATCTCCCCAAATGCTTTATAACTAATAATTGCTGCTATTCTACATTTCAGTTATCACGGATTGAGGGGAGTTGAGGAGGAAAAGAACAGAGATAAATGTCTGAGTAGAAGCAAGTGTTCAGGACTGCTTTTTCCCATGTCAGTGACTTCTCAGCTCTTCTTCTGACATCACAAATCCCATAGTCCTTATTGCAGAGTACTCCACCCAGAATGGGACCCTGCAGAATGTCCCTATTCAGAACAACCCTTAAAGTCAGCACATTTGACATGGATTTGGTCAGGAGGGCATCAGTCCCTTGTCTCAGTGCTGGATAAGGACACTAAACACCAAGCTATTATGGAGTAAAGTGGTGGGTTGATAACATGTTTTAAAATAAACATCCTGGCCTGCACTTTCAAAACTTAATTGCAATTCTCTTTCCTCAGGAGAAATTTCCCTACTCCTGTTTCCCATATCCTGTTATTCTGCATGACCAAGGGAGAAAGAATCAAGAATCAAGGCACATAATTTGATGCTGTGGGCACTTTTGATGTTTCTCTTTTCATGAATGGTCTTAAAAGGCAATTCTGCAAGGATGACACAGCAAAATGGAAGGAATTCCTCTGTGAATTTGAGATTCTGCTGCTGCAACTCACTGTGAAGCTTGTTTGGTCCAAATCTACAAGGCTATTGGTTTGATTCCCATTGAAAAACAACTGTTTTAAATTATGATAAAATGACTGAATCCTTCTGCAGATTTGGGACCCCACTTCTTCTAAGGGTTTCAGCCTACTAAGCATTGATTTATGGCAGTTGAAATTTTGTTGGATTTACAAACTAATACTCTGCTAAAAGGATAAAATTTTGTCAATAGATATTAATCCATATTGTTTTCCACTGAGGCATGAATTCTATGGTAAATATCACTTTTATTTGGGGACAAAAGAAATGTGCTAAATGCTGTCACCCCACTTGGGTATTTTCAGTAAGTTCCTAACAGCTTTTACACTGCAAGAGATGGTTTCCTCAATAACTGGTACTACTTTTAGAGATTAGAGCACCTGTATATCTATATAAGCTCAAACTTTTAATGTTTTCATTAAGGGGGGCATCTTCCAGCATGTCTTCTGGAGTCAGGCAGAAAGTAGGGCTAATTCTCCAACAGAGGGAAAGAACTGGCAAATAACCACAACCATGTCAGCAGATTCAAGCCCTAACTTTCCAGGCTGCTACAACAACTAAAAACAACATATCCATTTCACCCATGCTCTATTCTGAAGGTTCAGGAGGTGAGAGGCAAATCTTGCTATGTATAAACAATCATCTACAGTATATTTGACAAAGAAATTTTATTGTCTTAACATGGCTTGGCTTCTACCACCCACAGTGTAGAAACACAACAGTGAAGCTTGTAAACCAGCTTCCATCCTGTTCTAATGATAGTTTAACAACCAGAAGAAGTATAATGTTTAAATATAGAATTATTTCTGTTTACACGTTTAACTATTCCTGGTGTTATGGGGACTTTGGCAGTTTACATAATATCCTTGGAACAATAGATATGTGCAGCCTGCACTGGGTGAAATGATACAGCCATCCTTTAAAGGATTAAAAATTGTAGCATTTTTGTTGATTTTTTAAATGACAGCTAATTCTGTCTTTGATATGCAATGCCTGTGTTGGCAGCCTCTTGAGGCTGACAGCATCTAGACTCAGTTCAGGAGCTCCAGCTTAAATTTGATGCTCCATCCAGACTTAGAGGCACCAGGCACTATGGTGATGTCTCTGCTGGTAAATAAAACAGGGTACAATGCCTGCAGAGCAGTGAGTATTTAAATTAGAAATGCTAAGGTGAGTCATGCATCTGAAATGCTCCTTTTGTCTCTCATGGATTTAAGTTCTAAATATAAATGCTCCTATATGATACCAGGAATAAGAAAGGGGATTCCCTCCTGGCTTTTGTTACCTCCTGTCCAAAATTAGTTACGTCCATTAAATGTGACTGGCTAATAGCATATTTGGCTAGTACTTAGCAATTTTCCCTGGATATTATCAATGGTTTGGTTTTTTCTTTGCATTGTATATAAAACACACTCACTGTTAAACTGAGACTTGAATTTACTTATTTTCTCCAAAATTCAAAGCACAATTTGGGATTTAGTTTGATGACTTCGTGCAACAAAGAGTTGAACCAAGACTAATTTTTTCAAGGAAATTTGTGCTCTGCTTTTTTATCTTCATAGAATTATATTTTACTCTATTTATTTATAGCACTGACTGGATAAATGACACATCTTTAATCATATTGTCTTCAGTTCACAGTAGGGTTTTTTGTTTCGATTATATTTTTTGTTGTTTTTTTTCTTCCCAGCTTTTATATTGATGCTGATCCTTCACAGATGCATTCAAAAGTACAACCAGACTATCCCATTGCTAAACTCTGATAGGAAAATAAAAGCTTTTATTGTTTTCTCACTTTTGAGAAAACCTATATTGGATGAGTCAATTTCATGATTTCCTTATAGATGTATGAACTGTGATGCTTGAAATTTGGTCCAAGGTCATGTGAGGCACAGCCAAGTCTCACAGCCTGAAGGGTCAGAAGGTCAATATGAGTCTCCATCCTGCTCAACAGAAACCTGAAGACTCCTGAATATCATTTAACTAAAACTTTGACATCTCTTCTGACTCAACCCCCAGTAACTACAGTTGAAGTATGAAGTGAAGCCCTTTGAGAATTGGTTTTGCTCTCCTTAGTTACCTTTTCTAAACCCATATGAGTTCGTCTTGGAACACCAGGGGCACATGAGGTACAGGTTGAATGCCACTATACTAAAATAAATCTTAGAGGTGAAAGCAAAAACATGAACCAGTCTTGATTTAAAGAATCTGCTTTCATTTTTCAGTTATTAAAAAAAATCCCTGAAATACAGAGGATGCTGCCTGACTTTTCACAAAAGCTGCATCAGAGAGATTAAAAAGAAAAAAAAATCTCTTCTAAAGTGATATGTATTTTCTTCAGTTTCCTAAAGAAAAGCCAACATGCTTCCATGATTTTCAAATCAAAGGTCACAAAATTTTCTTTAGAAATTAGTCAGCTGGAGATCTGAGCTGTTACTACATACAGGCACTGTGCTGTTACTACATAGCATGGATAAAATGCATTTGGCCTGCGTGTGCTCTTGGTTTATATCAGCACATATATTCTCCAGCACTAAACACAGCTGTGAAGTAGTGAGTGAAGGAAGAAGGCTGTGTGGTAGTGAGAGCACTTCCCCATTTCCTAACCCAAAGCACATGTTTGCATTGAGCACTGCTAACAGGCAACCACAGCTCCATTAGCCACTTCTTTTTTCCCCATGCTTGTTAGGTTTTTTTTAGGATGTCTGAGAGCTAAAGAAGCAACAAAGGAGAAAGAAAGAAAAAAACCAACAAGATTTAAAAATTCAATACAAGAAAATGCAAGGATGGATTTCCATCTCACGCCCTAGTAAAGCTTATTGCCACAGGTCAAAGGTGGAGACATTTAAAATTGTGATTTTGAAGGGTGGTGACAATTTTGTATCTCTGTGTTTATCACTCGTACATCTGGTTTATATCTGGGCATGGTTATAATTTGTTAGCATCTTGAAGTATTTTTCTTTTCTTTATTATACTTTAGTACACTGTGTCTAGATGGATGTCCTGGCAGTTAATTGACATAACAGAAAGGATTGCAAATATTAACATAAGACAAAGCAATATATAAACTAATCCTAGGAATGTAAGGATGTTGTCAAAGATTGTTAAATACAGGGTGAATAAAATGATAAATAGACCATAGGACATTTAATTTTGAGAATAAATTGATACAGAAATTATATAATTAATCAGTTACAGCTAAACTGTGAAAATAGAGTTAAATCTACAACTTCTTTCTTGTGAAGAATACTTACACTTAAGAGGCATCTACATGGCTGCTGTTAAGCTCAAAGACAGCAAAGAATGCATTATTGTTAAGGTTTATTCAGAGGGTACACTAAAGACACATAAGGCTAAATTTAGTACCCAAATCTATGAAAATAGCACAAACTCAACAAAAACTGGGTGTTGTTACACAGCAATGTGACCTAGTAATTAAGACATTGAAATTTTGAAATTGGCAAAAACAGTCTGTCTTTGAGTTTGAAGACATTAAATCTCATATTTAAACTTTCTGCTAAAGACTTCCTGGGGTAGAATATCTCTTTGTGTGCCCACTACACCTCTGAGCCACCAGCATCAAAACCGATAAAATAAACTTTAAATTTTGGTATATGTCCAGTCCAAAATCTCAGGAAAAACCATGTATTTTTTTTTACCTTATATGCACTCACTATTCCTGTTTTTAAGAACATGCAGTAACATTACTGTTTATGACACTTTTCTATTCACCTTGAATCCAGTGACTATAAAATCTATTCTGGCAGGGAATTTAGTATTGATAAACCAGATAATATTCTGACACATGTTTCTGAAGTGATTCTAGATGGTTTTAAATTAGGGAAAATGTGTTCTAAAAATTGTATAGCAAAGACAAAAGCAAGTAAACCGAAATTCTGTTACCTAGAGTAAAATATTGTACAACAAAATACACTTTGTTATAGGTCATTCATATTTAGTTATTCCATACAAATTAACCTATTGAGTGCAATAACCAAAATGATGAAATAAAAGTTTGTCCTCTTTTGGGGAAAAATTCAGTTATTATAATGAAATAATTTTTGAGTAAATATGTCTTCCCATTACATCATGCAAGTTATTAAAAAGGTCATGCAGCTTATCAAAAAAGACATATAATGTTGCTTCAAAATCTAAATTATCATATCCATAAAAAGGTTTAAAGTAAAAGTTGGAAATCCTCAACTTTCTGGTAAGTAACAAAACATAATCAAACCCACTGGGTCCTCATTAATCTGCCCTAAACTCCACTTCTCTCAGTTAGAAACTTCAATATATTTTCAAATAATGCCCCCAGAAGAATTTATTGCTGTTTTGTCTATTCTCATTTCTAGACTGGTATATAACATACACAATCTTAAAACACAGTAAATTTTGAAAAGAGTATAGAACTCTTGCCTCTTATCAGAAAGTTGTCTGCATGTTAGGTTTTTTCTCTTTCACTCACTGATACTGTATTGCCAGAAATGATGTAATGCTATTCATATCATATCTCACAATAACACTTTTCTACAGTAAACCTTAATCTCCTAAATCCAGTGTACAGTGGCTGTCCAAACAGAATAGATCTCTCTTTTTTTTTCTTTTTTTTTTTTTTTTTAATAAAAGCCAGGTGATAAAGTAAGTGCTTCTGATAAATGAGAACCCTGCAGTACTGTGGATCTAATCCTCCCATAGAGAGAAATATTTGACCAAGCATAATATGTTTCTTATGAGGAAGGTATCTTTCACAATGGAAACAAAGCATGGAATTTCTTTAACATTCCTTGCATAAATATTCTTATAAATATAATGCATATGGAAATAATAACAGAAAAACCCAGCTACTTTCATCACTCTTTTTGACCCAGGAAACAATAAATAGGTAGAAATCCTGGCCAATTTTTCAAAGCTTGATGTCTGAAGGTAGCCCTATAAATTTTATCTATGTGAAAGTAATTTTCAGAGGTACTGAGAATTCACAGTTCTCACTGATTCCCACATGGATATAGGTACTTATTTCTGGACACACAACTTAGAATTTTTTGGCATGTAATTCAGCTATATAAATGCAGGATTTCACCCAATAAAAACATGAATGAGATTTATCATTGATTCTCCTGATATTTACTGTCTCTATCTAGCTACTAGTATGGTTCCATCAGTGCAGGTTTTGAGCACCACCCAAGGTTTAAAAATTAAAACCCATAAATCTCTCTTTCTTATTTCCTGTCTTTCCAGCCTAGAGAACATGGGTTGATTAATTTGTTTGACTATTTTATTTTATTTTATTTTATTTTATTTTATTTTATTTTATTTTTAATTCTGCTTGAATAAAAACTCAAGAAAAAAAAAAGAAAATACAATCTTTCTGAAGAATAATTTAGCAAAACCCAAACTAGTTTTTAAACAAGCTGGAGGCTGTTACACACTCCTGAGAAGCAAAGCTCATACCTCTGAGTTGCATCCTGCTGTGGCTACGCTGTCTCAAGCATGAATTGGTTCCTTTACAGCTACCTTGGGCTAATCCTCCTCTCCAGTGTGGCCTGTAGAATAGACAAGCCATAAATTAAGTAAGGGAATTTCACTGTTTTGTTCCAGAAGTGATGAGGCCTGCAGCCGTGCTCTCTCAGGAGTGAGCTGCACACACATATCCACTCTCCCAGGCTGCTCATGCCTCAACCAGATCCACTCAGCACTGAGTCACATCCATGGCTCCTGGCTGGCCAGCTCCACTGCCTACTCCACACCTTGCTCATTGTCCTCAGTGACATTTCTCATGCTGGGGGGCAGACAGGGATTAGGAATTTTTCCAGAGAGCTGAAGGACATAAACCCCAAAGGAGTGTCCTGTAGCTAAGCAGAATGCTCTGAGGTGAAGCAGCATCTCTTGCTACAACCTGTCTCTTCCATCATCAGGGAGTTTTCCCATGTTCTTTTGGACATTTCCTCAAGTCTCTTCTCGCCTTTTTTCCTCCAGAGATTATAGTCTCTACTTTGGAAAAGTACAAACATCCACAGTACTTTATATCCAATTAATTTTCTGTGAAAATTATCATAATTAACCAAATCAACAAATCAACCATTAGCTTATATATGTACATGAAAACCTCAAGAGGGAGGTCCTAAATATGCCCTTGTGACCAGCATGGTCAGAGAAGGAAATCCTGGTGGTGTGTTCAGGATAGCAGGTTGCTAAGCAGAGTCTGCTGTTGTTCTTCAAACAAATATTGGCCTTCTTGGTTTAGGAAACTTCATTCCTGAAAATGTAAGAACACATTAGTCAAGTCTATGAGGGGATAATTTCTGCAGCAGCAGGAGAAGGTGTGTTTTCTGGTAGAGGAGACAGTACTGGCAGATGGAAGCTGCCTTTTCAGGCATTCAGTAGCATTGACGGAAGGACTCACACTTTGTTACCAACTTCATCATGAATTAGCTCTCCAGATAGGACTGGGAACTTTATGGAATACTGCTTCTCCCAAGTGCTGCTCCTTCCCTCCTTCCTTCCTTCCCTCCTTCCTTCCTTCCTTCCTTCCTTCCTTCCTTCCTTGCTTCCTTCCTTCCTTCCTTCCTCCCTTCCTTCCTTCCTCCCTTCCTTCCTTCCTTCCTCCCTTCCTTCCTTCCTCCCTTCCTTCCTCCCTCCCTTCCTCCCTCCCTCCCTCCCTCCCTCCCTTCCTCCTTTCCTCCCTTCCTCCCTTCCTCCCTCCCTCCCTCCCTCCCTTCCTCCCTTCCTCCCTTCCTCCCTTCCTCCTTTCCTTCCTCCCTTCCTCCCTTCCTCCCTTCCTCCTTTCCTCCCTTCCTCCCTTCCTCCTTTCCTCCCTTCCTCCCTTCCTCCCTTCCTCCCTTCCTCCTTTCCTTCCTCCCTTCCTCCCTTCCTCCCTTCCTCCTTTCCTCCCTTCCTCCCTTCCTCCTTTCCTCCCTTCCTCCCTTCCTCCCTCACTCCCTGAGGCAATGGGAAACTACTGGATACGTGGCAATTCCACATTCCTGCACAAGGTTTGTAGAGATGCTGAACAGTACAGAGAATGTTCATGATATTTTCAGGAGACAGAAAATCTTCAGGGGAAGACAGTGGAAAAATGTTGGTGATGCAACACCTCAGATACTACATGACAGAAAACAAACCAGTTCAAGTTTGTTGCAATTTTTGCTCATCTCTGGTGAGCAGACATCACTAGCATACTAAGAGGAAACAGAAATTATGATGTTTCTCCATGTCAATGCATTGGAATCTTGCTGTGCCCTAACGAAACTACATTTTTAGACATTGATAACAAAATAAAGAAAAATATGCACAGCTCAGAATTTACTAGCACATAGCTGTCTATGTAGCCATAGCTTACAAAGGGTTTTTTTTTTAATAGTCCAGCAAGTATCTTTTGTACTGTTTGTCAATAGTCATAATATGAAGAAAATCTGCTAAATTTAGCTTGTCCCTGAACTGATTTTACACCATTTTTTTTGTAATGTGTAGAATTTTTTTCAGCAATATATAAGTAACAAAAGTACCAAAAGGTCCTTTGTGAAGCAATGAGAACATCTAATCTGTCTTACTAGAAAAGTCAAAACAAAATATAGATAGGAAAATGAAAGGACAGAAAATTTTATGTAAACTTTGAAAAATTAAATCTAGAGACTGGACCACTGCAGCCATTAAGCATGTCCATGACACTGTATTAATTTTCTACCCTGTGAGAACAGGAGAGCTTGGCTAGATCTCACAGACACTAGCACTCCCACACCTGGCTGCTAAGTGCAATGCTGAGGTGTTTATGCAGCCACAGCCATGAGCAAGTCAAGGATCTCAAAAAAATCTCCAAGAACAGTAACATTATTTGCTGAATTTTCCCTACATTGCATGCGACGCTTGAGACAGAATCAAGAACTTTTATCTCAGTCAATATATCTGTTTTCTAGATAAATAATTTTTTTTTTCCTTAAAATCCATAAATGTTTCTGAAATATACTCTCCACAGGACAATCAAGATACTTTCAATGGAGTTACACAACCTGCTACATAAGGCAAGTATCTGATGGATACTGTATAGTAAAATCTTCTGTATCTCATATTCTGCCATATTTTAAGCTATTTAAGTATTGCCTGGTATAAGAACTTGGACTCATTCCACATAGATTTCCACAAACTATTTCTCTCTTTTCCTATATTTATTTTTTTAGCCAGCCTAGAAATTTATAATATTTTCCTATCCGTGGGACTTAAGCCAGCACTGGACAATATTTCATCACAATAGCAGATCATGAAAAATAATGGTTGTGTCAATGTTTGGAAATGGCACATTTGAAAGTGAAGTCATTATTTATAGGATCAAAAGGTGTCCATATACAATGATCTCAGAGTTAGAATGCAAATTAAATAGGTATGGGGTGATTTTCTCTGATGTGATGCCCTGAAGCTTAGAGAGGATAAAGCAAGCCTCTTGCCTCCTCATTGAAATACTTCTAAGTAAAATCATGGGCAGTCAAGACACCAACTTAAAAATTTTATCCGTTTTAGCTGGACTCGTTCTTGAGCCATGCATTATCCTGGAATATGCTTTTGAAGATCTTAATGGTCTAACTGGCAGAGGCTCCATAATACATTATACCTGGATCTTCAAACACCTATCTCACTTCAACAAGCTAGGGGAGACAATTAGAATAAATATTTTACTGAAAATGTTCTAAGCTAAATAGCTGGCTCTGCACTATTCTTTCTATTTATGGTACCTAATGAACATTAAGACTATGCTGAAAGTATTCTAACAGATGGATCACAAGGAAGTTCTGTACATAATTTACATTAGCATACTTAAGTTGTTCACAGCAAAGCAAAGATTTCAGAAAACAAAAGTATTTTTTTTATTTCTTACTATGAATTTGTTGTTTTGTGGAAAACAGTCTTTCCAGTTCTTGTGATTTTACTTCATTTCTCATTATAATTGTAGGTCAGTCAATTTGGCTGCTCATAAAACAGAGGTATGCAATTAATTCATTTTTCACTCAGAAGGAAGTAGAGAAAAAGGAGAGATAATTTTCCCTCCTTCTTGAACAGAAACTAATATCAAAGACTCAAAAATCTGGCAATACATTTATGTATACCTTGGAAAATGACTGTAAAAGTTGTATTGTTGCTAAAAACATTTTAAAATGCTGAAAATCTAAGAACATTTCATGCTTACACTGAGGATAGTAAAGATTGTAGAGTACTAGAGGTCTGCACTATTACAAAGAGCAGATTCATGTCTTTAGGGAGTCTGAGTTTGTGCCAAGCAGAGGAGACCACACAAAGTCTGTAATTACTGTCTTGTCTCTGGCAACTCTGATTTTTTTTTTTTAATTTGCCAGCCATCATACATTGCTGTGGAAATATCCAGCATATAGGTAATTTTGTGGATCTGACTGGAAAAAAAAGAAGAAACCGTGAAAGCAGAAAAATAATAAATCAACTACCATTTTAATTTAAGAAACTTCTAATTGTAACAGTGACTCACTGTAATTAGCAGCCTTTTCCTTAGATATGTGAATGGCCTACAGGCAAGAAGACTGATTCCCTGTTCACTGAATCATCACACAGTGCATTCAGTGTAAGGCTTAAGAAACCCCAGTGCATTCCCCTAACATAGAATTCCCTGATTCCTTCTGAAAATAGATGTTTACAATGAAGCAGAGGAATTAATCCCTAAAAGAGTGTATTTCTCTCCTCTCACATGACCTTGACCCAAGAGGGGTGCCTGAGGAGGAGCTGTGGGTGTCTGTAGTAGATAAGAACCTAGTCTGGGTACCAAAGTCCACTTGTGAGAAAGACAGAATACTGTGTTTTGGTAACAATGCTGCTTCTGGTGTTTGAGTTAACACAGTAAAGCTGAGCTGGTCTACACTGGCTGTTTACATCATAGATTGTTTTTTATCATTTCTGTGAGTAAAAAAAGAAAGATAGGTCTTTTGTTTCAGGTAAAACCTGATAGAACAATAGAAAATTGCCTCAGGCAGCACTACGGAGGTTTAGAGTGGATATTAGGAAAAATTTCTTCACAGAAAAGGTGATCAGTCATTGGAAGAGACTGGCCAGGGAGTGATGGAATCATCCTCCCTGGAAGTGTTAAAAAAAACATGTAGATGTGGTACTTGGAGATATGATTCAGTGGTGGACTTGGCAGTGCTGGGTTAATGGTTGTGCTCAATGTACTCAGAAGCGCTTTTCAAGCTTAATGATTTTATGATTCTGTGAAGGTGGGGAATCAGCCTCAACCTGTCAGGGGTACATGTAGCTTCCCTGCATCACATGGCATCTAAATTCTAAAGGAGCCAGAGACTGAGTGGTTTCTCATGCAACTTTATACCTCAGAAAGCCAAGATATTTTTAACAAGATACCAGTATTTTCAAATAGCTGTTTCATATCAAACACCTATCATTTCCATGTTGGCCTTAGTTCTTTCAAACAGATTGTGAAATAGAAATAGAGAGTAAGTTTCATGCCAGCTAAAATGGCTGTTGACATAGAATAACTCAGGAATGTGCTTTTGGCCTCCATTTTATAGTGTAAATGTGTGATTCATTTTGACAATCTAAGTAATCCTTTCATGATCTTAATTTTTTTTTTCCTTTATGAGACTGATCACCTTTTCACTTGTTTTGATCAAAAGCCTAAAAGGTATGTTCTTTATTTGTTTTAGGCAGTTTGGCCATCCTTTCTAGTGGCCTGGGAAAAAAGAAGGAAAAGCCTAACAGTGCAGGGAACAGACAGATGGTTACAGTTTCCTGACAAATTATTTATTTGAATTCTTAAACACTCAGCTCTTACTTATAACTTCTTCACTTCAGTTTTAAGAGTCCATTTATCAACAAGAATGATCACATATTGACCATACCAGGACTCAAAAGCAAATGTATTCATTTGTTCTCTATACGGAAATGAGTTAGTGACAAGTGAACTGATTCAGACAAAGCACCCAAACTAAGGCTCCAGTGCAGCATTTGAACTCTAACAAAAAGCTTCTCTACATCCTTTCTTTCTGTCTTTCTCTAAACCTTGCTTGTAGCCTCTTATTCAATATCACATTCCCTCATGTGGATTTTTCCTTTCAGAAAACTGATTTTAAAAATTTTTTGAAAATCTAAAATGTCTTTATATATATATTTATTTACACATACCAAGAAAGACCATTTTTTATCAAATTTAGTATTTGCAATAGGAAAATCTTTGAACATGAAATGATTCCATAAAATCATTTCATTTAACATTTAATGAGAAATTTTGCCACTGGATTTGAGGTAAAGGTGCTGATCACTGGCTGAAAAGTTTGCAAATCTTTTTTTTTTTAAAAAGGAATTGACTTTTCACCCACAAAAGTAAATTTTAACTGTTAAGATTAGTTTAAAAATTTCTGTTGCCTCCCTGCTCTCTGGTAAGTGACATATTTGCACTCATCAAATCCAACAATGCCAACTGGTTCCCTCCTTGCCCTCATACTCACAATGAGTCTGTGCCTCAATCAATAGCTAGATATTTCAGCTGAAAATAGTGAAAGCTGAACCTTAAAGTAGCAAAAAGGTAGGTTTCTTTGTTATTTATTCTTCAGTTTAGCATGACCAAATCTCTCAGCCTCTTGGTGTGAAAATTTTTTTAGAGGTAAAATTTTATCTTTGCATTTATCTGCGCTGGTATCCTAATTTAAATGAAATATAGTTTACCAGGCAACATCCACTGGAGAACTGACACACAGATTTGTTGTATTTTCCTTGTCTGGTTTCTCTTCCAGTACAGTGAAGTTTTGCTGCTTTTTGCAGACATATGGATCAGTGTTTATTCTGTAAGTATATCCAAGACCCATTTGGACCTTCAGCTTGTATTTTATCTCATTAGACAGTGGTTGCAAATACACCAAATTCTCACACTGCACAAATGGAGTATCTTCTGTCTCCCAATGGAAACATCTGGGGGTCCAAGCTGGAAGCAATCTTTCCTAAATGTAATGTTAGATGAGTGAATGTGTGTGTGTATGTGTGTGTGTGTGTGTGTGCTGTCCTAGGTTGCTCTCTATCATAGGATGTGAGCTGTAGTCCCTTTGTTCCCCAAAGCCTCCATGAAATCTGCAGTAGCATGAAACAGATGAAAGAGATTTCAGATTGAGGGGCAAAAAAGGTGTTTCTCCCTCAACTCTAGGCACAACACATTGACTGTGAATGTGCCAGTATCTTAAAAACCAGGTCCTTCACATGAAAATTTGTCTGACATAGCAATGGCCATAGCAGTGAAAAATTAAAGGCTTGTCAAAGACATCCAAACCCTCTCAGCCTAGTAACAAAAATATCCTTTATTGATTCTGTGAGTAACCAGCATTTCAGTGACACAGGACCCTAGCTGCAGAATCAATATTTAGAACATGATGAATGTGCACCAAACTAAGAAAACACACCCATCAACCCTGCATCTGAAGTTCTTCTCTAATGGAAAAAATAACCAAGTGATGTAAACAGAAAGGGCAAATCAAGTGACAATCTACAAGACCACCCATCTGGGCCAGGCAGTGTGTTCCAGGGTTATCTGGCTGCTTCCTTTGTGCTGGTTCACACAGTGACTATTGCTCTAAGTTTTGTTGACAGTGACCACAGCACTTTCTTTAAATGTAAACATTCCCAAGTTCCAAGACATAGTTCTCAATGAGTTTGCTAGAAAAGCCCATATCCTCATAGGTGGCTTAACTATTGCATTTCTACAACACAACCTTCCTTTGGAGTTTCTGTCAGCAGAGTATGTGTGATAGACTCAGGTTGTGCAATCACAGTTTTTGCACTATATTTCTATATTATACCTTCAGAAAATTACTTTTAAATCAGTTCTACAGCTTTTTGATGAGAATTAGAAAAGGTATCCCATGTCAGCTCAAAAAAAGAAAACTAAGCAAAAGTTACATGCAGCCAGTGTAGAAGAGGAACATCCCTGTAAGCAAAAATAAACACACTAAAATATTTAATTGAATATTAAAAAAATGTCTAGTCCTCTTTATGGAATATAGGGCTTTGAAATAGAATGATCAGAGGAGTTGGATAATTTATTTTTATTGTAAGCAATCAAAAATTCAACCATATGAGTCAGACTCTTCTTCACAAGAAATAATACTATGCTCCAGTAACAGAACTCATGGTTTCAGTGGCCTACTTTTAGAGAAAAAAGTACTCAGCGTGAGTCACAAACCCTAAATAATGCAAAGAGCTCTTGCATCTTCTGCTTTTAGCTATTTGCTCTCTTCCCTAATTTCAAGTGCTGGCTGCAAGTTGCTGGTGAACACCTGAGCTGTCCATAGCAGACAGATCTGTTACCAGCCAAATGCCTCATTCCTTCCTTGAAACTGTTGAATTGTTACCTTTACTTCCACCATCTGGAGTCCAAGCAAAGTGCTAGAGGATAGTGATTGATAAACAACCTATTTAATTACTAAAAAACATGATAATAAGGGTCTTGGGGCAGATAACTGCCCCTTTTTTCCAGTTTGGGAAAGTCATACTTTAACAAGCTCCCAAACTGCTCTGTTGCTGACTATAGAGGGATGGCCAATAAATGGTTTTACTGATCACTGGTTGAGAGCTAAGCTGTGCAATTATTCCTGGCTCTCCTGAGGCAAGCACACAAGGGAGGGATCAGCAATACACTAGGAGCCAAAGTAACGCCCTTCTCCTTTTGAGAATGATATCCATCTCCGACAGCAAATATAAAAGCAGTTGAAACAAGATTTCATGGGCCTCAATTCCCACAGCTTTTCTGGGCATCAGATTTGATCACCATTGTAAAACATTCTATGTGAGTAGCTGGGACATTGTAAAAAAAAAAAAAAATCCCAAACTCCTTAGTTCTGTTGTTTAATTTAGAAAGTGGAATGAATCAGTTTTGTGGACAACATTTTGATGTGAAGCAGACAACTTTTAAATCAGTTTTCCACTAAGTAAAGAGAGAATCCTACTCCTCTTTGTTGAGTACCCTGGTCTATGTATTGTGACTCCATTTCTTTTGAATTACTAGAAGAGAATAGTGGCTACTATTTAAACCTGGTTGAAAGTCCAAAATCATTATAGGGTTACCGAAAGAAGGGAGCTGCCTTAGTATAGACAACTCTCTAGGAGTATGACATTAAAGAAATAAAATGCAATTTTTAATAGTTTTCACATCCAATATTTCTGTTTAGCTTTTTTTATCTTAACAAAAATTATTCTCTCCCACAGCAACATTAGAAAGCTTAGAGACTCCTCATGAATATCTGAATTGTTCTTTCTTTTCAGAATACATGAGATTTAAGTTTAGCCCACAGACTCCATATGTGCATTTATTCCTGGGCCAAACACACAGATCATTTTTTATTATTACCAACAATTATCCATAATGCATGGCTACTAGACAGTCTAGACTCATGTCACTGACAAATGTCAGCATAAAAATTCAACTAGGTTAGCCTTACCACATTAAAAAAGAATTTTTCAGTTTACAAAACATCACAAGCCATAGGCAGTTCAGAATATATTCCTGCACTGTATAAAGCAGAGTGGAGATGTATCTAAGGCTCACACATAACTCTGAGAATGTTCTTCAGCTCTACATTGCAGACATTTCGTATGTCTGGAAAAAGAGGAATATTCTGCAAAAGAAGGGGATTAGAGGTTTTCACATGAGAGGCATAGGCAATTACAGAAATATTTACTTAATTTATTGCTGAACAAAGAATTTCTGGGTACTCCAAGCAAATGGGCTCAGCTTGAATAGCTCAGCCAGATTTAATACTTCACTGAGTCATGTATATGGGTTTGTATCATGGCGATACTGACCATCATCCTCCAATAACTACATATGTTTTACATCAAGGTCATCTTTCAGCTTGGATAAGATTTGGACTTACTGCAACAGTAAACAAGAGGTTAAAGATAAAAGCTTTTCAGTCCTTAAATTAGTGCTATTTCCACTTCACATCCACTCAAGCACCAGAGATTTCTCTAAAGCTGCCAGTGTTATGCTGCTCTACTGACCCATAAGTAGCTGATATTTGGTCCCACTCCAGTGTGTGATTTAGGGGTTACCCTCTCACTCACAGATAGCAGGTGGTCTTTTTTTTACCATAGAACTCCCTTAGCAACCCACACTTCTCCCTCTGCCAGGCTTTCTCTTGTGGATGGTGAGGGCTTCAAAACACACAACATTCAAAAACTTGGAGGTCAGAGCTGAAAAACTGCAGTCAGCTGGGAATTATATTGTTTCCGGAACTCCAGGAGGAGAGGAGTTTGCCTTTTAAATTCCTTGAGTTCTGTTGAGTTTTGGAGGGAGAAAAGTAATTTCTCTGTATTTGGAAAAATGTAAACATTTCTTTTCCTTTCCTCTTGTGAAAGCGAAATCTTATTATCTCACAAGGTCTTTTGGGAAATGTTTCAAGGTAAAAGGAACATTTTGCTTTTTTATCATTTCATAAGGTGCTCTTATTATATTATTCCACCAGACAATTTAAATTGCCTGCTAAAATGCATAATTAATACTTAGACTACCTCTAGACACCTTGAAAGACTTTGGGTGTACCACACATATTCTTGGTAAGATATTATCCTTCAAGTGCAGAGAACAAACACTGCCATAGTCATAGAAAGAGTTACTGGATATTCCTACAGCTCAGCAGAGTCTGGTTTTACACACTGAATGCATACTTAAACCTACATATGGAGGCATTTTCATATGCCCTGTTTTTTTAAATACTTGTTTGTTTTCAAGTTCTCCAGAAACTTCAGAGAAAGGCTGGCAGGAAACTTCTTGAGAAGTCATCTTTGTCATCAGTCAACAGTACCCAATTTGGCCTGTCTGCAAAAACTTGACTTTTATTACAAAGAAAACAACCTCTGACACAAAAGTCTGGCTCCATATGCCATTGGCCAAACAACTTTTTAGCATGCAACAAGGGCTTTGCTGGCCCATGCCCCTGCCTAGGCACAAGGTAGGGAGAAAAGTGGATGCTCTCCCATGGAGTTGGGATGCATCGGAGCACGCAGCACAGTGTAGGAACTGAAACTGCTCCTGCATCTGATGATATTAGGCAGAACACAACCATGCTTGCTCTGTATGTTTACTGCTTAAGGAAATATAAGAATGGTTTTAAGGCTGTTATTGTTTTGAGATTATTGAGACCAAAACTCTTCTGTGAATTTATCACACTCCTGTATAATGGTGAAACATTTTTTTTCTCCAGTTGTGTGGAAAAAGTGGCTCAGTAGCTGACATTCAGGGAAACAATATGCTATATACATCCATACATCTCCAAATAGCTGAAGTCCCCATGTGAGAACCACACAGCCAGCATCTGCAAAAGTGATCATACTTAAAAATGTTATAAAATATAATACAGGCTATATGGTCAAGGGGTTATTTAAGCCTTCTTTGTTATTCCGAGCTCTATTATTGTCTAGGTGTCCAGTTTTCAGAAATCAATGTGAAAATCGAGAAATTAAGTTAAAATCTGAATCTGCAAATGAACTTAGCGATTCTACATTTGCTGATACAATGCTTAACTTGAGATCACTGCATTGATTGGTACAATACTTAACTTCTAAGTGTGTGCCCGTGATGCAGTCTGTGGCAAGACTTTGGTTAGATATTTGAGTTCTGTGTACAGTGCTCCTCAAGGTAAGTGCAAAAGCCACCTGAGATCACCAACCAAAAGAGACAGTAAGAGACATTTAGAAAGAGACCACTAGAGCCTCCTAAGGAGGTTCATATTCTGTGTTCATGATGAAGTTCATTATAATGTTCAGTCAGAGTTCAGAGTTTGGATTTGTCTCCTGGGGCTGGACACCCAAGTTGTCAGTTTCTTAAAGCACGATGTAATCTCTTCTATACAGATAGTTCAGGGGGGAATCAGAAGACATATGTTCAAAGTTCATCTTGTCTCAAAAATTATTAATTTCAAATCCACACCTGTCACTTGCCCAGATAAGAACGGTGAAACTGTGTTTCAGGTGAAGATATTGACTTTGTTCCACTCCTTAGCAAAAGACTCGTGACCCAGTGAGTGACTGGACAGTCATTGGGCAAAGTGGAGACCTGAACTTTGGTCCCTGCTCTCTGACTTAGAGGTAGTCCTGCTCCAGAAGCAGAAATCAAGTTTTCCTTTCTCATGCAGCACCTTACTATTCTCTCCAATATTGTTCCATATCTAAGGTATTGTTGAACTTTCTGGGGTGGATTAGGTTTCTGAGACACAAAGTAAAGAACTATATACCTTAGAAAAGAAACCCAAAATATTTAAAATGTCATTAAAGTGTTTTCTCTGGGAAATAATTTGCTGAACCTCTCTCCTCTGCCCATAAACTTTTCCAGCAGTGCAAATGCTTGTAATTTTAATGCTCCAGCATAGACAATAGCAATGTTTCTTCTGATTTACATGTGCTTGCTAACTGGTGGCTGCAGGCAGATGTGCTCACCCCATCAACAAACCGGTGAAAACTGGCCTGGAGGTTTATTTTCCAAGGTGATTGATAACCACAAACACCTGTATTTAAGCCAATAGTCATCTTAAGAATTATGTGAAGTAATGAAAAGGCAACAAATCATATCCTTTCTGCTGAACTCCTTGACAGTTTAATTCTCTGTGATATTTTAATCACAAGACTGGATGAATCTGGCCAGACAAAGAGGGTCATCTTATATCAGTTTTATTAATCTGTGACACCAAAATTACATGTTTCTTTTCACCTGTACAGATATGGTAGCTTCTTAGTATTCCATTTGACTTGAAAAATAAGAAAGGAAATTTAAAAAATCAAACATGACAGCCTATGCAGACAAATAGACAACCATCAATGGCTGTGAATTCAGAGACATTTGTCAGTGGGGACAAGGTGCAGTTTGACTGTTCATAAAAATCCTGGGGTTTGTGCCCTATCACTAATGTCACATGTTTTAGTAAGGAATAAATTAGATTTCTATCTAATCTTTTTCTGCTCTATAATGCATAAATGTTACATATACAAAAGAGAGTGTAAGGCTAACACTTAAAAAATTAATGAAAATATGGGCAGTACGCTGACTTTGTTGTATTTCTGTTATTTAATGGTGGAAAGGACATAGCACATAAATAACCTCACTAGCATAGCTGTATCAGACTTTTGCTACAGGACAGTTATGGAGTGGTGAAGGTTCTTTCATTGCAATTTGATACTGAAACAGCATTAGGAATGCAAGGCCTATCTGACTTAATAACTGAAAAACCTATGTGTTACTATGATCCATAATTATCAATGCAATCAGAGCTTTAAATTAAGGTATTCTATTTATAAGGCAAGTACATGAATGCCATATCACAAAGACCAAACACTAGGATACAGTACAAACACTAAGGTTATTTGTCACTCTGAAAATTTCCCTAGAATTGTGGTAAAGTTACCAGAACATTAAATATAAGGTATAACAAGAAAAACATGTGCTTGGGTTGGACATGGTGGACATTGCATGGCAATTTGTAAGTGAACAATAGAACCACAAGATTGTAACTCCTCTTTCTGTTTCTAGGTGAAGACAGTAGACAGCCTGACCTCCTTTGACTGCTCTGAGATGAAGATGCTGCCTCCACTGCTTGGTGAAAATGGGGTAGTTTGTTTGTTTTTTACTTGAGTAATTAGCTGGTTTGGATAGCTTAGCGTGAAGAATTGAACAGGGATTTTACCACTGCCACACAGACTTCTAAGTAGACACTAAAGTAAGAATTAAAAAATCCACTGTCTGTCACTACTGATTTGGTTTAGAGTTGCATTAATTATCCTTTGTATAATTCATAAAGTACATTAGAATATTAAGTTAATGCAATGCTCTGCTTTCCTGATTAGAATATTTTGTCAATCTTTCCTTCATCTAGGTTTACAGAATCAGGTATTCCAATCAGTGACATTTAAACACGACTAATTTCAACTTCGATATGCAATCAGTAGTTTTTCACAAGCAATCACACCAGTAGATTAAAAGGGCTGACTCTGAGAGTCATTTCCTTCTCCAGCATCCAGGAAACAGTCTGGTTTGAGGGTAAAGCAGTATTTTGAATAAAACCCAGTAGTCTTGGCCTCTGGTATTTAACTGGACTCTTATAAAAACAGGTGCTAATGTCAAGCACATTATGTACTCACTCTCCTGCAGTTGTTAAGGTGATAGATAGTGTGGCAGAAAGCACCTCCTGGCAGATGAAATTTCCGGAAATGTCCTTGTATTCCAGACCAGCTGTGTAAAAGTGGGGTCAACAGCCATGCCCTCTAGGCTGAGATGAGCAATTCAGTTATGAAGTTCTCAGCTACCAAGTTTGGAGGCCAAAGTAAGAATGTAAGAGGGTGGAATCTTGGCCCTGGAGGAATCCAGGGGAAGGCAGCTAACAGCTTTAGGAAAGACCAGGATTTCATTCAGAGTGTTTTAGTAATTGAAGTCAGGTAAGGGATTCTCAGAAAGACAGAAACTAAATGAACTATTTTGTTGGTTACAGGGCAGTAGTTTTCCACTGAAAACCATTCAAAACATTTCTTCTGGAAAACCTTTGTCTGCTTCTCATGTTTGTAATTTCTAAACCAGGAAATAACATCAACTAAACCATGATTCTACTAAAAATCATCCTGGTTTCATCCACAAGAAATAATGACTTTGAGATTTTGGCATTATACAATTTGGCATTGGGCATTCTGGGCAGAATAGGGACAGGTAAGGAAGGATCCATGCTGAGAGCAGGAAGCACACAGCAGCTTATAAGCAGAATTGCTGGAACAGTTGCATGGAGCAAACAAGCTCTCAGATTGCAAGGTCGGTGCCAGGCTGCCTCTCATTCCAGATGAAGGGTGATACAAAGTCACTCCTCTGTCTTCAGGCTGTTCTTCCTGGTGCAGGCTGCACTGCCAGCAGGAAGCACCAATCCCTGATCTCAGACTGATTTCTCAGGGATACACAGAGCAGAGTCCAGCTTTCTCCTGCTTCAAACATTAACACAGGCTTGTCTCACCAGTTATACCATTATAAACAATGGCTGGGTCATGGGCCTTGCATTTTTGCACAACTCAAACACCAATAGTGGAGCTTGTTCAGCTTTTCTGCCCCCATTCTCTGGCCTTTCAGCAATATTTGTGTCGTAAAAAAGGAATATGGAGAGAAGTATGCCTCACATTCACAACATTAATTAAAATTATTCTGTATAAGAGAACCATGATGCTATTTCAGAGGACACTTCTACCAATGAAGAAAAAAAAAAAAAAAAAAGGACAGCAGATAGGTTCTTTCCAATGTATGGCTGCCAAGAAGCTATTTCCTGTAACTTGTCTTTTAGCAAGAATATTCATTCAACATCTCAGCAATAGCTGGAGTTTCTGAAGTACGTAAGAAAGGAGAGGTGGACGGATGAATTAAAAGCTAAAACTTATTCCTTTACAGTACTGGTTGGTGGCTAGAATATTCAGGATATCAAAGCTATATCACCTGAGCTTTAAATAAGAGGACTCATTTGAACTTTCCCAGTTTATTTTTACTGAGCTACAGTACTGCTCCATGAAACAAGGACTTGGGCTTAGTATTCACAACCCCGACCCTGTGGCTTGCACATTTGTATCATGAGAGGCTCTTCCATTACATGATCACATAACAAATTCAAGCCCCTATTCCCTTTAGATAATTTACAACTGTTGGAACCCGGGAGCTGCTCACTCTTCCGCCAAGCCCCATGCCAGCCGACCACAAGTGTGCACCACTTGAGCAGCTGAGTCTGTTCTTGCTCTGCTGCTGTTCCAGCATGCTGGGATCCCCATGCAGGCAGCACATGTCCTGCTCTGCACTTGGATACCTCGGGTTTCAGATGCTTGGGCAGGTGGTGTGGTAATGGCCTGAGAAGCAATTGTGTGTCCCTGACTAACAGATCATAAAATGTGGGGTTAATAAAGGGATAAGAGGTGTCGCACTGGCAATATCAGTGGGGAGGGGGCTCGACAGGAGTCCAAGGTGCGACCATAGTTTAAAGGATATTAAGTGATTTGTGAGGCTTATTAAAAAGTAAAAACTGTGTCTCAGTCTTTCTCTGCAGTTCTCTCTCACCTTTTCCATTGTCTTACCTCACATTTCCCATGTATTGACAAAAGAATTTTATGACTATTGTGGCAGTTATGATATTTTTAATGGGTATTTAAAGCATAAAGCAGACTTAGTTTGCATATTTACTTCTAAGTAATCTAATAGGAAGCCTGAATGACCACTGTAATGTTGTGGTGCTTTCTCTCTTTTCCTTTCTCTCCTTTCCTTCTTATTTATTTCAGAAATTAAAAGACTAAGCATCATGTAATGAACCCTCATTCAGATTAGATGGATAGATAGACTCAAACTATTTGATAAAGTGAAATAACTCTGGAAAGCATGCATGCAAGAAAATAAAACTTCATTAAACTAAAAGCGAGTTTCAACAGTCCCTTCCTGGAGTCACTTAAGATCAATTTATGTTTAATAAATAGTTAATAACAGAAGCACTAGGAATTAATCATAATAGCATATTAGATAGGAAGAAAAATGTGATTGTAATGTGGGTCCAATGGTGCAAACTGTGCACTGTTTAATGAAGTAGATTAGGGGTCAGATTTTGAAATGGTGTAAACTCTCCTTATTTCATGGATTTTTTCTCCAACACTTTATTAGCTCTGCTTTTGTCTTTGATTCACAATTGGATTTATGGTAAATTTAATCTCAGTTTTTCTCTGCCTCTGTTCCATGATTTTTTTCTAGCTGCTGAAATAGTGCTTGTTCTGTTAGAAGCTATATATACCTAAAGCTTTGCTGTGTCCAGAGAAGTTTCAGAAAGCAAAGTAAGACAGCAATGTTTTATAGATTTTATAAGAGTTAATAACATATGTTAAGCATCAAATACCTTCTCCAGAAATGATTGAGCTCACTTATTTTTATTTTTTTTTAATGTACTCTATACAGGTAGAGTACAGGTATATCATATAAAGGTATACTACAGGCAGAATATTATTAAAAATATTTAAGTTGCAGGTTTGAGCACCCAACTTCAGACTAGTAAAAACTTAACAACTTTAGACACTAGGACAGAAAAGGGATTAGATCTGATCTCCCTTTAACTTTATAATTTAAAGGTCCTACCTTGCAAGTTTAAAGTCACAGGGAAGCAATAGACTCTTAATTGAATTAATTTAAAATGCATATTTAAATGTCTTACTCTTAGACTCAAAACAGGAAACTTTCTTTAAGCTGAATCAGCAGATACAGCTATAAACTATTAGTTGTAAATCAGTCTTTGAAGATCTTAGAATGCCATTAATCCACATTTTCTAATTCACTAGACTCAAGAACATAATTCAGTAACATTCTAACTGACTCAGCAGTCCCCAGGAATGTGTCAGCTGTTTGACTTTCAACCTTCTCAAATAAAATAAAAAAATAAATAAATAAAATTAAGAAGATTTTAGCTAAACATTTTATTTCAAGGCAGGCCAAAATACCCAGGCTCTCTGCCTTCTCTACTGGATTGTATTTAATTTAACAGGGGTGACATGTTTGGAGTCTCAAGTGTATCCTGCACAAAATATATCTAATTACAGAAAGGGCCTGAAAGCCAGAGCAAAAATGACACCAGCTGACAATCACTCCAGCTCCTTGGCTTTGACACAAGATTTTACATTGTTCAAATACTAAATATTAGCTATTTTACATTGTTCAAGTACTAAATATCAGCCCAGAAAACCTGATGCTTCCCCTTTGGATTGTGCAGTAAATGAGTTCCGTCCTCCAACACATGTGCTCATGCAGTGTTTTGCTATTAAAGTGTGTGAGTAATGGGGTATAAGAGTATCTCAGACATAAATCAAAGCATGTGCCCTCTCTGTGATGTGTGATTTTGCCCAGACTTGAATGACCAGGAATGCCTGCTGGCAAGCAGTCTGCGTTTTTGAGATAACACCAACTGCACGTGGCATAAGTGGGTGCCACAGAGGGTATCGTTTAACCCCACGTGGGAATACTCCAGTATGTAACACATCATCTGTAACTTATTCCCCTTCAAGAAATTGCACTGCAATTTTAGAAGGCTTGTTCTAAATGACTGCTAGAATGTAAAGATAAACTTTGAGTCAGGGAAATACGGAGAGACGCAGACCATGTTTTTGAGTTTTGACACTTTGCTATTTGGACAGGACACAAGAGGTTATGGTCAAACCTGCTTGTTTTGCTTTTAGCAGAAGTTGTGTTAGCCCTGTGCTGACTGCTCCTGAATATTCTGCCTCCTTTAGCACCAACCTTCATGGTACTTATTTCAGGAGGGCAAAGTTGTCCCATTTGTGTCATTCTATTTTTCATTGCAGTGGGACCACATATACTTTTTACATGTTGATTAAAATCTAACTGTAGGGCTTGAGAACAAATCTCATCTTTTCATACTTTCCTGATTTCTAGTGATGCCATGGAGGTTGTAATGGGATGAGTCAAATGCTTTACACCATACAGAATAGAAGTCTTAAAAATAAGTAAATTTTCACATCACTTGAAGAAAAATAATGAAAAGCACCTTCTGCAACTAGCTGAAAGGCTTTATCTTTTACACAGTTTCTTTTTCAGTGGAATTTGGACTAGCATTTCAACAATTCAGATGAATGTAGAATACTTTTTGATTGCAAACCACACTGGATACCAGCAACACTGCTACTTTATGAAACAGTTAAGCAAGAACAAGCAAGTCCTGCCCATATTACTTGAAGTGGCTATTCAGGTTTATGATTGATTAGTCAAGTTTCAAGGGATCTGTATTTTAATAAGAACATCCATGACAACAGGAATATAAATCTATTCTTTGTCACCATAGTTTGATAGTCCAACACTACAGTGATCAGCTACAGAAGAGGTAGGCATCATTATTTTCCTAAAGGAACAGTTTTGCAGCAAAAACATTGATTAGATGAGCTTGAAAATTTCATAGGAACATGACATTTTTATAAACTTTTTTTTTTTTTTTTTTGAGAATCATATCAGAACGCTTGCTTTATTTGGCTAAATAACTTTTAGAATACAATCTACCTTAAAACATTTTAATATTTCAGGACAGAAATATTTCAGTAGTTTGTTTGACAAAAAGTTTCAAACTGTTTGATATGTTGATGTAACAATTCAGAAGGAAAACAAAAGTCAAAATGTCAGAATTTCCTGTGGGTTGGGACACTGTTTTAGAGCCCACTCTTTGGATAAGCATTTGCAGTAACTTGTAAAAATAAAGACTAAAGTGCAGCTTGGGAACTCATCCTTCTGGATAAACTAATGAGCATCAAAAGTGATGTTGGGACCTGGGAACCACGTACAGAATTGAATGGAACTAGATCGCAGTCATCCTTCCACTCCTTTGAAACTCTTAGCAACAAAGAACAAAGGAAGGAAGAGCTTAGAGCAGGTTGCACCCTCAGCTACAACAGATTGCTGAATTTTTGGCCCTAGAATCATGAGGAGCAAAAAACAAAACGTTTAATGTCCTGATTCCACCCAGTAAGTAGAACAACTTCATTGACATTTAACCTTTATTCTTCTTTCAAGTAGTGGAAACATGCGTAATTTCACAGTGTCACAACATTAGTTAAAAGAACATGATTCAGAACTTCAGCTTCAAATGATTGGAAGTTAATCTGAATTACTGAAACAAAAGCCTATTTTAGAGTAGTTGCAAGTTTTTTTGAGTTTTTTTCAAATATAATTGAAGAAACTAGTAAAAATTTTGATTAAAAGGTTATTGGATTATTTTGCTCCATGATCTTATTTCTGCTTTGAGGCTGGATTTTTTTGGTGGTATGTTTTCTTTTTATTTGCCTGCATGTATTTGGATTTTGATTACTTTTTGGTTTTGGGGGGTTTTTCGTTGTTGTTTTTTTTAAACAGAATGCTACAGGATATTTGCTTGAAACTACAGACTTCTGTGTCTGGCAGTCAGATGTAGCAGCATTTAGAAATATACTCTTTCTGGGTCTTGAAAATGAAAGTATTGAATAGTTCCAATCTGAATTCAATCCATAAGCCTCAGGGTATAAATTGATCACCAGATGGGGTAAGGAAGAAATAGCCCCTGTTGTATAATATCACATGCACTAAGTGGGTTTAACACCTTCTGAAGTATTCTGAATTGAGACAAGATGCTGGATAAGATGAATTTTTGATCTATTCTGTTAAAACAGTTCCTCTGCTATTATATTCCTCACCCCAATGACTCATTTCATGCAATGGAATCCAGCAGCTCCAACTTGGGTGTCTTAAATAGACAACAAAAGAGCCATGGAAAGGGATCAGGAAACTTCCTTGCTTACTTCAAATGGGAAACTGTTACTTTATTTGATAATTTTAGAAAGCATTAGGAACTTTATTAGCAGAGCATTTAAACCCTCCGGCCAGTGTCAACAGAAGTAGCAGGTGTTCAAGTCCTTCTGGAGATCCATCCCTTGGTTTGCAGCATGTGCTAAATATACTGTAAGGTGTTTGGTGGGGGGGGGGGGGGGGCACGGGGAGAATGATGAAGCAAAACTAAGGGAACAAATTTTTTAAAAATATAGACATGGAAAACTTGTATATACTCAATGATGGGCTCCACATGGACATCACATGGGCATCTAAGAAATCAGAAAGGAGATCTGAAGAAACTAAAAGTTTATATCCCTAATTGTAATTCATACAAAGTTTGAGGACAAGGTTGATGGCATGGTCAATGCTACCTGTTGCAGTCTCACTCTCTATTTATCTTTCCATTGCTGTCTCTATAATCTCATTTTCTCCCTTCTTAATCTCTTGGCTTTCAATGCACTTTATGTTGAGCTATCCTGAGCATGTATTTTGCTGCTATTACATGTACAGGGAATTTGTTTTATTGCTTCTGATGGCATTAGAGTTTGAAGAGCAATGAACTTGAGGCATTCCCCAAGACTTGGCAAAACATTCAACCTCTGAAACCTCCAGCTGATTACACAGTTTGCATATACATATGCACGTTAATTTGTGTTGTAAGGCCGGGGAAGGGAATAAAGTGAACTCTGAAGATACAATCAACAGCTTGAGCAAAGCTTTTTAGTCTGACCTCAAAAGTTTATCCTGTCCTGCAGAAGCAGTCTAAGGTTACTCCAATCCCACCCCTCCCTCCTAAGCACCCTGTGGAATGAGGGATAACTGCATAAGTAATTAATATTCAAAGTTTCATCACTGAACAACAGTGTTTCAACATCAGATTTGATGCTTAATACTCCAACCATTTTTAACCTGAGCTAGATCTGCTTTCTCATTACCCCTAACCCTCAAGCAATGGTATGTCTATAGGACTGCTTTATTTTTATTCGAAAGCCAGGAGGACTGATATTGGACACAGGTAAATTGTACTGCATTTCCTCCCTTCTGTTCCATTTCTCCCAGTAGTTCTGACAGACAAATACGTTAGGAGCTGTTGAGGAACATGTGATAGCAGTTTTTTGATTTAAGCAGATGTAGCAAGCTCACATTTCATCTATCAGTAGAATGTGGATACTTAGAGGACTTTAAAAAGTTTTCTATTTCTTCATATTGTCAACTTAACAACAAAGATTCTGAGGTTCTGTGGAAACCAGCACCCAAAGCACAGGTCTGTAAATCCAAGAACTTCATCCAGGATTCCATTCAACTTGGCACTGATGTGTTGATTGATAAGGAGCAGGACTGCACAAATAGACACATTCTTGTGTTGGGGGGTATCAGTGCAGCCAACAGTTTTGCTGGTGTTCTGCAGCAGAACATCCTTGGCAATTGGTGTTCTGTGCTGGAACAAAATTCAGACATTTTTTCTGATCTGACAAGATGGAACTTGAGCAGTTTTGTGCTTCCCGTTCAACAGCACATCCATCTTTCAGAGAAGTAGGACACTGGTTTGTATTTCATTGTAAAAAGGAAAATTCTTTAAATGCAGATCTTACTAGCTGAGGAGAACAAAAGTAGGAAAGAGGAGAAGCCTACTCACCTACTTTCTGTGGAATTGTTCAAGTAAAAAATTATTGTGGGAAAGATTTTCCACATAAGACAGTTCTCCCTCTTTTTACACAAAGGCCTTGCATTCCCATTCACATCATACTTTTCTCTGAATCCCTAAACACAACAAATAGTCATGCTTTAGTAAGCACCTGCTTGGCTTATTTGAAGAATCCTTCTGTGATGGCATTAAATCCTGACCTTTGACTTTTCCTGTCTGATGCCAAAATGATTATTTCTGCTGGTTCTCAGTTTGACATCAGGGAGCAATTGGTTAAGCCTCTGATCCTTCATCTTGCTATCTGCTGTTCTTATAGATGTCCATCATGCTTCTGTATTCATATTTATAAAGACAGATTTAATATTCCAATAATTATAGAAATGTGCCTCACTTTCAACTGATATTAGCACATCCGCAACATAGAAGATCAAAAAATGCTTTTGTTGTTGTTTTTTCCCCCTATTTGCCCACAAAAATTGATAAAGGGCAAAAAGACCATTCAGTCCATTGAAGCCAAATAGTCAAGAATTTGAAACCCGTAGAGTTCAGTTCACCTCCATAGAACAAACTCTGTTAATGAGAATTCTGCTATTACTTGTCATACCCAGATTCAGATAGAAAATAAAATGAAAATATTTTCTAATTAAAGAATATTACAGATTTGTGCAGTCCTAAATAATGGAAAAAAAAAGAACTAGCATTGAAAATTAAGCATTAAAAACATAAAAACATTGGATTCAAATAAAGGCTTTTATTTTTCAAGTCACAGAGATATTTATTTCAGATATATATGTTAACAAAAGTGAGGTTAGATATACATCCTACCTTAGGTTAATGTCTTACCTTAGGTAAGCATATACCTTAGAAATTAAGCATTCTTTGCTAATTGCTTTTATTTTGAAGTCACCATATTTTTTCAATCTTCTGTACCAAAAATGCTGACAAACTTTTTTCTAAAACAAAGTTCAAAAGTAAAAACACAAACAACTAGTAATTTTGGTTGCTAATAAAAATATAGCTCAGTAGGAACATGTGGTTTCTATGTAGGCAAAATTCTGTGCTAGCCCACTTCTGATGAAAGAGGAGACCCAGACCAAAGACCCCACAGGCCCCCACAGTGCAGTAAATAGAGCTGTCACGGTCATGCTGCCAGAGCTGGTAACTTTGTGCCATCCTGGTGTCCCAGCAGGGACAGTGTGGGTCACCACGAGCTCCAGCATCCCCATTACATGCTCCAGTGATGGGGGATCCATGCTGCAGTGATTGCACATACCAGGGAGATTTCCATGAAAAGCTGCTGTTAGGAATGCTTAGGCACTTGTAGGAAATGGAAGCTAATAGGCTGAAGAGCTCAGACACACATCAAAGTCAAGAAGCTAATGCCTGGAATTAGTGACAACAATGGCAGTGTCCTTGGTGATTTCCATTTGTGGTGATTTCCATTTGTTGTGCCATGTTCCAAGGCAGATCCAGTGTGACAATTTCCTAATGCATTCACTCAGAGAAGCATAGGTTGTTGGTAATGTGACATTTTAATTTAAACTGTTCAATCAAATCACATTACATGTCATTTGCTGTTTGGTCAGAGCATTGAGGTTGTTTGTATCATTGCTGATTTCCCCCAAGTGCAGGTCACAGCACTAGCTGACATCAGTGCAGCAGCTCTATTTTACATTAGCACTTCTTCTTGAAAAAAATGGATTTTTTTCCTTTGTTTTTATACTAGTGTTTTCATCAGTATTATAGTTGCTTTCAAATCGTCATTGCTTTATCCTTCCTTTCAGCTAGGCAGGTCTTTTATTCAGAATTTGCATCTGATTAATGTGGTTACCCAGTGTCCACAAGAGTAAAGTGTTCCCTAACAAATCAGCATATTTTTAATTCCCAATCATGCCCACACTAACAGAAATAAGTAGAATTGGTTTGAGTATTCAAACCAATTTAAATGGTTTGAATGCAGGGCAGCTTCAGCACCACATTACCACTGTCAGGAGCCAAAACACTTTTGCTGTGCCACCACTGGCTGGAGAACCTCAACCTTCTCTTACACTTCTCAGTTTCACTCTCTTTCTCTAGTCCATCTTTTATTATCTTGTCTTCTACCTGGTGCCCCTGACTCTCCATCCTGGATTGTATGTTGTCCTTTATCCTTTGGTTTAGATATTTGTGGGTTTCTCCCTGCCCTTCTCCCTTTTCTCTGGCATGCAAACCGTGACTTTTATTTCTAATGTATTGATTCATTTGTGAATTCTACTTGCACAGTAGCTTCTGGCCTAAGTCTGTTCCCACTGAGGTCAGCTGGCAGCTTGCCACAGACTTCAGTGGGAAGAGTCTCAAACTGTTAAGTGTACATTCAGTCCCAAATCTGCAGTTTGAAGGATGACATTATGTCTCAGCCTCGCTCAGTTTGATCTGTTGATATTTTAGCCAGTTTAACATCTTATATCATGTTCTTGGCATGTTGCTCTGAAGCTGAACACCCCCCATCTTTTGTTACCTTCATGATTGCATTCTCCATGGGTTCTTACAGTGCTCTCATCACTGTTGTATCTGAAGCCCTTCCAATTATTCATTGAGTAACTAACATCGCTCACATGCAATTCATTTCTGGTCTCCCAGGAGGAGCTCAGTGGAGAGTTTTGCCATGGCTTCCACTTCCCCACATCAAACACAATCTATCCCCTGGCCTGCCCATCAACTAAAAAATTAGGTTTGGTAAGAACACGCTGTCTAAAAAAAATCCCTCCCCAATCATAATGAATGTTTCCAAGGTCAAGACATTGCACTGTTCCCTATGTAAGGGTCTGTTTTTGCTCCAGGATGTATCCTGATACAGATGTCTGGGCTACCTAACTCTGCAGGAGGCCATCTACATTCCAGATGTGGATTCTTGTTCAGATCATACTGGCATTACGTGCCATAGTCTTGACTATTTCTTAGATGTAGCCTGAGGGATGTAGCATAAAACACTTAGATGTGCTGAAAGGATGGGTTGCCTCAAAATTTCAAGGATGTCCTTGTCTTTGTCCTCAGGCAATGTCCTTGTCCTCCCCAAGTCCATCCACAGAAGTTTCTATTCCCTCACTGTCTTCACATGCCCCCCACTTCTGTCTGTTGATACAGCAGAGACCTGGCACTGCAAAATAAAATAATGACTGGCCCATACAATGTCTCAGGTTCAGTATTGTCCAAAGGCTGGGAAGCAAAAGAAAGAGAGAAATGCCATGGGTTAGAACAGCAAGTGATATAAAAATTAGAGTGCTAGTTAAATTGAAGAAAAGATGTAATAAACTGCACTAGCCTGTTTGCATTTATTAGGAAAATATTAATTCACTATAAAAATACCTTAGAGTCAATGAATACCCCAAAATACAATTGATTCCAGTGGGGGTAGGAAATATTCAGGATTGGGTCTATATGGGAGATTGGAATTGCCTCTCATGATATTGTTCATGACAGTTTATTCTACATTGGAAAGGAAAACAATGCTTCACAGAAGCTGAAAAACTCCAAGTTGTATGAAAACAACACTTTGCAAATTAAATCTTTATGACCTTTTCCCAGAGGATGATTTCAAATGTTAGTCTGAACTGAATGTGCACATAGGGCATAGGATATGAAATATTCAAATTTCCAAATCGTCTTTTTGGCTCTGCACACATGCAAAATCTGTCAGTTGCAGATGGATGAAACTGAGGTCTCATCCCTCCTCAGTGTCATTGTGCATTAACACATAAGACCAATATGCAGAAACAAAGGAAGGTTTAACAGACCTCTGCTTTCTTTTCTCTTTCCATCCAAAACCATCTTTTGTGAAACTAAAACTGAAATATTTTGAAACTGAATAGCAAGGCTTTCCTGTCTTAAAAAAATATCATATTTTAACAACAAAAAACTAATCAAAAATGTTGCCTATCTTTGTGAAGAATTGGCATGAGAACCTAAGGGTTGTTTTGGTTTGTTTTTTTCAACATCATGAAAAAAGTGAAGCATATGAAAGTAAAACCCATCATTTTTCAACAGTTCATCATTTCACAAATGAATCATGGCTGTGATACATAAAATACTTCTGGATGAACCAGTCTGTCCTAGGGAACAGCAGATGGTGTTGCATGTCACTTGTCCTGCTGGCCCTCAGAGGTACCATATTCATCTAAAAGCAGATTGGTAACGGTGCAAATGTAAAATATTCTGATCCTAGACAGTCACCACATTGATTTACTAGTGGTATGATTCTTTAAAAACAGGAGGCAAAACCACAAACCAAACAAAAATCACTTGAAGATGAAGTAGTGTGTTTTGAGGCCCTTCTTTTTTTTTTCATAAGTACAAGCTGAAATTCTCACTACTTTACTGAACATCATGGCTTTAAGAAAACATTTCATTTTGGGAATACCACAAGAAAATCTTGAAAACAACACTGTCAAGTAAAGTGGAATAGCTATACTGGGAGTAAAATAATCAGGTTTGGTTAGAATAGAACATACTGGATACTCTGAAGGAAAACATGATTTTCATTAGAAGTTTTTATTTAAAAGCTGCAAAAGTCTTGGAGTGATATTTGTATAAAACTTTCATATGTTTCTTTTCATTAAAACAGTTGTAGCCTTTCTCTGTCCCCAGTGTTTATGCTTTTAATGGGCCCCTGAATAAAGCACTCAAATATTATAAATAATCACTTTTGCAATTAGCTTTCCAGCTTTCAAAGAAGTTATTGGATGAATCAGGAATGGAATGGGACCAGTTCACTTATTATGGAATCATAATAGGCAAATAAATTCTGAAACAGCATGGGAATGAAAACTTCTTCTCTTTCAGAAATAGTCTTTATTTTTTTTCTTTTTTGCTAAAGTAAATTGCTTTAATGATTCATTCCACAATAGTCAAATGTCTGCAGGAAAATATTGCCTTTGAGGGTTATCTAAATAGTTACTCAGCTTAGTATAAGTTCACAGTGGAAGATGGAATCTACATTAATAACATGAATTATGAAAAAATAAACCCTGCCTGTGATCTATAAAAATTTTTGCGAGTGAGATTAACTATCCTCAACTAAGAAGCTTTCCCTTGTTATAAAAATCAGCCTGAAAAGTCATCCATATATCAGCAATGGAAAGATTTTGCTATTTATTATGACACATAAATGTACTTAATGTTAAATTTTACTCCTTTTGGAAGTTGGAATTTTCCATTTTTTTCCTCTGAAATACTGTATTTCTGAAGTACCTTACTGAGTTCTAGTACTTTCTCTGCCCCTCGATTCCTCCCCACTCACGAAACTTACTAGGGAGAAGAAATCCAGGGTAAAATCCAGCATAGGGAAAAAAAAAAAAAAAACAAACCCTTAAACAAAAAATATTTTTGTCCTTCTTCTGCCTCCATTTCTTTACCTGATCTGTTTCTTTTTTTCTTTTTCATTGTCATTATAACAACAGTGCTGGATTTTGGTAAAGAAGGCAGAAGAAAGAATTTTGGTAAAGAAAGGCAGATATTTAAATAAATTTAAAGTGTCCTTTTAAGATGTATTTTTATAATTATATTTATAAATAACTCAAGGCAGATTTTTATTCTCATAGGAATTACCATACTAAATTGATTAGCCACTCATCCTGACATTGTTATTCATCTCCAGAAGCTGAGGGGTTTAATGAAAGGAACTCATTAGAAATGCACTTTACAATTCCATACTATCCTATAGAAAACAAACAACAAAACAGCTTTTTCTGTCAGCCACCATTTATCCTGCAAGGATAGTAGGAATTAGTGAAATTGATCTATATTGGATAAAGACATGTCTAATTACTAAATTATTCACTGTTACTGGTGGACATTTGGAAAGAGTACATACTAAAGCCTGGTCTTTTTCTATTTATAATATGTACTGATATATCACCATGCCAGACTCACAGCTACATAAGCTGAGAAAATTGCACTGTTGACAGTCACATCTTTTACCAAGTAATAGCAGAAATTCTATGCCACAAATCCAGATTCAAGGGTTATATACCCAAACCTTTCTGTACCATATGTTTAGCCTGAGATTTTGATCTAACACAGTGACAGTTGGATATAATCTTTATTGGTCTTACCTTTTCAGAGGTTAAATGCACAAATGAAACCAGCCTGTGTGGATTTAACTAGATTTTTAAAATGATATGAACAGGGTGGCAAAATGCACACACAGAAAATACAAGCATCTTTTCTTTGCTGACCCAGGTTTGATTTGATTCAGCACAGAAGCATAGAAAATGTTAAAGGTCTGGGTTATGTTTTTGAAAGAAGACTCCATAGAAAATATGCACACAAATTACTATAATGAAGGACAGTTGGCAAAAATGATAAGAATGATAAGGAAAAAAAGTGAGCATATTTCAGTCTGAAATAGTCTTTCGCTATCACAAACCATCTGTTTCCACAAAGAGTTGGAATGATGCTTAGCCATGTTTTCCTAGCTGGAAATAAGAAAAAGGAAAGTATTTCTCTTAAATCCCCATGATCATGCTAGCAATTTTTAATGCCATGGTTCTGAAAAATCTTTTCTTTGAAGTCAGACTCCCTGGAAGCACTGAATTCACAGTTTGTGGCAATGTCTTAATGTAAATTAACAAATTACTCTACTGGATTCTTATTCTTGCACTCCAAAGCAAATAGAAATATCCTATGTTCAATACTAAATCACTGGTTTTAGTTAAAAATAAACAAACACATGAAAAAAGTGCTTCAGAGCAAGCTACATTTTGATCAGCAAATGAGACCTTAATTTCTGCCATTTTCTTCCCCAACTCATTCCAGGAAACACAGAAGCAGTTTGATTTTTAGACTTCTTGACATTTAAAACAATGAAATAATGAAATACACCACATTTAAAAATTCCATAGGAGGAGTCTCAAATTTAAATTGTTAGCATATCTTTTTAAGTAATTGACAGGAAAATATTTTTTAAAAATTTTCTGGCTACAGATTCAATTTGAAGCTTTTAAACTGAAATTGGATGCATCTACAGTTTGTGAAGTAACAATGCTAAGTGTAGGTTTGAGTTCAGGTGAAATTTGCCCAAGCCTTTTCAGATACTGCTGTAGGAGAGGAGCTGCCTCATTAGAACTATTTGACGATGCAGAAGCTTCTTAGTGAGGAATAATGTCAGATTGTGACTTATAACCCATTTCTTCAGCACCACTTACATCACCTTGTAATTAATCATGGAGAGGTCAAAAGATTTCGAGACAACTGTCTTAATAGAGTCCTATTAGCACAGGTCAGACAGCAAAATGGGTGTCTTTGGTCAAGTCACATGGAATAGATGTGCAGCTCTTGGGCTTTTTTTCCATTTTCAAGCAAAATGAATTTATGACCGTGCCCATGTGCTGTGTTATGTGTTAAATGAATGCATCAAGCAGCAATTTCTCAGTAGCACAAATAATTCTGTACTTTGCTGACACATATACTGACTTAAGGTGGAAGAAGAATGTTCTCTTAGCTGATAGGGGCTCCAGGTCTATTATATCTTGCAAGCTCTCTTAAATCACTTCAAACAATTAATTTGGAAGGGATTTTGAATAATAAAAGGACATTTCTTAAGTCATTTTCCCTCAACACGTGATTTAGACAATTTTGGTATGGGGTTTGAGAGATCACTGGTTGTGTGCAGTTAACAGGGAACCACAGGCAGCAGCACTTGGCCATTCTCAGCAGATTTCTGTGTCACTCATGCATAAATAATGTTCACTGGCACCTCAGGGATGGGTACATCAGGAGAAGGTTTTTGGGTGAAAAAACTATGACTTACAATTTTAGCTAAGCAGAACAGATAAACCTATATTGATAGCACTTACCAGAAGCAAAGCTGGTGACAGGTATATCCAAAAAATTCTTCAAAGCTCCAAAGCACCTTTTTAAATTCTGGGAGTTTAGGATATTTAAAAGGTTGGAAAAGTGGCTGTGGAGAGGGACAGAGAGTTAACGGCTGTTGAATGAGATCCATTTATAGGATGAAGTTTCAGATAACCTGTGAATCACACCAGGATCTGGGAAATTTTCCTTACAATTTGAATTCTGGCTGTGTACTGTATCATTCATACCAATCAGAGTGCAAAAGACCAAATTTTTGGTGCTGACTCCACATTCTCAAGCCAAACTCTAAATAAAGTTTTCTTATTTTGAAAATGCTATATACAGGCATCTTGGAATTTGAGAACAGATCAATTTGGCAACAGACAAATAACTTACACTTTTTAGTGACACTCAAATTCTTTTAGTCTGTGACCAACTCCCATGTAGCTGTTTAGTGATGGATTTGGTGCTTAGTGTGCCTGATTTCATAGCTACGATTCTTCAAACTCTGTGACACACTCATTTTAAGACTTTAAACAAAGCAGTCTTTACAGCACAGCAGTAAGCTAAAACATGAGCCAGATTCACATGTACCAACACAGCACCAGAATGGAGCATCAATGCAAATAGGCTATTATAAAAAAAAAAAAAAAAAAATAAAGCAGGATGGGAATTTTAGGCATGCCTTGGAAATTTCAAGTGGATCAAACTGAATTTAGTGAAGCTGGAATTCAGTCAATATGCTGGAGGCATATCAGCCTGGCCTAAATTAAGATAACTATGAATGATTTAAGAAACTGACCAGGGGTTGGGATTGTACTCCATCACATTTCTGGTACTTTCAGATCTATCATTTATGATAAGCAAGTGGGAATGACGGCTGTTATCCTGTGATCAGTGAGCAGATGGATCCCATATTTCAATAGGAAATAAAGCTACAAATGACACAGCCAGATAATGATGGCTTTTGCCAATAGCCTTTGATAGAATATCTTTTGTAATAAAATAAGATCCTTGTGTATGGTCTATAAAACAGCATTTCAGAAAAGGCTTTGAAAGATTTTTATTTTTTCCTTTTAAATAATGTGCTTCTGCAACAATATCTACAAAGACACAGGCCAAATACTCAACATCTGTATATCTTATTTTTTATTTTGAACAGACACTTGGCACATTCACAGATGTATTTTCCCCCAAATAATACAAAGCAGAAAACACATTATCATTTCCATTAGTTCTTTATCAAGAGAAAGGAAAAAAAGTCTATAATTTTCATTTCAGTGTAAATTTTTTTATCCATTCTGCCACCCTTGAAACACTAATGCTTATGACAGTCATTACAATACAGTCCTAGTCACTCAGCTAGTTTAGGACTTACCTTGTCCTTATAATATATTTTAGGATCTGTCATTAAAAGTGCATCACACATTATCTCTCATTCTTCCCCAAAAGCTATGATCAAGGGTCCACATTTTGGATTTCTCTCTCCTGCAAGTATCATTTATCAAATCACTGTCCAAGAACACTAAATCCTAAATCTTCTCCACTTTTCCTAACACATATATTGCTGTCACTATGTTCCTAAAACTGCTCCTGTTATTGTAATTATTTATATGTGTGCCTTAGCCAAAGTTCAGATTTGTGATTAAATGTATTATGCCAATGAAAAGATTCATCTTTGAAAAACCATGGTGTATGACACAATGCAACATAATATGAGACATGCAGCTGCCTTCCACACATACTTTCCTGGCCTTTGAGTTTCTGTCGCTTCATTTAACCAACTGGTTGCACATTGCATAAAACAAGCTTCTTGTATTATGTCTGAAATTTTGACAGTTTCTTAGTATTGTTTTCCTCTTTCAAAAAACTTCTATACATTAATGTAATCCTAAATTCTGTTATGAATAAAAAAGGTCTCCTTCTAGTCTAAACAAAAGCAGAATGTATATCACAAACAACAAAAGCTAGAAAATAAGACCCAGAAGTTTTAGTGTTGTGTGTGGAGAAAACAGTCAAGAACACTCATGATGAAAAAATTATTTTAATAGGAACAGAATGGAGTTGCACTGGTGCATAAAATAGCATGTGCTTCCTACTGCTCATATTCCAGAACATTTTCATTTGTCAAAGAGGACCTTCACAGGCCATTTTAGTGACATGGAAAAGGAGGGAAGGTGAAGTATGCAACAACTGAATTATGAGTTCCTGAGATAAAGGCACCTCTACAAAATGGAGTTTAGACAGTATTGAGTGAAAACATTGTTACCCTCTTCAGCATGTTTTAAGTCCTACGATCAGGAATGCACATTGAAATATACCCCATGTGAGACTATGACATCTCCTCTGGAACAAGTAAGAGAAAAAGAAATAAAAATACTTACCAGGTGGAAGGGAAAGATACAAAGAAAACAATATGCAGATGCAGGTTGATTGTTGCCTGTTCCTGTCCTCCTGCTAGTTCTTTTTACAAAAAAAATAATATGAAGTGAAAGGTGCAATATGCCCCAGATGAAACCAGCACAGCCTCTTTCATGCAACATATTTTACTAAAAGTACATTCCTTGAGAATATGATTATGATTTGGTGACCTGGCAGCAAATATCTGACTTGTATCAGATTAAGAAACAGAGAATTTCTAGTCTTCTCTTCTTTAAAGGAGAATTATCCGTGTTTCCCTCAACTTTCCTATTACTAATCTGGAAAGCTTTTCTGCAAAAATCTTCAGTCCACAGCTGTGCTTTGGGAAATGGAGCAGTTTACCTTAGCTGCTGACATCTGAGGGCTTTTCCTTAAAGGACAGCAACAATCTCATTCTGCTACCCATCTTCCCTGTATGGAAGCATCACCCAAAATGTATATTACTTTGATTTAATAAAAAAACATTATGTTTCCTGAGCTAATAAACCTAAATGACAATGACTCTCATGTGAGTGTTTTTAAACACGTCCTATGTGCCCAAGCTGTCAACTTCCAGAGCTAAAACAACAGTTTCAGGGCTGCACATGCCAACACCTGTGCTCAACTTGAAATCCCTGACATTGATCCATCCACAGAGACAATCAAGTCTAGTATGTGTTAGTAGATACAGTCCAAACACTGAGTGTTTATGGTTGTTTTCTTCATGAAGGAAAAAAAACAACAGCCAAGTTTTCTTGGGAGAAAGTTAAGAACTCCACCTACCCATGACAGAAGCAGAGAAGCAGCAGCTTGCTCCTTCCTTCATGTGGAAACACACATAACACTGGAAAATGTAATTGTAATGAAATGTAATTGCAACACTGGAATATGTTAAGAAGGATAGCCATTAACACTTTTATTGCAAGGGAAAGAATCAAACTTTGGCCAAAGAGTCAAGATTTGTCATTTCCTGTCCTAACAACACTTCAGTTTCATCTAGCAACTCTTAAAATTGCTTGCTAACTTTTTCCGTTTATATATTCAGTTACAAATTGTTATAAAGAATTTAAAGCAAAACCAAGGAGAGAATAATGTGTACTAGCAATTCATAAATTGTCCTGTCTAAGCTGATGTGCATTTTTGCTCGGTATTTGATGAGCATTCCTGCAGAAATGTGCTTGGGAACTGCAGATTCTGTCATTCTGCAACTCTATCCCTTGTTACTCGGCACAGTAACTACATGGACGCAGTGGTGCAAAATATATGAACCCTAAGTATCCCCTGAACTATGTTTTTCACTGCAGAAACAGAAATTATTATGAACAGCCTGCTAGCTTGTTTTCACAGTACACATGGACTTTGTGTGTGAGCACGTCCCAGAACACTTCCCCCATTTGAATCATGAAGGGCCGGATTTTACCTCATAGCTCTTACTTTAAGCACAGATTTCCTCAGCTAACAGCCCTCCTGGATTCCAAGGGCCTGAAAAGAGGCATCACAGGTGGAAAAAAAAAAGTGGAGCAGGGGGAGTTCAGGAAGCCAATCAGTACTGAAAATCTTTCTGAGCAGCTACAGAAGAGCTTGTGTGCATCTTCCTGAGACTCATCACTAATTGTCTCGAAGTCTGACCCTGCTAAACTCTTTCAGAGAAAATGACAGATTTCAGCTTAATTAGCTTTTGTTTCCTTGAGCGCACACAAACCAGTGCTGCATTTAAGCTCTTGCCTAGCCTGTGGTGTCAGAAGGAAGCTGAAGGGTTTCTCTCTTTCTTTCTCTCCCTCTGACGCCCGCCTCTGCTAATGAACGTGGCTAATCAGCCAGGCTGTGCGGAGCACCTCTTCTCCTGCAGGAGCTGGAAGTGCTTTACCAGCTGGATGCAGAGCCAGATCTGGGACACGCTGGCAGAATTCCCACTTACTTCAATGGGACCAAGATTGATCCTACATGAGACATTATCAACTGCAGCCACCTGCGGGGAGGGAGTGGGGGAGCACAGCAGCTGTTTAGCAGCGCATGGTAACGCAGAAACAAGAGTTCAGGCTCGGAAATGAAGAATGCCGTATCCAATTGCAGCTGCAGGTGGAATTTAGGTGAGCAGAATGCTACTGCCACAGTTGGGATTTGGCATCAGCTTTCAGGCCAGCAGTACCCTGAGACCTTTCCCAGCAAAGGGTCAGGAGCACAGTGGTCTAATGGACACAGCATGGGACTGGGAAACAGGCATCCCTGAGAGCAGCGATGCGGCTGTCCTTGGAAGTAACATGCTGACCGTCTGTTAACAAATTAGCCTCTTTAACCTTCCATAAATCCCCTGAAACCCAGGGTGCTGTGCTGAAGGCTAGAACAGGAGGTGGACCAGTCAGCCTATTTATTTTCCTGCCTAGAGATATTTTTTTCTCAAAAAATTACTTTAGCCCCGTAATTGTGGACAGATGCAGCAATGCCTGACTAAAAAAAATGAACAAAACTTCCCTCTCCCCAGTTACTCCCATTCTAAAACACTTTGAGGGAGACAATCACACTCTAGAGCCAAAGGTACTCCAGAGACAGCCCAAGATGGATGGGTGATCAATTTGGCTTGAGGGTAACTTTAAAGCACAATGTCAGTGTAGACTTTCAGGAAAATGGTTGTTGCTAATCATCTAAAAATGCAGGCATTAAAAAGCTATTATTGAATTTAAATTAATAAGCATAGAGCTACCTGTTGTGTATTGTTCTGCATCAACCACTGTGCAGCCCATAGCTTCTCTAAGCTGTCTGTAAACTCACTCTGTTGGCCTTAAGCACATTCTCAGTGGAGTGGTGAATCTCAGACAATCCTCACTTAGGAAAGACTTCTAAGAAAGACACTTCAGATTACTGAACCTTGCCTTAACACCCTTGCTATTTCCATGGCATGCTGTGGACTTTGTTTCTTTGAAATCTTATGTTTTATGCAGTGGATTTACATGAGTTTAAAAAGGGGGCAAAACCTCAGATTTTTCTGTTTATTATAATACTAATGAAATATACATTTGTTTCAGTTATCTTTGCATATAAAATTGAAATATGTAATATGCCAGCAGGCCGGGCAAAAATGTAGATTATTTAAGCTCTACTTCTGTAATAATATCAACTCAATGAGATACAACATGTACAAATAGATACTACAGCCTTATTGCTGTATAAATAGTTGTATTATAGAGTGAAAATCACCCTAAATATCAAAATCAACCTGAGAACCACTCATGCCTTACAAATTAAAAAAGAAGCCAAATGGCATACAATTCCTGTGCTGGGCAGAGTGATAAATTTCACTTTAAGAGAAAAAATAGTCTTTCTTGGTCAAAAGTGAGGTATTAATCATAATCCTTGCAGCCAGTTCATTTAATGTGACTTCATTTTGGAATTTATAATTTGGACATAATATGCTTTTGCAATCTCCTTTCTTCCCAGCCAAGCTATATTCTGAGACAGTCACTAGGGAAGATGGGATGGAGATGCATCATCATCAAAACCGAAAAATAATGTAAATATTTGGAAATGGTATTTTTTCTTTTTTTTTTCTTTTGTATTTTCATGGATTCATATGCTTTGCATCCAGTTTTTACAGCCATGACATATTCACAGACAGTCTTAATATGTGATTATTACAATTAATTTGAGCAAAAAGCATCCTGGGAGAAAGTTATATGAAGTCTCTGAAGGAAGATATGAAAAACCTCTAAAGCTTATTTCTCTTTGTGCTTCTGAGGATTTTTTTTTCTTTTTTTTTTTTGGCAAAGAGAGGTTTGAAAGTGCATATTTTAAGAAAAAAAATCATAAAGTAAAAATACACCTACTATAAATCTAACTGAAGTTTCAACTTAGGCCAGAGGAGTGCACTACGGTCTCTGGACTCTCAGCATGGTCATTTAAGCCTTAAGATTTTGTGTCTTGCAAATAGACTGTGCTGTCTCCATACCAAAATACTTGCCAAGCCTTCTGTTCCTCTTATTGCTTTGACATAAAGCATCTTGGGTGTGGTCCCTTTTCATAGGAGAAATAACATTAAACAAAAGAGTAGAACACAAAAAAGCAAACCAAACACACACGTGCACACAAAACAAAGCAAACAAAAACCAACCATCCAATCAACCAAAAAACACAAAAAATCTGAAAAATCCAGACCACCAAAAGAGGCCCTCCCAAAAAAATCAAACTGACAAAAACCACTCCACCCCTCACCCCCAAAAAAAAAAATTCCCAAAATCCAGCCAAAGCACTTCTATTCCACAAAGGGAAGGGAGAAAAATATGAAATAGTACCAAAACTGAGATGTGTCTGGGGTTCTTACAGATACCACAGCAAATGTTTGGACACATTATTTTCTTGGCTTATACTATCTGAACTAATGCATTGACATTGGACCAGCCGTCCATATTAAAATAAAAACCAATCACCTGGAAATGTTAGTTTGTTTGTTGGGTTTTTTTACATCATGTGGAAAAATCTTATGCTTTTAAGCACAAAATACTTTAAAATTTACACAGCAACCACATGAGCAAAAAGAGAAAGGACACCTCTCAGCACCAGTCCCAAAAATTTTCTTTGTGAACAAAAACTACAAAAAACCAAAATCTGGTCTCCAATTTACCCCACAGTGTCTGGTTTGCATCTGCAACTGAATGGTAAAGTTAATGCTAAGGAAAGTCTTCACCTGAAGGCAGACTGTAACACCATGCCTGTGTAGGGGTGTGTGTATGTCACAAAACACCTGATTCCAAAGTCCTCCTCCATGTAAAAGTGGGGTTATCTGCTAGACCACAGTCTGAAAGGCAGGAGACAATGGGCTTACTGGGAAAAGAAAAGATCAAGCAAGTTAAAAAATGAGTCTTGCCACAGCTGTCACACCAGCTGTTTCAGACACACATTGGCAGGTGAGTGAAACCCTCAAGATTACAATTTGTTATGTATCGTTACCTGCACAGAAAACAAATACTGTTTTTTCTCACACATTCTAGTTTAACCACTGTTTTGGTATATGGAAATAAAATCTTATAAATCTGTTCTGTAGAATTAATAATTAAACTCTTTTCACATGACTTCATTTTTTCTACAGTAATTAACTTATTTTACGAACCTCAAAATCTGGATTACAACTGCAAAGAATGTCACACTTCAATGACAGCAGCCTAGTTCAGGGTAACTTTAGCAACACTATGGTAAAATATTACAAGAGAGACCATTTAAAGTTTATAAAATGTAACAGAATATATTAGAGAGACATGTGGGCTTAATTTTCCATTCATGTAGATGTAATTCCTGAGACCTCCATGTCTCATCTATAACTGTGTGCAAAAAGAACCAGTCCAATATACTCTACAGAGCAACACACAGATTTGGGATTTGACTACCAAACTATAAATAGATTATAATGTACTTAGGCTTCAGTTCAGTTCCAGAAAGATTTTAATCTCTGCTGTCAATGGAGGCTGAGATGAACCTTGACTCTTGAAATCACATTTCCTTTTTGCAAATTAACCTTTGTTACAAAATAAATAGAAAACAAGACATTTGTATATGCATTCCTGTACACATAAGCTTGTAGGAAAAAATGTCACCAAACTCAATTTCCATTAGCTGTTATTAAATATTGAGACATTATTATGGGACATAGGCTGATTACATGATCATTGAGTAATGATAACAAATAATTTTTCATTATCTGAAATGTTAAATGAAGATCAATATCCGTAATGGTTCGAATAAGAGGTTCATACCACTTGAACTGTAAGGATCTTCTGATCTCAAAAGCACATGAACCAGGGGGTATCTGTTGCATTTAGCCTAATTACTTCATTATGAATGACATAAGAACTCGGGACAAAATCTTCATGAACTGGAAAGTACTCAGGTTCTTAGATACCTTAAGCAGCTTAACTGCTTAGAGGGGAAAGTATTTGCTTATGGCATGAACACACATTCACACCTGTTGTTGGAATGGTTTCCAGTAACAGAACCAGTTTATCAGAACAAGTGTTAATACTTTATTCCTTTTTCTGCTAATCCCATTTTCTGTTTTATTTTAACTGACTGCAAGATTGCTGCAAAGTTTAGAGCCCTGTTGGGCTTTAAAGCTTATATCAGTTTTCAGCATTTTTATAACTACAGCTGACATTGTGTTGGTTATTCTGAGTCTGCTTGAAACCACTTTGGTTCAGTCAAGCACTGACCTGCTGCTGAAGTACAGTCAATAGAAAGGTTTTGTTGAAGAAAAAGATAATGTATTAATAACAGTAATCCATGTTGAATGCATATTCAAATAAATATATCATATAGAAGCAAAGATTAGAATCATAGAACTATAAAATTGGAAGAGTCCTTTTAGACTACTTAGTCCAGCTGTTAGCCCAGCACTGCCCCTGTCACCCTTGAACCACTAAACCACATCCCCCAGTGCCAGATCCAGGTGCCTCTTAAACACCTCCAGGGATGGTGACTCCACCACCTCTCTGGGAAGCCTATTCCAATGCCTGACCACCCAAGCAGCCAAAACATTTTTTTTCTAATATCTAATTTGAATCGCTCCTGCCTCAGTTTAAGGCCATTTCCTCTCATCCCCTCAGTGCAGGCAGAAAAGGCCAGCCCACACCTCACTACACCCTCCTTTCAGCAGTTGTGGAGAGTGATGAGGTCCCACAAGAGTCTCCTCAAGACCAAACACCCCCAGTTCCCTCAGTCATTCCCCAGAAGATGTTCTCTAGTCATTTTAGCCCTTTGCTGGACACACACCAGTATCTCCTTGTCCTTTTCAAACTGGGAAGAGCAGAAGTGGATGCAGCACTCAAGGTGCGGCCTCACCAGTGCTGAGTACAGGGGAAAGAATCTCTTCCCTTGTCCTGCTGCCACACTATTCCTGATACAGTCCAGGTGCCTCTGGCCTCCTTGGCCACCTGGGGATATGCTGGCTCATGTTCAGCCACAGTGGACCAGCACTCCCAGGTCCTTTTCCACTGGGCCACTTTCCAACTCCTCTACCCCGAACTGTAGCACTGCAGGGTTTTTTGTGCCCAAAGTGCAGTGCCTGGCATTTGGCCTTGTTGAACCTCATGACATTTGAAACAATGCACTAAGGGATCTGTTTAAAAGCTAGTTATTAATGTGGAGGCAACTTCTTTTTCCACTCTGTACCAAAAATTCATTCAATTTAGATTTTTATGGCGCTCTTTCAAGAGGCAGGGCTTAGTTTCATTTTAACTATGGGCCTGTTGTGGCTCATAGTATAGCTCACAGCAGCCCAGCTGACCCTCAAATTGAAATTCAAGCAGTCTTCAAGTTGAGCCTGCAAATTACACAAAAGATTAAACCTTTTTGAAAAGTGGGGGCTACTCCTCTGTTACAGTTTGTGGTCCTTCTTCTGAACCTCCTTCTGGGATTGCAGGCCATGGGAAAGACCCATGGCTCCTCCTGTTCCTGTTCCTGGGTTTGCGTTGCCGCATCCTGCCTAACAAAACCCTGCCTTACTTCCAATAGTGATTCTCAATCTATCCCTCTCATTCCTTGGTCTCCAAGGTCCTTTGGATTCCTTGCATATGTATTACCTGCACCGTATGAGGTGTGCTACCCCTGCCAGCTACAGCATTCACCTTACCCAGTGTATCAAACCACAGACTTTTATCTATGTGGGATTATTAAATATGTTCCCTGGGGTGGCATGAACCCAATGCAACACACTGGTTTGGAAGACATTGAATTTATTCCCCATGATGGAAGAGGTCTTATATCTCACTTGGGGTTTTATGTTACCACTGTACTCCAGACTGATGAGGTCATTTCTTTAAGAAGAATCTCATTGCAAGAACATTTGAAATAAAAGAAATGAAAGTAGTTTTTAAGAGCAATAACATTTTAATTCAACTATTTAAATCTAATGTTCCCAGTACTGAGACCCTTACCCCATTTTTCTACTGAAGTCAGCTGGGGTGGGTTTTATTTGTAGAATACAAATCCCCCAATCATACCCAAACACAAATCAGATGATTCAGTTTTCATGGAGGAGAAAAAGTATGAAAAAAGACCCTGCTTTGCTTTTTTATGAAGTAGGCAAACATGTAATGAGAGTTGTCAATTGAAGTACCATGTCACCACTGATGAGAAGAGTGGATCCTTTGCCAGTGCCTGAGAATGCAGCCCACCTGCCATTCCATAGCCTTGGTGTGGTTCCACTCATTTCCTTAATGCCCAAGCCAGAGAAATGGGACTTTGTGGACTGATAAAAATCTAATAAGGAATAACTAGGCGGGTTCTGTATGGTGACAGCATAATCTTCCAGCCAAGAATATTAAGTATCCCTGCGCTTTATATGGAGTAGTTTAATACCCGCCCATACCTTCCCTAAGTAGTCTTGATTGGCCTTAAAATCAAGGTACCCAAATTGATGAGCCTCTTGTGAAATGCCTGGTCTACATTATTTTGCAGCAAAACTGCCAAAAAGTTCTCTGCATGTTCTCAAAGTACGGTACGACTGGTTAGTATCTTCAGCATCAGTCTTTCTGCTGATTAAAGATCCTGTGCTGAGAAATTCCCTCCTCCCCACAGATGTATTTTATAATATTTAGCACTCAGTGCTTTACACTATCAAAGCATTGTACGCATGCTATCTAATATCTCCTAATTAACTCATACATCTCCTATTAAAAAAGCATCTAAAATTAATGACATATGGTATCGCTGGCTTTTGTACAACACATGCAAATGCAGTTTTTGGGTTTTACAAGAAACGTGGGTAAGCTGAGATTCCTTTTTGAAATCTGACAAACACTTTGCCATATCCGACTTTGAACAGAGAGGAAATGAACAACGATGCAAATTGGACCTTCACAATTTTAGATCTGTGACTGAATGCACACACAAACACCAGCATGGGCAAGGGCTTCAGAGCCAACAGTTTTGGTCCCTTAATGAGGTGCACATCAATTGCACGCATTTCCCACAGACTTTGCTCTCAAGATCTGTAGAATGCATGAGAAGCAAGTAAAGTCTGTCATTTTGGTATCCATCAAAGCTGTCTTCCATGTGAGGAAGTGGCTAATTTGTCATTTCACACTCAAAAAGGCGTGAAAGGCAAAACGGAGGGAGGTTAGATGGAAGAGAGGAGAGGGGGGCTGTGACTCAGCCATGAGAGGAGAGAGTAGGCCTGATTTTGAGCTTGTGTTTGTTGCTGCATATCAGGAATAAAATCAATTGAATAATACTGATGTAAAACAGATAAGGATGAGGCCAGTATTTCTTGCTTATGTGTAAAAATTTACATTATTAAACCCAAAATATAAACCAAGGAACAAGGAACACTTTACAAATGAAATTATGGTATACAGCAAATTTCTAACTTACAAGTTTTATTTACATGTGGACATCTCTTATTTAATTATAATAAAAGTATTAATTCCAACAATGCAAATTTTCAACTTAAAAATACATAAGACCTTTGAGAAAAAATCCCAAAGAATGCACACATCTGAGGAATGTCAGCTCCATGTCAAGAGCACTGGTCTCAGCCATTACATATTTCCCTCATCGTCTTTCATTTTAGCCTTGTTGTTGTCTTTTAATTTTCTTTTCCTCTGCATAAAACAAAGCCAGCAAAGGGCCAGAGAAACAGTCAGAGTCAAACCTTTAGAGACATAGGAGAGGTGCAGGCAGGAGTTCCATTATTTGTTAATAGGATTTGTGCACATACCTCCCATGGACCACTTAGGAAATTTACTCCCAAGCATCTCGGTGGCAATTTCAATTAGAGTCAGCATTTCATTTCAGCAGATGGACTGCAAACTGGTGGCTACTCGAACACTAACGAGTAACACTCGATAAATCCCCCTTTCTTAAACTATGATTATGCTTTCTCTCTTTTATGGGCAGAATGAATGCTGTCCCTAAGCCAAAACTTAATTTGATTTTTTGCTGTGCCTCTCTGTGCTAGCAAACCCCACCCTTGTGCCTGTATACAGGCCCAGTGGGTAAATTAGGGGTTTTTTTGCAGATCTGTCACACATTTCTACCATGCTTCTTATTCAGAAAGATGCCAAATAACTGGAAGTACATCTGCCTTCCCCTGAAATGCAGCCACCTCTGGGATGGAATGTGGCAGCAAATGTTAATATGGGAACACAAACACTAAACCCTATGTGAAAATTATGAAGGAAGTAAAGAACACAGCTCACGCAGTCTAAGGCTACCCAGAAATTAGCTAAAAGTGTACACTTTTTCTTTTTTAATGAATGCATTTGAAATTATTGCCTGGTTTGCAGCACTCCAATAAGGAACATCTCATTTGGCATTGAATCCCACTGTACATTCTCACACAGATTAACAGTGATGGTAAATTTTCTGATTTCAAGAAGAAGCAGTACTAATTCATAGGCAAGATGCACAAAACCAGAACACAGTATTTTTTTTTTTTTTTAATGGAAAATGTCCTTTCTTTAAATAGCATTTACAAACTACGTCGATGGTGGCCTGGCTGGCTCGTGGTGCCTTCGGTTTCGCTTTTTTTTCATCTCCTGCACATGCTTCCACTTGGCACCACCTTTGTTCCGCTGCCGCCGCTTCTCCCGGTGCCACATCTGTTCACAGTACTCATCCAGGCTAAAGCTGGGGCTGCTGACGAGCTGGATGTAGTCCTTGTACCTCAGCCGGGACTCCGTCAGCAAATCCCTCACCCGGCCCTCCTCGTCCTCCGTCTTCTGAGTGCTTTCCATCTGTCCATTCTCGATGACGTTTAAATTCAGCTTCACGATGGTCTGGACAAAGGTGTGCTCCTGGGCTTTGCAGAAATAGGCTCCCGCGTCCCTTCTTTGCAAGCTGCGGATCAGCAGCCCATGCTCTGTTTTAATGATCCTTTCATCAGCCTTCAGCTGTGGGGTTGGACAAGAAAAGAACACAGGAGGTGAGTCTCACTGTCAAAATGAGATGTGTGTCAATGCTATGCTGAGGTGGAGACACAGCCTGGCTGGCACATGGCGTGTCCCCATCCCCTATGGTGCAGCTGGGACAGAAACCAGCAGTTCCCTCAAGGCCTGAGTCCTGTTCCTAACTGTAACATCTGGATCATGGACTCTCAGCATGCAGTAGCAAAAGACACATGCTGTACAGCTGACAGGACAGACAGCAACACTCATCACACCACAGTGCAGTGAGTGAGGCTGCATTCTCCAAGGAAGGGGGCTATTTACTGCCACAAATCCCATTCCTTTTTTAACTGCTCTTTTTGAAGTATCTGCAATACACCCAAAATACCAGAGTGCTTGCAGTGCTGAGGTCCTGTTATGATGAATATGAATACTACTACTGATCTTTACAGTGAAATGTTGTGTTTCTTATCTTCTTCAACCAAGTTTTACAAAAGGAAATTGATCCTGGGCTTTGACTCACTGAGATGTGATTAAAAGCAGGCAATAAGGCTGGACGGATACAACAAAGTACAACTCTTTTATTGCTAAGATCTGTGGAGAATAACTTTGAGAAAAATAAGAATTAAAAAAAAAACAAAACCCCAAACAAAAGAATAAGACTGCAAGTGGGAGCTGAAGTCTGACAGCAGAGAGGTGTAATTTCATTTGCAAATAGAAATATTTAAAAGATGCAGAGTCTCTCACATGTTAAAAGTAAGGTGTACCTAAGACTAGTAACACTGTCAGATAAGTTACCTATCTGATAATCAGAAAATTATTTCTAAAACAACCTAAATCAAAAAACAAGTCCCCCTCTCAAAAAAAAAAAAAAAACAACCAAAAAACAAGTAACAAACCAAAACCAAACCAAAAAAAAAGGATGGGGCACTGGGCACTGGGCACCTAAGTAGTTTTGCATCTGGGAAACATAGAAGGTAAGTGATTTGCCAAAGACCATATAAAGATTAGTAGCAGAGATGGAAATAGAAAGCAGAACCCTAACTCCTGACGTCCAACACCAGCATTTCCTTTGAAAATGATGCCGGTTTGTCCCAAGCTGTTCCCTCCCAGGTGTGCTGTGTTCTGCTGCCACACAGAGGCTGCAGCACAGCCGGCACCCACAGACCTGAACTGCTGCTGGAGGCAGCCTCAGCTCTGCTGATGGCATCACTGCCAAGGGGGAAAACTTCAGCTCAAGGCTGAGTAGTGGGTTTGAGAAGGGGGGGGGCTGGGGGCAGAAAGAACCAACACAGAATCTGCAAAATTTCCCAGAGTGCACATCTGACCCTCCAGCAAACTTCAGAGGGTGAAGATCAGGGAGGCATAAAGATGACTAAATTAGATTTATTCACAGTGGGTAAGCTATACACTGTTTCTTTATGTAAAAAATCTGCACACGATTCCCTCTGCTACTCCATGGGAAAAAATTTATACATACATATGATTCTCCATCTGTTATGACTCTAACTCACTAGTACTTTATCATGATAGAGTCTCTTGGAGCAAAGAGATGGATGAGATGACCTTCCAGGGCTTTTAGCTTTACCCTTTTCTAAGTTTCTACGACAATGACTTTGAAATCATTAAAAAAGCTTTAGAGACTATATTGAGATCACCAGAAAAAACAAGACACATAAATATAACACAACCAGAGACAGATTTTGGGTTCCTATTACTTCAGCTGTAACAGTCTTCAGTAACATATGGATTAGACAGGTATGCAGGCAAGTCATATGGATGGATGGATGTAAGTCTGTGTACTGCCACCCATACGAGAGCAGCAGACACAAGAAATCAGCTGCTACAAAAGCAGGTCAGATTTTTTAGTTATGGTTGCCTGTTTCTCTAGCCAAGTATTTTTTGGCTTCTGCTCCCAGTTGTTGGTGTTGGAAACTTTAGTTTCACTGTTTGTAAACTGTATATAAGCATGTCTACTCAGTACCCGGAGGGTGAAATGATACAAATTTCAGGAAATTCCTGGAAAATCGATTGCCCTGACAACAGGTGTTACATGAGCACAAGCTACTTCTGATTTACCACACTGAGTTTAAACCAGATAAATAATGGTCAAGCCACAAGCATGTGCACAGAAGATAACAGGGAGACAAACTAGAAAAGGCTGATCTTTTGCAGAACCCACAGCACAGGGCACTAGTCCTCAACTGGATCAGCTAGTGACACTTCACTCTAAGTAAATGTTCCTTTTTTACAATAAAAACAGGAGCATCAAATTTAGAAAAGAATCCACAAATAAGGAGCTGTAGGCAGAAATATCCCCAGGACAGGTGTTTCCTTGTAGTGCTGAGCTCCACAGAGAGTAGCAGGAGCAGGGGCCAGGTGGAAGTGCTTGGAGGCCTGGCTTTTGCAACACGACAAGATCCAAGTTTGCGAAACTGAGGGAGAAGCATGGGAAACAGCAGCTAACTTCCAGACATTTGGGTTTCATAAGGCACTGTGCAAAGACCAAGTTCCCACATTGCCTGAGTGAAAACAGGACTGGTATCTTTGAGCTTGGGGCTTGATGCAATCGCAGCAGTAGCATCTGCCTGCCTGTGGCTCTGCCAGTATTGTAGTCTAGAGCCTCTTGACAGCTGTGCACCTCCCACACTTGGAAGGGCTCCAGCTGGCTGTTTGGGCTGGCTGGGTGCCAGTCCAAAGTGCCCTCTCTTGGGCTTTGCCTCTTTTCAGTGAAAGAAAGGCAGAATAATGGCAGATCTAGACTTGAAAAGATCACTGGACCCCCAAGTCCAGCACCCTGCTACTCATAACTATTTGCCATTTGTGTAACAGCCATCACTTTTTAGTCATAAATGTGTTAACTGATGGAGCTGTCCCCCTCTCTGCCTTGGGATACTGCAGAGAAAGGTAGAAGTCTAAATTAGTTATGTCCCTTAATCCCAGCCCATCATGACTCCTATTTTTAATGAAGCAGTGCTCCTACACAGTGTCCTGTGTTAACCTTGGATGCTGATTTAGGGTGACTGTCACCTTCTCCTCTGTGCCTTCATTGTTCATTCCTTTCTTATCCTCTGGCAGGATAAAATTATGGCTCCGATTTCACACATACTGAGAGCAACACTTCATTACTGCTTTCCCCCCTCACTTCTCTTTTTGGTATCCTGTTTATGTTGTTTTACCCATAGGTTCAGAACTCCTCCTGTCTTTCCTCTCTGCTTTCCTCCCCACAGGACTCTGGAGTTTCATAAACACCTGGCATTTCATTACTTGGTAGCAGATCTTTAACCTTTCACTTGAATGTTTAATGTGGTCTTCAGTTCCTGACCTATAGATGTAAAATGCATTTTATTAAATTCTGAGGAAAGTGAAAAGACTACTTAGATAGAAGAAATTTTGTTTTGTTCAACTGTGGATTCACTGTTTCACCCCCACCATGTCAAAAATCAGTAACTCCTCTGAAATATTTCTAAATAGGATTTAACAATTCGGAAGTACACAGGCTTAAATTCATAAAAGCTTGCTGACATGTCCTTAAATTTGAGCATACAATAAAACTTTAACATGAAAGACATAGTTTTGTTCCATAGGAAACAGCTTAAAAATTAAAAAAAATAAAGCAATTGATTACCAATCGTTTTCTTTTCTTAGTGAAGTGGGAGCAGATTTTTGATGAGATTGTATCAACACATTGTACTTTCACTCTTCATGATAAGCACATAAGTTTTCCAAAAATTACATTACCTGAATTATGGCACATGCCATAGATACTGGCAATGTATGACAAAGGGAAAAGAACTCCATGCAAATCTAGCACTTAATTTTCACAACCTGAATTTAACAATGAGGAAAAAAATAAGTATTGCCAATAATGATAGCAAATCTTTAAACAATCAGTAAGTTGGAAAACAACCAAAGATTTGAAAGTGCTGTGGCACCAGGTTAGGTCAATGCTTTTTGTCCTTTGCTAATGATGTGTTTAGATAGCTCCCTCTTTACAAATAATTCACATGTCAGCTCTTTCACAGTTAAAACACTGCACCTGTCTGTGAGAAGAAAGTGGCTTCAAAGCCTGCCTTTCCTCATTAATCAACATGTGAAAAAATGTTGGAGGTAAAGCTGGACTAATCATGGGTTAGCTGCAACTCCTCAACAAATTGAGAGAGGGAGAAAAGAAAATGAGGAACATTTACAGAGAATTCACATTCATCTTTGTTTTTCTATTGTTCCCTTTGTCATCCTCGTCATTTGACTGGAAATAAAGATCACTCTAGGGTTTTTCTGACATTATTGTTACACATGACTGTTTCTCTTGTATGGGAAAACAATAATTTAGCTACAACACAGCTGTAGAGTTAATTTAACATTTTTTTTTATTCACCAACAGTCTCAGGAAAAATGAAGAATGTGTTGCTGGTACAATGGCATTATGGACACGCATGATTCCTATTAGTTTCAAGGTGAAGTTTACTTCTTACTCTGAGACTAAACTTTAAACTCCTCCATTCCTATTACTTCTCTAATATATCCAAATCAAATCAGAAATGTCACTCAGTTCAGAGTTACTTCTCTTCTTTCTCAATGAAACTGTCAAAAACATTAGTCTTACTTAAAACACTCAAGGTATTAGAAGAAAAAAAAAGGACAATGAGTTATATAGTAAAATAAAAGAATGAAAGCATGTGAACTATAAGTAGTACTTAGGCTGCAGAATTATTCTCTTGACCTTCTTTCTCATTGACCTAAAGATTCAAGCACCAAATTACACTCTCCTGACAGAAGGTACTACTGGAAATTCTGTCCTTGCTGTGTGTCCTCTGCCTGACTCAGCCATCACCCAACTTTTGGATTTCAGGGCTGGCACTGAATCTGTGTCTTTTTTTCTTAAGATTCTGCTAGACCAGATGTTTATAACGAAGTTGTCATCATGATGCAAAAACCTCTAGATACAAAAAGATACCAAAACTTATCTCTTGGATAAATTGAAAAAAATTGCCTAAAATGTGGAATGAGACAACATCTCCCTGCTCTGATGGGGGAGCTAGGTCACAGTGTTGTGCCTTGCAAAATGTCCTGCCCAAAAGCGGGTCCAGCTCTTGTATCTAACAAAATATCAGATGGTCCTTAAGTTTGGTCCATCAGGAAAACAAAGTCTGAGCTGTGGGGCAGGAATGTGGAAAGGGTGAAAACTGCTGAAGGAGAAACTGGAATGTCCCCAGGCATTTTGTGGATTTATTTTCACCACCAGGTATAAGCAGAGCGGAAAGAAGGAAGTTAAAAGTGATCTGCACCTATTTTGTCACTTTAGACCAAATGGTTTGTTTTGTCCCCTGCTGCCGAGCTGGCAACTTGGCAGAGTGGGAGCCACAGGGGACTGAGGGTGAAGTGCAGCCTAAAGCAGAGGGACTGAAGCTGTTCAGAGCAATGAGGCACCAAAACGAATGCCTTTGTAGGGAGCCATGCATTTGCTTTTTGCTGTCCTGACACTTATTACATACATAAAATAACACAGGACATTTTTGGAGAAACAATTAGTATCTGTTTAAGGCTTCAGAGAGCTTCAGCAGTTTAAGACACTATGAACAAATGACGTCCCCAGAGTTTTTTATGAACTCCAGGCACTGAAACACTCTCCATCATCCCAGTGACTAACGCTGCACGCACAGGAACAAACACGATCAATTGCGTGAGCAACACTAACCACAAAAGCACTAGATATTTGACTCCTGACCTTAAAACAGCCCTAAACTACAGGGAAATGTACTCCCACTGGCAGCAAAATGACCTGGTGACAGCTTCTGTACCACAGGAGATCCTGTCCCTCCCCACAGGTTGCTCTGCCTGGAAGTCACATTCTGAACCATGACCTTAAGGGTGAAATGTCGGGAACATCCTGCTGGGCCAAATGCTTCCCATCTAGTCTGGATTTTGCCCTTTCCCTTCCCTCAGGAAGCTCCAGTGCATGTCTGGGACAGTGCAAAGCCATCTCTTTGTAAAGCCAAGTTTAAAGACTTGCTAAGACATTACAGCTCCAGCCCTGGAACTAAAAGTCCGTAACCTAAGTTCCAGGTGCGTGGAGTCATTTGTAAAGCATGGTATCGTCATCACAATAAGTTACACTGCTAAGACATGCACCAAAAGAATGCACAATGTTATTTGAGAAATCTGCTGCAGGAAGGGAGACAGAGAGAGCAGAAAATATAAATGTAATGGGAAAAGTTATAGTAATGCATTGGTTGAGTAAAGATCAAACTACACATTAAATATGACCTCACTGTTTCTGTCACATATGGTATTTTTGTCAAATTGAAGTACTTTGAAAAGAAAGTCAATTACTCTGCTCTTTGGATTTTCTAGGAAGGTCTCCAATCAGGTTTTTATACTGATGAACTCATTTTCACTGGTAAATCAAGTTAGAAAACCTCAATTTCTGGATCTGCAAATTATCAAGGGATTAACATTTTAACCATTTCACCCTTATTCCATCAAATGGGAGGAATGATCGTTCAGCATCTCTACAGACCTGGTCAATCATTTAGGGATCCATAAATGAAATTAAAAATTTAACTTCTCACATTTGAAAACATGTAATTTCTACATGAATATAGTTATCTTAAAAAGTAAACAAAAAATTTCCTTTTTTTGTTTCTTCTAAAAATTATGTCTACCAATATAATATAAGCAAACAGAGTTTGTTCAGGAGTTCAATTTCTTAGGACCTTGAAACTAAGCTGGGTCAAAATACTAGGAATTGTTATTATTAGAATTTTCTGGCAAGCTTCAAACAGAACTAATATCTACACACTGTCTTTAAGTGACCTGATCCTCTAATTATCAATGTGTGAATATGCATCTCTATAGGCTATTACCTTCAGACTGAAAAAAAAAACAACCAACCCCCCCCCACCAAAACCCCAACCAAAAAAAAAATCCCAAAACCACCCCAAGAGCTGATTTTTACCAAAACTAGATTACAGAGGCACTGCTGTGAATTAAGGCACAATGTGTAACAAAAAGCTCTTTGCCTAGTTTTAACATTCATATTGTAGAAAATCTGTGCACATAACTCCTTCAAATTTTCTACTAAATTTGCCTCAGAGGTTAATCCAGCCTTTTAGGAAAGATTTACTTTTCTCATGCAAACAGATGTCAGACTGTTTACACAGAGCACGCCCAGTAAACATTGCTGTTAATGTGCAAAGATGAATTCTGTGTGCTTGCTGGGGTTTCCATTGCCACCACAATGTGCACACATTCCCTAAATCCCTCCCAACGTCATGCTGGGCAGTCCTGCTGTATTGGACAGCACCAGGCCTGGGTAAGGGGCATTTGGATCAGAACAAATAGGAGAGGCCAGGCCACTGCCACAACAAACCTCTTGGAAATACAATGTGTATCAAGAAATAGTATAGCCTTTTTTAGGCTATGTTGTACGTGTTAGCATGCTAAAAATTTGCTCAAAAGTTGGTTTGACCTGCAGTTTGTTCTATGATCAAACAAGAAAGACAGCTTGAGCTTGGTTCCATGACCTTCAGAGGCCTAGCTGAAGTTGTGATTTATGAGAAAATCAACTGATAATATCTTTTTCCTTAAATTGACATAGATAAAGACTCAAAAGCAGCCCTTCAAAAGAGGCTTTTAAGTCTTGAAAGTGTAATCTCTTATGGTATAGAAATATTACATTCTTCACAGGGAACTGGCTCCTTCATGCAAAGTTTGTAGTTCATGGTATAGTTGCAATACATTATTTTTAAAAATATTGAGTCTTCGTAAAACTTGACTTCTCATTCATAAAAAAAAAAAAGACTGAAAACCACAAAGGAAAAACAAAAGGAAAGAAGAACAAGAACAAACAAACCCTCTCTCCCTGCCCCCCAAGTCAGAAACCTGTTAACTATCTGCTTAAAATTACTTAAAAATTAGTCTTAAAGACACGGTAAGAATTAAGAAAGTACTTTACTTGTTTCCCTGATCAAATATATGAGTGCATTTACAACTGCTGCCTTAGGGAAGGTGAGCACAGAATCTCCTGTACAGAAGAGTTAACTCCATTTCAGTAAAATGAATGACTGTAGGCCTTTAAATGCCAATACACTGCTAGGTGGGTGTGCACTTCCACCTCCTGTGGCTGAGAGGGTGCTTGGCCATCTGATCAGAAGGCTTTTTTTATTTTCCACATACAGATTATAATGGGGGTTACAGGTAGTATTTCAAAGCAGCAATCTCTTTCTTTTGGTGTTAATGCACCTGTCTAAAAATTAATTAATCTTTTTTTTTTTCCCCAGCAGAGGAAAAAAAAATTTGTCAATCCAAAACATGAGCAAGAGAAGAGGAATAAATTCGAAGTACTGTGGTGTTACAGACAATATACAGCCTTGTAGGTTTTTGTCTCATCTGATGGAAAATCAGAAGTATCCCCTAACTCTGGCTTTCTGGGCCAAGACATAACTGGGGTTGCAACTTTGGGGTGATTACCATGAGTCACATCTCACCCAGAGGAGATTCCCTCACAGACACCTGCCCTGGCCTGCATCTCCCCAGCCTTTGGAAAGGACCAGCACGTCCTCTGCACTCAGGAAGTCTCATAGGATGAATTATCACTGAGAGTGGAAGACCAGTTGTATGTTTGATAGTTCCTGTCATTTAAACTAATTTTTGCCTTGGATGAACATTTAACAGAAAAGCATATCTAGCACCTGGGACCAGATCCTTTGAAAGGGCAGTTCATTTCCCTTCTCCTTCCCTGTTGCCATGGTTGCTATCACAGCAGGACTTGGCCTCAGACACAAAATCACTCACGTAAGAGAAAGGCTATGAAAACTCCTGAGGTTTGAAACTCACTCACAAACCCAGTCCAAACCAGTCCCGGTACATTGACCTTTTAGTCATGTTGGAGAGCCCCTTTGACACTAGCTCAGAGAGGAATCATCAGGAAATTGTGCAGGGGGTTTGCAGCAACCTGGAGGGTTCTCCAGAGCTTCTCCATCAGGAGGACCCCAAAGCTCCATCCCAAAGGAATTAAGGGCCATCACAAATCTCACTGCTTTCTACACCAGATACAAGGAGCAATCCTTAACCTGAATTCTCTAAATGCCATTTAAGCAAAAATTTCACTAACTCCACTAACAAGAAAAAAAGCAAATAAAAAGCCTTTTAACCACAGACCATTCCTCCTCTGGGGAGAGATGGAGAGAAGCAGCAAACCATACATGCAATTCTTAGCTACACTGCTTAACATGGCAAGGGAAAGCAATCAGACAGTAAATAGAGCTGGGACTTTATTGAAACATAGGGTTTTGAACATACTTTTACCTACAGAACCAGAGGCATTAATTATCGGACAAAACAGCTTTGACTTTTTATCACTGATCTATATTATATCCCTTTTTAATTTTTTTTTAATAGGACGAGCAAGTAAGTCAAAATAAATATCAAAATCTGCTTATGATACAGTGCAAATGGCTTCCCTCTTCCCCACTGCATGCCCCAAATGGTGACAGCAGAATGCTATGTGATACCTAAGGTGAGGCAGGGAAAAGGAAAACATCGACTAGTCCCAGTAACTCCTGCCTCTCAATGCTCAGCTGAATTCTCTATGGAGGAAACCTGCCTTGATGATTATAACTTACCTCTTCTCGATGTTCTTCTCCAGAGCGTTGAACATACCACCTAATAGAGGCTTGTTGGGACTTAGGAGTACATTCCAGAAAAGTGGAATTAAATTCAATGCCAAAAATCACCTTTTCATCAGCAGTTTCATGACTAATGCCTGGAAAGCAAACATGGTACAGGAGATTAACCCTGACCTGCTTTTTAAAGCAATGGGAAAACAGCCTGATTCAGAACAGATGCTAAAAGAGTGAGTGAATTATAAAAACGCAAAAGGAAACTTAACTTTTAGCTTAAACGATAACTATGAGGATTTAGAGGCGGCTGCTAACCTTCCTTCAGTGCAACTGGTTTTTAAGGAGGTCAATAAAACCTGTATCATGGACTTGCTCCATTTTAAATTTGGGGCTTTCACCTATGAGGAATTTAAAATCTGACCTGTATTTTTCCTTTAAGTAATGCAACTACTAAACCTGAGCTAAACCTGTTAAGCTAGATTGTATGGTCTGGTTTGTTCACCCAAAAGAGTCACAGGGCTAAAGTAAACTGCAGTTTGCCTCCCTTCGGTGTAATTTGAAATGCTCTGTAGTATGTTTCAGAACAAACACTGAAGGAGCCATGAAGAGATCTGAAATCCTTTCTTGGTCTTCTGTAAATCTGAGCAAGTAATTTCTTATTTCTGCATCTTCATTTTTCCTTCTAGTCCATCTTATCTGTGTCTTATCTACCTTAGCAACAGACTAAAGCTGTTTCTTATGCTCTGTGAATAACAGAAAGGAAGGTGAAAACGGTGGTGTCTCCTGAATCAAAAGTTAGCTCCACATCAGAATTAAAACAATTTTGGATCATGCTTTCAATATAACAAGCACCTGTATGAGATCTATAGAAGTTCAAGCTATCTTCATCATTTCCATGTGCCACTAAGATTTTGGTAGAGCCAAACAACTTTATTCAGTCAGCAAAGTCTCTGGGAGAGAACCTCACACAGCGGAGCAGTGAATTTATATAAGTTTGGGGATCATAATATTACTGATTATCACAAATGGCCTAAATAAGCCAAGAGCCTGGAATGACCAAGGTCAGCTTCATGGGTTTACGGCACACAGGAGTCACTCCCAGGTGGATAAAATTGCTATTGGTGGAACTATGTCAGGGCAAAGAATTAATACCAATTTCTGTGCTACAAGACTGTAGATTTGTCTATTAAAGCTAACTCTTCCAGTATCTCTTTATCCTTCCAGGAAAATGTGACACTGTCAGCCTTTCTGCTAGGGTTTCTATAACCTTGAGCTTTACACAGTCTCAGATATCAGTGTTTGGAGAGTCATGGCAAGCAGCAAGCAAGGAAATTCTGGCCCTTGGGATGAACAGGAGTTTTGTCGTTGACTTTGATGGAAATGAGATCTTACCCTGACTTTTTAACTATGTCTGCAAGCACACATGTACAGTCAGAGCCCTCTAGACTGTGCAACAGACTTCAGGCTTTGATCCCATGGCAAGCAGCTCTGATTTCTGCACTGCCTCCCACTGAGGTCTGCAGCAGGCACTCAGCACCGCAGCGGCACGGAATAACCAGAGATCAATGGGAAAGGATGGCTTGTCCCAAAGCCAGTGTTCAACGTGGTGATACAATCAATACTGTTTTGTCTGGATTGTTCACTTTAATAAGCAGCTAGAAGAACCCCAGACAAAGCCATGCTTGGGTTTGAATGCTATTCATTTATTTTATGCTGCCACAGAGATTGCTGTGTAACCGCAGGGTTTCACACTGACAGTGCTTGCTGAGAGAGAAGGGCTGCAGATGCCAGAGGAGCAGCCAGACCCTTTGGCATCTGAAAAGAGGGTGTGGGAAAGGGAGGGGGAAGAAGGCAGGGGGAAGGGGGCAGGTTCTTGTTAATAACAGGAGTATTTAAGTAGCTGTGGGAAGGGGAAGGGGCTGGTTTGGCAGCTGCAGTTCAGCCTTGGGGCCTGTGGGAAGTGGCAGAGGAGAGATGGCATGTTCCCCACCCAACCCTGCAAGCTTCCTTCTGGGATTTACTGCCCTGATTCTGTGTGGAACATCATGCACACCCCATTAGCTACCTTCAGGAACGTGTGTGATGTTTTGGTGTCAGCGGCATATCTCCCTGCCTGGTGTGAGTGCTGGGGAGGGTTGCCCATAAAGGATGCAAGGGTGACATCCCATGCTGGCTGTCCCTTATTAGCTCCAGCTCTGAAAATTAAACTGTGGGAGGGGTAATGCATTTGAAATGTGGCAAAGGCAACTGTTATGTTGAGCTTAGCAAGCTTTTGGAGACAGAGACCCTCACAGCAAAATCTGCTGCCTAAGAGCAAGAAAGGTGAAAAATACTCACTGTCTTCCACATCCCAGCACTGTGCAACTGGGTCTCCATACTTGACATCCTGCCTTCTGGCTCGCCTATGGGAAGAGCATGCAAACTTGTAACACTTCAGACATAATTGCTTGAATGCAACAACAAAATACAGAGGAGCTCCGCAGATGTGGACTTGCATTGCTCCCATCCTACTGCTGACAATTACAGTCTTAACTAAAACCAGTCTCACCCTCAAAGCAGCATGTGGCCTAGAGAGATTTGTATAAATGACATTAAGAGAAGAGCCTGTGATTTGGGAAAACCACTGGGAGGGAAAAGAGAAAAAGTAAGAGAAAAATATCTGCCTAAAATAAAGAGTGTGTAAAGCAGTGACAGAAAGAGAGCCTAAACTTGTGTTAGGAGCACAGGTCTAATGGTGGGATGGACTGTGTTGCCAATACCTAAAAACATTTCATGTTGTAGATCATGAAAAAGATCTGAAGTTCGATAGGTGATATTCAAAATTAAACTAAGTACTAAGTACTATGCCCAATGAAACACTGACTAATAAACCAATTATTAAAATGAAGAGAGAAGAGCATGTATTTTAGTTTGCTAAAAAACAATTGACAAATCTTGTTATCATTCATCTTAATGGACAGAAAAAACATAAGGCAATGGTCTGAGATGATCTACTAATTTGCTTACCAATCTCTGGGTGGGTTACATGAACTCACCGTGATTTACTGTTATTTCAATGTAATAGCACTAAAAAAAAAGTAAACTCTTCCTCTGTGTATGACTGCATTTAATTCACAAGAGCTATGGAAAAAAAATGTAAACTTTTTCAATTTTTCAGTAGAAGAATTGGAGACCCAGGAAAGAACTGGTTCTTCCCTCACAAGCAACAGCAGTGGGACCTCCTGTGTGCAGAGTACGGCCTTGGAAGGAGAGCAGGCTGCCAGGGCTGATCTGTTCACTGAGTAAAAGCTGTAGACATGCCGGAAGCACAGCCTTCAGCACAGAAGGAAAACATTCAAGTAACTGATCCGCTGCAGGATTCCCAGGGCCAGTCACCCATTCTTTGCTTTGGAGACACAGACTTCTGGCCTTCCCTTCAAGCTGCACATCTGTTAAAAAGCACGGACCATCGATCTCCGTGTCCCAGCCCACCTCAGACTTCAGCAAGCCTCATGTGTCACTAACTTTGCAGTGAGCCTGAACACTTGCTTTTCTCCTTTCTTTTATGCTTCTCTGAGTTTAGTTTGCTTTGGCTATGAGGGAGAACACATAAAGTTTCTTGACACCATGACACGATAACTTATGAGTCATTAACTTCAATGGCTCAGGACCCAGCCCTGTGACCCTTAAGGTAGAAAGTGTCATTCCAGAGCCTGAGCTCAAACTGGAACCCCACTGCAAGAATTACTGTTAGGAGGACTTTGTCCAAAACAGAATGAATAAGCTGTGATGGACTCTGGTTCCAGCTAAATCAGCCAAAAACTTCAGGAGACACATCCAGCAGCTTAGGCGCTTCACTGCTAGACCCTGCAGTCCTCCATCCACATCCAAGGTGCTGTCCTAGCTGGTGGGTTCAGAAAATTCAGATTAAGCTTCTTTCACTGTGGAAAGACTCCTGCCAGTGTGGTCAAATCATAGTACTTAAATCTCTGTCTCCCTCTCATGGCTAGACCACAAATACAATTGTTGAGTTAGGTCAGGGAACTAAATATATTTTATTATTGACCACTCTGGGATGCTATGTTAAACTCTGCTTTCTAACTACTCTGAAAAAGTCAGAAGCTTAAGAGAAGCTCTTGCCTCTTGGGCAGAGTTAGCCACAACCTGGACCTCCATTGGAGCATCTTGTGCCTTAAAGCATTCAGCATAAAAAAGGAAAGTGATGGATTTATGATCTTAGCTGCACTAGCCAAGTTACTGTCACACACACTTAAACAAAGCTATGTTGTCTTCACAGCTCTTCAAGCAGAAATGTGAAACATGGCTAGAGTATGATCACATTTTAAGGCAAATGATATGCTAAGTAAAAAGGCAACAACTTATGAATTGGAACATCTAAAATTCTTGCAAGTAGCAAGATCTTTTACAGTACATCGTGGTTTTTTCTTACCTTTTAGAAGTGGGGGCATATCTGGAACAAGAGTTTCCATCCCAGGCACAGTATGGGTCTCTGGCAAGGCAGCAGTCTGCACAAGCCTTCCCATACGTGTGACATCTGTGCAGAGAGAGCTGAACCAATCCATCCCTGGAACCAATGTACAATTGTTGCTGCAAATCAGGCAAAGCGAATTAATTAGGAGTGTTCTCCAAGTAGCCAGTGTAAAAAGTTCCCTTCTTCAGTGCCACAGTTGCATACTTTTAACCTTATCCCAGATTTTGTAAAATAAGGGAAAAATTCCTCCTTTACTGTAAAATGTTTCTCAGGGCTCAGTGTGACCTGGTCTGTGCCCATCCGTCCCAGCAACACAGCAGAGAGGAAAGGGGACTGCAGTCCTGGAAAGACACCAGCACTCAACACCCTCACACCTTTAGATGTGTGCTGTAGTGAAAGATCAGAATCACACCACGGAAAGAATGGCTTAATAACACATTTGAAAGTGAGTGCTGGATAGTCATGATGTTAACAATCTGGGAACTAGTGGTGACCTTGTGTGAATGAACTTCATGTTCTGCTTCTGATCCTGAGGTAGGGTGGGGATAATGTTACTCCCCTCTCCCCAGTGTGCAAGTGGATTGCTTGTGGAGCCAAGGGTGGTCCAAGCTAGAGCTGGCTCATGCAGCACTTCCATCTGGCCTGCCACCTTTTTTCATGGGAGATGGGACCCAGCTGTGCTGTGCGTGCCTGAAAGGCGAAATACCTCCTCCCGTGTGAGTGAGCCGTGTTGTGCCAGAGCTGCTCTGGCCACTTCTGCAGGTCAGGGAGGGGTGGCTCTGGTGTCACACTGCCTCCTGAACATGCACGGAGCCATCACAGATCTTGGAGCTGCCATAAAACCCTTTCCCATCAGGAGATACCGTGCTGAGACCGGCCCCTGCGCTGCCAGGGTTGGACCACCCAGATTCAGGCTGCAGTTTTAGAGGAGGGGGACTGGCTGTGTGCATACAAATTTCAGGCACAGTGAGGCCCTGATCTCTCCTGACTACTAATAAAAATAAAAACAAAAATAGTAATAATAATTTATTACTAGATTGTAAAGAGACAAGTATTTCTGGAGGCTGGAAAAAGAATGTGCATTGGCTTCACTTCCAAATCCCACTACCATATGACTAAAGGTTTGTTTCCCTGAATAATTACCAGCCTGGGTATACAAATTACTGTTTGTAAGCAAATAGGAATTAGTCAGGGAAACAATTTCAAACGTATCTCCTTCCTTCCAGTTACATTTTAAGAGCCATCCATGGAAAGCTTGGCTACTAAACAACAGGCGTCACCTGAAAATAGTTGTTCAATGTACCCCATATCCTCCAGTAGTTAAACAAGATTATGATTACCTGTTTCTGAGAAATTTCCATGGTTGAGATAAATGAAGGATGCTGAAAAATAAAATAGCAAGGTGTATTAAAGTTTACAATTGTTATAAAGGTTGTAACGTTTACAAATTCCCTGCTCTTAGTGAAAAAGAGAGCAAGACTTAACACACAATAAGCAAATAAACTTACAAGTTCATTTGCATGGTTTAAAAAATATGAAAAAATCCCCAAGCAACAGAAAATCAAGAAATTTATGCTGCCAAAAAGAACTCCCATAAATTTCCCCAGTTGGAAGGAGGGAATTAGCTTCTCAGAGTTTGCTATCTACTCTGTCCTGGGCAATGAGCCTTTACATCAAGTTTAGCTCATATTAAGCACTATTTGAAAGGTTTAGTTGCCATTTAAGGGATACACAGGCAGATCTCTGCACCAGAATATATTTCATGGCTATGAGAGACAGTGAAATTTTTGTCTGTGACTGATGTAAGAACAGCACAAAGCTCAGGGTATTAGCTATCACCCAACAGAAGATTAATCTAAGCCTATTGTTTAATATTAATGCAGTTTGAGGAAATAAAGCACATTTTTTCATCCATTACCCCCTTCAATTTTCTGGATTCAAAAACACAGAGGTAGCAGTTATAAACATTACCAATAAAGAAGTGAAGGAATGTCTGCTGAGTAGAAAAAAAATTACTTCTTTTTTGTTTTAAATATGATATGGCACATTTTCCCTTGACGTTATGTTTTAAGAATGCAGCAAATTGGTGCACATACTGGAACTGCTCATTATTTGGCAGGCCACTGAATAATCTTGGTATTTGCTGAGTGATATTTATAATTGGTGTCCAAGACAGTGGGAAGAAGACATAGAGATCCTTTAAATCAAAGTTTCATCATACACATGACATGTCAAAAGGCATATGAAGAAATGAACTCTTTGAAATAATTGGTAATGATCCTGTGCTTACACTCAGAAAAGTCCCAAATTCATTTATTCAGTACGGACAACAATTTGGGCTGGACAGTACATAGGAGAGAGGATGTGGGAGAAATTAATCAAAATGCTGTGGATGCAGATGAACTTTGATGGAAAAGCAAAGTTAAAACTGAAGAAGAGCTGTGCAGCATGAAAAGAAAGCAAAGTGAGAATGCAAAGAACTAAGAAGAAACTAATAAATGGAAAAGAAAATCAGCAGGGAAGACAAAGGTTTCCATTTTTCTGATGTAAAAATATGTTGATGTCAGCTCCTTTACCAGCACTGAAGTTAATCAGAAATTGTTCTTGTGCAACAGAAAGAATCTTGGGCTTTTTACAAGCTGTATTTATGAAGAAGTCATTGGTGTTAGCAGGGTTCTGGTTACAGAATAACCAAGTCAAAATGGTCAAAAATACTGAGTCAGCCTTCACCAATAAATTAAAGCACACTGATAATCAAAACTAATTTCTTTTTTAATTTCCTTATGTTTTCAATTCCCAATGTTGCTATTTTAAAGGATTTCTCTGCACCCATGGAAATTTTTGTGTTTGTCTTTTAAAAATTATGATTGTACCTACAATACTGTCAATGCCAATTGGGCCATAGAAAATTTTACATTAAAAATACAATACTAGTATTTTAATATGTATAAATAATAAAAAATGTGGGTTCATAATAAGATTTTAAACTAGAACAAAGCAGTCTAAATGACACTTTCTACGGCTTTGAAAAATCACGGTCTGATTATTTTTGGACATTTTTCAATTGACTTGCCCAAAGAATACCAAGGCATTTAAAAATTTACATAGTGTCCCTCTGGAAACTTGAACAAGTTCCAGTAAACAAACAACCAGACAGACAAAGCCAGTTTGGTCCATGAAGTCCCCTGAATAATATTTAATTGATGTTGTGGCTATTAATGCTTACCTTGAATATCTGCAGCTCTTCCAGGACTACCTCCTCCTTGGTCCACTTCTCCTTTGTGATACTCACAACCTTCAGGACTGTGCCTACATCTGAAACAAATGTGCCTCATGTAAAACCCTCAGGTATGCTTCAATAGGTATGGGCCATTCCATTTCCTGCCCTGTAGATAAAGCTAATCCATGAGGGATGTTGCTTTCCAACCACATCTATCCCCACTGCATCCACTGCTGCCTGAAGAGCTCTCCATACAGTGCATTTATGGTTTCACTGTATGGCTGAGCCAACACACTCACAGGCTGCTCCTGGCAGGGATGGTCCAGCTCTCCTGCTACACAAACACACAAACACGGACAAGCATGTCCATGCTGCCAGTTACAAGTTTCTGCACATTTCCCTGAGCCAGAACTGGGGCCCATCTGACCCCAAAAAGAACGGGGCTCAGGGGACTAAATTGGCAGAAAATTATTTCCTCTTTTTTATAGAATTCATTTGTTTCCAGTATAGCTCCTTAATCAGAAATAAGGAGCTCATTTTAATGCAATGAGTTAAGCAATTCACTTTTAAAATTTATTTTTTCATTTTAGGATTTTGTTTTTTTTAAAAAAAAAACTTCATTCAGCATCAAAATCTTAATTTATTCATTACTTCTTTGGAGTCAGAAGGATTTTTTAAAGTTAGATCTATTCCTCAATTTTAATCTGAATTCTTGCTTGGTGAAAAAATATAGCTGCTCATTTCATGTCAGACCATTACACATTAGTGAATCTTGAATGCCCTTAAAAAGAGCTCAGAAATTGCTCAGGGGAAATGGGTTGGGTGCTGGGATGTGGGAATGATGCAGTGCAGCTTAGTCCTAAGCTCTACACATAGTATTGAAATAATGAAAAATAAGACACTGTAAGGGAAAGAATGATATTTTCATTCTTCTTTTCCCAAACTACTGAAGTTCATATTACCAATCAAAGCCAAATTATTACAGTTTGCCTTACGAATTAGAGGGTTTTTTTCAGAGTTTGTTTGACATAATTGCCAAAGCCTGCACATGTACAAGTTGGCTGTGTACATTCAAATGTATGATAAGCTACTGATCTTCTGCTGCTCAACATCTCCTGGGTTGTTATATCCTTATTCAGTCTCTATATATAACTGAAATTTTATCGTTAATTCTTCAATTCTTAATTATCTTTAATTTCTTTCCTTACAATGAGTTTAGAGGGTAAAAGAGGACAAAACTACAACTTAGAGAAAATAAAATTCACTTTTAAGGAAGGCATTGCAGAAAAATAAAAGTCTGCATATTGTGGAGTGCCATCTAGTGACTGCATGGTACTTGCCGGCCTTGACACCTCTAAACCTGACTACTTACACTTGAAGTGTTTGTCTTAGTGCCAGGTAGTAAAAGTTAACCTCGGAGTATTCAATTGCTGGTGTCTCAGTATCATTTTATTTCCACAAAAAACTTTAAAATGGAGGATAACAAACATCTGGCTCTACAGCCACTAAAAGAGTATTTCGTACATTTTTACAAGTGAACTCATCTTCTCAGGCAGCTAAATTTCAAATTACTTCTTCTCACTCTTACCACAAGGAAAATAAGTCGCAGTGAGCATTCCCAAATCCTAGGCATCACACAGTTTGGGAGTGAGTTCCTTTTACTTTGCTGACTATATTAATACTGCTCTCAGAAAGCAACAAGGATTTTCCATCATCATGCCTAAAGCTCATCCCCAGTCTTCTCAGCCAGCAGGGGAGAAAACACCACTTTAATGGTCTTCTTTAATGAAAGTCTGCTTTTTTTCTCTGACACCACTGCACTAACTTTGGATCACAGAGGGTCTTGTGACATTGTCTCGTTTTGGAAGACAAGGGTTGTGAAACCAATTTTGCTGAAAGACATAAAAGTTCTGAGAGAGATGCTATCTCTAGACTCCTGTGTGGGGTAACATAGGTAGAAAACTCTTCAAAGCTGAGACAACCCACATGTTACAAGAGATTATGCTCTCTGACAATCCTTTCCTCAAATTACTTCAGAATACCCACACATATCAAATTGTGCTATATGACAAAATTTGCTCATAAACCAGATGAAATGCTGGGCAATCCAACACCACTGGGGTAGGATTCAAACTGAAATCCTAATTTCCCTGCAGCTCCTGGCAGTAGCTCATCCATTGCGCTTGGATAAACCTTGCCACCTCTGTGTACCTCAGTTTCACCTTCTCTGAGTTAGGGATAATGGCAATGACCTCCTTACTAAAGCACTCAGATCTACCAGTGAAAAGTGCTTGCTAAGACCTATACAGAATAAGAGTGAGACAATGTTGAATTATGAAATAAGAACAAAAAATCCCAGTGGAGTAATGTGGTAGATTATTACTTCAGAAATGTGATGAATAGGTATATTCACATTCCTCAGCACACCTTGCTGTAGGGTGATTCATCCAATGATTCTAAATTTAATTACTATAGGAAAACTAGGCCTTTTCCTTAAGGCATTTATCTATTATAAAAATGTAAATAGATAAATAATTATCCATAGAAAAACAGCAAAGTAGTTTTTTCCTTGACAGAATAGCTTAACCTCTCTGTTCAATCCTGTTTGTCACATTTGGAGCTATCATGTTACTAATTTTTATCTTTAAAATTAGTTGAGTGGAATTGTTGCCTTAGGCTCAATTTGAAATCCTTAAGTGTTCAGCATCACATGAGATAAAATGCTGAACCACCATGTCACTATTGAAAATAGGAAATGCTCCTTGAAGCCATCAAGGTAATTTCTTTTTTCTTTTAATAGTTTTATTGATGTACTTTCAGCAAGAAGTGAGACTACCATGTAATGTGAAGACAGATACTGAGTAGTATTTGGAGGGTAAGAAAGTTCAGGTACTCTGACCCCTAAATGGTTTATCACCTAGGCAGCAGGAGGCATTAAAATCCCAACAGTAGTAATGTCCTGAACTGACAAATTAATTTAATTTAAGCACTTGCATTGAGATTTGGACCAGAACCAGTAGCACCTATACACTTCCTGAAACTGTATGCATAGGAAAAAGATGTTAACCTAGAGTTTTATTCAGGTTTATTCAGGACCTACTGGACTAAAGGTGCTCTAAAAGGATGGGGTCTGTGCAGAATGACACTAGAAGTTCTCTCCCATACCTGTTCCTAGGAAAATGACATCATACTGCCCGTCCTCTGCCATGACGTGGTCCACCACAATCTGAGTGAGGCGATAGTCCACGTTGATGCGCGTGAACACCGGCGCTCCCGTCACCGGGTAAACCGACTTGTACATCAGTGGGTGCCGCCTGATGAAGCTGATGACTTCATCAGGGAAGTCCCTGGTAGACTTTATGAGCGGATCGTAGGTTTTGCTTGGACACTGAATGACAGAGAACAAGGATATGAGAGGAATTTTAGGAAAGAAGTACAAGTAGAAATCAAGCTTTCCACAAAAACATTTGCAAAGCCAGTAATAATCATATTTTTCCGTGATTCTTCTCATCCCAAAGCAGCACTTGGTCACCAATACCTCATTTATTGAAAGAATTGCTTTAGAACCAGAGAAATTCTCATGATGGGCTGAGTATGGGTGCAGAGAATTCTGCTCCTTGTTCCCTGCCACACTCACAGCCATAACACCATGTTTGGCATTTCACACAGACAAGGAGAGGAAAGGAGACCTGCCATGCTCTGCAGGACTTACTTCTGGGCACAGCTAGCAGCACAGTTAAAATTTGCTGCAGGCTGACCGGAGCAGAGCTGGTACCCAGAGCAGGGGCTGCCAACAGCAAGCCTGGGCTGCCCTCCCGTGGCTGCTGCGGGAGGAGTACATGCACTTTAAGTGCAGCATCTCAAGGTTTTTCTGCTTTTAGTGTCTCTGTTCCTCTTTCCAAAGTTGCCTGAGTTTCTGCCTCAGTTTTTGCCTTTGGCCTGAAATCAGAGGCCATGGCTTTTCCTTGCATATGGCCTGAAATAAATTCATTTTCAGTGAACTATACTTCCTATACATCACACATATTCTCCAGATGCCAGACAATCCCTGTCTCAAAAGTGACTTCCTTATTCACTGAGCTGACACTCTTGTCCAGGCCTACGGCTCAGCTGCTGCACCATCCTTTTCTCTAGCTTTCAACAGTACAATCTCATCCTCTTCTGACACTTCTCCATGCTGGGGTTCACTCCCACTTCTATTAGACCCCTACTGACAAACTGATCACTCCGCCTGTTTCTTTAGCTTACACAAAGTTGGTTCCAACATATCTTGCCTGAAGACCACTCACAAACCTACCTCTTCAACCTCCATCAGACTTTTTCCCTTCTATGCCTTACAGGGTAAACCCAAGTGCATATGTGCAAGGTGGTTCATTTTGGTGACCCATGATCTCTCATAACCTATTTCTGCTTTCTTTCCACAACTGTTTGCATCTCTTTTCTGTCCCTTCTTTTACAATTGAAACCAAGCCTAAGAAAATTTCTGTTTTGAATCTGGAGGCATCTAGATGTGTTACTGAGGAACTAAAATTCTGGATAAGATGAACTGGACTCATTATTCCAGTTGGTGACAACCTTTCACATATGAACTATTCATTGGTTAATTTTTGATAGTTTTTAATAAAGTAATCTCTGTGTTTACTGCCAGGTGGAGCTCTAACACAGCCTGTGAAGAAAGAACTGTGATCTGGTAATACCTCTGTATTCTATCAAGAGTAAGTTAAGATTTGTGGTGAAGTTGCTCTACAGTCCCCCTTCATAGCAGTTTTTGACAAAGACTTTAGATCACACTTCCAACTACCCAGTTTGACATGTGCTGAATCTATGGTGCCAGTTAAGGGCTTATGGTTAGGATTTCTTCCATTATGTAAGGTAGAGTAGCAATGAAACAAATTTCTGACTGAGGGAAAAGCTTCACAAAAGTATCTGAGACTAACTGTATATTCAGAGACAAAACAGGCCAGCAAAGCAAAGACCAGCTGATGTTAGACATCCCCATATATGGCCACACCTGAAATGTCTGTTGGGGTCAATTCCTGGTCTACCTTAGACCCCAAACACTGCCACAGCACTGCCACAGGGAAGGTGACTCTTGGAGCATGCCTAAACTACAGCAAAGCCCATCTTAACATTAAACAAAGAGTGACTAAGGGTCTGCACTTGAACCTGACCTCTGTGTTTAGTTAACAGAGCTGTAACCCCAGTGATTTAAGAGTCTGCAGCCTATTTCCATTCCTTGCTTGAACTGAATGTTATGGCTACCTAGAGCACTAACAGACTTTGTGCAAGTGTCCACTTGCTTAGCGTTGTTTCAATCTGTGAGAGTTAAGCCCCTGCATCTCCATCTTCATAACGGATCTGAAATAATTTATTGAAAAAAATCTTAAGCCCCTGGATCATCTAATAGCTTTTGACAATTTCCCCATGGACAGTAAACCTGTGCCAATTTGAATTAAGATAAATTCCATCACACAGTCATTTTTGTTTCATTGTACAATTCCATTTATGGCTGTGAAAGAACAGACAAGAAAAAGAAAAAAAAGGATTGTATCATCCTGTGATATCCACCCAAAAGACATTCCTTGAAGATACAGTCAAATACAAGTAAGAAAAAAGAAAAGGAAAGTCCTGTTGAAAAAAACAGTTCCACTGGAAACATATTACAGGGAATTATCCCTACGGGATTTGTGCCAGCAGTCCTATAAGCCCTCTGGCTTGCTGGGCATCATCTCCCACATTCTGTTTTCTGGTGTGCTTTTAGGAAGTCTTTGCAAGATTACATCCTTGCAGTGGGCTGTATTCAGCTTGGCTTTTGAAGATAATAATATCAGTAGAATAATTTCACAAAGAAATATGACTTTGGAACAAAAAGTAGACTTTGGGATTAAAAAATTATGTTTACCTTTAGAGGTGTTGAAAAAAAGTTTTTTGGGATAAATAGAGAGAAATGTGATAACTTTAATTGTCTTTGAATCAGAGTTTTGCATTAATTTATTCTATAAAGGATGAGAAACAAATTCATCTCTTCAACTTCCCAACCATGCAGTAACTCTCTTCCCCCTCCCAGTGGACTACAGGTTGATTTTCCCCATATGTCCCTTTTCTGTGGTTCATGTTCTCACCCATTACTCAGAGCGACCATCTGCATCTACTGGAAATGTGCTGATTGCTCACCTATTAACAACTCAATTCCAGAAGCCCATTTCTATGTGAAAAATGGGAGTAGCCCCTTCAGTCTTAAAAATCTAGATTTTTGCCAAAAATCCATCATCGGAGGAAGATGAGAGCAGTGACATCACTTACTAAAAACCACTGGGATAAAATTTCTGACAATATGGAACTATAGAGCTGCTACAGTAATCCTAAAGGCCCAAGCCCTACTATGCAGGGAAATACAGGGAAATCGTCTGCCAGCTGGAATAGTTAATTTAGTAGAAATAAGGACTAATGGTTTGATCCAAAGATCTGCTTCAATCAACAGCGTCTTTTCCAATCATTTCAGTGGGCTTTGGACCCTATCCTAAGACAGCATGGCCACCAAGAACAGCTGGGCAGGTGTGATTGTTATGCTTGGCCAAGAGAGTTATTTCCAGAGGCGTCACTCACTGTGGCATGATGGATGGAACAGGGGAATGAGAAAGTCATTTTGGCTACCCTTTGGCAAAGTTCTCAGGCAGTTTTTTAAATCTGTGTCCACCCATCATTGCAGAACAATTCCTGTAGGCTTGTGCTTCCTTTCCTAGCAATCAGTAGGATGTAGGATGGTCAAGTGGGTGAGTGAAACAACTTTTCATGTCTGAAAATGTGAGTTCACATCCTGTTGCAGGTCTCATGACAGTGGGACCGGTGTTCTCTGCCCAGTTCATAGTTCATTTATTCACATCATCAGCACCAGATGCTGTCTCAGATATGTGACATCTCCCACTGGGGACAATAAGATCATTTTATATCAAATGTCACAGGAGTAGGTTGGCAGAGTTGTTTCATGTGGACTACAAGAGAATCTGGCTTCATAAAAGTTCTCATAACACTATTACTGTGCTCTCTGAGCACCTTCAGCTTTTGCTATAGGGTGGGATTCATTTCACCTTATCTAGATTTTAATCTTGGCTGCATGTGAACTTCAGAGAAGAACAGCTTCTCTTCTCACAGAGGAGCCAAGTGGCTATCTGTCTCTTTCTGATAGAGAATTCTAAACAAGCAAGCTCAGATTTGATGCTTTTCTTCTAGATAGCTGATATCAAATGAAATTAATCACATTACATCAGTCAAGTTCCTACCAATAGATAAGAATTTTGCAAGAAGCTTGTTCACCATATAATCTATTCTTTAGAGGTTGCTTAGGCCTTTGCTGCCATAAATAATAACTTGACAAAAATATATGTATCAAGAAATGAAGGATAAAACAAAACAAGACAACCACCCAAAACAAACAAACAAACAAAACCCCCCAAACCCAACAGAAACAGAGTTGGAAGTGCTAAGGGCATCTCTATTCAACTGCTGTATAAACACTGTGGCACAAATATTTTGAAAAATCAATAGTTACTTAAATTTATTGAAATGCCTTCTGTGTGAGCTCAGTTTGACAGTAATCACTCTGGACTAAGTCCTGATCCCACATGATCTACAAAGATGCTTTCTCTTCCCTCACCTGTTATTTGTATCTGAATGTGGTCACATGGTGTAAGTTAAGGCTAATCTTCCTTAAATAAAAGCAAATACACACTAAATTAACACCACCACACATATGTAAGCTTTTTTCCTTTTTTACTTGTCTTATTAAATTTGCAGCTTAGCAGAGTGCTGGATGTGTGGATCTCACACAATGCTGAGACATACAGTGTGACTGTGTTAACATTATGTGGGAAATGTGGCCAAGTTTCTCAAAAGCTGGTGCCAGAAGCTGGGCTCCTAAATAAACCTCCAATTTGCCAAACTGGATAGTGCTTCACACCATCCAGTGAACGTAGTAAGAGCTGCTGGATCTAACACCTATTAAAATGGTGGCAATTATTTGGGAATCTAGCTATAAGGTATGTGAACACATACCCTTTTCATTAATGATGCATCTGAAAAGAGAATGTTGTTTCCCTGGGAACTTCAAAAGGCTTTCAATTACAAGTGTGTTGAAAATCCCAGTTTAAAACTGTCCTGTCACATGTATCCTGAGACCCACTTAACACTAATACTCAAGCACCTGCAGGGTAGGGTAGATTGATCATATTGAGTGAAGTAGACATCTGCTTGCTTTTATTATGTCCAGGCTGGGAATTTTTATGGATTTCAGAAGGAGAAGTGAGAACCATGTCAGCAAGTCACTCTTGTGAGTACTGGAAGTATCCAGTATGAAACATGAAAGAGTGAAGTATTTCTTAAACCTCTCCCATATCAGGGAATTAGATGTCTTAGTCTGGGCTTCCCTCCTTGAGGAGGTGTCCCTTGTCCTGGGATCTCCTTGCTCCCTCCTGTTGAAGGTGTTTTACTTTTCATAGTTTTACTTTTCATAGGTTAATTACTTCTCATCTTAGCCAAAACTATTAAGTGTTAAGTTTTCCAGGCTCTAAATAAGTTGTCTTATCACTGATTCATCAAGTAAACAGCAGATAAAATAAAGGAACTACCTTAATCCTCTCACTTCTGTTTTAAATGGGGACCTCCTCCAAAACACTGAAGGTGAAACTTGGGTTCCTGAGAAGCCTAAATACCATGTGGCTTCTTTTCTGTAGACTGAACAGAGCTGCACAATCCATTTTGTATTTGTCTACAATGTCTACAAAACCCCTCAATACTCTCTACAAGATGAGTGAGTTGTACCAGGAGGACTGAACACTCAGTGGGGAGACTTTCATAGTGACCTTGAAGCTACTCAGTGAACCTGGAGGAGGGCTGGAGTGAGGGGAACAAATCAGGTTTGTAGGAGAAAAACAAACAGTGACAATCTTAAATGGAATCAAACTCACTCTTCCCCCTCAATAAAAAGCACAAACAAAAATTTTAAGTCCCCTATTACTTTTTAATGGTTGTATCCCATAGCTTGTGTAAGATTTGCTCTTGTGGTTTTTTTTGAGCACTTTGTATTGCTTTTGCATTTAACACATCTGTGCTCTTGATAGAAAAAGCTGAGAAAATCTGAGCCTAGCTGAGCTGAGAACAGCTGGATGAGTGAACCTGACTTTGCAGGTGGCACTTTGCAATTCTCTCCTGACCTCTGCCATGAGGAAAGGTGACAAGGTTTGCAACATTGCAAAAGGGTGTTAGCAGCTGGAAGGTGATTCATGTTGTGGAAAACAGGCTGGTAAGTAACAGGAGGTGTAGGAGGCTTTCTGAGGAAAAAAAACCCATAAAGTGAAACATTTCACTTAATTAAGCCGCCTATTTTACAGTAAGGAGATCAAAGGGGAGAGGAATTGGAAAAGCAAAAAATGCAGTCTGTCCCATAAAAGATAGGTGAAAGGGGAAGATAAGTCTAAAAATAACAAGGGAAACCTGTGCAACCTTAACTGTTTTATGAACAAGCTTATTAAAGCAGCAAAACTAACCAGAAGGGAGGACAAGGGAGGCTTTTGGCAGGCAGTATTTCTCTGTGGCACAACCACGTCCCAATGGACACCACATCTTGATCAGCCTGTACACTGGAATACCAGAAGAAATAAAGGAAGGGGTTTCACTGAAGAAAGAAGAGAAAGCAAAGGAGAGAGAGAAAAATATGAAGAAGGATGAAGCTGAGTCAGGGGAAGTTTAGCTTGAATATCAGGAAAAGGTTCTTCACCCAGAGGTTGGTTGGGCACTGGAACCCAACCAGCCTCATAGGGTCCCCAGAGAAGTGGTTACAGAACCAGCCTGACAGAGCTCTGGAAGCATTTGGACAATTTTCTCATGTACATCGTGTGACTCTTGGGTGTCCTGCACAGGATCAGGAGTTGAACTCCATGATCCAAATGGGTCTCTTCTTCAGTGGATTCTATGATTCTAAGATTACATGATTACAGGAAAATCTGGTGAGTTGTAAGGAAACTCATTTAATAAAAAGAAAACACAAAGAATTCAAGAGCCCAGGACTGTATTCAGATCTGGAGTAGAAAGAGGTGAGACATTAAACTCTTCAAATGGACTAGAGCAGTGTGTTGGGCTGTTTCTTCTTGTAGCTAAGTGACTCAGATTCTTACTTTGCTCATTAAGATGTTTGTTTTGATCTTTTGACAAATCAGATCGGTAAGATATCAAGACTCATCAAAAATACTTGCTGTAGCCTTGGCTAGCATTTAACAGTCCTGCATTCTGCAGTAGATCAGACTGAGTGTTAATCTGCATCTTTAAACACTGACATTCCTCTAAAAATCTGACCTTAACGACATTTACTTGCCACTCAATGAAATGAGTATGACTCCTGTGTACCCCATCAGAACTTCCAAATGGGCACTATGAGTTGCTGTGACACTACAATTGCTGAAGCTCAATAAATAAACTAGAGAAGTTTTCTTCCTCCTAATTCACTGAAAATCTTGTTCAAATGTGATTTCTGGGAGGACATTATGAAAACTCTGCTTCAGAATACAGAAGACATTTTAAAGGAAGTTCTCCATGATTTCTTTATTAATGGATAATTTCCTGAGAGAAACCCTAAGAGACTGGAATAAAACTGGATTTGTTATCTGGGGACAGCTGCAGATATGCAAGTCCAATTTCTCAAACAGCTAAAGCAGATAGAGCAAAAGCTCCCTTGGTTTTCAACTCACCCTTTGTGCTGGGACTACCTGCTTCATGCTTTTCTTTCTGTCTCTTTTTATTTTCACCTTCCAAATGGAAAAAGATTTGAAGCTTTGCCACTGTTTAATTCCCATTATTTCCACTCACACTTTAATACCCCTGAGAGAAGTTAAAGAGCTGTATGTTCTGCAGTGTCAGTGCTGTGGAGTGTGCCAGAGGTCCCCTGACACCGTGTCCAGAGGTGTTTTCATGACGGCAGAGGGCAGGCAGAGCCTGCCACAGCGCAGGAACATGAGCAGAGAGGGGCTGCTGCTGCCTGAACCACTCAGCATTGCAAAGGCATGATATCATGGTCATGTTGGGAGTTTATCTCACACACAAATTGCCACAGGAAGCATTTTGTCAAAATTTCAAAATCAAAGTAGTCACAGTCTCTATAGTGAGCAGCTTTATTTACTTAGGAGATAAAGGCAGCAGAGCAGAAAGTTAAATTAGGGTATGCAGAATCCTGCTTCTGTATAAATGCTGAAAGGAAGTCAATGCATTTCTCAAACCCAACAACCAAAAGAAATGCATTTCCTAGAATAGCCATTTTTAGACTTTGCCAGAAACTTAAAAGTATAGGAAATACATAATCAGAGCAGTGTTAGCTATGCCAACTGTAGGCAACACTTACAAGGAGCTTAAATTTCAAAAATGTTCTAGTAATTTTAAAAAGGGTAGATTATCCCTCTGGCTTTGTTCTGAGCATTCCTGAACCACCTCACAGCTGAAAAAAAAGACAAAATTAATCTTTAAGGAAGAGCATTTCAGCATTCACACTGCAGTGGTCTTTAAGGTTCATGCTGCTTCTTTTCCTTGCCTTTTAGCACAGTACTGCTTTTCCAGACCCCACCCTAAATCCATTCATATCCAAGTTTGGCATAGCCCATCGCAAGCCAAGAGCGTGGCATGAATCTACTTATTTGGATACCCTACATCAAGGTACTGAGCCTGAAGTATTTTGCAGTTCAGCTCACTGAGAGAACAGCTAAAAAACTATGAAGCAATACATTTACCTAATCTATATAGTAAATATGATCGATATCTTTCTTCTGACAGCTTTCCTCAGTAAATCCACTTCCTTTCTCAGTCCTTGGTCAGATAAACTCCTACAGAAATCCACTGACTGAAGGTTTGGAGGACTTTTAAGGTACTATTTTCTCACAGCTGTTATCAGGTGCTTAAAGGAAGCAGTTGGGGAGCTAAGGGTTGGCTTAAAGAAAATATTTATCTTTAAACTTTCCAACTTTTACAAAACTTGCAACCATGGATGTTCAAATCAGTGATAAAGATCAGCACTGACATGCTTCAGCATGGCATGTTTCCTTCCCTGTGAATCCCAGCTCAACCATGTGATGGCTAATACACTCAAAAATGCAATGAGCTTATGACCCGTCTATCTGTGCAAAGTGTTCATCCTTATGGGGCACTCTGAGTTTTTCAAGAGAGTTATTTTAATCTCTTTAGATGCCATGGGACCAGCTATTGTTCTCTCTGGCACCATTTTTGTAGCTAAAATTAAATTCATCTGATCTTCTTAACCAGCCATGGAAGTTGCACACACACAAAAAAATGAAATTTAATCTTCTTTTTGGGGGCACCGTGTATTTCACATGACAGAGAGATGTGTAAGCTGGCAATGCCTAAATTGTCCAAATAATTGAGATTTGCTCCATCAGGGCAGATCCTGGGCAGGCCAAATCAATTTCTGAGCTGTCCTGGTCTTTGGAGAGAGAGCTGCTCTGAGGTTCATCCTCAGCTGAAAGAAGGGAATCAGCACTTGGGGCCTGACCTGCCGAGCGCTGGGACCACCACGTGCAACAAACAGCAGCACCTTGGACTATGCAGTTCAGCCCAGTGGAAGGATGAAGAAGAAAACACAGAGACACAAGGAAATGTGTGAAAAGATGAACTAAATTAAGTAGATAATGTGGCTTGAGTTAAACGTTACACCAGTGCTGAGGTCGGAGAAATAGTGCAGAAACATCCAGATGGCTTCTAGGCCACATCCAACACTGACTGCTCACGGTTGGCTGCCTAATACTTGTTCACTGAATACCTGACAAAGATAATGAAGAGGTATTCCAGATGAAATTGTTGCTCTTCTATATTTTTATGTGCTAATATTTGTCTAAAGTTGTGATGATGTTGTTAAAGTTGATGTGCTTTTTGAAAATACCATTTCTTCCTCATCTGTAATGTCAGCCTGACATCTGTAATGTTGCAAATTTAATTTGGAAATTAAATTTCCAAATTTAATACTGTGACAGAAGTGGGAAAAGAAAATTTTAATGAGTTTTTCAAAGTTTTCTTCCTCATTTTGGCCTGTTACAGCTGAAGTCTAAGAGACTGAGGTTAAAAGTATTTCCAGATACCAAACTTCTCTTTTCTTCCTGTCACTTACTTTTTATCACATAAAATGTCCAGCAGTTACCTCCTTATTTTACTTCAAAACACAACACATGCACAAATACACACAACAGAATCAATGACAGTATCTCAATGATTTTAACAAAGACACAAGGATAACAGAAATACAAATAAAAAACCTGTGATAATTATATAAAGAAATGCCTTTGGCTTTTTATGAAGCATTCATGCCTTACAAGTGATCCCAACAGACAGAAATATAGCCGTACAGTGGGAGAGACAATCGGGAAATAGTTTGGACACAATGTTATCTCAGAGACATGGAAAAATGTATATTTATATACTTACAGTGTAGGTAGAAGTCTGAGCTATCAACAGAAGGGGAAGAGTTGAGAGGATAATTTGAAACATCCTGAGTGGAAAATATAAATTACCAGCCTGGGGAGGGGTGTATTGCTTCTGAGTAAAAAGAGAGGTGTGTAATTAAGGAGACACTTACTGTGCCAGGCCTGGGGTAGGGGATGCGGCCCTCGTACTGCACCCAGCGGTGATCCGCGCTCTCCTTGTGGGCGTAGGGGCCGTTGAACACGGCCCTGATCTCGGCCATGCTGTACACACACACTGCAGAGCCCTTGAACACCGAGCTGCAAGGGAAGATGTATCCATGGGCAGGCTGCAAACACCCCTGCGGTGCCTCAGCCAGGGAGTCAGCGAGTCACAGCGCCCGACGGGGCCGGGATCAATCCTACACCTGGCGGCTGCTATGCTGCTGAACATCAACCTGCACAGGTCTGCTAACTACAGATCTTTAATGCCACTGTTGGTGATGCCTAGAAAGGCTACCTGGAACAGAGGCTGGACAGTGTTAAAGGAATAAAGTAGGTATTTATTAAAAGGCCTTCCAAGGATACATCTTGGGCAGTACAAGAGCCTGGCTGGGGCTCTGCCCAAGATGGACCCGAGATGGGTGACTGGTTACGAGTTTTCACACTTTTAAAAGTTTTGGTCCATTTACATATTGGGGTTAATTGTCCAATTACAGCTTCAGGTTATGAAGTCCCATCCTCCCAGACTGCTCTCCTAAATTCACCGTTGTTTATAATTTTTGGGTCTGAAGCAGCAACGCTGTCCTTGGTTCTTGGGCTGGAAAATGATTCTTTTGTCTAACTAAACTGTGAAGAGAACTTGCTAACACTTTATATGAAGTCCAGAGTTATATACTAAAGGAGTACAGAATCTGGACAGTATGAAAGGTACAACTTAAGGCTTCATTGTTACAGTTTTAAGCTTTGCTTGGTTGAAACCTGGTTTGGCCTTTGGGACTACTTGATAGAGTGCCATTTTTTCTAGTGGCTGACAGTCTCCAGCTATCATTTACAAAGCTCTTTTGATTAGAATTTTATCCAAGTGAAGGACATTTATTTACATTGTGTTCATATCTGGAAGTCCATATATTAGTGATATAGGTGAGGTCCCTGAGAATTACAAGTTGCATTGGAAAGACAAATAAACCCCAAGATATAAAAACAAACACTCATTTAATTTTCCCTTTTTAAAATGTATTTGTCTAAACAAATCTAAAACATTTCAGTTTTCCAAAGAACACCATACCAGGCTGCTGAGTAGCATGTACTTTAGTTGCTTCACAAACCATTTCATTTATTGTGCAATATTTACTTCAATTTTAAGTATTTTCAGTGGTTATATATTCTAGAGAGCCTCTGTGGTAACTGCTTCTGAATTAAGGAGTGTCTTGGCAATTCATCATTGTACTCATACTTGTCAGCATTAGTCTAGTCATTATTTACACTTAATTCAAAGGTTCTGGAGACAAAAGAAAGAATTAATTTTTTTCTGACAATTTTATAGAGAGCACCTCACTATTGGTCTGAAAGGTCATTAATTAATTAGTGCATCCCCCTGAGATAAAGTTGGGTTATCCTTTCATTAACTCTGAACTATAAAATCACTTAACTATCAGTTTAGAGAGTAATTTTGATACTAAAATAGCAGATGTCAAAGTGTTACTTACAGAAATGAGGCTTCACAACAAAAATTTGCCTGAAATTGTAACTATTGGTTGCTCAATAAATATTATAGAAATTTAGAAATTAAACTTGAGGAGGTTGAAATAATCTAGTTTGCTTTTGATTGTTACATTTACATTACTTTTTACAATCACACTCAAAAGTTAGGCACACAAAGGTTCAGGGACATAATTTATTATTTCCAGTTCTGAAAAATGTTGTCCTCAGTGACTATAGCCTTGACATTGGACACCTTATTCCAGCAGTTCCTAACTGCTCTCAGGAATCAGAATCTAGTCTAGAAGACCTGAGTATATACAAAAGTATAAAAGTCCTAAGTACAATCTTCATCATTTGTTTCCAGAGGTAAACATGATCCCAGCACATACCTTGTTGTAGTGAAGACTCCATACACAAGAGGGTTCCTCTCATCTCTTGTAGAAAGTAAGAATATATCTTCTGCAATTAGAAAAAAATATATTTGGGGATTTATTTTTTTTTAGTTAAACATCCATTGACTATTTCTGCATTAACCATTTGTAATTAGGAAATTTGTAAAAATATAACCAGGTTTTATTTTTGTTGGAATTTTAATTTCTGCCATGTGAATTTGTTGTAATATTCTGAAATGTGCTCATTTGCAGATAGTCTGGGTTTTATACCGAATCAGATTTTTACTTTCCAGCTTTTGGAGGGAAAGGGAAAAACACTGTAATTCTGATCAGATCAGTATTAGTTATAATCAGGGACTTCTGATCAAAGTTAGAGGTATTACTAGCCCTGTTTGGAAGAGAAGTAAAATCAAAACAAGACACAGTGCTTCCATAAACAAAAGGGGGAAAAATCCAACAAAAGCAGGTATTATTAACGTCAAAACAGACTATTAGAAAGATAAATCAACTTACGCAGCTCATCGAAATGTGTGTCTGCTCCTTCAGGACCAGGTATGGAACACACAAGTCTGGCTTTCAGAAAAGTTGTCCACTTGTTTATTAGGCTTCTTTGGCCTCCCATATCATTCTACCAAAAATAAAATGAAATTCTTGAATATTAAAAAAGTAAGGGCTTTAACACATGACAGCACAGTATGGACTGTGCATCTTCTGTCTGATTCCATGGTTGACTCTAAGCACAACAACATAACTTTTTTTTTTTCATTTTCTTTTTTCTAAAAGAGTGTCGGAGAGCTTTTTTCTAAGTAGTTTCTTATCAGATCAGAGAGTGGGCAATTCAAATTTTCTAATTATACCCAAAACTGTTAAGTTCCTTCATCAGCTTTTTTAACTGGAATATCTGTATCAATTCTTTACAAACCAAATAATAGAACAGAAGTTTTTGGATAGATTTTCAAAAAAAAAAAAAAAAAAAAAGGAAAATTATACTCAGCAGCAGCTTACAATGCAAATACTGCACTGTTGTTTGTTTGTTTGTTTGTTTGTTTGTTTGTTTTGTGTACACAGTACAGAGAAAAATGCATTCCAGGCAAAACCAGTCATATTATTCTAATAATCATTGTTACAGAAATACCAGTCTGTCCTCCTGCAACAGGGATTTTTTCATTTATTTTACTACAGGTTTCCAAAACATAAGCATGCTTGCCCAAATTTCCTTTAGCCACTGAAGAAAGAAAAAATCTAGAAAGGGTCACTTAAAATTGGAATTACATTTCCGAAGGGTAAGTGACCTTCTACTGACTTGGATTGGCAGAGGTGTAAGGATAACAGATTTTAGAAGATTTAAATTTTAAGAAGCCAAACTGGTAGTTTGCTCATGTACTTCTTCCATGGACTACATAAAGGACCTTGCTGGTTCCAAACAGCAGAACTATTTAGGTTCTGCAAAACTATTTGGGCCCCAGAAGTCTTTATCTTAAAAACTGTAAGGGCAATGATATACCAGCAGGAACCAAGAATTGAAACACTTAAAAGAAAAGTTATCACCAGCAGTTGTCTCCCAGCTGTAGGTTCTGAATGATCCCAGGAAGGTGCCTACTCCCCCCAGTTATAAACTCTGAAGCTTACGGGATCTGTGCTGTAAGTTTAATGACCACAATATATTCAGCCCCTTAAGAGTCATTAGGAGAAATCACTTTTTTGTTAATTCACTTTGCAATCTGAAGGCATACAACCAGCCAGAGTAGGAAACACTGGGTGGTGGGAATTACATGTCATCACCACAGATTGTATTTGGCCCTTCAGGGCTGTATCATACAGGAATTCAGAAAGATGGTTTTAAGTGCTGAAATCACTTCACAAGGAGTAACACTTCTCTGGTAATGCACTTGAACTGCTTTTCCTTTTCATGTACCTGCTACTTTCAAATAGATTAGCTCAGCTGGAAATGATTCCTGTTCATATATGGCCTTTGGAACTCCTGCTCTTACAAGAACTGCTGCCTCCTCTCTTGATTTCCTGAGGTTCTGCCAAGTCTGAAGCTTTGCATCTACCCAACAGATTTATTACAAAGGTGTCAAAATTAGCAGCCTGAAGCCAGTAGCAAAAAAACCCCTCTGCATGTGTGTGTTCTGTTCAAAGGCAGGGCAAACAGACTTTGTGGTGCAGTTGAAACCAAACAACTACAAAGATGCAACAAAGAATGTTAAAAAGCAAGGAGTGTTAAGCTTTTCCTTCCTCTGGCAATTCAGATTAGCTAAGCAAATCTCACACTGCAGAACTTCCACTTTGATTTCTGGTGGATGCAGTGCAGCATCACAGGAGATGAGATGTCTCTAACTATCTGACTAAAATCTGGAAACAGGAAGAAAGCGTGGAGCAAATGATGGGGCTGGAATAGAAGAAGGACCCTTGTCTAGTTCCTACTCCTGTCACTGCAGCATTCAGCTTCTGCATGAGATGGGAAGATATGTATTTGTGTTTTACCAACCTTAAGTTTTGATCCACCACATCATTTTTACAAATGCTTATTACACATGTATCAGAGTTCCACTGAGTTGCTAGAGAGCAGTGTGAACCAAACACTGTGCTCAAAGGAAGCAATCCTAGCAATTGCTATGTGCATTCAAGTATAAAATATATGGATTTAAGATGTATCCACATTTGCTTGCTCTCAAGCCAGGACATGATGTTAACCATGTTATTTAAGAGACATTAGAACAGACATTCACTAGAAGTGTTTTACATACCCAGAAGCTGCCAAAGTAACACTGTACAGTTTATAATGGAGCAAAGGGGATTCAGTGACCAGTCAGCATTCCAAGAGCTACCAAGTCCTTCTGAAGCCAGAGAGTAACAAATTTATGGTGAAGAGAGACTGAAAAGAACTTTCACTGACTTAGACAGTTGCACACACAATATGCTGACATATCCTTCAACATGCTTCTTCCTACTGCCATGGCTGAGTGAAATAAAAAGCACATTTTACTAAGAAGATATTTTTGTTTGTGGTTTTGGGGGATTTTTTTGATCAGTAGCCATATAGTACTCCTCAATTCTATATGTCATCTCTGATTAATACAGTGTCTTTCCTTTCCTACAACATGCCCAGGATTCATTGAGATTGACTGAGAAAGTGCAGGAACTGACAAAGGCCATGATGATTTTATCTACATACAGAATTAGTTCAGCTCAGACTAAGGAGGTTCAGAAACTATAAATAGTTTTGGTATGTCTTTGCTCCTCGAGTCTCAAGTAGAATTTATCTTACTAAGCTCTGTAAATACCTATTTTTTAAGAAAGGGCACCCCTTCCTTCCTTATACTATTTTTTGGTGCACATTAGGTTAGTCTTTGATCCATCTTGAGGCTTCAGGTGCTGGAGAAAATAGAGTTGTTCTCCTTTTCTTCAGACCATGTTGATGTGTACTGACACACTTTGCATTGTATCTGCCCACTCTGGTAGAGATTCCTTGGACCCTCATCATTCCTGATTATTGGCCTCTGAGAGGCTGAACAAAGGAAATACTGACACAAGTTATTTTTGAGACTAGACTGCTACAGAAAGAAGACAAGCTCTTTTACCAAATAGATTATTTAATAGTAGTAGTCTGGAATGAATCATTGATATGCTTAAATTCTGTGAGCTGGCTGCAGAGCAGGACATAAATACAGTAGGATGTACGGCTGGGTAGTCAGTGGATTAGACGAAATGCATGGAAGAATGAAAATCACCAAAGCAAAGTCCAGTTAGTGCACAGGTGGGCAGAAGTGAGAATTAAACACAAAGTCATAGACTCCTAAGAAGCCCATTCAGCTTATTTATACCAAGCAAAGGTTTGCCTCAAGCCTGTTTAAGTAATTAACTGGATGTACTGAAATGATTTTTGACAAGAGATATGGTCTGAATACAAAGAACTCTAAATATTTCAGGGAGATTGGACAAGGAGACAAGATAAATTTAAGTGCTGAGAGAAGGGGAAGGCAGCATGAACAAGCCTTTCATTCCAAAAATATGGCTAATCTTGTAATAGCCAACCAGCCTTGAGTATCTGAAATCTTATCTCCCAAAATATCACTTCTAAGCACACTGGATTAGCTGTGTTTACTATAAACTTTGTTACTGGACAGATGAAGGCACTTAGGGACTGCATATTTCATTCTGAATATAAATAAAGCTTTAATTAGCACTTACTGCTTTGTAATCTCACAAGCTGTAACAAATACCAACACTTCTGCCTGAAATGCCTTCTTTTTAACAGAAAGAAGTGTCTGTAAAATCATGGTTAATTGTGCCTGCCCAAGTTAGAAATGTAGATAATTGCCAGCTAGAAGGGGAGCTGTTCAATCTGTCACCTGTTGAGGAAATACTACCCCAAAATATCACAAAAAATTATAACTACAAATTACTTAGATAAATGGGGAAGTAATCCAATATGACTTTAATAAATCAGGCAGACTATTATTTACAGAAACCCTAAAATTTCATCCCTTTTCAATAAGCTAGTTACAGAAAACAATTTGTTGGAGTGAGAAATCAGGTTTCTACCAAATTACACTGAGAATTCAAATATCAGATGTCCCACTTCCATGAGCATAGGTAATTGTATGGCTGACATTCAGAAGACTGCTGTTTAAATGGCACAGTGTAAATTTTGTGAAGTAATTTACGGTCATATCAAGCACCTCTCTTGGGAATCTTCTTTGGAAATTTCAGTTTTCTGATTTGCAATTTATGTGCAATTAAGCAAAACAACAGGTTTTTCAAACCATCTAGCTAAAGAGAAGTTCATATGAGAATAAAAGCCATCCGAAAAGATACTGCTCTATGATCAAGTGATTTAAAAGTCAACTTATATTAAAGACTTTCTGTTGTATCTATTTCCTATTCTGTTGTATCTTGTATACTATATAAATGTAGCTTCATTAAAATGAACAAATGTTAGTCTTGGAATCCAGTAGGCAGGAAAACAGATGGCAACGAAACTAAAGAACATCTGCATCTTTGGGGATTTAAATCACTTATTTGCTTGTAACAGTGACAAATTGAACATTAGAACAAAAAGTGCAGTTATCTGAAAATCAGTCTACATCAAAGATGTCAAACACTGTGATTCATAAAACTTTAAAGACAGTAATTATCCTGAACAGCCTCTAAATGGAAGAAAAAAAAAAAAAGGAAGAAAAAAGAAAAAAGACAATGAGTGGAATTTCTAGAAGCAGGTTATTAATTACAGCCAGTGTCAAGATGTGCAAAAGGACTATCCAAAGAGAATTCCTGGCCTGAATAAAAGGAAATGTTGGAGAACAGAGAGGATAAGTGCTGAAACTGCAAAAGGCCCTGGAGCCTTTCCCTTATTGAAGCTTAGCTATGTGACAAAGCTATCAGAAACAAATGGCATCCCCTGAAGCAAAGCCTTATATTATGGAGGAAAAAAAACCTCCAAACTTGTAGCTGACTTTATAAATGGAGAAACAGCCAACAGTCTCCTTTCAACTTTTGTCTTCAGGTTCACATTTCTTTCTATAATTATTTTCTTTTACTTTACATATTCTGTCCCCACTCAGCTCTTTTAGGTACCAACCTAACACAGGAAAGATAAATTTGCTTCTTGAGGAACTCAGGTGCAAAATTTCTTGTCCAAACCATACGAATGTAGATGAAGATTCCTCCTGTGACTTCATCAGGCTACGGGTGAAAACATCAAGCTACACATGAAGTGTGTGTAGCTTGAAAAAAAAGCTACACTAGCAATGTAAGCAAGAGAAAGAAGGCACATGAGACTTCAGAAATTGGACTGTTCTCCTATGGATGCATCAAGTAAACTTGGGCGAGTAACTTGTCCTCTGGTGTCTGCAGGTCCCATCTGACATTGAGGTGGGGACTCTGTTTAGTTCTTGCTCCTCACCCAGTCTTGTTTTTATCTCATTGAGAAAGTACACTGAGCATGCATAACTGTTTGGTTCACCATGGAAAATGCCGATTTTTATTTTGGAAAATATTTAAACATCATATGCAGAAGTTTCTACCAAATTATCTCTGGATGGGATCCAGACTGGAAAATCTAACTACACAGCAAAGAAAAATTCTGGACTGTTACTAAACATACCATGAAAAATTCCCCAAAATCCAGAAACTAACAGGCTCAGGTAAATACAAGGATGGTTTGGAGCAAATAAAATAATAAAACTAAGCACCATTTTACCTTAAGGCCATGCAGCAATCCTGCTCAGATTATCTCCAGCAGGCATGCTAGTATTAAGAATGTTCCCCTAGACTGTCCAAATGCTGTCACAAATTAAATGTACTCTACTATATCCACCACTAGGCTGTTCAATCTAACTTCAACGGGAATCTGAAGTTAGCAAAGTCTTATGGCTGAAGAAATAAAATATTTTATGGTATTCTCAGGAAAATCTACTTAAAATTTTGAGTATAAATTGTACATGGTTTATTCCAGTGTGTTTGACTTGCTTTTACCTGTCTTTCATCTAAATTTTCATATATACCTAATATAAATTATATGATATACATACATAAGGATATAAAAAGACAGAGAAGAAAACCTTCAGGTTATGAAAGGCAGCATTCTTGATAATGAAGGCAAGTCAAGTAATTAGATGGATCATGCAGTTAATGTCAAACAGGAGATCAGAATTTATATGATTTGAACAGATTGACAGCACTGTGAAACTGGAGGAGTATGAGACCCAGTACTGTGATAAACTGGTTTCTTTATGAACAAATAGGCTTGAATTTGTCATTCAGAATTTCACATTCTTAAATCAGAATGTCTTGCATTTCATGTTCCAGGGACTCAGTAGGGCAGAACTCCCTTTATAGTCAGTGGAAAATATATTCTTCCGAGAGTGATTTGGGTTGAAGACTGAAGGAGTCTTTCTCCAAAAACTAGTTGCCTGCCTTTACTGAAGGAAGGGAATGCCTGATAATTAGTTTCCTCACTTGGGTATATACAAGTGCCTGAAATCACTTGCATGCAATATTGTGACCACAGCATTGACAACCACAGGTTGAGAGCTCGGAAGGGCATGAAAGAACAAAGGTAGAGCAGGAGTCCTTTAGAATCTGGAATCCTGAAACATCTGTATTTACAACACCCAATCAACAATAGCAGAACTGCAAACCATGGTACATGTTTATAGTAAATGTACTGACAGGGAAAAAAAAAGACAGGAAGATAATTCAGTTATGTGAGGAAACTTCAAAATCAGAAAGTCATTATTTGCTACTCTTACAGATATTTGAACATCTGAGCCAAAGCGCTCACAAGTCAGGGACTTCAGATTAGCCATAGGAGCTTCAATTAACTCTAGAGGCTTCCACTTCTGAGCCAAGGTGTACTGACAGTGTCTTATGCAATGTCTCTCTGGCAACTAGGATGGCTTCCAAAGTTTGCTTCGGAGGTTGTGCAGCTGCATTTCTATAGTCCAGTTTTTAAAGATCTATCTTGACACTTCAACTTCTTTCTCACTTTCCATGAGGCTCAGTAAAATTCAGTCACACCTCTTTACATATAAGCATATCTTACATATTTTTGCCTCATCTGTAAATAATGATTTCCCCTTTCAAAACACCAATTATTGAAACACACCCATGAGGGACAGAAATTTAAGAAACTTCCTATACTTATATAACCCTTGCCAATAAGGAAAGTTGGACCAAAAGACCTGACAAAACCTGATGTTATATCTCTTAATCCATCACAGTTAGAAGCAGACACTCTATGGAACTGGACAATCTCCAACACATCAGCCTTTTAAAATTAAATCATCATGATGAGCATCTGCTTTTCTACATAATTTGAAAACTTTCAAATGACACATAACATGCACATATCAAATTTGGAAGTCCAAGCGGAGTTGGTTGCCAAAGGACTCATGGCTGCAAAGACACTCAGTGGGCAAATGAGGGCCAAGGTTGTTCAAGGGACGACTTTTTCAGAGAGTTCTTAATCATTACTGAGAAACCAAGAAAAAAAAAAATTCCCATGGCTGGACTTGTGGGTAGGCAATATTATGGTGACAAAGGAGGTATGTAAGCCTGTAACACACAGGAAGTTAAATCTTGTCTGGAATGAGTTGCCTTCAGAACTGGAAGCAGGATAGCTGCACGAGCATGGCTCTGAGCCCAGATTAATTAGCCTGGCTGAGGACATGTGAACATGGCTACTTGGCTTCCAGGACCCGGCTAGTGTGGCTGAACAGGAAAGCAGGACACTGCCAGGACAGCTCCAAGGGCTTTGGAGAGAGATCAATTATCTACACAATATAGAAATACCAATAATGATAATGGGCCAGTTATCCCTGGTCACAGTAAAGGCATGGCTAGACTATATCCACGGCAAGAAAAACACCTCTTAACTTCTACACACCAGCAGCCCTGTGGCAAAGCCCACGGAGACTCTGGACTTGGAGCCACAGAGGAATAGCTCCCTCCTGCCATTCTGGGAATACAAATTGCTCTAAGCACCAGACGGGAGGCAAGGTCACAGCCTTGAACTCTGCTGATGTTCATGGCTTTGGAAATAAATTACATTACCCAAAGGTGGAATGCAGGGTGTGTCCAGGGCTCTCGACTCAAGAGCTCTTAAAATGATTACATTCCAGTGTGCTTAGAAAGTACAGTTTAACCAAGAGGGCTGTGCCTAATTGCAGTATTCTTTTCCCCAGGTACAGCTTGGTATATATAGGGGTGGAATGGTATTTAAAAAAAAAAAAAAAAAAAAAGTAAAAAAAGAAGGAAAAAAAAGACAAAGAGCTCACTTGTTCCCACTAGAACAAAGGCTGATTCTGGATACCAAACACTTTGGGAAATATGGGAAAACATCAGGGGCTGAAGTCTGATTTCTTGGCAGTTGAGGTCTCAGAAACCAGCCTCTAAGACTGCAAGCTTTAACTTTTGCAATACATCACCAAAACCATTAAAGAGAAGCTTGTAACACATCAAATGCAAACCACTGTAATAATAAACAGGATTTTCATACTGCAGCAGAGACACTACTGCTTTTGGCTAATTTCCACTTCATTCCAATAGGATGAGGTTGTAACTATGAAAAGATGTGTTTCTACATAGATAACAAACAAACAAAAGCTCCAACTACTTTCCTCCCTCTTCAAAACTTTTTCTGCGACTCCTCTATGTTAGATTTTTATTTCTCCCTTTATTTGAGTGGGGAAAATAAGAGGGAAAATTGTGTCTTTTCTAGGGCTATACTTGTACACATACAAGGTGTCAATAAATAGAATTACAATTCTGTCATCATTTAGTGGTGAATATGTACAAAAATGAAGCTGACTTGCCACTGGACTACATAGGGTGCAGTGTATGGATGCTGAAATTGTATTTTTTTCAAAATCTTCCTCAATGTGTAATGACTTGTCCTGTCTTCATCTGATGCAAAGTAGTTCAGCACTGTGGGCTTTGAAGACAGTATAGCTGTAAAAGCTTATGCCTGTGTTTCTAGAAATAGGAATAAGTGCATCCATGCTCTTAAGAAGTTTTGTGTGATCATTTAATATACATATGTGTAACTGCACACATTTTAAAAAAGAAATAAATTTTGCTGGCTAATCTTCAATAGTAACTTTTTGGTTACGGCTTTACATTAAAAGAAGACCAATAACTCCAAATATTGTAATTTATGTAAGTATGAACACACGAGAAGTAGGATCAGGTATTGCAGATAGGGCAATGATACTTTTTCTGCCTTGCTCAAACCAAAAACAGGAAATGCGATTTGCCATGATAAATGACACAACTGCTTCTGAAAGTGACTGTTGAAAGCAGCTTCTCCCCAGTGCCAGTGACACAAAAGAGATGATGTAAAGCTGAGTGAGGCTGTGCAAAGCTGCAGTGGCTGTGCTCTTGCAGCACAGGATACAGGGCACTGGCTACAGATACTCTGGTGAACAGGACAAGTGACAGCTGTTGGACTCTGGGCAAAGAGCTGCCACCAAGAGCACTGCAGTCACTTCTGGGTCTGAACGTAGCTGGGAAAGGGGAATGCTTTCCAGAGATTTTCCCTAAGGGAAGGGATCACTGAGAGACCATATTGCTGAACCCTTGAAAACCAGCCAAAGAATAGGCTGCATTGACTAAGCTTCTTACTAAAAACAAAGCCTATTCTAATTTCAGCATGTGTTTCTGGCATTAATGGACAGGAGCCCTAAGGCATGATGAGATAGAGAGCAATCGAGTTCTAGTAGAAAAAAACTGTGTTTACACCAAGCAAACTACTTCAGAAGTTGCTGACCTCCTCCTAAATACTGTTATTCTCTGCTTAACAGGGAAAGAAGACAAAGGCTTAACTTTGTGCAGTACAGATCACATTAATGAAGCAGTGCAAATAGAAATTGTTATCAATCGTTGCAAAGGCATTGTTCCCATGTCAGAGACAATTAAGCACAGCAGATGTTTTATACTAGAGCACGGATCCAAAATATCTCTGTCACGAACAGACAAGTCTATTTGCATATTTAATTTATATTAAATATCAATAATAATTATATTTTTATTATAATAATTAGCAATCTTTTTTTTAATTTGTTGGTAATTAAGACAAATATCATAAAAAGCAGGAGTCTGGATTATCAAGAGAATTCTGCAACCAGTGGGAAGTGCTCAGTAAATAAAGAAGACAGTGTAGAACTATTAATAATAATCACCTTGCTTATCAGTTTTCATTGTTTTGGTTTGACTACTAAAAATAAAATTCATTACATTTTTCCCGTTAACATGATTACTCTACAAATTCATTCTCATTTGAGGTATGATTATACACAGTCATTAGGATTTCCTTACAACACTTTTGCTTTTATTATGATAGCTTATCTCCCTTTTTCTCTAGGTAAAGGATGCTGGTTTTCTCTAGCCAATATATCTTAGTTTACTATACTCTCTCATGTGCCTTGGCTTGAAAATGTTGTCTATCAATTACTCCTAATGCATTAAGTGCTCTCTCATAATCAGCAAATGCCATGTCTAGCAGCAAATCATAAATGTTTGCATTTCCATTCTGTCATTAATCACTCTGCTGTGAAATATTCAACTAAAGATTATCCATTCTTTCGTCTGGCTAAAAACCTACTAGAGAACTGATTTATGAATGAATGTTTTGTTATCTTAACACTTTAGGTCAAGGACAGAAGTGTGAAATGGCTGTGGCCACTGAAATCTCAGCTGGAGCTGGGAGTTTGCTGGACTGCAGAGCAGCTGTAGATCTACACATCCATACACTTGCCCACTCTTTGTTTTCAGTGTGTGTCCACAGCTGAATGAGTGCTCTTCTCCCACACACATCTTATTGCAAATCACAAACACTTTTGTTCATATACTAATTTTCAATTTTCTTGAGAAACTGCCAGCATAGTCACACTGCTCAGAAATTGCAGGTCAGTTAAAGCTTCTGAACAACATAATAGAAATGTACCTACTGGTGTGACTTCTGTGGTGTTGCTGATATCTAATTTATCACGAGATAAACATTTGCTCAAAGCTTAAGTTTACTATGTTACTAACATGAAGGCAGCTTTCAAGTTTCATTTTCCTGATTTCTACCAGTGATCCCTGAGGACCCAAGGGCAGGATGTGAACACTTCTATTAACTGCTTCTGTTACTACAGAATAGAGGGACAGAATGTCCTAGGGGACACGGGAGTGGATAGAGTGTGCATTTGACACAGAAGTCTACAAACCCTTCTGCCACTGTGGGTAGAGACCTCAGTAAAACCATCAGGCTGCTAAACAGCAAACTATATTGACTGCTGTCTTCATGTGCAGGAATGATGTTTTTCTTCTCGTCTTTTGAGGAGGCTTCTGTCCTTGACAGAGATGCTTCTCCAAGAAGACTGAAGCTCATGAAAGCCTGAGTCTGTATATACCATTGGGGCATAAATCTTTTATAAAGGGCAAACCCAAGCAGAATGAAGGAGAAAGTGAAGGAGTAATCATTCAAAGGATGTCAGGCACCAGCCAAATTAACTTTTTACATTGCAGGAGACCCAGGGTCTCATTCCTCCTGATCAATGGGTCAAGGATTGCTCTTCTTCCAAAGGGAGGAAACCTCTAAGCAGATGTGGGCGTAGCTCAGAAACTGCATACTTCCTTAGCCTCCCCTCACCCCAGTGGGTTATCAGGAATGTGCAGAAACAAATGACTGACCCCAGCTCTCAGCAATGCCCAGAAATGGTGTACAGAGCCAAGCTAAGAAATGGGTTTGTACGTCCATGCATCAATGGGTACTTTCCACTGAACCACAAACACCTTGCCACTGTGTACACTTTGACTCATCCATCCTCACTGGAAGCTCATGAAACAAAGCTCAACACTGTTGCATTGAAGGCCAATACTTTACTGTTTGGACGCAGGATTATAATTTATAAACTTATTAGCTTTTTAAAAGAGGTGTACCGTCAATATCAAGTCTAGATTTTGACAAGTAAATTTCAGATGGCATTAGATGTTTAGAAAAATTACTACAGTGGCTCATTGGGTAACAAAGGGAAAAACATGTTTCTCACAGAAATAAACCAAACTTGCTTAATTTTTATCAAAAAGATAGTCCTCACCTTACAAACTCTCCCAACTCTGGAAAGGATTGTCTTGTCAGATGTGCCACTATCTTGTGATATTTCTCGAAAAAAGAAGTAGATTTTATCATCATCTGGATTATAGGTATCTGGGATAGGAAAAGTTCCAATGAATTTCGCTCCTGGAAATTAAAAGAAAAAGGGGGTTAAAAATTTGAAGAAAAGCCTTAGTACTTGCTGTAAAACTCTGTATTTATGTTACCTCTTTCAGTGAAATAAAAATATTGATATGTAGCAGTGAGTTTTTTACTAACTCCAAGTGAAAACCACCATGAAGTCTGAAGTACTTACTCTCAGGCTAATGTTTTTGTGTATAGATCTTACTACCACTTGCAAAAGTATGCAGCACTGGTTATCATTCTCTGTTTGGAAACAGAGTAACTCTCAGTACAAAGTATTGCCTACACAAATCTACCTTAGTGCTTGGGCCATCAAAATGAAGCTAAGTAGATTTTCTGAAATCACCTGGTAGAATTTAAACTAATTTAATTCCTCATGGCAGCAGTTATGAACACAGAAATATACTACTGTTTACTAGAGATAGTTTGCAAAGGAATGTTTCCAGCATATCTGTGATACAGCAATCTTACTGACTATACCAAATCCAACACAGTGCCATGCTGGGATTCCCAGTTATCACAGCAAACTCCAAAACTGGTTGGTCAGTCTTAAGGACGCAGGTCCTTGTGCTTGAAAACAGATTGACTATATCAATGTAATGGTTTGTTTGGGTTATTTAAATCTGCTTTGTGCAAAACATGCCTTGTTTTGGCATGCTGGGCCATTACATTATTCCTGATCTCCTCCAAGGCAAGTGTGGGTGTCTGCCTGCATCTTGCAGGCATGCTTACTGGGCCAAGAGGTTCCTCACTGCTCCCAAGCTCCCTCATCCATGGTCTCCAATCCTGCTCTACCTGCTCACTAGTTGAGGGCTTTCGTTTTTAGTGTTGGGGTTTTTTGTTTGTTTGTTTTCCTTGTAATTTTGCACTAAAATCATAAATTGAAGCAATTCCAGGGTCCATGACTGCAGCAGAGCAACCAACAACCCTGCCTTGCACAAGTGAACCAGCTGCTTGGGGCAGTGATTTTTAAGACATTCCCCAGTGTGCTGCAATAGATGAGCTCTTCTGAGGGCACTCAGATCAATGATGTTTTTCTTTAAACAGAAGTGGCTATACAAATACAGTGCAAAGAGACCCTTGACTCTAAAATACATTCTTTCAGCAATAAAATACACAGTCTTTGTCCCCCAGTATCAGGTAGGCTGCAGTAGAAAGCAATAAGGAGGGTGGTGTAAGAATGCAGAGCAAACAGAGCACTCTGTTTATGTGGGGGAATACTATAATCAGCTTTCAATATATCTTCATGCTTTTGTCCTTTTCATAATGATTGTTACTTTATATTAGCCTTGAGGAATTTTCACCATGAACTCTACAGTACACATAGAAGAAAAAGAGAGTCCTTGCTTCGAAAGTTTGCGGTCTGAGACAAAGGGCCTAAGACAAAATGGGATGTGTTTAAGTGCTCAGTGTGCACCTTTGTGACAGAAGAGCAAATTTATGGGTGAAAATAGTCACAGTGCTGCTTCCATTTTAAACCTTTCTGACACTAGAGAATGGTGTCAGCAGAAAAACTGAAATTATGCAGGCATCAAGATCTATAAATTTAAGTTAGGATTTCAAATGAGCTTGAGGAAAATATTCCATTACCCCTCAGGGCCTGTAAGGCTACTTTGAAGATTAGATCTCTAAGCATGAATAAATACATAAATATGCTTCTAGTATGGTTTCTTAAATATGTGGTTAGCAAAATAGCCATTAAAGAGGAAACCTGTGAAATTCTTCTATACCATGTTTTTGAAAGTCACATCCTTTTTTTTCTTAATCCACATTCACAGAACAAAACACTGAATGTATGGGGGGTTGAAGATCAAACTTCATTGCTTTCCTTGGCAAGCCAAATGCAAAAATAAAATGTCTCAATACCAATTCCTGGAACAGATTTAGAAGAATCTCTAACAAATTAAAGGAACACCAATATTCAACAATTTTAAGCCACAACTGAAAACACTGAAGTTGAAAGTTAAATTCGAACAGAAATACATTGTAAAAGATATGAAGATTAAGTGAAAATAATTAAATGAAAGAGGTTATGATCTCAAAAGCACATAATATTCTGCAATTGAGATCTTTGTCTCATCTTTTCTAACCCATCTATCCAACATATAAAAGTGCATTTAAACTAACTGTGAATTAGGTTTTTGGATTCTTTTCATGGAAGAAAAAACTAATGATGATGATTTTAAACTACTGTTTGTTTTCTCACAGAGCTATTTCCCCCACTATTTGCTTCAGCAACAGATCTTCCCACGTATTAAGTTCATGGCTAGATTGTGTGTAACCAGCCTGAGGATTAAGGGCATCATGAGCTCTGGCAATAGATGGTACACGGGTTGCTTGTGCTGTTTTTCATGTGTCCTGGTGGGAACAGCTGATACAGCAGGTCCTTCACTGCTGGGCTGTTCCTTCACTGTTGGGTTACCTGCTGGCCATCACTCCTTTCTGAAACCAGCAGTGATTTTTGGCAGTGCAACCTATGGTGAACTTAGGCTCAAAAAAAGGGAACCACAAAGGAGCGGAACACAAAGAAATGAAAAAGCAACCCAAAACAGTGGGAAGCAGCACCTCTGTGTAGTTGGGCTGCCAGAAATACACGGCATGACAAAATACAAAGGACAGTGCTTACCTCATTTACCATAACCACCTAGAAGTCAAGCTCCTAACCCATTCTCAGCCAGATCCTCTCTCAAGGAGGGACAAAGCTACAATGAATAATCCTATTATAAAACAGATTCCTACAATAGGTGGGGTGAATCACCCTCTGGAAGTGTCACTACTCTCAGTAAATTACAGAGGCAAGCAAGAGGACTGAGCTCAGACAGGATGCTAGCTTTTGCCTTTTAGATCTAAGGGAGCTGAATCGCATCCAAAGTTCGCAGGATATAAAGAACTCATTGCCTCCAAGACTTTGCCCTGGAAAAGACGACTAAATTGCTATGAAAAAAGTGAAAAGGGAAAAAAAAGAGATGAATGCAATTCAAGGAAGCCCACGTTCCAGCTAAGCCTTCTCTTCCTACAAAGGAGGGAGGAATGTGCAGCTGCTCAGTGGATGCCTGCGTGTAGGGCTGGCAGGGTGCTCTCCTCTGCCCACGGGGCTGGCACGGGGCAGACTTGGTTCCAGTGGGTGCTTTGCCATCCGGAGAGGGGCCACCAGTCCCCCGTGCCTCATCCCCTGTGGGAACGCCTGATAGCCCAGCCCTGCTCCCCTCTGCTCCAGTGCCACCCTTGCGGGAGTATGAGCACGTGTGAGCCTGAGTCATGGGAAAGATTAGCTGCCTTCCTCCTTCCCCCTCTGTGGAGCTGCTATTCAGTCACCGAGATTAGGACATGTCTTAATTAGTCAAGATAGAGATGCCCTGCAAGGAACTGGAAGGTATCCCACGCATTTTTCCCTCATGCTTTGTCTTTACCTCCCTTGCCTCAGGGAAGGATAATTTTGTTTCCAGAAACAGAATAAGACTAAACTTTAAAAATATTAAGGTGCATTATAGCAAAACTTCCTTGGCCCTCTGAAGAAAACAAGCTGTACATTTTATGCTTATCCTAAGTAAAACATGAGTCATGCATGGTAACAATTTATTTCCAATTGTATAATTATCCAAGTATGTACAACTTTTACTGGAGGTCTAACACATGCTTGGTAAATGGGCAGTAGACTTAGGGAAGAGGGGATTTAGATGAGATGGGAGTTTTAAATCTGAAATCAAGTAAATATTTTCTTTACACCAGTATCGGCTGAAAGCACAGAAGTATGTAATTGGTAGCATTATGCAATAAAGTGGAAATATATTGGCCACCCTATGGCTTACTACAAAAATGATGCCAGAATTTCAAGTTGCACTTAAAATTTTCTCCAACCTTAATAGGACTGTTTCAAAATATTAAAAGCACCTAGTTTATGCCTATGCCTCTTAGTAGAACACTGAATGGATTGTGCTTGTGAAGTCTTAGACAGAATTGTGGCTGTAGGGTTTTATATGGCTGGAAACAAGGTAAACCTGAAGAATATATAGGGTCTTCAGTGTTTATATAGTGTGGGGCAATTTTCACCTCACAGTCTAGCACACTAAAGCTGTTTTTCAGACCCAGACATATTAATATGCTGTTCTCCTTAGAAAGGTTTCACAAATACAGATGCTTTAAGTGAAAACAGAATAAATATGAATCACTCTAAATGAGAGAGGAAAGGCAGACACCTCCCCAAAACTAAAACATCTAAACACTTCTCAAACCTACCGTTTATTCTGTTTTCTTGTACTGTTCCCTTGCCTCAAACTGCTCATGAAGAAACAATAATAAGAGAAAGAAATGTTTGGAACTGTATTTTTAAGCTACAAGTTCTATTGGACTAGGAACTGAGCCCTGTAATGCTCATCACTGTGGATGTCTATACTAACGATTACACCAGATGCTCCTCAGGGCCAAACCACAGAAAACCTTTGTTTTTACCTTATTACTGCATCCCTTAGGAAAGCAGCTACCCAGCCACCTTTTCATGCTGAGCATCTGGAGGCCATCAGTGATAAAACTGGATATGCAGTTGCATGGCTAATTAGAAAATTAGAGAACTGACTGCTGGAAGGACCCATCATGGTCCATATCACAGTCCACTTCTGCTCTGCACTGCACAAGGGGTGTGTGGAAAGGAGAGATGAGATAGGAGAGGTGGGACGAGAAAGATTTTCAGCACACAAAATGAAAGTGGGATAGGTCAGCGGATTCTTCAGCAGATTCTTCAATCTCCTATTTGGAAAGGTAAACATGACTTTTAAATGGCTTTTTATTTTTCTCCTTATCTCACAGCAGAAATCCTGAGGTTATGGAGTTGCATCTAGATAGAAATTTAAGGTAACAATAGAGAAGAAGGAAAAGAAGGGGTAGGGAAAAATTATTAAGGAAAAAGAAAGAACATTTCCTCTTGTTGAGGTCTCAAAGAGTTAAGAGGCAAAATTATCCTTTTTAGAAATTGTCTGCTGGGAAGACAACTTAACCCTGTGGTAAGCAGGCCCTGGCCTTACACTGTACCCATAATAGTCACACAGGCATCCTGAGCCAAGGCCGGCATTGCCACATCTTTAAAGACAGTTGACAGCTAAAAGGGGGATGCTTTAATTGAGCAGGGTTAGCTTGTGAGTGAAGTTTTCCATGTTACTCTGTGTGTGGTTTGAGACTGGCTGGGTGCAAATGCAGCCAGTTTTTTAGAGGGTTTACTAGCTCACAGTGTTTTTTAACGGGCAAGAAAAAGCACTGTTTTGCTTGGGAAGCTATTTTAGTGTGCCCTTAGTGGTTTTAAAATGATCCTCACAGCAACAAAGGGTATTTTTCCCCCTAAAAAAGGAAAAGAAAAAAAAAAAAAAGACCTACCAAAAAATGTGGGATTTCGAGTCATTTCAATACACTATACAGAACAGCTTCTAACAACTGATTGGAAAATACAGTTTAAAAAAATTATTCTGACAAGACTAGATATAGAAGCATTTAAGTCATGATATTATTTCAATTGTAGGATTATACACAGATATACAGATCAAAGACAGAAACTATAATTAAGTCTTATGCTCCCACTCTTCCCTTAATTAGCATTTTCACCTCTGTGACTTTTCTCAAGTGCATTTCTGTTCCACTGAGCTTTTTTAAAAAAGCCTACGTAATCCAAAGACTCCATGATACAATATCTATATTTATAGTTACTGGACATATATTTATATAAGGAAGGAGCTATTAACTTCAGAGGCAGGGACAATGCAAATGACAACAGCATATGTTTGGGATCTTACCAGTAAGCCAGTAATGTTCAGAAATGTCAGTTCTGATGTACTGGTGGTCGTGAGAAGGGCCCAGAGAACGTGTCAGAGCAGTGTCTTTGCCAAGGAAATCAGAAGCTGTTCCAGCATAAAGATACTCATCTGCAAATGAAAAAGAAATAGCGTTCCTGCAGCTGTGGCATAAAAAAAAATTAAGATTATTTACATTTTGTTGGGTGAACAGCACCTGTGTTTAATTGGTCTATAAACTAATTGAATGCTTTAAAAATATTATTGGATTGTATTTTAATGGGTTTTTTGGTTCCGCGAATTTATTTACATTTAAATGAGAGTGATATTTGTAATTATATGTCTGAGAAGTAATGCAGTCGATGCCCAATTTTCAGGTCTTTTAGGCACTCAGAAAAGTGTATTTTCCAGGCTTTAATAGCTACTGGGCTCTTAAGGTTATAAAGGTCTATTTAATCTGAACACCCTGTCCCATGCACCTGGGAGCCATGGTGGGGCATGGCCACCTGTCCATTCCAGCTACCTCCTATACCCCAGGACTGCCATGGCCCTGATGGCTTTGCTGCTCCTGAGCCAGAAAAACAGGAGGGATGCTTCCCCACTGGAATGTTGCAACTTGGCCCACTCCTGGAGCAAGGATCTCCATCCAACAGTTAATTCACAAAGATCAATTCAGACATAAATTCAGGGAATTTGTGTTAATGGTAAGAATATGGCTACAGACACAAATCATCATCATTCTAACACAGAATGGTCTCACTAAAATAAGTGACACATCTCACTTGAATAAGGCAGCCAGAATTTGCCTCACAAGGACACTCCATCTATAACATAGTGCTCTGAGCTTGCTGCAACTGCAGTCACTATTTGCTCTTCTGCCCCTTTTGTGGGCATTGAAAATGCTAAGAAATGCACAATATTTTCTGTTTCCCTTCAGATCTCAGTACTTTTCAAAAAGAAGCAAAGAAACAGTATCACTGTGAACCTTTTTTTAACTACATAGTGCACTTTAAAATACTTTTTTTTTCTGAAAAATAACAAGCTTTATTGGTTACAGGGTGTTTTGGGCTTGTTGCTTTATTTTTTTGTTTAATGACTTACAGAAATAAATCCCTAGAATTCATAAAAACAAAAACGTTCATGTTCATAAATTATAATCTTATAAAAAGCTACATAATACATAAAAATCCATTTCCAAAAGTTCCTTATCCAGATTTTCTGGATAACCCAATCCAGGGTTGAAACATTTCACAAGATCTTTTAGAGAGAAGCCTTTGTTGAGTGTGAATGCAGAATAAATACCATTTAACATTGATCTCTGTGCTTTCATTTGCGAGATGTAAATGCACTTAAAAAAATAAGATCAAGGGGGGAAAAAAAAATCAACAAACCAACCCACAACCCATGATCCACAAGCACTTTATTTGTCAAAAAAAGATCTATCACCTTTCTTTTCACCTCATTATTATTGTTACTTCTGTATTATTTCCATGACAGTTGTGGAAAGCACATCTTTCAGACAGCATGTTGCCTTTGTGAAGAAACAACATTCTGAAAGGTATTTGTCATAATGAGGAATGGGCAGGGTAATTGGTGTTTGCTAACTGACAGGCACTCTGTGATCGATACATCTGAAGGGCCAACAGAAATTCTCCATCCTTGCTTAGGTTCTGCTGACAAGGCATTTTCACCACTTCTCTTGGCATTTGGTATCTCTCATTCCAAGTTCCTGTACCGTCCTAAACAGTTTTGGTGAGTGGTAATTTGTAATAGAGGATGGATGATGAACGGGTGATTTTTCAGTCAAAAAAGTAGTTTTTCAAATTTATCTACGGGTTTACTTGAAGTGATATGTCACGTAGTACTCAGATTACTTATTTCTACAAAGAATGAAAATTACTCAGTTGCATTAACTTACATATATAAGTGAAAATATAGTTAGATATTACTCAGCTCTTAAATGCATAACTGAATAAAAAGTGTTCTCTGAACAATGTAAGTAATCTTTACTGACATTTGGCAGATAAATAAAAGTAGATGGAGAGAAGTGACATGTCAAGGTTACTCTGCTCATTAGTGGCAGAATTGGGAAATTATCTCACCTGAGCTCCAGAGCAGGATCTTACCCATAAACTATACTGCTCTCCTAGTTCACTTGGGAATAAGGTAAGCATCCAAAGACAGACCAAAAACACATTCTCTGGTCAGTCCTGTAACTCTTTACAGTGCTTCTTGTATATTATTGTGAAGCACTTGACACTAGCAACAGTCAAAAAAGGGGCACCAGAATACCCTGAACATTCATTTTATCTTGCTCAAAAATTGTTATGCAGCAAAGTTTCATGTCTTAGGTAGCTAAAAGACAGCAGCTTCTTCATTTCACAAGATTTAATAGAACAGTCAAAGCATGAGAATGCTACTGAAATTAGGCAATGCTGTAATAAATCACAGAGTTCTACTGCTTGCATTAAAAAAAAAATTAAAAAAGTTAAAGTTTCTGGAACCCCATTTTAAAAATAGACTTCACGGTCATTAAAGAGTACTAGGGGTCTCTGAGAAGAATAAGCACAGGCTTTAATCTATTGTTTTTAATAAAGGAAGTCCTGCCCTATCTGTAGGGTCAGAATCACAAATCATCTATCTTATTATCTGAGAATAAAGACTGAACATTAGTCATATTCTTTTTATAACACAGAGTGACCGATACTTCAAAGCACTGTCACCACTGCTCTTTGGCTGTAAATGAAAACGTCATGGTGCTTCACTCTTATCTTGTATTCATATGCTCGACGGACAAGTTAAATGAAAATTGTCCAAAGCTATGAACCAAACCATGACAAAAGTAGCTCTTATAGTGATTTGAAATCCAGAGGTCAAGCTGACATTCCTCGGCCCCAAATGTCAGACCACACAGTGCTGCAATGCACGCAGCAGGCAGAGTGCACTATCTGCTCCTCGGCTCCCGGCTTCAGAAGTGGCTACTCGAGTAAATAGAAACCTCAGAAACGTATTTATGGAAATAGTGCATGTCAGCAGACTTCAAAGGGCAGAACATATTGATAATTGCAGAAAGAGGCCCACAAGGGCTTCAAACACTCTCTGTCCATGTGGGTTTTTTTGTTGTCCTCTTAAAGGAGCAATGACTGGGTGAGGGTGAAACTGCCTTCCTGCCCAGCTGACAGAGGCTTCACTGCCATTCTAATGCCTCTCTTTGCACTGCTGCCCTTCAAGCTCTCTGCTGCCTGCAGCCTCAAGGCTTCCCCAGCTCTGAGAGCACAAACCAGCACTGGAAATATGACCAGTGCCAGAGAAGCTCCAGCAGTGGCATCTGCTGAGCCCCTGGGCTTGCACAGAGCCATCACAGGTCTGACGGCAGCACCTGGCTCTGGTGGCTCCTTACCTGCCATCACTGAAGCAAACGGCTGCTGGGGATCGAAGGGGCACTTCAACCTGCCAGACTCCAGGTTCTGGGGATCCAAACGGAATACCATCTCCTGAGAATAAACACAAATTCATTATCTTGTTGTGGCTACAGAGAAAAACTCACTCAGACAGCCTGTTCTGCTAGCGTACAAAGTGAAGGTGTGTTAGATCATGCGGCTGTCATCTCAGCATTGATGTTTACAGTCTGTGTCTGTTTCATATCAGGCTTTTTTCACTCAGTGTTTTACTGTATCCTGGTCACTCTATAGTGAAATACAAATCTTTAAAAAACCCACAATTTTTTTTTCAGAAAAAAAGAGATGCATTGTTCATTTCTACTCCAATTAAAAGCTGGATTGTACTTAAAAGGCACTGGCCTCTATTTGAGAAAGTGCTGATAGACTGTGTTGCAACAGGAGACCCTGAAGGGATTCTGGCTGACTGAAATTTCTCCAGGGACTGCTGAATAATGTTCACAACAGACACAGTTCAGATCCTTTTAAAATGAAAGCAGTATATGCTCTCTCTTATTATTTTTAACAAGGCTAAAGATACAAGAGATATCAGAATAGTTTCTTCCTTGTAATTCCCAAATATGTATGATTAATTCCTGGGCCACAGAACAAGAGCATAGAGGAAGATAAAGAAAATCAGTTATTCAAAAATTATTGCCAATGTTTTCAGTGAGGAATCAACAACTTCCTGTAGGCATCCATTTGAAGCTTTATCATAGTTTTGAACTGCCAACAGGGATTCTTTTACTTGCCCCTTTCAAAGGTTTCCTGAAAGTACAGTTAACCTAAAATCCATAGTGAGTCCTGCTGAAGGCAAATTGATAGCTCAGAGGAGTAAAGTGAATTCTATGCAGGTATAGAGACTTCATCTTCAGAATTGTGCTGCAATTAAGAGAGGGGAGATTGCCTACAGAAGTGCTTTTAACATGTTTTCCTTTAACATGCTTTCCTAGCTACAGTGATATTTAAAATCCCACTAGTGCTCAGAAATCTTATCAATGTATTATAGAGACAAAAATTTATAAGTCAGTTTAAAAAAAATCAAAACATCTCCATGATTTCAATGATTAAAATTGGGTGAAGTGATTTTAATTATTTTAATTATTCCATATCTCTGCCTTGCAAGAGGCCAGGAGAGTACAAATGACAAGCAAGTATGTCCAAAGATGGCCACAGAGGATTAGACTTCACAACACATTAATTCAATTCATCCTTAATGCACATCAGATTATAAATGACCAAACCTTTCTATGTTATTGAGGTGCCTCCTAAACTCTCTAGGCTCAGAACACAAAAGCCCAGGATATTGAATAATTAAGCTCCTTAAGAGAAAAGAAAAATCAATTCCAATTGGGGAACATAAATTCAATTTCCTCCAGCAACCCTAGCTCATAGGAAATGGAATTTAATCATCAAAAAACTCGTTACCTTCCCAAACCTGTGAAATATCAGGCAAACCAAATTCTCAGGCTGATGAAGTGAGCACAGCAAGGACAAAACTAAACTAAAAATTAGGCAATTTTTTTTTCCGACAATGCTGGTATCCCATTGTTCTTTGTTCTAGGATGTGCAAACCTGAGCTGCTCAGAGAACCCTTGCTTTATCACATGTGAAGAGGCTGTCTGCAAGCCCAGCAGTACTCAGGGGACCAAGGAGTTACAGATCAACATCAAATATTTCAGACTTCACCCAGACAAACTAATGGACACTACCAGGCATTCACATGGAATTAACCTCCTGCTTTCACTTCAGGCAAAGCTTTCAAAGAAAAGAGCATCCCTTGGAGAGCTGTGGCTAACAGCACCAACCAGGCCAAGCCTCTTCTTCACCAGCCAAGAGAAGTTTTGGCAGCGACTCGAGCAATAACAAGATGAGGACTTTAATCCCCTTTAATTGTGTGATCCCGTTGGGGATTTGTACTGCTTCAAAAGCAGTGTCTGCTGTGGTTTTGAGTCACCTGATCCACACTGTTTTCCTCTCTGTTTTCACAGCACTGGCACTGGCCAGGAGAGCACTGTGCAGATCCACCAGCAGCTTTCAAAGGTCAGCAGAGCACTGCCTGGCTTCCCAGCCTCCATGAGGCTATCTCAGGGCCTGGCTTTCCCAAGCATCCCACATCTTCCTGGAGATGTTGCTAATTACCAGACACTCATTATCTGCTATTATAACCCAGAGATTTAAATTTTTAAAAAATTTTAAAAAAGGTGAGGGATGGAAAAAAGAAAAAATTCTAAGAGAATGGATTTCCTGGCTCCAATTCCTACCAGGAGACATTTTCAACTGCCTGTCAAATTCATATCACTGTGCCTATCCTCAGCACCCTCCTGCCTTGTCACATTTATCTGGAAAGGTGGTGGAAGGATGGTGGCTGAAGAGTGTTTGAGCCTCCAAGAAGGAAAGGGAAAATATGCTTGATGCCATTCAAGGCTCATAATTCAGGAGGAGGCGGTAGAAGCGCTGCTCTGTCAGAAGATGCAGGAGCAGTGCTGAACACTGTCCAACCTAGCCCTGCAGCTGAGCAACCAGGAGGAATGTGGGAGAGGCACAACTGGGGGACAGTGAGGGGATTAGGAAATACAATACCAGGATTCTTCTTCCATTTCCTCTCACAAGGTAATTGGTCATGTCTAGCTGAGACAGACCCCTTGTCTAGACTGGCTGCCGGACTGAACAGTCAGACCAAATCCATAATTTCATAAGGTCTGGTGAAAACAACCTTCACAAATGAAGTAGATGAAATGAAGTAGGGCAATGATAGAGTGAATAAGGAATCTTGCTAATGACCCAAAGGTAAACCAGAGCCTTATTTATACTATTGCTGAGAGCTGTTCTGGTCTATTCAGCTGTGTATTTGATCATTCAGCTAAGAAATCAGCATGATACAAGGGATCTAAAATTTCAGTTGCTTCAACTGGAATATTTAAAGTAGCAAAGCAAAGAAGTTTACAGAATTATTTCATTGTAAGCTAAATTATACTCCATATACCAGACAACACCAGGAGCATTAATGGTTTATTAGGCAAAGAACACTACTGTGTAGATTTCTCACAGCTTCAGTTTTCTGTTGCACAGGCAGCCCCTCTGGGTTGGGCATCCAACCCACAGATTGTGGGGTACATAATGATGGATCTCAGTCTGGGCAAGCATTAATCCCTTTTTTTCTTCCATAAGGATCTTCCCTTGATTCCATGTATAAGTGATAGAACAAGGTGGAACAACTTTAAATGAAATAGGATAGGTTTAGATCAGATATTGGAAAGAAACTATTTCCTGTGAGGGTGATGAGGCATCAGCGCAAGTTACCCAAGAAGCTGTGGATGCTCCATCCCTGGAATTGTTCAAGGACAGGCTGGACTGGACTTTGAGCAACCTGGTCTAGTGGAAAGTGTCCCTGCCCATAGCAGGGGGGTTGAAATTGGGTGGTCTTTAAGGGCCTTTTCCACCCAAACCGTTCCATGATTCTTATTCTGTTTCAGGTTAATCCATTTAGTAACCTTAGATGTAATTTCTTACATTCTAGAATTTTACCCAGCCTTGAAGAAAAGAGAAAGCTATTTCTATAGCAGCATAGGAAGCCTGCACCACAGGCAATCAGCCAGACAGGTCACATCTCAACACTGTCTGAGAACAGTGCCAGTGGGATAAATATAGCCAAGGTGTGATACATACAGGAGTTAAAAAGAGACTTGTGTACTAAGTGGCTGCTTGACACAACACCAAAATTCTTCTGTTTTGGGGGTTAGGTCTCAAACATTTACCACTTAGGATAGAGATTTCATTGTCACCAGCAAATGAAGACCAATCAGCTGCTAAACTTCAGCTCAGGAATAGTCCACTAGTGATGGACAACACCCAACACCTCCTTAGTGACCAGACTGCAACACATTGCAAAGTCCTGAGATGCTGTCCCTGCACTCAGGCTCAGAGACCCTTTTCAAAGTGTTCATTACTTTCGTGCACAAGGCATAGGAATCCCTCTGTGGGCCAAGGGTACATGTACATTAAAAGATAGAACTGCAAGTTTCATCTTGAACTCTGAATGTATGTGCGTAAGGAAAGTATGTGTAGAAATTACTTACTAGAAAGGAAGACATCTGGGTTAGATGTTCTCTTCACTTAGTTAATCACATGGAAGTGTCATTCCAAAGAACTTTGTGTATTAAGCCTGAGGAAAGTGCTTTGTTCAAAAGCGATATGCACATACCAAATGTGAGAACGAGAGTTCCCGTCTGACCTGCAGAATCCACCATTTACCGTTATTTATGCAAGCTGCTGTCAGGTCATTTTTTACACACTCACATAGTATTTTCCAATCTATGATGAATGCTAAACAAGATGAGGGCTATTCCTTGACATGTCACACTAGTGAGAACGCTAAATTACCTCTTTGTGAGTTCCAAGTTCAATGTATCCACACAAAGGGTGAAACGCTCCTGTGCCACAGACATAAACATGGGTCCGGTTGTACGGCTGAAGAACACGGATAAAATTGGCACATTCTGTCTGTTGGGAAAAGAAAGATAAAGGTTACTTTTCATGTTTATTCTTCTTTTCCACGTTATACATTCTACTAAGTTACAGCCATAGGACTGGTGTACTTAAAACTACTGTAGCAGGGACTGTTTACGAAGTAGTTCAAAGCTGTGACAACTACAATTTGACAGTGGCTATCTACCAGGCAGTTCATCAGTCAGACATGCAAACCTAATTCTGCTGTAATGCTTACAGCCACAAGAAGCTGTGTGCTCACAGCACAGTTTGGAGGGTATCTGTTCAGCCTGTGTCCTAGCAAACAACACCTGCCAAGAACTGGGCAGAGGTCGCAGAGCCACTGGGTTTGTCTGGCTACCAATCCTCCTGCCTTTGCTTCCCAGCACAGGGTGCTTTAACACCAAAGATTACATGATTAAAGTAACTGTGGTGGGCTGAAAGGCTTCAACACACTTCAGAGGGTATGCTTTGTCTGTGCACCAACCACATCTTTGGTGACTTTTATTTGGTTATTTCTGAGTCCAATGGGCTGTCCTGGCTCTAGCTGGGCTTGGTCCTTGCTGGGAAGCATAGGCAGATGCTATGTGTTCCAAGGATGATACATGGGCTGGAGGAAAAGGCTTGCTCTAGCTTTCCGCAAAATGAAATTAATACAGAAACAAAAAACAAGTACTTCAGAGGGAATACACAAGATCTGTTTATACTTTCTAGACATCAACCTACACCTAAGTGAGAGTCCAAAACAAATATTTCCCTCCCAGGACCCTTTTCTTCTTCTCTTAGTATAGAAATAGAACAGCATAAATCTTCCATATACACCACTATAAGAAAATTTCAGTGCTCAGCAAAGGTGTTGTTTAGGTTTTGACTGCTTCAAAGACAATGGTAGCAACAAGTTAGAATAAGAAGTTGAAATTCTTCAGGTGGAGAGAGCTGAGAGTGCTTTGAACTAGAATCTACCTTGGTAACTGACATGCTGGATAGAAATTAGGAGATTTTTTTGAGACAAATGAGGAAATTTTATTTTACAGCCAGGAAATGTTTACATTTATAGTGGGCTCCAGACACATGATGTAATCTGTGGTAAGCAAAACATATAAAAGTTGTATTGTATGCACATATGTACCTTAAATATACTTCCGAAAGAAAAATTGTGGTTCCACGGAAAAGCCATTGAGTCTGAAATTTTCTTTTAACCCTAACTCAAGCTGTCTGCAAGTTAAGTTGATTTGTACACTGCTCTACTAGTCTGTTTCTTCAATGAATTATAATGAAGTTACAATCAGGACACTCCCAAGAAAAATGAAGCATTTTAATGCGAAAAGAGAAGATTTCATGGAAGTATTGCCTGGTATATATTTCTGAGGTAAGTCAATTAATCTCTCAGCTGCATTTATTACATCAAAGAAAAACTTAGCATGATTGCTGCCTGCAATATTGAATTTTTAAAAATATTAATATTTAAAAAGCAGTAGAAATGTATTTTTTTAATTAAGAAAAAACACTTAGGACATTAGTTCAGAAGAAGTGTAACAAGACCTTACTAATGCAGTTTGTGCATTTACTAACAAACACACAGGTATTCATAAATCTCAGCAATAATAAAAAATATACATCATACTTACCTGGGCATCTTTCCCAGCTAATTTGCATAATTCTACCTTTTCTTTTGCTGCAGGCCAGTAAATCTGCAACATAATTAAAATAAGACAAAGATTATGAATATTATAACCTGTCCTGTGACTGATAGATTAATTATTCCATGAATAAACAGTTAAAACAGATTTATGCATGTTGAAAAACCTTGCCTGTAAATTGAAATGAACATGATTTCAAATACAAAATACCATGACAAAATTTAAGAGGTTTTAAATCAACCCCCCCCCCCCGCCCAATCTTTGTTTATTTCTTCATTGGCTATGTGTGCTTTTAAAAAGCATTCAGTTAATCTGGCCAGGTCACCTTGTCACTATTATGTGTTTCCCTCAAAGTTATGATGAGCCAAATAATCTGCAAACTAACCTGATTGCAAAGCCAGGCAAATTACATTTGTGAAGAATTTAGGCCAGTGGACTTGGCATAACTGTTATAAAAAAATACTTAGCTCTTTCTGCCAATTTTCAAATGAAAAGAACTAGGTTCAAAAAATTAAGGATAACTCAAGGGAAATTTGTAGAACAAAAAGTACATTTGACAGAAATCAACAGTGCATGGTTTAAAAATGTCACCCATCAACATTAACTGAGTTTACTGAGAAAATGAAACATAAGTTTAGAGTAGAATTGCGGACCTTAGATAATTGGCATTAAATACTGATATTGTTTCTCTTTCTTTTTTAATCTGCCCTGAAGAATTCTATAAAATGGGTTTTGATGTAGATGAATCCAGATGGCAAAATACTATCAGTTACTGTAATCCAAATTATGTAAGTGAAGAAATATAAATGAACAACAGCTCAGGTTCTGCTTCATTGATTTCAATTAAGCAGTCAAGACTAGATATAATTGAATACAGGTTTGATTCTAATAAATTTAAAATAGAAGCTAAATACAAATTCTTCTACAATGACATTGATAAAAATTGCTATTTTTTTATTTCTAATTTTGACAAGACAAAACTGTTATTTCTCATAACTAATAGCAAAAACACTACAAATCACACTAATTTTTAAGCAAATATTGATTAGTACATTGTCTCAAGTCCCAGGCACCAGTCAGGTGCCAGCACCAGCAGGTCATTAGTAGTCACAAATGCTTTAGAGTAGACTCCAATCATGCTTTACAAAATCTTAAATAGTAAATATATAAGAATGAAGAATTATTGTAATATGCATCAGAAATAAAAACATCATCAAGGAAGTATGCACAACCCAGTGGCATACAAGAGTAGTTGACTGCTGTCATATTCCCTTTCACCCAGCTGTTGGCACCTTGTAGGAAGTGGCTTGACATACAAAGGCTCAGTCCCACATGGGTAAGGAAAGCAAAAAGCCAGTGTCCTGTGTCAAGTACCTTTATTTCCCAAAACCTACAGTCACTGTTTCTCTCAATCTGGAAACACTTGATTTTACTTCTTCCTCTTTCATTCCCAGTGAAAATTGATGTATTGGATTTCTGCAAGGAAATTAATTTCCTCTCACATGAATTTAGTTACTTTTCTGATAAAAACCTCTTAGTAGAGATAATGTAGTTTAAGTTACTTAAACCTTAACCCTCTACAATATTTACACAGAGTCAGAGATAAGACAGTGTAGCAGCATTGCAGCACTGGAGAATTACTTTGCTTTCCCAGAGCATTTTCTCAGAATGATGTGGTCATCATTCTGACCACATAACTTTGAATAAGGTATAAAAAAAATTGCAATCTGAAATCAGCCATGCCAGGGTGTGTGGGTGGCACAGTGCACAGTGCCAGGAAGCACAGAGGAAAGTACTGGGAATATCAGGAAGGGCTGAAGGTACGTCCAGTCTGGTCTCTGCCTGGGCAGAGTGGGATGAGTCTCCATTGCAACACAGGTTAAGTTTAAGAAGAAAAGCTGATGAAAAGGAACAGAGAGAGGAATGTGAAATCATGGATCTCCAAACACATCTGGCCAAGGAGATTTGTCTGAGCTGTCAGCTCTCTTGTACATAAACTTTATGCCAAATTCTGCCCTAGATCCCTGAATCATTTACAGGAAAAAGCCTAGAGGCCAAGGGGCTTGGGAGATGTTTGGCAAAAGTTTGGTTATCCAATTAGGCAGACAAGACGTCCCTTTGTAGGCATTTGAAAATGCCCAGCTCTCCTTGTCAAATACACAGAAGAACTGGAGGAGTTAAAAACAGAGACATCTGTTTCAAGGCATCAGAAGTGTTAATGGACGTGACTTACTCTTCATTCTTCTACATTTCCTTCATGGAAATTAGTGTTTGTCCTACAAGGCTGAAATACACACACTCCCACTTCTATGGTAATCGACAACAGACAATTATATTAAAAAATCAATTGTTTTACTCTCTAGTTACTCAACAGCCTCAGTATTTAGCATTATATAAGACCACATTAGACAATGAAAAGTGAAGCTAAGTGATCCAACTTGAAAATCAATTTGTGATTATATATGGGGTAGTAAAAGTGATATTTATTTGCTTTATATATGAGAAATGAGAGGTTCCCAGAAACTGTCAGTTCTAAATTGTAATAGATCAAGAAAATTGCATAATAAATAATGAGTTGATGTGCTGAGCAAGAAAGCATAAACCTAATTTTTTATTACAGGACATGCTGTGCAACAGTACCACAGATCTGGTTCCCTCAAACACTGACACAAGTAACGTTACACATCTGTATTGACTTTTCTGTAGGGGGTGAAATTAAGTTTTACTGTTATTTTTTATTCTGATAAGTTACTTAGTTTTACAAAATCCTAAAAAGTAAGACCACATGCTCCTGGAGTTTCTGTTAGATTTAAAATCATTGAGCTTTTAAACAGTTTGAAGCTTTGAAATTGGTAATTTTTTATATTTTTTTCTACTTACATGCTTTATTCACAATGGAAACAACTTATTAACAAATTCTTTTTTTTTCCCAAATTCCTCAGTAAGCAAAAACTTCAAGGAATGGAAACAAAAGACAGATAACCAGGTACTAATTATTAAAGGTCACAAAAACATTGACTTAAGTTATTACCATTTTGTGTTACAAAGAGCACAAATTATATATTTAATATATTTTATGGTGTATATATATATATATATATATATATATATATATATGTATTTGAAATGTCTGGAAAAATCTTAGAATAGCTTAGCAGAGTTACTGAATTTAAGGCAAGAATGCAACTAGTTGGAATATGAGAACTGTATACTTAAATAGGATTCTTTTCTTAATCTTCAGTTTATTTTCCTTTTAAAATAACCATATCAAAATTCCAAAGGTTGGCTACTGTCATGATTTCCAGATTTTATCTTCTATTGCCCAATTAAAAAAAAAACAACCTTACCATTATTTTAAAATCATTCTTCAAATATTTTCTTAAATTTAGCAACAGGAAAGAAATTAAATTCTCCTAATAAATGGAAGTTAATAAGCTCTTTTCTATCAGAGAGAAAGAATACCTCCCAGGAGTATGAAATTAAGCAGTACATAAGCATAGGACAGATAAGGTATCACTTTAAAGGGTAGATGGAAATTGATTTCTGATTAAAACAAAACATTTAAAACCACAAAGGTCTTTTCTAAATCAGGAGCAGCAGATTTCTAAAAGTAATATTTTCTTGTCCACTAAATAGGCATTTTTACTATGAGAAAGGAATGAAAAGGAAAGCAAAATTTTTTTAAAATGTGTATTACTTATATATAGATATATAAATTGGTATGAGGATGCTATATATATATATACACATATATGTATATACCATATACCTATATATATATATATGGATCCATCCTTCTCATTCCAAAACAGCTTAATTTCAGCTGCTATCTGTCATCAATTAATAATACTGGTATTTTACTAATTTCTCAGTAGCAGATTTTGTTCCTAAGCTAACACTTCAGACTATAAATCCTTAGGAGAAGGGATTCTCAAAAATGAAACAGTGAAGTCTGATTACAAAAAAAAAAAAATGTTGTGTGAAATTACAGCTTTTCTCACGAATCACTTCTAGTTAGGCTTTTAGATCTAGGATGGTGCAGGACTTCATAAAATGAGTGGAAATGCTATATATTGTCCACAATACAAAAGAGGAAGACCATAAGCTATCTAAGCAATTTAAAAAGCCATTGGTCTTACTTCATCTGTTTGTAAGGTTTCAAAGCAAGTTTTTAGTTCGGGAAGAGATAACAGAAGATTCCAATGAAGATGGAGTGTGTTAGAGAAGACAATACAACTTGGTAAACAGACACTGGTTCACTCTAATATTGTACTTTAATAACCCAGCTGAAGTACATTAAGGTGCTAGAGCTGCTCTTCCCCATGGCTCCACTTAAGTATTTACTAAATTGTCACATGGAAACTGATTAGCTCAGCTGCAAAAAACAGGCACTAGTACAAGGGAAAAAATGGTCTGATAAGTAAAGAACTTGAGGTAGAAAGCTACTCATGAAGTTCCTCAAGAAACAGTGTCAAAGCTCATCCTGTTTCATGTACCCTTCAGCAGCCTTGATAAAAACCCAGAACTCTGCCACAACACATGCAGGTGACAGAAAATTGGGAAGCACCACTAATACAAGTGGAGTTAAATTATGCAGAAAGAATCAAAAGGCTCTGAAGACCAGAATTATAAACAGCCAGAGAAAATGGGCATAAACTGCTCATAAATAAATATATATCACAGATTGTAGATTTTAACAAAAATTAAATCTGAAACATTGGAGTAACAAGAATCTCTTCCACAGCAACAACATTCCTAAAGAAGTTGCATGAAGTATCCCAAAGGGCCACTTATAACAGCTGGGTTACAAAAGGAATAGCTGCTCCATGAGGTAGGTGGTGCTGATAGCAGGGAGTGAGACCAGTTGACCAACGTGACTCCTTGCCAGTTTCAGGTCCCCAAGATAGCCACGCTCATGCCAGCAGCAAGCACTTGAGTGTCCCATTGAGGCTGTCGGCTTTCAGCAGCCCTGGGGCTTTCACCAGAGCCTCTCCTGTGCCTGATGCTGTGCACGTGCTGCTGCACTTCTCAATCAGTGCAGCCCCTGGTACCAGACACCCCGAAGTGCTCTGCTAGTGGTGCATGGAGCACCAGCAGGGTGTGTCCCTACCAGGAGTGAAGGGCATCAGCTGATCAGCGCCTCTCAAAACACTCACACACCAAATTTGGGGCCTGGGAAGAAAGGGATTGCTCCCTCCCTATTTTAAAGGAATGAAAAGTGATAAAAGCATTTAGATGAAAATACAGATTTTAAACAGCTGCTTGATGCAGCAAGAGGACAGCTTTCTTCCCTTGTTTCATTCTATGTACTAGATATTCATCATACTGATGTTTGAGGGAAGGTATGCAATAAAATTACAGCTTTCTGGGCATCAAAATGTCTTATTAAGGCTTTGTGAAGCATGTACACTATAACTCAGAAGCTTAGGCTTATTGGTATGGGTAAATTCCCCACATGACAGTCCCAACTGCAGTTTCCGAAGAACAAAACCAGATTGAGTTGTAAACCCTTTGTCACATTGGCATATGCAATATACTCCCCCTGAGAAAATCTTCTCCATGGAAAACTACCCCCCTGTGTGAAAAAAAAAAAAAAATATCCATGACTTAGCTCAATGGGACCATTAAATGAATACAGTAAAGAGGCAACATGAGCCAAACAGACTGAAGTAAACCAGGAGACAGTCTAATCCTAGTTTTGTTATTGCCTTACTATATGTGACAGTCAGGTCTCAATTTTCCCACCAGTAAAATGACAATGATGTGACTTTTTTTAAATTTATTTTCTTGATTTTCTGAAGAACTTTGTAATTCATAGCTCAAAAAACAAAGAAAAACAGTAAGATCAAGGAGCACTGAGAAAAACATACAGCAGTGATCCAATAAGAATGTCACCCTGCTGCATAAGACAGTATCACAAATGTCATGCCCCAATGCAATAAGAGTGGGTGTTCATGGATTGCATCCTGAGAACTAGGACATTTGTCACTGCTGTATACTGACCCCAGGCCACTTCACTGAAAATTACTGCGAGCACTAAAAATTTACTGAATTTCCCAGAAAACACTGGAAAGAATTTAATGCATTCTCTGTATTATTTCATGGAAAACAAAGAGTGTTACAATTATCACAGAATCACAGAATATTCTGAGTTGGAAGGGACCTACAGGGATCATTGAGCTCAACTCTTAAATGAATGGCCTGTACAGGGACTGACTCTGTGACCTTGACATTATTAGCATCATGCTCTAACCAACTGCACTAATTAATGAGAAAATGATCTGATTTTAGCACACCATATTCATATACCAGTTGTTCTCTAAATATGTCACATCTGCTGCATTAATGGGGGCAGTATGGAAGTCCACAGCTTGGGGAACTGGATAGATTGTTCTCACACACAAATCCTAGCAGGAATTTTACTCCAAGCAGGTCTTGTAACTGACTTCCACTGTAATTGCTGTACTCTGGATTCAATATTTTAAAGTCATCAGCAAACAAAGGAAGCTGATACATCTAAGTTCCTCATCTATATTACTCCCAGTATTTGAAAACTAACCAGGTTGTCCTTAGAGTTTTTCTATCTAACTTTCTTTATAGCAGTTTCATCAAGGTTTAACTAACTCCCAGAAACACTTAAGAGATCCTTAAAGCCAAGAATGTATCCTTAATATTTTTTACATCTGCCACAGACCTTTACCTGTGGTACTATTTCCCATACCTGCAACACACATCCACAAAATAAATTGACCAGAATTTCCATCTCCAATTATTTCATAGTAACAGAAAATTGTCAGTGCACGGCATTCTTTATTTTCATGGAGCTGTCAAACTGAGTAAAGTGCACTGGAAGTCAGAGGAAAATAAAATTTGTGTATTTGGAAGACATATTCACAAGATTTTGGTAGCTTAAATTTGGCAGGTGGTGTTAGAGTGAAACCTCATATTAGAACCAAATGGGCTTTAATATTGCATCTGTCTGCGACAAAGCAACATCTCCACATGCCCCAGTTCTCCTCTTAAACTGTGATCTCCAACATAACTTAAGTAGCAGCAGCCAACTTCCAGCCTTAAGGGCTTTCTGAAAAGTGCATTTTTATGTGTATGCTATGAGCACATGTGAAAGCTTAAAGAAAATAGACTAGATGCTGATTTGATTTACACTGGATTAAATCTTCAAAGGCTTCAGTGCTTCTACACTTCATTTTCCACAGTGTAACCACAGCAGACTTCTGACTATTTTCTATTTCTCCTAAAAGGAAACCATACACCAGGATTTTTAGGGTAAATGGCATTGCTCCTGACATGTTTATCACTTCAGACTAAAAACAAATCCTACCTTTGAAAATGCCAATGACCAATATAAGGAAATGTTTTCAGAGAGCAGGATACTGGCCATTCTTTATAGCTAAACACATGGGTAAAACATAAAAATGACAGCGGATGTTTACGGGAACATAATTTATGGCAACAATGCAAAAGGAAATAACAGAGACACTCTCTTCCACCTAGGACTGTTGTCATTCTGGATTCATACTGCTTTCTTCACGTCTTGCTCTATCTGTTCTTTTGTGTCTGTAAACACTTTTCAAAAGCTTTCACTTTGTCTACACAGGTGCCTGAATTTAAGTCTGTCAATATAGAGTAAATAGCTCCTAGGTAAGACCCCTCCAAGCGTAGCAAGCACAAAGATATCACCTGTACCTCTGGAAGTCCCTAACCTGAAGTTCCACTAGGTTGATCCTAGATTATCCTAATGCCCCACTTTCATAAATTTAAATATCTCCAGTGGTTTCCACATGACTCTTTGGCCTTCAATTATGTTTCCTGGCAAACTTTTTCTTCTGACAGGTCAAGAAAGCTTCACTCTCAGACTGCAGTTTTGCTGACAGGCAGGAAGCTAACCTCCTTTGAGCTATATAGTAAGCAGCACATATTTTTTAAGAAGAATCAACTTGGTATTACTGTGTTTCAAGGCTGCAATAAACACCTCAGACTCTGTATGTGTTCCTGAGGCTCGAGCCTGATGGCAAGAACCAAAGCCTCCTTTCAGTACTGGCTAAATTCCCACTGGATTCATTCCTAATTGAGACCATGCTTATATAGACTGACAGAAAGTTTCTCAGAGCAATGAATGTAAAATTCTACTCCTGCATCTCAAGGGTGCTGTTTTACATAAATATGCATATATATTTGCATACATGTTCCCCTTCCTGCAGAGATGGGTGGGTCACACTGCAAATAGCGCTGAAATACAAGCCCACTTGAACTGCTGGCAAGCAATGGAGTTATAGAAAAAAATTACATGCAGCTATTTCATAAGCATTTACCCAGCAGATAAATATATATTTATGCATATGCATATTTTTCCCTGTGAAATACAGTTAATAGTCAATACAAGAGGGCATTCAAGGATGTCACAAGCTGGCTGCACATGCCAGAAAAACAGTAGCAACTACAAACCAAGGATGCTCCAAGCGATGATAATTTGTGACCCAGAGCCAGTGCACACTGGGACAGATGAAAACAACTTGTTCCAAAGCTGCTATTGGGGATCTGACATGTTTATCTATTTGGCCCACATGGGGCTGTGTCTTCTAGCACTGACAGCTCCTGCAGGTTGGCAGCTTTTCAAAAGCTTGTCAGGCCTTGATAGCATTCCTATTCCCGCGGAGCTGGGTGGGTCGCGCTGCAGATCACACCGTGATAATCGCGCTGACATGTAACCCTGCGTGCACTGTTAGCACAGCCACAGAAAGGGGCACCACTGCTTTGCAGCTATTTACCCACTGTTTACCCAGCTGACAACATTTTGTATTTCCTATTTATTTAGCTTAAGGAGTAAAATAGAAAAGGCTTTAAGCAAACTCACAAGAAAATTCGATGTACTAAAGAAATGTTTCCAGCAGGATCCCAGAGCCTCGTGTTCCTACAGAATTTCTTCTCCAGCTTTCTAGCTTCTCATGCTATTAAGCATCCTTTTGTTTTACACAGCACTTCAGGTGGTAATGGCACAGAGGCTTCAGTAGAACTGCTTTCTCTCACTTTATTATTTTCTCTCACCATCTTTATTTTACTCATAGGAAGAAATCACAATTCTTCCAGTTTGCAAACAGCTTGCAGAATTTGTCAGGCACGTCAGGATCTTTCAAAAAGAGACTGTGGCACTTGATAATGCTGCTCCAGCAACAGAAGCTAAAGGCTTCTGTACAGGAAAACTTCAGAGAAAATATAACCCTGCTACAGAAAAATGATTATCCATTGCTAAACTTTATATATTTATTGACTATAATCACTTTAGCTTTCTGCATTCGCCTGTCATTCTGGAAGACTTGCTTATTATACTGTGGTACTTATTGTTGCTTTATAATGAGGTTTGCAAGCACTGGAAACCGGACAGATTTTTTTTTAAGCTGCTAGCTAAGGAAGTTTTCAACCTATTACACAATAAATTGAATAACAACTACAATGATTTAAGAAACTGGGACTCCAGCAGAACTATTGATTTATTTCATAAGGAAAAATAAACCAGGAAATAAAGACATAACTTAATATATGTAAGTCAAATTAACTAATTTAAGTAAATAAATAGGTTTTTAAGAGGAAGTTATTAAATTATATATATGTATACATTAGAGAAGAGAGCAGGATACAATGCTTTGGATGCTTCTTTGAATACTATTCCAGAAATGTCTTAATACGGAGCTTCAGACTCTAAAATATAATCCTGCCAAGTAATTATATCCACATATGAGAATAAATTGTTGGGGATTCTGACTTGGCTTTTGAAGGTATCAGTAGCTCCTAACAAAACAAATACCTGAAACTGAGAGCTTTATTAAAATAAGATTAATCTACCCAGTACAGAGCATTTGAAAGTTAATGTTCAGCTTTGTTTTAAAGAAAGGAAACCCTAAACTATGAACAATGTTGCATTCTAGTCTCAAAGTTGTTATACCTCCCTTGCCCCCTCAGCTTGCCACACTCCTTCTTCAAAGTCATTAATAAACACATCATTTATAGGCAGAAACTTAATATTCTAATAAATTTCTACTCATTTTAGTGGCTGTGTGTAAGTAGATTATTTTTTCCAGACAACTCGTACTCCAGAGGAGTACAAAGGACACACTTCAGACCCTTGTAGTCCCAACATGTGTGGTTTCCTCACGCTGGGAAAGCCTGGAAGCGAGCTGCCTGGCCTGGCGCCAACCCAAACTACGGTCAGTCTAAACACAGCACCGGCAAATGCTACTTTCTGACACTTCCCTGCTACTGTAGAGTATCCTCTAGCATCCTCCTCAGCAACTAAGATTTATACACAGTTCCTCAGGCTACTTCCTTCATCTCATCCCTTCCCTCCACTGACAAGATTCAAGCAGCCAAGCGCAGTGGAATTAAAGAAACACACTTGTGTGATATTGCCTTGTGTTACCTGGGCATTTACACAAGAAGATACATTTATAAAGTTGTTGAATGCCCACAGAGGCTTTGGAAATCATCACACCAGGATGCTCTGCAAGGCTTCTCAAGTCAGTTCTTCCCACTTTTTGCCTTGTGTTTTTTTTTTTTTTTTCTGAGAAATTAAATATTATCTGAATAGTTAAACTGTTATTAGTTTACTACTAAAAGAAGTAGAAGTATTTGAACCTGCACGCATATTTAATCTAGATATGGAAGTGGTTAGGAATTTTCTTCCCTCTTTTCAGGTTACCACAGATATATAAGCATACATTCTGTATTCATCTTAGGAAAGGCAAATTTTCCTTCCAATACAGAGTCTTTTCTCTGTAACATCTATACCACTGTCTGACTGCAGGTTAGTTCTCCTGGCTCTGTGTTCTGCTTTTCTTGGAAAGCACAAGGTCCACAATGATCAGTGGTAGCTTGGCCAAAGGCAAAATGTCACCAGCTTGGACTGAGGGGTGGCTCACGCAGGGTGCTGCCACCTCCAGCAAGGTCTGGGCTCATAAAGCCCCACTGAACATAATGGGAAGTGACAGCACTCAGCATCTCTCAGGAGGCAAGCAGCATCCCACAGAAACAGAACTCTGCTTTTCACACAAACAAAACTTGTTTTCTGCAGAAAGCCTACACCAAAAATAAATTTGTAGTCTCAAAATTTGCAATTACAATCAGCAGTGCTGTTATTAATGCAATATCCTGAGGGGGTGGTGGATTTTGAGTCAATTACTGAGATGAGAGAAGCAAGTTAAGTGCTTGATAAAGCATCCCAGGAAGAAATTTCCTGAAATACTCAGAATCTGACTTGTACAAAAACTGGCATGTGCAGCATTGCTGAAGTCAAGATGAGGAACAAGATATTCTGCCTGGTACTGTATCTCTTCTATACAATGACAGCAAGTGTTGCTCTCAAATATGTGGGCAAAATAGTCTCTTGTTCCACCTGTTCAGCCCCTGCATGCAATCACATTAATTCAGGGTCAGTTACCTCTTCAGAGCTGGCAGCAGAACGCAGTAATTTAAAACCCCCCTCTGGTGCCTAAAGAAAATACCAAACACAGCTGAGAATTCAAATTTTCTTCATATCTGGAAGAAGCAGGAAACCAGTTTTCATGTGTTCCCGTGCAAGCATCTGGTTTTCACTCGTAGCAGTCAACTGCGTTTACAAATGCTCCAGTTCACCATATCTACTAGAAATATTGAAGGCTAAATTGTCATCTTATTATCTCAATTTAACACATTGTCACTGGGCACAGGCAAGGGACTACAGCAGATCCCAGTGGAAGCTTTTCCTATCACTAGTAATTCTTGATATTAACAGAAATGCTAAAATTGCCACTTATATTTTACTATAATTTAAACCATCCAATTTGCCTCTGCTCTGTTCAGTATTACAGTAAAGCAATCCTAGAGATGCCAGGAAGCAATGAAAGAGCTGTCTTCAGTTCTTTCCTTCCAAATGCTTTTAAATGAGGAGGGTAATTATGACCAGAGAAGTTGAGAAGTGAAAACTCTGAGCTACATTTTTCGTGTTTGCTGATATTTTGATGCTATTTTCATGCACTGTAGGGCTCTTCCACATAGCTAATCTCTTGCAGGTCATCAGTCACACAGGAGATCATATAGCATGAGAAATTCAATTGATTTAAGATGATATGTATAACTGTGGGAGGTGAGATTACCAAATATTGGTAAATTGCATTGCACAACGAATCTGCAGTTACCCAGTGTGAAATAAATAAATAAAAACACAAAACAAAACAAAAAAAAAAAAAAAGAGAATTTAACAAAATTTAACTTGGGAGATAAACTCCATGGAAAGCCCACTGACCTTTTTTACATTTTTGTTTACATCAACCAAGTTCAGCTGGAATATGTGGTCCTTTGTCCCGGCTAGCAGCCGGCCCCTCTCCTCATCTAGCAGCAGGGTTCGAAAATCAAGTCCCTCTGTTGAGCCCAGGAATGGGATGCAGCTGTTTGAAAGCAGCAAATCTGTGAGAAAATGAAGAAAACCTTTATAATCAAAATGCTTATATATGACTCATCAGTGTATTTTATAAATATATGCAACCAGCATGGAGTATACCAGTGAGATAAGTGCAGTCTTGGAGCATGTCTTTCCAGAGTCATAATACAGTTCCCGTTAACTTTATGGTTCTCTGGGTTTTTTTTTGGTTTTTTTTTTTTTTACTTCCAAACTGGGTAACAATAACTTTCACAAAATACTTTTTTAGGTAAAATTTTCTTAATAAATTATCTGTATGGTATAGAAGAATCAGAAATTCAACATCAATTAGAAACCACGAAAGACACATCTTTGCAAAATGTGTGCTACATCTTTCCTTCATTCTAAGAAAACTAATTACGTTTCTATTATCATACTCATGGATACACATGCTCAACGATCAATACCTCACCATATTTGGTGCTCCAAATATAAAGCAGCAGAGAAGGTCAATGCCAGCCAAGAATAACTAGAAGTAGGAAATAAGGGATAGGGATATTTGAAGATCATCCAGTTCAACTCCCTGGAGGAGTTGACAAGGAACATTCACTAGATCAAAGTGAATGGCTTGGTCAAAGCCCCACCTAACGTGGCCTTGAACACTTCCAGGGATGGGACATCCACAACTTCTCTGGGCAACTTGTACCAGTTTCCCAACACTCTCATAACAGAAAATGTCTTTCTTATATCCAGTTTCTATCTACTTTCTTACAGTTTAAAACTACTGTCCTTTGCCCTGTCACTAAAGGCTTTGGTAAAAAATCCTTGCTCATCTCTTTTACAAGCCCCCTTTATATATTGGAAAGCTACAATTAGGTCTCCTCAGATCCTTCTTGTTTCCTGGTGGAACAACTCCAAACCTCTCAGCCTGTCCTCATATGGAAGGTGTTACAGCCCTCTGACCATTACCAGGGCACTTCTCAAGCTTCATTCCAAGGTTCATGTCTTTCTTGAACTGGATGCCCCACAACTGAATGCAGCTGGGGTCTCACCAGAGCAGACTGCAGAGGCAGAATCCTCTCCCTCTATCTGCTGAACACACTTCTGATGGTCCAGCCCAGGGTACAGCTGGCTTTGCAGGCTGTGAGCACATACTGCTGCCTCATATCCATTTTTTTTTTCATTTGCCAGTATTGCCAAGTCCTTGTCCACAAGGCTGCACTCAACCTAGTCATCACACAATCTATTCATCATCCAGTCTGTGTTGATATCAAGGATTGCCCTGACCCAGGTGTAGGATCTTGCGCTTGGCCTTGTTGAACTTCACATCGCTTACACAGGCCTCCTTCTCCAGCCAAACAAGGGATTTTCAAAGATACTTTATTCCAATTCAATGAGGATGGTGTAGTAAGGGGAACAGCCAGTAGCAACACCTCTAAGATCCCTATTAAAATCAAAAATTTGACACTAAAGTTTTACTGTGAATTAACAGTAGCTTCAAATATCTTTCAAAAGGTAATTTAGAAAAAATGATGCTCTGCGAAACTAATGAAAGAATCTGTAATACTGCAAAAAAAACTTCTGTAACATTCTGCCTAATGAATATTCTGTGGATATAATTCTGCATGAGGACACAAACAACATACAGAAAAGAACACAAGGATAGTTAAGTCTTGTTGGGTAGTCATTACTTTGGGGAAAAGATAATAAACAGGTGAATCAGTTCACATAAAGATTTACGTGGGCACTGTTGAAATTCTCAACCAAACTTTTGAGATAAAGTATTTATAGTATGACTGAAGCAATTTATCCAGTTCTTAAGGTATTCTGAGTTTAAAATTGACCAGTTGACCCCAGATGTATTGGTACAAAGGCAAAGAGAATAAATACTTCCAAACTACGATGAATCTCTACTATGTATGGCAAGAAGTAAATTAGATTTTGTTTAGCTGCATCTCACCATGGATAAAGCTGTGCATGCAAAGTGGCTCTCACGGCTAGACAATGTTATATAGGCCTGGTGGAAAAGGTTATATTCATAGACCGGCAGGGCCTCTCCAGAAGGACACAGATAATCAGGAATAGAGAAAATAAAAAACAGAAAAATTACTTGCTGCTGTCACAATTTTGTGACAAGACCTTGGTTATGAGAAGCCAAAAGAAGATGTATTAAACCACATTTTTTGCAGTTAGGGACTTCTCTGTCTTCATCTTTTAGGACTGATTGTTCCCCAGGAGCATATAAAAGTGACTGTGTAAAGAAAACTTTTCCAGAGATTCCTAAACAATTCAGGAGTACTCTGCTGCAAATTTTCAGGCACTTCAGGCCATTTTCACTTCAAGCTTCAAGCATTTCTATGGATGAGAATGCTTGAGAGACAGCATCCTTAACATATCCAACATCTCTGTTTGCAAAGAGTCTTTATTTCAGATAGAGGTATAGGAAGGACATTCTCTAAGATACAGAGGGTTAAATATGAAGAATGACACATTTCAGGCAATTTGAGAAACTTATCTTCTTTTATTTATTTCTCAAACATAGATATATTCAAATCTTATCTAAAAGCCAACAAGCAACTACAGTAGGGTATTTCTCTAAACTAAGGGAAGGAATGCTAAGGAACAAGTCTAATTAAAGCTACAGCACACTACATTATAACTACATTATAACTATAACTACATTAAGTCCCTAACAGGCTAGGTTGCTGTCTTCCAAGCAACCTCCATCAGCTTCACTGTTCTTCTGTGAGGATGTGCAGGTGGAGCCAGTTCCTGCCTCGTAGACTTAGGCAACAGCACCGTCATAACTGGAAGGTGAAGGGCAAGGCCACTCAGAGATGTGTCTGCACAATGAATCCACGGGCTGCAGCATCTTCCTTCCGCAGAAGCAGGAAAGCAGCTTCAGGATTGCCAGTGACAAATGCAATAATTATGCAGAGTTCATGTGGCTGCCACCGGGTGTGACCCGCTCAGCGCAGCTCTGTGCAGGGAGCTCATCTCAGTGGCTGGAGAGCAGCATCCAGAGGCGAAATCGCAGCTGACGATAAGCTTTCATCGCCTTTCTGTGGGCAGCCGGATCTCGGGCCAGGTGCTCAAAGAGGTTGAGCGGCTCAACCCTCCGCATTGCCGGCGGCAAGCTGATCTCTGCAGGAAGCCTCTCGTTGCCTAGAACAAAGTGCTCCAGGCGTTTCGAGTGCAGGCAACGGCGCAGGTAGGCCATGACGTCCCACAGCCGCCGTGCAAATTCCCTCCTGCGCCACTGGGACAGCGGTACGGTGGTCAGCACGTGCATCACCAGAGTCTTCCAGGTAGAGCTGGAAAACCCTGTGCCCTTCAGGATGCAGGTGAAGACCTGCAGGCATTTCAGGTGCAAGCTCTCACACGGCACCTGCCTGGCGATGTGCTGGAAGAATTTTGCCTCTGCCACAGCGTATGTCTCAGGCCACGCTGTGCTTGCCATGATCTTGGCCTCGGCCGGCTGACTGCTCACAGAGTTGCTGGAGTTGCCTTTCTGGACCTCTGTGGGATGGCTGACCACAAAGATGTCAGAGTCCCCTTGGCGCACTCCAAAGAGCATCTCCACCGTCAGGCTCCTCTTGCCTTTGCTCAGCTGGAATTGGCAGGACCGGCTGCAGGGCTGAAACACCAAGTGCCATGAGTATGACTGCGGCACGTGCAGCCACGAGCATCTCACCAGCTGGCGGAACCAGTGGGAGGTTTTCTCCACATCCAGGTAGGAGCCGGTGCAGAGTGTGTCTAGGAGGCTGCGCTTCCGCTTCCGCCACAGCTCCTCCTGCGAGTGGTGCAGGAAGCACAACAGCTTCTCGCCCAGCCGCTCCCTCTCGCACATGCACACCAGCTCCACACGGACGCTGAAGGTCCTCGCTGCCATCTGCCCTGCCCTGTTCAGCTCCAGGTGGAAGGCATGTCCCGGTGGGGGATTCAGTGGGACCAGCACGCGGTACACCCCATCCCACTCACGGGGACTCCAGCCCTCAAAGGCACTGCCCACCCCGATGGCTTCTTGAGGCACCGGGTAGAAGCTATTGCTCACGCTGTCCACAAAGACGCGCGTGAAGCTCTCCATCAGCTCAGCTATCACTGAGCAACCTCTCTTCAGCTCCTCCACAGGCCACCGTATGCCATCCACTAAAAGGACGCCTTGCTCATTCCCAGTATCCTGGGTGTCTTCTCTCTCTTCAATTCCACCACTGCCACTTTCTTCCTTGCCACCATCACTGCCACCTCTTTCACTGGCAGCCACATTACCTTGTTCGTCTTCTTTCCTATCCTTATTTTTGTTTCCCTCCACATTCACATCACCCTGTTCTTCATCCTTGTCTCTGCCATTGCCATCTTCTTCTATAACTTGCTTATTTTCTTCCTCAAGTGCAGCAAAACCATTATGGGCAGCTTCATTCCCGCATTCACTGCTATCTTCCTGCCCAGTCAAATCTCTGCTCCTCTGTCCACTGGCATCACTGCTTTCCTGCACCTTCACATCCATATATTCATCCTGTCCATCTACATTGTCTTCACTTTCATCTGCATCATCGTTGTTGCCCGCCTTTATAGTCACACTATTGGATTTTTCTTCATTTCCATCTCCTTCTTCTTCCTTTCCAGTGTCCTTGTCTTGCTCCACCTGTACATCCTTGCTTTCTCCTTCATTTGCTTCATCGAGGTCTTCTTCATTTCCAGTAACATTGCCAGGTTCTTCTTCATTTCCTTCAGCAGTACTGTCTCCTGGCACATCCCCATCACTCTGTCCTTCATCTTTCTTTAAGTCATGGCCATTGTCACTGTTAACATCGCTGTCTTCCTTCACCTTCACATCATCGTTGCCTTCAATGGCATCATCATTGTCTCCTTCATCTGCAGCCACACGATTGCCTTCAATGGCATCATCGTTGTCTCCTTCATCTGCAGCCACAGGATTGCCTTCAATGGCATCATCGTTGTCTCCTTCATCTGCAGCCACAGGACTGCCTTCTCTGTCATTTTCAGTGCCGCTGTCCTCTGCCTCCACAGTCACATCAGCGTTTTCTCTGCCTTCCGCTGAATCGGTGCTGTCTTCTTCCTGTTCTGTTCCTCTCTCGTCTCCCAAGGTCTTGCGGGAGCTCTGGTCCTTGCTGCTGCTGCTGCTGGCCTCACAGCTCCTTCTCCTGCAGCTAAACCACAGGCCCAAGAGGAGCAGGAGGCCAGCAAGAACCCAGAATGGCCACTGCTGCAGGGCACCAAAGAGCACGGCTCCCCAGCCCTCGTCCTGCTGCTCCAGGGGCCCCCGCTCCAGCTCCTGCAGCAGCCGAGCCATCTCATGGTCCAGCAGCTCCTGACGCTCCTGCATTCGCCGGTGCGTGGCCTCATCCAGCCCATCCCCAGCCGGCTGGGGGTACTGGATCAGGCTTTGCACGAGCACGAAGAGCAGTGACAGTAAAGCCATGGTCTGCAGGAGGACACAGAGAAGGGGTTCAGTGGGGCCGGAATGGAGACAGACAATGAGGGGCAGGAGCGGCAGGGAAGGGGTGGCAGGAAGGAGAGGGCCCCTGGCAGCTAGCAAGGCCTGCACCGCTGCCCCAGCAAGCACCGCGCCCTCAGCAAGGCGCTCCCGCCGGGGCTGGGCCCTGGATGCAGGGGCAGCCCCGGCTACCAGCGCTTCCGCCCCAGCCCTCCTCCAGCCCCATCTCCTCCCTGCTGTGTACTCACCGCTTGCCCAGGCTCTACTGGGGCAGCGGCACCCGCTGCGGCCTTTTATAGCTGCCCCCATTGTGACACGGCCCCTGTGCTGTCACAGAACCCAGAGCGCATCACAGGCCAGCCCCGCCCGCCGTCTCGGCCCGGTCAGGGAACTCATCATGGCCCTGGGCACCCAGAGCCCCAACAGACACCAAGTGCAGATCCATCACTCGGGAACCTGGGAACCCCCGAGCTTCCCTTGACAAAGCAGGCAAAAGCACCTTTGCACACAACCCTTGTCCAATATAAATTTGGGTGACATGACCCATGGATGTTCTCAGTGTACGAGTGTAAGCTTTTATTTAATACTGGTGGAGCACATGTTTTATTTGTAGTATTTATACTTATTTCTTTGGGGCAGGATGTCATGTAAGCTAATGCTCTGTTACAGATTTCGTGAGAAATCTCTCTGAGAGAAATCCAGGTTGCTTGGATGATGCACAGGAAGATTTAATACCATCCCATAAAGGCCAAATAAATTAATTACAAAATTTTGATGCCTTCAATAACCTCTTAGCTCTCAAACTCTGTGGTTCAACACACTCATAACAGAAAATGTCTTTCTTATATCCAGTTTCTATCTACTCTCTTACAGTTTAAAACTACTGTCCCTTGCCCTGTCACTAAAGGCTTTGGTAAAAAATCCTTGCTCATCTCTTTTACAAGCCCCCTTTATATATTGGAAAGCTACAATTAGGTCTCCTCAGATCCTTCTTGTTTCCTGGTGGAACAACTCCAAACCTCTCAGCCTGTCCTCATATGGAATGTGGAATGTGTTACAGCCCTCTGACCATTACCAGGGCTCTTCTCAAGCTTCATTCCAAGGTTCATGTCTTTCTTGAACTGGATGCCCCACAACTGAATGCAGCTGGGGTCTCACCAGAGCAGACTGCAGAGGCAGAATCCTCTCCCTCTATCTGCTGAACACACTTCTGATGGTCCAGCCCAGGGTACAGCTGGCTTTGCAGGCTGTGAGCACATACTGCTGCCTCATATCCATTTTTTTTTTCATTTGCCAGTATTGCCAAGTCCTTGTCCGCAAGGCTGCACTCAACCTAGTCATCACACAATCTATTCATCATCCAGTCTGTGTTGATATCAAGGATTGCCCTGACCCAGGTGTAGGATCTTGCGCTTGGCCTTGCTGAACTTCACATCGCTTACACAGGCCTCCTTCTCCAGCCAAACAAGGGATTTTCAAAGATACTTTATTCCAATTCAATGAAGATGGTATAGTAAGGGGAACATCTAGTAACAACACCTCTAAGATCCCTATTAAAATCAAAAATTTGACACTAAAGCTTTACTGTGAATTAACAGTAGCTTCAGATATCTTTCAAAAGGTAATTAAGAAAAAATGATGCTCTGTGAAACTAATGAAAGAATCTATAATACTGCAAAAAAAAAAATTCTGTAACATTCCTCCTAATGAATATTCTGTGGATATAATTCTGCATGAGTACACAAACAACATACAGAAAAGAACACAAGGATAGTTAAGTCTTGTTGGGTAGTCATTACTTTGGGGAAAAGATAATAAACATGTGAATCAGTTCACATAAATATTTACGTGGGCACTGTTGAAATTCTCGACCAAACTTTTGAGAAAAAGTATTTATAGTATGACTGAAGCAATTTATCCAGTTCTTAAGGTATTCTGAGTTTAAAATTGACCAGTTGACCCCAGATGTATTGGTACAAAGGCAAAGAGAATAAATACTTCCAAACTACGATGAATCTCTACTATGTATGGCAAGAAGTAAATTAGATTTTGTTTAGCTGCATCTCACCATGGATAAAGCTGTGCATGCAAAGTGGCTCTCACTGCTAGACAATGTTATATAGGCCTGGTGGAAAAGGTTATATTCATAGACAGGCAGGGCCTCTCCAGAAGGACACAGATAATCAGGAATAGAGAAAATAAAAAACAGAAAAATTACTTGCTGCTGTCACAATTTTGTGTCAAGAGCTTGGTCATGAGAAGCCAAAAGAAGATGTATTAAACCACATTTTTTGCAGTTAGGGACTTCTCTGTCTTCATCTTTTAGGACTGATTGTTCCCCAGGAGCATATAAAAGTGACTCTGTAAAGAAAACTTTTCCAAAGATTCCTAAAAAATTCAGGAGTACTCTGCTGCAAAATTTCAGGCATTTCAGGCCATTTTCACTTCAAGCTTCAAGCATTTCTATGGATGAGAATGCTTGAGAGACAGCATCCTTAACATATCCAACATCTCTGTTTGCAAAGAGTCTTTATTTCAGATAGAGGTATAGGAAGGACATTCTCTAAGATACAGAGGGTTAAATATGAAGAATGACACATTTCAGGCAATTTGAGAAACTTATCTTCTTTTATTTATTTCTCAAACATAGATATATTCAAATCTTATCTAAAAGCCAACAAGCAACTACAGTAGGGTATTTCTCTAAACTAAGGGAAGGAATGCTAAGGAACAAGTCTAATTAAAGCTACAGCACACTACATTATAACTACATTATAACTATAACTACATTAAGTCCCTAACAGGCTAGGTTGCTGTCTTCGAGGTATTCCAAGCAACCTCCATCAGCTTCACTGTTCTTCTGTGAGGATGTGCAGGTGGAGCCAGTTCCTGCCTCGTAGACTTAGGCAACAGCACCGTCATAACTGGAAGGTGAAGGGCAAGGCCACTCAGAGATGTGTCTGCACAATGAATCCACGGGCTGCAGCATCTTCCTTCCGCAGAAGCAGGAAAGCAGCTTCAGGATTGCCAGTGACAAATGCAATAATTATGCAGAGTTCATGTGGCTGCCACCGGGTGTGACCCGCTCAGCGCAGCTCTGTGCAGGGAGCTCATCTCAGTGGCTGGAGAGCAGCATCCAGAGGCGAAATCGCAGCTGACGATAAGCTTTCATCGCCTTTCTGTGGGCAGCCGGATCTCGGGCCAGGTGCTCAAAGAGGTTGAGCGGCTCAACCCTCCGCATTGCCGGCGGCAAGCTGATCTCTGCAGGAAGCCTCTCGTTGCCTAGAACAAAGTGCTCCAGGCGTTTCGAGTGCAGGCAACGGCGCAGGTAGGCCATGACGTCCCACAGCCGCCGTGCAAATTCCCTCCTGCGCCACTGGGACAGCGGTACGGTGGTCAGCACGTGCATCACCAGAGTCTTCCAGGTAGAGCTGGAAAACCCTGTGCCCTTCAGGATGCAGGTGAAGACCTGCAGGCATTTCAGGTGCAAGCTCTCACACGGCACCTGCCTGGCGATGTGCTGGAAGAATTTTGCCTCTGCCACAGCGTATGTCTCAGGCCACGCTGTGCTTGCCATGATCTTGGCCTCGGCCGGCTGACTGCTCACAGAGTTGCTGGAGTTGCCTTTCTGGACCTCTGTGGGATGGCTGACCACAAAGATGTCAGAGTCCCCTTGGCGCACTCCAAAGAGCATCTCCACCGTCAGGCTCCTCTTGCCTTTGCTCAGCTGGAATTGGCAGGACCGGCTGCAGGGCTGAAACACCAAGTGCCATGAGTATGACTGCGGCACGTGCAGCCACGAGCATCTCACCAGCTGGCGGAACCAGTGGGAGGTTTTCTCCACATCCAGGTAGGAGCCGGTGCAGAGTGTGTCTAGGAGGCTGCGCTTCTGCTTCCGCCACAGCTCCTCCTGCGAGTGGTGCAGGAAGCACAACAGCTTCTCGCCCAGCCGCTCCCTCTCGCACATGCACACCAGCTCCACACGGACGCTGAAGGTCCTCGCTGCCATCTGCCCTGCCCTGTTCAGCTCCAGGTGGAAGGCATGTCCCGGTGGGGGATTCAGTGGGACCAGCACGCGGTACACCCCATCCCACTCACGGGGACTCCAGCCCTCAAAGGCACTGCCCACCCCGATGGCTTCTTGAGGCACCGGGTAGAAGCTATTGCTCACGCTGTCCACAAAGACGCGCGTGAAGCTCTCCATCAGCTCAGCTATCACTGAGCAACCTCTCTTCAGCTCCTCCACAGGCCACCGTATGCCATCCACTAAAAGGACGCCTTGCTCATTCCCAGTATCCTGGATGTCTCCTCTGTCTTCAATTCCACCACTGCTGCTTTCTTCCTTGCCACCATCACTGCCACCTCTTTCACTGGCAGCCACATTACCTTGTTCGTCTTCTTTCCTATCCTTATTTTTGTTTCCCTCCACATTCACATCACCCTGTTCTTCATCCTTGTCTCTGCCATTGCCATCTTCTTCTATAACTTGCTTATTTTCTTCCTCAAGTGCAGCAAAACCATTATGGGCAGCTTCATTCCCGCATTCACTGCTATCTTCCTGCCCAGTCAAATCTCTGCTCCTCTGTCCACTGGCATCACTGCTTTCCTGCACCTTCACATCCATATATTCGTCCTGTCCATCTACGTTGCCTTCACTTTCATCTGCATCATCGTTGTTGCCCGCCTTTATAGTCACACTATTGTTTTTTTCTTCATTTCCATCTCCTTCTTCTTCCTTTCCAGTGTCCTTGTCTTGCTCCACCTGTACATCCTTGCTTTCTCCTTTGTTTGCTTCATCTAGGTCTTCTTCATTTCCAGTAACATTGCCAGGTGCTTCTTCATTTCCTTCAGCAGTACTGTCTCCTGGCACATCCCCATCACTCTGTCCTTCATCTTTCTTTAAGTCATGGCCATTGTCACTGTTAACATCGCTGTCTTCCTTCACCTTCACATCATCATTGCCTTCAATGGCATCATCATTGTCTCCTTCATCTGCAGCCACACGATTGCCTTCAATGGCATCATCGTTGTCTCCTTCATCTGCAGCCACAGGACTGCCTTCTCTGTCATTTTCAGTGCCGCTGTCCTCTGCCTCCACAGTCACATCAGCATTTTCTCCGCCTACCACTGAATCGGTGCTGTCTTCTTCCTGTTCTGTTCCTCTCTCGTCTCCCAAGGTGTTGTGGGAGCTCTGGTCCTTGCTGCTGCTGCTGCTGGCCTCACAGCTCCTTCTCCTGCAGCTAAACCACAGGCCCAAGAGGAGCAGGAGGCCAGCAAGAACCCAGAATGGCCACTGCTGCAGGGCACCAAAGAGCACGGCTCCCCAGCCCTCGTCCTGCTGCTCCAGGGGTCCCCGCTCCAGCTCCTGCAGCAGCCGAGCCATCTCATGGTCCAGCAGCTCCTGACGCTCCTGCATTCGCCGGTGCGTGGCCTCATCCAGCCCATCCCCAGCCGGCTGGGGGTACTGGATCAGGCTTTGCACGAGCACGAAGAGCAGTGACAGTAAAGCCATGGTCTGCAGGAGGACACAGAGAAGGGGTTCAGTGGGGCCGGAATGGAGACAGACAATGAGGGGCAGGAGTGGCAGGGAAGGGGTGGCAGGAAGGAGAGGGCCCCTGGCAGCTGGCAAGGCCTGCACCGCTGCCCCAGCAAGCACCGCGCCCTCAGCAAGGCGCTCCCGCCGGGGCTGGGCCCTGGATGCAGGGGCAGCCCCGGATACCAGCGCTTCCGCCCCAGCCCTCCTCCAGCCCCATCTCCTCCCTGCTGTGTACTCACCGCTTGCCCAGGCTCTACTGGGGCAGCGGCACCCGCTGCGGCCTTTTATAGCTGCCCCCATTGTGACACGGCCCCTGTGCTGTCACAGAACCCAGAGCGCATCACAGGCCAGCCCCGCCCGCCATCCCGGCCCGGTCAGGGAACTCATCATGGCCCTGGGCACCCAGAGCCCCAACAGACACCAAGTGCAGATCCATCACTCGGGAACCTGGGAACCCCCGAGCTTCCCTTGACAAAGCAGGCAAAAGCACCTTTGCACACAACCCTTGTCCAATATAAATTTGGGTGACATGTTCTCAGTGTAGGACTGTAGGCTTTTATTTAATACTGGTGGAGGACATTTTTTATTAGTAGTATTTATACTTATTACTTTGGGGCAGGATGTCGTGTAAGCTAATGCTCTGTTACAGATTTAGTGAGAAATCTTTCTGAAAGAAATCCAGATTGCTTGGCTGAGGCACAGGAAGATTTAATACCATCCTGAAAAATGCCAAATAAATTAATTACAAAATTTTGATGCCTTCAATAACCTCTTAGCTCTCAAACTCTGTGGTTCAACACCATGCAAAATTCTGGTATAGCCAGGATTTTTTTCAGAAAGTAGAATGTCTGTGTTTTCAAATTTGTGCAAAGATGTACCTCTGTCACTCCCACCATCTTCAAAATTGTCTCCCTTAAACAGAGTTAGCCAATCTTTTTGACTGATAAAGGAACTTCTGTCTCTTTCTGCTATCTCTTTGTGTATTTATCTCCAAAGGAATGTGAGTACAGGAGAGATTATACTTCTCAACCTTTCTTCGGGGAATTCATCTATAAATGGAACTGCAGAAATGGGGAGGGAGGAAAGGAAAACAGGATGCGACTTGAGTACCTACATAGTGACCACAGATGGCCACTGCTAGACAGACACTGATATCAGGCGGATCACATCCTCCCATTGGTGTGTAGGAGAACAATGTTGGCATTGCTAAAACTGCTCTGAATTGGATTTGCTTAACAGATGTCATTAGTAAAAGTAGGCAAATAAAGTGTTTTGAACCCTCTTCTGAGCTGATGCCATTTATCTTGTATCTTCCCTGCATTCTTCTAGGGAAGCTGTTTTTGATGTTGTCCCATCCTTCTTTTTACAAGGCAACAAAAATTATTTGCCAAGTATCACTCTTTCAGATTTGTTTCCTCTCATTTTCCAAGATTTAATAAAGTGAACACTCAGAAGAATAGTTCCATATTTTTCAAACACAATTCTTTTACCCAGTTGAGGCCCTTTTGTGACCATGAAAACACGAAAACTGTTGTGAGCTACAGTTTACACTTAAGAGGTTGATATGGGTCCGTTCTCCAAGGTTATTCTTAGTTCAACTGCTATGTAAACTGTTGATGTCAGTGACTGGAAGCTGCTCTCCAGGACGTTATATATATGATAATTATATGACAGAAAATGCAACATATAGTTGGATCTGACCTTCAAATTCACTAGCTTAAAAAAGAAAAAAAAGTCTGTAAGAAATTTGCTGTTTTTTCTATTTATAAATGCCTTCACATTTATATTTAGTTTATGCATATACAAGAGACTTTCCTTGCATGGACAGCAGTGCCCATCCATCATCAAGCTAGGGTATATTATAAGTCTCAATGATCACTGCCTCCAGAAAGCATTTTTGAGACAAAACAGGCAAAGTCTTTTGCGCAACTATACAATCTTCCAGTAGTAGGATCTTCACTCTCACATAAACACTTCATGTTTTTCCACAAAGGAATCTGAGATAGATTTTTCTGAGAAACAACAAACCATCAAAAATTAATTAAATAACAAACAAGTGGAAAACGTCACTTCTTCACTCAACACACTCTCCTTGATTTTCATAAGCATTCAGATTTACAGCTGCTGATACTACCACAGGAGCAGGGTTTTCTCTGGTTTTACTTCCTCTTCCAGCAGAGCAAGCACAGCTGCAAAATGCAAACTCATTTCTAGGCTCTCTTATACATCACCAGTTTACCACATTCCAACCAGTCATAGTTGTGCAACACCCCATCAGGGTACTGGGATTACTGCAGTGCCACAGACAGTTTAAGTGAGGCTCAAGGAGCTGTACATAGTTTTAACTATGTTTTATATGGATAATTAAATGATGCATAACATGGAAATAAGCCAGCTGTACTGAAACTTAACAAACTAACTGCTCTGATGCAACAGTCAAGCATCTCATCAGTTATAAAATGAAACAGGTTTAAAGCAAAAACAATACAGAGAACAGAATGCATGACATTGTAAAGTAGCATGTTCAAAGGACCATTTCTGAACATTAAGCAAGTGTACTCATCCAGTCAAATTTTCAAAAGAATTCCTGGCACCAAAATGTTCTCTGTTTGCTTTTTCACCATGTTTAAAGAATGGATCGCTCTTATGGGGAAGAAAATCCTCTGTGCGAAACACTGCGTGAAACTAAACAATCCTTGAAATATGACTAATTTCCATGTGAAGCTGATGATTTAGCACTGTCATCCTTCAGCAGAGGAGAAAGAACTGACTGTCTTTAGTTTACTTATGCAAGATGAAAAAAGCAAGGAGTGTGAATTTGATCTTGCTTCAATTTACTTCAATGGCTAAACACTTGCCATGACTTCAGTGGGAGTGAGACTGCATCTTAATTCATTCAATGTGGAGAAAAACAAATCAGCTGAGAATAATGCTCTTGTTGATTAGATTTAAATTACTACCATAGTTGTTTTTACCAGTGCTAAGTAAATCCTGTTTTGAAAGCCAAAGGTTACCTTCAGTTGTGCTTTTTCCTATGTACTATGTCACAATGCAGGATTCCTGGTTCTGTGACCAAGTCACCACCGCTCACAGCAAGCATGGTTGGCTCTGGGGCATGGCCACATTCCCACATAGGAATGATATATGTTTGTGGATGTCACTGGTGACAACATCCAAATCTGGGCTGGGGCATCTCCCTCAGCCAATAAACCAGGGTGCACACTTTTGTAAAATAACTGCAGAAAAAAGACTACACTAAGATGCCCATGAAAATTAGCAAAGTAAATCAAATCAATACGGTTCAATTTGCAGTTAGGAATCTGCATTTCTGGAGGGAAATTTTAAGATAGCCACGAATTGAAAAATGTTTAATTTTTGGTTTTTTCTTTTTTTTCCTTAGAAGGCAATCAGTCTTCTGGTTTGGCTATAGTCTACTTTTCCCTATAAAGTAGAACGTAGAGATACACACAAAAAATATGTATGGAAGTACCTCTTAATTAATTAAAAATATTATTACTCAGAAGATAGAAACGTGACTGTCTACACTGTATGAATTAAACATATATGAATTGGGACACAGACCCTTCCATTCTTTAGTAACAAAACTGATGCTGTCCTGAAAATTACATTAATGAATGAGACTAGTATATGAAAACCTTCTGCATCCGCTCTAGAGGTTGGAATGAGCATGTTAAATGATGCAGCAGACAAGGAGGATGCACTCTTTAGGGAAGCTGAAAGTTACTTCTGTGCTTAAGGAGTTCTGCAGTTCGGATGAAGGTCAGAGGTTATCTCCAGGTGCACAAAAATGAGTGATAAATACACACTGTTTCTCTTAGACTGAAAGCAGAGCTAGACAAAGAGTATTAAAATAAGGAATATTACTCAAAAATCATCCCCTGGTTTTCTAAAGATGTCAATCTTCTATTAGAAGACAGTTTGTTACCTCCTCCATATATTAAAGCTATAACATAATAATAAAAGCACCTCAAACTTGTAGAAGTATCTAAGATAACATAGATTAAGTAAGGTCTATGCAGACAGAGCACCCTAAAAACTTCACAAGAGCAGTGACAATTTCTGGGATAGTAATGACATGAATCAGTATCTAGAAGTTAAGTATAAGTGAAGAAGAGAATTTTTCAACTAATGGATCAGGAAAAATGTGGGAATAAAGGATGAGATATGTGATTAAAGATCATAGTGTATTAACACAGGTGGAGAATATATGACTTTGATTCTGTATTACAACATATTTCAATTGAATTATGTGTAGTTTTAGTTTTATACATGCACAATTTTTTAGAACATATTTTAAAAATGTAGGAGATTTTCAAAATTTTAAAATTTTTAAAGAGTAGGGCATGCAATAAAGAAAATGCATTGTATTGCATTGATCCCCACATGACTCACTGGAATATCTTTAACATTTCCAGCACAGATTCCCACTTCTTAAGATGAAAACCCAGAGAAGATGAAAACCTGCAACTGCCATTAAGAGAAGGTCTAAAATTTTAATTGCTGTCTGAACACAAAGGAGCTTTGACATGCTGTGGTTTCTTGAAGCACTCCTGCAGTTATAGACACATCTTTAACTACCCCACCCTCTCCCTCTTCCCCATCCACCACTGACTGATGCAGTTGGGAGATTCAGTAACTGCAGAGCAAAATCTTACTTACTTTCAGCTCTCCTGCCCCAGCAAATGCTCAGCTCTTCTGGGAAGATGGACCTATGTCATACCTTCCCTTCAAACACACACATGTGACCAGGTTTTTGGAACTGCCTGATGTTGCCAGTTTTCATTTGTTTTCCACAAAGAAGGGAAAGAACCTTGGATTCTCCTCCTCATGATCTCTGAAGTCTTAATTCCAAAGAACAGAGATGCCAGGACTTGTCAGTGACATGACTAACATTTTTATGAGAACTGGCAAGACAGTTCATTTCTCCTACATCTTACAGAAACTTTGGAATTATTTTGTCTGAAACACTTGGGGAAAGGAAGGTAGACTTAATTCTGACAACTTTATTAAATATTCAGTACCTCTGACATCCTGTTATCAACAACAAAAATATGGTTTAATTATGATAAGCCATACTGGTATCATTTACAATACGTAAGTGTGAAAAAACAGCAGTGAATTTTTTCTTGATCCATGTGGAAAAATACACACCTTCCACCCCCTCAAAAAAGTAAGACAAGGCCCAATAAATTTTCATAATTCCCTGTCTTCTGGCTTTTCAGTTCCATCACAGCTCTCCAAATTAAGACTTATGTGCTATTTTGCCTCTGTAACTGTTGTTGATTTTCCCCCCCTACAGGGATATAGGTGGATAAGTTTGGACAGGAAACGGTATCCCTCAAGCCAAACTGAAAGGTTTATAAAGTTGCTAATAAAAGTTTGGGTCAGGGCCTAAATATCAATCATCTGCTCTTTGTCTTTTTAAATGAGCTCAGGCATTTTCCCAACCGCTCCTAGCAGGTCTCTGCCATTATTTTAAACTAAGATTTCAGCCATTTCTTTTTTTCCTGTGTTCACCTCAATAATTTTTTTTTCTCCCCCTCTTTACCTGCCAAATGCATCCATCAGGATTTTGCCAAAGGCTATCTACTTTTGAAGTTGAGAGGAATTCACTAATCGTGAGTGTCAAATCCACAATAAATGCCATTGCCATATGGTATATGCTGCTTTTGGGAATTATCTCAAAAGGCCGAGCTGTGAGAAGGCTGGCTGTATGTTAGGAGGTTTTTACTGCTAACTTTCATAATTCATGTCAGGTCTTCCAGTTTCTGTATTCATTGGCTTCAGTGAGTGCAACTGTTTCCTGAATTTATAAAAATGTTGTCAAGATCCCTTGATCTTGCTTCCTCCGTCTCTCTCACACGAACACATCCAAACACATCTATACACAGTGGAATAGCATTCACAGTGGCATGCAAATCTAGCAAAAGAGAAGCTTGTAAATAAATACCATGTCGTTCTGCTTACTCAATAAATTCCTCTGGGTGTTAAACTCATGATAAATGTATCATAAGCCCCGATGAAGTCTTTACAGCCTGTCCCACCACACCATCCTGAGTGCAATTCTGCAATGCATAGGAAGATATAAGTTTGAAAAACAGAGCAGAAATAGCTCCTGTAAGGGCAGAGTGCTAACATAGATGAAACATAACTAACTGGAGAGCATTTGTTTTAGCTAAAGAAGACGGCATCAGTGTCACATCTCTGTGCCTGTGGAGGTGTAATCTACATTCAAAGCAACAAGAAATCTACCTCCTTTAAAAAATTGTCCATTAATACATAAATATGTCTGTGTTGAAACTCCTCAGATGGTACCATTCCCAACAAGAACTACACACAAGACTAAGAAATTCCACAGAGAAACACGATTTTGTGATCCAAAGAGGCAAGGAGAAAGAAAAATATGTGGAGTTTAACATATCAACTTAGTGACAGAAAAAGAATTACAAAAATAAATGTCAGTCCCCTTGAAACACTTGAGGCAGCATTCTCGACTTCCTCTGATGCTCTAGGAAGGTGTGAATGGCCTCCATGTCTCACATCATCCCCACTAGCCACATGGAAATATCTCCAATGCGGCTTGGAGTGTTTCAAGTACCACTCCCCTCTAATTTATGTAGTCTGTTAACATCCTCATGGAGTAAACAAAAATAATAGTTTAAAAAGACAGTTGTATTTCAGAAACATGTGCATCTACAAGACAAAAAAAACCCAGAATTTAATACCATCCCTAGGCAGAATTCATCCATCTTTAAGGCTTCTATTTTGTATGTCTGGGAGTGTTTTGCTTTCCTGGTAAGTAATACAAATGAACTGCTGGCAACATCACATCAAAACAAAAGCTGCAGAATCAGAAAAAAACACTGAAAAGTTTACCTTTATAGGAAAGCTTCAGTCTTGGGATATTTTGTTTTGGCATTCCAGTGACTGGAAGGAACAGCATCACTAAAGACAGCAGGCTGCAGGCATGTGGCACTTGCAAAGTTCTCATTCTGCTCTCTTCTTCTGTATCTTCTTTTGCACTATCTCCCCACTTTTCAAACAACCCAAGTTTTATCTGGAAGAAAAAAAGGAAAACATCTGTAGACCTGCATCACTGCATAAATAATAATTCTGTAAGCAAGCCAGACCTATCTTTAAAGAGCAGCTCATTTAATTTCTTTGCTACGAAAGTATTTTTTTCTCCAGTACAAGTAAAAATGCTTTGTTTCTTTAATACTATATTTACACATTTTGACATTGGAAAAATATGTAAACTTTTCAACACCAATGTCTAGCATAGCTAAAGTTCAAGCACAAATTAAATTAATACAGTATCCACACAAAGAATATTTGCCATTCAGAAGTGACCACGCAACTTGTTAGTTCATACCAGTCGACTGGATATCTTAACGTTTTATAACTTTTTATCTCAGTACAACAGCTATTTTATGTTTATGCTATGACTAGAATGAACCATAATGTCTCAGATGCCGTAGGGGTACAAGCAGAGTTAACAATGAGTACATACCCATCAAAACTTTCATAAATAAACTAAGAAAACTGGATAGAACAAGCAGTTGTGTTTAGTTTTAATAGAGAAAAAGTCAATGCAGATGATGGATTTAAAAGTGCTTTCAGTATGATATTTCCAGCAGAATAACTGCAACTCATCCACCAAAATGTCCTATAAATTTTAATGAGTGTTTCAGGCTGAGGTCAATAGGCTGATATGAGATTTTGTTAGCACAGTGTGCAACTAAGACAGCTTTGCAGCACTTTTCACTTAATAAGTGTCATTCATATTCCATAAATCTTGAAGTGTTTTACAAATGAAAGCAATTATCACTGTCCTTATTTTCCCTATGCAAAAACAGAACCATAAAGCTGCAGTGAACATATTTCCTCAAGGTCACACAGCACAGTAGTTGAAAAGAAAACAGCAACAGTAATCCTGATGTCCTTTGTACCCAGCTATCAAGGATCTCTTTTTCCCAGTAACTCCACTTTTGCACATGAAATTATTTTAAATGGCGTCTTGAGTTCTGAAGGCTACACTTGATGGTTAATAAATCACAGAGATCAGAGTATGAAAATACTTGTAAGATCAGATCCTTCCTCCTGCAAGTGCATGATGCTAGAGGTCAAGGGAGACAACTGGTGAAATTAAAAATATTAGTGTTTGAGTAATGCTGTAAAACCAAGGAGTAAAGAAACATTATGGTTAGTCGAGAGATTAATGGCTCATGACTTGCCATGAAAATTCTTTTCTGAAAGGTACAGGAACTGCCTGATTAAAAGAGCAATCCTAGCAACCACATCAGCCAGCACTTGCACAGATATCAGAGGAGAGGCTCCTTACAAGCCCACGAGAGATGCAGCACAGCTTGTGGCCCCTGGTCTAACATTTGAGCTCCGGCAGCACTGGGTCAGGCAACTCTGAGCTGCAGCAGCACCCAGAACCACAGCATGAAAGGATGGGAACAGTTTTCTCCAACAGAGGAAATCTCTCTCAGATGAAACTTGGACTTTCTGAGTCTCCAGACCTTCTGTTAATAGTAAAAGACAAAGAAGTGTGCAAGAAGAACACGATGGTGAAAGAGAAAGAGGGAAATAATTTGTAAAATGCCCAAAGCGTAGCTCCTATTGCAGAACACTGAGCTTCTTTCTTCTCAGTCCCCTCTTCAACACTGACATTCAGTGTCTGAATGCACTACTCTTGGCCAAGGGGAGTGCATGTTCATTAGATGACATGGAAAGAAAACAGACAAACATAAAATGCCTGTTTCATCTTTCCCTTCCCTTTATTAAGAATGAGTTCTGAAGAGAAGGCCCTTACTTCTTCTGTGCCAACACATCTATTTGAGGGTGCACCACAAAGGACTGATGTGGATTAGACTATCATAGGATTAAACTGCCTTTAAGAAATCTATTTAGGTGGAAGAAGGGGAACAGAAGGGGAAGGGAGGAGGGGGAAGAATACATGAAGATGAGACACCAGCCCTGTTCATCTTCAGCAGGATGACAGTGACAAACCATACTTCAAAAAGCAGCAATTAAGTGGGAGCCAGTCTCACTTGAAGTATGTTGAGACGTCATGGCCTGAAGGTCTGGGCCTCAGCCAACAGGGAATTCACTAAAGGATTTGGGGTTCATTTTCTTGAGGCAAATTACTGTGAAGAACTGTCAAGACTAAATTTGACTATAAAACCAGTTTTGTCGATGCACTGTCATTTGCTGAATTGATTGAGAATCAGCACCAAACTCAGGCCTTCAGCCATAGCTCACAACCTCACTTTTTCATTTAGGCATTTCTTGCTAATGGGAACCTTCAGGTTTTTTTGGTTGTTTTTTTTTCTCTTTTCCCCTTTTCCCTTTTATTTGAATAATGTCTGTGAAAAACCATTTGCTTTCACAAGGCGGTTAGTTTACACTGGAGGCAGCTGCTCTGTGAGCTCGAGCCAACCCTGTCCTGTCTTTAGATTCATTGCAATCTGGCCAGATTGTCACATATATTTTTAGTTTATGATGATCCTCTAATACAATTCCAGCTTCCACACAGAGTCCTTCCAACAGTCTAGCTCAGGTTAATGAACTTCAGGCCAACTAACTTGCCATTAATCTTCAGGAAATATCCTTCCTCTCTGTAACATACGCAATGTCAATCAGTGTCCTGTGCTGAAAAGACCCACAGTCACCCTGATCAGAAGCAAACAGTCCCATGAGCAGAAATAAAATATAAAACTTAAAAGCAAATTTTACTACCCCGTTCCTTCCTCCCCTCAAAAGTAAGAAGAATTTGGTCAGAGAAGGAAAAATTACTGGTTTGTTTAGTTCTTTGATACTTCAGCTAAGGACCAACACCTTCTAAAACTTCCTCACCATGAACAGATCCAAAATAAATGAGGAAAAAGAGTCTGAAAAGAAAAATGCTGAGGCTAAAGCTGCTTCCCCACCTTGGCTTCAGCTAGGAAATAGCACTGCACTGTGTTAATTATCACCTGCAAGACCGACCAGGGAAGGAAGCCATGCATACACCTCGCTGAAACAGGGGCATTTCCAGCGGAATAAAGGAGCTTTTATTTGCCCCATGTAGGGGCGGGAGGAAAAGGCTGAGAGGGGCTGAGCAGCCTGGCTCCATCCTGCTCGGACCTCCCAGCGGGGCCCATAAATTCGGACCGGGCTGTGGGTAACACTGCCAGAAGACAGAAAGTGGAGCTGCGGGTGGGTTGCCATCCTGACAGAGAGGGGCCAGACCTGACTGGCACATGTGCCATGGCACGTCCCGAAACGAGGTGTCACCTCCCCGCAATTGGTCACATCTAGTGGAGCCTATAAAACAGATTGCTCCAAAGCTACTGTCTGAAACAAGAAAACCTGGAGCCAATTTGGTAAACATAATTTATTCCAGGCCCTTTGTGGCAATAAACAGATCTCTTCAGCCTTCTCAAACACACAGACAGTAAGGAGCTCTGTGCTTATGGGAGCTTTTTCAGATCGTTCAGCCCAAACCTATCTAAATGCAAAATCTTGCATTCACAAATACTGTGTAGTTTCCGACTTCTCCTGGCGTCAAGAAGTCCAGAGCTGAAACGACTGTGACCCATCTGCAAACACACACTTTTTAAACTGTATTCATGAAACTCTCAGTTAATTCTGTTAAAAAAGCCTTTATGGAATTAGAGGATAATTTAAAACCTGTTTCCAGCACTAGTTTTCCAAGGTCATTTTAAAATTCAGAATTTTATATTCCAATAAAGAGTTATGGCTCAGTTTTAGAGAGTCCAATAGTAATGCTGCAAATTGTGACAACTGAAAATCTAGACCTATAAGTTCTAGATAAAATCTAGTCACTCTAAGCTTATAAATCTAGTCACTATGGCTTATAAAATCTAGTCACTATAAGCTTATAAATGAATTATAAACCTAATGAGTAAGTTACCTAGGCCACTACCTTCAATATGTAATTTTCTATCACTGATGCAAGAGTTTTTCTTTCTTCTCCACATCTATCCTTGTTTGACATCTTGGGGTTTTATCTTATTTTGGTCAATGGAGTCAGAACAGAGCAAAAGATGTCCCTTCCAGACATCAGCAAAACAGCGTGAGTGGCCTTTCAGACAAATACTTTGCTTTAAAAAATTTAAAACTTATCACCTACAAGAATAAACAAAAATTACCCCACCTACGATTCATATTTATTGAAAGGTACATTATCTCTTTATCATCTCTTTATTAAGAGATAAATATCTATTCATTTAGATAGATTATTTTCTACTATTATAAGTAGAAAATCTATATGCACACAAATTTAAAGCATGCTATTTTAACTACAAGTCTACAGATATGTGTGTCCAATGCATTATGTAGATATCTCACCTTGAAATTATCATACAAATTCCAAAAGAAAAATTACTGTGGTTGTCTACTGTGTGGTTCAAAACTGTACTATAATCATGAACTGGATATTGAATTGTCTTTGTTAGTAAGAGGGAAAACTGTAAGCATACATGGCTTAGATTAGTAACTTAGAAAATCAAATAGACTAAAAATAAAATTACATCTTCAGACTTACTTAACAATCTTAACTTAGTTCTGCAATAATAAAGATGACATTGATCCAGAGCACAAAGAAACTATGTTCTTGTACCCCTTATATAGATGGCCTGTTTATTATTTGGCAGAAGATGCTTTTCTCTTCATTGTGAAATCTCAGTTAAAGCTAACTCCATCCAAGAATTGGTAAACAGTATTATTCATCACTATTCTCCTACTTATTAAGTAGGTTTTGTGCTGTTTATAGTCCAGAAAATGTTCTCTTTCAGGATTCAGAAAAATACTGCTTTTTACACAAACCCCAGATCAGCATTACCTCACTTCCCAACACCAGGAGAAATTAATGAATAAAAATACAATGGCACAATCAAAAAGCATTATGTGAGCCTGCAGTAAGTGATTTTTTTTTTTCATTTTATGTTGTATAAATCACTGGGTTTAGTGTACCTGGTTTAGATGAGATTTTGCCATGCAGCAGTCTTCGCTATTGTTAAATACCCAAACAATTAGCAGAGACTCCTAAGAAGTATAACCCAGCTTACAATGAGTTTTGCAAAACTATAAAGGCTTTAACTTTTACTGAGCTCCTCACAGAATTTACACACCATCCATTCAACACCAATAACTTGGCAAGAAAAATCACTGCTGTGATTCCCACTTGAGAAGAACCAAATAGAGCAAAGAAAAATGAAGGGTCTGAGAGACAATGAGGACACAACTGAGGGAACAGAGTCAGCAAAAAATCTTATTGCAGAGAACCATCTGATAATAAATAAAGCTCTCCAATAGAGAGAGAAAATACATTTGAGGATTACACTGGATTTTTTGTTGAGATGAACTCAAGTTCAAGTAAAAAATGGTGACTAAGGAAGTGAAACGAGAGAAGAAGGAGGAAGGAACTCCCTTATTTTGTTTACTTTTTCATAATTTTCAGGATCTTTCTGAAGGGAATCTGTTGGTGGAAGCATTTCTAACAGGCATGTAGTCTGTTTGGAGATAAACACTAGTCAGATGTGAAGCTGGGATCTTTGCACAGAAATATCAACATGCCTTTCACTCTATAGTTAGATGCATATGTATCTCTTTTGGATTCTTTTTCCTCATTTCCTCTTGTTTTCTTTGGGGAAGGAACTATGACTTCAGGTATTACGTCCATAATAACAGCTTTCTATAGGCTCTTTATTTAGAAAGACATGAGAATGCCCTACAAGTCTGATCATTAAAAAAAAAACAAAACCAAAACCAACAAACAAACAAACAAAAAACAACAACAACAACAACAAAACAAACAAACAAAAAAAAAACCTCCAAACAACAAAACCGGAACACAAGCCAAAGAAGAAAGCAGTGTAAGGCACGATTTAGCAACACATAAGAATCAAAAGGAGCCCTAAGCCAAACCTCAGTGTTACATTATTTTAAGTACAGCATGTTTCCTCAGCAGACCAAAAAAACCACTAACGCTATGAAAAGTGATTCTAAGATGAGTTTTGTAATTCTGGTATCCAAGAAAAGAAAAAAGCAGTAGCATGAAAATTCCTAGAGACATTAATGAAAAGGTAAGACTAGATGGAAAACCACTTTCTGCCAAGTACTGTGACGTCTGAAGGGTTTCAAAGAGAGACAGAGAATTTTCCTCTGAAATGTCTGTCACCACCTGCAGCACTTGGGGTGGTTTGGCTCAGCTCTGAGTCAAGGAGACAACACTTGCAGGAAGCTTTGCCTGTGGAACAGCCTTGGCCTGCTCTTGAGAAAATACTGGAAAGCCAGAAAAATGTCACAATGGCCATCAGAGAAAATAAATGCTCATTTTGGGGAGATCTGCCTGAGCATTTAAACTCTAGCAGATGGCATTTGTCCTGCTGCAGCCTGAATTAACCTCAGGCAGCACTGTCAAGCCACCTAAACCACTGACCCTGCAACCACCATTCTTCTGCTGGAAGAAACATAAACCTACATTGGCCAACACAAAGGAAGGATTACAGTCTCATTTTCACCTCCAGGAATTCTTGCCAGTGTTTTGCTATGGAAAAACCGTTCTCTGTTATTTCCTTTCATAGGAGACCTTCCAACATATGCAGGAGTGAAGCATCAGTCCTCTAGCAGGGACCAGAAGTCTGAACTGGCTGACATTTTTGGGCATTACCAGTAACTAGTGGCAATGGGGTATTCTACAGATAAGTTACTTGAACTTGCCCTGTCGTGACTTTTGTACATTTGTGAAAAATCCAGCTTGAAGGTATGGTAGTGCAGCACTCTGATGAAATCTGTGATATATCAAATCCAGACTTACAGCTCTGCAGGATACAGCAGCAAGGTGGACAGCAGTGCATACTCTGAAAGGGAACAGCCTGTGAGTTTCTGCATGGATATATACAGATGAGAGTAGGTGGGGCTCTCCTGTCCTTGATCCAAGCAATCCAGACCTCAGCCAGATCCTAGTGCTGTATGGCTCTATTAATTGCACACTATACAGCAATATATTACACATTTCAGCCATACACACATCTGAGACATCACCAGACAGCCAACTCTGTGTGCAGGCACAACCTGCAGATCATGCACACAATCACAACTCAGCAGACCCTACTAAATCAAAAACTCAACCAAAACAACCCTAAAACAAACCTCCCCAAAGCAGAAAGAAATAAAGGAACAAAGATTTAAATTTACATAAATATTTAAAATGTAAATTTCATTTCACAGCCAATGCTTTATTGTACTAAAAATTGTAGCTATATTATCTGATGTAAGTGTTAATGTTTTGCCAAACAGTTTGTAATTTTGTGTAAATGCTTGCAAGCACTCACAGCTGTATCTAAAGTCTGTGAGACTCTCAGATAAAAACAGAATGTTACAAATGTTAAGTAGAGGCAACTGCATGTTGTAGTTGCCATCTTAATATAATAAAACAATTTTTAAAATTATTTCTATTTTACAAATCCTGAAAAGATGTTTCCTTAACTGCCAGTACTATTTAGTTTATTGTCAGCTGTGTAGAAGTCAAATCATAACTTTCAAAAGAATTCAGGCTAATGCAGTTTAGCAATGGTTAAAAAATGTGTACTTCATACGGCAGCTGGGCTTTGATCAAATCTGTTTGCTGTATATCCAATGCCATATTTTCCTAAAATTCCTTTCATCAGCGTATGGCCTCATTATTTGATGCACTGTCAGTGAACTCTGTACAGCACAGTCTGCAGGATTTAATGTATAAACTACACTATAGGGAAAGACATGCCGGAAGGATTTTAATTTCCACTTCCAACAAATTGATTTAATAATTCATGACTATATTCTTGAAGTCTACTGGAGAAGGGTTTTTTTTAATGCATTGTTCAACTAATTTTGGATCAACATTTTGTGCAGCTAAAATGTAAAGTGATACATGTATGAACATGTACACTGCAGAGCAGTGATCTCTGTTGAAGCAATAACCCAGTTATTTTATTGTTAGACTGAACACATTTGTTTTCTTCCTGTTTTTTTTTAAACATTTGATTTCATTTAAATTTGGAGTATATGTGACAGAGAATCAGTAGAGCCTCTATAAAAAATCCCACTTGTGAGCTCACACAAGTCACTGACTCAGTGGGGACCTGTTCCTCTTGATGGGTTTCCCCTCAGGTACTCATCATCACAGCATCTGAGCAGTTTAAAAGCTTTAATGTCTCCATTCTCTACCCTCTATCCTTGTTAAAATTAACTAGATTTCTTTTAATGCTACCAGAGGAGATGACATCCTTTGGATAACGTCACACTAGCAGTCAGGACCAGTACTCACATCCCCCTAGTCACACAGCCAACCTTCTCCACAGGGACAACAGACTTGGAACTCCTGCAGGGAGATCCATGACTCACCACTTTTTCCAGTGTTTTATTTGTGATTTAAGTGCTTGTGCAAACTGCAGAAAATTACAAGCAATCAGTTTCATTTTCTATAAAGAACTTCACAGAGCTGTGTAAGGAAAAACACACTGACAGTACAGGTTCAGACAGCAGGTTATCAAAGCTTTAACAGTCCTGTGTCCTCTGATCATCACTTTTACCATTTTCAAGGATTACAACATGCTGCTATCTATTCAGAGCCTCAAAAACCTTTCTGTTTGTGACACAGCAGGAATCAATTTATATTTGGTACAATAGTTGTTTTACTGGTCTATTTTTAAGCTGCTTTGTGAAGGGTGCTATCATGACAGTTCCTGGAATCTGAAACAGCCATACTGAAAAAGAAACCAAGAATTCAGGCATCACCTCCTCCATTCAACACAGAAATACTTCCACTTTCGTTTAAAATCACAGTAACTTTCCTCCGTCTTGTGAGGACAAAGTGAGGACACAGTATGGAATGATGAATCAGTATTTCACTGAAAAAAAGGAAAAATTTAGATGGTTAACCAGTTAGTTCCCATAACCAGAAGACCAATATAAAAAAGGCAGAATGTAAAACACTTCTCATTTCCTTTTCCCCTAAGTCATTTGTCCTGTAAAATGATGAGGCAATCTCAATCTTGAGGGAGTTCTGAGGTTTCATTCCTCAAGGAATGAAAGGATTGTCAACACTGGAGCAGGAGCTTAGAGAATTCTCCATCTTTGCAGACATTTGAAGCTTGACTGGACATAGCTTTAAACAATCTAATCCAAAGCTGAAGTTATCCATCCTTTGAAACACAAACAAAACCATATGACTTCCTCATGTCTCCTTCAATCCTAATTTTTCTACTACTTCCTTTAGCAGTTAATGGACAAATTAATAACTGAACTGAATCACACACTGAAGGTCTTGCTCAACATCCAACACCCTTCCACTTAAACTTGGATGTCTGATGGCCATGAAATTACTTTTTCTACTCTCTAGTGATCTTATTTTTCCAAAGACTCTTCTGATAAGGGCAATGTCTACCTGAGCTGCTTATGAATTAACTACTTTACTATTAAAATCTGACTGAAAACAGGATCACTTTTCTTTTATGAATAGAAACTGTCCAAAAGTTGAAGCAATTCAAGAACTGATTCATAGGCAGATAATAAACCCCTGTATCAAGAATAGCAATGTGTGCATAGGGTGAGTACACACAGCATAGGTGCAGGCACTCCATTAGCTGTATCATATAATTCAGTATCTCACTGCTTCCATGTACAGTTCACCCACATGGTCCTGGTTTGCTCATCCCATGAAAACTAAGCCCAGAACTGAGTGTCAAAATTATTAACACAGTATGTGAAATAAGGCTTTTGCCTGCACTGAGACAAGAAGGGGATTTATTCCAGGATTTCCCCACTGGAGTCTGAAGAAGCTGGGTGAAAAATGACACTGGATGAATTACTGAAACCCAAACCACTCCAATGACTTCTGCTCGCCCAGCACACAAGACCATCTGTGTGTTCCAGGCTGACCTCTCTTTTCTATCCAGATCAGCAAGTCTTTCCTGCCAGCCTATTATCTCCCAGTGACACCAAGAAGTGGAAGCCATTGTAGTTACCACATTTGAGTATTTCTCAACGTTGTGGGGAAAAAAAATTACTGGAAAGGAATTGGGCTCCATGCTGACTTAGCTAGAAAAAGAAATGTGGTGGAGAAGATTAAGTTGTGTTTCTATAGCCACGGCTGAACAGGTGGCAAAGACCCATCACAGGTGCTTGTTCAATAGAGGATTCCACTCCCTGGTAAAATAGCTAGTCCTCAAAGAAACCAGGGCTTGAAGATATCCAGGACTCTGCCTGTCAGATGAATCTTGTGGAAGTTTATGAAGCCTTGGGATCACCATGATTAACCACCTTCCTTAAGCCATTCCCCACCAGGCTTTAGTGCTTTTAAACCACTGACCCCTTGAATTAAAGAGGGAGATTTCTCTTTTCACAGCTGTGACTCAACACAGGAAGGAATTCAGAGACAACTGAAAACAAAGCCAGGCAGAATTTAAAACAAAATCCTTCAATGACAGATTTAGCAAGTGATGGGCACAGCTGGAGCTTACAAATATAACTAAGCAAATGAGCATGCATTATACAACAACCTTACATAGATCCTATGAAGGGCAATTTCCTCACAAGGAATTGCAAAAACCAAACTTCTATGAATAAATCATCAGAAAAACTAGATATTGGAATCTGAGTCTTCGGATCCTTTACCAAACTAAATGGCAACCACCCCTAAAATGAGATATGTGACAACCAATTAAGCAACTAAAGCCTTGATTTTTAGTTATTGTCTATTTAAATCACAATGCAAAATCAAAATTCCTGTGCCTAGAGAAGAATAAAACACTATTAAGGTAGTTTTCAAAACTTTTATAATACCTTTCATACATTCAACTTAAAATATACAGTAACTAGTACATACATCATTGAGTCATTGCAAAGGAAACGTGTCCCCACTATTTCTGCTGGAGAAACTGATGCTAAATGTACTCACTAGATATTCTAGGAGGAACTGAAGTGAAAAAAGAAGTGGAATTAGATACTAACAGCTAATTACCAGTGTCACTATCTCAAACATGACATGCTTCTTTCTACCCAGTCAGATGGGCTACATGATACACCATACCATGTTTAAGAAGCAAGCACAAGTTTGCTGATGAACTTTATAAAATAAAGTTTATAAAACAAATATCTTGAAGATAATCAAGCATGAGGAGTTGACCACATCCACACAGTACTGCAAAGCAAAACAACAATGACTACTGAAAATTCTATTTCCCTTGTCTGACTAGCTGGGGTATGTGACTTGCATTAATGGCACGGGGAATAATGTACTTGCACTCAGACCCTGGACTGACTGATGTCAAATGAAGTTCAACCATTCATATTAATGGGGATCAGCATTTGTCTGAGGGAATGGAAGCCTCTCAGACCTCAGGGTCATGAATTGACAAGCTATCGAACATTTTCTCTGTAGTGCTGACCATCCTCCATCCCCACTGAGCTCAGCTGTCTGGACTCTTAGTCCCACTCCAGCTGCTTTGTGCTCCTCCTGAGGCACAGAAAGAGCTCATTACAGATTCCTTCTGTGTAATGTGCAATGAGGGCTGAGGTCTCACAATTCCCTTTCTAGGAAATGCAGAATAGTCACATTTCTCTGAACCCCAAGAAAAACACAGAGATATACATGCAAACTGTGAGTTTTGTTATTCTGGCGACCTGTAATTGACTAAGCCAGATGGTGACAGAAGTGCCATTAATGACAAAAAAAAAAAAAAAAAAACCAACCAAACCAAACCAAAAAAAAAAAACCCACTGAAAATATCTCCTCAAAAGAACAAAGATGACTAATAACTGTACCAAGAAAATGATTGTTAAATTGCTATTGTCTCACACCACTAATACACTGGGAGGATGCAAAAATCAGTTTTTCTTACAGATAGATTTTCTGGAAAAACACCTTCTCACAGAACTTATTCTTGAATGGTTTCAGAATATCTATAAGCTCATGGGTTGTAGTCATGCTAATGATCAGCAAGTAGTAACTTCAGACAGCTGATAAAAGTCTGTAGCTGATATTATCTATCAAAACATTAAAATATGCAAAAGAAACCACTGCAGCAGAGTTTTGGTCTTCTTAATATCTAGTAGAGCAATTCTGGGAGTAAGGACAGTTATCATTTTCACCATCATCATTAATCCTAATAAAATTAAGAACAGCAATAGTAACAATGATAACCATAACTTTTTTCCTAAATTTTTTTTGGCAACAAAAAGTCTGCCAGATGCAAATTTAAATTTTATGGATTATAAGAAAGTCAGCTGTTTCTAGTGACTTTTACAAGTTATAACCCAGCTCTGGTAGTCAGGACATGCAGAGTGAGTGAATTCAAAAAGACCACTCAAGCCCTGTCATCTCTGTTTCTTTAGAGACACCTCAACCACACTCTTGTTTTTCAGATGAGTTTGTGCAGACATTAAAAAACATAAAGCAATAAAAAGAAAAGAATTCAGCATGCAAGGCCAACCCCAACGAAGGATGAGACAAATGAAAAAAAACAAGATTAAAATAAACGCCTTATGTGCATAAAAAATTTCAATATCATGAGTCACTAAACTGACCCATGAACTACAACTTGACCATGTCTCTTTTAATTGTTCCACATAAAGATCTGCTTTCTGAAAAAGAAGAATATCTTTAGCAGACATAGTGCTACAGCCATTTTTTTCTTTATCAGTAGTATATGTGTACTGTAGTGCAAGTTACGGAACTTAAGTTCTGCTACAGAAAGAAGCATGTAGGATGTAAGAGACAGGCAGCTAGACCAGAAAATGCCTTCCATATGTACCTGGAGAACTACCAGCAGAAATCACTACAAAACAATGGAGATCTATTCCTGACAGTAATATAAGGTGAAATATAAAAGCTAAAAAGGCAAGACTGCAAACTGATGCAGTCAGTAACTGAGAAAGTAATCACATTTGATATTCTTTCAGCATTAAAGTTGTCTCTCATTTTTATTTCCTTAGCAATATGGATCACAAAACATATTACTAATTTTCTACATTTAAGCAGTTCTGGGTTTTGTCCACCTTCAACATTAATTTCCTGTACCAGAAAAATCCTCTCACACAACAACTTGTTACTTAAATAAGAATATAAAAATGATTGTAATGGCAAGACTGAAGGCTCATCCAGTCTAGTAGTCTCTTTTCAACAGCAAGAAGAATAAATATAGAACATTTATATATGATATTTCCCTACCCTTAGTGCTCCCCCTCCTCTCCATCTATTTTCAGCTCAGGAGATTTCCTGAGCCTATTGTGGCCTGTCTATTTTGCAACCCCCCAGTAGATATCACTTTCAAGTACTTGTCCAGTATCCCTCTGAGCCCTTGTAAAATTCTTGCATCTGCAACACCATCTGGCAAACAAGTTTATATGTCTGCTACCCAATGTGTGAAGAACCACTTCCAATACCAATAGTGCAATGTGATAATGTATTAATTTCCCCTCATACACCACCACCTTCATAATATTTGCCAGAAAGTAGCTCCCACTGGGCAATAAAAAAAAAGGAAAATTTGGATTTAGTTTGATGATCATCCAACTGTTTCAACATTAGCTACATTACACATGCTACCTCATTATTTTATTTTGTATAATTGTCTCACGGAGTGAGTGGGAAATTAAGTGAAAATTGGTCAAGAGAAAGTTAAGAAGGTGATAGTAGTCATCAGTTCTAATGAGTGTTTGCTGCCAAAGAAAAATATCTTGCTATGGTCACTGCACAAGATGAGATATAATATTTCACAACTAAATCTTTGGTGAGAATCCAGGATCGCTTTGAACAAAGTAAGTTCAATTCAATAGAGTAAGTATTTGCCAAGGCTGGCAAACATGGGGCAAAATCAGAGCTGAGATCAGTGAAAGACAAACCCTTCAGTTTCACAGCCATCAGTGGCTCAGGACTGGTACCAGAAGGGTTCCCACACATGAACTGGTGAATACCTGCAGGCAGGTAGGATGGAAAAGGCATCCCAGCACCCAGCAGCTGGGGAGATCTGTCACGTCTCTCCTTGACAAGGCCCTTTGACTCTCTCACACTGCAGTAAAACTCACTTTTAGTTTACTGAAATGACCAGGTTTTCTCATATTCACAACTTTTACTCTAATAAAGGTGGCATGGAGGTGAAGTGTTTTACTTTTGCACCAGGTGATAATGTCTCTTTAAAATCTCCTGCTTTGAAAATTACTGAATAATTTAAGAAATGTGCTTTAAGATTTATACTATAAACTGACTATGAGGAAATAGAGTTATAAGCTCTATTAATCTTCAGGTTTTAAGGTGTGAGTGATGTAAGAAACACCATCTTGCAATACAGAACAGTAAAATTGTGAAGATTTATGCCTTCCGTTGAAACATCTGGTCTTACCCACCCTTGGTGCCAGAATGGCAGACTGGATGAGCTGCTTGTTTATTCCAGCCAGGCGTTTCCATGACTCCTGGACTTTATGTTAAGACATGATGAACATCTTACTCCCACTGGAGAATTTTTACTCTCATGAAGTCTATAGGTCAGAACTTTTGAAATTTACAGCTCATGAAAGGGATTCCTCCTTTGAGTTTGTTAGATTCTAGTGCATCAGTAGACAAATATAAATACTTAAAACAATTGTACTTTATGTACTCCATACTTGTGCTTCATACAGGCATAGGCATTAATTTAAAGGCCTGTCAGAACACAACTTCATTAGCAACAGAGTGAATCATGAGGGGTAGGAAATATCCAAAAGGATTACATCTCACAGAACTACAATAGTAAGCCCTATCAAAAAGTTCCTTTCATTTTACAACTACAATAAACTTTTCAATTCAGTATTATAAACTGTAATTATTCTGGAGGATCAAATTAGTTGCATTTACTTACTCAGAATTCAGAATAATTTCATTCTTTTTACTACATCTATCAAAAGTCAAATTTTGAGTTAAGTTAGCAGTGGATCACGATAATGTAAAGGCATTTCTGTTACTGCCTAATGAGTTTCAGAATTGTTTCAAAAAATACACACATTCAAAAGTTCCATGACTTTATCAAAAACTCACATTGAAGCAATGATGAAAATCATTACATTTTCTGAAAAAAAGTCTTCACTAGGTTTTCAAACAGAAAAGTTACACTGCCTTTTTTCAATTACAGTTACTTTTAAGATTTTCCAGAGGTACCTACAGTTTGGCTTTGACCCTACTATTGCAAAGTGCCAGAAATACCAAATTATAGCAGGGAAAATGTTGTGTGTGCACACATGTATGTGTTTGTCTACAGTCTGCATGAGCAACTGAAAAACATCCAACATACACACACAGCAAATCGCATAATTAAAACTTACTGTTATGCAGAAGAAAATTGTCATTTAAGTAGAAAATAATGGAAGGACAGCAGAGATTTCTCAGTATTAAACCATAATGCTTCATTTAATGAGTAATCCCTGGAGCATATGGATGTTTACCTCACTCTGGGCAAGCTCAAGTGCATAGACAGACAATTACAATGCTTCAGCTGATGTATGATAACTTGTTAGGCTGCTGCAATGCAGTGACATTCTTTCATGGCCTTATCGACTGCATTTCTGTATTTTCTTCCATGCCAATACAACCTTTGTCTTTGCAAGATTAAATGGCTGCAAGATTTAATCTGCATGTTCAAAGTTAGAATGCCTGAATCTGAATACACAAAGCCCTGGAAACTTAAAAACTTGAAAATCTGTCTGCAATGTCTCTGACTTTGGCAGGTACATTGTCTGCATCCACTCTGCCTTCAGAAAAAATAAAATATTAGTAAATTTTTAAAAAAGGACAAGATTTTGCAATAGGAAAATCACAATACAATGTGGTTGCATTGCATCTTACATGAATAATGTCTGGACAGCAGACTTATTTACATGACCCATTGAATACAATTTAAAGAAAATTTTAATATGCAGATACAGGCTGGAGATTAATAGTAAATGCTGGCAAATGGCTTCAGAGAGACTCCAAGTTTTGCCTTGGGAGAATGGCAAAAGGAGAAAATATATTGCTAAAGCCTCTCTTCCCACCACTTTCATACTGCTGCCTCTTGTCAGAGTGTAGGGTGCAAAGTTCTGAGTCTGGTATTTGGCAAAAGCACAGCTTAAATTATTAAAAAAAAAAAAAAAGAGGAAAAAGAAAATCTAATTAAACTGCTTTGGTCAATCACACACAGCTATTGAACACCTCCTTAATGTTGTTAGTCTTCACTTCTCCAGGAAATTTGTGAAAGCTGAAGGCAGTACTACAAACTATTAATCTTCTGCGCTTTTAGACTCTATATAAAAATCTTATTTTTCTAGTCCATATTAATGGACAAGGAAAGTTAAAATTCAAAGATTATAAACTCTACTGCTTGGTAATATGGGGAACTCTAGAATCTCAGAAATGCCCACACTTCTGTATTTCTTTCTATGTATTTGATCCAAAATTCTGGCTATCAATGTAAAAGGAATTTTAAAGTGGTTTTAATGTTCTTCTATTAATAATAATCTAAAGATACAAAAGATGCACGATTCACAAAAAAAACCAAACATGCACACTCAGATACATACACAGTATAGATAGTTGTGCTTTGTTCCACAAGAAACTCTTGTGATTCACAGCACCTGAGTATGAGTTTCCAGGTTACTATGAACTTACTTCTTAAATATTAAAAACATAACGCATTTAAGAAGTTTTCTTCCTTTTCTTTTTTTTTTTTTTTTTTTTTTTTTAAATGAAGCCAATGTAGCAATCAATGGTCATCTATGTTCTGGTTGGCATATTTCACACATGAGACCCTTGATAATAAAGCATGGCTGAAATATCAAAATTCCTTCAAATACTTAGCTCTGTTAATGATAACTACAGCTGCACTCAAAATCTGCTGCCCTTGATATCACTTACATTCCCACAGGAATATAAATCTCCAGGTTTCAAAAAAGGTATTCGTCTCAGGGCTCTGGAGAAACACACAGCTTTTTTGTTTGATGCTGCCTGATAGTATTATTGTGTTAACATGATGAAATAGACTTTTTTTTTTTTTTTCCATGAAGCTTATCTGGTCTCACATTATTAATCTGAAAACAGGCCAAAAGAAAAAACAGGAAAAGAGATACAACAAATTCAGAGCTCAAATATGGTCATTTGGGCCATTGTAGATCTTCAATAGAAGCAATTTAGTCCAAGACATGGGAATATAGAAAAAGAAGCACTATGAAAAGAGACTACTGAAGGCTGTTTCCTATCTGTTAGAGATCAAAGAGGATCAGAGCAAATATGAAATTGTCTTGTAGCTGAGGTAATAATGTACCTAATGATCTTGAAATGAAATGTTTAAAAAGCTATATTTCTACCTTTCATTTTAAAAGGTGTGCATTTTAATCCCATGAGGAATCCAACAATGATAATTGCAAAACTGTAACATATAATTAAATTCAAAAACAAGATCTATTCCACCCTTGAATCAAAATTATTCCTTTCATCATAGTAAAGCCCTGCTGTTTTGAAAACCTAGTGTCTATATTTATTTAATTTAATTCATAAGCCCCTGGTTATTACTGTAATTTTACTCATACGTCGGTTATCTAATGTGTACTGCTATAGCTGTTTGAAGTGTATTTTCCAAAACCAGAACAGAACTAAGACCCAGAGACACATCACTACCTCTTGCAGAAATGTCACTCATGCTATGAATAAAGCATAAGCTTAGAAAAACATAATTACCCAGCAAACAAACAGCATTTGCTGAACCAAACCCATGTGTCTGGAGCTGTGCTCCCGAGCTAATTGGAGGCAGATTCTTGTGCCGTGCCACAGGACGCCGCAGCTGAGAAACCCCTTGAGCTGGTCATGGAGAGTTCAGCACGCTGTGCAAGGGGAATTGCCAAACTCTGGGACAGGAGGCAGGGCCAGAAATCCCAGAAAGCAGGGTAGGAAACAATGCAGTCATCTGTCACGAGCACAGGGAGAGGAGGGCAGCAAGGACAGGGACTGGGTGACGCTGCCCTGGAAGCTGCAGTGAGCCACTGCAAGGCTGAGCCCTGGTCTGGGGGATGGCTGGAGCTGAGAACAGGGACATGAAGGGCAGGGGACATCAAGGAAGGATGATGGCCCCTGAGCAAATGAGGCCAGCACCTGTTTCTGCAAGAGCTGCCCCAAACCATTACTGCATCTGTGTTCAGCTGTGTCCAGCTGGGCTGGTGCAAGACTAAGATGGGGATAACATGGAAATTGGGATGGGTCTTCTTCAAAACTGGAGAAACACACAGATTATGAAATTATTCATTATCTAAACAGCCAAAGTTGAATGGGATAGGCATACCTGCAGCTGGCAGACTGCCTTATCCAAGGACACTATCAAACTCAGTCACAGGAGAACCAAAACATCTGTGCACATGTTAAGCACCTAATTCTAAAGTGATGTTGAATTTAGAAAGTGAAGCAGGAAGGTATGACTCCCTAGTATACTCAAAGACAGAGGAAAAAAAAAAAAAAAAAACAAAAAGCAAAAGAACAACCAAAAAAGTCAACTGAACTCTCAAAGAGCCTAGTCTAGGAGCAAGTAATGAACTGAGGGGTACGTTCACTGGGATCTGGCCCAGCCTCATTTCCAAGTTGGAGGACAGAAAATTTCGAAACTCTGCAATAACCCTTCTCTTCTTTCCTGTGTGTCAGACTAACCCCGACCCGGAGTGTATCTTCTAGCTCAGCCTTGTCCAACATATGGTTCCAGGCAGGATGTTGCCTATAAAATGCTTTTGCACTAATTCCATAAATTAGAGCATTCAAAATAAAAGCAGAGCTTTCTGAGGGGGACCAAAAGGCAGCACTGCCTTTCTGACAGAGATGTGCCATCAGCCACAGCCAAGGCTGGGAGCTCATGCGTGACTGAGGTACTGAGCTAACGTGTCTCCAAAAACAAGAAGTGACCCCATCAGCCAAGCTGTGGATCTTGATTTACCCACCTGACAGCCCTGTTCTGCACTGCTGGGCTGGACTTTGCAGAGCATACCTGCAAGAAGCACCTGCAAAAGGAAGGGAAGGAAGGAACACTTTGGGCTTGGTAGAATAGGTTTATTAGAGTTGCAATAGCTGAGGTGATTACCCTGTGTGAACTGACTAAGGAACAATACCCAAACAAAAGACAGTCTGACACAACTGTCAAAACAAAGTCAGTTCTGAAAGACATCTGACAAGGCAACATCTATTTTAAAAATCCTCAGGATATTAACTGTGTATTTATGTTTTGTATTAAGAAGACTAAACATCAAGAAAACAGCTGAATTTAGCACAAACAATAGGCCAATAAATACAACATTAGTGCTTTAAAATAATTAAAGAACCATTTGTTCTTGCATTTATGTTGCTTCCAAATACTGGCAGAAATCCTTCAAATAAACAAGCTGCCAGTTTTTTTGTTTTGTTTTGAGTTTTTTTGATTTTTAAAGACTACATGTGGGCAGTAATTTAGGCAAATCTGGACATTTGTTCTACTCATCTGTAGTGAAAAAAAGCAACACATCTATCACATTGCATTTTCACTCTTTGGAAGCCAAAACTAGGGCCCTCCAAGGAACAAGAGGCTTAATTATAAACTATCACTGTACAACAAGATAGATTCTCAGACATATCTCTGGGAACACATTCAATACACTAAGCCAACAGAATCTGATATGCAATTTTTTTTCTTTTCTTTTTTTTTTTTTTTTTTTAATGCAAGACCATGGCTCTTTTTTTGGTGTAAAAGGAAGAAGTCAAAATAGTGATCAATTAGAGACCTGCAAAGTTGTTGCAAAATAATGTCCATAATAGTTAGTGATTCTTCAGAATCACAAGAATGGAAAAACAAAAGCAGTGTCACTAAATAGCAATCTATTTGTTGTTTAAATGGTGCCTAAATTTGTGCTGTGTAATACTGAGAAAATAGAGTCACAATGCAAAACCACATTGTAGTTTCCAGTTTCTATAAAGCTTTTTATAATTTTTGTATCAATTGTGAAAGCAGAAGTGTCTGAACAAAAAACAGAATTTCCCCCATATTTCTTTTTCCCTTTTCACACTCCTTATCAAGCAAAAGTAGGGAATTTATTCTATAATCTCCTGTTAGAAATATTTCTTAATTGCACATGATGATAGTTGTTTCATTTCTTTGCACAGAAAATTACCCTAATAGGAATTTTGTTAATAAATGACATTTAAATATTAAAAAAACTTGAAAGTAGTAGTAACAGTTGTACAACTCAACAATGACTATTTAGCCTCATTAAAGACTATTTAGTAAGGCTGCATTTTATATTTCCGTTGTGCAGCAGAGAAGAAAATGAGTTATGTCAATAACACTGTTGCCAAGGTCAAGCCCCATAGGAATCCCTACGAATTCCTTCTAAAATCCTGTGTAGATCTGTAAACTATGATCTTACCCACCAGATCGGTGAAGCGTGGAGCTTATTTTAAACAACTGCACACTGACAGCCTCATTCTGTTTTCACAAAGATGAACTGGATCTCTACCAAGGCACAGAGCTGTGGCATCACATGAGAGGCGTCCATCAGCTAAATTGATTCTCATGAGCAAATGAGTTGCAGAAGTAAACATGAAAGCTTTGTACTGAATCTAATTTAGATAAATTCTGAAGATCCACACATGACATTAAAAATGAAGACTAATTTATCTTCTCCAAGAGAGATGTCTACTTAGATCATATATATCAATTGGTACAAATACTATTACCTATGATAATAATATTGCCCATGGTCAGTTTCTTTAAAGGTTTTCAAGCCTCTTGAGACCATTCAATTTCTAAACATGATAAAATGTAAACGCAATTATTTTGCCTCAATAACAATGTTCAGTACTTTAGAAAAGCATAGAGTTGCGAACAGCAATTATCTAATTACTCATTCTCATTTTCCTTCTTCTTTTCCCAGCAATTAACTTTGTGAATACCTTCACATTTTTAATGAAAGTGGAAGTGATTTACAATAACTCTTCATAACAAATCTGCACTACGGAGCTGTATCAGAGTAATGCAGAGAGGAATTAATAAGGTGCGTGTTGCTGCGTCTCTATTAATTTCTCTGAAGTTGCACTAAATTAGGTAGAGAATGATCATGACCATCATGACCCTTTAATACTGGTGACATTTGTGGTCACTAGTACACAAATACTCGACTTCTTGTCTTAGTTCCAGTTGTAAATTCTTCTGACAGGACAATTAGCGAGCACATTCATTCAGATAATTTGAATCAAAGTAGAGTTTGCCTTTAGTAACTTTAGTGTAAAATTATTTGATAATATCTCAAAGGCTCAGACTCACCTCCACTCAATTCAAGTACCTGAAAAACAGAAGGTGGCAGCCTGGTGACTTGAAGCTACACACTTAACCAACAGAGAGGAACAGTAACCACTGGAAAGTGAAACTGCCAACCTGAGCTGTACAGCATCTTCTCATTACTCTATTTAAGGTTCAGATTCTATACAGCAGGAAAATGTAGGTCCATGCTGACACTTGTTTATATATTTCACTACTCAGACCACATAAATGCTTCCAAAATCAACAAAAACATTACTAGAACAATTTCTTTTGTTTCTCCAGTTCCAAATCTACGTGTAGTTACTTCATTACTACATAATGCCCTTTGCTGAACAATCACAAACACCTCATCTGAGCATGGTCCCCTGCTGTAGGAGGTAAAGAATCCCTCCAATAATTGTGTAATAGGTTCTTATCCTCCTGCTACTACATCAGAAAAGTATGTCAGTGATGTTAGGCGTGTACACGTCCTTCCTGTAGTGGTATTCTCACTTGAGAGGAAATGAACAAACACGTCAGTTTGCACAACAGGGATTTCATCACAAATGAATTGAGAAGATTACATGGCCAAGAACTGAAAAGCTGCAAAAAATACAGCTGGAATGAATGTGATGGAAAACAAAGTGATCCTGCCTCTTACATTACAACTGTGAAGCAGAGAAAAAATAAAGGCAATGTTTAACTCAGCTCATCAAAAAATAACAAGACAATATTTCTTCTTCCTTGGTGTCTTTCTCCATCAGTGTCCACCCTCTTCAGGAATAACTCAGGAGTCCTGAGGATCACATGCTTTCTGACTTGCATGATTGCATGATCCAAAAGTGCAGTCTAGTGCACGTACATTACAGAGTGTGAAGGGATGGAAGTGCAGACAGTGATCTTTTGGGATGCTGATAATGAAAGCACTTGTAAGTTATATCTCATTGTTTCCAATGGAGGAGAGAATGGCTGAAAACCACTGAAACATGATAGATCTACATGTCTAGTGATTTATTATTATTACTACTATTGAAAAATAGTAACAGTTTTATTCAATTATCTATATAGATATACCCTCTGTGTTCAAGTAGTTAAAAGAGGCTTGATTAGTCCTGTATACTACTGAGGGTTCCACCCCTGCCTACTCTTGTCTTCCAAAGCATCCAAGGGATCTGAGCAGTGGTTGTCAAAGAATCAGACTAGACAACAGAATTGTCATGTTAGGTACCAGAAGTCTTCTGAAGAAGTGGCAGAATATTGCTGTCCTGGATATACAGGAAATGGGATGGGGAACATGCCCCACTCAGAGATGAAAAAACTGAAGGTAAAAAAAAAGAAAAATCTCACTTTTTCTTTCTCCCAACCTTTTTCATTTACAAAATTTGTAATTCTGTTCTTTTTATATACATACATTTGCAAATGTAACTGAAATAAACTGATTCAAGGAACTGAAAACATATCACTACTGTTTTTTTAACGCTCATATTAGTCAAACCATCTGACTAGCCTGTGATACTACTTCTGTCACTGAGATTTGGGCAAAGAGCAGAGCAGCTTTCTCCTGGAAGGTCCCAGGACATTTCACTTAATCTTCTGCCTTGTACCCTGGGTCTCACTCACATATTTCAGTTTGTCTCCCTGTGTGGCCATACTGGGAGCATTCTCAAGCTAAACCCACAGGAAAGAAACAGAGAAGAAGAGGAACCCTGCAAGAGCCTGCCTGGACACATTGAATAATGCTCCCAATTTGTTAAGATGACTGAACTTCCCCAGTGTTATTGTTTTATCATTCCTTTGAAATCATAACTTAATACTTTTATTCTCTGTGAACTAGCACACTAAACACAGTTACTTAATGGTGAAGTATTAGAAAAACATTATTGTAAACATATAATAATAATGTAAATGTACTGACATATGCTTATGATTATTGTTATAAATACCTTTTGGGAAAGCCATATCCAATTTATAAAATTTGGCTTTAACCATGGCCCAAAATTCAGGGTTCTGTTAAACACATTCAGCCTGAATCTTTCTGAGTCTCCATGTGAAGAAAGTATAGGCTTTCAAAACAGAGTTAGCCTGGCCATAACACAACAGGATCAGAGACATACTTCTCCTGCAAGGAAAAGCACTTCAAACACCAGGGTGCCAGTCTGTCAGCACTTATCACTCAGTGGGTTATTCTATCTTTCCAGCAGATTCCCCTTCCAAACTTACACTTCATCACACTCCTGACCTTGCTGCATGTGGCCCCTTCAGCAGAGTTCAAGTCTGCACCATGTAGGACAGGGAAAGTTTATTCACCACTACTCATTATCATCTCACAGACTTGTTCATTGTAAGCCAAAATTATTTACTCTGCTGCTTTGGGGGCGTTCATGGACAAGGAAGAGATGAAGAAAAGTCTAACCAAGAAAATGTTATGCTGCAAAGAAAATGAGCAAAAACCTTCCCTTTCAGAAATAAATGATTGCTTCTGCTCTTGTTTGGTGAGCAACTTTCCATCCAAAAATGGGATGGAAACTGAGGTGGCCAGACCATTTTGTGCTCCAGCTAATACAGTGTTTCAGATCAAGAAAAACAGGCAAGGCTGCATCACTCTGGCCTGCCTCATATGGATTTTTTTTTTTTCCTTTGAAACATTCCATTTGCTGTTCAAGCCAAGACAAGAAAAGAAACATTTTTAACCTTAAAGGTCTGACATAAGCCTACAAAATTAAATAGCCAGGACTAAAGTGAGACAGGTTTTGCAGTTCTTAAGAGGCTATCCTTTGTTCCTTCCTTAACAGTACACTATAGCCAGGGAAAACTTTCCAAGCTGAAAGCAAACAGTGCAAGTGCAGATTCAACTGCTGTTATTTGAACTGAAATCTATGCAGGTCAGGACCACATGGTACTAAATACTCTACAAATAAAGAGCAAGTATCAATACCTTCCCTGATGAGCTTACATCTAGGAAGATAAAACAAACAGAAGATGGGTGGAGGAAAAGTCTGTGTAATTACAGGAATATGGTACAGTCTCCCCTAGAGCTGCTCAGACTTGAGCTTCCAGACCCCAAGTCTAAGTTTGGGTCAATAAATAAAATGTGCCAGACACTATTTGCAGACTCTGAGACAAAGCAGCCTGGCAAAGCTTCTGTCTATACAGCTAAGCACTCATTCCCTTCAAAACCAAGTGGTCTCATCCATATTGTCTCCTGGGAGCCCTCGCATCCCCCCCAGCTTACAGTCAGGCAGGTTGGAAATGTGCTAGCTGACAAGAGCAAAAACCAGTCCAGTGAACACACTAACAAACACCACAGGCCAGTGCAGGCCAACAGAGTCTTCTGACCTTGTTTAACTTGCAAATACAGATGTAACTCATTTGTCTCCCCTGTGATCGCCCTCAGAGTCCCTGCACCCACAAGGCAAATGTGCCACTAAAGCCATCAGCCAGTGACAGAGCAAGAAAAACATCCCATCAAGTTCTGGCGCTTAAAAAATACTGCCTTTCATTGTGTAATTCCTGTGGAAAATACAAGACGTGGCAAAACCTTGCAAAATATTCCAACAGTGTGAATACACATCAGAATCAGGCTAACACAGCCATCATGTAGAAATAAAAAAATGAAGAGAGTTCTAGGTTTTATTAGTGTGTGGACAGATAAATTACAGGTGAACTCTTTGGCAATTTAACTGTTTGGTTTTGTTTTTTTTTTAAAGCAGTGCTAGGCTAAAATATCAGCTGTTTTTTTATGATCATTGAAGCCATTTTCAGAAAAGCTTTGACAAAACTGGAACGAAACAGCAGAGAGCTGATATCCACTACAGTGCACACAAGTGTTGTCCTACAAGGTGCTGCTGGTTTTACAGCAGAAGTTCACCAACTTCCTCACAGCCGTGCTTAGCTCACCTCCCACGAGATACCAAGCTCAAAAGAGAGGGGATAAAAGCCACGCAGACAGCCTGTGACAGGGGGACACTACTGATCTCCAGTGCTTGTCACAGCCCTCATGCCACATGTCACCACCTTTGCCAGAGGACCCATTCATGGAGTCTGTCTCAGCTGCAGTCAGCACTGGCTTATTTATTATAAACACCTGACATTCAGTGCTGCTGTGCCTGCTGGAAATGGATCTGTAGGACTGAGGACAGAAGGCTCATGATGAAATGAGGATGGAACTGGGAAAAAACCTTTTAAGACAGCAGGGTTACAAAGAAAGGTGTGTCACGAGTCTCTTGTTCTCTTCCACCACATGTTCAGAAGAAGGGATTAATAATTGATCAGTTGAGAAACTAGCAAAATTATTGCCAGAATCCCTTATCATATTCAGATAAAATGCCTAATTTTTAATTTTTAATTAATTCATGTGAAATAAAAACTAAAACAAAAAAAAATAATCAGTATGGATCTTGGAAGAAAGAATTTCAGGAAGTATTTTATGTCAAAGAACAGCACTTCTGCCAACCAGCTGTTGATTTTTTTTTAATAATTTTTTAGAGTTGAGCTTCTGCAGCTTCTTTTCTTTTTTATATTCCAGAAACCTTGGGGATGTTTCTCTTCTAATTTTGAGCCCACTCATGAGCTGGGAATTCTTTTTCCAGTGTGTGTGAATTATATGAATGGAAACCACACAACTTCTTACATCTTCTCTTGCTACTTGCTTAACTCTTCCTGGAAGCAATGGTAGAAACTTAAAAGACTCAGCCTCCCTACACGTATTTATAAAGACTTCTGCAGAACAGAAGGACTTTGTTTAGTATGCAGAAACTGAAATTGGGAGCCACCAGTTTATCTGATACAGAAAGAATTAGGAGTCTCACTTGCACAGTTCTTGGCACTTGCACCTCCAGGGATGCTTTAAATAGAAAAGGACTTATACAAAATGATCTTTCAATTTTAAGTGGATCAACAGTTTGAAAATGCTCTCAATTTCTCTTGAAAAGCATCTGAGAACTGGTGCTACAGGTCCAGTGCTTTGCTCTCACAAGAAACATATCCTCAGTGGCCATGGACTTGTCCATTTCCTCCTTCCAAACCCCCTCTGCAATCCCATCAAACTGATTGCAAGGAACTATTGATTACCTCTAACTGTGCAAGAGCAAATCACTGCACCTTCACGACTCCAAACTGAATAAAAATAGTCCTACCTCATTCCTGAGGTATACCTTTGGTATCTAACAAACTTGCTAATTTCTTTCATCAGCTTCAACTCATGCTCTTTATACATAGCAAATAGTCTAACTTTGAGTGCAGATTAACTTTAGCAGGTGATAATAATACCTACTTTCGTTGTGTACTGCACTTGAACACCTCAAAAGCTGCCTGCAGCACTTAGTTAAGTTGTTTTGCTTAATGTAATCTCACCTGGTGCAACAGGAGCAGTTGGTGCTGTGTCACAAGAGAAGAAATTTCTGCAAATGCTCGGGCTATTGCAGTTATTGCTGCAGCTGAAATCTGGTCTGCTTGCTTCAATTCCAAATTTTTGGTTTCTTTTTTCCTATTAAATCTTGGAAAGCCTCCAAAATAAAAATGATAAAATCCTGAACATCACAAAAGATGTGTTCTTCCACATACTTGTAGATCATCTTTGGCCCACTTCCTGATTTTAGCAATTACAGCGTTCCCCCAAGCTCCCTGCACACTGCCCATAGATGCAAGGCTTTGTAGGATCTGTCATTTAATTCAGTAAACAGCAAGTTAGTGCAGGAAGCCTATGGCAGACAGTAGAGCAATTCAATTGAGTCTCTGTATGGTTTTCTTGATCGATGTTACACTGCTGATCTATTTTTATGTATTATTTACACTGGGACAGTGCCTGGAGGCCCCAGCCAGGGCAGGACCCCATAATACTGCACATACTATCAAGCAGGATGCAAGGGCCTCTCTTCCTTGCAGCCTGTAGTCTAAATACATACTGAATGAGACCAGATGGAGAAAACAGTCAGAGGGAGGAAAAAGTGAGACAGTTGTTGGTAAGAGTGCCAGGCAGAGCACAACAGCTACTTGGCAATATATAGGCAATGTACAGCTCCTATCACTGTTGTCTGTTTTCTCCCTGTCCTTGGTATCATGTTTTACAACCTGCAGTGACCTGTGGACAAACATTCATATACAGATGTGTCCTCTGCATGTCTGAAGCTCTGGGCACTTGAAAACCTCTTTCACTGCCTGCTGAATCAGGGCACGGAGTGGGTGATGTGAAATCACAGGTTTAGAGTGACCCACGGGAGGATTATGACTTTGGGGTGTCAAGGGAGCCCAGAAGGCAGCTGATCTCAGTGCACTTCACATAATCTGTGTCTTTATTCCCTTACACATTGTCTGCAGCAGGAACAGCCAAGAGTCCTTATGGTGTCCAGGAACACAAGTCTTAATTCAAGCCCAGGCTTGAATTGTCCAGGGAGCAATGGGTGCACCTCCCACCTAACTCAGTAAGTCTCACTTTGGTTAAAGATGGGTTTTTAAGCTCTTAGTCTTGAGACTCAAATGCATTTCTTAAATTAGGAAGTATTTATTTCACTTCCTGATCAGAGTCACAACCGCTTTACACACAGATAAAATCCCCACTGTGTTCAGGTCCTCTGAGCAAACCCTGAATATCCCTCTAAGTTCTTAGGACTGTTCAGCTCTGATTTCCAAAGCAATAGTGTTGGGTCTGCAAGGTCAAGCAAAAACAATAAACATAAATTCCTGCAAACACTTCCGAATGAGCATGTTTTAGACATTCCCACATGTAAGTCTAGTCCAGTACCATACTGGAAATCCACAGACTCTCTGACAGCAGGTCTCTGTCCCTGAAGTGACTGATTGCTCACATATCCATGTCTCTTCATCACTAGATGAGCCAGAGGACAAGGGCTGAATAGCAAAGGGACTCTCCTGTTCCCTGCAGAGACAGGCAAGTAGGGAAGTGACCAGCACTTGTGAGAGAAGTCGGATTCCAGCTCTGTGAAGGTGAGCTCTAGAGATGCTGGAGATGGAGATATCAAACAAGAGGGACAAAGCCTGACAGCAGCCCTTTTCTTTCAAGAGTGCAAATCAAAAAGAGTAAACTACTCACAAAGTCACTGCAGGGTAATAATGAATGGGACAGTACAAGGGGGGAAGGACTCTGACACCGACTCACACCAACAACAGGATAAACTAATTAAGCTCCTCTTTCTTTGAAGTGAGAACTTGTGCCACTGAATGGGTCAGCAGAGACCTCAGATAGGTCATCGTGGTCTTCTTCATGAAACTGTATTGCCTAACTTTCCCTCAGATCCCTGGCATCCTACAGCTGCTTTACACATGGACCTCCAGCAGCACCCATAGGAGCTCTCAAAATTTTTGTAACTCTTCTCTGAGTAACTTTAATTTCCACACTTTTTTTTTTCTTTAAATTCACCATGTCCATAACTGCATTTCTTCTGAGAATCAGTCCTTTTCAAGGAGACAGAACCACCTAGAGCTAACACAGTATCTCCAACCACTTAGGCTGTTGGATGAAAGCAAGAGCATTCAGAAGTAGGTTGCCAAAAGAGCTCAGCTCCCATTTAGTTATAAAGGTCTGGATTTCCAAGTGTAGTGTTTAGGTAACATGGGACATGTAGACTGTAAATAATACAACATCTTTAATAGTACATAGCACAGTAGCACTTCTTGGGATGTTGCTAGTCTGTGTAAGGACTGCTTTAAGGAAACAGGAGAAATGGGAGCTCTTTTGTGTAGATAGATATTAATAAAAGATTTCCTGGATATTTTACAAGAAATAAAAGGAAGAAAACACAAGTTCTTTGAGGTGGTTTATATAATTGTTTTAAAAGAACACTTCAGCAAACACATTCAGTAAAGACATTTTTCCCTCTTCAAATCAAGCTGAGTTGATTTTATTTGATCCTTATATTCTTAAGATAACATTCATCTTGCCTAATTCCAACCATCTAAAATTCAGGCACTGTCTTGGCTCCCTCCAGAGAGGGTGGAGACAGGCACTGCCAAGTTAATTTATCCCCTGGCTCAGATACTGCTTTGCCCCTGGGAGCACCTCATCCTGTACAGAAAAGAGAGTATGATTAGGTGACCATCTCACACTTCAGACAAGTGAAATAAATCCCATCTTAATTAGCTTTACCACTCACTGTACTTGCATTGTTACAATATCTGAACATCCATACTTTCCAAACCTGTAATTCTCACACTTTTTCTATGATAAATGGTAGTTTTTACTCATTTACACATACAACTGAGGCAGGTAGAGGCCAAGTTCTAGCCCAGTAAAGGTATTTATCAAGTTAATTGTCTAAATTAGGTGTTTTTCAATCAGCTGACAAATACTCAGTAATGTAGACAAAGCAGAGGCAGTTGGGTGCCCTTAGGAATTTGCTAGGATGTAAGCAGAATTGACTTGCCTTAAGGACAGATGTCATGGAATTAACCCCAGGTCTCCTGAGCTGCTGTCCTAACCTTTGGAATGTCCTAAACATCAAGCAAATCCTCTGCTGCTTTTTGAATAAAACTTTTGAAGTATTTACAGTCATGTCTTCTTCTTTGTCAAACTCTAACAAGCTATGCACACTCAAAGCCTTTCATTCTTCCTCATAAATCAAACCTGACTCCAAGCCTCCCTTCTCACTTTTATTGGTCTTCCCTAAGCTATCCTTAGATCTTAGCAGTAAGAGCACAGTGAGGCCAAAATTCCAGGATTTTTTAGGTGTTACTGTGATACAACTAAACACAGGAACACCAGCACAGAGTTGGATCTTGCACAAAAATCAGTGAAAATATTACATTCACTTCAGAGTTCTACTCTGGTATGCAGCTTCTGAGCATTCTGCATCACAGCACAGTGCACTGACACCATGTCTCTTGCACTTGAAGAAGTAATGGACCAAGACCTTAAAATTTAAATACTTGGGGCATGTCAACATGAGAGTCCAGACCCAGTAAGATGTGAATTAGCAGCACACTGGCTGCTCTGCAATCACATCACACAGAAGTGTGTATTAGAAGGAAGCAACTTTCTTAATTTGGAAGCAATTTACTTAATTTGAACTGCAGCCTTAGGGCAGACAGCCTGTGGCAGGCCATGCAGAGTCAGTGTGAGGAAGATACCACTCTGCACACTGTTATTCCAGTTGAACAGTAGCTGACTCCCACATGTAGACAACCTTTATCAGTCCAGAGCAGGCTTCAGCACTGGGTGATACGTGCTTCTTAGAGTAATCTTGGGGAGAACTGCTGGATGCTGAGCATGTCCTCTGACTTGCCTGGAACTTGCACCTGGGTTGCAATATGGGTCAATTTATAAAACAGACTCTGTTCCCTTCATCTGGAAAGATTTTTTTTTTTTTCAATTATCTCATTAAAGTGAGAAGGAAAAGCCAGTTTGTATAGAAAAAGAGATGTCAGCCCCATACTATTCAAGCAAATGACAAGATAAAAACACTGTTTCTGGTACTATACAAGTGCAGCTCCCCACTTCTAGGATAGCTGCCTTGATCTCTAACTAATCAAAACAATCTTGTATCAACCTTGAATCATCAAAGTCTAACCACGTTCTGTTTTCAGAAACCAGGAGCACAGAGTATGGACAGCTTGTGGAAAACAAACAGGTAAAGTGCCATGCTTCTTTCAAGAAAGCTACTGAAATAATTATAAAAGGTTTTTCAGACTTCTGGTTATTAGAGGGATATCTGAACATCTTCTGTATTAACTAGACCCCCAAAGCCTTACACAGTTACCCTTATATTGAATCCAGTAGCTTGTTTGTCCAATAGCTTTGTTATCCAAATAAGATTCAGTTTCTGGGGTATCAGGAAAGCAACATCCTTTGCATGGGACTGCCTTGTCCATCTTCTGAAACAGAAAAAGTTAAATCTCCTACACCAATATGAGAAAGTTCTGCCCAATCAGCCAGCTTCAGAACAAGGAAATATGTTTGCTCTGTGTCAGGGTTTCTAACGTGCCTTGCAAACCACTAGAGGAACAAATTACTTCAGAGTTGTACACACACCAGAGAACCCCACACAGCACCGTATCTCTGTAGGGGAATGAAGAGTAAGTGCTTAGGCAGCAAACACTGCCAAAAACTCAAATGCCTATTTTGGAACTTTCTCCCAGCCTAACAGAAAAGCAGGAGGTGGAAATGACTGCTACACAAGGAAAGATACCCATGGGAATGAAGTCACATCTTCAACTTGAAATGTCCAAAAAGAGCTCTGAACAATTGCTGCAGCCTCCACAGCATAGCTGGGTTTTCCTTCTGAGCCGTGGCACACAGGCTAAGCCTGGAAAGATTTTCATAATATGATATAAGGGCAGCTCAGACCAGATCCCATCGGTGAGATCTAGCAAAACAACTTGGAAAAAAGCTACTGATCTTCTAGGAGGGAATACTGGAGACACTGACTGAGGATTCTGAATCCTGAGCACAATGCCCACAGAGTTTTGGTGGCTCTTCAGAACAAACTGTTTACTCATTGTCACCAATTTATCCCTCCTCCTTCAGCACCTTTTCAACTTTTCTAACTGCTTGTGCTCACACCTCTTCTCCCATGTGGCTCAAAGCAGAATGACAAGAGTCAGCACAATTTAAACAGGGTCATGCTTTCCAAGCATCAAACCAGTATTTTGCTGAGAAAAGAATGAAAACAAATTGTACACTGCCTACTGCAAGGCCTTGTGAGATTCCCCCAGGGCCACCACAATAGACCACTGTAATCTCTGCTGATGCTTGCACTGAAGATAACAATGCTGCTTGTTATCAAATCCACTGTGTCCCAGCTATTCTGGCCTTACACATTATTTATCTTATAAAGAAGAGTGCAGCACTTTATAGACTGTCCAATAGTTTATCTTGGAGATGTCAAATCCCACTTTCCATTGTGTCATGTTGAATTCCTGGATGGAAAATAAAACACAACAAATCCACACACATTCCAAAATGCTTTTCTCACATCACTTCAGTGGCATTTACCTTGTTTGTAGGGAAAGGAAGGAAGGAAAACAGAAAAAGGATGGAAAGTACTTTTTTTTTTTTAACAGCATTTACTAGAACAAATTTTATTACCCATAAATAATGGTGGTAACCTAGGATAAAAATAGAAGTAAAGCCTGTCTTCACTAAGAAAATGACTATCTATATTTCATCACTGACCAACTGCAGAACAGCTGTGCCTGTGATATCAATGTTATTACAAAGGAATTTCTACCATTGTCGTGAAAACCTGGCACAAGACCCGAAATCTGTCCAAATTCTCTCCCTTTAACAGTTTAACACCCCACATGTCAGATTGCTAGAGCAGAGTACCCCTGGGGAGTGAGAGATTTTCATCATGTCACAACCATTTCTGGGAATTGACAGGATACAGGAAAACGATGCCCGAAGCTTTTATAAAAGCACAAGAGAGAGTTTAACTGTAGGAAGGAGATGAAATTTCAGAGGGGAGTTTGGAAGCAGGAGCAGATTGTCCTATGACTTTAAACCACCTGGAGAACTGCTGCCACTAAAAGGTAATGATGGTCAATTCCTCTTAGGAAAGACCAAGCCCTTGTACCACAGGACATGCTGGCAGTACCACAGACACAGCACAGTGGGAAAAAAAAAAAAAAGGATAAACCACACAGAATCTCACCTTGGCTTTTAAATGGAAGACAATTGCATTGTGCTTTTTTCTTTTTTCTCTTTTTCTCTTGCTTTAAAAGCAGATGTTTGGAATTGAGACAAACTCCCTGCACTGTTTGCTGCACACACCTTCTGCTTTTCTGTCAGGCTGTGAAAAGCCAGAGAAATGGGCGCTGGAGCTTTCAGTAGTGTATTGTGCTTCAGTATTCATTCTTTATCCTTACACATCAATGTACAACAGCAACAAATAGAGAAAAAAACCAATCCTTCCATCATTCCATCACTTAAGGAGCCAAAGCACAGTAACTCATCTTTCACCAAGTAGGAAAGATTTGATTTTAAGTACCATTGAGGAGATAACTGTCTGTGTTACGACTTTCATAATTGTGCTCCTGTTGCCATTTAGGAAAGTAATGATCTGTAGCAAAGTCACAGGAAGCAAAGGACACAAGAGCTTCCGTCTCCTGAGTACAGCACAGCAATTTATCTCTACTTAGAAGTGTAAAACTCTTTAAGGAAATTAAAAAAAAAAACAAAAAACCCAACATAAAAACCAAATCAGAGACAAGTGAATTTGTAGACAGATACCTTAAGAAAATCAGCCCATTTTCCCCTTCACATAAATTTTATTATGTGAGTTTAATCAATCTTCAGCTTAAGCAGTTTATAATTATTTTATTTAAGGAAGAAAATCTTTCCATGTGAAAACTCCCTTAACTTCATTGAAAGTTGCACAGGTTGTTGGGGTGTTATACTGGGGAAGGTATTTCTTTGCCATAAATCCATTTTTTACTTTTTTCCACGCTGAGGCAGCTTTATGAGATGAAATATATTTGCTATTTGTAGATGTCACTAGAGGACTCTAAACTCCGAATCGTAACTCCAAAACAAACCAGTAAGCTGCAAACAGTATTACCCAGGACATTCATCTTAAAAAGATAGACAGTAAAGAGGAGCACAGATAAATGCACTTTTTTTTTCCTAGAAGGAGCACCTAAAAGACCCTTGGGCCTAAAGAATGTTAGTAACTTCCTTAGATGCACCAATTCTCTTACTTTTTTTTCCTCAGTAAGGTGGGGGTGACATTCCAAAAATTACATCAAGTCAGCTTTTCCTTAAAGCCTTCAAAGCTTTGAGTTCAATTTGCAGAATAATAAATTGAGTCTTAAAATAAACACCTTGGATTTCATGAGGTCTGAGAAAACCTCACTTCTGACAAGATTACAGATTGTACAAAACATCAGATCAACTGACCACAATGATTCAGACTGTAGTTATGTAAAGCATCCTTGCCTATTAAAATAGTTTTAGGAAAAAATCAGATTAATAACAGAGATTTATGATATTAACTCACTCTTCAGTCAGCGAAGTTCAGCCTTAAAGATCAGGGTAAAACTGTCTTTTGCTGTTTCCAGGCTTTTCATGTAGCCACCCCTGCCCACAGCACCTGGGCCACAGGGTGCACACACAATGGAGCTGGGACTGCTCAGAAACAGGCAGAGGAGTTCAGAAACAGGCTCAGAAACACCTGCAGAGCTGGCATGGGCTCCAAGTGTGCCCAGGTCTCTCACAGACTGAAAGGAGAAGATCCCCCTCTCCCAACACCTTCCATCCAGCAGCTCCAGGGCTGGCACGCTCCTTTGGGAACGGGTCAGATTGGTTTCCTAATGATTCACTCAATGGTGTAGCTCGGTACCAGGTAGGAAATACCAACACTGATAGCAAAACGTTAATTGGGGCAGATCCAGTAAAAGAAGTCTTATCCCTGGAAGATGGTGCAGCAGCTGTGCAAAGCCAGTCTCTTTCTGCTGGGCCTGACAACGCACGCCCGCAAAAACGTGGAACTGAGGTGGCTGAGAAAGCCACGCTCCTCAACACCAGCAACACCACTGCTCTTTCCCACACTTGGGAAAATCCCCTTCCAGGCCACCTCAGCACCTGAGCCACTGAAATATTCTTATACAATTTAGTTTTTATTTCAAATATTGGCAGAAGCAAAAGACTGACCCTACTCATACCAGTCTGTTGTGAGAGCTCAGTGCTGAGGATCCCAAATGAGTCCCATGGCAGGGGGCTTGGAAACTGATGATCTTGAAGGTCCCTTCCAACCCAAACCATTTTATGATTCTATGATGTCTGACATGCCCCTCCTGATGCTACTGAAGCATAGCTAATAAATAAATAAAAGCTTCTCTGAATGAGAAAAGGTCCACTGCTTTTAACTAATGACTATATAAACACAAGTGACAAATTTGTTCCTGTGTCTTCTCTGATTTCTATTGAATAAATAATGGATCTTCAGAGAAATACAACAAATGATCACTCTAATACTAGGACAGAGTATAGTAGCAGCTTTGAAGATTTATTTCTGTTCTTAATAAAGGTTTTCAAGCACCCGCTTAAAAAAAAGGAAATAACACATGAAATTAAGTAAAAGATTTATTTAAAGGTAATTTATATGCAGATGGAACCCTTTTTTCACAAGGTAAGAGACTGGATATGAGAATGCTACATTCTGCAAAGCTACAGATTATGACAGTGCAGAGAACTTTACAGTTAGAGCTGTTCTTATTGTAAATCTTGGAGAAAAGGAACTGCACTTGCAACAGCCTATTACTACTTGTCATTGCCCTTTATTTTATTTCCCTCTCAAAGTGGAACCCTCCAGATACCCAAGGATGTTATGAGCATTTTTCCTTTATTACACTGTGCTAAAGCCTTTTAGTATAAGCCTTCATAAAACCTCACACATATGCATTATAAAATACAGGGAATAAGTTCCATATGAAAAATTGATCATATTTCTTCTTACTATTTTTTAGCAGAGATTCTGACATTAAGCATGAGAGCAATAGACATTGTTTTAATTCTTCATTGTGGAAGGGGAAAAAAATCAACTTTTTGCTTTTGGTTAAGAAAGAATTTTTTACATACTCTCTTTGCAGTCTGCCCCTTGCAAAACCAAAAAAGGATTTTAGACAGACAAAAAGTAACCACAATTATATGGAGTGTGTCATTGATAAATTCCAGGGGAATACAACAGGCTAGGTAGGCACATACCATTAGATCTAGCTGTTTAAAATCTTAAAATTCTAGCCAAGATTAAGCTGGACTATTTGACCACACCAGCCCTCAAGATTGCACTTAACTTTTAGAAGGCTCAATCTCACTCTAGGCTTAGACTTTGAGAAAGTAACTCTTTCAAGGGAGCATTTTACACAGCAGCCTATCTTTAAACGTGCTTAAGTCTCTTGAAGTCACTAAGTACAGAGAGACTGAGAGCAGGCCCAAATCTTTCATTTTATGACAGCCTTAGAATTGTATAATTTTAGTTAATCCTAGGCTTTCTGTTCCCAGTGCATTTAGGCATGAGTTATACTGACACAAGATGAGATCAGACTTGGTGTGCTGCAGTGTCTTCAGGAATTTTGGAAGAGGATGTTCCAGGAAAATTCATAACTTCTCTTCTGCCCACCCCCTTGGAGAAAAAAAATAAGAAAGCAACAACAACCCAGCACGTCACTGGAGTATGTTTAGATGTTACAGGGGTTTTAGCCTCTCTTCTGCTACATGATATCTGCTTCCTGCAAGTCTCCTGATTCTCTGACCAACTAAATTGGAAACAGTTTAATTATGGTTATTTATTTTGCTTTTAAACTGACCACATTATAAGAAAAAGCTCACACAACTCCTCTGTTTATAGTAGCACAGGAAGAAAAATATGCAAAGATGTACAAAAAAGGATAAGTGTTACTGAAAGCTGAGTAACACACTCAGTGTGAAATTCATGCAGAGCAGAATTACAGGTCTCCACGCACATATAAGCTCTAAAGCATGAATTTGTCTTTAGCCACATATGTTCTGAGACATTTAGGATTTGTCCTGAAAAATTAAGTTTGAAAATAAATGTCTCTAATGTCCTGTGCTGAGTCTGACCAGAGAAACTCTTAGGGAAACTCTCAGGTACCAACAGAGCTCTGAAAATTAATCACATTTTCCAATTACGTTCTGGGGAAGTGCAGTGACTTATTTAAGGGCAGTATAATGTCCCAGGCTTAAACTACCACACCCTTCACACTGATAGTCAATTGAGTCAATGATTCAACCCAGATGGGAATCCAGGTTCTTCTTGGCTTACTGTTATCTCTTCTGCCCATTAGGTTATGTGACTTCCATAAGTTATTTTGCAGTTCCCGTTAAAAGAAAATAAATCCACATGATGCTAAACGCTGCCTCCCAGCTGTAATGCAAAGTGGAATTTTGGACCACAGTGCTGCTTCCTGACTCATCCTGGATCCCCTCCATGTGACGTTGGATCCATCTAAGCTGGGGAGAGCAGAATAGAAGGGCTGTGCTTTTTTTTTCTTTTTGATTTTTTTCTTTTTTTCTATCACCCACTGTCAGATAACATGTGCATGTTCTCGCAGCATGTCTCCAGAACGTGGAAAAAGACCAACAATACCAGAGAGGGGCCTTTCTGAATACACAAGGGTAGAAAGAAGAAGATAAAAGGTCTAAAGATTTATATAGGGATTATTTAAATAATGACTCACTGCCATTGCTAAGTTTATAAAATATATAAAACCCAGACAGAAATGTTGGGGCAGGGGGAAACTGTTGAGAAGTGCGACAGAGGTGCAGGACTATAAAAAAGTTAAAAATAGCACATTCATGGAGCAAAATTTCCTTCACACCTAAATACAGCCACTGGACTTCACATCTTATGCACATGGCTTTACTGTGAGCTTCTCTGTTGCTTGATTGCAGCTGGAGAGAATCCAGAAAGCAAGGAAAACAAACACACGGCACGTTCCCTGCGTCTATCTGATTTAATGACATTTAGCACACACCTTTGGCTCTTTCCAGGGGTTAAAAAGACAAAGGGCCAAACACAGCTCCGGCAATCCCACAGGCTGCCTTGCCAAGAGAGCGCGGTGGGAAAGCCTGCTTAACCAGCCCCAAAGGATTCCCTCATGGAGGAAACCTCAAAGAGCACAGAGGTGGCTCAGTGGCCAATTCCAGCACCAGGGGTTTTAGCCAAAGAAATCCTGGCATGTGCAGGGAATTCAGCTGATTCCCAGCTGAAGAATCAGCCTCTCTGGATCCACAGGTGACTGGCATGCTAGTGGCACACAGTGAAGCGACATCTGAGATTACAGCTGCTGGATTTTTAACAGCAAAAAGAATGAGAGGAAAAGCAAAACAGGGATTAAAAAAGAATCCAGAAAGACATCATTATTTTGGCCACCCTGAGCTAACAGCAGGCTCATAGGGTGACTCCAATGTTTATGGCTTCCTGCCAGTTAAACTGTAAAGATCCTGACTGTGTGGGACATTCACTCCTCTGCTTGTTTTGTGACATAGAAAAGAGGCTGAGCATATATATGCCTTCTGCTAGGATCAAAATAAGGACAGGTGCTGTTGGGAGTGTTTCATCCTTTGCCTTTGCTTTTCAGTATCTTGCTGTTTACATGGTTAGCTGCTTAATTTCCATTACTTAATCTCTGAGTAATAAAGATGCAGTATCCTCAAACACTTAAAAGGGCTCTTTCCCAATGAACAGCATCTATTTCCATTTAACACTCTAGCTTAATTAAAACCTTTTTCCTCCCCAGGGCTTTCTTTCATTTAATTCAATTGCAAAATCCCGGTAGAATGTCCAGGCTGCAGCACAATTTGAGTGATGAACACAGTGGTATCTGCAGTGAAAACATCACCTCTCAGAAAACAAAACAAAACAAAAAAAAACATTGCAGAGTAAGATCAGAGCATTACAGTGTTTTGGAAGGTTGGTTAATGGCACAACCTGCAGTTCGGAAAGAAGCAGGCAGAGGCCAGTTCTTGGGAGAGAGGTCAAAAACAGGTATCAGTCTTCTGGGGATCTGACTGCAGCTACTCACCAAGACAAAGCTGAGGGCAGGAATACAATTTGAAATTATATCTTTCTCATATTAGTCACCTTACTCACTACTACTGAAAGGCACTTCTCCTCTCTTGGGACTATTGTCCTGAAAGCACCTACCAGCTTTTGTAATAGAAGTCATTCTTGTGTTTTCAGACACAGCAGAGACTGGTGAAGTTGTTATTTCCATTTCTGGTTAAAGCACTCAATGGGCAGAGCCCATACACTGACTGCAGGAGACTTGGATTCACAGCACTTCTGCCTGGTCTAGAGCACAACTCTCAGTGCTCCCTAATGGGAGCCTGTTCTGCTGCCCACACCCTGAGAATCCCTGCTGCATCGATCCAGTCCTAAGGAGAGGGAAAGCAAATTTAGTTCCTGGATCTCAGGCTAGTCTGGATGTCTAAGCCAAAATAAAGTTCAACTAAAAGTGAAGCCAAGCTGCTCAGCCTGATCAAGGCGAAAATGTTTCAATTTATGAGACATCTCAGAGCAGGACTTGTCTTGGAAATTGAAAGAAAAAGAGGTGTGGCACCTGCAGAATTTTGATATCTCTGTCTGACAGTAGGTTTACAACTATGGATTAAAATACCTGAATTTTTCTTTAGAAGACTGTTTAGGCACCCAACTTTCACAGAAGACTTTGGCCCTTACACTTTGCAGGAGATGATGTGCTTTTCTGAATCAAGCCCATAATAACCTAAATAAACTAATTAAAAGGCAAAGATGAAAAATCACATCAATTATATTAATGAGGACTTGAAAAACGGTACACAGGTAGTGTGCCATTAGCATTAAACACCTCCAAATGGTAAACAGTGAAATCAAGTCTCTTTACTTGCCCCCCAGATTTGCAAGTAAAAGAGAGAAAGTGACATGCTACAATTCTTCAAGTGCTTGCCTGCATCTTCCTGGCCTCTGTCAGAGACGCAGACACAATGTGAACTGCTGCTTTCTCAGCCTCTGGTCCCATTTATCTCCATTATTCTTGGACAAGTTGCCTCAATTCAAATCAAAGTGAAGCACTTTCTTAGGAAACATAGGTGGCTGCTCTGTGCTCCCGCAGCACAGTCACCGATTACCTAACGCGCTCAGGAATGTTTCCCTTCTACAAGCAACAGCTTTCATTTTGCAATATTCGCTGCAAAACAAGGAGCGACAAAACAACTCGCACCCTGTGAGTTCCTTCACAAAGTGAAGCGGAGGTGGACCCTGTGAGCAGGCGAATGATCTTTCAGCTGCAGCCCGGCCAGCCAGGTGCTCTGCGCTCCCAGGGATGGACGCGCTCAGCAGTCGCGCTCACGGCGATGCTGGAGGACTGTGTAGAAAGGAAGGAATTCTGCCACCGCTCCAGCAAGCAGCAGTTCTGCTGAGGAGCATGGGCTGATCATGCCCTGCTGCCTTCCCAGAGCCCGAAGCCACCTCTGCGGAGCAGGAGCAGGGGTGCCGGGCTGAGCGCACGAACTCCTCTCCCATCCCACAGCCTCTACGCCCCGCTCCCCAAAACTAGCTCCTTCTCTCCCTTCGCCCCCAAGCCCAACCCTGGCAGAGCCTACCCCCTTCCTAAGCCAGCCCCATCTCCCCGCTGACAGCGAGGCAGGTGGCCCGGGGGCCGCCAGGTGCCGGCACCGCTCCGCTCCGGCCGGGGCAGCCCCGGCGGCGCCCGGGGCGGAGGCGAGCGGAGGGTCCGGGGCAGGCAGAGGGGACCGCACGCACCTTCCCACACCGCCCTCCACCCCTTCCCCGCGGCGGCGGAAAGTGCCCCAGCGGCCGCGGAGCCGCGGGGCCGGCCGGTACCTGCCGGGGCCGGAGAGCGGCCGGAGCGCAGCGGGGCCGGGGCCGGGGCCGGGGTGTCGGAGGCGTTGCGAGCGCGGCGGCTCCTCCCCGGCGGCGGCGGCGGCGGCGGCGGCAGCGGAGGGTCTCGCTCCTTCTGCGCCGAGTGTCAGACTTTCCCTCGGCCGCCCTCCCTCCATCCCGCCACCCCTTTCCACTCCCTCGCACGCACATGCACACCCCTCCAGCAAATGGGCTGCCGCCTGAGAGTGCGCCTGTGTGTCCGGGTGTCTGTCAGCCGGCGCAGGCACACACCCACCCCATGCTTGCCGCGGGTCCCGCACCCGGCCCGCCGGTCGGGGTGCGCACGCCAACACAGAGCGGGGCAGCGATGTGCCCACCCGGGGAGCCCGAGCCCGTGTGCCTTCCCTGGGCCACAGCCCTCTCCGGCAGTGCCGGATCACACACCTGCGAGCTCGCACAGGAGCATCCCGACCCTGGGATCGCCGTGCGCGGCTGCTGCTCCTCATCCACGTGGCTAAGGGAGCCTCAGGTCCGCTCACGGTGTTCCCATGACACATTTCCCTCTGGGACGGAACTGCAGGACACTGGCTTGTAGACTGATTGAGTAAACAAAGCCAGCTCGCCACACTCACGGTAAGTGGCCCCGAGCTCAGGGCTGGTGCGCATTTAAGAGTTTGCCTGTGTGCAGAACTAGCTGCCACGGACACATCTGCCTTGGCATTTATTTGTTTTGCCCCTGGAATGTGCTACATTGGTGTTTCTCCAGCTTTCGCATGCTGCAGACCACTTCCTAAGAGAGAATTTCTCTCCTGGACCAGCCCACTCCCACACCAAACCATTCTCTCCAACATATTTCCTTCTGTGGCTGCCCGAGGAAGAGCCTTCCTGCCCACAGGCTGAGAGCCACTGCACACATGGCACAGACAGTATCACACACTTCCAGACAAGACACACTGGGGTTCTTTCAAGAGCTGTGTTTCCCTCAGTGAAGGGCTCAGATTGAAAGACTTCAGCTGGCAGCTCAGTTGTGGAACAGACCCTGACTGTTGCTCCTGTCAAATAACAGCAGAACCAAGGAAGTCCAGAGAAATATATTGGAGTTTCCACCCTGTAACTCACCTCAGCAGAACTTCATCCTCACCTACCATTCACACAGAAGTCAGATGGGTGGTCTGGGTATACAGGACAGGAGCTAAATAAGAGGAGGTTTTTAGGTTCACCAAAAGTCAACTTTACATCTTATTTACCTAAGTTTTTTAAACAGTTTGTTACTACAGTACCAAACTGACATGCAGACTGTACTTATCCACATGAGTTTTATATTCCCAAAAGACAAAGGGAGGAATTTAGAAATTTGGAGATAGGTTGACTGTTGACTTCTGCTGCTTAAGGCCTTAAAAAAAAAAAAAAAAAAAAAAAAAAAGGAGATTTTATACTGAATTTCCACATTGGTATCAATATCACTGCTAAAACAAGTAACATGTTGCTAAAACATGGCACTACTTAATACAAATATAATTGGGATGAGTATGATGTAGATTTGAGCCCAGCTCATGTTTTGAATTTTTGGAGAATAATTCTTGCACTTTACCTTGTTCCCACTCACTGATGATCACAGGCACTCTGCTGATAACCCTCTTCTGGTACTGAAGAAGCTCAACAAATAGAAAATGAGGAGCAGGTTGGTGGAAGAAAAATCCTTGTGAATTTTTTTATGTTTTTCAAACATTTATTAAAACTATGGAATAGAGGTTTGAGTTACTCTGAGAACATGAATCCTGATAAAAAGAAAATATGCTGCAAAATTCTGTTTTTTTTTCATGTTCTGGAGATGTTTCAGACTCCTGTGGAAAATAAATCAGCACAAATGTTTCCTTTTCTCATTTGTGGAACAAGTCTACAGACTCTGTGAAATGTAGGGGGGAAAATAAACGTTTTGGAAAGGGTTTTATTTTAGCAGCTAGAGGGGAGGAGGGTGTGGAGTAAATGGGAGAAGATTTGTCTTTCAAGAGTTATAAAACCGAATTTATGAAATCGAAGCTCTTCATGGAGAAAAGCAGGAAAAAATCCGCCCTCTTGTGGCTGCTGGCTAAAGGAAAGCCGATAAAATAACATTTCCCTGCAGACAGCAGGGAACGAACGCGCTTTTGTGTGCCTCGCTGGGAAGGCTCTCAGACCAGGTTACACGAGGTCATGCCGTGGACACGGGCTGAGCAGGCATTCGCCATCTGCACAGCATCATTGTAAATGATCACTCCATGCATTCTTTGGCGTTGTATTTTAAACCACTGTTCAGAAATTCCCAGAGCAGGTAAGTACAGCTTTACTGGGAGACTCAGAAGGAATTTTACCGTTCTCAGCATCTGTGTTAATGCCACCTCTTTGAGTGACCTTTTTGGTCAGGACTGCATTTGCTCTTAACAGGCTGTTGGAAATGCCCCCTGAAATAAGAATTTCTGCCAAATTTAGAGAAATGGTCTAAAGTTTCCATAGGAAGAGAAAGGTTCCTTCCCATGTTTTGAAGATGTGATGATTATAATGATGGTGAGAAAGATGTCATTATCTTTTGTACAGAAAGGACACTGACCATTGGATGGAAGAAGCTCATTTTAAACACGAATTTCAAAAGTGAGGAGTTTTTCTCTCTCTTTCCTTTTTTTTCTTTAGTAGCTAATTTGGGGCTTTCCTAAGGCCAAATTCCACACTCAGTGCCCAGAGCAACTGTTCACTTTACCTGTAAAGTTGAGTGGCTCATGAAAGAGTAAAAGTTGAACATTAGATACCTGCATTTTTGTTTTCTCATCGGGCAATAATACAAGCATGAATTAAATAAATGACCAAGCAGATCTTTCATAAATAACTAAAATGAGGAAGAGAGATCAGCTATTCTTGTTACTTCCCATTTGCTTAATTTTGTGCTTGGTCATTAATCTCAGCAATGTCCAGACGCTGTAATGCCAGACTGGGGTATTTCAGGCAAAACTATTTTCATGTGAAATTAATTGTCATGGTAAAATAGGCGGTCCTTTAGTAAGACTGTGGGAGAAACACGAGACAACAGCCTGCTGCCACACTTTAAGTGTTTATCTTTATACTGAGTACTATTATTCCTTCTGTAAGCAGTGACAGAAATGCCTGCAGCATGATGCAATGCAATGGTGTTGCTTAAATCTCTTAAGGAGAGGGATTGTTTTCCAAATGTTGGGCTAAGTTGTGCCTAGTGACTCACTTCAAGTTGAACTACAATGCATTTGGTGACTCTGAGGTCCTTCATGAGAGGGTCCCATCATTCATGTCCAACTCTGAAAATTTTCCAAGGAACCTCCCATTCTTTACAAGCCCAAGGAATATGGTGTCGGTTTACACTGCTTGTTCCCAGCCATCCATCCCTGCATTTGCTTCCAGCAAAACAAGAAAATGTTAAACATAGATAAAGCCATTAAAGACCAGAACTGATTTACCTTCATCTGCTGGAAAGCCAGATGAGCAGTGAAGGATCCAGAAGTGGGGAAGTCTTTGTAAGGATGAAGAGGTAGCAATCAGTTGGGCACAAAAATACAGAAATCACCTCATCTAGTCAGCCTCAAGTGCCTGTTTGTGATTCAGCCACCAAATTTGCTTCCCTGGGGAGGCTTGGGTCACTAAATTCCTACAGTTACTGTGCAAGCACATTGGCAGACTGAGTTCCATACTTGCAATAAAGTCAAATTCAAATCAAACGCTGTCCAAGAATTTGGATCAATGTTCTCTGAAGACAATAAGTCTTATTTCCACTTCCAATAATGGCACCTACATTGATTAATGGACTGTATAGAGAAGATTGTGTGTGTATATATACACACACACATACACCCACACACACACACACACACACCCACACACACACACACCCTTAGAAGGCAGGTGTTTTAAAGAGGATGAGTAAGAAAAGGAATAGTGCTAGTAAGGTACTGAATTTCCACCTTGCAGTCCATCAGGAGATAAAAGCTCTTTTTCTCCACAGGAATAGCCAGAGTTTGTCCATTTCCCTGTGCTGATGCAGCCAGGCTGACTCTTGGGGGTCTCCAAAGAAAGACAAAGGACTCTGTTCTCTTCATCTCCCACCACTTTGGGAAGAGGAGAATCTGCTTTACTCCAGTGTTAGTAATTGTTAAAAATAGGTAAGAAACTATTGTAAAATAGTTGATAGTTGTTAAGCATGTACTGTTAGTTTGGTTATGGTAAAAGGGGTTTAAAGGGGAGTTGTCAGAAATACGGTACTCACCGTACCATAATACACCAAAGTGCACCACCCCCCAGGCAAACTGAGCCAGCCTGGGCAGAACTATAATGGGCCAATCAAGCGCCTTAAACCTTCATGCAAATGAAGGATCCAAAAAGAAACCAATCCAAACTGACAAAACCAGGATAAAAAAAGGGGTCTTCTGATCCCCTGAACCTGTGCCACTCCACCTGGAATATCGGGGACATTGCTGCTCAGAAGACCCAGTGCCGGCGCTGCAGCATCCTCGATGGAACACTCCTGCTCAGCCCGCGGGCCCCCTTGCTTTAGGCCTTTCTTTTTTATTACAATAAATGCTGAAATCACTTTTAGTACCAGGAGTGTGGTCCCGTTTTTAACAGTAATAATAATGCAACACTTGTACAGTAATGCTGATTTTGTGTCTCTGAAAAAAAAAAAAAAAAAAAAACCTGGAAGACACCCTGCCCTATCCCTGAGCATGACTGTGAGGTGGTATCAATAATCCCAGGGTCCTGGCCATGTCCCTCCTGACTGCTGCAAAAATTAACCTTGTCCTGGCCAGGACCTTGACAGGCATGTGGAATGTGGCCCAAATATGGTAAGAAGAATAAAAATTTTGTCTACAGATCACAAATAGTATATCAAGAAAAAAGGTTTGTTGCATTTCCACTTATGTCCAGCATAGGAAAGAAAATCAGCTTCTGAGAGCTCACAGTTCTATGAAAAATTAACTGAAGCTCATTTTCCTGCTTTGAATAAATTAAATGTCTATATTTCTACTTCCAGTGAAATCAACCATTTAACTAATTGGTTTAAGGCATTATCCTGGTCTCCCTAAATGGCAATGACTGCTCTATTGATTTATGGGCTTCAGCACCAAGCAGGGGAGGGTTAGAATAAAATCAGCTCTGAGCTGTGTCCAGAGAACTCCACTTCCCCTCGGTGGTGGCTGTAGAAATAAGAATTTAAAAAACTCTCATTTTAATAAAACATGAGTGCTATTGCATGAAATAGTACCATGTATTTTCTTATCTCAGAACATAGGATATCTAGTTCTGTTTATCCTTAGCATGAACAAATCTTTGTGAATGCCTGAAAGTCGCATTTTTCCAGTGAAAATATGTACTTGTGGCTAACAGAAGACAAACATCCAAGCAGTGGTTCTATAGATAGAAACGTTCTTTCCTCTAAATGGCTCTAAAAGATAGCTTTGTCCAAAACACACCCTATTTATTACTTATTCTTGAATATTTTTGTTTCCTACCCAACTTAGGGCAAACCTTACCTCTGAGTGATCACTTTTCAAGCAAAACAGTGTTAAATGGAACCACATGCCTTAATGATTTACAGCATACATTATGTGGGCTCATGTTCACTGTCCTCAATAAATAACTATTTTGATTGTATTATAAGATCACCTCCCTTAAACTCTTAAACATTAAATTTGTTATAGCCTCCTCAGTGAGAACAGATTGCTGTCAGTAGCTAAAGACAGTATGCTATTGGCCAAGTCAATATGAAATTTGTCTGGAAGATGGGAATTTTCAGCACTTTCAGAAGGACAAAAGCAGTAAGTTGGTATAGCAGGTTTGTTTACATGCTTCCTCTGCTCTATGTTGGTATTCTGTTTAAATCTTTTCATTAAATATCTGCAACAGGTTTGAGGGAAAGGAGCTCTTAACTTGAAGATCACCCCTACTAATGTAGGCAGGCATATATTTATAGAAGTTGTGGATTTTAAGAGCTCTAGAAGAGAACTTCAAAGGTTTAAGTTTGTGTTTCTTTGTACAAGAAACCTAGCCTAGCCAAAAGAGGTTTGTGAGACATCTGAATCCCAATGAATGGAAGCCAAATCCCAAAAGCTTAGCAAAATCCCTGCATCATTATATTTTGAGTATCTCAACCATCCACAGCAAGCTACATTTTGAATTAGAAAAGTATTTTGTGGGGATCTGTTGGGAAAACACCATTACTATTTTTTTTCGGCTTTTATTTTTAATTTATTTACAATACAATAGATCTTTTTACAGGAGCAGCACTCATTCTTCCCACATGGCCAGATGCAGATTTATAGTACATGAGCCCATCACCCCAGCAACTGTGGTTCTGGTCCATTTGATGAACTGGTTTCTTCTTGCACACTACTCCCATTTGCATCACAACTGCATCCAGGTCTGATTGTCCTGCAGCATCTGTGGCCTGTAGAGTGCCACTTTCCTGCCACAGGAGACATCAGTCATTACCAGCACATGCTTTGCACTAAATGCAGTGATAAATGTAAAGCTTATTATATAAAAAGGAGATTTTGAATTGTAGCTGCTTCTTATGCAGTCAACAGAGATTGGTGCCAATCTCCCTTTGTGATGAGCAATCCCATCATTAAAAAAAATAATTAAGAATACTTCAGACAAGGAGCACAATCTGTTCCTTAGCGTATTCCATATCTCTCCCTTGACTGCAGAGGGAGCCTCCATGTCTGCTTCTAAATGTCTAATGTTAAATGAGTGAAACCCACCCTGAAGTAGTACAGCTGAAGCCAACATAATTACATACAAAGTGTTTTCAGGATCAAGTCCAGAGGTTATTGAGGACTCTGTTATGAAAGGTGCTATTCATCTCAGCATTACAACCTGGAAACAGAGCTGCCACATGTTGGTGTTCCTTGTTGAACAGAATTGCCGTCAGAGTCTGACGGAAAGTTATTTTATTCAAACTAAACTAACAGATTGTTAATTGATTTTGTATATTTCTACTTTCAGTATAAATCATTGATTCAGCTTTATACTAGATTTTATTCAGTTTACATCAGCAGCATTTCTAGATGTGGCTATCCCTGGCTGCCATTCAGTCTTCAGGGCTAGGGCTCAAAAAAATAAAATAACAACAACAGCAAAATAATATCTAAAAAGTTTAACATCATTGAAACCATGTGCATCTATATAAAATGCTGATATATTCTGTGGCTCTATCAGCTGAGAAGACTGTAACTTGACCCGAAATGGGAAGGATCCCAGGGCATTCAAGAGCCAGCATTTCATACTTTGGTTTGGAGAGATAACTTCTGTCTTAGCAAACTACAGACATGAACTGCAATGTGGAATTGGTTTGGTTTGCTGGATTTTAACATTATCTCTTCCAAATTTTCTTCTTTCGGTAAATGAAGACTTGGGACATCGATTGCGATGAGAGCAGAACCTGAGGCCATAGAAAAGAAGCTGCACTGCAGTTGCTGCACTCACAAAATGCTTTTGGAAACAGACATTTACACCAAGGGTATCTGCATGTGAAAAGATGCTGCATCTACCAAGTCAGTGCAAAGCTCCAGGTGCTTTCAGGTCACTGACAAGCTTAAATAAACGACAGCTTTATATTAAAAAGGAAGAATGCAATTTCTACAAATTGGGTACTTTTCAACAATTTTGTTCAGCACAGAAAAATATTATCAGCTTATTTTTTTCCTAGTTAAATAATTATATTGGAAGTAGAAAAAAATAAGGAAACTAAGCTAATAACTTATATATTCTTTCATTTATATCTCTAAAAATATTTCCATAATATACCACTATTTATTAATTATTTCAGTCTCAGCTACTTGGCAGCTACACATTAATGTCAGTTAGATTAGAAGACTTCATTTATGTAGAGAAGTACTTTAAGGCCAAAACTGTGATTTGATCAGTTATCTCAGACTTGACTGAGGAATTTCAGTGGATGATCCCCCAGCTCAACCTTCAACCTCAGGCTGAGCTAGAACAAATACATAAGAAAAAGTGCCAGTCCTGAGCTAACTGGGAGGAAGAGAAATAGCCAAGTAACTAGAAAGAAGATAAATCTCTGGAGAAGTCATTCCCATAGCTAAAAACCATGATCATTATCAAGATAACTGAATTTAGGTGTGTTAGAGCAAATCCCATTGTAGCAGTATGTTTCATCATCCTGATTTTTGGAAGGCAAAGGTTCAACAGCAAATTATTTTGGTACTTGAAGGTCTCTGAACACATGAGACCCAATAGACTATTTACCATACATAAATGTATTGTTGGCAAAACTGAAAAGCAGAGCAGATCCAGATGTATATTGGGGATTTCTGGGTTATGTTTAAACAGGCTAAAAATACCTGATAACTTTAGAGTTTACCTGGGAGTAATTACATGGGAGTACTTACATCTATCCTATATTTGGATGTCATAAAGGATCAAAGAATCACACTGTTCTATTTTTGAAGCTCTTGGCTGAGAAATAATAATAAGAAAAAAACATGATTAAGAATGTATTTCAATAGAAAATAATAAAACACAAATAAAATAGAATGAGGGAGACAAATTAAGTGACTGGTCACAATAGAAGCATCTGCAAGGCCATAAAAAGCTCAAATATATAACTGAGCTGTAACTTATGTGACCAAGGGACAGAAGGCTGATCCAGCTTCCTACATTCTTCCAAGATGTATCTTGTAACACTGAGGATTGCTGCCAGAATTCCTCTGTATAGCAGCCCTCTTCTAGAGAAGACCAAAAATAAGATAAAGGAGGAATATTCTCATTAAATAAGGCATTTTGAAAAATACTGGTAAAAGTACACTTTTGTTTCCTCACTTCCTATTTTGCAGCTTGTGACCTCTTCTGTTCCTCTCTTTGGGATATGCCTTGGTCATGCAGAAAGATCAACCATGCAAGTACAAGCCAAAAGTAAGACATTAATTATGATCCAGTCACCTGAGACTCCCAATTAGTCCAAGAAGGGAAACAGGCACCTCCAAAGAATGATCCTGCTCTAGAAAGGTCAGATGACTTCTCCTTTGGGGAAGCCCCCCAAAGGCAGAGCATGGTGACTAGTTCATTGTCTGAACTTTAATCTGCAGATATGTCAAGTCAGGTGAGGTGACTCTCACCCATAACTAACCCACGGGGGATGTTTGTCTCTATAGTGCCATTCTTCTTATCACCTTTGATGGTCAGTTCATGGTTGCTGATTAAAATCTGGTGTAGCTCAGGAAAAGAATGGATTTTTCTGTGCATTTGTATAATATCTGATAAATGGATCTAACTCTTTCTGAAGTCTTTAGTTATGGTACCAATATTGATGTTTTACATATAAATTGACTAAACACAGGTTGATCTGGCAATTGCTTTAAAGAACAGAGGGGAAATTTTCCCCTGTATATTTTACTGGCATGAGAAAGTTAAAAAGCAGTGTGTGCCTTTGTTGATTAATGTTGTGTTCAATTCTTTCATTAACATAAAATGGGGATTTTTTAAATTTAAATTGTACTAATATATAACTTTAGAGATCACTGAGGAATTACATTCATGCTGTTTCATTATTAGGTGCTAACTCAAGCATAAGTTGGGGAGGTTTAATGCAATTCTGTCATTTAAATTGTGAAGGCTGTCAGTCTAACTTATCAAACTCTTTCTTCTGGTTTTAGTCAGAAAGAAATCCAGTCTTCTGACATTGATGGCAAAAGGTTCATCCCAAATTCAAAAGCCAGAATACAAGAGCATGACTCTATCATGCTATCAACATCAAACAGCAATAAGGATACCCACTTACCAAAAAACTTTCATAAACTGTAGGCTCACACCTTTATTATCAATGAACAAACCCAGAGTAGTAATGTGTCTAAAACCTTAGGAAGTTTCACTGCAAAAAGAGGGATCAGTCGGCCTCACGAATATTCACAAGCCTTTAGCTTCTGGAGCAGAACTAAGTGCCCAGGTTGGTCCCAATGTTATTTGCTTTTATTTTCTATGGAATGAATTTTAATACCATTTTCTTGGCCTGCAAAGCCTGTTTGGAACTTCAGTCTTTGATATTTTTATTCATCCCTTACACATAACATCATTCATCTGCCTGGTTTTATAAGATGTTGGCTGTCTGAAAGCACAAAAGCTGTTTCTTTTGGCAACATTGTTCAGGATCTCAGTTTCAAAAGAAGACCATAGCTAAGGAATATGTACTTTGTGTACATGTAACACAGTATTTTACTTTTCTAAAAACCCAGCAAATTTACATTGCAGGTGCAAGTTGTCAAAACTTGTGGTTCTTTCGATTCAGCCCAGAGCCATAACTGTGTCCATATTTTTATGATATACCAGTTGCATGCTCTAATTGTAAATTATATGCACACTGTTCATTTGATGGCCTTTTCTTTGTGTTTATTGACTCCAGAATTAAAATATAAAGGCAAACAGACTTGGCAAGGATCTAGGTGGTTTTTGGAGTGATCTGAAGCCACTCACTCCTGGTTTTCGTGGTGCTTGTGGCAGAAATGGGTTCTGTGCTCATGGCTTTATGGCATATCTTTGGATGCCTATGCAGGCACACATTCTTCATATTCCAAAACCGTTGGCTTGGAATTCACTGAAAAATATCGAAGCCTTGTTTTGTGATACCACACCACTGACGAGGCAAAATCCAAACCATGAATCAAAATGGTATTTTTGTAATGGACAATGCCCATTAGTTCCGCTCCTTTCATATGTGGCCATCAGAATCAAAGTCCTGTGCATCAAGAGAAGCAGCTCATGCACGTCAGACTTATTTCTGGGATAGAACAATGAGAGGTTTTGCAAACCCTACACACACACACAAAAAAAAAAAGTAGCAGCAGAAGTTATTATAATAATATTTCAATGCAAAACCAAACATGCATAGAAATAACAAAGGAAGATCACTCTGGGAACAGAATTTTATGTTTTGCTTTCATCTGGAGACAATCAGAAGATCCAGATTTTTATCCTAATCCACAGGAAAAACCACCAGAAAACCAGAACAATTACAGAGATGCAATCTGTAGCACTCTGTAGTTTTTCAATCTAGGACATGGGTTTTTTTTTTCCTTAACTCCATTTCTGAAAGATCTATGCTGCAGCAGGGGCTGCAATGGGAAAAGTGGCAAATAGCAGTGAAGGTGAGGAAGGAGGACGTGTGGGAGAACAAACTGGGTGAAAAGGAGGTAAGCTGGGGATGCACAAACACCTCTGCCAAATTTAGAAGGACTAGCTGAAGAGCCCAGCTGTGGGAAGGAGCATCTGGACAGAGATGAAGGTGGGAATTTCTGCCTGAAATCACCATGAGCCCCTCTCAGGGCTGCTGCAGGAATTTGTCTGTGTCAAGACCTCTACATGGCACTCACTCACCAAAGGACCTCAGGATTTTTTATTTTTTTAAGCAGGAAACACCCATAGCCCCAGAATGTCACTGTTATTCCTGGGTAGTCCAAAGGGGAAATGGGCAGGTTAGAAGTCTGCAAAGCAATTAAGGCAAGATAGAAACCACCAGGGAAAATTCCCAGAGCCAGCCAAATTTTACTACTCCCCTGCAAAACAAGGGAGGTTTGACTTGTGAATATCAGATCCCATGAGTCACTGGATGGGTTCTTCAACTGCTAATCTCAGTTTTGGGGAATTACTCTTAAAGTTTTGAGTAGTCACATCTTCAGGTTAGGAGAAACAGCAGATTCTTTTCTCAGGATCAGCCACTTAATTAAACACAGAATATCTACTCAGTTACAGACATCCAGACCCACTGACCTCAAATTTTTAGTCTCACAGAATTCCTTTAAAGTGCAGCATCCTGTCCATGAACACTCAAGAAGAAAAATGTGATAGAATTTACAACTGTCATATTACATATGTTCTCCAAAGAACAGATAATCTTCTGGCAGACATAAACTCACCAATTTGTGAAGGAAACTGTAGTACAGAAACCTCCCGTATTTTTCTTAACTGATATCCCACAATGGCACTCACATTTTTCATAACATGATATATATGAGAGGTATATATATATATAAACATTATATAAATCTATATAATAATATATAAAAATGTATATAATTCTATATATTAAAACATTATATAAATGTATTGAAATATAATGTGTGAAAGTAGGCTTAAGGTTCAGTTCTACCATTTTTCAAGGAGAGCACCATTCATAAATGGCATCTATTTTTCTAAGCAGATCTTCTCTTCTAGCAGATTATTTTGCATGTGTCCTTTAGAGGACTCTTTGCACCTTCCTCCAGTACTTGAAAAAAAGTGGCATTTGCAGGAGCAAGGATGAGGAAAAGAAAAGATTTGGTTTTACTTTGAATGGTTGGTCTCTTTTTTCATTTCTGGAACCAGAAAGAGGGATTTTAAGTAGCTGCTGTAGCTTCTCATATTTGATTAAAGCAAATATATTTTTTCATTTAAAAAAAAAAAGGCAAATATTTGTAATTTGTCACTCTTTTTTCATTTCAAGTCTTTCTGCTGACATAAACAATAGACTTCTCAGAGAGGGTTTTTTAATTGCATTTTTGGTATACCAGGTAGCTCTGCTAATTTCTCTGTGTGTGTGTTTTATTATGTCACTTTGCCCTGTCCATGACTTTTATGCTTTGTTATTTTCTGTATCTGGTATAGCAAAATACTCCAAAACAAATACTGGTGTGGCTTAGTGAAGAGTCACTTGTGAGCCATTGAAATTAACAATAACTGTAAAAATTTTTTGGTTACGGGAGGTTTTTTGACTAAGGACTCAAACCTTCGTTCCTGCTTTTTCTTTATGAATAGGACTTTTTTTTTTTTTCCTGTCTCTATGTGTTACACACTAAATTTGCAGCTCAGTTCAATAGCAGATCCTTGGCTGATGCAGCGGCCCTGACCTCAGTGAAGCTGTGCTGAAACATTGCAGTGGACTGAAAATATGAACTCTTGTGAATTGCACAATATCCTACCACTTACGCCAAGTAATGCAGTCTGTTTTCTCAAAAAAGAACAAGTGGTGAAATAAGTTATTAAAATAAAATTATAAATTACTCATTTTCCATTGGAGGAGTGGGTTAGAGCTGAAGTATATTGAACATGTTGGTCTTCTATGTATAGCAGCCATAACTTCAGAATCTTGGTTTCAATACAGAATGGTTAATTTGTGCTAGGTGTGGGCAGACCCCACTTGACATGTCAAGTGAAAGCAGTAAAATCCTTTAAAAGTGTCAACATTTTGCAGTGAGAGGGGTTTTGGCTGAGGTTCATTTAGGGTCTGTTTTCAGAATAAATTAAAACATGAACTTCAAAAGCATTTTTACCTTGACAAACATTAATTTCCCCAAGATGGTTTTTTGCCTTTGGCTTTTCATCCTCATTATTGAGTTGGAATTCTACACAGACCCTCACAAAGCTATGAGTAGAGACAGTCAATTATGAAATATCAACAGTGTTTACAACATATTGCTTCTCCCGTTGCTGAAGTGTTCACAGACATAATAATTTTTGTTCCATACCAGTTTGATCCTATCTTAGCTTCTCTTCTGTTTGTAAGACAAATCCACACCATCATCTCAGTTTTGCCTTTTGTCATTTTATTCTTCTACTATCAAACATTCACATGTGTGTAAGATTCAGCATTTCTGCTGTATATTGTCACATAATTAATGAGAATAAAATTCTGTGTAACATACAAAAGTTTTCTAAAATATTTTTGGACACTTAAACCACTGTCCTGATTGATAATCCTGACTGGACAAGCAGCTGTGAGAGGGAAGGACACACACAAGACACCCTGCATGTTATGGTCATCACAACCTGGTGTTATCAGCTGCTGACCTGCCTGACTAAAGGAACTGCACCAAGCACTTTTCATGGATAGATATGTTTCCATTCCACTGTCTGTCTCTATTACTTAAAGGGAGAAAGAAACTGCATATATTTATCCTGCTGTGCACTACCAAAATGCAGAAATTCAAGTAGAGACTTGCTGAGAAGCCTTGCAAACTTGTGTCTTTCATTCCAAATAAAATAATGTGTAAAACTATACAAAACAAATTAAATTATATATGGATGGTTTGTCATTTTTCAGCCAGTGGGAGCTCTTTTCTTTATAGCAAAAGATGGAGTTAAAAAGGTTTCTTGAATATCTCAACATATACATTTTGAAATGTTCTAAATAGCCCTCCCCAGTGCCTCACTAATTTTAAGATTGTCTTACCCTTTAAGTGACCTGATCGTAATCACTTATGCAGCCAACTAATTCCCTGACTTGTTCATTAAGATTATTATTGAAAATATTCATTATGTGTGAGCACAATGAGAACAGGACAAGTTCTTGGCTCACTGTTAATAAAAGATAAGTTTCTTTTTTACCTTGAAAGGGAAAAATAAAAGACTATTATTTCTCAATGTAAGCCTGTAAGAAAGATGATTTTTGAATATCTTAAATGTATGCACATAAAAAACATGTAATTCCTCCATATGAAAAGGAATCTGTGAAGGAATTGTACTCTAGGGCATGAGTTGTTGAGTATATCAACTAAATTAAAATAAACCATAGGAAAATTATGGGATAAAAGACAAAGCAAGCTCTTCAACCTTTGGGAAACTGAGCAAATCAGGCAGGAAGTTTTGTATATACGGAACTATACAAGATATCATTTAAATCACTATAATTACAGGAGTTGATGCCCTGTGGAATAAACTTCTTCAGGACGTTTGTTTTTAAGACTTAAACCTGATATAAATGAGTTCGGTTGAAGTTTTTAAGGTTCAAGCAACAACTGAAAGGTGAAAAATCCATGGTAGAAGGCTTGGCTACTATTATAAGGATAGCTATATATCTACCTGCATATAGATATAGTTATGAGGCTAACTATGCACTAAATGTGTTAAAGGGTGTTGCTGGACCTGAACAGAACTTTGAGCAGCCCTGAATTCAGTTTCCAGATTCCTTGCATTTTTATTATTACTTTTTATGTGATTACATATGTGCTAGTTACAAAATTCTGTGAAATCCTGTGCCAAAACTAACATGCAAGATGAAAAATCATAGCAGATTACAGAGGACATTTTTTAATGCATTGAGAAATGAAATGTTCATTTCTTTAGATCAAAGAATCTCCTGCTGGAAGCAACATAACATTGTATTTAAATATATCACTGTTGCTAAAACAGCCTTTTTAGATGAAAAAGTGCTGACAACGTTTTTTATAACCATTTCTACACATGATAAATGTCTCTCATATGCAAATCATCTCCATCATTTTCTTCTGTCAAGGAGGAGAATAAATTGTCCGTACAATGTTCTCCAAAATGATTTCTTGGATTGATTTTGCTTGTTCTGTTTGTTGAATAGGTAAGTAAAATGTTTTTATTTTCAGAACAAGCAATGTTTGTGGTGTTGTTCAGTTCTTTTCTCATCAGGTTTGCACTTGGTAACAGCAGGAGCTGAGTTGTCTCTGGATGGAGTAACAGGTTAAGATTGGAGAATTTCTATGAGAAAGTGTTTGGGAGAGGTTTGAGGGTGGTGGGACTAGCTCTGGCAGTCAGAAAGTGTGAAGGACAGGAGAGAGTTGGCTACTAGCTTTGCCCCTTCTAATTTCTTAGTGTAGCCTCAGGAATTCAGGAAACATTCTCTGTTTTTGGAAAAAAAAATTAAAAATAACCTAGGTTTTGTTAGAAAAAAATTTAGAAAAAACTTTCTCCATGTTTCCAATTGGCAGGACGTTTTGAAAATAAATATTTCCATTTGATTTAGAAAGATAACAGATTTTCTTTAAGAAAATCCTCTAACATTTATCTCCCCATGATTTAATTAACCTTATAGATAATTATAACAAAAACACAAACAGGTTGTACAGAAAATTACATTCCACTTGCTGCTCAAATGAATAGTGCTGTATTTCATACAAAATCAGTTTTAATCTCAGAAGAAGGGAATTTGCAACCTAGAAAATATGGAGTGTGTGGGCAGGCACCAGTATTGCATTTATTGATCTGTTATGGAGCTGGACAAGCTGTAAGCAAGTCTGTTGGGTCAGACCATGCAGGTGAGGCAGGCAAAACCAGAGGATGAAGTCATGCTGGAGGGTGGAGGCCTGAGTTCAGCACCTTGCTCCTGGACATCCTCAAAATAGACACTTCCTGACACAGAATTGCAAATTCTTGGACTGCTCCTAAGCTGACCTGTAGCTCTGCAGCACAGAAGACACTGCAGTGTTTCAAATCAAAGACCCCTGAACAGTTCACCATAGATGACAGTCAGCCTGGGCCTCAGTTATCTTTCCCCAGTAAACAAGATTTGGGAGATGTCTGGGGGGTGCTTAAATCCCACTCTCACGTGGAGTTAGGACAGGCTAAGATTTACACTCAGTTCAGGAACCTTCTTCTCTGGAGTTTCTCAGTTCAGATGTCACATGGGAGTTATGTGGAATAATCACAAAGGATAACGTGTGGGAGACTAATGTCCATCTTTTTATTCCCTGCTGAGAAAAAGGATCTGCTCTGATGAGCAAAAGCCTGATGCAGCCACTTGGACTCAGCCTGTAGGAGTTATTTTATGTCCATTAATAACAGAAAAAGCAGCATGATGCTGTAATTTCATCACAGACACCTTAATCTCTTAATCTAGGCACTTATATTATCTACAGGGTTTGGTGGCATTTTGATGAATGTCAGTGGCACCTAAAAGATGGCTTGGGCTCCCTAATGCAGATCCCTGCCAGGTCTTTGTAGCTGTGAGTACTAATTTAAGGCAAGCTCTTCCTGTTTCAAGTAGGATAGGCACTTTCCTGGCACAGTTTTTCAATCTGAGTATGTGCTTCCTTATATTCATTTAAGGATAAAATGACCTGCTCTTAGAAATTTGCTTTAAAGTTTTGAAGCTTGAATGGTTCATATATATGGTTATAAATAAGACTTGGAAAAAATAAAGGAAAAATTATTAACATCTGAAATTAAGTCATATTTCTCACACAGAAAACTTTCCATAGAGCTGGATTAGGTCAAGCATGGGGCAGCTGTACTCAAGTTTAAGGAGAAGGGAATACTGCTTATACAAGAATGAAATCTGTTTTGAGCAAGAGATCAGTTTGTAGCTTTACAAATGTGCTTAACTTCAGAAATGTTACATGTGGTTACTTCATAGCTCCACACTCTCAAGACACTTTCTTTTGTTCATGGCTTCAAAGCTGAATGCACTGTTAGAGCACCGAGATTCAAGCACCAGGTGAGGTGGCTCATGCTGGAGCACTGGACCCATAAACTGTTACAGTTCAGTGGTCAGGGCAAGCCAGTTGTTCCAGGGATTCAAAAATGGGACTTCAGAAGGCCTACTCCCTTTGACACATGCTAGCAAGTTTGGGAAGGAGAGGAGGAAAGTTTTCTAAATGACCAGCTTCCTGCACTGGCATCAGTGCACAGTGGCCATCTGTGCAGTCTGGCTCCCGACACGTCTGCCCAAAGGACCCACACCCAGGCTTCGTTCTGCTGAATTCACAGGCTGGGTTAAACTGCCATAGAAACTACCAGGGAGTCAGGATTTGAAGTCTGCTTTTGAATTTTTCCCTGCTTAAGTTTCATCCTTCATACCTTATCTGAATAGGAAGGCATCTTCTGGTTTAAGACATTGAACACCACATCCAAATAAAAAAAACAACTTCACAGGAGCTCAGAACAAACAGTCCTGGAACAGCCCAAGGGCCCATCTGTATCAGTGTCTGGTCTCTAACAATGGTGATCACAGCAAAATAAATGCAGGCAAGTGGTATTTTTATGCAGGAACACACTTGAACAAACCCTGCCAAAGACTTCATTTGAAGCTAAAATGGCCTCCTCAAGTCTGAGGTGGTGTCTTCATGTGAGAAAACCTACCCCAGTCCCTTCCTTTCATGAATTGGTCAGTTATGCCTTTTGATCTGATTGTCCACAACATTTCATGAGTTCTATAGTTTAATTATATGTTAATAGATACCTCCCTCTGGTTGCTGGAACACTCATTCTGCATAGTATTTGATGCCCATGTGCCATGAAACTCATGCTAACTTGCCAGCAGTCACTCCCTCTTCTCCTTTTCTCATACTACGTATATTTTGAGGGTTTTCTGCAGTTTTTAAGTAACTTTATGAGTACCAGGTGTGTACCACCAAAAAAAAATGGTTTATGGTATTTACACCTTACAGACATGAAGCATTCTTTCAGCTGCTTTCAAGTAGACAATAAATCAGAGACTATGAGCAAGTAAGTAGAGATCATGGAAAAGGAACTTAAAAAACTAGATTTTATTTTTTTCAGATAAGGTAGGTTTACAAATGGATCTAGAATGTGCAGAATGTGCACTTTGCAGGTGGATTTAAGACAGAGGTACTTTTAAATATTAAAAAAAAAAAATCCTTCACGGTAAAGAAATACATTAAAGTGTCATATCAGTAAAACCTTTCAGTGTTGCTTATTTCTCTTAAGTCAATGAAGTTTGGGCCAGATTCCTAATTATATATTTTTCTGGTATAACATTTTAAGAACACATTTCTGTCAGATTAAAACTGATACAATGATTATTAGTCTCCATATCTATTTTTAAGTCATATAAATTTAATCTAGCCAGTGTATACTTAGGTCATGATTTCTCCGTATTTAATTCACAATCCTCTTATGGTGCTGTTGTGAGACCCCACCTGGAGTGCTGCAGCCAGTTCTGGGGCTCTCAGTACAGCAAAGATGATCCTGTTGGAATGGGTCCAGAGGGGAGCCAGAAAAATGGTCACAGGGGGGGAGCACCTCTCCTGTGAAGAAAGGCTGGGCTGTTCAGAAGAGAAGAAGAGGCTCGAGGAAGACCTTAGTGCAGGTCTGTAGTGACAGGATAAAGGGAAATGGCTTTAAGATGAAAGAGGGTAGATAAAGACTAGATATTAAGAATAAATTATGTTTGTCCTGAGAGGGTGGTGACAGGCTGCCCAGAGAAGTTGAGGCTGCACCACCCTGGAAGTGTCTGAGGCCAGGCTGGATGAGGGTTTGAGCAACCTGGTCTAGTGAAAGGTGTTGGAATGAGATGATCTTTAAGGTCACTTCCAACCCAAATGATTCTGTGATTCTGAGCTCCCTGTTTTCTCTAGTGAAGAGGCAATAGTTCAGAAGGTGCTAAATAAAGGCCTGCCTTGCATTTATTTTTGACAAAAGTAATTGAAAGTCTAAACAACTATTTTTGTGTTCTGCAGGGTAGTTACTCCTCTTTCTGACTTACCTATTGATATCTCCTGTTATGTGCTCATCATCCAAATAACCCAGTGAAGCAAATGACAGTTCAACCTAGGGGTTTGAAGGCGGAGTTTTAGCCTTAGAAATGTGTTTATTTTAGGAGTTCCATAGAAAATCTAAATTGTTTTATTTCTAGCACTGGATATGCAAAAGTAGAAAGAGAGAGAATTTAGTCTGGAAATTCAGATGCCTGTAAGAAATACAACTACTTTACTATGTTATATTCCATTACATCATCTGAAAGTTCATTTTTCCTTCACACAGCGTGCTCTTGCAAAACACAATTGGTATACACAGCTTTTGCATGCAGATTTCTATTAAACCTTCATAAAACAGGTTTGTTTATGGAGTGCCTTTGAATCTCTCTTTAACTACAAAGCTTGTCAGTCTCTGTTCCAGCACAGCCTTAGCCTCAGGAGTAATGGCATTAGCTCTAATTATTACAAAATAAGTCCCTATCAATCTTTTCAAGAACTAATTAACAGCTTTGTTATGTAAAAAATGTCTGCTTCCATCAGATAAAGGGAGAATGCAGATAAAGCTGTGAAATGCAGAAGTCATGCTGCAGCATGGGAGAGTTATCTATTTCAGTGAGGATGATTGCTACAGCCTGAAAGTCTTCATGGAGAGGATTATATGTGTTCAAACCCACTGCCTTTCCAGTTTCACAGACAGAGGACATGCTCTGATGTGCAAAGGCAACTGGACCATTTTATGAAAGGAACATACCTTTGTTAACTTTTTCCACTCAAGAAGTTTCAAGTCTGTGAACAGTGTTGTCCGTCAGTGCTATAAAATAAACTTTGAAACAGATTGGAGGCCATGTTTTTACTTACTCATTTGAATGTTTTTTTAATTTAATGTTCTTAAAATGCTCCAAGAGGTGCTATGTCCCAGTGCACCACTGTGTTGGCATACTTGCATTTTCAGATGCTAAAGGAAGTATCAAAATAATGGGAAACAATGCTTATTTCCCAGAATGTTCTTTTAAACTGTGTTGCCATCCTGTAAACCAGCTATAACTGGAGGGTTTTCATGCTTCCTTACTAATCTTTCTCATTTGAACTGATAAGTTTCATGCTTATTAGTTTTGTAAAACTGAATATAGGCCTCTCTTCTAGGATTTTTTTTTTTTTTTTGAGTAGTCTGGACTCAAAGCAGTAGCTCAAATGTAGGAATTTAAGTGTTATTTGAGGTGCTCTAATACATATCTGCATATGCTGCTACTACAATGGCAACCTCAGCACATAGTTTCACAAGTAGGGATATACATATAGATGTCCAAATTTAGGTTTAGTCCATGAGCTGAATCTCATTCTGAAAGACAAAACAATTAGCTTTGCCTAGATTTTATCCCAAGTTTTCCAGCTTGTAAACATAACTACCCAGTTATCCTAAGCCCTGAAGTATAGGACATGAAGTAAGGATATCGAGTAAGCATCCCAACAGTTCAGATAGCACATAAGACCACATAAGTGGTCATGTTCTTTTTTTATCACAGAGAATTGCCACTGAATTGTCTGCTACAGAAGGAGAGAGTTTCAGTTGTAGAGGAAAAAACAGTGGAGTTCTCAGCACTCAATAAGAACATGGAATGGGAAACAAGCAGCTTAGATAATAATTTAACTCTTGGCTAAAATGCCAAACTACAACATTTTGTAACCATTCTCATGGCAAATTGGCATCTCTACACGTTTCACAATGGTAGGGTGTTTTGCTAGCAAGAACACTACTGTTGCCAAAGTAGCCTGATCAGTGTATTAATAAACAGATTGGAAAATGTGTGAAGAAAATTTGATCCTACCTACAGATGCATATTGAACATTTCCAGGGAAAGTCAATGCTGCTATTACATATTGCAGCATATGTGCAGATTTGTCACAGGAAACCTGTGAGACATATTCACCTGAGGAGCAGCAAGGCTGTTGTCAGGCACACAAAACTCTCAGGAATGAAAATGGCAGGGAGATGTTTGCTATGACTGAGTGCTACTCAGCTTCACTTTGCCAGGCTGGACAATCTGGAAACAATTCTGAGTGTCCATCCATAGAAATGAGTGCTCTGCTGCCATGCTGACCCAGCTGGCATGGGGTTTTGTGAGTGGAATACCCAAGCTCTATCCCTAACACCATCCAGGTGGTACTGCCAAAACATCCATCTGCCTTTTCTCTGCCACACACTTCAAAATCATTCCATGTGTTTTTCAGAACTTTCCTTCTCAGTGTGCAGAAGATCCAAGATTCCAGCTCTTTTGGCCACTGTGATGCAATTTCAGAGTGATGATGCTAAAGAACAGACTTTTTCTGACAAGTAAAAGTACTCACAGAGCAACTGGAAGTGGAGGTCATGAATAAAGTCATAGGATCCCGAACAGTTTGAACAAAGAGTATTTCTGGGAGATGTTGCTGATATGAAGGGAAGCGTTGAGGTAGCCCATGTTCTTTGTTAGCTACTTTTGTGATAGTAGTATAGTCCTTTAGGTTCTTTATCACATCTGTACTTTATACAGTTTATCTCTGCTACTCCTGATCACATTATATTGAAATGGCTGTTTGTTTTTTCCTGTGATGCAAAAAACAGTTAAGTATCAAAAACATTACCCAGCGTTAGGTCGCAGGAAGACATCTACTCACACAGTGCTGAGTTAAACTGTGGTGTCATGGTGTTAGACTGTCATGCTGTGGTGGATGTCAAAAGCCTACAGGAATTAAAGATTAAACAAATGGGAAAAAATCATAAAAATCAGGTTTATATTAGGAAGTCTATTACAGAAAAGTGATATCACAATAAAGAAGTTCTTTGTCATGTTCAGGTGGAGCTTTCTGTGTTCCAGTTTCTGCCTGTTGCCTCTTGTCCTGTTGTTTGGAACCACTGAGGAGAGCCTGACTCCATCCTCTTCATCCCTTCAGCTACAGGCATTGATGAGGTCATGTTTCAGTCATCTCTTCTCCAGCCTGAACAAGCCCAGCTCCCTCAGCCTTTCCTTAAGCTTTGCTCCCTTTCCACAGCCACTGGTGACATGAGATGCATCCAAAGGTGGTGAAAAAGGCTGTCCAGGTGATCATGGAGCAGTTCTACACCCACCTCCCACAGCAGCCATGCGAGTATGAGGACACTGTCATCATCCCCACAGGGAGCTGTGCAACACGGGGTCAGACCCACCTGAGATGTGCATCCCTCTGCTGCAGGAAATGCTGCAGAGGGATTTGTACTTTCACACAACACTCATGATGCAGTATTCCCTGATTTATTCTTCAGTCTGTTCCCACAGGTGGAGAAATAAGGAAAAGTACTTTTCAGACAGAATGATCGCTATGGGGATATGGGTTTGTCAGTGGGATCCCAGTGCACATTTGGGATTTTCTGTAGCAACACAAACAACAAACATAGAACTTAAATTCAAATTCACCCTCTCTAGGCTCTTCTTCCAACAGAAGATCCAATACAAAACAGAATTTTTCTGAAATATTTAGTGTCTGTCTTGTTTTATTTAAAAAATCCAAGTATGAACTGTTCAGTCCCAAGAGATGATTTTTGTGATGAAACTTGCCCATGTGCCTACAAACAAATCCGGTAACTCTCGTGTCTCATTTCATGCTTCCCAAAAGTGACAATGTAACAAACTGCTGTGTTAATACCATTATAAATTAAAATCATGTTTAGCAATCCAGGACATACTTGCTAAGAACAATTAAAACAAACCACTTTGTACAAAGCAGTGGCAGCTTTAATGTTCAATGAATTCAGTCCTCATCAGAATTATTCCTTTACTGTCCAACAGTTTTCTTACTAGCCTCAAATGCTAGAGGATGAGATGCCTTCCTCTTTTAAAAATGTATACAACTATATATTGTTGCTCATTATGCATATTAGAGATTCCCTTTCTTTTGGTAGATATGTATATCCAGAATGTGCTTGAGTGAAAATAAAAAATAACAAAATTATTTAAGCTATTACATTAATACTGAAATTTTACATGTCAGTACTTTTTTGACAGCTTCATGAAAACTGATATCTACATTACCATGAAGATTTTTATCACCTTTAATTGTTTTAACCTTTTTTCACTATTCCTAGTGATGGATTGAAATACAAAGAAATAACAAAGGACTTCTGGGAAATATTAAATAAATCACTAATTTTAAATCCTTTTTCTTTGTCTCTATTTGATTTGATAAAAAGCATGAAAAAAAAATTGTGGACTATAAAAAGTATTTGAATGTGCAAACTCTCACTGTAAGAACATCAGCTAAAATTATCAAAGTTTGATACAGAAATATGGGAGCTCACATTAGATTTCAAGCTGGCTCATTCAGAAATTTGAGTCTAATGTCTAGGGACTATAATGTACTTTTAAGCATTTTTGACTATTCACAGAGGACTGGTTCTCTGCAACATTTGCTTCCACAGAACAACAGAGTCAGCAGAATACTCATATGTGCAAGCATCCAGAGAAAATGTTTGAAAAATGACATTTTGATGTGAAAATAGAAAAGTAATAATACCCCCTCCCCAACATAGTCATATGTGAAGAAATTCATAGATCACCAAGTGTAGATGCAAGGGAGGTTGGAGATGTCCAACCAAGAAAACTTTTATAGTGGAATGATTTATTTTTAATAAATTGCTTCTGCATAGAATTTTCTCTTATAAGTTGTAGAGGCTGCCCAAAAAGATTGAAATTGCAAGTAAAGCTAAGTTGTGCAAGCAGAATGAGGGAGAAAAGAGGTGTCAGCAATTGACTGTAAGCTCTTGTAAATCTCTTTAGTTCCACTCAGCTCAACTGACCCAAGTGAGTGCATGCCAGCCAAGGGAGTTGCTCTATGGTTATAAAAAGTGTGAAGAGATAATGAAAGTCAATCTATCTGGTGTCTAAGTCTCTTTGTTACTCTTCAAAAATCCATCTGCTGCCTCTGCATGATGTCCTATTATAGTGGCTATTATGTATTCTGCGTGGCTAATTGATTAGCTCTAATCTAACACCAGTTGCCCTAAAGCAGATTAATATAATTATTTCATTTTCACTGCAGCACTGATTTTGTTCAGTTTTTAATTCTTGTATATGACTCCTGTGAAACCAAGTATCTACATATTCCACCCAGGTGACCTCATACCTGGCATCACACATATTTCAAGGGCAGTGAAGGTGGGTGATGTCCTTAAATCCTTTCTGTCTTCCACTAAAATGGACTTCTATAATAAATCTTATTCCATATGAACAGTAATGTTTAGAATCAGAAATAAAAGACTGCTCTGGGATCCAAACAACTTAACAAGAGTTAAAATGGCCAGGAGTGTGTGGCAGCTCCTGATTCCCCAGTGCAAGAAGACATGTGCTTTGCTCCCCTAGAGCAGATCAGGAGACGAGTCATCATCAGGAAAAAAACAAACTGAATAAATCAAAGTTACTATTGTGATGGCTTGGAAAGTGCCTCCCTGGTCTGTTTTATCTGTATCTGTCCTCAAGTGGGCTTAAAGAACCAAATCAGAAGTTTTCTAAGAAAATAACGTAGGATATTTTGAGGGGAGAAAATGTCTCTACATTGATACCAAATGCTTGTGAACATGTATCATTTTCAGCAATGTATTTGTAAGGAGGGTGAAGTATCTGATTAGAAGAATGCAGCCTGTCATGGTTAGGGCATCCATCAGAGGTAATTGTCAAAAGTAATTCCATAGTTAAATCATCAGAGGTCCATCAGTGTAAACAAAAGTAAAAATAGCACAAGTGGGCTTTATTCTGTATATTGTAAAAAGAGAATATCTATGGTCTTCTTCTGAATGTAACTTGCTCATATTGCATTTTCACTAATGCCCACATCTAATTTATGCCCTCTTTTGCATCACTGCTGACAATGATCTAAAGACCTCTTTAGTGATGTAGCTGACTACACAATTTCCAGTTTCATATGACAAGAATCCTTCATCTTCCAGTTCACTAACTGTAGTCTTTTGGGTTTTGTCAATTTATAATATCATTTTAGTCTTACTTATACCAGATGTAGATTGAAAATTCAGAAATACCCTATAACAGATATACGCCAAGGCTAATGGAATCTGAGTCACAAAAAGAGTTTGTTTTCCACCAAGGTTTCACATAAAGATTTGTTGTATTGATTCCTTTTTAAAATAAACTAGTTATCTGGGAATCCTGTCATTCTCTGCTGTTAAAAAAAAAAAAAAAAAGGAAAGAGAAGAAAAGGCCATTATAATCTTAATGGCATTACTTAAGGCTTGAAGAAAATTTTGAAGAAAAGGAGTAATAAATTCAAAACAAAATTAATTAAGGAAAAAAAGTCAAATGAAAATATGATAAAACCACAGATTGTCCCACATATTTCTATTAAGGATACTCAATCTCCCTTTGATAAAACACTTCAATTTCTCATGAGGAAAAATGCAGTAAATATCTAGACTTCAGTAAAGTTTTTGGGACTGGGTCACAGGAAATTTCTTGGGCTGGAGACAACTAATACAAGAACTGGAACTTGGCTGAAGGAATGTTTAAATGGAAGATGACAAACTGTACCTAAACAAGAAGCCTTGGATCGCATGGACATTGCAGTGGGATTTCTCAAGGATCAGACCTGGACTAACTTAATGTAATGTTTTCATTATGACTTTGGCACAGAAATCCAGAAGTGAGTTAATAAAACATGACAACACAGCATTTGAAGTCATTGTCATTGTAGTGAAAGATGGGGATGCCATAAAGAAAGAATTGGAAAGCCTTTTGTTAGCGAGATAGAAATGGGAGAAAATTCCATGCCATGAAAAGTGAGAAGAATGATTTAGGCAGTAATAAAACTTTCTGCTGGAGGGGTTGGATGCTGAAGGTTTGAAAGCAGCAAGGAAGAGAAGCAGAATGCAGAGTAGAAACTCACAGCATGACTGTGAGCTGCTGGTGCTGCAGAGCTGTATGAAGGCACATGGGATCCACAGAGAATGGGGGAAAAGTGTCTGGGTGCAAGGTCATGGCCAGACTTCATCTGGAGCAGTGCATGCATTCTGATACTCAGACACTGGAAAGAGGGATTAACTGGGGGAAAATGCCAGGCAGCACCATAATATAGAAGTAATTTGAATACTTCTAAGTACTATTCTATTATAGAATAATAGAATCTTAGAAAGGTTTGGTATGGAAGGTTTTTCTTAAAGATTGTCTAGCTCCAACCCCCCTGACATGGATACAACTATGGTTTGTTCTTTATTGTGACAGAGCTGAGTCCTGTGATTTAGCCTTGCTGCCTCTGCAGAGGCATGGCCAGGTGAGAGCCCTTCCAATAGCACAGAAAGCCTGACCATTAAGGTTTCTTTGAAGATACCACATTGTGCTGAAAAATAAGCAGGGGAGGCTGAAAAAATAATGGTAGTGTTTGAATAGCTCTCACTGGGAGATTTTCTGTAAAAGCTACTTCACAACCTCATTGTGTCTGTGTGTTTTCTATATACAGCATCATGATCTGTTATGATCTGACTCCATAAAATTGAGTAAATTAATGTGGTAGCAGTGCATTTCAGAATTGCCTGAAAGCTCAACCATCTCTTTGCTCCTGTGAGAACTGCCTCTAGTTCATTCCCAAGCCAGACAGACAAATTTAAGTATCTTAGTTACCCTGTGGATGGAAAATGTTGAGAACCACCTTGCCCATCTCAGTTACAAAGACTGTAAAAGCTTTCCATTCTAAATGACTTGTTCTTTCTATAATATAAGAAATGAATAATTTTAACTTCAGCTGCTGGTATACTGTCTGCTCAATCCATAAAATTCTCATCCCTGGATAAGGACATTAAAGCCTAGTATTAAAAATAAATCATTAATAATAATAATAATAATAATAATAATAATAATAAATACAGCAGAGGCTGTAATATAAAACTTAAGTGTCTGAGAGAAGGCAGTGAACCAGGACTTCAGCATTTCTTACATCCTTCTTTTCACTAAAGGACACAAAGCCCTTAGTCAGCCTGATCATTAGATTATGCTATTATAAGGAATTGATCTGTCTGATGAAGTCTGTATTTTTTTCACATTCCTGTTCATCTTGCAGTAGGATGTTTGTTGGTTCCTTTTCAGTGTTTTCTTTGAGAACATTTTTCATTATATTTCCTTCCAAAGTGATTTTCCAGTGCTGGGTGATGCTTTTCAGTAAACACTTTATTTCTAAAATTGCTTAAAAATAAATAAAGATTTAAAACCCCCAAACTTCAGAGTTACCAAATTAGGAAAAAGAAGCTGAAAAGTAGTTTCAACTTAAAAAAAAAAAAAACTGGAGGGGAAAAAAACCCATCGATTTATCTATTTGAGTCATAAGCAAATATGTTTCTAATTCCAGTTTGAATTTATATTCTACATTTCAGAAGTTGAATTAAATTTAAAGAAAACAAGCATGTTTTGAAAAGGACTCAAGAGCTAAACACAACCTTCCTGGGTGCCCCACTGTAGAGGTTTTTGATCTGGGCACTTTTCCTACTTAGCCTAAAACTCCGATCCTGGACATATATTTTGATTTGTTTTTACATTTAGCTACCAACACCAGGAGCCCAGCGTTAGTCTGGCTCCAGTGACTTGGAGTCTCTTCAGCCAAGCAGTCAGTAAAACCTCGGAGCATTTCAGCCGGGGGATTACAGCCCTGCCAGTGTTTCCCAGAACAGCTGCTGCAAGGAGCTTGTTTAATACCTGCTGCCTGTAAAAAGAATTAAGCAGTAAATGAGGGCTTGCCACAGGACCTGTGTCCAGGTTTACTGGAGAAGCAGAAGCACAGACATTTTGCTTTCTTCGGGCATGTATAAGCCCCTTAGCTGGAGTTAGCTGTTGCTGGGAAAAGAGGTGTTTAAGGGTTTAAAAGAGGCGAGGAGAAGAAAACCTGCTCACAGCACCGGTGTTTCTGTAACCTATGCATGAACTTTTAAATCAAGTAGCTTTGTTCATAAGCCTCAGTTATCTGGCATAGAACAGCTTCATCACTAATGCCAAAAGAACCCCATGTGGTTTAGAAAAAGCAGTCAGTACCCTCAGCTCCTCACACCCCCTTAAATACACTAATCCAAGAAATAAATATATAAATGTGTTATAAAAACTCATATCATCAAAAATTTGTTTTTAAAGGCCCAATTGCTGAATAGTAAGGCTTGAAGATCCATTTCATCAAAATGTTTTGGAGGGATAAAAGAAAAACAGGTTTTGTGTGTAGAAAGCAAATACCATGCAGGGTGTTTAAAAAAAGCTAAGTATTTTGGTTTTAATAAAAACCTTTTGTGTTTTTCCTCAACTTAGAAATCACAGCAGGTTAGTTAAAAAGTCAAGCTACTTGCCTGATCGAAATAAAAGGCAGATTAATGTTCTACAACCCTACTGTCTTCTTTGGGAGGAAGTAACAGTGCAGTTGAAAATCCAAATATAATCATAAGGAGATCTATTTTTTGTGAAAGGGAGGCAAAGAGTGATTTCCACCTGCTTGGGTTAGGAACAAGTGTGTGGTCTGGTGATGGCCCAGGTTCAACTCTTTTGAAGACTTGTCCAAGGTAATCTATCTCTGTATCCTGTCTCCCAGCTCATAGGAAAGTCTAATACCAATTCTCTGGAAATTGTTGAGAAGATAAATACAAAAAGACTGTTGTAAAGAAGACATCATGCAATTACTTTAGATTCCCAGTTCTTACAATCCAATAAAGGACAGGCAATGCATTTCATAGACAGTGAGCTTTTCAAACATCAGTCTTGCAGTACTGTGCTTCTGGGTTCATTTCACACATTCTGGTGTTTATTTCTTCTCTTACAGAGAGACAGCAAGTGGAGCTGTCTGTCAGCTTCACTGCACCACACAATGAACAATTGCACAGGTGTGATGAAAAGATCCCAAGGGATGAATTCTTGGGCCCTGACAAACTGATATGGTCCTCTCTTTGAAGCAAGATTTTTATGGAACAGGTCTTAGGTTTTACAGTAACACATTTGGGTCTTTTGGGAAGGGGACCTCTCAAGGGATCTCCAAATCACAGAAGCAAAATGCCATAAGGTGGTTTCTTACCTGCCCCTGTAACTCCAAGACTCATAATATTATTTTAGGACTTGAAACAGCTGACTGATTTCTGAAAATTCAGCTCCAAGCTGTATGCTCATATAAGATCAGTTTCCATTAAACATAGATAAAACATCAGTTTACAGGCTGTGGCAGGGAAAAGCTTGGAAATTCAAACCATAGCAACTTCAGCAATAAAAAGCAAATAGAAGAGATCTGAAAACCATGCTTGAAAAATGTTACAGATTTTGAGTCTTATGTAAGCCAATGACTGATTTTTCAAGTGCTTGGGAATGGTAACAATTAATGTTGCTTATAGAATTCCTGATAATATTACTCAATATATATTCCTTTGAAACTCCTGAGGGATATCTTCTCAACCTTGGAATTTGTTCCTGTTCATTTTTAAAGAATTCTTCTTTGTTTCTAGGCCTTGACCGAGCAAAGCACACATTAAATGAAGATTGTCTGAAAAAAGATTTATGCAAGTGATGTTGCAACACCACTCAAAAGAAATCCAAATATTCATATTAAAAGCAATTGGTGATACAGGAATATTTAGGCCAATCCAACAAGAAGCTGGCAGGGTAGTTAATTTTCAGTCTGCATATAGGTGCCTATGATATTTTTCCTTTATTTGTTTTAGTGAGGTTCTTTCAAATAGTTCCTTAAAGTCACATTCAAAAATGAACTTTTGTTTTATTATCTTGGCTCCTACTTAAAAGGTGTGTCCCAGATTAATATCAGCCAGAAAAACTAACTTGTGACTTCAGGGAGAAATACTGATTGATGGCTGATAATCAACTTGAAATCTGCTGTCATGGACCTCTGCTCACACAGAGAATGGGAAATCACTGCATGCAAGGACTCAGGTAAACAAATCTTTTCTAGGAGTGGAGCATCCAACTCATTTGCTAATAGAATTTGCCCACAGATTATATAAATCCTGGTAATGTCTGAATTTAGAGTTAACAATGAAGCTTATACCTGTTACACTTCAAGGATGAACAGAACTAAACAGAGAGACCTAAGGCAGAGGCCAGTGTTGGAATGAGCATCCTTTTCTAACACACATGGTTTCCAGGTGTAGCAATCTCTTGTCTTTTTTCATTTAGTATTTATGAGTGAATTGCTAAATCAATCCTTTTCCATCACAATTCATTATTTTTTTCTTCAAAATATAGTTTATAATTCAATTTGTGGATAGTCTAAAAAAATTTCTGGCACTAATGAGCTTTTTAGACACAAAAATATTCCACATTTTCTAAATTGAGGAGTTACATTTCTTTAACAGGATATTTGAACTAGGTGACTCATATGATCCTGAAATATTTTCATTTCAAAAACTTAATTATGAAAATAAAATATAAAGTCTACATCTGCATATGGCAAATATGAACAGATAAAAATCCATATTTCAGATACCTTGTTAAAAGCCATGAAATGTATTGCTAAATTCTAAAGCCTGGACTTGGCTAAATTTAGGCTGTACTCCCACTTTTAAATGATTAATTTTTTGGCATGTAAAGCGTCCTGTTGAGCTTCTCAGGTTTACAGAATGATAACATTTTTGAGGTAGTATCTGATCCAGGCTTGTCCATTTAACTTTCCCGGGATTTTTATTATTGTACATCACTCCATAGTGAAAGACATGCATCAGTTCTCTTGCCATGCAAAGTTACTAAGACAGTGATCTAAAATTTACATTTATTTGCTTTAATGAGACTTTACCATGCTTAAAGTACATTGTATTGAGCAAAAAGTGAAGAGCTGTAATCTAAATCAAGTATACTGCAATAAGGGAACAAGGGTATCATGTAAGAGGGGAGAAAAGACAAGAAGGGTTAAACATTACTTTGAATATTTGGACTGAAAATATGTTAACAAAGTGAGTTTGTTTTAAAAAGCAAGGATTTTCAGTCTGAGTGGGTCCTTTTGCAGCTGCAAAAATTTATATAGTTTTAAAGCTATTTTCTAGCATTAAATGCCTTCTTTCTTAGCATGACAAGAAGCAAATAAAAGCTGTCTGATGTGCTCAGCAAGAACTTAATCCAGCTGGACAGAATGAGGTAGAAATGCAATTAATATCTCTTTACCAGCAAATATATTATGTTTTATAGGGTCTTATTTTTCAGAAATTATTCAAGTAAAGCATCCTGATCAGTATCTAGCCTACAAGACAAGATATTTTTTAACCATTAAGAATTCTCTGAGCAATTGAATTTGAATTATGTAGGCTCAGCTACTAAAACTAACTGGAGATTTTTGGTTCTAACTCTTAGATATCTCACTTAGAAACTGATTTTCCAGGTCAGTGCTCACTACTCCTTCAAATTATGTCTCCATTAGAATTACACAACTGAGGGAGGACTGAAAACCTCCTTCGCTTGTGATCTTGGCTTTAGCAGCTTTCTCTGCACTAGGATTGCTTTTCTAAAGATAGTGAGGATGTTGCTGGCCTTTCTTTTGCAGTGTTTTGAACAGAACCTAAGAATTGTCATGATTTCCACCTCTATGGATATGTCAGAGAATGCCATAGATCAGCTATCCATGAATAGCCTTCTATCTGTTATTCTTCTATTGCCTATCCTGTCTCTATGGCCCCTGGAATATGACTTTTTTCTGTCTGGACTTTCTCTGTTCCTAATGCTACTTCCTGGAGGAAGAAAGTTTAAGGATACTGAAGGGCTTGAGAAGAAAGTTAATGCTGAGAAAGAAAGAAAAAGGAAAGATGGTCTCTACTCTAAAGCTTTGAGTATTTTCCACTTCTTTCAAAGGCCTGAATGAGACCTTGGCAAAGCCAAATGCCATGAAAGGACAAAAGCCACTTCGTTTTTGTACTGTTTCTCTGTGTGATTTCTTTTTTTCAAGTGTTTCAGACAATAGTCCCTGGATAGGAAAGGTTGATGGACTTTTTGTCTGGTTGCATTGTTCAAGTTCAACACTCTATCTCAACTCCAGTACCTGTGGAGAAGGAGCGTAATTTTTGCGAGTCAGCAGTGAATGCTTTTTTTTTTTTTTTTTTTTTTTTTATTAAATACATTTTTAACAGTGTGTCATATCTTCAGCAGACATCAACAACATAACCCCAGGAACAAATCTAACTTCAGGAATTTACATCAGACCAGAATTCAGGCATCTTCCCTTCTCCATCATTTTTTCCCAGAAGTGTATAGGCATGTGGCTATAAAACTAGGAGCCAGGGGATTATAAGTACTAATTTTCACTTTTTTTCCTCTGCAACTGTGCGTATTTGGAGGCAAGCAAGGCTCTAAAATCAGCAGTAACTTTCTGATGTTATTTTACAACACAGAATATCAAAATATTATTTTTAATTCCCATGCTTAGTTATCAAACAAACAGAGGAAAATTATGTTATACAAATTGTTATACCTTCTAGCCTGAATTTAACATTGATAAACTACAGATTACAACTATACATGAGAAAAAAATTCATATCACACATTGTATGTTATATTCTGTGCAATTTCCATTTTTTCCACTATCCACTTGAGATAGGATTTCAAAGTCACATCTAACCCTTCATTCACAGGGCTTATCCAGGCTTGTATTGATGGATGAAACTTATACTCACCATGTGTATGGGAAAAAGCTCTTTGTGTAATCCTCATAAATCCTCTAGTGATGTGAGTGCAGTTTCAGCTGGGATATTCCAAAGGAAAAGGGAAAATCAAATTCCAACTGCATGTGTTAATTAGATAATATTCCTTTTTGTGCAACTGTTATCTCATGGGATTCATATAAGGATATACAAATGTGCAGTTGATTGGGATATTCACTGATTGTCTCTGGAGGCCCAAGTCCTACCAAGAGTCACATGGGTTAAGTTATCCCTCTTAATTTGCTATTAGACAAAACCATGACTTAATGTGGTAAAACTGGATCTTTTTGTTCAAGGAGAGGTCACAGACTGTACTGACAGGGATGCTGTAGGTCAGGCCTGAGATGTGCTGGAAGGTTTGTGAGGAGGAATCCAGCAGAGCTTCTTCTCCTACTATGGCCTGCTTAAGCAAATGCATCTCCATGGGGTAGTGAGGAGAAAAACTGGAAGAGCACCAGGAGCTATTTACACAACTGGAACCATTCCATCCTCAGTCAAGTGAAGCAAATAGCTGTTAAAGCGTTCTCTATTTCAGCCATCCAAGAACAACACCACAAAGTGGACATCATGAGAGGTCAGTTGCCTTGGGCACACAAGTCTCCAGCTGGGAGAACACCCACAGACACTGAACTTTGGTTCAGCTAGCCCCAACTCCAGCTCTCTTTAGTGCAAATGTTGCTGTCACTCAGCTTTGAAAGCAACCTAGGAGCTTCATGGAGACCATCCATGTGGAGGCACTGGATAGGTCCAGCTCTGAGATGAGACGAGAAAGAGGCAAATGCAAGGTGCAGTTTAGACAGAAGTGGGATGTCTTGTTTTCTCACCCCAGGCTCTACAGACACTGGTTTCACTTGATGTGCTCTTCAAATCAGGGTATCTAACCTAACTCAGCCTGCCCAGTGTTCAGGTCTCTGGGAGTCATTAGATGAATTCTGCTAGGGATGGATAATTGTTGCTATTAATTCAAAAATCACAACCAAAAACTTGAGTGACAGTCTCTGGAAGCCCAACAACCTTTTAAAATCTTATCCAGGTTTTTTCAGTTTTGAACATGGCTAGCAGATTCTTCCTCTGCTTGACTAACTATAAGGCCCAAGGGGAACCAAACAGAATTTGACCAAACCAGATGGACAGTAAATTTCTACTTTTACACATTATTAAAGCTGAACTAAATGAAAGAGGTCATTTTCCTTGCAGATGCTCCTGCACATTCTTTTTATTTTAGAAAAAAAATGTTAATTTCTTTTTTTCCCATTTGAATAAGGCATGAACATAAATTCCTATAACAACACAGCCATTTGGTGCCAAATGCAATAAAATATCATGACAACAAAAGAAATTATTATTCATAAGTCATCATTTAGCTCTGTTGACTCCCTTCCTCCCAAGTAAGCTTCCCTCTCTCTCTGTGTCCAGCCTTCCTTTCTTCCCCTCATCAAATAATTGATTAGAAAAGAGTTGGAAAAGAGATTCTTAATCCATGGCCAATGCCTTTCCCCAGGTTGGTGGGTTTTTTTGAGTTTTTTTTGTGGGTTGTTTTTGCTGTTGTGGTTTTTTTCTTTTTTTGGGGGGGGGGGAGGAGGAGGGGGGTTTGCATGGACTTTCTGAAGAGCCCAAACCTTTACAACCTGCCAAAGGAGAGGTTTTATCTCAGAGTCCAATGACCTAAACTGAAACACACTCACCTAAAGAACATGTTCCACAATAGCCTCCCACAACAATTTTATGAACCAGTCAACAGAGGTCAAGGCTATTACTCTTTGGAAAACATGACCTGCACCTATATTAGTTTGAGAAGTGATCTCCAAAATGAGCAATTCAAGTATTTAATCTAGGAACACCTACTTATTGTAGGTCATTTTATTTGTTCAGCTTCTCTCTAAGTGAATTCTAGATGTATATTCAATTTTGGCTTTAGGAAACACTGTACCATGGGAGTTGTATTTCTTCAAATAAAGTATATCACAGCAGATGCAATGCAGAACACAGTCTGACTGTGATGTCACCAGGCAATAAAAACAATTCTACCCAATATATACTTTGTCACTCTCAATTGGACTTCTTCAGATTTCTCCCTTCTTGCATTCCCAAAAAATCCTCATGTGCCTTCCATCAGGAATTACTGTCTCACTGTATCAGGAAGCCCATACTTCAATAGCTACAATAAGAATTAGAAAATTTAGAGACGTTTCAGAATAAATAAATGGCAAAATACTAATGTGTGAACACAGTAATGAGACCCTGAACTGTGTGGTGCATCTGAGAAAATTGAGAAGCTTGGATTAGGTTAGGGGGGAAATGTTATGAGTTTGGAAGGAAAAAGTCTAGTTTCTTAAGTCTGCCTTAAAGAGAAACAGAAACAATGTCTTCATTTTTACTTAATAATAATAGAATTCATGCAGAATCTGGAAAACACAGGATCATATTTTGTTTCTAACAACAAAAAGTAATTTAAATCTTTCTCCTCCCACAGCAATCCTCTCATCACTCTCAATCATTGTTCAATAAAACAAAGTATGATTTCAAGTGAGAATGGCAATCCTATGTCAGAAAGGTTCCTTCAGTCTCTCATTTGAGAACTTTGATTCAAATGTACATCAATCCATATAAAAATATCAGCACTGGTTATCCCACACACATTTTTTTTTTTAGGTGTTCACTTGGGAAGTGGTATTTATGCTCCAGTTTTTTGAATCTTAATGTATGGAAAGAGAAAGAGCTGAACCATAATGCTGCACTTGTAGCATTCTTCTAGGTGGGATGGAGTAGGTTCAAATGTCCTCCACAGAATGATACGTTGAACCTCACTCTAAAATCCTGTAAAGTCCTAAATACCTTGAATCCTGCCCGGGGTTTGGTAGCTTATACTGACAGGATATTGAGCCAGAATGGCATGAGGCTATTTTCCAGGAGCAGCTTTCTTCAGGACTGTCTTTTAGGTTGGGTTGCTGGACAAAGGAAAGGGTTTTCAATTTTTAACCTTTTCTGACCTGAACGGATTTACCTCTTGCACATTGTCAAACAGTCCCTTCTTGTTCTCCCTCTCTCCTTTTTATTCAGTTGTGGAACTAAAATAAACAAATTTTCAGGTCTACTCTTTTCACAGCCCCCTCACAATTTTAGTAATTGCTAAGCTTAGTGATTGCTATCAACCCTTTTGTGGGCCTCACACTTGAGACAACTGCAGAAAAGTCTGGAAGAAGGAGAAGACAAAGACTAGCTGCAACCATCAGCACACAAGGGTGGCACGGAGAATACCCTGGGCTGTGACACTCAGAATTGGAGAGACAGGCAGCAGGAACCCAAAGTGAGCAGGGATATAGCTGATGCTTTGACAGCAGGAAAGAGATACCAGGCACAGGATGACCTATCAGTGCTCAGGCTTGGTGGGAGGAAAGGAGAGCCCTCCACTGATGCCAGTCAAGTCAGCTTCAAGACAGGGGATATCATTTTCTTGTCAATCATGTATAAAACAGGACCTTGGAGAAGCAATCCAGTACCTCTGAAGAGGCTGCACTGTTCAAGAATAATATGTGATATGTTTTACTGGTTGGGATGCTTTGGAGTAAGTCTGTAACTCAATTCCCCTCCTGTTTTTTGTAACATTTACTGGCTGTTTTCCCTTTCCAAACACCATAATGATTCACATGAGAAGGCCAGCCAGTTTTTCTCTATTAAAAGAGAATCAAGATTATAAGGACCATAAAATTATGTAAAATGCTCAAAATGTCTCTCAGTGATCAGTTTAAAATCATCCCCACAGTAAGAAAAGACATATCTTCAGTTCAAAGGAGACAAGGGACCATCTTGTACAATGCCTTAAAGAGCTGCTAAATTAGACTGGGTTGTGATATTAACATGTTCACATTTAACACATATGCTGCAGTAATTCCCACGAGTTGGCCTTTAAATTGCTTCAGCTACTGTAGCAGAACAAACTAGTGCAGAAACAATGAAAAATTTTCACATGCTACGCTTCCAATGACTGTGGCTGTTGTCTCATTGCAATAAATACAGCTAGGGTCACAGTCTCAGTCTGAACAAATTTGCTGGTTAATACCATTGCAACTATCTCTGTCAGAGAAGACAGATACAGAATGGTTATTTTTTACATTTTATTTTATTTGGAAGTCACTGGGAAGACTGTGACAAGTCCTATCCCATTGTTACACTGCCATTAAGTCACATTAATTCCCTGGGGAATTTTTAAGAGCTTTGCTGATTCTGCATGCCCAGCTGTGTGAACGGAGCTTAAGAACTTGGGTTTCATGTGGAAAAAAATGCTTTTCTCCCATAGGTTTGTGGTAATTGACTTTGGGAAAAAGAGAACTTTAACTTTGCACATTTTAAGTCACATAAGAAAGGCGCAAATATTACATTGAATAAAGTTATCTGCTTCTGATAGCTGCAATCTGGGCATGTTCTTAAAATACCCACAGTCTGAGTAACTGTGCTGGTCATATATTAAGCTGTGTGGAATCTTCAAGCTATGTTTACATTTTAATTGACAAAAAAGTCAATATTCACAATGTATATAGTCTAGACATAATGAAATCATGCTGTACTTTCCCTGCTTCATTACAAAAGTCTCACGACACAGCAAAAGAAATTTAAAGATTCAGTGTATTATTCTTTTTTTCTCAGAAAAATATCTCTAGGGGAAGCCATACTGTATTGTTTTAAGGCCCAACTTTAGTGAGTGGAAGTTCAGGACATTTGGAGCCTACTGGGATTGTGCTGTTTGTGATCTTACCCACATTGCTGGTTTGGAGCAGCAGGAGATGGTGCTGCAGACAGTTCTGGCATTCATGTTACAGTTTGCTTCTTCACCAGAGTAACTTAAAAATAAAAATAAAAAAAAAAAATAAAAAAAAAAAAAAAAAGGAAAGGAAACTTACTCTAGGTCCATATTAAGAAAAAAGATAAAGAAAAAAAAACCATGAAAAACTGTGTGAGTTCACTAGTTCACTTAAAGATTTTTGGTCACAAGTCCTCAGTTTGTTTTGCATATAAAATAATTAAGGTGGGACAGTTTTGATCTCTTTGCAGAAGAACATTGCAATACTAATATCACAAGGGAAATGACTTTGTTGAGATCATTTGTCTAAATCCAAGTGACATATTTCACTTACCATTTTGTACTCTTTATTCTGGTTTTATTCCCTTTATGGTTGCCTTTTCAGAAGGACATCAAGTACAAGTTGCTTGTCCATATTTTCAAACTCTTATAAGTCTATTTCTACAGTTTCTCACACAGGAGATACCAATCTCAGCTGTAGGGCTGTTATATGGTAACTAATTTAACAGTAGTCATATTTGCAAAATTACCTTTCAGGCTTTTTTTTTTTTTTTTTAGATTTTCCTAACCCATTGCAGAAAAATTAACACAATAGAGAGTATTGAACATTTTATGGGGTGTGTTTGAATGAGTCTCTGGGAAAGGTCAGGCTTCCACAAGGCAGATCAGCCACCACTGGAGTAGGAGAAATGTGCTCTGCTTCATTCCTGTCCCACCTCATCACTCTTTTTTTTTTTTGGATGAGAGCAGAATTAGATTGAGTGTCCTCCCTCCAAAGGAAATTGTGAAAGCCACCAGTATGGGCAAGGGATAATAACAATGTGGCCGATGGTAGTTTCATATAATTTTTAAAACTAATGTGCATTTCTGCCTAAAAAAGCAAAACCTAACAATCCTACTCTATTATCTATTCTCAGCATTTAAGCCAGACTTCATTATTTATTTCATCTTGATCAACAGATTCTAGAAAAGCTCCTTTTAAATACAGTTGAGACTATGTCAGTATAGGCCATGTTTCTCCAGGTGATGCCTCACAAAATTTCCTTCCCCTGGGCTGATACTCCACTGTCTTCTTGTGCTGCCACTTTCCTTGTGTTTCAGCTGCAGACTCTGGCTCTGTCTGAGTTGTAAAAATGGACAAAAACCATTCTGTGCTCCTCACCCCTGATGATATGGCATGGCCTGACTTCAGACACTGGTTCTTGCTTCTCTCCAAAAAACACCAGGATGAAAACACCCAAACTGCCCATGGGAAACAGGCATGTGCAGTCTCTTGAACTGCGCCCAAGTATTGTCTGGATAACACCAAATGGCACAAGGCAAAACAGGGATCATGGCAGCTGCTAAATAACAGAGATACTGGTGTGCTCATGCTCTGACCTGTCATGGTTCTGTACACTACTAGTGTATAGACAAAATCTCTGGGGCTGGGGCCAGCTTTTATTTTTGTTGGTGAATCAGTGTTAGCCCAACAGGTTCTTTATTACTGACGAAAGCTCTTTGGAATGATGGAAAAGGTATCCTGTTACATAGTGCCCTTCAGATTTTCCTGGGAAACTTAGCTTGTGAAATTAGAGTAAGATGAAAATGATTTTGCAGTGATATTTTCCTGCATTTTTAAAAAAAATATTATTTTTCTTTCTGTAACCTGAAACAAAAAGTCTTGGAGTCTTCTGAGTGAAACTACTAAAACCATCTGTAATATTTTCTGTTCAGCTGGAAAACAGAGAATCATTTTTCTTTCTGAGTACCATCGAAAGTGTGGCTGTCCACACAGCCTCTGTCAAGGAATAATATGGATGATCTAAGAGAAAGAAAAGCAAATCAGGAAACTGCCTGCAGAGATAAGAGGGAGGAGGATTTAAAAGGATAGTGTTTCCATAAATCAAGGCAACCGGTGACAGCTTTAAAGTAAGGGTCAAAAACATTGCGAGAGGTGTCACTTGGCTAAGAAGTTAATCCAAGTTTCCATCTCTCTGCCTTTAGTGCTTGTTCAAGTGGAAGTTAAAGATCTTATGGCATTATTTTGGGATCATAAGAGATTGATATCCTGCCCAAATTCTCTCTTTCAGGATCATCAGAGACCTTTGTACCACTATCAATACACACAGATTTATGTGATTTCAATAAACAATGGGACACATTTGTCTGCATACCATTGCTACAGTTTATTCTGTTCACATGGCAGCAGAGAATTTTAAATTGGCACAAGAATTCTGGGTAGTGTACACTGCAAAACCCATCAGGATGGATTTGCAATAAGAAAAAGGAAAAAAACCCATAACTATCACAGAGGATTCCAAGCAACCATGAGAACTGACAATCAGAGAGTCTCCCAATACCAACTGAACCAAATAAGAGGTTTGCCACAAATTTCTCAAAAATTCCCTGAGATACACTGTCTATGGAAAGATGCTGTCACATCTTAATAGAAATTACTATTTCCACCTCAAAAAGGTGGAATGTTTAAGCCCTTTAACCCCACCTCCGCTCTTGGGAGTCTGAAACTAAAGAGCTGAAATGCCAACATTATAATTTAAGGACTGTGATTTTTTCATTGCTTTACACAGAGTAAGTAGCCTTTACTCCTGGGACATCCTTTAATGTAGGATTATTTCCTCGCAAATGAATTCAGTTGGTAGGTTTTGAAATGGAAAGTGCATGAGATAATTGGCCTGAGGAGGTGGCAAATGGTTCTTGTGTGTCAATGAAGCAGAAGTCAAAAACCTGTGCTGCTCCCACAGCATATCATCAACAAAGATATGATGTGAAAATGCAATTTAAAAAAAAAATCTTTAAAATAATATGCTGTAAGTCAACTAAACTGTAATAAGTGTAGGTATGACCCAATCCTGAATCATCCTTCCTTAATTTACTAGCAGTCAGTTAAACTGCTAAAGAGCTTTAATGAATAAGAGATCTATCCAGTGAGTAATTTAATTTTTTAATTTTAATATTTAAAAATAGAAAAAAAAAAGGGTGCACGTTCAGAAAAAATAGATATATACAAACTCAGTAGGGAAGCATGGTGCTCAGGAAGGGGAAACTGAAGGCAGTGATAATATGATTTCATTGCTGTAATGCTGCCATGAGTCTCACCTTCTATTTTCATTACCCAAATGGAAAAGGGGGGAATGAAAAAGATTGAGGAAGTGACATTCTTCGGTATTAATGACAAAAAAAGGAAATTACTGAAAGGCACTTAATAGCTGGAAAAAATTGAAAATTCTGAGTCTGATTTTCCTCTTACACCAGTCTTATACCAGTAGACTGCTGGAAAAGTCTCAGGGCTTGATTCCCAGAATGATGATGAAGTGGAAAGGAGTTTCTTTAAGTGGCTGAGTTCCTCTCTAAATGATTATTTGAATGCTAAAGAGATTTTGGTTTAAGTGGACTTTTGGTAATCTGCAGTCTTGCAGAGAAGCCTTTATTATTCAAACTCAAATATAATAAGTCTTTTTTCGAAGACTCCTTTGGCTTCCACCAGCTATATTCTGACATATCCCTGTGGAGTGAAAGCAGTTCTTTCTAAAGGGAACAATACTGCAGGTGTAAGGTGGAATTTAAGTGGCTGCTCTAAGGGAACACACAAGCTGGAGAGTTTATGATGGGGGATGCCAGTTCACACAATCCCTGGGGAGGCAACAAGGCGATTTGCATCTGTATGAGATGATTTCAGTTTTAAAGTGAAACACATGTGTTAGTGAGTTTGAGGCAAACTGTCAGTGTCTTTGCAATAGAACTGGAAATTATGAGCAGCAGGAGTGGCCTGACCCTAGAGAGTGCTAATGTTTAATCTACTTATCGAGATAGCAATCAAGGAAGAATCAATAACCTAAAAACAGTGGGGTTTCTTCCTAGGTAACAAGCAAATAAAGGAGAAAAAAGGCTTCCTGATTGATGCTTCAGTGATTCCCCAGACCGTGGTAACTGCCTTTGCTTTGATGGCTAATTCCTGGTGGCACTGGCAGGTGGCTTTTCTAAAAAGGTGTTGAGGTAGCAGAAGAGCTTAAACATTTGAAGACTGTCCAGCTGCAGTCATGACAACTAAATGCAGATTCAAGACTATGATTGAAATCTATGCAACACTACTATGAAATCAATGATTTCTTACGGTGAGAAAGCTGTCAGGATTAATTCAGAAGGAAAGCAGAACACAGTCCAAAGGGTCATTACTGAAGCACTGCATGTTTGGAGTCATTAGAAGACAAATTAAGCATAAAATGATATTTTAAAATATTCAAATCCCTGCCATTAATAACAATTTTGAATTGTAATGGGAAATTGCTAGTTTAGTCAGGGAACTTTACATTGCATGGTGATTGTAAGTCTGCTGTTACATGAGTATTGTTAATGATCTTTAAAATAGTCATGGGCAGCGCAGCTGGAGAGAGGAGGCATCACAGCTGTTTGGGAATTTATTTAAGCTCATACGATTGCAATGAGTACCAGAGAGGCTATTGCCACCTCATTGATGAATGTCTCACTGTAAATAAATCCCCTGTAATTTCTTAAGTGTTGTTTTCTGTTATCCAAGAACAAGGAGAAGCAGAAGAGTGCCAAAATGTCAGTGGGATGTCAGAAAGAAAATATTACCTGTCCTATATAATGAAATAAATTACTTCTTATAGGAATACTGTCTTAAAAAGTGACTCTTCAGAAATATTATATTTCTTTTAAAAGCTTTTGGGAAAGCATTGTAAAAGATTTAATAAGATGATTCACATGTTTGAATAAATGAAAATTAATAATATTTTTAAAATAATTTTATTGGGGATAAAACAAAAAAAAATTACTGTTCTGAGAAAAAAAGTTTTATTCTTAAATGGAAGCAAGAGCTCTTTTGAGCAGGGAACAAAGAAATCAATTGTTCACAGTTAGCTACAGATCACAGAGCATTTTAAACAAGAACCATATTCCCACACTGCAGGTAAGGTAAATTGACCTCATTGCAACTTCTCTGCAAGTCCAGGATTAGGGTGGGAGCAGAACTGGAACATGTTTGGTCTCTCCAGGAGAATGAGGCCAAGCTGGCTTAACAAAGCTGCTTTCAGTACACCCAGGTGTCTGTTCTCTGTGACAGGGACATCTCTGGGTTGAGGCACCTTGCAGGTTGGAGATCTCCACATTACACTGCAGATCATAGCAGGCTTCAGGTTCCACATGGAAAACTACAGCTTCAAATCGCAGCCTGGTGCTCCATCTGTCTTCCCACACTGCTGCTCTGGAGTGTTTTGTGCAAATTTGGGTTCTTAGTCATGAAGCTGTTCCATTTTCAGCTTTACACTTTAGTTTGTGTCCCTAAACCTCTGTGTGCTCCTGCCTCACATTTGATGGGGACAGACCATTCCTGCTCTCCTGCAGGAGGACACAGGTCAGTGTCCCTCCTGGGGACAATTGCATTTCTGGAAGATGTTCAGATGTTTGTGATGAAGGAAGGTCAAAATTTGCCTCCCTCATCACCAGGTGGGTGGGAATGGATGGCAGGAAGCTGTCATCTCTACTAGCCAGAACTAAGCAGAAAGCAATCAATGCCTGTAAGAAAGATGTCATCAATCATTTTCATGCTCTCAGGGAAAATGTGGACCTGTTTGATTCCTGCCCTGTCCTGGGAGCAGCTATGCACTGCTCCCTGCTCAGGCTCACATTGGCTTTAAAACTGAGCTCAATTCAAATATTTTTTTTCTTCTATTTTTTTTTTTTTTTAGTACAATCTTTTGTAAAATTTAATTCCATTACTCCACTTCCTATCTTCCAGGACAGTTCAAGTAAGCTGGCTGCATTACTCAAGTCAGGCTTTGCTTGGTTGGCATTTCTGTCCCTGGGGCATTTTGCTGGATTACTCCTCCAGTGCCTGTGCTGCTGAGCTGTGGGGACTGAAAAGTGCCAGAACAAATGCAGGAAGATGTGCCAGCTCTTGGTACACACCAGAAAATCCTGAAACAACAACAACATTTGGCAGAAACAGAGACATTGTTAATAAAGCAAGCCAGTAAAATCTGTGTTTAATCACCAGAGCACCATCTCCCCACTTGCAAGAGAATTTTCAAGTAAGAGAAAAACTGGAAAGGCAGCTTAAAGTGTCACACAGAGTGGGAACAAAGTATGTGATCAGAGGTTTATCTCCTTTAAGCAGCATTTTGCTTCCTGAGTCACTTTCCTTCTACAAGTTGGAAAGAGATCCTGCTCAGATGTACGTGTTTTTACCACAATGTGAGTGAAATGGACATATTTCAGTTAACTCCCCAGACACCCTCTAAACCATGCTCGTGTTGAAAGATTTTTTTTTTTTATATGGAAGTAAAAAACACCCATTAATGCTACTTCTGATGGTTGCCAGCACAGATTTCTTTCCTACAGATCACTATCTAATATTTTGGGTGGGACAGCAGTGTAACTGACAGCTCTAGTAAAGACAGCTCCTTCTTTTACTGTGAATAATCCACACTAACATTCTGCCTCAGACTTGTATTTGTCTATAGGTCTAATTTATAACTTCCCACCACACACACTACTGAAAAGGAAGTTTCATACTTAGAAATTGCTGCAATAGCATAGGAATGCAAAATAGTCAGCAAGATATGACAGATACAAAGGCCATACTGGCAAGTTTCTAATCTTCCTCATTTCACAAGAGTGTTTTGTGGGGGTATTGTTTTGTTTTGCTTTATTCCTTCCAGGTTAGGTAAGTCAGTTGTTGATTTTAAGATATGCAAAGCACAAGACAGCTGGAGATGTGAATGTGCCACTCTAAACAGAAATGTGACTCCTCGTTTTCCATCCCAGATCTGCAACGCTGTGACCACAGCTTTTGAGAATCACGTACTCATCTGGGTTTAATCAGTGTTGCTCACTGAAGATTGGTAAATTTACAACTGAGGATGGAGACCCTCTTCTAAGCCATTGGCAGTACAATGATTACTTTCCACTGAAACACAGTGTGCAGTTGTGAAATGTTTGCCAGGTAGAGTTGAAAAGAGTAAATAAAGTTATATATGTGTAATCCTCCAGCTAGACAGTTTTATAGACCAGGTTAGGTTTCTAGGATCACTAATTAAAAACGAATTATATCTCCCAATGAGTATCTTGGTAAAATTGTAGTGAACTGTCTAGGTGCTTCTGCAATCAAGGAGACAAATATACCATTTTTTGAATGTGGACTTAGAAATGCACAGCAATAAAAAGCAGCATTATATACAATCAGAAGTTATTCTTTGCCTAAAGTACTTCCGAAAACATTTTAAGTCTTCTTTAATTTCTTGGGAAGCAACTGCATGGGCAACTGGCTCCTTCCCAGACACTCTCTATATTAATGTTCCATTCACAATTTACAATTTCCAAGGCTTTGACAAGTCATGAAATTTAGTAAGGACACATCTAAGTTCCAGCTGACCCAGAAATGTGAGCTGCCATTCACTGTGCTGCGTTCTCTTGCTCCACTAATCATCTTTATTTTCCAGTGATTTCTGCATTTTACTGAGAGTACATGTAGGATCAAGGACCACACACAGCTCTTCCTCCTAGGAGGAGACTTAATAGTCTCTTCTATGTTTCCTTATGGTTTGTGACTATTGCACTAAGCCACAAAATGTTGCCTTAAATTAGGGTAACACCTCAGCCCAGGCATGCCCAAACATAATTAGTTTGTTCAGATTTTCACAGATGAATATTGTTAAAGCTGTGAGCTCTTCCAGGTTACAACAAGCTAACTTAAACAGAAATATTCCCAAACATTCCCAAGAAAAATCCAAATTGAACAAGATTCAAGGTTTCTCCTCAGAGCTGTTAATGTAGTTCCCATTTTCACCATTAGATTCCAACAGAGTTCCTCCATGCTTTGTTTTCCTTCTCTCTGAATGTGTTCCACTGTTGGCTTGTGGGTTTTTTTTTGTTGTTTTTGTTTGTTTGTTTGTTTGTTCTTATTACCATTCAGTTTTCAAACACCTGAAGTACATACACTGGAAATATCAAGCACTATTTCAAGGCAGACAGAAAGAGGCACAGAGTGAACTCAAATCACATCAAGCATTTCCAAAAACTTCTCAGTGTCAGAAAGTAAAAACACTGCGCTCATGCTGCTCAAAAAAAAGCTTGTAGTTCCTAAATATGAAAAACCAGAGGAGCAAGAACAAATTCTTGGCTAATTTCTGTATTTTTCCCCCAAAGGATTTTGTGACCTTGCTGATTAAAAGCTGAGATTTTGGGGAATAGCGTAAAAAAAAAAAAAAAGGACAGAATACTGACCCTTATAAGCACGCCATGCAGCTGTAGAAATGAGACAGCAAGGGATAAATCTTGTTCAGTTACAACAAAAAGGTTGTTCATTGGTTTTACTGAGTTGTCCTGGTATTAAAAAAATCTAACTAGGCCTTGATGTGAACAGTTGTCTCCCAAGTACGCACTTTGCTTTCCAAAAGTTGCATTGTGTTCTTTTACATAATGTTAGGTTTTCTCTTCAATTGCATAAATGCACATGGACAGAAAAGGTTTCATGCAAATGAAACTAAGAACACATGTTGCATTAACAGAAAAACTGTGCTGGCCCATTTTGTTTCCAAAGGGATTTCTCCACACCTGCTATTACTTCCATCAGACTAAGACCAGACTCCCATCATGGACAGCATTCCGCTTGGAACTGCTTTCTAACAAGTCTTTAGGCAGCAAAATACAGCACTTTTGAACTAAGCACCTTCAGGGATGTTTTTTGACTGTGGAGCACAAAGCCAAAACCACGGGTCAGCTGGTCTCAAGGGCGTGAGCATGGAGTGCTACCAGCTACCACTGTCCACTGCTGACCTACATGGATACACTCCCAGCTGTTCTCCTGGATCTGAGTATTTGAACAAGGGTAGGTGGAAAGCCTGTCCCTCTGCAGGGCTATTATAACTATCAAAAGTCTGGCATGAATAAAATTTAATGTAGTGCAGATTTTAGTTGTATAAAATATGTCTTAATTTAGGAACATATATGCACACTTTTATATATTCAGTAGGTGTCTAAGATCTCATAATTATTAACAGAGAATTTGATAGACTACTGTTGACAGCACATGAAAAAGTCATTCAGCTTCTCTGAGAGCAGACATTTATGGCATGACTCATTTGCATGATGTATATGCATCTTGTGCCACACAAGACATGCTGCTTTTCAGATGATAGAAAACAATGGGGAGATGTATGACAGTGACAACTGGAGCCTGGCTGAGATTCTATGAAATGTTTCAAATGGGATTAGATTAGATTAGATTAGATTAGATTAGATTAGATTAGATTAGATAACCTGTCTTTTGGGCAACTGTGATTTCTAGCTTTTACTGCATTCAATTAATTTATCTAAATGTAGGTGTCTGAGACCAGTTGAAATGCTGTAGGGAGTCTGAGATTTCTACAGGACTAGGAGATACAACAAAAGACTCAGAGGGGTGCCACGTCCTTCTCAATTGGCAGAGGGAGGACAAACAGCTGCCATAAGGAACCTGAAATGCCACCAGACATCAAACAAGAATAAATCCTGTGCTAGGTCTCCACTGACTTCTGTGACAGAGAGAACAATGTCTCTCACAGACCTGAAGATATTTACATCACAGTCTCCTAGATTTAGGTGTCCAGATTTAGACCTGAGACCTACAAACTGCTAACTGCCTAGCTGTTAACAGTTTTTGTTTTCTCCCAGTTTTCAAATTCAAAGTAAAATTTTGGGTTTTTTTATTTGAGGTTGTTTGGCACAACACTATCCTGGTTTAGGTCATGGAAGTAACAGTAAGGAAACTTCTATGATTTCTATTCAGAATATCTATCAATTAGTCCCTTCTAAAATAATTTCATCTTGTTCTGGTATATATTTTCTTTTCTAGTTTTTCAGCTCAATATAAGTAATACAATGATTTTTAAGATGCTAAAGTAAAAGGATAATATCAAGATAATAATTCAATATTCTAATTAAAAATGCATGACGGTAAAATGTGGCAGATGACAGCTGACAGATTGCCCATAAGAAAGGGCAAACGTTGTGATCATTGATAGGTGGTGGATCTCATACACAGGGCTCTGAATTTAGCCTAACAGAAGAATGAGATCTGGAAAGGAATGAAAGAGAAAATTGTGCTGCTTGTCTCTAATGTGAGGAAGAACACTGGTTTAATAGTTTCCCTGAAAGGGTCATCACCAGTGGAAAAAGAGATCTAAAAACACAAACCTTTACTCAGGATTTAGTAGTCTCAATGGCTACAGGCCAGAATGGTCTGGAATCACTTTATCGAATTACAAGAGAGAATGTGACTTAAGTTTAAATTATTCTATATTAGCTATAAACCTACTGTACATCCAGATTTTGCTATGAATATTCTTTGCTTTGCTGAAGCTCCATCACTTATTCCCTTATACATTCTAGTTACAAAACAACTTTCTGCTAAAGAACTCTTTCTAGTTATGGTACTGTAAAACTGCTCTGAGTTTTTCTACTTGCATGAAGTAAGAGTGTTGTTTACCACAACAATTTCAGCTTTATAGAAATAATTTTCTGTGTGTTTTTGCAGAAGTAGGTTTATGTCCACGATACAAAAATGAACATGAAATTATAGATGGGAGGTAAAGAAATTGGCTAAAGTTCTCAGCTCTTTATCTGAAATGTTCAGCATAGCAAGCCTGCAGATGCTGTACATCCCATGGAACACTTCTCCAATTCCCATTTGTTTGTTTCCATTTTTTCTAAAGTTTCATTTTGTTTTGTTTACCTTAGATTGGTTTGTATGGAGCTTTATCCATGTACCAGATAACAAAACTTCAGAGTGACCAGACATAAAAAAGTCAGCCAAACTCCAGTCATCACCACTGAGTGAAAAAATTCTCCAAGTGAAAAGACCAGAATAATTGTTTCAGGCAAGTGAAGCATAAAGCCATTAGCTTGGCTTGCTGTGCTAGATTTCTGAGGACCATATGAAACAATTTTAATTTAAGGAAAACAAGTCCTAGACAGCGGAACTGCTTATCCAGTGACTGATAAGGTGCATTGGTTGACTCTAGGGATGTACAGTAAGATGATGTGTTTCCAATACTTAGATCTCCAAGACTTTCAGGTGTCAGTATTCACTAACCCTACATATTTCTCTATGAACAGAAAATATTTCATAACAAAGTAAATTAACTGAAGCTTTCCAGAGCCTCTGCACTCAGAGAACCATCATTTAAAAATGCTTTCTTTTATGTTTTAAAGACACTTGCAGCATTATTCAACTCCCTTTATGTGTAACAGACTGCACTCAATTGATGATATTGTAATGGGTGACTTGAGTCATCTGGACCTGTCACTGCACAGAGGAAGTCTAGACTAGAGTACCTATAAAATCCCACTAAATCTCTGAGGTGAACAAGGTAAACCTTCTCACCTCCAGCCTGGAATTCAGGGTCTCTCAGCTCCAAAGAAAGCCCTTCACACTTGATATGCCCTAAAACCACTGTTGGGTTTTTTTTGTTGTTGTTGTTATTTTTGGGGTTTTTTTGGGGTTTTTTTTTGTTTGTTTGTTTTGGTTTTTTTTTTTTGGTTTTTTTTTAATAAGGGTCAGAATATTAAAGTACTTATTTTACTGTGAATTTGTGGTGCAGATCCATACCCTTAGGATTGTGTATGGAGGCAATGTTCTACTGCTAGTGACTATGTTACCAGTGCTTGATATTTAAAAATACTAAGCTAAAGGTAAACAAAAATACAGAAATGTGATAGCCATCACAATATGCAAAAAGTAGGTTATACATTCACTCAAAAATGAGAAACTGTATCAATGTTATTGTGTAAACATTTAGATAATGATAGACTCTAACCGCAAAAGAGGAAAAATCAACTTCCAGATTAAAAAAACCAAGTTCCAGTTAAATGGCTTACAGAGAGATTTCAATTAATGTGACCTTTGTAGGGTTTAATAGTTCAGGCTCTTCTCATTAAATTGTGTAGCATTTTGTTGTTACAACAGAGAATTCAAACTCCTGTGTTGCCATTGGAAGTACCTAAAGAGGCATTACCATTTTTATTCCAAACATTTAAATAACCTCTGTAATGGGTCATTTGTTAGCTCACTGCTCAGATATCAGTATGTTCTATGCTCTAGTTACAATGAGCAAGGATCTGTTTTCCAAGCTTTTTCTGAGGTTTTACTGGGCCTTTGCAGTGTACAAATCTTGTGACCAACACAGTGTTAAAAGTATGCACTTTACAAATTACCCATGACAAATGTACTTGATCACATCATGTGGGAAAAAAAAAAAAAAAAGAGATTTTGTTTCTTTTAGAATTATTTTATTGGACAAAAGTTTTTGCTTTCAATAAAGAATTTTTTTGTCTCTTATTATGTGGAAGAATAAGCTATTACAGGACTTTGAATTTTTCATTTAAGCCTGCTTTTCACATTCTTGAAGAAGTGCCAAATTGACATCCAAGAGCCTGAAATATCCCTTTTATACACAATGTATACAAAAGCTTCACAGGCCTCCACAACTACGTGACTCAGACCTGGGTCCTTCTCTACCTCAGATGTGTCTATGGTAAAACAGAAATGTATGACTACTTTCTGCAAGTACTTTGGATGTCAGTGGTAGAGTATCTCTGGTATCTTAACACCATCATCCTGAAGATTTACTCAGTGTGCTGGCCCAACTTACATCAATTTGAAGCCAGGCTGGCTGCACTGATCCTTTTGCTGGAACTATTTAATTTAGGGTGTATGCTGTTGTATCAAAATTGGCACTTCAGAGAAAAAAAGTTCCATGACCCATTAAAATGTCTGCTAAAACAGTAGTGGGCCATCTGATTCTCACTGCTTTAAAATAGGGACACAAAGAGAGTGTGAGATGTCAAATGCTTCTAAACCTAAAATCTGAAATATCGGCTAGCTAGGTGATGATTGCTTTGATAATTAGACCGAGGACAGTAAGTTCTTGAAGCTGCTCAATCTCAGAAATCTTTTATCTAAATAATTTTAATTTATATATATGGAACTGTGAAAGTCTCACTAAAGTTCCTGAGTAGATAAAGGTTTTAATAATTCTGAAGAATATGTAACAGCCTTAAACATGCACAACAAAAATCCTGACTATTGTTCCAAGTTCTACCCATGTTCCAAAAACTTTGTAGAAGAAATTGTGTCATTGGCCAATCTGATGAAAGGAAAGGATTGTAAAACTCCTGCACAATGATGGGAAAAGACAGGAATATTTCTAAATGGTTCTATAAATACAGAGTATTATCAATGACCTTTATAGTCACTTCTGCTCATTATAGTAAAAGCACATCTAGTTGTACACATTAAGGAGAAAAAAAGCATCTTTGTCCTTTAAGATAATATTGTTCAGTCATTGAACCTCTTCTTTGAGGCTTTTATAGTGCTTGGGGCACATTCAGACCCTTAACCTTTCTCCACTGATGATTATATGAGCATTGTCCTAAGTGATTAAGACTCACAATGATGCGGGGAAATGGACAAATAACATCTGACCGATTGGAAGAGAAGTCTGGGTTGGAGGAAGTGTGTTATCACCCAGCTCACAGTCCCTGCCTGGATACAGGCTTGGAGTGCCAACACCATATTCCAAAAGAGTTCTGCTTTGGGAGAAGCACCCTAGTCAAGAAATGCATTGTGGTATTTTATTGTTTTTTCCACTTCCAAGTGGTTTTTATACACGTGATATTCAGTTTGGCTTATGAAGAAAGACAAAGCAAGACCAAATGAAGTAAGAAAGGAGCAAACTTCCCTCATTTGCTCCTACTTTCAGACACAGGTAATGTATTTGTTAGTGTGTCTGGACACCTTGCTGGGCAGATCTGTATTTGCATGTAAATGCACTGAGACAATGGATGTGATCTGCCTTTTTCTTTATGCAAAGCATCTTCAATCCCACATTATACTAGAAACCCTTAAATTACATTTAACATTAGACATCATGGACATTCACAACCTTCTTCTCCTGCAATATGTGAAATTTTGCTTTGTGCCCCCTCAATGTAAATAGGAGTTTTTTTACCATTTATAGAAGTTAACAAAGGATGAAGTTGTTCCTGTTGATTAGAAACTCCATCAGTGGCTGAAAGAATATCTAAAAATAAAAATACCCTTTGATTCACAAAGGATCACAGTAGTGATGCTTTAGGCACTCAAATACAACTGCAATCAAACTAGAGCATTTGTAATGTTTTTTTTTAGAGAATTCTTGTATTTTCTTTTAATATTTCCTACCAGGACTTTTGTGTGAAAACAGAACATGCATGTTTACTGTGGAATTGGACATGCCTGAATTACAGAACAAATTATCCTCAATAAGACTTTAGTGGGAAATATTTTAACACATTTCACTGTAAGCTCATTTAGATGGTTGTGTGCAATTTTGTTTATACTTTGGAAGGTAAAAAAAAGAGAGGTGGGTGATGATTTCAGATCTTTATCAACTCAGGAATTCAAAGCAGTTGTCTTCTGTGTGAGTCCTCTGAGAGAAGGTAATCACCACCAAACCAAGTCTCTATGGCTGGATTGAGTAAGGTGGAAATCAAGCTCACCTCCCCCATTTCTTTGGGGGAATTTCAATGAAGATAAGAGGATTTAGAAAGTTTACTTGCAGGCCCATCTTAGCAATATATAAAATAGAATCATTTTCCATTATTTTTTTTTTTTTTAATTTAGTCAGGTCAGACCAAATGTATGTTGTAGTCCGTTTAGAAAACGTAGCAAGTATTAATGCTATGTCAACAGTGACTCTTTGGCAGCATCATGGGAAACAGTCATGTATATTTTTCATCAGTTAGAATACAATTCAGTCATTGTACCAAAATTCAGGTTCAATTCAGAAACTGTGGTAATCAATTTAAACACAGTAATTTAAACCTTGTTGTTTAAATCCTCTTCAACACTAAACTTTTGAAATTCACAGCTGGGGCATTTTTGCTCCTCAGTGCACATGTTGCCATTCTTGGGACTCAGGCATCAAGAGCCCTTGTATCACAGGATGGACTTCACCTTGTTGAATTCATCTCCTGCACATCTTCATCTACATACTGTCACTTCTCCAGCTCCAGTTGTCTGGGTTTTTTCCATCCTAGTCTTCCAGCTGGAGCACTTTTCAATGCAATGAGCAGTTCAGGGTTTATTTCCCTGAGAAAAGTGTAGTTCTAAGTCATTAATTGCCTATTACCATTTAGGAGTTATTCCTGTTTCCTTCAGACCTTGATCCAAGCATTGGAATTTAGCAAGAGCATACCATTGCTTTCAATCCCCTAATTCCCCTCAAAATATGGACCCTGCAATGAACTTACTTGCAACACTGATTTATTTGGGTTTTTTGCTTGAACATGTGTTATGTACTCTACCAGATTTATCTAATCACTTTGAACTCTGGACTTAATAGGAAGACAAATTGTATTCCAGCTAAGCAAAAGAGTAAGATACTTAATTACAGAACTGGAAGCATCTACAAAATAAATTTATAAAAATAAGGAAACAATCTTAAAATGTGTCTTATCCTAGCTGTCATATGGGAGGGTATTTCTAAATTAGTGAATGGAGGAGTTTCTGAATCAAGTTATTCTACCACTGCGTTTCTGTTTTTCACTTACATTTGAGGATTTTCTGCTGAGCGCTGACAAAGTTACAATCTATGTCTTAGGAATCCTTTTATTTCTCTACTGTTTGAGAGCCCCAGGAATAGCACGGCCTTTCTTCAATCTGCTTGCTGTCTATCAGAATGCAGAAGGAAAGTCCCTAAGCTTATTTGAGAATAAATCTCTTTAGGTACAGAGGAATCACGGAGTGATGGTTCTTCTGTCGTGTTTACCTTTTCTGTCAGGAAATCAGCTGAACTGCAGTGATAAAAATGAATTACAGTAGTAAACCTACAATGTACCATTCTGTAAGCTACATATCATGAGATGTTTTTGGCACAAACAGCCATTTTATTTCTGGTTTACTGGCATATTATAGAGACTGCATATAATACATTAATACACTTTTGGGGCTGGGTCACTGTGTCACAGTCCTATTCAGGGAAGCACTTAAGCATCTGTCTAATATGAATCATGTCCTTGGGTCCCACAGGTGCCAATGGAAATTAAGTAACTACTTCAGTGCTGACTTGAACAGAGATTTATTCTTAAACCATGTTTCTATAATAAAATGTTTTCCTTTAAACTAATCGAGGATGGAATAAACTAAAATGAAATGCTTCCCATGCAGGATTTTAGTTGTTTTTTCTGCTGTTTGTTTTGAGTTTGGGGCTGGTTTTCTTTTAAGAAGCTTTTTCAGAACATGTCAAAGTTTCCTATTCAATAAATATGTTTGTCTGCAATTATGCAAATATTAACATTTACTTAAAGCCTCTGAGATAGATAACAGTTGCTATTTGTACAGAGATGAATCTGATAATCTTTCACTGAAAGATTTTTACCTTCATTTCTGAAAAACATTGATTATCAGCTCACAGCTAAGGCACTTTTTATATCTACAAATCATAATAGCATAGCCAAGATCTCTAATCCAGATGGTCTTTAAAGTCTTACACAACCTCTTGTTTTTCTTAAAAAACCTGGGGCTTTTGGAGTTCACCTCTATTCCCTGTTCAAGCCTGCCTCCAAACTTGTTTCATCTCCACTGTAAAATTGTCTATGGCTCAGCCAAGCTGCTGTGAAAGGTTAGGCCAGAAACTATTTCTGCCTCTACTTGCTTTCCCAAACTTACTCCTTACATGAAAGGAGCAAGTCCTCCTTTTCAGACAAAATCCTGGAAGCAGCAACCCAAAAAATTTCCAGCTTCTACTTTGCAGCTTTCTGTTTTCAGCTTCCTCTTTTACTAATCTCCCTGTTTTCCTTCCTGTTCTCCCATCTCCCTCTCTCCTTCAGCCCATCCCTCCCCTCAGACTTACAGAACTTTTCCATGAGGTCTCCATCAGGGAATTGGTTTTCTTGTTCTCAAGAAACAAGCAGCACCAAGCTGGCATTCTCCTGTCATGTCACATCGCAGTTTTAATCAAAAAAACTTTCAAGAACGTAAAAATGAAAGGAAAATTAATTATGTTTCCAACCAGAAGCCAGAATTAATTCAAAAACTGTACTGGAGAAATAGGTGGTTCTTATTCCATTTCCAGGCTAGCAGGGAGCCTGGGTCTCATTTCAGAGCTGGTAATTTCTAATGCTTTTGGAAAAAACAGACAGCCTGCTGTTCCCAGTAATTTTTATAATATTTTCCAGCACTGGAAATTGTTGACTAGCGTGGCCTTCGAACAAAAACATTCACTATGCTAAATTTAGGCTACAGTCCTGTAGAAAGTGTATTTTAAAAGAGCAATTACTAGATCAGAACCAGTTTAACCACCAGCTAGATCAGAATAAATCTTCTTTACTAGACTTTCAGAAAGTGTTCTCTTCTGGAAGGAAAGATACAATCAATTTGTCCAGCTGGTACCTTTTATCTACACCATGGACTGAATGCTTTAGAGGGAAATAGTTCTGAGAAGTGCTTTTCCCTTGGTCTTGGCATCAGGCATTAATCACAGCAATTGCATGGGCTTAGAAACAGAGAGTTTGCCAGACTGGGGAAGACCAAATGAATGAATGTACAACCCCGGGAAGGTGTCTACAGAAAAGAAGAATTTTGGATATACATCTGAACAGAGATAGTATTTAATGGGCTCCAGGTAGCTCAGCACTCATACAAATTTCCCAATTTTTTTTTTTTTAATTTTTTTTTTCCACAGATACTTTGGCTCTCCTTAATGATAGAATAAATTTACATAATCTAGATTACCTTCTACAAGCAAAATGTGGGATTCAGACTAAGTATGCAATTTAAACCTCCAGTGTAATTTGGAATGACCTGAAGTGTTGCTTCAGAAGATCATTGGTAGCATGTCAGATCTATCAGTTCTGTCTCTATACTTGATGCTCTCAAGCATCCCAGATGGCTTTAGGTGCCTAAATCTGAGATACTGAGTTGATTTTATTTTGTCTCTTTAAAAGTGAATTGTATGGCCTCAAATCCTGTTGAAGATGTTGACTATATTGTTAATAAATAAGAAAGGATATTAAATACAGCACATGAAAATGTCTTTCTTGTAAATCTACCAATCTTCATCTAAATGCCATGCCAAGTCTATTTTTATAAAATGCCACAGTATCTACATTGAATGAAAAGAAGAGGCCTACTGGACCTTGAATCTATATGACCAAAGGCTGAAAAATAAATGTGGAGATGAAATTGTTATGCTGAGGCAGCCAAGGGCTTTTAAGGAAATTAAATAATATTGGTCTATCTGGTGATCACTAATAGTGGTCAAAGGTTTTATCTTGATGTTAGCTTGCTTATTTGTAAGCAGCCCAGGGAACAATTTTAAGGAATGCTTTGAAAGTTAAATGGATAGCCCTGTGGATGTGACATGAGAAGCAGCATGGAAAGGAATATGAATATAATCTCTCTGAAGCTGAGCAAGTGACCATATTTTGACATGTTGGAAACGATAGTATTTCTGTTCTTGTAAGGCTGAGGTTGGAGTCAGTTCCATTAAACAGAGCTTCAAAAAGAAGCCCTTAAAACACCGTACAGATTTTGAAAATGCATACATTCCAATCAGGCCTCTTCCATGGGATTTCTGGTATAAAGCTAGTAATTATATTGGAATTTCAGAAACAACTTGTAGAGCTCCCAAAACACAGGGAGGAGTCCCTCCCAGGGCTGGAATATTAAGTTGGCTGGAAGAGTTGTTGGCTTTACAAAGCACCCAGGACCATATTGTGATCATATTGAGGCTTTCTTACATTTTTTAAAGATTTACATTAGAGCTCTACACGGATACAGGCCACTTATCAGATAACTCACAAAAAAATAACTTGTTTAGTGTGACAGGCTTTCTCTGAGGCTGCCAGATATATTCCATGAGCACACATAGCCTGACTTTTAAAAATGCAGTTTCATAAAACTCATTAGTGGCTGGTAACTATACAAAATGTCATTGCATCATGAAAAATACAGCCATACCACCAATTATTTGTGTGCAGATTCATGTTTAAAACACAAAGTATCAAGTTTCATTTACTGTGTTAAGACATTCATTTCATACATCAAGCTCTATGGAAAGAATAAATACAAAGAGAAACTACTTCTGACAAGTCAGTTTAATAGAATAAACCCTATCTAGTGTATACTTTATTCCAAGTCAGCTGTTAACAACCCTACCCTGCAGCCCCAGGTGTGAATTTTAATAGTTTAATGAGACTTTGTGGGAAAAGTGTCTTTGACACTGAAGTTGTTTATGTGCTTTAAGGATATTAATGTTTCAGGTATGAATTCAATGCCTCCACAGCTCTCAGTTGTGAAATATTCGCTGCAGATTGCTGTAACTGGAATAGATTGCATCTTTTAATGCTTGTTCTATAGGCAGCCAAGCAGGCTCATGTTTAACTGTAGATTTAAAGGAAAAAACAGCATGCTGGTAATTGCATGAAGGAAGTTAGCTTGTTTCCTTAAAAAGTCCCATCTTTCATGAGAACCCAATACTAACACCAGAATTTTCTTTAAACAGATCACTTTTTGCTTTCCATTTAGACACAAGAGCAGTGTTTTAACACCAAGGAGACTCTGCTGGGAGCAGATAAGTCTGTTGGCTGTTAAGCAGTCAAAACTCCTTCTCATTTCTCTTTCTAAATGGACCCTTGTGTGTACACAAAACCTGGTTAATTTACATTGGAAAGAAATTTATAAATGCATTTTCCTCTCAGTGATTATGATTTGAAAGACCCAGAAACGGAAATATTTCATGTTTTTCTTTAAAACTTGTTGGAAAACTTAATTAACAGCATTAATTCAGGAGAGGTTTATTGAACTCAGATTGTTTTGAAGTATTTCCAGTTAAATGACCATTCTGCTAGCTCCAAGAAAGGGTTAAGTGGATTTTTCCCTAAACTCTCTTTCCTTGTAAAAAACCAGTTAAGCCACAGCTTCCATGTCTCCCTTGGAAGAGTGATTCATCTGGTAGACTGTAATTCCTGTTTCAATGAAGTCCCAGAACTTTAGCTGGGCTAAACTTTTAGCATTACAGTGAGGAGTCCGATGACCCTGAACCTCAGTTTTCCAGAAAAGTCTGCATTTAATGACTTTTGCATGATCTTTTATGGTTTTGTTGCCTTCAGGGACAGTCTTTCTTGAAGAGAGGTGCACCAGAATTAGTTTTAATGAAACTTCAAGACCTGTTTCCCTGTACATCAGATTTTGTAAATAAGGAGAAAAAAAAAAAAAAAAAAAAACAAACAAAAAAATTAGACATGAACACTGCAAATTTCTAATCCATGTGATACTTTGGAAATCTGTGATTTTGACCCAATTAAATCCATTCCTGCAGTAAAATATAACTTCTCAGAAACTGGCCTTTTATGAATGCAGTTTTCCTTTGTTGCCATCTTCAAAAATCATGTTGATTTGGAATGGGAGAGTTGTCCTCGACAGTTTAGAGATTTGTTTCTCGGTGAAATCAAGGTTATTTTGTCCACAGACATGAAAGAAGTACTCCATGCATGCTCCTAAGTAACTGAGTGTAGATCCAATGGCTCAGTGACTAAATCCTAATTAGGATTTAGCAGTTATTGCACATTCATATTTGAGCTCATATGTTTACATATTTGAGCTCATCCTGTTTCAGATGTAAGGCAACACAAATCAGTTTAAAAATCTCACAAATAATTTATAACCTCAAAAATGGTAGTGGGCTAAAAATACCCATTATTTCCAGAAAACAGTGACAGACAGTAATGAGTTAAACAATGACAATTCAGTCTTGTATTCCACATACTGATACTATGATTTTGAATACTGGATAAACAACATACATGTATTTCTTTTTTCCTTTCCTTTTCCTTTTCCTTTTCTTTTCTTTTCTTTTCTTTTCTTTTCTTTTCTTTTCTTTTCTTTTCTTTTCTTTTCTTTTCTTTTCTTTTCTTTTCTTTTCTTTTCTTTTCTTTTCTTTTCTTTTCTTTTTTCTTTTCTTTCTCATATAGTTGAATAAATCCAATTTTTTCCTTATCCTGTGTTACACACCTGAAAATGTGCAGTATTCCAGAGGCAATGGTTTAATTGCTGCTGGATCTAATCTCTATACATCCAGAGACTCTGCTCAAAACACGGCATGATATGTATTGCATCCTTAATGCAGGTAAATTATACCTCAGAATGATGGTTGTTCTATTTTTGTTAAGGTTTATTTCCCCCACCCCATATTTTCCAAGGCTTTTGGGCATATAAATTAAAGCTTGCTGTCAGACACACCTTCTAAACTAAACACTACCTTATTTTCTTATCGTATTTGGAAATCAGTCATATTTTGCACACCTTTCTTTCCTACTCTACAGAAATGAACTTGTCATAAGTTAAAAATACATACTGTTTTCATGAAGTGAGATAAGATACACTCATGAAACTCCCTCCAAGCTATTGGGGTTATCTTTATATCAAATACAGCAAGACTTTTGGTTTGAATCCAAGAACTGTCAATTATCAGCAACTCCAAAAGACAGAGAAAGAAACACTTGGCCCTCTTTTGCTTGTGATTTTATCTTCTCTCATCCTATTGTGTTCTCTGCTACAACAATTAGTTTCTTTACCATCTCTGATCAAAACTCTTTGTCTTCAGCTTAACTGTTCTAAATAGCAGGGGGTATTTTTCAGTACTTTAAAGAGTTCCATACTTTTTGAGCCCTTCTATTGCTTTCTTTCTTTCATGATTATTCATGTCATGCAGAATATTTGTTATCATGTAACATTTCTTTCATTGCTTAGTCCAGCCTGTACTAATGACAAAATGTGAACTTGGTGCTCATTAGCTGTCATGCCAGGCTGCACTGCCTTTTCATGAGTTTTGCAATCAGCACACATAAACCTGTGCCCCTGTAAGTGCCACTGGAATCCCAAAGTCAGAGGAAAAAAAATCACCATAGCTCCAGACTGATTTTTTTCTTTTTTTTTTTTTAATTATTATTGTGGAATAAATACCTCTCTTCAATAGCTTCTTCAATAGCTGGACAGATTTGGAGTAGAGGCCTCAGGAATGTTTCTCCAATCACTTCACTGCTATTTGCAAGTTCCAAATCATATCTGACAATGAAAGTATAAACACTTGTGCTCGTATTTCTGCAGCAGACATCAAGAGCTGAGTTTGCAAATGTCAATAGACAGAATTAAGGACTTCCAGGGTGTGATACACTTGACCTGTTTTTGACATTTATTTTAAGATGTGATGTGTTGCTGATGAAATGTATCTCTGGTAACTAGCTCTGCTGTGTGCAAAGAGAGTCTCAGGTGACCAGCCACAAGGTTTTGATGTTGAGATTTTGTCAGTTATAGCATTCACTTACTTACACTCTGCATGAATAATTTGAATCCTTAACACATATAAAGACAACACAAATTATTTTAAGCTGTATCCAGAAGAGACAAAAGCATTAGAAGTTACCAAGAACATACTGGTATTGATAATACTAATGAATATAACTGGTGGTAACAATCCAGTGTAAGATCCAGATTTTGGACAAAAAGTCTCAGAATGATCAGCCAAATATTAGAAATTTGGTTTTTCAACCAGAACAGTATTTCCTGGATTTCTTCAGAAGACTCATTGTTTTAAATCCCCAAATAACATCTAATAAACACAGTCTTCTTTTATTTCATCAAAGAAAAAAACATTTTCTTTCCTACAAGCCCATTTTCATCAGACATATGGAAGATTATTTCAGAAATGTATTGTCTACTCTAATAGGAAAAAAATTAATGGTTTGGATAAAAATTCCCATATTCTACTCTCAAACAATGATTTATTTGTTTGTGCACAAGTGAAGTTATAAGGTCTGAGGTGTATATTCATATTAACATAAGACTTAAATGTCTTCTTGCAGATAAGATTCGCTCAAAACACTTATTTGAAATAATACATCATATTAGATACTGGCCAAATTTAAAACCACAATAAGCATGGTTCATTGTCATTTTTCTAGACCTAATAACAGCAATATAAAACTGAAGGACTGCAACAGTTTAACTATTATTTTTATTTCTTTCTTTTTGATCAAACATGCTTTACTAATTATATATCCCACTAAAGCTTGCTTTTTAATTTATCTACCCTCAGCCACAGGAACATTAAACATTTTGTTTAACTAAAAAAAGAATAAAAAATAAAAGGTCTTGTACACCTCAGTTTAACATAAATCTAGAAGCGTTGCATGAGATGAGATGAATGTTGGGCAGATAACACTTGAGGAACCTAAAAGCTTTCTCCTAACCAAAAGCAAGTGTCTCAATTTGTTAGACTTCCAGGATAATCATGATCTTTCCAGGCAGATTTATATTTATTGTGGCATTAGATAGCCCATTTCCACTAGCAAGATCTTTAATGCTTCCACTGGGATGTGCTCTGAAAATTTAAGTCCCTCTCTTGCCTGTGCTTGTGAGTGTGATTAAAGCATGGTCAGTGTTGTGAGTGCTGGATTGGTTTGAGTGGATTTTTTATTCAACCTATTCAAAGCAATGACACACACATAGAATTTTATTCTTTACAGTGATAAAATCGAGAGATTTATTCTCACATGCAAAATGAGGGTTACACTAGGTTAAGTGCATCTGTATTAGACCATAATGCATTGTCCATGAAGATTTCAAGTTGGCAATATTTTAATGAACTTAATGCAGTCATATAAGCACTTCCAGTCACGTTGAAAATATCAAAATCTCAGTATTGTGTGTAATGACTGACAGTACAATTGTGCAGTGTTAGACACAGAAGGTGGAGTTGGCTTAGTAATTTTTATGGCTGGTTAAAATTATCATTCAAAAAGAGTCTTTTTATAATAAAGCATATGAATGTGTCTCAGTATTACAGCATTCACAATGAAGTTTATCACCTCCAATATCTTCCAGTGTTTTTTTCTTGAAAGGTCAGCATATAAATGTTATGTTATTTAAAGATATAAGATTTTGTGGACAAAGGTATGAATTTGCCTAGTAGTGCATTTAATATTCACCTGCTCACATTAAATGGATGAAAGATTAATTTATTTTTCACAATTTTAAGAGTTTAAAAAGATAAAAAAATACCAACATGCTTTTTTGTTATCATTACTATTTGATTATCTCAGGTCTTTAGTTGTAATGCACTTGCTAGTACTTAAATTTCAGAGAATGTGTTTGTTCAGCATAGGAATTTTAACTGAATACCCTTTTCATAAGATGGTAAGTCTACCTTGAAAAAAATCAGTTGGAATCAAGAAATAATTTAAGATTATTAGGTGATATTATCTTAATTTCAGAATATGGACATGAGCATTCAAGTGCCACCTTCTGTTTCAGCTAATTCTAATCTCTGCCAGGACAAAGACAACAGAAAACCAGCTTCACCCTGAACGAGCCTGCTTGGTCCATACCAATTATTGCAGTCAATCAGGTAATTAATTCCAGAGAATTTTCTCTTCTACAGAGTTCCTGCTTATCATCCTTCTCTGTATATGAAGGCTTTTTGGCCAGGCACTGCAATAGGCAATTCAATGTCTATAAGAGCATTACTTTTGTCAGGAAGGATGTCAGGGAAGTTCTTGAAAGCACTTGCACATCTCATAAATATAGAATCATATTTATTTTCTTAAACTTTTTACTATACTTATCCTGTAGCATTTTTCAGTTGCTTCTACTTCTTGACAATATTGATCACTTACTAAAAATGCTTAAAATTTTGTGATTATTTGGTGATGGACTTGTTTAATTTCTCTCTGTACCAGGTCTGCCTAGGATAGTAATAACACACCACACTGGTAACTATGTGGAGCAAGTAACACCTGAATAAGTGGAGGATTCATTAAGAAAATAACTTTTCTGAGTCCAAAACAGTAATAGGCAGGGCTCCCTGTGACTGCCTGGTTTAACTTTTTGAGAATTGTTTTTCAAAACAGAGTAAAGAAGAAATTATCCTTGGTAGGTTTCTCCCCTTTTTCTTTAAGCTCTTGTTTTAAACTTTTTGGTAAACATTTCTATTTAATTCAAGAAGATCCTTTCCACTTTGATTGTATGTACTGCCTCTTAGTCAAGATGCCAGCTAAGCCAAAACCTCCATATCCCAAAGAAGTTCCATATGTGTTTAGAACACCTGACAGTTTCAGCAAGGGATGTAGCCATTCATGAGTAAATAAGTGATTTCCTGGCAAATAGAGATGCCATTCAGAGCATGAGGTTGCTTTTCAGAACATTGAATCTGTGTCAATGAAAAAGTATGGCAACATTGCAATCGTTTCTCTCAGTGTTAAAACAAGAGTAGTAGAGGTAACATAGGGAAATGAGAAAATAAAAAGGGGTTATTCCTTTCCTCCCCCATCCTCCCAAGCTGTCAATGCAATATCATGAAGATGAGGGAGGAGAATTTAAAATACAAAAGGAGAGGGGAGAAATAAAGAAGACACTAGCAATGCAAAAAGGTTGAAATGATTCACCAGATCAATTCCAAACTCCTCAAGGAAGTTGAAAGCTTCAGGAAACCAATTAATTTAAATTTAAATTTTAAAAAATACATATAAATATATGTATAAATAAGCAAAACCTGTCTTAGGATCAGAGTTCTCAAACTAGAGACAGAGAGAATGGAAGAGTGGGCATATTGCCAAGCAGATTCCCCCAAGAAGCAGTGGTAGTTAAGAGTCAAGAAGTTTCTATCTGTCCTAGAAGTAATTTTGATTAGGGGCACAGATGGACCGCACACACAGAAGCAGAAAACAGAGGCTATAGTTCCTGGGAGCCATAGAGACAAATAATTATTGCTGTGTCCTATCCCAAGGCCCCCCCATTGAGAAGCAAAGGAAAATTAGTTTGAGAATCACTGACCTATCTGGAAAAAAATTTGTGTTATTGCCGCCTAAAGAATAATCCCTCCAGTACACCCCGCTGCTGCCTACAGGGAACTTGTTTGCTGGTGAAACTGGGTGGCCCAGAGCCTAATAAATTACTAAAAGCCTAGAGAAGAGGACTATATTTCCTTTGAGTTATGCCAAAACTATTAAACATTATGTGAATAAGTTACCTCACCTACCAGTCATCATTCTTATCCCAGCAAGAACTATGCCATCAAACAAAAATTCTCTTCTTGTCACCATTACCACTTATGTGTCTTAGTGAACACATGTCCTAACCTCATGGCTTTCTTTTAAGCTGAGTATTTCCTTATTCACCTGTGATACATCCAGTCTTCCTTGTCTTCTGATATGCTCTCCTCTTCCAGCTCTGTATTTCTGGGTGTTTCCTTAAGCCTCATGTCACACTGTAAATCAGCTGTAACAGCCACTCCCTATGGTGCCTCATAGGCAAAAAGCTCTTATTCATGGCAAAAGCAGGACTAAACTGAGGCTCTGAACACCTAAAGGTCAAAAGTATTTCCAGAGAAGCATATTAATGTGTCTATACCTACTATGCACAGCAGCAGAGTGTATTATAGTCAATGTTTCATTCAAGCTTCTTATTCCCCTTCCATCCTTGCCCAGGGCTTAAAAGATAGGCAAAGCTTTGACAATTTCCGCTACTGCATGAGTGTTATCCAAAGTGTACAGCATAAATCAGGGCAGGGGATGAGTAGTTGATTGTGTCTGTTCTAAATATTATCCTTTCAGCAGTACAGAAGAGGACTTCAAGCCCTGGGGGGACTCTTCAGCCATAACTGTTACAAAGAGACATAGTTCTTTTGAGGAAACCAGAATGGTTCCATTAACTCACCCATCTCTGAAGCTGCATCTTTATTGAATTTCCAAAGTTACATAATATCCCTTTCTGCTACTAAAAAAAGAGACGTGAATGAAGTTTTTGTGGATTTTTTTTTTTTTTTTTTGGTTAGGCCAATATCCCAGGAAATACAAAGGCTGAGTGTATCTACCATCTGAGCTGCGTTCAGGAGACCATAATTATTTAAAGCCATATTTTTCCCAAGTTAGTCAGAATCCTTTTACTGCCATTAGTTTGAGGAAAACTAGATGAGGGCTGGTTATGAAGTGGTATAAAGCACAATGAGTTGAATTGTGTATTTTGTACCTCCTCACACAAGTGATGGGAGAACAAAAGTGGCTTTAAATTACTTTGGTGCCTTTTATACATTAGACCCTGCAAGAGAGCTGATTAGTCAGCAATGAGTTAGAACCAAGTAGAAGTTGTATGCAAGAGTAAAGTTATTGCACAAGTTTCTTGTCTGGAGTTGCTGTCAGTTTCAGTCGAACAGGCATTACACAGCTGTGATAATGTAGTTTGTGTGTGTAGAGAGAGGTTATGATCTAAAATATTGCAGTGTATTTAATTTAACATATTTTTTCAGATATTTATTCTGAATTTGGCCAGTAAAAACACCTAAGAGGTTCCATGGAAAGTTAATAAAAGCTAACAATTCACTAAGGATTGTGGCATATGGTGTAAAGAAAATACATTTAAATTATTAATTATATTATTCATAAAGTGTATTTTATACTCAAATTTTCAAAATTCTTAACATTACTTCCCCTCCAATTTTAGGACACAGTCAGTGACTGTTGCCTTGCATGAAGAACTGCATCAGAGACCAAATATCTCTGAAGTCGGGAAAATTGAAGGAGAAAACATGGGTAACACAAACAGACCTTCAAAGAGGAGTCTAATTTTCATTGTGGAGCAGGAAATTCACTTCAGCTATGGTGTTTGCTAAAGGTAATCTTGGCTTATATATAAATTATATAAAAATAATTATATAAATTATAAGCTCTAGAAATAGTAAAGGAAGTTGAAGTCAAGCAGATGTGTCCTACTGACAGAAGTCTAACTTATTTGTGTGTTGTTCCTGCAACCTGCTTTGGCATAAACAGAGCAATCCCAAGTCAAACAGAGACCTTCTGCCTTCCAGGCACAGGTCTTGAGTTTATGGCCTGCCCAAAAATCAAAGCATTGAAAAAGCAAAAAAAATCCTGAACCCCTCTAGACATAAGAGATCATTTTAATGGGTTGCCCATGGAACGGGCAATTTTATAGATCTTAAGGGTGGCACATCATTTAAACCTTTACATAGATCTGTAATGGTTCTGTAATCAGCATAAACCAGGCTAAATTTAATTTTATATCTGCTTGATGCCTATCAACACATACATAGATTTGCTTCCAGCTGTGAATATTTATCCCCCTTTCAAATTCAGAAGCATTGACACATGGCTTGTCTAATATCTGGGAGGTTATAATAAAGAGATAGTTGATGATTGATCTTTTGCAAAATATTCCCTAAAGATTGACCTGATTATATTGCAATCATCTGTTCCCCCCTAAAGTTCCTCCTTCAGATACTTCTGCTATGAATTGTTGGGATATATCCAGCCAGCAATGAACATCAGTGATTATGTGGGTAGGCTTAGGTGTATCACAATTTGTAAAATTCAGTCTTCTCAAGACAGTTTATGTGGCTGTACATGTAATTAATCATCAATTAATAATGTGTGATTAAGTTCTCTAATTTCAGCAATTTCAAGATTAGAAATCTAAGTTCCTTCCAACCCAAAGAGAACAAAATAGACACCTCAGGGATGGACTCATCTTGGCATAAAAGAGGAATATAAGATGGAAAAGAATGAGCATCTTCTGGAATTAGGTTTTCCTCCTTTGTCTATGAAGGTAGACTAAAGATTACAGCACTGAAGAAAAGGTTGGGTGGGATGAATCTGATTCCACCTGACCTTGTCAAGGCAGCACATGAGGTCCCAGCAGTTTTATCCTGGCTATCTATTGATAAGGAATGAGAATATGTCTCATTAAACAGAAGTATGTGCAAGTTTTGGCTGGGGTCGAGTTAATTTTTTTCACTGTGGCTGGTACAGGGCTGTGTTTCAGATTTGCCTTGGACACAGGGTTGATGATACAGAGATGCTTTTGTCATTGCTGAGCAGGATTTAAAGCCAAGGACTTTTCTGCTTTTTGTACAGCCACACTGGCAAGGGGGCTGGGGGTACGTGGGAGGCTGGGAGGAGACACAGCTGGGACAGGTGACCCAAACTGACCAGAGGGAAGTTCCAGACCATATGACATTGTGGGCAGCATATAAGGCAAGGGGAAGAAGGAAGAATGGAGGGACATATTTGCAGTGATGGTGTTTGTCTTCCCAGCTTACCTCACCATTATGTGTGATGGGGCCCTGCTCTCCCTGGAGATGGCTGCACACTTGCCTGCCCATGGGAAGAGGGGACTTAATTCCTGTTTTACATGTTTGCATGTGCAGCTTTTGTGTCCTATATTAAAGTGTCTTTATCTCAACCTATAAGTTTTCTGGCTTTTCTACCCTTCCAATTCTCTCTCTGATTCTGCTGGTGGTGGGGGGGAAGTGAGTGGCTGTGTGGGACTTGGCTGCAGCTGGGGTTAAACCACAGGTAAAAGGGAACTGACACAAGGAGAGTGAGCAGTTTTCAAAGATAATATAGAAAATCTCAGAATTAGGAACTGCCTGTTTCTTAAGACCCTGGGAAATATTTTGGGGTTTGCCCTATCATTCCTAATCTCTTGATGTATTATATTGTATAAATGTTATATTATATACTAAAATTATCTATATCTTCTTTTGTGTACATAAACCTAAAAGAAAACCGACCATCTATATATATACACACACATAAGAATATTACATTGACACCAAATCACACATGTACTGAGTCAAGAGTTCTATAAAAAAAACAAAATTATATTGAAAGTCAATTCCAGATTCCAACAAATAAAAGACAAATACCAATGTAACTGTAGATTCCAAAAATGAATAACTTAAACATCATTTTGACTAGGATTGCTCTGCCTTGCAAATGAATCCAAGTGATACATTCTTAGTATGTCTTCCTGGAAAATATTTGTTCTAATTTAATTAATTCAAAAAAATGGCCTTAATCACTGAAAAAAGAGGCTGAGTAATTAAAAAAAAAATCATAAATACAGAAGAAATGTGGAAGAGAGAATTTCTCCAGCACAGAAGGTATTAAATGAAACATTTGAGACTTTTACAAGTCAAATCTTCAGTTGAAGATTTAGTTCAGAATTAACTGGCATAACTCCACTGAAATCAAAGTAACTATGGCAATTTACATCAGCTGAGGACTTGACCCAGTCTCATTCTGTGAAGTAATATTCTTTCTGTCTTCCAGAAATCATTACTATGAATGTGTGATATTTTATAGGTGGATCAGTCTACTAGTGTACAACACCAGTTACAAGATATCAATCTAAAGTATCCTCACCATATTTACATACCTTGATGTTGGTCCATCTGGAGTTTTATTTCACTTAACACAGCAAAGCTGGGCAGTTGTTGAATATTTTTTTATTAAATTTTTAAGTTTTCCTAATGTCTTTTTTTATCAGTCTCTTAATTTTTGCACATACTTGAGTTGTAATTTAATTTTATTTCCAAAGTGTCTGAATTAATTTCCATCTGTCTAACCATCTAGAAGTGGTTCCAGTTGCCCTTCCTAATCTTCTGCTGCTACTTTTATGCTTCCTCACAAAACTGGCTGCTCCTCTACTGCTGTTCATCCCTCACCTAATACTTGCTGCTGCCAAAAGCAGAACCTCCATCAATCTGCCAATGAAATACCCATCCATAAGTATGTGCCTAGTGATCCACAGCTGTTCTGGAAGGTATTTTAACCAAAGATAGGTCAGCAGTATAATCATATGAGATCTTGGTTTATGCCTTGGAATACGTGTTTTTTCTTGTTTCAACTCCCAGGCACACAGATTATATCTGCACTGAGTGAAAGTTTAATGACTGATAAAGCTTGGCAATAGAGCTTTTACTCTGAGTCATATGTTTAAAAAAAACGGCTATTGACATTTTATTTTGAAGAGTTCAGGCACCCAAAAGTTTTACTGCCAATGACTAAGTTGTTGGATATTCCATTTGGAACAAGAAAACAAAACCTGTATTTTGGATGAGAGAAAGTTTCAGAGCAGACATCCACACACACAAACACAAGCATGCAGTGTCAAAGTCTGTGTTTACCTTCATCTCTCTGCAGGGAGTAGTCTTAAAATACATCCCAAGACCATTCAGTAAATAAAGTTAATTAAATCCTTTTGGAGCCAAGGTTTCAAACTATGCTAATTTGTAGTAATATTTATCACACTGAGTTCCCTTCACAGATGCCAGATGGATATGCTTTAGCACACATGGAACTGCTCAGACAAAATATCTTCTCCAAAAGGTAAGAATTTGATTGTCCTCTTAGACTGATGAGATGATAGAAAGCCCAAACTGTCTTGGAGATAACTGAGGTAGTCTGGAAATACACTTCTGAAACAGCACAATAAAGAGCAAAGAACGTGTATGATACAAGACTTATTAATTAACATCTGCTCTTGGATAGCACAGTTTGTGCTTTCGCTCAAATATCTTAGACTACCATATAAAATCTGAATTTTTACGACATATTTCAGTGCACTGTATCTGCAATATGTCATTTGTACAGATGCTAAACCACTCTGGGATTTATTTGTCAGGGAAGCCTTGGAGCTAGATTCAAATGCTGAAATGGAAGTACAATTGCAATTGGAAAATGTAGACTGATTGTAAAAATGCAGTTGGATAACAAGAAAAGACTTCATGAAGCCAGTGTCAGGATATGAAGGCCACTTCAAAGTCACTTGAAAGGTGAGGAAGAAAACAGACATTCCTGAGGAACCATAAAATCATAGAATATCCTAAGTTAGAAGTGACCCAAAAGGATCATCGAGTCCAACTCTTGGTCTTACACACCAATCACACTCTGTGCCTGAGAGCATTGTCCAAACACTTCCTGAACTCTGCCAGGCTTGGTGCTGTGACCACCTCCCTGGGGAGCCTGTTCCAGTGCCCAACCACCCTTTGGGTGAAGAACCTTTTCCTAATATCCCACCTAAACCACCCCTGACACAACTTCTGTCCATTCCCTCAGGTCCTGTCAGCGGTTACCAAAGAGATGATTGCCTGGCCCTCTGCTCCCCTTCATGAGGAAGTTACAGACCATCATGAGGTCTCCTCTCAGTCTCCTCCAGGCTGAACAAGCTAAATGACCTCAGCTGCTCCTTGTATGGCTTCCTCTCCAGGCCCTTCACCATCTTCACTTACCCTTATTCACAACAACTGTTTCACAAAGGAGGCATTTAATTAATTTCTAAAATGTAGTTGACAATAGTTAGGAATTGAGAAATTGATTACAAAACTTGAGGTTCCTGGATATTTACAGATGGGCCTAGAAAGTCATGGCAGGGTTCTGGCTAAAGTATACCTCACCCTTAGTATCTGACACTAATGTTGAAGCCTTTGTGCCTTATTCTTGTAAGAGCATACTGGTATATTTAATGACCCCTGTGCTCTAAGTATAACATCATCTCTGGCAGAACAAATTCCTGAGCATCCAACTCTGCTTTTGATTTGCTTCAAAGTGAAAAATGCAGTGGTTTTTTGACCTTTTTTACTAGCAAGTGAAAGAAAATCACTTTGAAAGAGCTCTTTTGAGGTCTAGAATTGCATTGTATATCCAATATGTATGCAATGACCTTCTGCAAGAGAACAATATGTTCTTAAGCATTATACAAGACTGGGCACATAATCAACACCCAAAAGAGAGTAAGAAAGCAGAAACATCCTGAACTAGCTGCTGTGTGTTGTGCAGACAATGACACAACATATGTATCACAGGCTCTAGTGCAAGGAACAGAGCAGAGGCTATTTGTCTGAAAAATTGCCTGGGCTTTCCTCTGGTTTGAGAGCCTGGCACACAGGGAGGTTTAGATTACGTATTAGGAAAAAAATCTTCACTGAGATGGTGGTCAGGTGTTGGAATATGCTGCCAGGGTAGTGGTGGAAGTGCCATCCCTGAAAATGTTCAAAAAAAGCACATGGATGTGGCACTTGGGGACACTGAACAGTGGTGAACAGGGTGGTGCTGGGTTAAGGGCTGTACTCATAGAGATCTTTCCAACCTCAGTGATTCCAGGATTATGATTCTAAGTGTATCAGTTGTGCTCTCTGTACTACCATTAATATTCAGGTGCCTGTGAGGATAGCAGTGGCCTGGAGTGAGAAGCGAACTGATCTACCTAACTCAAACACAGGCTCTGGAAGCACCTTGCTTCTGGAGGTCAAGAAATCTGAAGGAGAAAAGGTGAGCAGCAAGACTAAAGATGAAGAATGGCCAAGCGCAAGGAGAAACCTTCATGATAAATGAAGATGGGCTTTTCCACTTTAGGATATTCACAACAGGACTGCACTGGAGTCCTTTTTCTGTTATCAACTATAGTCTCATAAAAAAACTTTTGTAACCCTTGGTCAGCAAAATCATCTGTATAGGAGCCATTTTTCCTGTGACAGTCTCCCAATTCATAAGCCAAGGTAGTGCTACTCTTTTAATGAGAGCAGAGAGAGTAATATTTAAAAGAGGTAAAAATGAAGGTGAAAACAACATTCAGAGGAAAATTTTTTCATTGTTTGATGTTTTGAAAGAAAGAAAATTGGAAGATGTGAGTGAACTTCTTATTAAACAAAAATCAGAAAGCATTAGAATTATTTTCTTTAGCCTGACAAAGGGATTGGAAAAAGAGGGATCAAATTGTTTACCACAAAGCAGTATCTACAGCAAAAAGAATTCAATAATACATCTCTTAAAAAAAAACCCAAAACAATTGGAACAAATGGAAACAGAAAACTGAATGAAGCCAGAAAATGAAATGAAACTTTTTTTTAAAGTTGTTTTGAAACACTAGCTTAATTTCCATTTCATAAGTATTTCTAGGGGTTTCAGGTTTTTTCATTTAATGCTTGCCACAGTGCATATTTTTCCCTTCTTAAGCAGAGGCTTCTGGCCACTTAAACAAAACTATTATATTGCTCTGCTGATGCTAAGGGTACTTATAAGCAGACTGACCTGAAAAACAAAAATGTTCTGTTTTTTCCACAGATTTTAGATTGTAAACAGTGCTTCTCTTCTGATGGTGAAGGAAGGGAAATCAAACCTGGCAAAACTTTCTCAGAGGTGGGGGAAGGGAGACAAGGAGTGTGGGAGATAGAGGAAAAAGAGAGGCCTAGAGAAGAACTGCCAACAATGTGGAGGATAAGCTTTGCATCTGGCATGAAAAGAGCCAAGCCTCATGTTCCTCTTCTAAATTGGGCAGATTTCCCCAAGTTCTGGCCTTTATGGGTTTGGCATTACAACCTAAAATTTAAATCCTGAACCCAAGAAGTTGGTTCAACAAAAGTTTTGTCACTTCAGAGTAAGAGACAGACCAAATTATATACTCATGTTTTGGGGATAATAATCTTTATTTCAAGCTTTGTGGAAAATCAAGGTATTATCTTTTAAATGCTAAGGATAATCAGGACATTGGTTTCATAGCAGGACAGGTAGAGGACTGAGAATAAAGAGGTATTTAAACATTAGGAATATAACTTGAGACTTCTTCAATGGAAATATTTACTTAATAGCCACTCAATAAATTCTGTCTATGGCTGCCTGGACAAATGTGCGTCTTTTGTGAGAAATTTGTATTTTATACTCTGAAGTACTTCTCCCCACTGAACCTAAATTACTAGTTCAGGTGAAGATGTACCTATCAGGCACTGAAACCTGGTGAGCTGCATCCAGTATTTAATTATCCTGTAGTCACTGAATAGTCAGCAAATACTCTTTTGAAAGTCAGTTTCAAAGGAAAATCTAATTTCAAGATTCAGAATGAGCATTTGGATGATGACAGTCTTCTCTGGGTTATGCAGATAAACCAGGAAGACTTTTGGTAAGTTATATTTAGATTTTTTAAAAAAAATTTGGATATCGATAAAACCAACCAATTAAACTAATAACCATTAAAAAACCATACCTAAAAGCCTATCCGTGGTCAAAACAGTAAATTTAAACACTTTTGATTATATCAATTATACTGGCTAAAACTTGCCACCATCTGAAACATTTTTACTGAAATGATTAAGAATTATGCTAAAGGCAGACAGGGAATACTCTTTTCAGTGTCTCAAACAATGTTTCAACACCTTGTACTTCATCTAAAATAGCCCTCCATGAAATCAGCTTATCAATCCATCACCTCCAAGAGGTGTGCAAGTACTACAGTAATTTTACAAGTATTTATTCAAAAGGAGAGAAAAACAAACCAAACAGATTATTTCAGTGCCTAGTCCATCCTGATGCTTTGTTTTTACCATGCAACTATCCTTTCACCCTGTTTTACTTTACAACATGCATAGCTGGGCTCCCAGCTGGAGTTGAAGCTGCAATGAAATGCATGTTTGTTATAGTCAGAGTTTAATGCAATCCCTATCCCTAAAGCTACACAAAGATTTCTCTGAGACCTCTTTCAGTTCCATTTACTTCTCTGTTTTATTTTTTCCATCTGGAAAAGCTTGTTTCTTCTCAGTTCAAGTAGTAGTCCAAAATTATTTTTTTCCTTGAAAATCCAATCTTCAAAAATAAGGGATGGCATTTTGCATTATTTGGAAGGCTACCACTGAATCTCAAACACATCATGACTGAAGGATTTGGATGGCAGACACTTGAAATGTAATAGACAGGTCAGAAACTTACTGGCAAACAAGTGCAAACTTCACATATTTCACATCAGCCCACTTCTCAAGCCTGTCAAGGCCAAATGATGGCAATGGGGGATGTCAGACATTGCAGAGAAGTTCTTCATAACAATGCTGCAGGAAAGTTAACATATTTCCCTGTAGGAAATTTGCATTACCTGCAAGATGAAAAGACCTCCCCATTCTCCCCTGTGAATGAAAGTTGTATTGGAAATGGAGCAATTAGAGCACTGTGAGCATGGAGCAGCATTAGGGGAAAAGGCTGGGGCAGCTGCTCTATCCTAGTGTTAGGAATCAGCAAATACCAGAAGTGGTAAAACCCCTTTTTCCAAATATCTGCTTCCCTTCATATAGGACTGGCTAATGGAGCAGAGTCCTTTGGCCGTGAAAGGCAGTATCTGGCACCTCAAGACTCTCCTATTTTGTCACTGTCTCAGTGTTGAATCATAGAATCAGTTCTGTCGTTTCACCACTGTCCTTTCTCCAGACTACTGTTCAATATTTGCTCAGAAAACAGATCTACAAAGTGGAATTTCTTCTTTTCTCTACCAGTGCACAATTCAACATAACCTCTCTGAGTCTGTCCCAGTGACACCAGGAAAGAACCATTGAATCCCAAAGTGATCCTAGCCCTGCTGCTAGGTTCCCAGTGCTCACTGAGTTCCACAGTGCTCACAGGCAGCTCTTTGCTGAGCAGAGAGTGCCAAAGTTAGCACTGTCCTGAAATGACGTTTGCTAGTCTTGGTACTGTTACATTCATTGCAGGGACCACAAGGAATAGGGGTTTAAACCCCCAAGAACAGAAGAAATTAACTGAATTAGGGCACTAGAGTGCAATCTGAGAAAGCTAGGTATTTTCTGAGCCCTTGGTGTTTGCTCCTTATAGCATACAAAGAAAGTGGCTTATTCTCTTCCTTCTCTGCCAAATGTGTATAACACTTTTTTGCCCCAAACTGGGAGCTAAGGAGGAGCTTGTTCTTGATGATGCGCACAAATACTGTTGCAGTAAGAATCAGAGGGGCAACAACAAGACTCCTCTGTGGAAATGTCAGTGTGGAGTAAATGAAGCATAGTGTTATACTGAAGGGTAACAAATGGAAAGGAATCTCAGCAGTCTCATTCATGGAATACCATCCTGTAATAATGTAAGCTCATCCTGTGCTTTGCTGGATGCAGCCATACTGCGGGAGAGGCTCACACAATAAAATAGGATTGCAATACACTTGTGCAAGGGGGCATGTAATGATCTGATTCCTAGTCCTGTTGACACATCAAGGAGGACTTGGGATAGACTGTGTTATTTCATACTTTTATTCTCTCTGGTCATGCCTACAACCCGGAGCAGTATAGTACTTAGGTTGGTTTATTATTTTTGCTCTCAGCCCATGAAAGGGTTTTGCAATATTATTCATTTTTCTTGCAAATAATGTCTGTTTCCAGGTAATTATGAGTAGTTCTTTGAATGTAGTATATACATCCAGATGGAGATTTTTATAGTGATTATTTCATACCACTTATAACCAAATTTTGTTCTGTTTTACTCAATACAGAAATTAGTTAAAATTCAGTATTCTTCTTACATTTGTGTTCATTGGCATGAATAAGAGTTTTCTACATGCAGGTAGATCAGGAGTCAGACCTTGGAAAAATAATAACATGAGTACAAACCCCACAGGAATTTGCAGTGCTGTTGAGGTGTTTGTTTTCTGATTCACTGGAAAACATAACCAGCTAGGCACTGGCTAAGGATTACAGGTCCTATTACAGGCCCTATTTCTAAACTACTGGAGTAATCTATGAATTTAAAATACTGCAAAGAACACATTTGCTTCTTTTCTTTGCCAGCTGCAAGTTTCCAAGTGCTCAGTCTGCCAGTCAATAATTTATTTTCTTTTTAATTCTATGACTTCATTAAAATGCTTATAATATTTTTGGCTGATTATATTTATTTTAATTCTTTAACTATTATTCTTGATCTAGCATGACCTTTGAGTCTAATCAAGCTTCTGTTGGTTTGTTTTTCAAAGGCAGTTAACCAAGGCCAAGCTGCTTAAAAAAAAAAAAAAAAAAAAATTCAATTTATGCTAGGGTTTTTTTTTCAATTTATCATAAATATAAGAAAACTAAATTATTGTCTTCTTATTCTGTAGTTTCCTAAGTCAAAGCAGGAAAAATTGAGACGAAAAAGGGTGTAAAAAATAATCCAGTTGCAGCAAGTAGTTGCAGATACACGCTTCAAAATTCTCAGTGAATCCAACAAATTTTTGAATTAGCTCTGCTTCTCCTGTAATGCAGGAAAAAAGTCTTAGTGCCAGGTTATACTTGTATTTGGATTCAACTCAGGATATTACCCAGAATTCCAAACCAAGTGTGATTATTGATAGTCTCAGCATGTGTAGTGGAAGACAGCTGAGTGATAATGGATTTGTGTATATTTTGGTATCTCATCAAGTAGTATGGTACCTCATCAAGTATTGGATGTATCTGTGCCTCGTGCTACTTATCTCTGGCATGTCAAAAAAACATCTTGAGTACTTTAAGATGTGAAGCATGATGTGTGTATTTCCTCTCCAAGAAGCATGCTTTCCTCATTAGCATGAGGAGCACTTGCACGTGCATGGGGAAGGATTCTGGGGATCTAGGTCGTTGGAGCTACACAGTTTTACAAATTAACACTTACTGTACTGTACCATTCACATTATCTACAGCAAAATAATCACACTTCTCAGAGAGATGAAGAGAAAGCATCACAAACCAGTGTTTGAAGCATTAAATTTTTTTCGTTTTGTAAATTAACAGATTAAATTACCTATGGAGGTAACTGCAGCAGGAGATATGAGTAAGGATGAGTTCAAACAGCTACTTACCCATGTGCACTGGAATGCTTTAGACAACACGGGATGTGCACTCTTGTCATAGTGATATTTCTCCAAATGCCTAAATGGTTCAATCAGTGCAGTGGGGCTACTCAAACATTTGACAAAATTCAAACCTGCCTTTTAGATCAGATCTCTGAGATCAGTAGCTATTGTGTACCCAAGCTGCAAGAACATCAGTAGAAACTTAGGGCCTTCATGAAGGAAGACAACACTGCAAAAGACTTATCATCCTCCGTCAGATCAGTATAAATACTCTGAAAATTCCCATGATAATATCATGGCAGATGTGTTGTTTTGGAGATGAACGCTTCTTCTGGAAGCTTGAAGAAACAGACAGCTGTGATCAATATGAATCCTATCTCTCTTAGAATATTAGAGGGTGATGAAGAATGTGTTGGAAGAGGATGTATCTGAGGGATGAAAAGTTTTAGGGAAAGGATCCCAGGTTTAATTTGCTGTGCTGGGACAGTCCAGGAGAACCTTTCAGAAAAGCCCAAGGTACTGGCTCTGTGACAGGCCTCAGCAGCATGTGTATGACCTCCGGTTTTCCATTCCCATGCTATCACGTCTTTCACAAGAGCAACAACTGTCCACAATATACCTTCCTCCCACCTTCCATTAGAATACTCTGGAGTGAAAATGAGAATCCAATATTTAAACCCCTGTCTGTAAATGTCTGTGGTTGGTACTGTGAACAGAGTAATAACAAAATGCTCCTACCAGCAGATCAGTGATGGGACAGCCATGCCTGGGGCAGCACAGTCTAAACCACAGTGTGGGGATGGAGCATGGAGGTGGTACCTGGGACATGGAAACGTTTGGTTTAAAAGACAATGGATAGCATGTAGAGGCTACATTCTCCTGCTCAGCAGTGAACCAGCATCATGATAGTGATGGGACTCTGCACAGGAAGGACAAAACCTCTGTTGGAGTCCAGAGGCCACAAAAATGATTTGTGGAACACCTATGAGGAAAGCCTGAGAGGATTGCTCACCCTGGGGAAAAAAAGGCTTCAAAGTGATCTCATAGTAGCTTTCCAGAGCATAAAGGGGGTCTACAAGAAAGCTGCAGAGGGACTTTTTCCAAGGACATGTAGAGATAGGACAAGAGGGGGCGGATGGCTTTAAACTGAAAGAGGGTAGATTTAGATAGATATAAAGAAGGAAGTATTTTCTGTGAGCATGGTTTGGCACAGGTTGCCCAGAGAAGCTGTGGATGCCCCATCCCTGAAGTGTTCAAGGCTAGGCTGGATGGGGTTTTGAGCAATCTGATCCAGTGGAAAGTGTCCCTGTCTGTGGTAGAAGGATTGAAACTAGGTGATCTGTAACGTCTCTTTTGATCCTAACCATTCTACAATTCTGTGCTGTTAAAGTGTAGCTACTCTGAAAATAGTCACCAGTTTCCTCTCTATTTTTTGTTCACTAGGATAAAACATAGAACATCTTTGTCCATATTCACTTATCTTATGGGGGTCAATAGTGCAGATATAAAATCTACACAGCTTTCTTGGCCTCAGTCTGAGAAGCATTAGTACAGACAGCAAAGGAAATGACTCCTAGTTGAGAAGTGGGAACAGATTCCTATGTTCCTCTTCTGCTATCATACATAGGGAAAAGTACATTTTGGTTTCTGGACCAGTGACTTCCCAGGAGCTTATACTGATTAAAAACAATCGCTTACAGCAAAAAGAAATCCAAAAGCCTATAAATATTTATGTCAGAGTCAAAGCCACAGAAAGATGAGTATGAAACAAATAAGTAAAAAGAAAAGGCTAGTACAATGGCTGGCATGTGAGGCAGACTGAGTTCCATACTACACTCAACCCCACCATGAGAAGTCTCAATAGGAAAAGGTGATGCAACAGAAGACTTTTGGAGAGATACCCAAAGGAAGAAGAGACCTTCTTGCCTTCTGTGTGCATGAAAAATTCTAGGTTGTGCCTTTTCCACCTTCCCTGGATGGGAGAGGAGCCTCCCTGTGCCAAAGGTTCAAACAATACATGGCTGTTGGTGCAGTAGTGCTGTTCCCTGGATGTTTTCTCTGTTTTGCAGCAGGACTGTAACACTGTGTTCTACTGGATATAAGCAAACCTCTTTTAAAGGTACTTAAGTCACAGGAAAGGAGGCAACAGTCACTATTGACTTTCCACAGATCTTTCCTACTCATGTTCTTCTAATCAAGACAACATTCACCTTTCTTTTCCACTGAAAGAACAGACGAATCTTGCTCAAGTGGCTGCAAATTCCACTGATTTAAAGTCTTTACAACTGTACTTTGTATAAAACTTAAAAGGACTCCAGGTCACTTTCAATGCTCAGGGAAAGGACACAGCAACATAGCCCTGAGGAAGGCACTTCCAAAGCATATTTTAAATTTACTAATGATATATGCTTCTCAGAAAAAGGAATAAAATTACATCATTTTGAATAAAAAGATGGGGGTTTCCTTCCTGAAGATACAGAAGAATTGTCATAATTACACCACATTAGCTATATCTGGACAAAACTTGTCTTAAAATGTGTATTCAAAATTGATTTATGTGACATGATGTATGCATGTCAGGAGACTTTTGTAAATCTAATTTTTAAAAGAATAAATATTATATCTAACACTTGCAGGCTCTATAAAGGTATTGTGAGAAAGGATATTCACTTCCAAAAAATGTAAAAGGTTTATTAAAACCTTATCAAAAATACAATAGAAGACTGAATAGAGAAAATATCATGGCACCAGGAGCAGAAGATCTTTCCCACCATGTGCTCATCCACAGAATGGATGTTCCAGCTTTTCAACCTTTAGCCCCTCCCAAAGTTCTGTCCATTGACTCTTTCTTCACTGTCTGGTGGTGGAGTTCACTTCCTTAAATCTTGATTGGAGGTTAGATGTTGCCATAGCAACAAGCTGACTGTCCTGAACCCAGGCCACCCCCTGACAACAACACAAGCGGGGTAAAACATAACTGTTGGTCTATAAAACTTCTCTTAACATATATACATAATATTTGACTTTTAATGGTGAGAGTCAACCATCACATTACTCATTTATCACAGTATGTAAAATAAAATCTTCAGCAAAAAAGAAAAATTAAGAAAATTAATGTCCTATATGGCTAACCCAGTGTAGAGACACCCACATGACGCATCTCATATTTGGTGCTATTTGTAATTACACATATACAAAACACATTTTGGATACTCCATACAGTTTGAAAGAGTAACACGTTTTAAAATATTCTAGATACAGTCTGCTTCTCAGACATTTCTGAGCAATACAGCAGTACTAATCAGCCCAGCTGATTAGTATCAGCATTTTTAAAAGCTGCTGTGGATTTAAAACGACGAGATGTTGCATCCCGGACTTTGGGTTTAGGTCAGGGTTCTAGTGTGTCTTAGCAAATTCTGTGTACCCCCATGTATACCCTGGGTTTCCCCCCGCAGTACCCAGTTCCCGCGTTGCCGTACTATGTGACCTGGCTCCCATCCCCCCTTGTCTCTTCCTGTGGGTCCTTCCCTGCTGTTATCCCTCCCCCGTGGCCAGGGCTGCCCCAGACCCCCCGGTGCCACCCCTGCCACCTCCCCATTGGTTCCTGCCATCCACACCACACCCCGCAGCCCCGGGACCGCCCCGGGCCCCGGCACCGCCCCTGCCGTGCCCCTATTGGCTCCCCCAGGCCTGCCCCGGGACTGCCCCGGGACCGCCCCAGGTTCCGGTGCCGTCCCCTACTGTGTCCCTATTGGCTTCCCCAGACCACATGACGCCCCCCGCTACTCCACCCCCTATAAAACCCGCATGCAGCTGAGGCCAGCCGGCCATATTGTCCAGCACAGGGGTTGGGAGCTCATCAATAAAATGCTCTCAGCTCCTGCCACGGGGAATTTGGTCCTCCCTTCACCCCCTTTATCAAGGTCCCTCGGGCGCGGCGGTAGAAGTGGCCGACCCACCTTCCCGGAGCCATGGAGCCCGGGAGCAGCGGTGGGACCGGGACCGGAGGAGCCGCTGTGCCCCGCTGGGCCACTGGGCATGGCAGCTGCTCCAGACCCGGGAGAGACACCGGAATGCCACATTTCATGTTGTGATTAGAAAGGAATTCCCATCCCCTGCATCTTCATTAGTCATGGAGTTTTGAGACTCACACTGTGTGCAATCCTGTGTTGCAGACAGATTTCTTTCAGCCTAAACAGAGGACTCAGAAAGAGAAAAGGAAGAGGTTCTATGTCTCCTGGTTATGAAATATACAGGAAAGATCTCAGGCACCATACTGGTCTTGTATTCTTTAGGCTTTATTCCCAATCACCTCACTCATCTTTATTTTCAGAGAAGTACTATGGTAGCCTAAACTTTTGCAAGAAGATAAAAACTCACTTAGAGCAACTCTAAAACCAAAACCATTTCCCAGAATGCACTGGAAATCAAGGAGCCAATGGGACATGTGTTCAGTAAGACTGGTGAGCCGAGGAAAGCTGGACTGCATGCAGAGCTATAATAACCACATGAGAGGAAGAGGAAACTGAGCAGCTATGAGGGCAGTCACAGACATGCCACACTTGCCAGGACAGGCTGCAAATGTGTCGTGCCTCCCTTCTAAACACAGGCTGAAGGATATCTGAGAAACCCCTGTATGCCTAAAGGAACAAAGCATTTTTCATTTTGAGCTAAATGAATGGTGGTTGAAGACAGAGAAGTATTTGAACATGTATAATTCAAGTTCATATGAATGCTTGTCACATCATGTCCTGAAATCATATGATATTTTGTTGTCCAATTACTCCATTCTTACCTGAAGGCTCCTTCAGTTTGCTGGAGTCATTCAGCAAATCTCTACTTTTGTGCTTCTTTTACAGTTCATTTCTTCTCCCTCATTGCTTCATTTCATAAATTAGGAAGGAGAAGGGAGAGGGGAAATAAAAGCAAAAAAGCATATCTGGAAAATGCATTCAGTGAACAATCAAATCTGAGCAGGAAGCTTTCAGGAAGAGGGGCAGACTGGAAAGTGAGGATCACCTCTTACGAATCACAGGTCAAATCTCATAAAGACAGATAAAGGCTGCATCTGCTCCATTGTCATTGTGTTTCATGGATGTAAATGCAGAGAAAATGTTCAGGCTGGCTGAGTCACACTCCCCTGCAGGAAGAATAACTGAGAAAGGGACATTGCGACAATATGGATATCCATCCTTCATAACTTTGAGTGTCATAAGGGCAAGATAGCCATGTTGAAGATCTCACCTCAACAATCTGAAGCCTTCAGATACTATTATGCCACACTTTTCAAAGGGATAGGAAGCATGACAGCAACTCACATCTGCTATTTCCTGGCCTCCCTCATGCTCATTGCTGTATATTTTATCCAAGGAGGAAGGAAGACATCAAGACCAAATTGTTGATTTGGCTGCTTCTGCATGCACAGGTATTTCTTCAGAAAGATCTATGCATAAACCATACAGCAAATACATTCTTTTTCCCTACTGTACTTCAGTCTTGTTTCATTCCCATCTCCATTATGGCCTAGAAGATTCCTAAATCTCCTTTCAGAGAAAAACTTTTCCTCATAAGAACAGGCCATTCAGAAATAGCAGAACAAAAGCCCACCATATTCAGGTTTAGTAGAGGCTCTTTTAGATCCTTTCTTAAGGAGCAGGTTTCTTTCCCAAAAGCTGAAAATATATGAGCACAGCAACAAGGTGGCTCTTCTCAGACTATGAAGAAGGAAACATGCTGGCTTTAGCTCAAAATAATGTCTCAGACTTGAATTTCTTTAAGCCTTAACCGTGCAATTTTTTCATCAGTAAATTAAACCTTTTCTTATCACTTTACCCTTCCTGGCAACTGTTTACATGCAGCACACATCATCACTAGAAGAATGGAACAGTTCCTGGAACAAAAATTTTCAGTGCATTCTCTCCTGAAAACCCCAAAGTATTTATTGCCCTTACATTCAGCAGGAAGAAATCAAGCTGCAAGAGAATGAGCTCTTCATGTAATACTTCTCCTTAATGTTTTATTGGCTAGAATGGAATTCCGCATTTTTTCTTGTACCTTCCTCATCCCTCAACACAGATTCTTAGGAGCCAAATCACTTAATCCAGCAAACTCATACCATCCCTAACACCTCCTCCTTTCTCTTCAACCATTTAAACCTTCACCTTCATAGTACCTCATGAGAACAATATAAAAAAATTTACTATAGGTTTTGAGAGTGATGAAAAAAAGTTGCCATCAGGTTTTGTTCCTACGGACTCTTAAATCTTTCAGGTCTTTCCTTGTCATATGCTGATTTTATATTGTGGATTTACAAGCATTTTATTTTAGCTCTCCCATTACCATCATCTATTACAATGCATAGACTCAAGGAGACCTTCACTGGCTCCATTGCAGCTCTGTAGCTGTTTGTATTTACCCTTAATGAAGTCAGATTTCAGGATCAGAGACTTCAAAACCTGTTGGTCAGGAAGCTACATAGTGGTTTCCATGGAAGATCTTTCTACCATCATCTTGCTTATCTAGAAGCAAAAGATGCATGTACGACTAAAATAGAAACTCGCTGCATTTCAGGAAAGCTCTGAAAGTGCAATTTGTGCTTTCCTGATTAATTAGGAGATAAGACAGTCTTGTACTATCTGCTGAGCAACTGATGGCTATCAGAATTGTTAAAACAATTTTTATCTTTGTTTCCAGGATTACTGAACTAAATAAACTGTTTCAGCTGTGCTGAGGAAGAGAGAAAGGGGGAACATAGAGAATAGTAAGGTGAGTAACATTTTTCACTGACAATTTGTTTTCTGCTCACAACTTACAAGACATGAATAAAGATGAAAGGTGTTGTCATTAAAATCAGAATGAGTGGGTTCCTTGGCAGAACCAAAGAAAAAAAATATTAATATGCTGACCTATGAAATCTATAGGTAGTAGTCAAATCACAATAAAATTCAATTGGCAAAATAGTAATATATGTGGATAGTAAAAACAATCTATGCTTTTTGATTTTTGACATCACTCTCTTCAGCCAAGACCATGCTGTTCTTCATCAACCTTTTCAATGGTTAAGGAATCTAATTTGCAAGTAACAATGGTTACAAAGTAACCACACATTCATGAGAAACATAAATAGAAAACAATTATTTACATTTTCCTAGAAGGAAAAGTTCACAATGAATATGACAAAAGAACGCAAGTAAGGAGCTGGTTTTAAATTGTGTGTGATTACAATGAAAGAAAACCCTCCTTAACTGGGCTGTTATCAGTGCCTTCAACACAGTGGTGCCTGTTATCATTCTTATAGAGTCTGGAAGTCTTTCCTTTGCAAACCAGTTTTTCAGGTATATGCAACTCTGTTCTTAAATGGAATGAGAGCCCACAATAGACTTAATTCATTTTCATTTGGCAAAAATGCATTTCCTGATTTTTTTTTTTCATTTTATCTCAAAGACTGTGACTCTGGCCACAGAGATCTGGGCTATAAGATGTAGCAAAGTTACCTGTCTTGCCTCAGCATGCCGTGTTCATGTCCAGAGAATGGCCTGTTGTCAGAACCCTTTCTGAAGATGCAGTTAATTGAAAATTGCAGGTGCAGGTTTTTGCAACTACTCCAACTATTTGTGAATCCTTCTGAGGGAAGCAAAGTCTGAAACGTAGGAGTGGCAGTATTTTGAATGCAAGTGCAATATAATGAGGGTAAGTGGTTTGGAAAGGTAGGGATAGCAATACCTATAATTTCACAAAGCATACTTTGAGAAAGGAAGAGCTGCATGCCTTAAGGTACTAAATATGATCAGCATGTTCCATTCTGAACACCTGGACATGCTTGCAAAATACAGGGCATGTCTCCATCCAGGCTGGAAAGAAGGAGCACACTGCTGCAGGGTGGAGTGGGTTCCTTTGTGCAAGTCAGCACAAGTCCCAAACCCCTGAGGTGGTTTTGAAGGTACACAGCTTCTAGACACAAGCTATTCCCAGACTGTTTTTTAGTGTTGCCTGTTCCTCAGAGTATGGACTAATCTCCACACTTCATTCCCCATGTTTGTTTCTTTCGTCAGACTCATGCCTTTCTGACTGCAGGTCATGGGCTTATGCAGCTGAAGGCAGCTGTGAGATTGCTGAGCTGAGCTCAGCTGAGGTTGTAGGCTAAGTGGCGCAGTAAAAGTGATTCACAGTCAGTGAGTTGACCTCAGGTCCTTCAAATAATGCAGTCCACAAGGATTTTGCCAGTATTTCCACTGGAAGCTTACCATGGGGAGCTTGCTTTTACTGTGTTTGACTGGCTGGTGCATTGGGAGGGACAAGAGACTGAGAAATGTTTGACCAGGGCATGAATGAAATTACTTTTTTCTTTAGTTGGTCCTAAGTATCTCAACCTGAAGTTCTAAGGAGAGAGAGTAGGAATAGCAGAGCTCATTTAAAGCTGCCTTTTTCCCAGAATCAGTAAATTCATAGCTCTTTATCACTCTGGGTCTAATAATGTGGGTTTTCACAATAGCTTTAGCTGTAGGTGAGTATAAACCACCTCTCTTAGAGTAGGACAGAGGTTTGTGGAGAGATAGGGATTGGCGGTCGGAAGATTACGCGCTTTACGGAAAGAGAGGATCTCCCCTTTTGTTGTTAGCATTGCTGTTTATTTACCGAGCCAGCTGAGATTGAGCGGTGCGATGCAAGCAAACAGAAGTGACGCAGCCCCAGGCTATATAGTGCTGTGCAACTCAGAAATAAATGCCATTTGCCGTCCACCACATTGGTGTCTGCAAGTGATTGGCCCGAGCAGCCTGAGGTGGCTGCCATGCCGTTCCCGAACCAGGTCATCACGCCTCGGCAGAGGCAACAGAGGTTTTCTCTTATCTGCTTGATGCTTAAGTGACTGGAGGTCAGAAGAAATTTTACCTCCTGTTCTTCATCTTATTTACTCATGTGTCTCAGGTGAGCACTGTGATGAGACTGGAAGCTTGTCATCAGAAGAGATTTAAAAGGAGCAGGGTGATACGGGTTGCTGAAACACAGTAGCCTGTGAAATTCATGGCTCTCTCCTGTTTTTTCCTGGTGATGCCTGTGAATGACTGATCAGTGGCTGCTGTGATCCTGTCCCTCCCTGCTAGGTAACACTTGGGATGTGAAGGTGTCCAATAGTGACCTCATTTAGACGGCAGAATTTAGAAAGCATTGTTTGTTATTATATAGGATGGTTCAGAAAATTGTGTTTTCTGAGTGCAGGCAACTCTTGTGTCATGGGTGGAGAAGAGAAAGGCAATTATTCAGACATTCTGTGTTCCGTCAGCCTTCAGCTGATAAAGAGATCATCCAAAAAGAATTTGAGAAGCCCAAGCGAGCAAAAACTTCCTGTGTGCTGTGATCAGCATCAGGGAAACTCTTCCCAATAAACACCTCCACCATATGCAGTAACAAGGATGTCCAACCAGAAAAAAAGCAAGGGAGGAGGTTTGTACCGAGGATGGCATCCAAATGCAGACATGTCTACATCCCATACAATAAGAGTTTCTCTCAGAATGGCTGTCATGCTAGGGTAGCCAGTTGTAGCAAGTGTCAGGAGGGGCACATATTTATCTGTTGTTAGGGGAGAGCACATTAGAGTGGAATGAGCTAAGCTTCAGAAGTTCTATCTTTCAAGGACTTTTTCCATTTTAAAACTTGTATTTCTTGATTACAGTTGCTTGCCCAATCTTCAGCCACACTACTGATCAGCCATCTCTGGTGTAAGAAGTAGTTTATGTGGGCCTGAGGATTTTTACACTGCCGTGCAAACCATAAGTTGGTCATGTGTGATCTTTTCTCAATCAATAAAACGATCTTTGGAAGTATTCCTAATTCAGAAGAGAAACCCTAACACACTTCTTTTTTTACAAAAGATCTGTGAGGCAGGACAGTGTCGGTGTAAAGTAAGTGTAGGCCTTCAGACTGGATGACATTACAACTTCCTGTGCAGTGTGGATTTCTTTATTTCTCACTAAATCAGTAAATAAATATTAGCTGACATGACATGTTGCCCCAAAGTAATTGTCACGAAAGGGTGTGCTTGAGATCACCCAAATAAAGAAAGAGCTGATCCCAAGTGGTGTGTCAAGGCCAAAGTCTAACAAGTATTTCTCAGATCACACTACAGCCTGGAAAGGAGCAAGGGAGGGGAGATGCACCACCAAAGAAACAAATATAAATATTGATAGCAAAAAAGTTCCGCCTTGCATAATAAATAAAAGCTTACAGTCGTGCACTGAGAACATCCATGGGTCATGTCACCCAAATTTATATTGGACAAGGGTTGTGTGCAAAGGTGCTTTTGCCTGCTTTGTCAAGGGAAGCTCGGGGGTTCCCAGGTTCCCGAGTGATGGATCTGCACTTGGTGTCTGTTGGGGCTCTGGGTGCCCAGGGCCATGTTGAGTTCCCTGACCGGGCCGGGATGGCGGGCGGGGCTGGCCTGTGATGCGCTCTGGGTTCTGTGACAGCACAGGGGCCGTGTCACAATGGGGGCAGCTATAAAAGGCCGCAGCGGGTGCCGCTGCCCCAGTAGAGCCTGGGCAAGCGGTGAGTACACAGCAGGGAGGAGATGGGGCTGGAGGAGGGCTGGGGCGGAAGCGCTGGTAGCCGGGGCTGCCCCTGCATCCAGGGCCCAGCCCCGGCGGGAGCGCCTTGCTGAGGGCGCGGTGCTTGCTGGGGCAGCGGTGCAGGCCTTGCCAGCTGCCAGGGGCCCTCTCCTTCCTGCCACCCCTTCCCTGCCGCTCCTGCCCCTCATTGTCTGTCTCCATTCCGGCCCCACTGAACCCCTTCTCTGTGTCCTCCTGCAGACCATGGCTTTACTGTCACTGCTCTTCGTGCTCGTGCAAAGCCTGATCCAGTACCCCCAGCCGGCTGGGGATGGGCTGGATGAGGCCACGCACCGGCGAATGCAGGAGCGTCAGGAGCTGCTGGACCATGAGATGGCTCGGCTGCTGCAGGAGCTGGAGCGGGGGCCCCTGGAGCAGCAGGACGAGGGCTGGGGAGCCGTGCTCTTTGGTGTCCTGCAGCAGTGGCCATTCTGGGTTCTTGCTGGCCTCCTGCTTCTCTTGGGCCTGTGGTTTAGCTGCAGGAGAAGGAGCTGTGAGGCCAGCAGCAGCAAGGACCAGAGCTCCCGCAAGACCTTGGGAGACGAGAGAGGAACAGAACAGGAAGAAGACAGCACCGATTCAGTGGTAGGCAGAGAAAATGCTGATGTGACTGTGGAGGCAGATGACAGCGGCACTGAAAATGACAGAGAAGGCAGTCCTGTGGCTGCAGATGAAGGAGAAAACGATGATGCCATTGAAGGCAATCCTGTGGCTGCAGATGAAGGAGACAATGATGATGCCATTGAAGGCAATGATGATGTGAAGGTGAAGGAAGACAGCGATGTTAACAGTGACAATGGCCATGACTTAAAGAAAGATGAAGGACGGAGTGATGGGGATGTGCCAGGAGACAGTACTGCTGAAGGAAATGAAGAAGAACCTGGCAATGTTACTGGAAATGAAGAAGACCTAGATGAAGCAAACAAAGGAGAAAACAAGGATGTACAGGTGGAGCAAGACAAGGACACTGGAAAGGAAGAAGAAGGAGATGGAAATGAAGAAAAAACCAATAGTGTGACTATAAAGGCGGGCAACAACGATGATGCAGATGAAAGTGAAGACAACGTAGATGGACAGGACGAATATATGGATGTGAAGGTGCAGGAAAGCAGTGATGCCAGTGGACAGAGAAGCAGAGATTTGACTGGGCAGGAAGATAGCAGTGAATGCGGGAATGAAGCTGCCCATAATGGTTTTGTTGCACTTGAGGAAGAAAATAAGCAAGTTATAGAAGAAGTTGGCAATGGCAGAGACAAGGATGAAGAACAGGGTGATGTGAATGTGGAGGGAAACAAAAATAAGGATAGGAAAGAAGACGAACAAGGTAATGTGGCTGCCAGTGAAAGAGGTGGCCGTGATGGTGGCAAGGAAGAAAGCAGCAGTGGTGGAATTGAAGACAGAGGAGACATCCAGGATACTGGGAATGAGCAAGGCGTCCTTTTAGTGGATGGCATACGGTGGCCTGTGGAGGAGCTGAAGAGAGGTTGCTCAGTGATAGCTGAGCTGATGGAGAGCTTCACGCGCGTCTTTGTGGACAGCGTGAGCAATAGCTTCTACCCGGTGCCTCAAGAAGCCATCGGGGTGGGCAGTGCCTTTGAGGGCTGGAGTCCCCGTGAGTGGGATGGGGTGTACCGCGTGCTGGTCCCACTGAATCCCCCACCGGGACATGCCTTCCACCTGGAGCTGAACAGGGCAGGGCAGATGGCAGCGAGGACCTTCAGCGTCCGTGTGGAGCTGGTGTGCATGTGCGAGAGGGAGCGGCTGGGCGAGAAGCTGTTGTGCTTCCTGCACCACTCGCAGGAGGAGCTGTGGCGGAAGCGGAAGCGCAGCCTCCTAGACACACTCTGCACCGGCTCCTACCTGGATGTGGAGAAAACCTCCCACTGGTTCCGCCAGCTGGTGAGATGCTCGTGGCTGCACGTGCCTCAGTCATACTCATGGCACTTGGTGTTTCAGCCCTGCAGCCGGTCCTGCCAATTCCAGCTGAGCAAAGGCAAGAGGAGCCTGACGGTGGAGATGCTCTTTGGAGTGCGCCAAGGGGACTCTGACATCTTTGTGGTCAGCCATCCCACAGAGGTCCAGAAAGGCAACTCCAGCAACTCTGTGAGCAGTCAGCCGGCCGAGGCCAAGATCATGGCAAGCACAGCGTGGCCTGAGACATACGCTGTGGCAGAGGCAAAATTCTTCCAGCACATCGCCAGGCAGGTGCCGTGTGAGAGCTTGCACCTGAAATGCCTGCAGGTCTTCACCTGCATCCTGAAGGGCACAGGGTTTTCCAGCTCTACCTGGAAGACTCTGGTGATGCACGTGCTGGCCACCGTACCGCTGTCCCAGTGGCGCAGGAGGGAATTTGCACGGCGGCTGTGGGACGTCATGGCCTACCTGCGCCGCTGCCTGCACTCGAAACGCCTGGAGCACTTTGTTCTAGGCAACGAGAGGCTTCCTGCAGAGATCAGCTTGCCGCCGGCAATGCGGAGGGTTGAGCCGCTCAACCTCTTTGAGCACCTGGCCCGAGATCCGGCTGCCCACAGAAAGGCGATGAAAGCTTATCGTCAGCTGCGATTTCGCCTCTGGATGCTGCTCTCCAGCCACTGAGATGAGCTCCCTGCACAGAGCTGCACTGAGGGGGTCACACCCGGTGGCAGCCACATGAACTCTGCATAATTATTGCATTTGTCACTGGCAATCCTGAAGCTGCTTTCCTGATTCTGCGGAAGGAAGATGCTGCAGCCCGTGGATTCATTGTGCAGACACATCTCTGAGTGGCCTTGCCCTTCACCTTCCAGTTACGACGGTGCTGTTGCCTAAGTCTACGAGGCAGGAACTGGCTCCACCTGCACATCCTCACAGAAGAACAGTGAAGCTGATGGAGGTTGCTTGGAATACCTCGAAGACAGCAACCTAGCCTGTTAGGGACTTAATGTAGTTGTAGTTATAATGTAGTTATAATGTAGTGAGCTGTAGCTTTAATTAGACTTGTTCCTTAGCATTCCTTCCCTTAGGTTAGAGAAATACCCTACTGTAGTTGCTTGTTGGATTTTAGATAAGATTTGAATATATCTATGTTTGAGAAATTAATAAAAGAAGATAAGTCTCTCAAACTGCCTGAAATGTGTCATTCTTCGTATTTAACCCTCTGTATCTTAGAGAATGTCCTTCCTATACCTCTATCGGAAATAAAGACTCTTTGCAAACAGAGATGTTGGATATATTAAGGATGCTGTCTCTCAAGCATTTCCATAGAAATGCTTGAATTTCCATAGAAATGCTTGAAGCTTGAAGTGAAAATGGCCTGAAGTGCCTGAAATTTTGCAGCAGAGTACTCCTGAATTTTTTAGGAATCTTTGGAAAAGTTTTCTTTACACAGTCACTTTTATATGCTCCTGGGGAACAATCATTCCTAAAAGATGAAGACAGAGAAGTCCCTACCTGCAAAAAATGTGGTTTAATGCATCTTCTTTTGGCTTCTCATAACCAAGGTCTTGACACAAAATTGTGACAGCAGAAAGTAATTTTTCTGGTTTTTATTTTCTCTATTCCTGGTTATCTGTGTCCTTCTGGAGAGGCCCTGCCTGTCTATGAATATAACCTTTTCCACCAGGCCTATATAACATTGTCTAGCAGTGAGAGCCACTTTGCATGCACAGCTTTATCCATGGTGAGATGCAGCTAAACAAAATCCAATTTACTTCTTGCCGTACATAGTAGAGATTCATAGTAGTTTGGAAGTATTTATTCTCTTTGCCTTTGAACCAATACATCTGGGGTCAACTGGTCAATTTTAAACTCAGAATACCTTAAGAACTGGATAAATTGCTTCAGTCATACTATAAATACTTTATCTCAAAAGTTTGGTCGAGAATTTCTACAGTGCCCACGTAAATCTTTATATGTACTCTCCAACATGAGAAAGGACTTGCTCCTACCTAAAGGAAAGTGAGGCAACCTCTGGTTTTTGCTGTATATGAAAATTATACAGCCCTTAGTTTCAGAGTCCTTCAAAGATGTCATTAGGTTTAACTGTTTTGAAAGAGCTTGATATGTTCCCTTTCTGCTAATTTAGGTACAACTTGTCATTAAAAAAAGTCTGCAACTGGTCACAAAGGGAATTCTGAGTCTCAACCATATTGGTTCCACATTGTTGCATTCTTACACTGTGCTGGAGTTGAGGAACGGTAGCATGATCACCACACATGTGACTTGATGCTAAGAAGTCTAAACATGTTTTATAAATGCAAATATGTGTTATCAAAACAGAATGACATTTTTACTTTTAAAGCCTTTTCTGTGACTCTGCTGCTGGAGATCTTTTAAGTAAGCAATGATCATTCTGTTGTAAGCCAAGTCCACTGAGATACTGTGCTAAATGAATAAAACCCAGTCACTATTCCAGCTTCTACCACTCAGCAGTGAAATATTAACCCAGAAGGGGAGTTAGCAGGATGCTTATTTAATCACCAAGCTGGAAAAAAACAATTTAATTTGGAGGAAAACAGCAAATAGAGACTATAAAACTGACTCCTGAACATGTACTCACGAAAGACCATCCCTGTAGCTAACTTAGTTACTTGTGAGAATGCTGGTTCTGTGTTAGCCAGGCTACAGAGATGCAGTGATTCTAATTGACAGCTTGCTCTGAGCTTGAAAATCATTGGGAACTGTGGTTTTCACATTACATTTTTACAGTGTAATATCCTTGGTGATAGTAAATATGTCTCACTCTGAAGGGAAATTTCAACGCATAAGATTGGATTGTGTTGTTTTATGGAGTGCAAACAGTGATTAATATGGCTGCAATTTAATCATCCCTCTGTTAATGTTTACTTGTGAAGTTTTATTAGGTCATGTTACAGTTCCACTCTTATCAATGGTCATACTCAGAGTCTTACTTCCAAGCTGTTTTCAGTAGTAAATGACTGGCCAAACCTGATTCTTCATTGCTTTGCAGCTTGTATTGTCATCTAGATCAGTAAGAAAGGAGTGTGCAGTGTTGTCATTTCAATTTGGAATATTCTACAGATGTTTTCCTTATGATGTAGTGAAATAAATGATTGTATAAGGCATCACACAGGGCTCATTCCCACTTGGGCATTTCAGTCATGAGACAGCATTTTCCCTCACTGTTGTAGCTCTTGTAGGTGGGGTTTTTTTACTGATAAATTCTAGAACTGTTAAACAACAGATGAAAAATGTCCATTTGGAATGGTCTTTTCAGAGATCCTTCCTTTCAAATAAGAAGGAGATGGGAAGTAGAAAGCAGTCTCAGTCATCATCCTTCATGTATGTGGAGAATCAAATCCACATATTTTTGCAGTTGACACTCTTGCAAAGGCCCATGCTTTTATTTGCACAAGCATATAATTTATCCTTCCTTAGATCAAATTCCTGTGGCTGCAGATGGGAAGGAATTTTCCCTCATATTCTGTATGTTAGTTACTTGTGTCCTGCAGGTGAGGACTGAGGTTTTTATAGTACCATGTTAACCATAAGCTGCTCCCTAAGTGATCTTGACGGCAATTAATAAACAGATATTTTAAAGTGTTACTAGCTTAGAAAACAAACCCTGACATCTTTGTCTTCACAAAATATATGTGAGAGAGGACAGTGCTGATGTATAGCAGTGTAGTGCCCAGGAGAGGATATAATTTTTCAATGTGAAGCAGGATTTTTTTCCGAAGAACTGCCAAATAAATCTCACCTAGGGGAATAGGAGTGGCAATGCATGACAATTTGTTTTCAGATTGTACCTTAACAACACCCCGTGCTGAGCCAGACAAATGCACACAAACTTAAGTAGAAGTGACTGAGCCAGAAAATAATTATCATAATTATATTCCAGTTAGTCAGATTAATAACGATAAAATATTTTTCATTCCAGAGTGCCGTTTATTAGGCAGCACCAGAACTTAATATTTTTTTGCCTGTCACATGGTTTGTGAGAGATCTTGGAGAAAAATGTTTGGGTGGGGTTTTTTCCCCTTTATTTCATTCAGGACGTTTTCTCCAAAACACTGGCCCTAATTTTCATCATGATCAGGATGTGCAAATGACTTTTGCAGTAGGTCTGGCTTTTCTAGCAGGAATGCTACATTGTCCATCCAGTGCCAGGAAGGTGGAAATACCCTTAATTTTATGTTCAGTTCAATACAGGATTTGCCTTTCTGTCTGATGATTTCGAAATAGTTTAGCTTGGAGAGTTTGATTGTGGAAGAACTGATTCACATGTTTATTATCTTTTCCCCAAAGTAATGACTACCCAACAAGACTTAACTACCCTTGTGCTCTTTTCTTTATGTTGTTTGTGTCCTCATGCAGAATTATATCCACAGAATATTCATTAGGCAGAATGTTACAGAAGTTTTTTTTTTTTGCAGTATTATAGGTTCTTTCATTAGTTTCACAGAGCATCATTTTTTCTTAATTACCTTTTGAAAGATATCTGAAGCTACTGTTAATTCACAGTAAAGCTTTAGTGTCAAATTTTTGATTTTAATAGGGATCTTAGAGGTGTTACTTCTGGATGTTCCCCTTACTACACCATCCTCATTGAACTGGAGTAAAGTATCTTTGAAAATCCCTTGTTTGGCTGGAGAAGGAGGCCTGTGTAAGCGATGTGAAGTTCAACAAGGCCAAGCGCAAGATCCTACACCTGGGTCAGGGCAATCCTTGATATCAACACAGACTGGATGATGAATAGATTGTGTGATGACTAGGTTGAGTGCAGCCTTGCGGACAAGGACTTGGCAATACTGGTAAATGAAAAAAAAATGCATATGAGGCAGCAGTATGTGCTCACAGCCTGTAAAGCCAGCTGTACCCTGGGCTGGACCATCAGAAGTGTGTTCAGCAGATAGAGGGAGGGGATTCTGCCTCTGCAGTCTGCTCTGGTGAGACCCCAGCTGCATTCAGTTGTGGGGCATCCAGTTCAAGAAAGACATGAACCTTGGAATGAAGCTTGAGGAGAGCCCTGGTAATGGTCAGAGGGCTGTAACACCTTCCATATGAGGACAGGCTGAGAGGTTTGGAGTTGTTCCACCAGGAAACAAGAAGGATCTGAGGAGACCTAATTGTAGCTTTCCAATATATAAAGGGGGCTTGTAAAAGAGATGAGCAAGGATTTTTTACCAAAGCCTTTAGTGACAGGGCAAGGGACAGTAGTTTTAAACTGTAAGAGAGTAGATAGAAACTGGATATAAGAAAGACATTTTCTGTTATGAGTGTGTTGAACCACAGAGTTTGAGAGCTAAGAGGTTATTGAAGGCATCAAAATTTTGTAATTAATTTATTTGGCCTTTATGGGATGGTATTAAATCTTCCTGTGCATCATCCAAGCAACCTGGATTTCTTTCAGAGAGATTTCTCACTAAATCTGTAACAGAGCATTACCTTACATGACATCCTGCCCCAAAGTAATAAGTATAAATACTACAAATAAAACATGTGCTCCACCAGTATTAAATAAAAGCTTACACTCGTACACTGAGAACATCCATGGGTCATGTCACCCAAATTTATATTGGACAAGGGTTGTGTGCAAAGGTGCTTTTGCCTGCTTTGTCAAGGGAAGCTCGGGGGTTCCCAGGTTCCCGAGTGATGGATCTGCACTTGGTGTCTGTTGGGGCTCTGGGTGCCCAGGGCCATGATGAGTTCCCTGACCGGGCCGGGACGGCGGGCGGGGCTGGCCTGTGATGCGCTCTGGGTTCTGTGACAGCACAGGGGCCGTGTCACAATGGGGGCAGCTATAAAAGGCCGCAGCGGGTGCCGCTGCCCCAGTAGAGCCTGGGCAAGCGGTGAGTACACAGCAGGGAGGAGATGGGGCTGGAGGAGGGCTGGGGCGGAAGCGCTGGTAGCCGGGGCTGCCCCTGCATCCAGGGCCCAGCCCCGGCGGGAGCGCCTTGCTGAGGGCGCGGTGCTTGCTGGGGCAGCGGTGCAGGCCTTGCCAGCTGCCAGGGGCCCTCTCCTTCCTGCCACCCCTTCCCTGCCGCTCCTGCCCCTCATTGTCTGTCTCCATTCCGGCCCCACTGAACCCCTTCTCTGTGTCCTCCTGCAGACCATGGCTTTACTGTCACTGCTCTTCGTGCTCGTGCAAAGCCTGATCCAGTACCCCCAGCCGGCTGGGGATGGGCTGGATGAGGCCACGCACCGGCGAATGCAGGAGCGTCAGGAGCTGCTGGACCATGAGATGGCTCGGCTGCTGCAGGAGCTGGAGCGGGGGCCCCTGGAGCAGCAGGACGAGGGCTGGGGAGCCGTGCTCTTTGGTGTCCTGCAGCAGTGGCCATTCTGGGTTCTTGCTGGCCTCCTGCTCCTCTTGGGCCTGTGGTTTAGCTGCAGGAGAAGGAGCTGTGAGGCCAGCAGCAGCAGCAGCAAGGACCAGAGCTCCCGCAAGACCTTGGGAGACGAGAGAGGAACAGAACAGGAAGAAGACAGCACCGATTCAGCGGAAGGCAGAGAAAACGCTGATGTGACTGTGGAGGCAGAGGACAGCAGCACTGAAAATGACAGAGAAGGCAGTCCTGTGGCTGCAGATGAAGGAGACAACGATGATGCCACTGAAGGCAACGATGATGTGAAGGTGAAGGAAGACAGCGATGTTAACAGTGACAATGGCCATGACTTAAAGAAAGATGAAGGACAGAGTGATGGGGATGTGCCAGGAGACAGTACTGCTGAAGGAAATGAAGCAGAACCTGGCAATGTTACTGGAAATGAAGAAGACCTTGATGAAGCAAATGAAGGAGAAAACAAGGATGTACAGGTGGAGCAAGACAAGGACACTGGAAATGAAGAAGGAGATGGAAATGAAGAAAAAACCAATAGTGTGACTATAAAGGCGGGCAACAACGATGATGCAGATGAAAGTGAAGACAACGTAGATGGACAGGTCGAATATATGGATGTGAAGGTGCAGGAAAGCAGTGATGCCAGTGGACAGAGAAGCAGAGATTTGACTGGGCAGGAAGATAGCAGTGAATGCGGGAATGAAGTAGACCATAATGGTTTTGCTGCACTTGAGGAAGAAAATAAGCAAGTTATAGAAGAAGATGGCAATGGCAGAGACAAGGGTGAAGAACAGGGTGATGTGAATGTGGAGGGAAACAAGAATAAGGATAGAAAAGAAGATGAACAAGGTAATGTGGCTGCTAGTGAAAGAGGTGGCCGTGATGGTGGCAAGGAAGAAAGCAGCAGTGGTGGAATTGAAGACAGAGGAGACACCCAGGATACTGGGAATGAGCAAGGTGTCCTTTTAGTGGATGGCATACGGTGGCCTGTGGAGGAGCTGAAGAGAGGTTGCTCAGTGATAGCTGAGCTGATGGAGAGCTTCACGCGCGTCTTTGTGGACAGCGTGAGCAATAGCTTCTACCCGGTGCCTCAAGAAGCCATCGGGGTGGGCAGTGCCTTTGAGGGCTGGAGTCCCCGTGAGTGGGATGGGGTGTACCGTGTGCTGGTCCCACTGAATCCCCCACCGGGACATGCCTTCCACCTGGAGCTGAACAGGGCAGGGCAGATGGCAGCGAGGACCTTCAGCGTCCGTGTGGAGCTGGTGTGCATGTGCGAGAGGGAGCGGCTGGGCGAGAAGCTGTTGTGCTTCTTGCACCACTCGCAGGAGGAGCTGTGGCGGAAGCGGAAGCGCAGCCTCCTAGACACACTCTGCACCGGCTCCTACCTGGATGTGGAGAAAACCTCCCACTGGTTCCGCCAGCTGGTGAGATGCTCGTGGCTGCACGTGCCTCAGTCATACTCATGGCACTTGGTGTTTCAGCCCTGCAGCCGGTCCTGCCAATTCCAGCTGAGCAAAGGCAAGAGGAGCCTGACGGTGGAGATGCTCTTTGGAGTGCGCCAAGGGGACTCTGACATCTTTGTGGTCAGCCATCCCACAGAGGTCCAGAAAGGTAACTCCAGCAACTCTGTGAGCAGTCAGCCGGCCGAGGCCAAGATCATGGCAAGCACAGCGTGGCCTGAGACATACGCTGTGGCAGAGGCAAAATTCTTCCAGCACATCGCCAGGCAGGTGCCGTGTGAGAGCTTGCACCTGAAATGCCTGCAGGTCTTCACCTGCATCCTGAAGGGCACAGGGTTTTCCAGCTCTACCTGGAAGACTCTGGTGATGCACGTGCTGGCCACCGTACCGCTGTCCCAGTGGCGCAGGAGGGAATTTGCACGGCGGCTGTGGGACGTCATGGCCTACCTGCGCCGCTGCCTGCACTCGAAACGCCTGGAGCACTTTGTTCTAGGCAACGAGAGGCTTCCTGCAGAGATCAGCTTGCCGCCGGCAATGCGGAGGGTTGAGCCGCTCAACCTCTTTGAGCACCTGGCCCGAGATCCGGCTGCCCACAGAAAGGCGATGAAAGCTTATCGTCAGCTGCGATTTCGCCTCTGGATGCTGCTCTCCAGCCACTGAGATGAGCTCCCTGCACAGAGCTGCACTGAGGGGGTCACACCCGGTGGCAGCCACATGAACTCTGCGTAATTATTGCATTTGTCACTGGCAATCCTGAAGCTGCTTTCCTGCTTCTGCGGAAGGAAGATGCTGCAGCCCATGGATTCATTGTGCAGACACATCTCTGAGTGGCCTTGCCCTTCACCTTCCAGTTACAACGGTGCTGTTGCCTAAGTCTACGAGGCAGGAACTGGCTCCACCTGCACATCCTCACAGAAGAACAGTGAAGCTGATGGAGGTTGCTTGGAATACCTCGAAGACAGCAACCTAGCCTGTTAGGGACTTAATGTAGTTATAGTTATAATGTAGTTATAATGTAGTGTGCTGTAGCTTTAATTAGACTTGTTCCTTAGCATTCCTTCCCTTAGGTTAGAGAAATACCCTACTGTAGTTGCTTGTTGGATTTTAGATAAGATTTGAATATATCTATGTTTGAGAAATTAATAAAAGAAGATAAGTCTCTCAAACTGCCTGAAATGTGTCATTCTTCGTATTTAACCCTCTGTATCTTAGAGAATGTCCTTCCTATACCTCTATCGGAAATAAAGACTCTTTGCAAACAGAGATGTTGGATATATTAAGGATGCTGTCTCTCAAGCATTTCCATAGAAATGCTTGAATTTCCATAGAAATGCTTGAAGCTTGAAGTGAAAATGCCTGAAGTGCCTGAAATTTTGCAGCAGAGTACTCCTGAATTTTTTTAGGAATCTTTGGAAAAGTTTTCTTTACACAAGCACTTTTATATGCTAGTAGGGAACAATTCAGTCCTAAGAGATTGAGATACCCTTCAGTAATAGTTGCCCTTCAGTAATATCTCCATATATATGTTTGAAGAAATAATAAAAAATGTGTCCTTTTTATTTAGCCCACCATTTCTTAAAAAATGTCCATCCAGTGTAACTACCTGAAAAAATGACAAAGTGACTCAAACAGTGATCGTGTCCATCAGTCACTTCTCGGTATTCTGTTTCCATAGCACTTTAAAGCAGGACTATTAATTTTGCCTCGTGAATTCAACCAGAAGTCATGATGGTCAAAACAGCTATTTAGGTCCCACTGTCATTATAAAAGTTCCCCTTCCTTCAGGGCATGGAAAAGAAAGCTGCTGTGGCCCATGTCAGAGAGAAAAGCCTGCTGTGGGGACAGGAACAAGCAGCTCCCTGTAGGGAGAGCAAGTAGGAACCTCCCGAAGGAGGATTACTACCAACAGCAGAACTTGGTGCTGCACTGAGAGAGAAGTGTGCTCGCAGAGGTCCCTGCCTTTTGCCTTCTTTGCTGGGCAGGCACTGTCCCCACCACAGCCCCTTTGGCCCTGCTTGCGGAAGGAGGAGAAGGCCCTCCATTCTCCCCTCTCCCCAAACACACACACCCACTTTGTTCCTCTCTGCTCTGCCCCCAGGGGCAGAGACCTCTCCTCTCCCTTGGCCCAGCTCCAGTGCCCATCAGCCCCTTCCACGGGGACACGTGCTGTCAGTGGAAGGCCTCGATCTCTGTGTGCATCATTGAGCCTGATAGCCTGACCACACAGCTTGTGCGGGCTCTGGAACACTGCTTGGAGTCACGGAGAAGCACAGCCCCCATGGCTTCCTGCTGCACAATCCACCCAGGGCTAGATTTGCCAGGGCCAGAATTATTGCAGGTGGTTAAACTGCTGGTCTGGCTCTGAGTTTTGATGCAAGTGCAAGCGTGCTGCGTGTGTGAGGAGCATGCTGAGGGAGGGGAAGGCTGGAACATACAGCTGTTCAGTGTTGCCATTGAAACACTATTGTGTAACCCAGGTGCTGATTTTTACTGGTGGGTAGTATGCAGTAACACTAGGATGGAAATTGAAAGCAATGTTCGGTAAGGCCGAGCAAAGGCAAATGATCTGGATGTTTCTCTGTTGCTGAGCTGTTCTTTCAGGCCCCGAAAACAGGAGGCAGCACTCACGAAGTAACGGAGCAAGTCCGGTTGGTATGAGCTGCATCCAATCAGCTCTCTGTTCTTATGGCCCTCACGTCTCCCCAGCCAATCACTGCCTCGCTTGCAAGCAGCACTGAACCGATGTTCAGCTGACTCTCAACGGGCTCTCACCCGAGCTGCAGCTGAGCCCTTCCCCAGAGTGCCTTTCGGTGAGCAGAATTTAACAATTTTAATAGATTTAGCAACGGCTGAATGGAGCAAGGCCTGGTGTCAGATGAGCATTCGGAGAAAGCAGCCTTGAGTAAAATGAATCACAGCCAGAGAACTGTCAGAGCGTGCCAGTAGTGTCAGAAGAGCTCTTGAGTCAGGTCAGGGTTTCTGTAGGAAGCTGTCCCTTGGATTTACTGAAGAAAATCACTTACAGGTTCGACACTGAAATCCACAAGAAAATTCACATTTGCTCCAAGCATGAAGCCAAATCCTTTCTCTTTCTTCCTGCTTCTTTCATCAGCAAAGCACAAACTGAGTTAGAATTTTAAACTGTGTTGTGTTCTGTACAGCTGCTATCAGAGAGGATGAGCAGGCACAGCAGGACAACCTGCTGCTGTCTTCAGGTTTATTATGGAAATATGAAATGTTGTGGAATCTTACTGGTATAAAATGATTTTTCATGTTCACAATTACCACTCCCTAATTTGAAATAAAACTGAATATGATCTGACTCCTAAGAATTTTACTGCACCTGCAAATCCGCTGACTTGATGAGAGCGTGGGAGGACTCAGCCTTGGAGGGAAAAGAGGGTAACATAGGTCATGAAACTGAATCCTGAAATTCAGTAACATAGGTCATGAAACTGAAATTATTCTTCATGATAAGGTCACATCCAGTCCTTTGTGAATCTAAGCTGAAGTGGTTTTGATGCACCAAATCTCAGGTTTACTTGCTTACAAAAATCTGAATCAGAACTATACCTGTATCATCTAAACCATCATTTCTAGCAACCAATTTGACAAAACACTAAGTTCACATAGAAGCAGAGAAATGTTATCTTTTTATCCATAATGTTTTTTATCTATCACTGGGATCTCTATTAAAGAATGATGGTAATAAGCTCTTCCTAAGGGATCTGTAAAAATATGCAATGAACTTTGCTAATAGCCTAGTACAACAAATATTCTGTATTTTAACCTTACAGGGAAGCTCCATTAAAGGTTAATTGTTTTTTATTTATTCCCACCCTGTCACTCCACCCTTCCTGACCCACCCCCAAAAATATCTTGCACTCATCTTGCATAATGCCAGCAAAAAAAATTACATGTGTTACTCCTGACTGATAATTTTTCTTAATCAATTTTGGAGTGATCAGATTCAGCTTTTGGAAGCAGTCTTCACCTTAATCAGTTTTAACAAGCATATAAGCAGAATCATACAAACAGGGTAATAATGGGACAAATAGAGACATTTGTACAACTAGGAGGTTTGACTGCTATTCTTAACTATTTTCCAGACAATTTTAAAGTGCTGAAGGACAAACTTCATGACTTGTACCTCTCTTAAAAATAATGAACCTCTGAACACAGAATTTTTTCATCTTTGAGCTTACATGACCAAGATCTAATTACATTCTTGTGGACTGCACCAAGAATCTGGGGAAGGAAAGTCATTTCATGCCTCATGACATTGTGTCAGTGAAGAGAAAGGCATTTTTAACTGGGGCATAACAAAGAGCCAGCTGGTGTCATATTTTCCATTGGTTTGAGTGGAATGTCACATGGTCTGAAATTCTGAAAACCTAAAAAAAAAAAATTATTTTTAAAAAGTAATTCAGTAATAGAATTCATAATACCAAAAGTCACAGTGAGACCACAGTACATTTTGGTTTTCTTTTTTACATGTATTTTCAGGCTAAACTTCAGGAAGGTATTAATTTCTCAGTAATGAAATCACCCATCAGAGCCAAGAATGACAGATCTGTTACCATCTCTACCAAAGCTTTTCCTCTGGTCTTCTAACTTTGACTCCTTATCCTATATGTATTACCTTTTCTTCATATTCTAATAACTTTCTTCATATTCTAATAAATATTTCTTCATATTTTAATAATTAGACAAAGCTCTAAAGTGACCAGAAAAATATTTTGTTTGTACAGGGGTTTTCAGGAAAAGATGTTTCCTTTTCTCCAGAAGAGGAAAATCCAGACTGAATCAGGAAGAGCCAGTAGTTAATTCGGTTTCCTAATCCACAAACAATATAGATAAAGCATTCAGTCAGTTGTAGTGATAATTGTACTCTTTGATACTTACTTATCCCAGATAAAAAAAAAAAAAAACAAAAACAAAACCAAAACCAAAAAAAAAAACCCAGGAATTAAATGCACATTAATATAAAATTATATTTTAATAAATTGAAAAAAAATATTTATGGCACTACTTATTCACACAATGGAGAGGTGAACTTTATCAGATGTAGAGATCTCCAGCTCATTACTGCAAATAGCCAGAAAAACATTTCTCATCCTTTACACTAACACATTGTAAAAATCAGCATGAAAAGCACTGCCACATTCTAATTCTCAAGCCCTACTTAATACCACCTAAGCAGGTAAGAAGCTTTTGAATTATTTTTGTCCTGTCTGCTTTTGTATACATTCCATGTGATACTAAAGTCAACAAATTTTATTTATTTTCATCAGCAGAGAAAAAAATTAAAAATTCATAACTTCAGTTCTAAAGGTTTGTTCTCAGCTAGGAAGAATCAAGGATACAAAAGAAGAGAAAATATCTGAAAAAGAAAACTTGCGGTAGAACCTTTCCATCTGGATTCCTGCAGAGACTTTTTTTTTTTTTTCAGGAGATCATACAGATTTCTATGAATCTTTGTTTATGTAATATGAATCTATCTATCTCTATTTTTTTTTTTACCTTTGGTCAACAGGGGACTTGGATTAGAAGGATAGATGACTTAAAACCTGATCACAAGTGTATCCCACTTGCCTGATAATTTACCAGTGGAATATTTTTCTGGTCCTAAGACCACTTACTCAGGCATTTATTGGGTTCACAAGATCTTGTACTCTGCAACTATCTTGCTGTGCAGATAGATGGAAAACTTTCCAGGTCTGTCACAGATCTATGATTGTGGAGGAGCCCTCTGGCTGTCTTAGTCTTCTGGGCTTCTTATCCAGATGCAGGGAAATCTTTCTTCCCCATGATACAATGCTTAGTTCTTCAGCACTATCAGGGGCTTCCTGAGTCAGGGAAGCAGCTAAACCTCCAATGCCAGAATCTTTGGTAAAATTTTCAGGAATTTTGTTTTCCAGGAGAAGCTTCAAACTTTCTGAGTTTTGTTCAGATTTAGAATAAGATTTCTCCTGAAGTACTGGATTTTCCCACAGAACAGACTTTCTGATTTGGGGTCTTTTTAAGTATACTAATACATCTCTATTAGTATTCTGATCACTTAATATCTAGTAAAATCTTCTTTTAAGGCTATAAAATCAAATAACCAGTTCTCTTCTGTACTGCAAACATAGCTATATTTTGCCAATTAGGAAAACTGATGATTCTTCATACTATAACAAAAGGTTGCATAACTTAAAACTTGGAAATTATGGCTTCAGCTTCCTTTAAAATGGTTTACTTTTGTGTGTGTTTTTTCCTCTAAGGCAAGATATTTATTAGTCTTTCAGAAGTGGGAGATTAGGTCACTAGTAGAGGAGAAATCATGGTGTTTGCTGTGTTATTAAAGTGGAGACCAGTAATGACATTATCTCATCAGTGGTGTGACATACCATCAGTTATTCTGTCATCATGGATTTGCAGCTGCATCATCAGGAGTAAGCTGAACCTAACTTATAACTTGACAGCGACTTCCAAACATTTAAACTCAATTTTCATGGCTATTCAAGGTAAGAACACATGGTCTTGTGTTGTGTGCCAATTGAAAAGTACTCCATGATTTGAATTACTTTTTTGAGCCAGGGATGATTTTGTAATGGACAAGTACATACCAGTATAACAGAATTGGTTCCATCTGTCAGCTGAGTTATGATTCTACCACCCTATATATTAGTCCTTCAGCATTTCTGGAATTTCTTGCCAAAATTAGTCTGGCTTTGGATTCAGCAGTTACTCAAACCGATGTAAAGGCAAATTCATGTGAAAAAAATAGCAAGTCAGGCTAAAATCAGGGAGTTTATTTGGCAGCCTTGCTGAATCCCTCTAAGGCATTTGATTGCAAGGAGCATACTCAATCTTTTATGGTACTCTTATCTACAGCCTAAAGGAATATTCAGCTTTATCTCTTGATGCACCTTCTTTAGGCAAAAAATACACAGAGGGTGCTGTTTTAAGTTAACATTTACCTCATGATATTTATTGCTACCCAAACTTAACTACTCATTTTCAGCAAAATTCCCTCTCCAGATAAGGTACTTTTAAAATAAAGTATTTACTATTTGTACTATTTTCTCCGATCATTCAATTAAATTTAAAAGTTATAGAAATTATATCTGAGCGGAATCATTTCACATACATACAAAGGAAAATGAAAGAAAAAGTAAGAATAGGAAGATATTTTATATCAGCATGTGTTTAACTAATTAATTTGTTTAATTCTCATCCTTGAGTTTGCAACAAACCTGAATCTCCAAGAGAAAACAAATAAATCTTTATTGCACCTTTCAATGTTGAGCTGAATCATTTTTTAATTAAAACTAAAATAACTGCATTTTCTAATAAACAAAGGCACAGTCTACCCTCATCACCATCATCTAAAATGTTCATTCCATTAAGTTCTGTAAGATTTTTCTTTCAGAAAGGTTCTGTGAACTAAATTTCCATACAACCGAGTGAGCAGGACATTTGGAAGTCCATTCCTCCCCCATGGTACAGCTGCTGCACAATGTCAGTCAGAGCTTATGACTTCACAGTGGTTGTGTGCAACCACAGCACAGAGCATCAATTGTGAGGTGGAATGATGGGATAAACATGACACATGGCTCCAGTACTGACTGTTTTTGGAAATTAATTGTGGACTCATACTCAGCACATCTTTCTAAATTTGCTTAAAAACATTCCATATGACTCAGTCTTCCATTTGAATATTAATCCAAATTTTCAACACTTTCATCTCCTGAACATGGCAATAAATATCAATTACCAAATGCAACCTTGAATATTTGCAATATAGGCTGTATAAAATGAAACAGCTGGTTTAACTTTAAAGATAAGCCAGTAATCTCTTGCCTCCAAAATAACAACAGTCTCCCAGTGGTGTTTGGCACATCTGATAAAGAAAAGAGTCAAGCAGTAGGTCCAGGAGCTGGAATGTGTAAGCAATCTTCATCCCATCTGTGGATGTATGCCATAGATGGGTTGGCCAAAGTTACAGATGTGATTGACTTGCTACCTAAATTACTCTCCTTCAGAAGCTGATGATTATGGGATGTAGAGCTGCATGTTGAGAAAGTCCAGATTGGCTAATGGCAATTTCCTGCTGTGCCTTTGACACAGCTTGACTCTAAATCAACAAAAGGTTCCTTCTCTATAGCAAATGCCTACATTTTCATTTGACAATGCTAATTGAATACTTCCTCCTCAAAATTTGAACACTGACATAGAAGATGTAATTGTGTGTTGACTTCCAATAGTGAAGAGTTAATGAGCATGCAACAGTTCAGGGCAGAATCAAGTTTCATGTGCACAAAAGCCAAAACAACCTTTTTCAACATCCTATTCATTTAACATTAATTTCAGAAAATAATGAGAGGCCATGCTATAGACCAAGGTGTTATTGTCTTTCAGGTCAGGTTTGTTTGTTGAGAAAGGGAGGTTTAATTTGACTTGATCAGCTAAAACAGTGTCAGCTGTGTTTATGACTAAATGATGCAAGCATCTAGACAATGAACTCATAGATACTCTGACTAGACTGTTTCCACAATACTGGTAGGAAAGGATCACGGAATTTAAAGAGAAGGAAAAAATAATCAAGCCATGAAGATGTCTGGTGTTAGAAAACACAAATAACATATTTCTTCCATGTGCAAATTAGTTCAGTGATTAAACTACAATGCCATTTGTGTATTCCTTGTGTTCAGTTATATACTAAACCTGCTACACCCTTCAAAAGCCACAGCCTTCCCTGGATAGGGAATTCTTTTTGTGCCAAACCATGTGGTGGTTTTATATTGCAAATAAATGAGAACTGGTGAAATCAACAGCTTGTTTTGGGTTGTGATCTAAGATTGTATGAACGGTGTTCCCCTGAGATGCATCCCCAGAGATGATGTTCCTTTCCATTGCACTGTATATTAAAGTCTTTTAACAAGTAGCTGTGACTACAGTCAGTGGAAAAGAAATACTCATCAAGCTAGAAGGTAGAATTGAAAGAATAACCCTTCTACTCACAACAATTCATATTTCAAATAAGAGTTTGAGTACAGCAGAACTCCCTCTTTAAGACAATTAAAGCTCTCAACTATTGGCCATATTAGTGTCCAAGTTCCAATGAGGATACATTTTTGTAAATCCTTCTTGTTAATTAAAAGGTTTCATAGTTTTTGTCATGCTGGAAACAGAATTTCTATTCATAATATCTTTGTGTTCATAATCTACAAATGTGGGTTTCTTTTTTTCCCTTATTTGTCCTCCCCCGCAACCTTTCCCTCTTGTTACAGTTAAATAATGTAACTTAAGTAGGGAAGTAAACCAAACCAAACATACAAACAAATCTCTTCTACATCTCCAACAGCAGGATAAAAATGCCAATAATGCCATTCAGTATTCTTCCTCTGGTTCTTTTAGATTTACATAAATCAAGGTATGTTGCTACAAAAAAAAGTGCCACCAAAGTCAGGTTGTTTCTCAGTCTCATTAGATGGAATTAGCTGTGTGAGTTTCAAAAATCAATCACTACATACAGTGTGTTCTGGTCACTTCAAAAATATGACCAAATTAAAAAAAAAAGTTATTAAAATCATAATCCTTTCTGTTAACTAATTTTGACATCCCTAGAGCAAGTGGTTCCTTACAATTCAATGGTCAGGGTAATCTGAAATATAGTTTACAGTGAAAATTGTCATACTGAGGAGTATTGAACTGAGGAAAATAAATAACTCTGTAATCTAATAGTTTGGATTTCCAGATCCTAATTTCTTGCCATTTGAGCACTGTAGTATTTTGAAGAGTAGACCAGGTTTCACAGGAGATATCAACATTAAGGAATCATGGACTGAAAAGTTTATGAAAGAAAATTCTCCAACTTGAGCTGGTGGTAAAAAATAATGTTCTAAATCTCTTGCTCTGTTTCAAGGGTTTAATATTTGACTCAGGATGTTTCAAGTCCCACATAACACTGGCTTATACATCAAAGAACGTGTTGCAACATCACCTCTTCTCACTGTGGAATCAGCCTTTTTCATATACTATTAATACCCAGAGGGAAAAGCATGGGGGTAAGAAAAGCTTTTAAAAATTACTATCAGGCCATTCTTAAAACCTTTTTGTTCAGATACTGGAATTAAAAAATAAATTGGACAAGAACCTGACAGTGATTGACACAGTAATAGTGAAAAAATGGTTTGATCCCTAGGAGACATTGTGAGCAAGGTATGGACAAACACATTATCTACACCTTCATAAAAAAACCTGAAAAGCTAAATCCTACATTAATTGAAGCAAGAGATATCACAGGTGTGTGGCTGATTAACAGCAGAACAACAAAAGTTGGAAGAGAGAAGTTTGATAATATTGGACAAGAAGATGATAAAAATTACTGGAAGACTGAAAGCATGGGAGACAAGGAGAAGACAAACTCAAATTGCTTCAAGAATGTGAACATAGAGAGGTGAAGCTTCCAACAACTGTGTAGAAAAGTGAGCAGAGGAGATACCAGGAGGAATTAGTACTTCTATCTCCTTAGACATATTGAAGTTCAAACTGGCATTAGAACTTCAAAAGGGGGATATTAGACAAATAACTCCATACTGACTATCTGATCTGGAATTGCTGAGGTAAAATAGTAAGTATGAGTGATCCACTTTAAGAGAATCATTCATATCCTGAAGTCATTAAAGAGAGAGGTATGCAAAACATGACAAAAAGAAATGGACTATATAAGATTTTGAGGCAGTGGAAGGAGAAGGCAAAGCTGGGTAAATAATGATCAGATTAGACAGAAAGAAAAAATACAGGTAAAAACAGAGCAAGAAGAAGGTTGATGTGAGGCTGTGTCAGAGACTCCAAAAAGGCAAATAATAGTTTATTTATAAAGTATGAGAAATAAATATGCAGAGTAATGCTTAGGAAGTTTAGGCACAGCAAGGAGAATGAAATCTATCCAGGAATAAATCAGTCAGCTGAAAGAGAGAAAATATGATTGCTCAGGTCCAATTCATAAAGTTTTGGATCTGGGTGATTAAGTGTCATTTCAGGCTTAGCTTGCTGAGTTAGCTTTTGGAGATGTAACTACAACAGCAGGAATACTTTGACTGAAAGACATGAGTGCAAAGGTAACATATTCAATATGGTATTAAATGCAAAGCCAAAAGAATAAGGAAAGGGCCAGACTCAAGCTCTCTTTCAATGTTGAAAATGTAAATCTCATTAGGTCATTATAATCCATGTCTTGTCCTTGATACCCCAAGCTAGAAAACAATGCTACCTTTTAACTGCTCCTGTACACAGAGAGATTTTCCTTTAATTCATGCTCACAGGGGCAAAGTCAACAAAAATGCTCCTAGGCTATTCCCCACTACTGCCTTTGTCAGGCAATTACTGTGAAAGGGGTAATATAATAGAAAGGACAAAACAACTACTGTGTCTCTGGCTCGAACTGTAACTGCAGCTCCTTTAGCTGTTTAAAACATTTCCTAGGCACCCATGCTGAGAGTCAGCCTTGGCTGTGCTGACAGCTCTAGACATTTTCAATGCAGTGCAACAGTAGGAATCTTTCAAAGCCACAACCAGGACTTCTTTATTTAGTTTTGTTTATTCCTGCTACCATGTTTTGGATTAGTTTGGATGTCAGAGTGATTTCATGCACTAAACCTGCAATATATTGAACAGTGAAGTGAGGTAACAGCTGTGTTGTATGGTTAACCAAAAATGTGCACTCATTGCATTTTTGTTGATGTTAATGTTTTTGGACAGCGAGCTTCCCTTTGAAGAATGGGAATATTCATGAAACCTGCTTATTTCTTTTCTAATCACTGTCCCCTATTCCTGCCCTCTCTCTCTATCCACTTCCTTAAAAAAAAAGGCTCCAAAAAGCTCTGGTCAGTGCCAAAGCCCTGAGGAACTTAATTTCAACCAGAATTTAAGCCTATACATCAACTCCTACTCTAACACCAGCTCCTTACCAAGTAAATCATTGAACTGCAATTCCAATATGAAATTTCACATGAATTCTAAAGCAAACTCTCATTTTAGGGTTTTATACAGTAATATTTGACAGTGTTTTTCACATTCACTTAGTAGCAAGTGATCTAAGATTCCTAAGACTTGGAACTTTGAGCCAATTTCCATTCAGAAAATATTCAACACCCACTTGAGCCTTTTCAGTAGGTGAGACTTTTGTTCTCAAAGTCCTTTTCAAATAGAAGCTTCCCAGAAAATACCCCTGGTCTCAGTGTGTAAGAGGAGCTATGTAATTATTACCAGCCGACTGACAGGGATCATTCCATTGCTTCCTTTGAACTCCCCACTGCCAACAAACTACTTGAAAACTACTAGAAACCCTTAGCGAGATGTGAGGTTGGCTACGGCAGTTGACTGAGCCTGCTGAAGGTCTTCCAACCCCTTAAAAAGCTGAATGTTGCTGCCTTGAGGAGGAGAACTCAGAGGGTGAGAGGCACAGTCAAGGAGACAAGAGCCAGGGTTCGTTTGTGAAAAAACACTATTTCTCAAGGAGCTGGGAGGGTCATAACTGTGGTCACTGGGATTCAGGGAGAGGCTGTTTTAATAAAATCACCCACAGATTCATTTGGATTGAAAGGGATCTAACAGACCATGTCATTCCGACCCTTCTGCCACAGGCAGGAACATCTTCCACTAGACCGGGGTGCTCAAAGCCCCATCCAGCCTGGCTTTGAACACTTCCAGGGATGAGGCAGTCACTTTGGGCAACCTGTGTCAGTGTCTTGACACCCTTACAGTGATGAATTTCTGCATTATGTCTATCTAAACCTACCCTCTTTCAGTTTAAAGTCATTATCCCTTGTCCTATCACTACATACCCTTATAAAAAGTCTTTCTCCAGCTTTCTTGTAGCCCCATTAAGCACTGCAAAATATTGTAAGCTCCTTCCCTTCTCCAGGCTGAACAACCCCAGCTCTCTCAGCCTGTCTTCCCAGGAGAGGTGCTCCAGCTCTCAAAGCATCTTTGTGGCCTCCTTTGGACTCACTCGAGCAGTTCCATGCCCATCTTGTACTGGGGGCCCGAGCGTTGGACACAGTGTTCCAGGTGAGATCGCACAAGAACAGAGTAGAGGGGGAGAGCAGCATGGTTTGGTGCAGCCCAGGATACGGCTGGCTGATAATCACTAATCACAGCCCTCGTACTCCTGTCTTCCCCCGGGGAGCAACAACAAGCTTTGGTTTCCCAAGTCGGGCAGAGAGGTCATGGCCTTCCTGGTGCTCCCAGCACCTCCTGCTGCCCTGCCCAGCTGCCTGCTGCGGTCACTGCTGGACACAGCAAATCTCTCCTTGGTGTGACGGCACCACCGCCCTGCAAACCAGGCTTCTAAGTGCTAAGGCAGTGCCATAAACAAAACAGATTTTGAGGAGTTTATTCATATATTCTACCATTCCCCAAGTTTCCTGAGTATTTATTAATGTTTTAAAAACAAACATCCAAGGAGTCGTTTGTCACACACTGCAGAGTGTCAGGAATCCTGCACAGCTTCAGCCAGCTCATTGCGACAGAGCAGGGACACTGCTGTTTGTTTTTAAATATTAGAGGAGACACTTTGACTATCATCTCACCAGATAAACATTTGGCCTTGTTTTGTACTGAAAGAAGAGTTTCCTTGATGCAACAGCAGATTATGTAGCTGTGCTCAAAGGCCCAGGAGGTGATAATGATTTAAAGTATCTGCCATAAACAATCACTTAGCCACAGCCAGGGGCAAGGGAGAAGAAAACATCCACGAAGTGAGAAGTGTCAGATTCCATCCTGGCAGGGGGTGGGAAAGAGATAACGTCCTCTAGGCCACAGTGTCTGCCTATAAACACCCCCTTTGAATTGGTCAAGTAAGCACAGAGTTGTGCCGTCCACCTTTGGCATGGTTTCAATAAATCAGATCTACAGAAAGATGTTTGACAGGCTTTTAAAGTCGATAGCGAGTGTTATGCTGAGAGAGAAGCTGTTTTTCTCAAACTGCAAGATTTAGACTTTTGAAAAAAGATAAGCAAACAAATCAAGGAGCCCCTTTCACAGATGAGGATGAAAAGAGCAAATCTCCAACTTTTAATACCAGTAAACAAATGCAAATTGTGAAAGTGGAAACGTTCTGAAAATATCAGAAGTGTGTAATGTGATTACAATGCTAATTTTTCACCATCTGTTTTACTAGCTGAAATTCTAGTCCAGAAGTTATTTATTCTAAGCTTTTTTTTTTTTTTCAAGTTACAGAATGTTAAAAAAAACTCTGAGACATTTCGTGAAGTACACATTCATTAAAAAAAAACCCAAACCAACAAACATTTTCCCTTTGTGGGTTCTGCATCTATAAGAAAAGGCCAAAAAGGTCCATTTAAAAGTCTTTAACTAGATTCACTGCCCCTCTGTGCAGAGAGCTGCCACAGTGATGTCCTGGCTCTGGCTGACTCCTCCTGTCCAGTCCGGTCCAGTCCAGGTGGGTGGAACAAGGATTTTCAGGATGAATAAGGCCAGGTAGGCACATACAATCATATTATATATATAAATATACAATCATACATATATATATATATATATATATATATATATATACAATCATATATATATATATATATATATATATACAATCATAATCATACAATCAGCTAATGCCTTTTGGATGCCAGCAGCAGGAACAGAGCTAAGAGCTGAACTCCTGAAGTTAAGGTAGCCAGTCACATTTTTTTGAACAAGCATAAATTAGCAAAGTGACCAATACAGTGAGTAAACACAAGACACAGACTATATCAGTGCTTTACTTCATATGATTGCAGAATTTTTGATCATGTATTAAAATGTTATAAATAGATTTATTGCCTCATGAAGTCACAGCCCTGGTCCTTTCAACCGAATAGCTTTTGCCACCCCAGGTAGAGAAGAGAGTTAAATATGTTAATTATGACAACTGATTGTAGCTGTTTCAGTTATTTACAAGGGCGATAATTAAGTTTGATGGGAAATATTCTGTAGAAACTGAATTTACTTTGTCAAGCAGATGAATGAGAATCAACAGATTTAATACAGTTTTGATGTTCTCCACTGAAGGCAGGAAAATTAAAACACTTCCAAGTAAATTAATAGCTGGGATGTTTCTGTAGATATAATTGCTTTGATAATCAATGCAGAAGACTAGCATAAAAACAAAGTGAAATCATCTTTTTCTGCAGGGATTCCTTTACATACAGGTTTCCCCACGAGTCATTGCTGCTTATTCAATAATTGCATAGCTATAAATTTTCTGTCTGTCTCCTGCAAAGAAAAATATGGCTGCAGGCCTACAGGAGGAAACCCAAAACTGCACCACACCTGCCCGGATTTACCATAAGTAGCTGTAGATGGCTCAGATACTGACAAGTGAGTTCCTCTCCTCTACTGACAAGATTTATAGGGAAAGAGGTAGGCCCCATGAAAGGCTTCATTGTCTGCAAGTTAAGTGCTAAAGTGGCTCCCGATCCCCTGGAATGGAAATCAGAAATGTCTTAGTGCAGCAGAAAGCAGTTTTCCAATAGAAAATTTGGGGAGAAAGAAGTACATTAAAACCCACTGTGTGGCAGGTGGGTCATTTACAACTACCTGATAGAAACAGGTGCATAGGGTTGTGTCCAGAGAAGTCTGATACTTGACTGAAGGCTGCAAGCAGTCACCTTCTACTTCTTGCTGGTCCAAACCTCAGGACCTTCTCCTGAGAACAAGGACCTGCCATGCCAGCTCAGGAAACAGCATGACTGCAATTTTGCCTATCCAGCAAACCAGTTACCTTTGAACATGAAAGTGAATGACAAATTTGAAAAAGCTGATAGGAAGAGAATAATTCTGAGGAGAAAAGTCCTAAAGGTTCCACAAACCCTAATATGTGCCAAGTTGAAGGGTGTTGAGAATGATTTAATGAGAGTAACGTGAAGAACAGTACCTGGTCCACTTGCTCCTGTATTTTTATGCTATCTAGCAGTACTGTCACTATCAGGGAGCCCTGTGGCTGGTAAGGATGTGCCAACACATCCTGGATGCCTCCTGTGAATGGCTCATGACTCAGAGGTTCTCTGTTAATGTAAGAAGCCAACAGGAGGTGTTACTGTTATCAGGGCTAACACAGCTGTCCTGGGTGATGGAATGAGGTTTGCCTCTGTGTGTTGAATCCTCTTTGAGAAATAAGCCTTTCATCTGGGTCTTGCACAGCTGCAAGATGATGTTCTGTATAGGGAAAAAGCACTGAGGTGTGAAGTTTGGGTGGTTTAGGGTGAATGGCCTGCATATTAGAATCTTTAGACTCCATGAACAAAGCAATGGGTTTTTAGATAGTTCAAGGTGCCTGTCATTCTTCTTCTTAAGCATCCTGCTCTGGAATGCCCAGCACAGGAACAACATTGACCTGTTGGAGCAAACCCAGAGGGGGACACCAAGATGACTACAGGGATGGAGCACATCTCCTATGAGGAAAAGCTAAAAGAATTGGGATTGTTCAGCCTGGTAAAGAGAAGGTGAATTGATTGCAGCTTTCCAGCACCTGAAGGCAGCCTGCAAGAAAGATGGGGGGGAGACTATTTGCAAGAGTCTGTAGTGACAAAACAAGGGGAACAACTCCAAACTAAAGGATTGTAGGTTTAGATTAAATATTGGAAGAAAATTCTTTATTGTGAGTGTGACGAGGCACTGGAACAGGTCGTCCAAAGAAGCTGTTGTTGCCTCATCCCTGGAAGTAGGGTTTTGACCAACATGGTCTAGTGAAATGTGTCCCTGCCTACAGCAGGGGGCTTGGATTAGATGGTTTTTATGGTCCCTTCCACTCCAACTCACTGATTCTATGATTCTACAATCCTTAGATCTAGCTTTCAAACTGTATGAGGGTTATGGAAGAAAGCCCTCTAGTGCTTGGTATGTTGTTCTGTGCCATTAGTACTGTTCTGAGGTCAACAAGAGCCTCAATCCCAATTATCCATTCCCATGACTGCATGGAGTGCTGGTAAACCTCATTCTCTTCACTGTCATGACCAGTGACAGGACCCAAGGGAATGGCCTGAAGTTGAATCAGGGGATGTTTAGGTGTGATATCAGGGAAAGTTTCTTCACCCAGGGGTTGTTGGGCACTGGAACAGGCCCCCCAGGGAAGTGGTCACAGCACTGAGCCTGACAGAGTTCAAGAAGTATTTGGACAACTTTCTCAGGCACACTGTGGGATTCCTGGGATGGCCCATGCAGGACCAGGAGTTGGGCTCAATGACCCTGATGGGTCCCTTCCAACTCAGCATATCCTATGATTCTTTTATTTCCATTCCTGCTATACTTTAAAAATTGACACATCAGAGCAGCAGCTTAACACCCTCATCCTTAAAGTAACAGTTACTGAGTGTAATGTACTTTAATAGCAAGCTTGTCTCTTTTCATCATCCTCTCTTCTCTCATCCTTTGTTAGTAATTTTGGCTAGACATGTTCCAGTTCTACTGTCAGAAAGGCAATTGTCCAAAACTAAGGGAGAAACTCAAGCAAAGGCTGTCCAGTGAATTAAGTATCAAATATTGATGTGTTTTTCTTATCAGGAGAGAATACAGCTTGATTTTAAAGAAATTGATAGCACATATTCTTCAGAAACCAGTTTGTTTGTCAGGTCACACAGCAGTACTATCACCTCTCATCTTCTGATAAAGTCACAGATTCATCTCCTTTATCATCAGCTGTCTAAAGGTTAGGCATCTGGCCTCAGCTCATCATCTGGGCTCCCCCAGTAGTCTCTGATGAAAGACAGACTTCCTCCTCATCCTTCATATACATCTGTCCTTTGAGAAGATGAATTGTCCTTTGTAGGTGCCTGTCTCTTCCTAAACTACCGAGTACTGGCATGGCTGGCTTAAACTCGATGCCTAGCCCTTCGATACCTGAAATGGGGTGAGATGTATTTCACCCCATGAGGACATGATTTCCTACTTCTATTTCTGTTCTTTCAATCCTTTGAAAGACATGTCAAGAATTTTTCTTTTTCTCTGTGTGCCCGTTGAAAACACAGGGACAGACATTTCTCTTGCAGGAATGCTATTCAATTCAGTTGAAGAATCCTGATCCAAACATATCAACCTGGGCTTAGGAAACTCTGCCTTTCCTTATGTGTGGCACCTTCAGGTTTGGTGGGTTTCAGAGTCTCTGCAAATCTATTATTTTTTGACATTGACAGATAATCTTCTTAATCCCGTGCATAAAGAAAAGGAGCAACAGCAAAACCCTCAATAAACCCTCAAAAGAAAAGAAGATAGTTTTGATAGCAAACTTTGAGACAATCCCATGGAAAAGGTCCTGCTGTATTCTGTCAGCTCTCCTACTTTTTTCTTCTCTTGGACAGAGGGAGTGTGGATATTCATGTATCCCACTGTCCAGGAATCTGTCATTCAGACAAGCATGGAACTACCCCCTCAGGGACAGTCTCAAGCAATCCCCCTTCCTGAGCTAAAGGAGGATTTAGGGAGGGCTTTTTTAAGTAAAAACTGCCTCAAGGGTCTGGAGAGCAGATGAAAGAATTCACAAACTTCCTCATTTTCTTGCATTAACACCTGGACTTTTCTGCATGCCTGCTAAGTAAGGTAAAGTTTAAAATCTATTATCTCCTTCACAATCATGGATATAACAAGTTCAGCAGGTGTAAATGAATGCCATTTTTCTGTGAACCTACATACTATTTCTTGAGTTTGCTGTTTTACTACTTTAATGGCCTTCCTTATTTTTGATTGCAGTGATAAATGTAAATATATTTTTTAAGGTTGTAGTCTGATGATCTGTTTAAATTAGGTGGTGAGTTATTGGTTGTTTGTTTTTTTTTCTTTTTTCTTTTTCTGGCAGAGTGACAAGCATTGGTTCTGGTTGGGTTTTGTGTTTAATTTTCAGATTTCAACAGCACTGAAAGGTCCTCTGCACTTCTAATGAGCTAGCCACGTATTTATTTTAGGTACTTAACTTCTGGCATCTGACTTTGAATGCCTTGTTCAAAGATCAAAGTCTCTGAATTTGACAGCTCTAGTTAAATTATATTTTTTAAATTGTTTTATGCTATTACACAATTTATGTGCACTACATATCAAAGCTGTGTTGCTGAGACAGGTAAAAACATGTTCATATAGAGAAAATTGATCAGAGTAACACTTTAGCTGCTGGGGACGCAGGAAGTGATCCAGGACTCTCAGTTCTAGTTTTGAGCCAAATCTGGTGGCTCGTGCTGCTCCCTCAACTCGCTTCCCAGAGGGAAGAAGAGTTTCCTGCCTCCTCCTGATCTCATGCCCTGCTCCCAGCACACATGCCACCAGAGTATGTGAGGTCATGCAGTTCTGGGCTTAGTCTGAATCTTGCCCTGTCCTTGAGTCCCTGTAGGTCCTGGAGCAGACCCATCCCTGCAAAAGCAGTATGGAATAGATGTACAGCTTGCCTGATGAGAATGTCCCACAAGGCCTCTTCAGACACAGGAAGCAGAACATGGTGGTAAATGGGAATGTCTCCAGAAGAAACAGAAAAGAGGAGATAAGCTAAGTTAGCTGCTGACTGCATTTACCTCTGAGTAAAGTTAGTTCCAAGAAGATCAGAGCATTGGAGAAAGCAGGGGAAGGGAAAGGTGAGTGAGCAAAGCAACAAACAAGAAAAGAGATCATTATGGGGACACTTCAGAAGAGGGAGAAGTAAAAGGGACAGCAAGCAGTTTTCCAGTTAAAACTCCCCTGTTGGACACCAGAATTTTCAACAGAGGAAAAACCCCCCAAATGCCCATTTTCACATCATTCTTGATTTAAGCATCAGCCTTTTCTTAGTGCAGGATAAAACCTCTGCTCAATGTAAGCCACTAAGCAAGCTGTGGCTAAAGCACCCCACTGAACTGAAATGGGGAGAGCTTTGATCACAGTGTCTGTTGGAACTTTTCTGAGCATTCACCTTCTCTTCCCATGTAGATCAAACGTAAGGATATCACTCTGTGTTTGAGATAATAAAGACCTTGCTGGAAGGCAGATATCAGCTCAAACAAATCTCTTCATTAAGATGGTTAGCACTCTTTTGCTCTGGGCTGCCTCTGTGGGCTCAAAGGACAGGATGAACCAGATCACAGCAAACTACACCCATCTCTGTATACACACTACTGCATATTTCACATAAACTTCTTATCTGTACTACTGCATCTCCTCTACAGTAAAATTTATAACTAAATAAACCTGTTTTCTTATTGATGGATCCTTCACAGCTGGGGTCTCTAGGGTGAGCTTTGACAGAAATTCTCCCTTTAATGGGCATCTTCATTATGTCTCACCCTATCTGGTGAATCTAAACCTCCAATAAAGTCTTTCTCTCAATGGAAAACAAATACTGTCTCCTATTTTAGTCAGCTGCTTCAACACAAGAAGGGATAAAATATCTTTGAGAGCTTCAGATCTCTGCCAAAATGCACTAAATTTGACAAACGGATTCAAAAGATATTGTGAGGAAGGGGATAAGACAAAATGTGTAGGTATACATAAGTGATCATTTCGTAAGAGATTAAGCTAAAACATCAATTTGCTACTGTCTGAAGCTTTCTTCTCTTTAGTACAGGGATGTTCGTTGGAGTCAAGAGAATAACCTTCTGACCTCGAGCCACCTCCCTGACTAACAGCTGGCCTGTACAGCTAATCCTTCAATTTCATGAGCTGACCAAAATAAAGCCATAATTATGCTATTTGTATTTTCTCTGTTCTACAATTTTAGGCCATCCCTAAAAGACATTTGCCAGATGTTTGAGAAAGACACAGAGTGCTTATGGACAAAGCTGTCTTCCAAAAGGTAAAAAATAAAGGAGAAAATAATTCACTTTTATGAAGTGAATACTTTCACCTATAAAATGGTATATTATTTAATATGTATTTCCAAGGTTTCACAGCTTTTGTCTTCTGTTAGATTTACTTCTACAACGTTGTGTTTACAGTGTTGTGCTAAAAGCTGTGCAAATGAGAAATTAAATCTTCTAACAGTTAAGATAACTTCCCTGCACATCTCAGGAGCATAAACCAAGTATGTATTTTCATGTGATCAACTAATTAATAATATATCCCAACATTACGTTCAAAACAGTAGAGCAAAAGGCAAGTCATGAGATCTCATTGGGCTTTTAAACAATGATTCCTAGGTGTTTGTGGCTGGACCAAACTGGCAAAATCTGCCAAGAAGTAAGGGATGCATGCTGGACATCCTCCCAGGAAAATCTATTCACCTGCAGCCCATGGTATGGCTCTGTGTACACCAGCCCGGTCCAGCAGCACTGGTACTTTACCATCCTGTCCAAGCAGCTCTGATGCTCAGCAGGGCTGAGATCAGCAATGCTGAGCTAACACAGATCTGCTGAATCTGCCTCTGGACCCAGCTCTGGGGGCTCTGGCATCGTTCTCTTTCAAAAATTAACAAATCCTCTCCATCCAACCTAAGTGAAATGGCCTCAGAACGGGGAAACAGATACTGCTTTTGTAGAAGATGAGTGCTGGGGTCCTCACAGACTGCCTGGCAAGCAGTGTGGGGAGCGCTGATAAACTCTCCTTTGTACTTCAGCATGTAACTAGAATAAATGCAGTTCTTTGAAACAAACTGGCATCTTGTATGTTGTTCATTACACATCTTAAAGCCTCATACATTTAGCTCAAGAGAATAGTAAATGAGTTATAAAATTGCCCATGGCACAGCATCACTGTAAACATTAGGTACTAATACTTTACAGAGTAAAAATGTCACTGAAATATCAACTGTGAGGAGAAGCAGTTTCCTTCACACAGTATAAATGGCATTTTTACCCCAAAGAAGAAAGGAATTGTTGTTCTGCTATTACAAAGTAGCCATGGGAGGAGGGGGAAGAAAGCATGTTGTGGAAAAATAAGGTTAAGGGACATAAAAGTGGCCAAGGGGATGCAAATGTCCATTTTATTGTGATTTTTTATGAAAGGCTTCTGTCTTTTGTCATTCCTCCCTTTCTGTGAGGCATAATCTCTCCATTTCATTGCTTTTGCAGAAGATCTGTTTCCTCAGGGGTTGTCCTGGTAACACACTGGCAGGTTATCTAAAAGACAACCAGAAGTATAGAAATGAAGAAGTATGCCTAGCAATTATAATTTATAACTTACAACTATAATCATAGTAACAATAATATGTTTGTGGCCATTTTGATTTTCTTTCTCTCTCTCTGCCAAAATGTGGAAATTTAAAACATCCTTGCATAAGATAATAGTGTTTCTATATTTGTTTCATTAATGTCAGTGGTGATTTCTCTTTGGTTTCTATGAGAAGAAAATCATGAAATTGTACACTTTTAAAAAATGTCTCAATGTTTCTTAATGCATTTTTAATGTATGGAAAAGAATGGAAGGAAGAAAAGAATGGAAATAGGAAAACTCCGAATTGAAATAGTTATGTCTTTTCCTGTCACTCTAGAGTCATATATTTCCAATGTTTTGTCTAGTTTAAAACAAACACCTTTCTAGTTTCAAGGCAGTTTCCAGCAGAAGCCCAAAATAAGCAATGTAGAAGGCAGAAAGAACACAGAAGCAATTGTAGGCTGAGCAGATGGGAAGAGAAAGCACCTAAAAGACAGAGGTGAAGGAAATGCCTAAGATAGTCTCCTATTTCAGTTTTCAGAGGATTTTCCAAGCTTCCCCACAGTGTTAGTCAGCACCCCATCATTTCCCTTCTACATATGGTAACAGTGGGTGAGCTAACTCCAAAAAAACACGTTTTCTCCCTCAGTTAGTGAAAGGCTCCTCCACGGGCTCTGCTTGGCGACATTAAATGTCAAACACTCCTTCACTCCCACCTGCTCCGCCCAGCCTTACGGGAAGGGAGCCAAGTGGGAAGGTTTGTTCTAGCAAGTATGTGGCAAGGACAAGCAAGACAAAAAACTCAATCTTTTTAGGAGTGTCCCCATTGCTTTTCATCCTTAAGAGAGGGGAAAAAAAAAAAAAAAAAAAGAAAAAAAACAACTTAAAAATAAAAAGCTATTCCTTTCTAGGAGACATAGCTGTTATTTCACCCATTTGGCAAAATAGCACAAAGGATGTCAGAGGCTTACTGGGTTTGTTATGTTTGATCAGCTTTGGCACTACTGTTGTATGGGATATTACTGTTAATTATCAAATTTATTTATTCTAAGGCAGCAGATGTTGAGACAAACACAAGTTCACAGCAACTACTACAGTCATGTTGATTTTCCCCTCAGTGGTGGAGTTTCATTAAGAGAGTAATTTTCAATATCTTAGGGGGCTTAAATAAAAAGACCTAACTGGAGATGAGAGCACTACCCTACCATCTTTCCTGTGCCACAGACTGAGCACCAGAAAGACAGGGAATTACTTTGGGCTCCACTTTCTTACCTGTAAACTGTTGTTATTTGGCTCAACACATAGTGCAGTCTGGAGTCTCCTGTACCTGGAGGGAAGAATCTGCATTTGGTTGGATCTTCCCTGAGTCACAGGGCTGCAATCCACTCTGGTCTTGAAAAGGCTTGAGCAATCTCAAGTGTATCTCGTATTGGGTAGCACAGTCCCTTTAGTCATTTTTGTTCCTGTTGGCTGGAGACTATTTTCTCATTTTCCCAATTTAAAAAAAATTTATCTGCTGCTTGTAATCCCTTGTAGGGCCAAATTGTGGCAGTATACATCACAGGGGTCAAACCTGAAACTTTTTCAATTGATTTTCAGTATGTATAATGAGTAAAAAGTAATTTCTATTTGAAAATTTCACACAGCAAGACCTGTATCATACTTTGTTTACTTATGTGACACCTTCACAAATTTTAAGGCTTTACAGTACTTCAACCTTCACACACAGCTACTGAAGATAGATATGAAACACATGTACCCTTAGATGTTATATTATACTGTATGAGAAGCAGGCTATATATGTTAGACCAATTAGTGATGTTTTAGTCAGCTGTGCTTAGTTAACATGTCATTAAATGGCCAACAACAACCACATAAGTGCAGATTGTCAGGGTTTGATTATACTTCTCTTTAGTCAAATAAAGTTTTGTCAGACCTTTGATGTATCCCTAACTCTCTGATGGTTTCCATATTTATACCAGCAGGCACAACAATGTTCAAACTGCTGCTCAGTTCCCTAAGGGAACCATATCTGCCTTTTTGGACACCTGCAGTGCTCTCCAGTAAGTTTATCCTTTCACCAGCTACTGGCTCTAAGTGAAACTACATCAGTATGGATTGAATTTAACGTGAACATATGCTAAGAAATGTATATCAAGAGATAACACTCCTGCTATTGTAATGTAAGCCATGGCAGAAGAGATTTTTCCTTGGTTTAGGGAATCAGTATACAAAGTATAGAAAAAGTCCACATTTATTTTTTTCCCCAGGCAGCTAAAGCATTGATCATCTGCTAAAGCAAACAGAAGCAGCTCCTTTCAAGAGAATAGAATTTAAAATTTAGAATTAGTGTTTGACAGGTATTTAGTACAATTCAACATGATGTTTTTCAGCACTGTCAATCAAAATATATCTCTTTTATGTCTTTCTGTCTTTTGTCAGCTGAAAAGTTTAAATTTTCATGGAATGATATCTTTTCTTTATCAGAAAAAAAAAAAAAAAAAGGGAAAAAAAGAGAAAAAAAAAAATCCTGCGAGAGAAAATCCTCCAGGGCATCAGAGATCTAACATTCAAATACTAACACTGTGTTCCTTACCTGAAATCCAGCCCAAGATGGGGGCTTCTGTAGGATAAAACTTCAAACTAGTTGTACTCTGCCAGGAAGCTCCTTGGCATTAGAGCATTCCCAGACCTTATCTTCTGCTTTAGGAAAACAGTTGAGGCTTAGTGAAAAGAAGCAGTTTGTGTGCCTTGAGACTGCTTCTCTAAGCAAACCAAAAGCACAATATTTAGGGACAATAGGTGTCTAGCTTCAAATTCACACTTCTGATGTGAATTAAAACACTAAGGAAGATGTACTTATAGGGGTCATGAGGCCACACAGTACAGTTTCTGTGACAAAACATCCCACTAGCCAGCTGCTGATGGAAAAAGGACAACATTCTTTGTGGAGGAATATTTTAAAATAAAATATCATCAGTTTTGGTTTGCCTTGATCTTTTGCTCTGTGAATAGTGATCTCTGAGCAGCTGTGTCATGAGCAGTCCCTCTGCCTGGATGCCCACGGTTCCAGAGCAGGGTGATGGGGCTTGGGCAACCCAAAGGCAAAAATACTCTCCTCCGCTTGCTCCCATTTACATTTGAACTAGATATGAGGCTGGGATATACCCTGCAGGCTTTTGGGATCTGAGGGAAGGAGAAGAGCACTGGCTCCCATTCCCTCCGTGTGCCTCCCACGTTGGGTAGAGCCAGCAGCTTAGAAGCAATCTCTCTCCTCCTGCCTTTCTGCCCATGTTGATAATTTCTGTAATGTAAAGGCTACCAGCTCCACACAACTTCTGTGTACATTTCTCCCTATGAGGTCCCACTGCAGCGGCTGTTCCATGTGTGTGCTTTCATTTCAGCTCCGAGATTTGCACAGCTGAATCCTGTATGTTTGAAGTTTTTATTGGAAACACTATCATAACCTTAAGCTTAGCAGCATGAATGATGCTTCCATAGCACTGAGGTAATTTTTATAAGGTAAATAAATTCCAGTTATTGATGTTACAGAGGGTGCCTCACAAAAGGGATGAATTACTTTGGAGATATTCTGGCTGCTGCTGCTCAAAATGGCAACTTTTACTGTAAGTGAAGAAAAGTGTATATTTATTCTCTTTGTGTGTCTCTTTCCGCATTACTCATGTTCTTGATGGGGGATGACAGTAATAGGATCAGCTGTTAATATTGCAGCTATATGATAGCTGACTTCCACAGGCTGCTCAGCCAGTGAGTCACACATTGTCCCAGCAGGTGCACTGTGAAATACATCTTTTCCCCACTCTTTTAGAGACCATTGTACTAAGATACTGAAATGAAATGGAACAACAGAACCGAGTTACTCAAACTGCCCTCCATTTCAGCTGTGATTCTGTTCTGGCATGTTAAAGAGATGCAATCATATGGGTTATGGAATAAAATCTTTTTATTATTGCCATAGTAACATTGGGTTGGATTTTGTTACAATATGCAGAGGAAACACAAATTAAATATTTTTCTTTGTGTTTCTGTACAGAAAAAGGTTGCAAAGACTTGCCATTTAGCAACATTAAGGATTTAGTTTCCAAGTAATAAATTCTTAAATGGTCTTAATACAAACCTAAATATTTAAATAAATGCTGCCTGAGGATGTTTATTAATCCAGCTTAATATTAGCTATAGACAAGCTCTGATATAATCTCACAGCTTTTTCATAAATTGTTTGCATGTAAAGAGCTTGGCTCATTAAATTACTAGACGACATGCCTACTCTTCAGGAAAACACAGAGACCATAGAAAACAATGTAATTTAAAGGATGTCCATGTTCAACACGTGTGTGTAAATGAGAGCAGCTCAAATTTTTCTAGTTTCATAACTCTGTGTCTTTGTCCCTACTATGTATTTGTCATAAAAGTGAGTTGGGCCTTATATCACAGCATGTCCCCAGCTCACATTTTTAAGACTTCTGCCTGGTCTATGTTGATCTCTGGTTGAGACTTGGAAAGGTTTAGTGGCCCAGAATAAAGGTGTGCTGGTCCATGATAGTATGGGCAATGCAGCTGCCATAGCTGTTTAGAAAGCTGAGTGCCTTACAGATACTGTGAGCTGCTTTCTTCCTCATTTAGTAGTTAGGTGGCAAACATGTTCCTCCTCCCTTAAGTTTTGGGAAATTAGCTAGCAGAGGGAAATTGGCCCACATATGCTCCAGCTGTGGTAAGACAGTACTGGAGAGTCCCAGAACTGCTGATGAGAAATAAAATATCTGGGAGAGATCCTCCTCAATGTTTTGGTGTTCTAAGTGTACTTTGAAATGACAGATAAATTAACCTTTTCCAGTAGCCATGCAAAGCAAGCAGTGAGCCCAGCTTGCTTGAGAGAAATAAGATCTACTGCATATACAAATTGATTATATGGCTCATAGACTAAGGGAGGATGACAGCCCATAGCCTTTTGCTGCCTCCAGAATATGTTGTGTGGCCTGTCCAGAAAGGGTGCATAAAAGATTTGGGCTGGAGTTCACCAAGGCCATCTAAAAACTTGAAGGGTAAAAATTGAATCATTAGTTTGAGGTTTTTCCATGGATTTTTTTTTTATACCTAATTATTCAAGATGTAAACATACATCATGCTAACAGGATTCATAGATAGGACTCCATTTTTCATCCAAATATCCTAACCAAGCTATGAACAGATGTTCCTTTCTTAACATAAAAAATATTAGCTTCTTTATGAACAGTGTCAGGTAAGATTTAGAGTGCCATTGCCAGGTCATCCATGTAAGATGCACTAGCAAAGTAACAGATATTGCTGTGAACCCCTGGAGACTGAGCAGAAAACTGAACCCAGAGGTCTCATTAGAGCTAAGAACTGAACCACACATTTTACAAGAAAATCAGGCTCCCATAAACACACGTGAAAATAAAGCTGCAGATGTGTGCAAAACTTTCAGGTGAAAGGAGATCTGTGGTTCCAAGTATGTACAGGATGACTGACTTAGTTTTCTTTGCTCTGTCATCTTTCCCATAGAATTGCTTATGTAGCTGTTATCTCCCAACTTCTTCTGGGGAAAAAAAAAGTATACTTATTGACACAGGGACTACCTTTACCACACGTTTGCACTATACATCACAGTTCATAATACACTCTGCCTGCATGTGCTATACAGGGTCACCCTTAATTCCACATCATGTTAGCACAGTATTCAGCTAACTCTGAGGGCCTTTGCACCTCCAGAACAGATGTAGCCAGTGATTTTTATCTACACCTCAGGTATAACCATGGCCTCGAGCCAATGTACACACAAAATACATAAAAATTAATGTGGACTTGATCCTGGTGTTGGCAGCAAAGAGGCAGCTCCTCTTGGCTCTTATTTGGAAACATTCAGCTAGGCATCAATATATGCTCCAATGTAAGCTTCCCAGAGTTACTGTAAGAATTCCGTTAACCACAAGCAGGTCTGGTTCCCTGCTCACAGTTCCTCCTGGTCTTTCAACCTACAGGCAGAACCATTTATTGGATTTATACATGACAGTGCTGGGTTGTGAACTCCTAATGACACGGACTGTGTGCTGTTTGTGGTCCTCACACCTACAACAGACTGCTCATGAGCATTTATGTGCAACCCCTAGATTTCACTGGAGTTTTACATGGGGCCATTTCACCCTATTGATTTGCTTGACTCATTCTGTGACCCCTTTTAGAATGAAACAGATACTTGGGATGTGATCCAGCTGCCTAGGTCTGTGTGTTTTATCACATGAGATGCTAGATGTTGTTCAAGAGAGGAGCAGAAAAGACATGGGCCCCTAAGCGACACCTGGCAACTTCCTGAAGGGACAGTAGGTAAACAGGCAGGATCCTTGGAGCACCACAGACATCAGCTTCCTGTGACTAGCCAGCTGACCAAGCCAAGATCCTAATTGCTTAGTGATGCCAATAGAGCTCACCAGGTGACCAAAAAGGTGTGCACTTTATGGAGAGCTGCATAGCTCCTTGGTCTGTGTGTACTAGATCACTAGTGGTGAGAGGGAAGTGTCCAAAACCTACAGTCAGACATCAAAATTGAGTACCTTGGTCTGTGAGTGGGACCTGTTTCCTTAAGTTTTTTTTCATAATCCACATTTACATTAGATGAACATCATACATCCTTACAGGAATGAAGTGAATGATGCAGTATAACACCAATTATGCACTGTCTTCATGATTTCCAAGTGTGAAACATCACTTCTAAAGACAAGGCTAAAATATTTTACAAGCTTTTCGATTTGTGTTGTGGATATGGACGTCTCTCAACCCCAGTGTTTAGACTATATTTTTCATGTAGGCCAGGTAAGGTCCTGTAATTTTATCCTGATTTTGAGGCACATTCAGATGTCCTTTGGTAGATCTAACAAATACGCTGAAGCTGTCTAGCAAATACCTTGAGCTGCCTGTGACTGCCCATGACCTAATGTTCATAGTTTCTGTAACTGAGATGTGGTAAAAGATCAGGTAGGAGCAAAACAGGCCAAATGGCTTTGAGGGTTGTAATAAGCAGTGTAAGCGATGTTTGTGTGGCATTTACTGATGTGGGAAGGATAGCCAGCTTGATGAGAGAGTTCATAAAAAACAGAAAGAGGCAGTGGTATCCTAAACTACCATTGCAGCATCCAAAAAGGCAGGACTGATTATAGTCTGCAGTTCTGACGAGATCGGGGCATGAACCAGCTTTTCACTGTAAGTTTGTTAACACAAAGGCATACTGGCCTCTTACCAGGAATCCCAGTACCTCTTACCAATGCCATGAACAGCCTTTGGAGTGATTGAAAGACTGGGCCATCTAGACTGGTGTTCTGTTACAGCTTTCCTCTGCTAACCCCATGACTTCAGTACTCGATCCCCTTTTCCTGGCACTGCTTCCTTCTGCCCATGCTTTACCCACTCATTTTCTCATGCATCTACTTGAGTGGATGGGTTATGAGTGAGAGGAAGGAACATGTCCAGGTTAAAAGCAGAACATTTATTTATTTATTTATTTATTTATGATTCAGAGACAAGACAACAGGTAAAGGTATGGCAGAGGGCTGGGAGCAAATAATGAACTGGGAAGGAAGAAAGAAGAAAGAAGCAGTTTTTGTTCAATACCCATTCAACTACTGCTTTCATGCTCACAGGCTGCTCTCCATGAAGCTGAAAGCTACAGCAGCCAGTCTCTGTCTTTGTGTGGCTCGTTTAATGATTTAAACTCTGGGTTTTCACATCTCTCTGCACTTGCCAAAAAAAAAGGGAGGCTGTAAACAGGCTGGAAAAGCCCTGCACACTACAGGGTTTACAATTTGTAATAGCTCTGGTATGTTTGTGTTCAGAGATTAATTTTACAAAGCCGACTGGAGCACGTTTCGTGTGTTTGTGCTTACTACTCCCCTGGCATGCATTTTCCCCCACAGTAAGTGCTTGAAGTAAAGTAATGCATCTCTAATCCTACCGGTGATTTCTGCTCTCCTTGTTTCTGTCACACAGAGGGCTTGTGCTGGCTGGAGGAGCCTCCTCCTGTGGTTTCACTCGGGTCCCCTTCTTTCAGCCTTTTGCTGAGATTCAGCACTCTGGGGGTGTGTAAAGCCTGTGCCACGAGCTGACTCCTGACTCAGCGTCATGGCTGGGTGGACACAGGGCTTTGTGGTCACCCACCCTGTCCTGGTGACTCAGAGATAAAAATTCATTCCCTTCCTTAACTCTGGTGTTTACAGCCTGCCAAGCTACGGCCTGGAGCATGCTGTAAATCTCAGAGAGCAGACCATAAACAAAAAAATGCAGCCCAGTACCAGTCCAAGCAGGGCTCCTAATATTATACTGCTCTTTCTCAGAGTATGGAGAAAAACAGCTTACATCTATCATAGCATCCATCTCTCAGCTAGAAATCTTTTTTTTTTCCCTATGGTAGCCACCTCCACAGCCATAAAGTACTTATAGAGGTTTCAATTGGATATTAGGAACGATTTCTTCACCAGAAGGGTTGTCAAACACTAGAACAGGCTGCCACAAGACTCAACTGGTTGAGTCATCATCTCTGGAGTTATTTAAAAGATGTGTAGTCGTGGCACTTGGGGACATGGTTTAGAAGTGGACTTGGCAGTTCTGGGTTAACAGTTGGACCCGATGACCTTAGAGGTCTGTTCCAACCTAAATGATTCTATGATTCTCCTGCACAGCAAACTGCATTTGCAGGGCAATGCTGCCAGTGGGCTTTGACAATGGTTCTGGTCTCCCATGTGCAGCTGGGAAAGCATTTCTAAGCACAGAAGCAAACTTACAGTCTTTTCATTTGGGAAAGTCTTGATTGTTTAATTTTCACCATAATTAGACTTTTTTTGAATACTACTAATATGCAAATAGCATTTGTCAGCTGTGCTGAAGATCTCATTCTATTAGGAAATACCTGTACATTGGAAATAAGAGCCCAATATGCTAAGTACTCTCTGAGTAAAAGTTCAGGAGCTGTCTATCTAAATATAACAAGAGACAACTGAAAACAAAAAGGATATTGCATCAATAAAATAGCAATGAGAGAAAAATAAAGCAGCAACTACAGTACTCCCACAAATTCTGAGTTACTGTAGAAAAAGTTTGTCTGATCCACAGATTATCCACAAAGCAGTGAATGAGGTGGCTCCAAGGAGCATTGCCTGTGTCGCCACAATTTGTTTGAAAGCAGAGCAGCTCTGCACTCTCTCACACTAAAAATTATTCATTCACTCAGTATGTGGGTTTGGGGAGCTAATGCAATTTGTAAATTGGACTTTGCTCATTCAAGAAATAGTAATAAATTTGGAGATGATGAAAGCAAGTAGTTTGTTAAGTGCTAGACACAAAAAGAAAATGCAGAAACTTGAGGAAGGGGGAGAGATTTTATCCCCTTGTAGGTGAGTGCAATAGTGCAGTAATCAGGATGCTCACCTAAAATTGTAGGATATTTTACCTTGGATGAGAACAAAACCCAGATGCCTGGCTGCTGTGTACATATTTAATCATCAGCTTATAGGTATCTTCAGGCACTTCTTATCCAGTGATAAAGAAATCCAGCTGCTGTAGGGACCTCTGTGAGATCTCTGGTCCAGTCTGCTTTGCAGTCCATGGATTCAGACTGATGCTTCTCTGGATGTTGTCTTTAATTTAAAAAAAGTGAAAAGCATGTACAAGAAATGGAATATTTTCTGTGCCTTGGTCAAGCTGATGGGTTGCCTTGAGTTCCCAGCAGGCCTTCAGACTTTAAATTAGTTGCAGGTGGTGACAATAGGCAGATTTGCTTTAGCTATGGTCTGGTCCCATCAAGTTTTTGGCTTACTTCTCCAAGGCTCTGGAAGCAGGCATTTTCTCTCAGCTGCCCACTGTTTTCTGAACTCCACCCAGCCCTGGCCATCCCTGGCCATTCTTTTGTACACAATGCTTCACTGAAGGGTGATCTTATAGAGATTCTTTAGAAAATAGTTGGAGTCAACATTTTTTTGTGTTCTAAGAGATACAGAAAGAGACACTGAGACACTAGCACACCCTTCCACAAAATGCCAGCAGAGAGTCCCTCACCACCTCTAGTATTCTCCATGCACAAAGCTGAAAACTAAACTCATAACAAGGCTGCTGCCTTGTTTTTCTCCTTTCTCATTTGCTTTCCACTATAAACATGATGAGGTCACTGCCTGGTTTTGTGGATCACGGCGGGTCCCCTTCCTTCCGTCCCTGTCCTGGATTCCTCAGGGCTCTAGGCACACATCTGGCCCCTCAGCCCACCAGTGCCAACCCTTCTCTCTCATTTAGCCACCATGAGTGGGCACACATCCCTCAGTGGTTGTGGTCAGCCCTCACAGTGCTGTGGGCTCACCCCATGATGCTGCAGTTCAGCTGAACCGAGGGCATCCTTTTGCTTTATGGGCCTGGACAGATCCAACATGGAAAGTTAAATGAGCCTTAATAATGGCAAATTATCGACGGATCACTCAGTTTTGCTGCAGCCAGAAATTTCAGGGTTCCCACGACCCTCCCTAGTACACTTACAATGCTGGCACTTTAAAATGTCACAGCTGACATCCAGAAAGCAAGGGTTTTAGGCATGCTGGGCTTGTTCCCTATATTTTCATTTGAGAGTGCCAATCACTGTGGTATCTAAGTACTAGTTGTCCTCTGAGCAGCCTGTGTCACGTAAAAAGGAATCCATCATGCTTATAGTCAGCTTTCTAAAAGCTGCCTGGTCTCCCAAGTTCAGCAGGTTCCCTCTGCAGATGAGGTGAGGAGAAAAACATGTCCAGAGGGTTAATTTTCACACTTGCTTCTTCTTGCCTCTGTCTTGCAGTGGAAGTCAGGGAAGGTACAAGGCTGATGAGAGCTGCTGTTCATAGACAGCTTTGGCTGGAAGGGTTTCAGGCTGCTGAATGAACATAGGAAGAAAAATCAGCCTGCAAGGTATATGTACCACAAACAGTAAAATAAACCTTTTCCTTTGGTATTTTGCTGTTTTGAGATGTGGTATTGAGAGGTGCTGTGGAGGGAGACACCCCTGACAGTATGTATTTCACAGATCAGAAATAGCATGTGCGAGATCTAACAGCCAGAAGGAAATTCAAGCTAGAAATTCATATTTTAACAATATAAATAATTCATCATTGCAAAAGTTTGATGAAAGATGTGGCAAATCCAACATGTGAAATCTTCAACATATGAACAATATGCAAGTGATATTTATGCTGTAACTAATACAGGAATTACAACATGGATGTGACTGGGAGAGGTTCACTGCTCTATACAATACAGAGAATTATATTTGAAAAAACAATGTTTCTTTCTAACCCATCTTACAAGATTCCTGTAGTGTACAGTGCCCAAAGATGGCAGTCAGAATGGGAATATGCAGAGAATTCAAAGAATTAGGAATCTAAGCCTCCTGGAGCAGAGATGTACTTGGTTTTCTATCAAGCTGTGCATTTGTGGCATTGTGTGTTTTGTTGCCTATCTTTTCCTTCACGATTTTGCCCTCATTCTAACTGCAAGAAAATTCATTGTTGTAGCAATTACAGAAAAGCTCACTCAAATTACAGGCTGACTGGAAGCAGTGAATTTCCTGCACTTTTCTGCTTTTGCTAATCCCAACAAGTCTGATCCTGTTGGGAAATCCAGCTGCAGTGATAGCTGCAATGCAAATTAGTGCTACACTTGATGGCCTTGAACCAAAGGCAGTTGAAAGATGTTTAGTAATTGCTGAATGACAAGGGAGCCCTCAATTCTGAATGGAATCCTGCTAAAAATGCAAAGATTTACATGCACACAAAGTACAAGTTCCTCTCCAGACTTGAAAGGGGTACAAACCACTGTCTAGTTGCTATTTTACCTACACCTATCCCCAGCAATCCACAGGGAAAAATCCAGGGACTCTGGGTTTTCCCTTGGAGCTGATGATGTTATTCCCTTATCCTGATGCCTTTGCTCACTGCCTGTAGTTGCTTATGCCTAAACATCCCCCAGCTGGTGTGTCCCAGTCCCCAGAGTCCCTGGAGTCCCCCTGTCTCTGGTGTTCCCCATGGCAGACCCAGAAACACAATACTTCCAGCAACCCAAGGTCCTGGATCGATTTCCCTGGTAAAGACATCCATGACTGCAGCTCTGTCAGCCACTGGATGCAGCAGATGGCAAGAAGTCAACACTCTGCATTTGGTGGAAAATGTTCAACAAATGTTGTGACCAGAGGATTTCAGATTTAGCTTTCTAAAGGAGCAGAGCTGTACCACAACATTTACAAACAGCTCCAGTTACAACTGCGTAACACCAGCCAGTATTCAGAAGCTGTGCCAGGAGGCTCTCCATGTTGCTACACTCCCTCATTAATAGCATTTTGCCAAGCTGCCCTCTGGGACAAAATTATTGCAGAGTGGTTAAATGTCTGCTTGCAGAGGAAAGCTTTATTTTACCGTTTAACCGCAGTCTGACTCGAATTCCAACGCACAAACTAGGAGGTACCTGGGATGCATTATAGCTGCATCTGGCTAGATTTTCTGGCCCTACAAAAGACCACAGACATGAGTGAGATTGATTTATTGATCTCCTCTCACTCCCACAGCTTACACAAGCAGTGGCAACAAGCTACTCCCACACACACACCTGCATCTTGATTTACCACATAAATGTTACAACAAGCAACACTAAGATCACACCCACCTTTTCTTTAACCTTCCAAAACTCCTAACCAAAACAGCTTTATCAAGACAAGATATTTCTCTGATAAGAAAACCCTGATATGAAGTATGTCTGTTGAAGCAGAATAGGGAATATCTAAGAGAAGACCATTCTTTTTTTATGCTGAGTGGGAATGTATGTCCCACTGCTGACCTCTTTTTGCAGTGATCTCCTTTTGTAAAGTAGGTCTGCAACTGCTTTATATTTTTCTGTCTAAATATTCAGTAGCCATTACTATGAGAAGGGAAAAATAAACAAAGCCCAAACTGACACAGTGAAACACCAGCCAGCGAAGAGTTTCTCCTAATGGCACAAACCAGAATGAGTAATAAAGACCAGGCTGTCTGCGTCCAATACAGATCCCATGTGTGTTTTAATAACAAAGGATAAAAATCACTGGGTTTCCCTCCTGTATTGAAATACTAGATTATAAAAAATAATGACTAGAGCAACAAGATGTAGCCAGGGGGAAATTATAGGAGAGGTTTCTGTTGAAATGAGACAGACATCATACAATGAGGCAGAGTCCTTGTCTGAACCTCTTAAAAGATGATTTTCATCTTGTTCATACACTCGAACTACTGAACAAATGAATTGGACTAATTAAAAACTACTATCCTTTGGTGTTTGGCTGTTCTACAAATGTAGCAACGTTTTTAAGCCAAAAAAATCTCATGACATATGCTTAGTGAATTCCAGTTCTTTATGTTTTTAATTTCAATTATGTGAAAGCAAGGAGCACCTCGCTTATGAGGGAAGGCTGAAAGGGCTGGGACTGTTTAGCCTTGAGAAGAGGAGGCTCAGGGGGATCCTACTGATGTGTGTAAAAAACTGAGGGGAGGATACAAAGAGAGCCAGGCTGTTGTCAGTGGTGCCCAGTGACAGGACCAGAGACTGGACACAAAATGAAACACTGGAGGGGTCATCTGAACATCAGGAAACATTTCTATTTATTGTAAGGGTAATCAACCTGAAATAGGCTGCCCAGGGAGGTTGTGGAATATCATCCTTGGAGATATTACAAAAAACTGTCCTGGGCAACTGCATGGCCCTGCTTGAACAGGAGGGGAAGAGAAGATGAACTCCAGAAATCCCTTCCAAGCTCAACCATCCTGCAATTCTGTGATCTGTCATTCTGTGAAGGTGGTTGCAATGCATCAGGGAGTTTTCTTCATGATTCTGGTGCTACAAAAGGGGAGACTAAAGATGTAACTGCGCTGGTAAACTGATTCATGCCTTCAACTCTGAATCATTGTTGTCTTAGCACCCACACATACCACAAGAGTATGTAAATGGTGTTGGAGCAAATGTGGTTTTCTTAGAAAATTAGACAAGATATACATGATTGGCCTATGGCAGTGCTCATTCATGTGTTCCACCTGTACCAGGTGTGACTTTCAGCGTGCTCTGGTGTGGTGAGGGACTCCCTTGTGCTCTCCCAGATCAGTCAGGAGTGTGAACTGTGCTAAAAATTCTTATGTTTTAGCAAAAGAAAAACAAATGTTTCTTGCAGTATTGTGATTGGCTGCACAATGCTTGGCTTCTGACAAGCAGGACAGTGGGAGTCTCAGTGCCCCAGTGACTCTGACACAGGAATAGATGGGCACAAGTTGGGTCACAGCAGCTGCCAAAGGAGCTCTTCGGTGTGGCTGTCAGCACACACAAAGGCGAGAGAAAGTGACCATTACAGTTCCTTCTTTTTTTTACACACATAGATTTATGCCATAACCTTTTTGCTTGTAGGGAATTTATGTGAAAGTGAAAAATGACTCTTACAATAGATGAATATTCCAACCACTCTCCCATTCCTCCATCCAGGACACCAAGCATGTGGCACTTTGAGAAAGGAAAAACAAAACCCCCTCAACACATAACATATGGACTTGCAGAATAGTATTGCCATTAGTATGGTTTGCACAAATGTGTGAGATTTTCCTATGAATGGGAAATCATGATATGTAAATTATGAGGATCTCACTTGCAAAGTGGGAAACTCAACAAGTTCATAAAAAGGATCTGAACTCAAGTTTTTTCTGAAGGACAGTATTGATTTTGAGACTTAGCTCTGCTTTTCCCTTTCACTCTCACTATTAATTTGTTTTCCCCAAGTCCTAACTTTTGAATGAGACCAAAGTAAAGAAAATAATGCAAGTAAAGATGTATGAAAAATATGGTTGGATTTATCATCAGCATGGTGGAGGATAGACTGGGACATACTTAGGTTTCTTCTGTTTCTGCAAATTTCCCTCATTTGCTGTTAAGTGCACAGAGCTGATGCTTCCTAGTTATGCAGTTTCATTTCTGTCACTTGTATAATTAACAAAATAGATGCAGAAAGTGCAAAGAGCTCTTGTGATTTTTGCAAGCAGGCTTCTGGAAAGCTGAGATGTGATCAAACAAGCACGGAGTAATAGTAGGGTTACTTCACACTAACCAAACACCAGGAATAGGAGAACAGTGTTCAATATATTGAATCCTTACCCACTGCTAATTTTATTTTAGCCAAATCCGGTTTTAAGGCTGAACAGAGGAAAATGAGGTAATTTCTGGACTTTGATGTTACTCACTCTGTGTAGGAGATCAGACCATGCTGGTAAAAAAAAAAAAAAAAATTAAGAAAATAATCAGGGAAGGATAGAAAAGTGCTTACATCAAATTTTCTTGTCAAGATTTTTGTTAATCAGAATATAATTGTCAATAGACATCTCTAAACCTTTTGAAATTAAAATTAGAGCAATGCAAGTACATCCATGTACCACTGACTACATGTTCTGGTTACAGAGTTAAGCATCATCATCATTCTAAAATAAACAGAATATTATGGAATAATAGGGAAAAAAATCGCAAAAAGTTGAACAATTAAGTTTTCCCTTTTTCTCCCATCTCTCTCTATGAGCCAAACACACATTGGAAAGATTTCAAGATTTCAGTTCTCATGTTTTGTTTTTGCATGACTTAACTCTGAGCACCCAGAATACTTTAGAAACAGCAATAAATAATGTAATCTTTACCCCAGGTGAAACTGGATTATGTACATATCCACCACAAATAACAGGGAAACTTATCAGACACGACACTGATTTGGCCCCATGGAGCACTAACAAGAACCTAAATTAGTATAAACCAAGCCACAATTCCCAGACAAAATTCTCTCAGGGAGTAGAATTTGCAGGAGCTTCCAATGAAACAGATGGGAAGGAAACTTCATATTTCCCAATAATATCAAGTTAAACTGGCACTTGGTGTAGGTGCTACTATCCAAATTTGAAGAATATATTTTGCACACAAAATGTAAATCCATTGAAAAAATTAACTATTTTGTAAATGAAATTCCTATGGGTTTAAGTGAAGCAGTTAATTTTGTTTGGAATTTTGACACAACTAGAGTCTTAGTACGTGGATTTCCACGTGTAGCAGACATTTTGCCACATTACCACAGACAACCATGAGAACTCAAGAAAATAATTTCCCAGAAGACATTTTAATGGTAACCTTTAACTATTAAAATAGTTTCTGTTGGCTTTTTCAGACCAATACAATTGTTTCCATGAATGTAACTTAGGAACAATTAAATCAATGAATACTGCTGTAGCAAATAGTTCCAGTAACAAGAAAGGATGAAAAATATTTCATTTTATTCTTTCTGAAGCTATGGTTGTGTTTCCTTTTGCAGTTTTTCCCCCCGAAAGTTCTTTTAAGCTTGACTTCTTCTTTGAAAAACCAGTGGGCTCATCCTTTTCTTCCCTTTTTCCCAACTTGACAGTAGACAGGAAAGTAGAAGAAAACCCCTACATTCTCTGAATGCATTTTTAATTGAACCAATTGATTTAATCCTCCCTAAAAAAAAAAAAAAAAAAAAAAAAAATATATATATATATAAAAAAAAAAAAAAATATTGACATTTTCATGACCAATTTCAATGCATGTTGAAATGTGCATTATGTGCTGCCTTGGTTTGTCAAGGAGTGACAGAGCTGTGGGGGAATTGAAACCAGTTCAAGCTCTGTGCTGTAGCTACAAATAGTGTTTAATTTCTCACATCCTTGACAAGCATTTGATTTGTGTCAATTCCCTCTCTTTCAGAAATGTCTTGACATGATTCAAACATGGCACGAGTCAGGACTGCTCCTGACAGATAGCATGAGTAAAGTAAATTAATTTTGAATGGAGGTGAGCTGCTTCTGTGGTCCAGAGCGGTCCAGAGCTGCATCCCTCCAGGTCACACCTGTGGGTCTTGGAGGCCAGCACTGTGGGACCTTGAGGTCCTGATCTTCTCCCAGCTCTGACCCCTCAGTTCAGCTCCTCTCTGCAGCATTACATCAGCTCTGCAAAGGGGGCAATCAGAGAGCTGATGTAGCAGGAAAACAAGTGAAAGAGAGAGGTGGTAGCAGTAGCTAAGGGGTGTTGCCATCTTCATGTGTGGGCAAATCCCGTCTGCTGCAAAACTCTCTCTACATTGCCTCACTGCTTGGCAAGGTGTCTGGGTAGCAGATAACAGAGAAACGGAGCAAAGTTGCTTGAAAAATATCAGTGAAGACAGCTTAACAAAAGTAAAAACAAAGGTGACATCCTTCCCTCTTCAGCCCTCTTGATTGTATTGGTTATATCTTCATGGCCTTCAGCAGTGGCTTAGATCCCTCACTCCTATTTAGAAGTTGAGCTGTAACAAATGTGTGGCCAACTCCTATCCCAAATGCAATCTTCCAGTCAGAATCTTTGTTTACTTTCCAAAAACAACAGACATCATTGCTATTTTTATTCCAAAGAAAGAGAGATAAAGTGTTTCTTTTGGTTGCATGTTTCCTGTGTACATGTCTAACCATGATCACAATACTTATTATCATTGTCACTGGAGGATTGCCATGCACAGATAAACTCAGCCACATGATCAGAATCAAACTGCAGAACCACACGATGATATTGGAGCAGGAAGATGCATACATAGGAGGAAGACAAAGAATAAAAAAGGAAAATGCATCCAACCATAGGTACTCTAATTCATGAAAAGGAGAATAGTTTCAACTTATAATAGCAAAGCATTAACAAACAAACCTTCTTGTTGGTAAGCTAGTATTCAGCTTGTGGTCAGAAAAAGCACAGAATATTTTTATTTTGGTAAGTTATATAATATATGGAAATGGCACACTAAGAAGCCAGTTGGTATAATGGTTTTAAGCCATTTAAACACTATAGTTGTAAAGAAATGGAGGAGAAGGAAAAAAAAGCATGTTTGTTTCTATATTTCTCTTTCTTTCTTTGGTTTGAAGTTGCAGTGCAAATCACATTTTTTAAATAACTTTGCTATGGTAAGAAAAGGGCATTTAGAAAAGTCATTACTAGAAGAAAGTAATAATTTTGTTTCAGTAAAACTCTCTGCAGTATGGATTGCTAAAGCACATTACTCTTATAATGGATATCCAGAGCTTTTACTAACAACAGCAGGAGCTACGCAAGCAGGTCTGAATACAAAGCTCTGTGCCAATGCATATTAACTTGTCCCATGTAACTTCTACTCTTCCAGCCACTGGCCCATGTCCATCCAATTTATATGTTGAATACAGAAGGGAACATTGTAAACCTTCTGTACTTACACACTGCATCTTTTTTTTTTTTTTTTTTTCTTTCTCTGGATTTTTACCCAGGGAAGAATAGATCAGTTATATGCTTCATAGAGTCTGCTTGATATGAACTTTTTAAAGGTTTTACTTTAATCCTGTGCACCTGATATTTCTGGAGGTTCAAACAGATTTATATTTCTTCCCTACCAACTCTCCTATGACTTTACAAGAATAAAGCAAATAAATTCCACAGCATCAAAGACAAAAGCAATTGGAAGCTGTTTCCTAATCCAGACCTTATAGGCGTGTGTCTTTTCCCATATTCCACATCCCTAATGACTGGATTCTCTCTCTCTACAGATATAAAACAGTCAATCATTTGTATTTGAATCCCTTTCCTTAATATTATTAGACTACATAGGCACATATTTAAAGAGGTCAGATGGCTTGTTAACACAGTGTGTATTGGTATTGTGCAGCTCTCAGCAAGCAGATTTGGAAGAACAGATATTTTAAGACTAACATGAGAACTTACAAAGTTAAAGAGAAAAATAAAAAGTTACTTTCTATTCTTAATAAACTCAATCTACCTTATGAAATAACATCATTGAAAGAGAACAAGCCAATGCTTTGCCCTTTCTCAGCATCACTACTGGATTACAGATTTATTACTCACCTAACTCTTTGCTGGGAAGTTGTAGCAGCACTATATGTACCCTTTCCTGAATGTAACTTTACTTTCTTGCTTGATTCATAACACTTAATTGATCCAGAAAAAGGTAAATACATTTCAGTCCTCAATGTAGGACCCTACATATCTTTAGGAAGGCTAAATTTATGGGAGCACTCTATTCCCAGAATGACTTTACAGGGAAGAGCAGAACCCTCCAGAAGTCAAGTAAAACTTGACTCTCTTCTGGTCTTTAGGTAAGCCTTTCCCTCCTGAAGGACGCCTGGGAAGCCTATAATCGTTGAGCTAGGCTAGTTTTTGTTACCCTGTATAACTGAGGATAACACTGGGCTCATTGCCCTGTTATTGTCTCTGTGCAGTGAGGCTGGGATACAGGTTCCCTAAGCATTTCCTTCGCTCATGGTGTCTCTGCACAGTGGTAACACAATGTGGACTTTACCTCCTCAAATAGTTTCCCTCTGATCCAGTGAACTAATCACAGAGGGTATGGTCTGCAGTACAGCATGTCTGGCTAAAAATTTCCCTCTGAAAAGCAATACAGATATTTGAGAGGATTTAATCAACAATTTGGTTCTAGGAATGCATGAAAATAATTATCCTTTTATTCCTAGGAAACAAAAGCAATCCATTTTTGTTGATGCTGTTAAGGGTGTTTTGAAGCCTAAACATTCATAGGCTCTTTATACACCAAAGGTTTTTGCTGTAGTTGTAACTTCCTTTCTTATGACAGTCCAGATTTCCCAGAAATTCCATCTTACCCCAGAGAGAGAAAGAGAGACAGAAAAAGAGGATTGGAAAAGACATCCTCTTGCTGACTGTTAGTGTGGGATTTATCTCACCTAACTCTAAGCATTTATATTAATAGGTGTCAATAGCTGAGCTGGTCACTCTGGGCTCTATTTGCAGTCAGTGGGGAGAAATTGTAACATAATTTGTCTAAACTCTTCCAGGTATTTGCTTTAGACCGAACTGAACTTCAGAAATGCTTTATTCTCTCTTCTTATTACAAAGGCATCTCGGCTTTACCACATCACAAGTGAATGCCTGTTGTCATTCCATTAGATTGATTTTAATGCACTTTCTTTTTTGCTTTTTTGTTTTTCATGTCATTTTTATTCTTCTTAGGACAGCTTGTCTTCTAAATATCAGTCATTTCACCAATGTAGTGTGCTTTTCTCAAAAAACCCCATGACTAACAAAAAGCAAGACTTGCAAGACTTAGCTCTCAAAACATAACAATACCCCTCACAATTTCTGCAACATTTCCACTAGTGACTGAATTCTGTAAGGATAAAAATATTTCTAATACTTTTCCAATACCTAATAGATTGGTGAACCTTGCTTCTGTATCACAGAAAAGAGTTCAGGATGGCAAAAATCAAGAAATCTGTTGCTAGTGCATTACTACCAAAACCCAAGGCAGAGAGTTTAAAACTAATTTTGGTACATCTGCAGTAGCTGCAGCCATCTCTCTGAATATAATTACCAAAGAAGTAGTTATTCCTACCAAATTGCATTAAAACAATTAAATTAGAGACCATATAAAGCAAAACTATAGGTATTTAAGGTTGCTCAGAGACATTATAGGGTCTTCACTCCACAAAATTGGACTGGACACAATCTTGCACAACCTGGTCTGTTTATCCCTGCTCTGAGCAGGGGGTAGGCATAAAGATCTCCAGAGATCCAATTTTACAAAATTCCAAATTCTCTTGTTCTATGAGTCTAAGCATGAAGCCACATTTAATTTTGGTTTAACTGAGATGTTTAAGGTAAGTGCACCTCATACCTGTGCATGGGTTTTGATTTTCAGAATTATGTCACAAAAGATGGGAGCACACATCCAGGTTACACTCAGAACTGAGCATGTTAATGTCTTTGTTTCTGAAGCCCACAAAGTCTTCAGGAATATATCATTGATACACAAAATATTGAAACTTCTGAACAGAAACACACAAAGACACTTAGAAATCTTTCTTTTGTCATTCAGGGTGGATTCATTTTGGCAGTACTTTTGTGGTTTAAAATAGATTTTTGGACTAAAGTCACCACTAAAGTGTGTGAATCATCAGTCCAAAGATACAGGCACTGCTAAGAGATGATTTGATCTGTCTGAAGACAGGTTTTGAGAATACACAAAACGAATGTCCCAGTGGAGTTCTCCATTTATTTTCACTATGGAATGAGACTGCCCTGCTGACTGAGGCTGCATACATAAATTTTAGCACTGAAACTTGACAAGCTCAATCTGAATCTCAACGTGGTTTAAAAAGAGTGCACCCCTGGTTCTAACACTGTTCATAAACAATTAAAACCATCTTTTTTTAAAGTGTTTTGTCTTCAAAAACTGTCATAGAGAAATTTTCACATGAATGGTGGCTTGAAAAACTTAACAAAACCCCCAAAACTACTACGAACGCTCTTCTGAAATCCATGTAATGATTTCTTACTCATCTAAAAAATTTTGAGGGGAAACAGTTATTAGGTAATTCTGTGAACCAAGCATGAATAAAACACTATAGACAATGAGCTGTCCATAAAGCAACTGTGCTTCACTCTTACTGAATTTGCTTTTAAAAAGTTCACAATGCTCACCTTAAGAAAAAAAAAAAAAAAAAAAAAAAAAAAAAAAAAAAAAAAAAAAAAAACACAAACTAATAATGAAACCCCGCAAAAAACCCCAACAAAAACCCTCCTAAACCAGTAAAGTCAACAATGTGACTTGTGAGAATTCCATATGATTTCAGTATCCAGTAGCTACCATGCAAAAGGACCAGTTAATTAACTGTTTATTATTCTTACTTCAATAGCTTATTTTCATATAGCCTGGAAAGCCTTGCAGAGATTCCCCAGAGCATATCATGGTGGTGATTTTTTTGAAAGACAGCATAATCAGATAGGAATTCCATTTCACTTCAATAAAAATATGTTTTCTGTTGAGTTTTACACTTCAGTCTCATTACAGCAGCAGTTTTACTAGCTGGGTTTATCCAACCTACAGGAAGTGCATGTACACAGAGATGTTTAAAGGGATGTTGGACATTTGTACCCGACAATAAAACCTTGCTTGCTTGTGTTTCACATCACTGGGATGCCATGGAGTAACAGGAGAGTAAACTGAGCTTTATTTATTATGATTGTAATTCTTGATTATGGAAGGAAAAAATAAATGTTAAGTATCTGGAAACAGATGATAGTTTTATAGCTGAACTCGGTGATTTGCACATAAAGCTGGGGAAGTGGAATACTTAACTTACCATTATGTCATGATTTATTTTACAAAAGCTGAGTGAGCTTTGAGTAGAGCTAACCTTGTTAGAGTTCTGGGCAGATGTTATGAACTCTCTTGGGACTCTCATGGTTCAAACATAAGGATACCACAGAGCTTCCTTGGCTAATATTAGCTACTACCTTACAGCCTTCTCTTCAGATCCACAAATTACCAGCACTCAGAGTAGCTCCTTCAAGTCAAGACATTTGAAAGAAACCCTGGGGAATCTGTGAAAGTGCCCTGATTGCTTTGAAAGTGTTTCACTTTCCTGCTCTTAAAAATCACTGCCCTAAACAAGAGCTGTCTTAGGAGGAGGAACATTATTCAGAATCAGCTTCATCAAAAAAGGCTTTGAAATTTAAAAAGACAGGTTAACTTAAAAATTCTGATTTTCAATAACATGGTAACATTTAATAAATGTCAGAAAATTAAATTAAATTGGGATCATACTTAAAGGCTTTACTTTAGCATTTCTTAGCTGTTCAGTGCAGATAGCTAATAGCAGATGGCATATCCTGGAAAGTCCTTAAATGGAAACCTTTTCTGTACCATTTTTTTTTCCAGGGAGTTTATAACAAGTTACATTTCATGACCCTACTCTGAATGAACATTTCTTTGTAATTTGGAAATGGGACCTCACAAAGTACTGCTGAAATTTATCTATCATGTTTTCCCCTTCTTTTTATAATTGTTGATGAAATTTGAACAATAAAAGAACCCTATAGAATTAAACTTACTAAGATTTTTTTCTTAGAACAAGAGAATAACATAAGAACACAAGATTAATTTGTAGATTTTATCTTCCCAACTCACTGGCTGAATTCAGATGAATCTATCACACTGAACTGTCATACACCTAAGAGTTATGTCCAAAGATATTTTACATCTCTTTTTTTCAGCATTGTCTTTGGTGCATCAGGACCTAGGTGATAATTTTTCCCCAATGATTCCTGTACCATGTGAATATCCAGTCCTAACTGGGTATTTAAGTGGCAGACCCATAAAGGAAATGGGTGTGAAACATCAGCAGTGAGAGTCTTGAAATTTCTGGATTTAGCTTCAAGGCATTGTCCCCAGCCCAGTGCAGGTTAATGCTGCTGTACCTCAGCTAAAGCCAGTCATCTCTGTGTTTTTTTGGGGTTTTCTTTTTCTTCTTTCTACATTAGTGTCCGCACAGTGATATATTCCCAGTAGAAGGAGTAAATAGTGACTGCAATCTCAGTCATGGGTGATGAGGTCACTTTTCAGAGAAATTAGTTGCAGTTTTCCAGACCAAGGAGGGAGCAGGATCCAAACTACTGCTTGCCAGAGAGCTTAAGCAGAACTCAGAATTGACACAGTCACTGAAATATTTACACTGGGGAGGATTCTAAAGAAGTAGTAGTACTCTGGAGGCTGGATTTCTTCCTCTCCACTTTAGGTGCCAGTCAATAGACAGGAGGAAGTTGTGTATCTCAGAGGTGTTAAAGCTCCATATACATGCCAGGTTTTTTTTTTTTCAATCCACTAAACAACCGATCTGCAGGTCTTTATCTGTCCTCATTAACTCTAACAAAGAGTCTATGATGACCAAACCCCTTTCCTAAATGTCTCATTGAAGTGCTTAAATCGAGGCAAACTCTATCTGGTCCTAAGAGTCTCTAGAGCCTTTTGCTAAAGATATGTCCTGACAGTTGCAGCTGCACAAGACATTTCAAATTAGGCATCACTGTAAAGTCTCTCATGAACTCTAGGCCATAGCCATTAAACTTCACACTTTTGGGTTTTGTTGTTGATTGCAAATTTTTTTCTGTTGAAAAGTCATGTTAAATCCCAGTGTGACACCCAAGGTTACATTGTGCAAACTAACTGCAAGTCACATTGGGAAATACCAGGAGCAAAATTTCAACCTATACAAATATAACAATGTGTACTGCTGTTGTTACTTTACGTTTCCCAAATTTATATTAGGAACATTTGTGTTCTGTAGTGTGGAAAAATTATGATCTCCATAAAGTCCAATTTCTCTAAAATTTTCAATTGCTTTTACCCATAGCTTACTAGATTTCATTTTTTAAGACTAATTTTATTTTCACTGACATGATCTGTCAGGCTTGGATGGATGTGAGTTCCAAATGGCAAACACATATATGTGCACAGATCCTACTGAACCTGTGGTATAATTATGCAGAAGTATGTGCATGTTGGTTACTGTCAACAAATAACCAAAGCATAGAACTGTAATTAAGAAGTGGGAATGTGATACTGCTGGATGGTATTATTGCTTTTTCTGGGAAGAATTGTTGCATCTTTAGTCACATTTAAGGTTCTCAGAAAATCATTTGCCTCAAGCAAATGAGAAATTGGAAGAAGAAATGAGCATACAGAAGACATCCAGCAATCTCCACATTTTTCCAATGATGGCAGTCTGTTAAGTGCCATTTTAAGTTGTCTGAGCATGACTTAGAGTAAAATTTCAATTTCTCCTTAACATCACTGTAGATATATGAAAAGATCCAGAAAAGTTCAAAATGCTGATCCACAGCCACTGAGTTGTGCAGGAGCAGTGCTCACCTCTCCCCTTTGGGGAAAATATGAGCTGTTGCCATCCAGTGTCCATTCTGCGGCATTCTGAGAGGGACATTTTTAAAGACAAGTAAGCAACATTGTGGTCAAGGAGGTGTCAACTCCAAGTACATCCACAGAGGCAGCCCCTCTCCTTTCTCACAGGGCTTTAACAGCCTGTGTTAATGGTCAGGTCTAATATGGTGGAGCCACAAAATCATGAATCAAACTTTGTAAACACAGCAAAGTGTGTGGGGAAACAGTGAGAAGCCTCACCTGCTGCTTCCTTACCCAGGAGCTGCACTTCAGCCACGCCCTTGGTCTTGGTGCTGCCTTCACTTCACATTCCCATGCGGTTAAAAATCAGAAGGAGAAGGATGTTGCAGGAAGTATTCCAACTTTTCTTCAAAAATGCTAGTGGCTTCTGGGTGGGAACAGCAAAGGAGATGAAAACAGACAGCACTTTCTTGTGCTCCAAAAACCCACAACATCCTTGAGGATGCCTGGAATAAGTGCAGGAACAGTTTCAGAGAGATCCTTCAAATGAAAAGTAACGATTTACAGAGGATTCTGACAGAGAAAGGTAAGTCTTGGGACCTGGCTAGTGCGATTTGAGGGGAAAATTCAATTCTGCCAAGCAAAACACACATAACTTCACATTCATTCTGGAAGCCATAAGAAACAATAGGGTGTCATTGTACTAATGGAGTGGTTTGATTGATTTGTTGGAAACAAAATAAAGTTGTTTTATTTACTCTGAATTGAAGAGCAAGGAATGACACATTATTAACCATACATTTCTATCCTTTCTCTCATTTAAATGCATATATGTTGTCTTTTTTTTTTTTTTTCCCCTATATACTCCTAACCCTGGTTCCATGCTTCAGGTAATCCAGTTAAATCCAGGATTAACAGTAACAAAGGTTATGTTTTTTATTTTGCATACACTCCATCATGCAACCCATCATGCAAGGTATGCCCATTTATCTGAATGCCTTTCTTATGAACCCATGAAGCAAACACAGCATTTCCATCCCAGAAGAGACCGGGTAAAGATGTACATAATAGTAAAGTTAGGTTTTATTCAATCTGGACTGTTTTCAGCAAGTCATTTGGATTTGTACCCATTACTACTCATATTGGTATTTCTACATCCTGGGAGATCAGAGCAGAGCTGGATCATTCTTCTAATCCAATTCTTTCTAAAATGCATGGAGAAATCTCAGTTACTTCCACATCAATTTAATGCACACCTGTATAGGAGTAGGCAACTTGTTCCTCAGGAGAAGAGTCACATCTGTTGGAGGAACCCACTGTGGTTTGAGAAGTCTGCTGCAAACATTCAATCATTTCTATAAATCTGCTCAACACTCTCCTTCTGATACCCAGACTGAATGGATTTCCTCCCCATATATCTGACACAAGTGCTTCTGAGGTTGATGAAACTTCTTTGGACACAAAAAAAGAGATAGACATACTTTCAAAATTCCTAATCACCAGCAGGAAATAACAGTTATATCATGATCTGACAATTAGTGATAAACCATGATGCTGATGTAATCATATCTATAATGAAAACTATGTAGTCATAGCAAAATGGTTTTATAACTAAACAAAACACTTAACCTTATTTTGACCCATCAGAAAATGTTATCTTCTCAATTTATACTGAACACAGCAAATGTGTCAATCTCCCAGAAACTTTGGTGTTGTAGCAACATCTTGTTTGTGCTCAGGCATTTTGTAGAAAGGAAATCCATCAAATGTTCCAGGCAGGAATTTCAATATGCAAAAGAGAAACCTGATGTTGGTAGCTGGGGAATGAGAGCCCAGCAATGTGTCAGTGAAGTCTGTAGTCGCTCTTTCTTGTCACGCCAAACTGTTGTAGGAACTCTGGAACCTTGGAGAGAGACTGAATTCTGTGTCACAGCTCCAGGAGAGAAATCCCAGGTAAAGCTAAATCCCAAAGAACTTGGATTGATAGCAAGAACTTCTCATGTCCACTTCTGCTCTCTGAGCCTGTAATCTACCTGCTGTATTTTCTCAAGAGCTAAGGTCAAGTGTTTTATGTCAGATTAACTGTGGAGGTGCATCAGGACTGTTTTGATAATAGGGCTTTGTTCCCTCATATAAATGCAGTATTTTGGGGAATTAAAATGAATGTGCTGTAAATGTGATTGCTGATAGAAGTAGGAAATCAAAGGCATGGGTCAGAATAGAAAGCTGTTTTTCTTGCACAATGTTCTATGTATGCTTGGGGTCCTTTTATGGCCAGACACTTATTTAAGAAAATGACATGCTCCATTTAGTGAAAGCAGTGGAGCTGCTTCAATGTGAGACAGACATAATGAGTGCACCGTGGGGATGGAAACCTTCCATCCTAAATATGGCTTTGGACAAGAACAGATTCAGTTGTCAATGGGGTTGTGTCTATTTACAGCAGGACTGAGTTTACTGCAGTGCTTTGTCTTTTCATCATCATTCATTAAGTTACTTAATCCCCTATTTGCCTCTGGAGAAGGAACTGTATGAATATCCACTCTGTTCTCATTTATTTTTATATGGCATTGCTCATATTTAGATGCCTTCAGTGTGTTATGATGATTTGATCATTATAATGATCCATAATACAAACATTACACTCTGTAAGCTTTACATCCACTAGAAAAATCCTATCTGTTGTTATATGGGAATTATGGAACTGTTCATTGTTCATGGGAGCATTGGGTCAAAATAAATTTTATCTCTGAAGTTGCTACCATTTCCAAGAATTTTAACATGCGTTTTTGTTCATTCATAGTTTGTCACCTTTGGTAACCTTTTATATTCTCTGAAGTTTGAGTCATTTAGGAAATGTGTTGTCATCTTATCATTAAACCCTCATTTTAAAGTTTATTTTGTGCATATTAGTAGTTTTTCAAGTGGTATTCATAGGCAGTTGTTAGGTTATGCAACTCTTAGATGAGCATTCTGTGTTTACAGATAGATCCTATTTTCTTTGCAAGTTTATTTCTCTAATGCATTCCCTCCAGCCACTCACACATGCAGGGGATTGTTTTGCAACAGCAACATGACACTCTCTATCTCTCACAGATAATCTGTTCCTTGCCTGGTCAGCTGCACTGGCCTGTGTTTAATGTTCTGCCAAGCCTTGAAGGTGGAGAGATCATAATATTTTGATTATATCTAATCCACTCTGAAAGCATTTTCATTAATGGGCAAAAAAAAAAAAAACAACAGAGTGGTGGAATAATATAGAACATGAAAGTGCAGAGTGTTTTCCAGCTGGGTAGAGTAGCTTAATAGATCAGCCAGACAAAGTAGTTTTCTGACAAACTAGAATAAGATATTTAAACTCTAGCAAGATTGTAGGCCCATTCTTTATCACAGCAATGATGAAAGATACTCAGATGTAAGTGTCTTAAGTGTCTTTCTGGACCACAGCCTCGATAAATTACAAGTTTAGGAATCTCATTTGTCCTGTGGGTTCCCTCTGGAGCCCACCAGTTGTCATGTGTACATCCATCCCTTTAGTAACTGTGGAAATGGATTTTCTGCTACACAGTTTTCCATTACAAGGACTTATGCATAGCCAGGAATTTGCTGAATTTCCTTCAGCTAGAGCTTTGACCTCGTGTTCTCTGTTCCTTACGTATTTGTTCTGAGTGTATAAATTTACCATGATAGGTCAGGATGGATATTTCAAAGACAGATTTATGTCAATAATCCAGCCAGGTTAGCTGCTTAAATAACCATCTAAGACAAGGTTAGAGGTGAAGGTTAAAACCTTAAACTCCTGAGATCCCCATGTATTAGTTCCACTCTCATTTCCACATCCTCAGTTTCAAAGCTGAGTGGGAGTGCTGTGTCCACAGCACAGAAAACTGATGCCTTCTCTTTTGCATAGAATCCTGGTATTGAATCACAGAATACATCCAGAAGATACTCTTAAGTAGGGACATAAATGACAGGATTAACTTCCCCTAACATTAAATGTGAGATACAGCTCCAAATTCAGAGATATATGGGCTCATTTCAACTGCCCACACGTTGGTATCCTGTGCCACTTGAGGAGCAACACCTGGGTTGTCTGTGGTATTTGCTGAGGGATGTGAATTATGGGAGATGTATGCTTAGGCCAGTCCTAAGGCATCTCAAACTGTGCTGCTTATCTACATGTGTGCAGCCTCTCACTATCACAGCCAGAGACTGTGGGACTCCTTCCTTGAATAAAAATCTCCTCTCCCCTAAAAAGAGTGTAAGCCCCACAGGCATGATTAATTTGCTTCAACTTTGATATCCACTGCCATTTGAGGTGCTCTATAGCATCCCAAAAATGCATCTGGAGCTGGGAAAAATGACATAGGACTCCCAGAAAATCTGTGACCTTCTGGAGAAGCAGCTGGGCATCAGACAGGATTTCATGAGTCAACAGAAATGGCTCTAGATGCCAGTTACTAGACCCCTGAACTAAAACCTTAGCTAAAAAGCTTATGCTATAAACACCTAAAGTTAGGGAAAATTAATCCTATTTTTAAATAACAGCATCTGTACATTTCACTTTCCTTCCTATCAGGGCAGTTATACCTTATCATACATTGATGGGTCCTTCATCTAGTTTTACATTTCTTCCATTACATTCCAGTAATTTTTCCAATGAATTTGCCAACAAATGCATTTCTGTGTCAATAAGCATTTCCAGGATATAAATCTAAGTACTGTAGATAAGGGAACAGTTCAGATTTAAGGCTCATTTGTTTTGGGGCCATTGAGCTGACATTATCAATTACCATTTCAATTAGTGCTAATTGAATTGCTGAGGTTTCTAGATGGTCGTCTGATAGCAGTAACTCATTTCATCTAGACCGAAAATTGCCAGGATCTTTCAAGCACAAACTTTCACTTGTGATTATCATATATAGATACTAAAAGGTGGACTGGATAGGTTAAAAAAGCAGCTAAAACCCCTAAAACGGTGACTCTGGAATACCTTGAACATGTGCATGACTTCTTTAAAAGCTCAAAGCAATAAAAGGAGTACAATGTATTGCAAAAGCCTGGAAAAAAATTGCCATGACAATTTGGGTTTTGGGGGTGTCATGGCCATAAAGGACAATTTCACTTGAACATTTCAAGAGGATGTTCCTGCAGTTTCTGGATTTCAGAGAGATTGATGATGACAATACAGATGTGCATGCTTGTATGGGGTCTTCAAAAATATTTTTTCAATAATCTGACAAATGTGTAACCAACATATGATTAATTCAGACATCCCAGAAGTGGTTCTGGCGTTTCTGTGACTGTCAGAAATTATGTTTGAAAGAACATCAGTAAAATAAAAATATTTCATCGGTAGTGAATCTGTACCTCCTTTCTATCCCACAGTTTTTTCCATATGTTTGACAGCCACCATGAAAGGTTTTAAGTAGGTGATGTCACATACATTCATGGGCTCCCTAGAGTATTCCTGAAGCAATGCTAGGGTGCATCCAAAGGGCTTGATAGCTGATCTGGAGCCCAGGGAGCTGTGTCTAGTCCACACACCACAGCATTCTTTAGGCCTGATGCTCAGATATCTGTGATATCTGAGTGTACTGTGCTGGTATTGTTTTTTCTGTTTATAGAAGCCTAATAAAAATAATCTTGAACAACATCCTCAACAAAAACACCGAGGGAGTGTACACTTGGCAAAACTCACTCAAACCTCAGCTTTTCAATGGTATTTTCACTGCTCTGTTCCCCACTCCAGTGTCAGGAAGTACCATTGAAGCAGATGAAGCAAATAAAAGGAGTGTATTAAACTTTTTCAAACCTCAGAAGGGCTTTGAGGTTTGAGGAAGGATTTCAGCCAATTCTTACTTTATCTGAATCAGGTCTTCTTTATTCCTAATGTTAATATGACTCCTCGCCATCCTCATCCTACCAAATGCCTAAAAATTTGTGGCTGATAAAAACCCAAGAGGAAGAATTGTCCAGCAATTAATGAATCCACATAAGATTGAGAAGATTAAGCCTTAATTTCCTTTTCAGACATATGCATTCTATGTGACCATTCCTCTCTGTGCCTTAAATCTCTTTTTTAGGAAAAAAGAAAGAATGAAAAGAGAATTTGCTTTTGTCACAGTAGTGCTGAGAGGCTAAAGCCATTAAAATGATAGAGTGGAACAAATACTCTGCTAAGGGGCAACCATAAGTTCCTCAGGACATGTTCACAAGTTTCCAAGTGAGTAATTTATCACAGCTTAATGCATTGTTGCTTTCCAGCCCAATTGTGATTGCTGACCGTGGCATTCTGGATAACTGCAAATATGCATTAACTGTTGTAGCATAAACCATTTTGCAGCAGATTAAGGACATAGCACGTTACTTTGCAAGTAGGAAGGGGCAGGAAATCACACAGAAAGCTACTACTGATTGAATCACAAGCAAAAGTCATTCCACTCACGAGAAAGCTACCCTTTGGTGAAAACACATTTTACTTAGGTTTACTAAAATTCTGCCAGAAATGTGCAATCATCCACTGCATGCAGATATACACAATTTCAAATTTTCTTTGGTGTTCAAAGCTTCTTGGCATCCTAGTTTTGATTCAAGCTCATTCCTAATTGATTATACTGTAATGAAGGGTACAGGATGGGAGCAGGAAGAAGAAAGCTCAAAATTGCCTTCCAGGCATAAAATGTGTTTTGATTTACAGTTAATGAAATGTTTTTATTATTCAAATTACACCTTAGTGTCGTGGTTGGATTTACTCTGGAATGAGGTTATCACACACATATGTCCCATTGGTCTCCATCTCAGCAGCCAGGGTGGGTTTATTTTGGCGGGCTGGAAACAATGTCAGTGGTTCCCTTTTTATTCAAAGCAGCATTTGGCACACTTGCAGACTGCTTAATGGTTTGTGTTCAGAGAAAAGGAACTTGTCACAAGTTGGAAAAATATTTTTTTAATCTTAGATGGGTAGATGTAGATTTATATGTGCATATATACACATGCTACCTGTATGTATATGTATTTATATATACACACTATATATGTGTACACATATGCATGTACATTTCAGGAGCTATTGAACTTCTAAATTTACCTCCTTCTTTTCTTAAGACTAAAATTGCTTTCTCCAATATTCAACCCCAGTCAGACTTCCCCTCTTTTCATCTCCCAGTGAACAGCAGCAAGAATCAATCCTAACGAGCTGCAGTTGTGGATGTTTTTGAAAGGCAGCTCCAGTGTAGTAGTTACTTGCCAAGGAGATTTTAGCAATGTCTCATTTTAGTTACTGAGTAGACTTAACAGCAGCTTTTGCCAGATGAATCATAACTGAAACTCAAGAGCTTTGGTTTGGTCCTGCTAGGCCCACAGAAGTTCAAATATACATCTGGGGGCCACTGAAGCCACAGGAAAGTTTGCTGTTGACTTCATCTGTTGGTTTCAGAATTTGCATCAAGTCCCCAGCATGTTTGGGCTCCTCCTTTCCCTCTTGGCCCTACATGACCTCCATATTTAGAAAGACACCATCACAAACCCAGGTCCCATTACAGAAGTGCAATTGCACCATAAACTGGAGATCAACCATTAAGGTTGAACTCTACTCTTTAGTATTTTTTAGTGGAGGAATTTTTAAAGCCTTGCACCATTTCCAGCTTCAGCTGAAAATGCTTTTGTTAGGTGCATCCCAGCTACTGCTGCCTGAAGTTGCTCACATGCAGAATTGTCCCTTCACAGACACTCTTAGCCCAGACAGAATGCAAACAGATCAGCAGCACAGCATGGCTTCCTCACATGGAATATTCCAGATGGGAATGCCATTGGGGTTTTTTCCAGTTTACTGTAAATGTCATTAATGCAAAACAATATTCTAGATTCAGTTTAAAAACAGGCTGAAATGAGTTAAAATTAGAGTAACTTTGTTAGATTAAATTCAAGATATACTTGACAAATCTTCAGTTTTGTCAGGCTTCATAATCTTCAAACAGTTTTATTACTTTCTCCTTAATCTCATAATTCTTTCTTTTTTAATTAATTGATAAAACACAGATTTTTATACTCTCTAGGTCTGATAGTGATGAATTCTTCCTTTGTAATTTGATCTTGTCATATTATATTTAAATCCTTCGGAACAGACAATAGACATGTCCTAAACAATTATTATAAAAAACTTTCCTCTTAGTATTTGTTTTCTCTTCCCAAACAAGATCCCACAGACTTGCCTAGCTAACTTTCTAACACAAGCAGAGTGTAAAAACCACAATGTCTGATAATCTCTAATAGTATGATTATTTACATTTAAATTAAATAAGCACTTTTTTTGAGAGAGCTTTCTTGCAGTCATATGTTTTCATTAGCTTAGTCCCTGCTTTCTTTGAATCTCAGCTTCTCTGTCCTTGAGAATGATTTACTAAGTCTATATTGCTTAAAGAGGCTGAGGCTGTGTGCTGCTGAATTAATCAAGCACTATTTTAAACCAGTATCATATGCAATACAGTATTTTTCCACCATTTGCAATTCATGCTTCTTTCTGTGTTAGATTAAAAAAAAAAAAAAAGGTATTTTTGTTCGCATTTACTGTGTCCAACTTCATCCTAAACTTCAGGGAGAACAATCATATCTTTGCTTCCATTCATCAAGTTATTCCTGCTATTTTTCACTTATGGACTATATTATTCTCACTTGGAATATAAATTTCAAGCAGAAATTTTTCATGTAGACTAAGGAATTACACAACAGATTGTATAATATAGTTCCAAATCTAATCGAAATTGCAATGGCTTTTGCCTCTGCTTAATTACCTGTACTAAAAATGATTTATAAAGGAGTTTAATGCTGTATTTCAACAACTTCTTTCTGGAATTTGTACTCTCGTGCTGTGTTGTAAATTTATAGAAGGTGATCTGCCTTTAGCTTTCCTTAGAGGCTACTTTCTCAGTGTTTGATGTGATGTTCAGTTTATTTTTGTGCTTTCTAAATACAGTAATTATGATCAATAGGAGGAAAATCCTGATGGCTTCTGAAAATTCTTGTGGTACTTTCTGGTAAATTATTTTTTACATGAAAGCTGTGACTGCCTCTTTTGTTTTGTGTTAACTTTCTTCCATTTTTGTAGGTGTTAAATTTTTTTGTGGTGAAGCTGAGAAATCTGTCTGGGATTTTTTTTTATTGATATTTTATTAAATCACAAAGCTGGTTTCTAGTGAAGAAGAGAAAGTTTAAATGGAATTTAATAAACAAGTATGTTGTACTGAAAAACAGCATTGAAGCACTTGTATCTGTGCTAGATGACTGACCAAGGGACCAAGAGCTGACTAGGGAGTGATACCAGAGCTTTTGGATAGTATATCCAGAGACCAGAAACAGGCATTTGATGGGGCCAAGCCCCATACCTGTGGTCGAAGATACAGTGCACATAAACAGTGTTTTAGGAAGTGAGTTTACTCACATGGAGAAACATTTTCTTAAAAAAATGTTAATTTCACTTTATGACTGCAAACAAGGAGATGCCATATTTATCATGTTAACCTTACCATGTGCCTTTCTTCTAAGTAATGTTTTACTGAATCCTCCCTACTGAACTGGAAGAATCAGCAGCAGTCCTAGCTCTGAGCTAAGACATTGAGGGGAAAGGCTCTCATACTCCAGTATCTTTGCTATATCCATATAATAAACAATTGAATAATATGTCTTAGGATAAATTTCATTTTAATAAAAAGCACCAGTGGGATACTTCACTTTATAAAGTATTGCTCTTTTCTAATCACAACTAATAAAATTACCATACCTAACTCCACATGAATGGCATTTTTAATCCAGAAGTACTCCCAGTAAACTGCATGGGAATCTGCAATGTGAATACCGTTGTCATGATCTGGATCCAATCTATTTTGTTCAATATTATACAAAATTAATATATCCTAGACAAAAAGAGAAAATGTAGCACTACTACTTTACTTTGTGTGCCTGAGGACTGAAGTATCCATTTATTTATTTTTTAACAACTGACTCATGGTATGGTGAAGTTTTGGGTCTCAGATAACTCTTCTAATATTTTTCCTAACATCATGGCATTTCTGGCATGCCCATGGCAAAATAAATCTTCCTTACTTAGAGGAATCCTTTGAAAAACAATATTTGAATAGATTTTTCTCTTGCTGAAGACAGCTGTCACTTTTGCTTCCCTTGTCTCCTGGGTATCTAGGGTTGGAAAGGTCTTCTTTTGAATTTATTTTATCATTCTATATTTGTTGCTCATATGGTAGACATTTGCTGACTCTATGGCATATGTGTTATGCAAACCCCAGTGACCAGAGTGTTTTGAACAGCCATGAGCTGTAATTCCAAACATATTAAGAGATTAAAATAATTGCACTGTTTACTTTTACAAGCTTTCCACAACAAATATAGCCACCCACTTCTATACTAAGAGAAAACGAAGTGGTGACAAGGTCTACACTATTTTCCAAGGTTAGTTGTGAAATGACTTTCTTAAACTGCATACATTCAAATAATGACCTTGCTACCCTTGCACATCCAAGCCTTCCAATAGGGCTGGTTATTACATAAATAAATTATTTCTGATCTTCACCTACAGCTCTTTTTAATAACATTGTCACGAGCCACAGGAGTCTGAGTTGCTACTGCCTGTCAGAAAAGCCCATAAATACTTTAGTGGTGTATGATCAGGGCTCAGGGCCTTGTACCTACACTTGGCTGTAGTGTGCTAGACCAGGCTTTGGCTTGGTTTTGATCCATGCCTTCACTAGACAATGCTTAGACAGTGTCCAGAAGACTTTTTTTTCCAGGGAAATGTGGCTGTGAGTCAGTATACCCCTTTCTTTGTTCCTTTGTTTCTTTTGTTTCTTTGTTTTTTGTGGGAAGGGTTCGTGTACCCTCACGCCAAAACAGTCTGCGCCTGTAAGGCCATTATCTTATTAGACTATTATTGGTCTTCTGCTGGACAGGATAAAATACATGGGATACAGATCACAATCAATAAAAATTCATCAAATACAACCATGCCACTGACAAAGAGATCTGCAGCATAGGAAAACCAAAAGATAATGTCCAATGTCCCAGGAAGTGGAAATAAACGGCTACTGCTACAAAGAGCTCAGGGCTGGAGCTCAGGGGCCGTGCTGTTTAGGCAGGAGGAAGTCTGTTAGCTGGAAATGCTGACTTTGACATGACTGAGTATCTTTCTGGAAGCATGGAACAGGGAATAACTGGAAGGTCAGTAGGAACACAATACCCTGATGGTGGGTGCAGTGGGACAAAAGGCTGGCTGTCTCTGTAAACTTCCAGACACAACCACATTCCCTGACAATCCTACTTCTGTTCCTGCCTTGGCCACGAGGGCTGGATGATGATCAGGTCATTTTTCTTCTCACTGGGCCTCATTCTTTTGGAGGCAATTGATGCTTGTCCAGAGGAGCAGGCAATCACCTTAGATCTGCTGGTGACAAAACACATGTGTACTTTCTCCCCCAGGTCAGGAAATCAGCCAGGCCTTGCCATTGCACACCCAAGTGTAGATCCTTACCTAAAACTTTTAGAAATTGTTTCTGCACACATAAATCTTCAGAGCAGTATTGCTCTGCCAGGGATCAGAATTTATGATCTACTTTCAACATTTCTAGTGTAAATATTGCATTATCTAAATGTTCTTGAGCAGCCATATTCTCCATTCTCCCTTCTTTGTTTTTTTGACATGTGTTTCTCACTATGAACATGAAGGCAGCATAAAAGCAAAACAATACTTGTAGTAAAGCAATGAAGTCACACTGAGCAGAAATAAGAAATAATCAAGGTAATACATGTAATTAGCACATGAGAGAGAGGATAGTAATATAGAACAATGCATCATCAATTTCTTTGACTGGAGAAGCAGCACTGAACTGTTGTACTGTCATGTAACAAAAGGGAGATTAAAATTACAGTGAATTGGATAAGAACATTCATAATGTTGTGATATTCAGACACATGGATTTTGATTGTTAAAGCTTTTCAGTTCACCTTTAAAAATACAGGAAGAGTTGGTTTTTTTTTTAAAGTGTAAACTGCTTATGAGAAGTTTTCACATAGAAGAAAGTTTAAAAGTCCCAAAATCAGAATTATGGCAATAAAAAAGTAAGCTACAGCACCTAGGACTTGGGCAGTGCTCTGGCAAGGTGGCTGAAGATAGGTAGGTAAAATGAACTACAACAAAACTTATTTCTGTGACCTCTGGAAATGAGAAATGTCTCCACTTATCAGTAGCAATCTGGTTAAAAATAAAGTGCACAAATGATACAGGGAAAGCTCCTTTCGACTGGGATCTCCATCAGTATGACCAATATGATGTGCCACCACTTCTCAAAGCCAGAGGAATAGCCATGGCAAATTTCTTTCCATGGTCATTCCTGTGTATCTATTTTACAGACTAATTACATATAAAATGCAAAATTATACCTAGATATAAAAGCACAAAAACCTTCTAGTAATGAATGTTTATCTGGCTGAGAGTTACATTCTGCATCTGGAGGGAGGTCTGGGGACTCTGGGGATTTGGCTCCCAGAATATAAGAGTCAGGGCCATGGCAGGAATTTTGACTCCCATCCTCTTCAAAAGCCAGGTCTTAAAAAAATTTGCATGTCAACATGAGGTAAAAACACAACTATGTCTGATATATGCATGTATACTACCTACATCCCTTCATCATTGTGGCCTCAGGTTTATCTATAAATAAATAAATATATATGTACATAATCTATTCTTTTATGTAAATAACAGTAGAGTAATACCTTGGTATAAAGCTTGATTCCTTTATTATCTCTTCTTACCTTAATTTAATCTAATCTGAAATTCTTATTAGAGTAAGAGTAAAGTTTGTCCTTTAAGTATGAACTACTGAAGAAAAGTACAAAGTACCTGACTCTTATTACAAATGGAGGAAAAAATCTCACAAGAAAAATTTTTCCTGTGAGATTTCTAATAATTCCTTCTTGCAGTAAAGTGGGCAGTGTTCCAAACAACACATTCTTTTTACATATATATACATATATAAATTTGAAGTACTTCAGCTTCTGCTAAAAACCTGAAAGTACAGAGATTTGCAAGGGAATGCATTCCTGTGACATATCATAAGTCACAGGAGAGAAATATCTATGCTTTCCATGATCAAGTATGAAAAATTTGTGTGTGCATATTTCCAATAGTTTGAGGGATTGTGAAATGTATTAAAAAAAAAAAAAAGGAAAAAAAAAGGGAAAAAAAAAAAAAGCTGGATTCAATCATTATAAATTTTGGACTTGTTTCTGTAATGTTCTTAAAACCACAAGGTTACAATTTCTGGCAAAGAAAGTCCTGGAGCTGGAAGATATCCCTGGAAGCTGGAGGACCATAATTGCAAAGTGTCACTAAATCCTTCCCCTGTTCATAGCATGTCCTCCCCCGACATGGCCACTGGCTGACATGTCAGAGACAGGACACAGGACTAGGTAAACATTTAATCCTGACCCTGCATATTTGCTCTTATATAAAACTCATAGCCCAAATGACTCAGGGTTTGCAGAGGAATAACTTCTCCAAATCTATGCCAGACATTTCATGGCAGATATTCAAAATCTCAAACAGTCCCCCAAACTCTTCAGGAACATCCAGCTCTGAATTAAAGCACTAACCTGGTCACATTTTTTATATATCTCTGAGTAGACTATCAAGTTATTTTTTCCTTTCACCACAATTTTGCATCAACATGTTCCACTACAATATTTATCTCCTTGAAGTTATAACTGGGCTGATGCCATCCAGTATAAATATGCTGTTTAGCTTCAGTCATGCTTGTAAAATGTTGATGAAAGTTTCTGGCCTTAATGTTAGGGAAGCATTCAAAAGGGAAGTGGTTTTCCAAGTATAAATAAATGCTGATTAAAAAGATATGGAGAAATCCAACTAAATTCAACTTATTTTTCTCTGTTTCTTGCATTATCCATTTCTCTACTTGAAAAGAACACTCAAATTTCAGTTTTTGTCAGGATGTATTACATTTTTTAGAGGATTTCTGGTAAGAGGAGAAGTAATTAGGGTGTAAGAAGGAAGTAGTTACTTGTACTTTTTTAGTTACTTTCTTGACAGAGATTCGGGGAGTTTCTAAGTGGATTTCCATGCAAACTAAATGTTAATAGAGATTTACTTTATCTCAAAGGAAAAATCATTTAAAACAAGGAATGGTTTTCATAAAGGCAGAAATAGGCTTTGAAGTCAGAACTAATAAAAGCATTACTGTGTAATTTGGTCAGAAAATAACATGGTGCAAACAGCACCCTACCGGAAGAAGGCTCAAAGCTTCAGTAAATCAAAAACTAAGAGCCATCACCAAGCAAAAGATCTAAATGTGATGAACATATAAGTTATAACGTTCAAAGTAATGACATATGCAAAATGAAGTACATTTGTGAACCCCTTCCTGGCCCACGCCTGTGATTTGTTTGCACGGTAATCAGAAAATTTCAGGAGGCAAGGGGCAGAGGGAAACCAGCTGACTAAGAAAAAAATAACCAATGGGACAAAACCTGCCTATTTGTAGAAAACTGCCAAACTGCCCACCCAGGTTCAAGAAAAGTGCCTGAATTTCTGATTAGGTTACAGTGAATAATAAATATCCAATTTTAGTCTCCAAAGGGCGCTAAGAGTAACTCCAGAGCAGGCCTCAAAAGCTCATTGAAAGATACCTTATTAGCCATGTCTGTAAATATTCCTCACCATTTCCTTCATATTTAGTCACACTTTTCTCATTTCACAGTGCTTTCATCCCATAAACTGAGTTTTATGTGAAGGTTTCTATCTGTGTTATTAAGTAACAATCATCTTTTCAAGTTAAATCAGTTTCTGATCTCACTGCTGGAAAAAGGCCACCTCTTAGACAGACCTGGGCTTCAAGTGAAACAACCACCTCAAATGTGGTGAGAGGAAATAATATTTCAGCAGAACAGAAATCATGTGTGGAAGCTTCAGGAACGGCCTCTAAATCTGACATATATGCCTTTATTACACTCTTCTCCCTAGCATTGTTAATGAGATTTAGATTGGCTGGTGACAGGAAAAATTTAAGGTAGTACTCAGGAGCTAAATCACACCATCCTTCTTCATGGTGTGCTCCTCTAGAGAGGTCTGTTGCAGATTCAGAAGGTGTCAAATCTATTCCTCTGATGGTTCTGAAATTTTACTCTTCACTCTCCAGTTGCTCCTGTCACATCAGTTTTGTTCTGTCCCATTTCTCCTGCTCATTTGTCACCGATACAAACTCTGTCTAACATCTGGGAAAATTCTCCAAACCAATTCCTCAACCTACAGATGTTGGTAGTAGTAGTAACAGTAATAATAATGAAACATTTGTGTATATATTACTTCTGTTTCCAAAATACATGAGGCTCTGTGCAAAAACAAATGACACCCAATCAACATAAATAGGATAAAACCACAATAAATACTCTGAATAAAATGCAAAGAGATTTGCAGGTGTTTGGACCCCAGGTCATTCAGACACATGTGTTTTAGCTCAGCATAGATTGTAGCAGTCTGCATAGCCACTAATTGAGTTAATCTTATTGCAGCAGTTTCTACAGTAAAATTCAGGCTCTCACACAAGTATGTGTTTATTTTGTACACAAGCATGGAGCTAGCAGTAAGTCCATTTGAGCAGCATATGTTCAGTACACCTGCTATTCATAGATCACAGAATCACAGCATCTGCTGAGTTGGAAGAGATCCACCAGAATTGTCAAGTCCAACCCCTGGCCCTGCACAGGACAAACCCAAGAATCACACCACTGCCAGAGAACATTGTCCAAATGCTCCTTGAACTCTGGAAGGCTTGCTGCTGTAACTACTTCCCCTGGGAAGCCTTTTCTGTTGACAAAGTTTCACTCCCACTTCTGTATTTAGAAGGAACAATAATATGCCAAAGATAATTAAGCTGATTATCTTAACTTTTGAACTGAGGTGGGATTCTCTGTGCTACTGCTGATGTATATCCATATCTATTTATATCTATATCTAATTTATCTATCTGTATATTTATATCTCCTGGTATTCATATGACTCTTGATATATTGATAAACCAACAAAATTTATATAGTGGCATAATACAGGTATACTGATATAAATATCCACTGGCAGACCAGTGCTGTTGCAACATGCTTCAGCAATCTGTGCCTCTCCTGTTTAACTCTTTACGTCTCATACAGTCACTACCCAGTGTGTTCTCCCCTAGGCTGTGTAATCAACTTTCTTCCCTCAGTGATAACTGAGTCCTGGTCATCATATCAAGAATGCTCTTTTGCTACATTATTTGGCAGACTTGTGTTTTCCTCTGCTGGTGTGATTAAATAAATAGTCTGCACTCAGATCTCAACAAAATCCAGTGGGACTATATGTCCAAGTTACTGGGATATATTTTTTTCAAATAAGCACACTACATGATTGTTCGTGCTTCAGCACTTGAAGGGCAGCCATCCAACTCACTTCTGAAAGAAACAATGATGAATAATCTACCAAATATCTTAAAGTCTCATTTCTGCCTCTGTAGTTTTGCATGGATATTATCCACCCTGGAGAAATGTGCTGTTCCTCAACTTCATGACGGCCCATTTTCATTTCAGATTGCATAGAGCTATTTTCCTTGGCATTGGGACTGCCTGAATGAATCATCCCCATCATGCACAGCAGGGCTGTCTGGGACAGGGTGGTTGAATAAATCGCCCAAGTGCTCCTTCTTGCTTTTCCCTTCTTTCATCAAGACCTTACTGTCTCTGGACTGACTGCGGCTTCACAAGCTTGTCTCACATTTCCTTCATAAGTGTGTAGGTGGCATTTAACTCACTCTAATTTTAGCCATTCAAATGTTAGTAACTTTGCCTTAACTCATCATCTGGTCTTCCTCTATAGTCAGCACAGAAACACTGGCAGCTTCAGCAGATTCATTGCACCTAAAAGGGTCCAAAACATTTAAATTATACATCTGTTTTAAATCCTACTATCTGCTTTGTAAGTCAGGGGTTTTTTGTCACTTCTTTTCCCTTTTTCTATTTCATCACATCCAGGACTCTTGATTAATTCCTTTGTAGGATGAACTGCAAATGCACTGAATTCTTGGAGACTTGGAGAGGTATTCAAGGCACAGTGAGACAGATATACTGGTAAAAATCTTACTGATAGAACTGTCTTAATTCACAGAATCACAGAATCAGTTAGGGTGGAAAAGACCTCTGAGATCTGCAAGTCCAACCTATGACTGAACACCACCTTGTCAACCAGACCATGGCACTGAGTGCCATGTCCAGGCTTTTCTTAAGCACCTCCAGGGATGGTGACTTCACCATCTCTCTGGGCAGTCCATTCTAACAACTAGCAACCCTTTCTGTGAACTATTTCTTTCTAATGTCCAACCTACCCCTGTCCAGGCACAGCTTAAGACCATGTCATCTTGACCTGTCACAGGCTGCCTGGGACAAGGGCCCAACGCACACCTGACTATACCCTCTTGTAGACATTGGTCCTGTGGAACCTCATGCTGTTGGTCTCAAACCATCTGTCCAGCTTGTCCAGGTCCCTCTACAGATCCCTCTACCCTCCAGCAGGATGACACTCTGACCTAACTTGGTGTCACCCACAAATTTGCTGATGGTAGACTCAATCCCCTCAACCAGATCATCAGTAAAGATATTAAACAGAACTGGGCCCAACACTGATTCCTTTGGGACACCACCTGATGCCAGCTGGATGCAGCACCACTACAGCTACACAGAAGTCTCTTCTTATGTCTCTTCTTTAATATAAATTCTATATGTTAGAAAATATACATTCTTTGTTGCATTACTCATCTATCATCATGAGAAACTGCCACTTTTGTGTGCAAAAGTAAGACTAAATACAAGAACCATCCAACTGAGATGAATGTCAGGCTAATCAGTTGCCTTTTATAAAACTAATAAAAGACTCATGGAAGTCACTGGACTCTCCCTTTGAAGTCAGTAAGCTGTGAATTGTGCTTACAGGCAGCCAGTAGAAAGAACAAAATCACTGAGTCCAGTGTCTTACTGATTTCTGAAGCAGAACTTGCCTTTGAGAAGTGGGGAACATCACAGCCATAACTGCTGGATGTGCTTTCCAAATATTTTAATTAATGAGAGTTGAGAATTCAGTTTTGAAATGCAAAAACTGACTGTAAATTAGGATTGGAAAAAAATCTGAGTGAAATAATAAGAAAATAATAAAGCCTATTTTTGAAAATTTCAAGTGACATTGGAATGATGACATTGCTGGGTGGTTCCACAACTGTCTGAATAAGATTATCTCAGAGGTCATGTGTAGCTACTTTGACATTATGATGGAATATCTAATGAAGAAGCTAACAAATAAACAAAAAATGTCATGTCATTAAAAAAATCCTATCTTTTTAAGCTTATGTCTATTAATTTATAATTCAAGAAGTACTGACAGATGAATACAAACCTCTGACCCTTTCACATTTCAGAGTTCTAACCTGGACAGAAAGAAGCTGAGCCCCAGAAACACAACAAAATTCTGGAAATGGTGAGACAATAAGAGGAATTCTGACTTCACATACTAAAGCTAGGCTTTTGTTCCTCTCTGACAAGTAAGGGGCAAGGCTCCACCTCATACAGCCAAACACCCTGTGCTTATAAACAATATGAATAAAATATTTTATGAGTCATATAATGTACAGTGTAATCTATACAATTACATGAGTCATGTAATGTGCAATAATGCACAACAGTGAATTATTAATGTATGAACGACTAAAAAAGCAAAAAAGCCCAACTACACTGAAAAACCTACCTAAAGTGATCTGCTTGCTGTGGCAGGAAAGTGGCCTCTGTCCACTTCTCTAACACCTCTTTTAGGAAGCACTGGCATCAAATGAGACATTTCACAGTAGGCATGACTAGGTCAAAACCACTTTAATTTACATTAACTTTTCTGACCTATGGAACATATTTATACATATTAACAATTATTTACATTCTGGTTTAAACTATGCTTGTTTGATATTTAACTTTCTGGTATGCTGCATTTTCTACAGCTGTAGATTTTGGCAATAGTGCTTCCAGTCACATATTCTCTCTGCAGTCATGATGGATGCCTAGGGAAGAATTTAAAGACAAGATGGAAATGGAGGGCTGCTTCTAAAAAGCATTCCTTTAAAGCAATTGGTTAACCTTTAGGGTTTTTCTGTTTGCAAACTTCTTGTGCAGGAGAAAATGTCTTCAAAATGATTAGCCCTTAACCAGGTTTTATTTATTATTTTTTATCTGGGTTTTGAACACATTTTCTTTCAAGGATATTTTATTGACTCTCTTTTGCTAAGAATAAAGGTTTTAATCTTTGTCATTAATGAATGTACAGTCCTGCACACCACGTCTCTCTGCACCTTTGGTCTCTCTGTAATGTTCAGTTTAATTTTTTCCCCTTAGACCCTTAGTTCTGTTTTGGTTTAGACAAAACCTATATCTAATGCTTCCTCTTCTAACAGATAGCCTCGTTCCTGTACAATGTGAATGTGAACCACTCTACCCTGTGCAACCCTTGCAGTGTCATCATAAGCTTTTGCCTTTCCAAATTTCTGCCTGGTCATGTGGAGGCTAATTAATAGTTCTCCACCATCATGAGTGCTCTGGGCCTTCACTTTTCAGCAATCCCAGCTGCTGGTCAGTGCTGTTGTCCTCTGATGGTGCCTGGATCCATCTGTGGAGCTAGATACCAGACAAAAAGCTGTGAACACAAGCTTTTAACAACCTTTCCTTTGATGTCTTTTCATACACAGGTATAAGCACAGCTTCCTCAGGGAAGGGACTAGATTATTATTATTTTTTAAAGTTTTAAGAAAGCTTCTATTTTTTTATTTAATCACCTATTAATAATTAGACATCTGAAAATGCAAGGGTATGTATATACTGGTAAATCCACCATAAGATAATCTGAGTCTTTGCTGCACTTACTCATTAACTGCAATATTTCTTCTCAGTGACACGTATCATTACACCAGCTCTGTACAAACCATATTGACTAAAGGTAGTTTTAGTTTGCTATAGATTTATTCTTACTGTATGAAAAATGTTTCCTAATTTTTCATTATACAACCTTTCATAATTTATAGGGGTGCTTAAGGTGTCAGCTAGGAGATAGTTGTTAGGTGTCAGCTAGGAAATAGTTGTTCATTTAATGAAGGAATAAACAGCAGCATTGTTAAAGTGAAGTTCTATCACTGATATTCACAGCTGAACCTAATTCTCCTACTACTTCCACCTGCCTAAAGATTTACTGTGTCAGAAAAAGGATAAAACCAAGATAACATGCATGTGTGCAAGGAACAAAAAAAAAATTTGAGCATTACAAAAAAAGATTCATGTCTATATGTCAGGATTTTGTGTGCCTATAGCAATATATGGACATAAGTAGAAGATTATATATTTTATTATAATATTTTATAGCCTAAGGAGCCAATGAACATTTAGCCTGCTCTCTTCCTCTCCCCCCATAATGTGTTCTATTATATGGAAAGAATAGTAAATATATAGATCCATTATAAGATCTATGAATTTAGTACAAATTGAACAGACAGATTGCATTTATAGTACAGATGTTCTCTTTATTGGCTAGAAGTCCAATAAAAGCAGCATTTTGAATTTTAAAATATAAATGTGCAATTTTCATTTTAACATATACAGAACCAGGTAACTGGGTGCACATGGAAATTAACTTTAAAAACATTTCTATTTGCAAAATCCCTATATACAGAGCACATGCCCAGAGCTCTGGTTGTTTTCCATTTCAAATTGCCTATAAAATTGGAAGTATTTCCATAATTTTAAATTGCTCACATAACATAGGAGGGATTGGAATTACAGTTGCTCCTCAAATTTGTTTTTATAAGCACCTGAATTTGGAACTGATTCAAATGGCATTTTAATATGTTCTGGGTCAGGCCATGCTGATTTAATTTACAAAATGAATTTATCAAGAAAAGGGGAAATTTAAAGAAGTGGAACATATATAAAATACAAAACTAAATGGCATAAATGCACTCACCAAATATAGCTGTGAAATAAGTCAACAATAAAGGGCAAAATGTAAGACTTTGGGCACACTGATGCAAAGATTGTGAAAAAGCTGGTGAAAGCATTCAGAAACACACAAAGCCATGTCAAGTGATCTTTTGAGTAGCTGGCAAGCTGAAAATCATTTTTTGCTGAGCACACAAGACATGAGCTCGTCAATAGTGCATACAAGTGTCAGTAAATCTTAATTTGAGACACACCTTTTGGAGCTGATACAAACTCAGCATATTGCTAACACTTAATCATTGAGAGGACCCTTGACATCAGTGCTTGATGTGCTCAGGCATTGCACTTGCACACAAAGAGCTTGATGGATTTTTTTTCCAAAGTAATATTTGAGTATATGAAAGATTCTGATACTTAACCTCCTCATAAATTTGTGAAAAGAAAATTGGAACATCCATTCACTAACTCATGGGTGCATTTTATATAGATTATTATAATTCAAATTTAGAATACAGAAGCTGAAACTAGAAATCAAGTGACTGAGTCAGGATGCTCAGTTCAAATGGTTATGTTGTTAGATAATATGTGTTTTAGTCCTTCTTCCAAAAAGTGTAATTGCCCAGATTTCAGCACGCTGATGTTCCAGTTTGTCTGAGATCTGGACCCACCTGTTAGCTGTCTCATATTTTTCATAAAATCCTAAAGAAGATGCTATGAAATGCAAAAAGAGAAAACTGCCAGCAGTGCTGGCTTCTAACACCTGTAGGGACCTTGGATTTTTTCCAGCCAAGCTGACCCCTGCCCATCAGTGAACTTATTGAAACAAGGCTGTAAACCTTCAGACTACCTGGATAAAAGTAAAACCACCAATTCTAAGGTGTTTTAAGGTGTTCTGGTTGTATGAGTTTATTTATGGACTAATATAAAATTCAATTAAAAGCTCCATGAATGCTGAAAGCAATGCTAAAAGAGTGAAATTATGATTATGATCTGCTAAATTTTCTATGTTCCTGCTTATTAAAAAAAAAATCCTAACCCTTCTATTAAAGCAAAGCAGGTATTTCAACCAATAAACCGGTACATTTGATCAAAAAACCAATAAATTATCAAAGAAGGACAAATAACTGCTTGAAAAAGTGAAAAGCAGAAAGTAACAATCAAGCAAGACCCAAGAAGAATCCAAATTTTAAGAAGAAAATCTCCTTTCAGGTACATGGCTGCCTAGCAGAGGGTTTCCTGGAAGCTCGCTCTCTGTTCAGAGAGATGCATGGAAGCAAACAAATCCAAAGAAATCATAGTAACCCAATCCTCAGGAGCTGCATTTATTGTAAATATGTCAAGACTTAAAACATGTTTATCTATAGAAGTATTTGTCGAAAATGCCATCATTATACCTTGTGTTGTGAGATAGAATTAAAGGAGTCTCCTCCAACACACATAAAAATACAGTATTTTTATCACACAAGGCCATCACTCACTTATGCAGGTATGGACATACTTGAACACAGATGAGCACGTTCCACTCATTTCAGATTATGTCTCAAAATGCATGTTCTTGGTAGACACAATTTAAAATAAATAATATTCACAAGTTATTTTGGAATCCTTGAAGAATGAAGCCAGCATAAAGGATTTTCTAAAATAACTACTCCTTTTAAAATAATATTAATAACTTTGTAAAAATGTTGAGTATTTTATAGGATTTTTTTTTTTTTTTGGTCTTGTTTTGGGGTTTCTTTGCAATTTTAGTAAGAAAAGATTTAAGGATAAAATGTAAAAATGTTTTCATACAGATGGAAGGTGTACACCAAGAGACTCATGTTGCTTAAGAAGAAATGAATAAACAAGCTTTGCTGGTGATTCCTGCCTTGCAAAGGCTTTATTGCAATTCCATACACTTGGGGTCAAACCCTCCTAAGCATCCTTATGATGGCAGACTGATGTTCAAAGGAATTCAACCTCTACTGCTGCACCAGAGGAAGCAAATCATCTTCCAGAGGTGCTCAAAGTGCTGCGTTCTCTCAGAGGAGGACACTCAGCACACAGCTGATCTGAGTGTCTGCTGCAAGCTCATTGATTTATATCTGTTCTGGTGAACCATTTCTCCATGAACCATTTCAAGGAAGAGAAAAACTGAGGTGGAAAATTGGAAGAAGAGAGAGGTAAAACTATTGCTTTTTTACACAGCCTTACTGGTGACACAGTGTGTTCTGTTGAGAGAAAACTGCGGGAGATTGCTCGGCTTCCCTTCAAATATTCTGGATGTATTCTAAATATAAAAACAGATTTCTCTTCTAACATATTCCTCTCCCCTGGTAAAATAAATGTTGTTTGATTTGGCACATTGGTCATCTTACTTGTAAATGCCTCTATCCTGTTTAGATATTAGCAGACATCTTATGTTTGAATAAAAGGGCTTTAAAAAAAGAGAAAGGGAAAGAAGTGGTTGAAGAAAGTAAAGAACTAAGTAAAATAAAGAAATAAAAGTCAAGTTTTATGCCTTCATTACTGATGGTCAGAGACTGGCTGTTACAAGAAACAGCTTTATACATTTATATGCCCCAAATAATATATTTTTAACTTCTGAATGTGTAACAAATCAATGTTTGTGTGTTAATACACACATATATGTTTATATATACATAAAAATAGTGGTTGATGTTTCTTTATGTAAACACAGATCCAAAATACAATATTTTGCAGTCTGCCTCTAAGCAATCTATTTCTTCTCTATCCTTACCGTATCAGAGTCATAACATGGTGCTTCTTTAATTAATGTATCTGGAAATTGGAAATGTTGTGGCGTTTCAGGTTCTAATGTTAGTGGAATTTTTACAAGGCCACCGTGTTTCACCTCACCTGTCCAACATGAATGCCCTGGACTTTGGGGTAAATTATACCTTCCTGGATTTCGTATGTGTGAACAACTCTCTGAAATAAGCCATGGTCAGTATCAGCAGATGATTTCTACTGCAAGGATTTAAGCAAGATCCTGAGATAGGATGTGACATTTTTTTTTTTTTTTAATTATTTGAATTTTTATCAAAGTTGGAGACAATGCGTCATGCACTTTTCTTCTGAACTGCTACATAATTTAAAATTACATTTCAAAATTTATTTAGGAGAGAGGAATTGAGGTAAAATCCTCTTCTTCTCAATATATGCAGTTGTCATTTAAACAACAAAACAGAACAAAACCTGGATGGAATTTCATGGAAGGCATTATGTATTCCAGGACTGGTAGAGTGAAACATTCAGAAAAGGCATTTTAATCCTGCAGACTATTATTGTAAAACTTAACTTCACTCATTTAAGTATTCACTGAGTGGGCAGTGCTACTCAATTCTAGCAGTGTGTTCAAACTGCTTGTTCTAAGAATGTGAGTCTGAAATTTAGGAGAAAAACAGAATGCAGGTGTCAGCTACCCCAAAGACACCTCCTTTTACCTTCCCATATTGTCTGAAGTTGGATGAGTGTGTCCTCTCACCTCCCCCAAGGGCTGGAAATTCACGTCTTATGTTCACAGAGCTGTAGTTTGAGGCAAACCTGAGAACACAAAGCAAAGGCCGTGGAGAGAGGAGCAATTGATTTTACTGCTGTTTGACACAATGTAGGGTTTTTTAAGATGTTGAAGTAAAATAACAGACTAATTGTTAGCTATAGTTACTCACATAAGCTGCCATTCAAATGACTGCCAAAGGCTCTGTTGGGTGTGGAGTTCAGACAGGTTCAACTGATATTAGAGCAGTTTTGAGGCATGAAAGAATTTAACAGTAAAGAGAGATTGAATGAGCTTTGGGGGGACTCAAAACCCAATCACACTTACATTTTTGCCAGGGAAGGAAAAATAGCTCACTGTAGTTTAGGTCAGTCTCTTTTTTATTTCATTTTTAAATCTTTATTTTTACAATTTCACAATTTATTTTTTCAGGTGTTTTCAAAATTCTAGCTTTAAATACAGAAGCTGTTAGGACCAATGGCAGCTTTTGAAAGAACACTTTGGCATAAGGCCTTGACACTTTTTATGTTCTGTAGCCACAGGGAGAAAAGTGAAAAATATTAATTTCCCTGTGCTTTTTCACATGATGGTTGCCCAAAATTTTGATTATAAGGCTCACACAGAGATCACGTGTCTCTAATTTAAAGATAAACTGAAATCAGGACCCTAAAATGAGACAGATTTTGTCCTTCTCCACATCTCCATCCTTGATAGAACAGTATCCTACCATAGTCCATTATATCTTGTTGACATGGTCAAAAAACACAAACTATGCCTGGGAGAAATTTCCCTGGGTTTTTTTGATATTTGGAGTGCAACTTCATAGCAGAATTTTCCCCATTAAAAAGTCATGATCAAACTTTGATTTAACAAAGCCTTCCCTCCTTGCCTATGCAAGGACGTGCATTGATATCTCAGGGCTCAGCAGAAAACCTGTGGAGTTTTAATACTTGAATTATTGTGGATTGCTGGATGGAAACAATGGCTGTGAAGACAAGGGCTGATTCCTCCTTTTTTCCAGGATCTTGAGAGGGCAGGATAATCAGTAACATCTGATCATCATGGATGAAATCAGATTTTTACCCTTTTTTGTGGTTTGTTTTTGTTTGGGGACAGTGTGTGTCCCTGCTTTTTTTTTTTTTTTTTTTTTTTTTTTTTTCCTTAAAAAAAAACCAAACAAAAACTAACAGAAATTTAAGGCAAACCCCACTGCCTATGCACCATTTTTCTTTAGAGTTTACACATTCACATTTTTTTCTTAGATACTTCAAACATATTTGCTATCAGTGTCTGCTCTTGCTCAGATTCTTATAAAAGTGTATGTGTTTGGGAAGATGTTTTCAATGGCCAGGAGGCATTTAGTGGAGTACTACATCAACTAAGTTTGAAAAGGGAATGCTGCCTGCTCTCTTAAACTTTGGGAAATATGATACAGGCACTCTACTTCCTTTTGACATGCTTGATGCAAGTTCAAGGCACTACAAATGAGATTCTTGCATGTAAAAATGTACAGGACATCAGTATTATCCCAGGACATTCAACCAGTTGACTACAGCTCATGGATCAGTATAAGCAAGAATACAAACATGTTTTCCAAATTTCTGTTAAACACTTGTTGTCAGTAATTTAGTACTGGAGGTGCATAACATTTCTATTTAGTGATCTCTGGGTAGTTATCTGCTCTGAGTTTCCCATGTCTGTTTTAACCAGACTTTTTGTCCTAACGATACAACAGTGTTCCAATTAGAAAAAATTGCACTATAGAAAATTATACATAAACAATTCTTTTTATTCTAAAATTCATGAGAGTCACGGATTAATAGATTACAGTGTGAAACATTTTTATATGCGTACTTGACACACTAGATGGAAGAAAAAATGACATTATTTTCAAAAATGCTGACCTGGAACAACCATATTCAACTGATAGACTGGTGTTTTGATTTTTTTAACTAGTGTGTCAAAATGAAGTCAAGAAAAAGAAAGATAAATGATGTTTTATTGCTTGGATCTTGAAAATCTATATGTAATTACAATTCCAGCAAAATCTTACCCTACAGAGCAAGAATTTTCTTGTCACTTTGTAAAACATTTTTCCACTAAATAACATCTTAATCTAGATGAAGGGTTTTCTTCATTTTTATGCATGGCTAAATGAAGTATCTGAAATCTGAGTGCATGTGCTTGTGAGTAAAATTTCATAAAATTTCTTAAGGAGCAAGATTTAGACCATAAAAATTCACTTCAAGTTACCCAAAATTACAGTTAATTTTTAGTCAAGCAGGTGCCCAAACCACCCAGTCAAGCCCACATCCTCTCTACAGCCAGAGCACTGCAGCCACTGCCACAGACAAAAGGATCCTGGGGCCAGAGGGATCATGAGCCTCTTCCACCACTTTGCATCTACATCTCTTGGCTAGGAGGAGCAGATCGACATTCCTGATGCTGATACCAGTTTTATGCTCAAGAGTAAGTTGTCACTGTCTCAAAAAAAAAAAACAAAATTAAGTATTAAGACAAGGAGCGGCAGACTCCAGACCTGCCCCTTTGGTGCATCCTTCCTTGTTTTTCCCTTTGAACAAAATAAATCCAGTACTGAAGCATTTTCACAGAACATTCTTATTTTGGTGGAACAGTGTTTTTTGATGAAAAGCTGCTCCAAGGGAGGGTTTTCTCCCTGCCATCTGTAGTGAAGAGCAAGTTGCTATATCAACACAGAGATACAATCAGAACAGAACTGAAAAGTCCTGACAGACTGCAGGGCCCTGATGTTACAAAATTGTTGTAACCTTTTAATGTGTGCAAGCATTGCTGAATTTAGAGCACTTCAGGGAATTCCCAGTTGCAGAAATTCAAGGCTAAGATCCCGTCTTACAAATGCTAATTAATGACTTGTAAAGGAAATGTGAAATAAGACAAGGAGAGAAAGAGTTAAAATGTACACATGGTAGCCTCAGCTTTGAGACTCTGTATTCTGTTAAAGTTAAAAAATAAGCAAACAATTGCAGAGAACAGCTGATGGGCAATCAAGTTTTAAAGCCTAATGGGCTCTGCAGTCTGTTTGTAAAAATACATTTGGACACACATCTCACTTCCCAGTCTGGGCACAGACACTGGTGAGAGGCATGTGGATAAAATTAAGGAACTTAGAAAATGAGAAGGGAACAGCTCCTTTGCAATAGTATGTACACTGGGATGTATAGAATATTTTTTTATAAAGGAGGCCAAAATCTTTACTTTTTTTGTTAACTGGAGGGATGAAATAATAAAAAAAAGCCCAAAGGAATTAAGTGTACAATTGTTATTGACTTCAAGGAAGGTAAAATACTGCTTTCCTTAGGTTCTTGGAAAATACTTGGCTTTATTTCCAATTATTCTATTGTAACTCAATTAATTTAATGCATGGAGAGCAGCATGTGAGAGAGTGAGAAAATGACTCATGTCACCTATGAGGAGCAATGGAAGGTAATTCTGAACATTTATTCTGAACCCCAAGCAAAAGGTAATAAAGATATATCCTGATAAAGAAGTGAGAATTTCTATGCAATAAAAATAGTTTCTGATGGAATATTTTACAAGATATATTCAAAGGATGTTTGAAATCTCAAAGCTATGGAAAAAAATGGCAGAAATCCCACTGGCTTTAGCAAGCTGACAATTTCAGTCAGGATCTTTAAGCTGGGGTCCAAGGTAGTTAGATAACTCTTGTGATCAGAGGCCAGTTTTTGAGTGGTTTAATTACTTGCTAAACCTGAACTTCAATCTCTTCTTCAAATACATAGCTTACAATATAAATTTCAAAAATATGTGTAGGGCAGATGGACAGATGACATTTTCAGTATAACGAAATGAATCAGAACTCCGAGTCAATTGAGCTGAAACTTTTTCATTGAGGATGAAGAAAATTAATATCAGCTCTATGTTTGTATTTCTAAATTTACTACATTTGGCTCAGAGAGAGGGGTTTTATGAGCTTCACGGCCTATCCAAACCCAGAAAATACAGAAAATGTCTCCAAGAATTTTTTTTCTAGATGTCACAACATTTTCCACATAATTCCAGGAGAACAGAGTAATTTGATCTTTACAAAGTTACTGGAATTCCTATAGGAAAAAATTCTGACCAGATTTTCTACTGCTGTAAGTTAACTTATCTGCATTGATTTTGCTGACATTTTACCTCTTTGGGAAAGACCTCTCAGGTCTTTCCCAAATTCCTTTTTAAAATTCCTTTAATTTGCACATGATTTCCCTTTTCCTTATAGGCTCATGAACCCAAGAATCCCGAAGCTTATTCCAATAAGATTATATTTCTCATTTAAAACATACAGACCAGTTCATGATGCAAATTCCCAGTGAAACTTCCAATTTAAAAAGAAAAATTGTAAATAGAATTATCATTTGGGTGTCTACAGTGTATTTGTTTCTATTCTTATGGCACTAAAAAAAGACTCAGATAAAGAAGTCTTATTAAAACAATTCTGTTTTCAATAACTAATTGTAACAGCTTTGTGGTTTGAATAATCTCCCACTTAGTGGGTGTTGCTTTATCAGTTAATAGAAGAACATGAAATAGCCAGCAAATAATCACTGAGATTATGATTGTGTTGACAGCAGCTGTAGGGATTTACTTCTGCAGAAAATAAAGGAAAATATGAAAGAAGAAATTTACAAGTCTCACCTTGGTCTGAAGCAAAAAAGCCTTATGCACAACACAGAAAAAACACCACGGTTTACAGCAACTTCATATGGGAGCACCCATGGCAGAGGACAGCAACACAACCCAGGTTTCTGCTGATACCAACCTTTCATCTCAGTGTTAATTCACCAATATGAATTCCTGGGTGAGAATTATATTTCTCAACTGGAAGTTTGCTCTCTTTATATGTGCAACATGCTTTTCTCACCAGGTTTTGAAACGCTACAATGGCTGAGGTTTAGTTCAAAGCTTTACTTGTAGCTACGCTTTGATTTTGCAAATTTGTTTTCCTGGGTTATTTTTAGGATTTCTCCTCCATTACTGATTTTCTATCACAGTTTTATTTATTTTTCCAAAAGGTATCAAAGCTGGAGCTGTTGGAGGCTTATGGGGATGGTTACATAGAGCCCCAAGGAACATGAATTTTGTATCGTCCTAAGGATATCTGAACTACAGGCTGTCTTTGTATAAGCTGATGATCCAAAACACAAGGCTAATTTAATTAGGTGCAAATTACAGATGAGGAAACTCCTTTTTGCTTCCTCTTACACTACAGCTTGTATAAGGAGGGATGTACAGACTGGACTTTGAGATATTCAACACTTAAATGGTCAAGGTCCTGAACACCTGCTTTATCTAAACCTTCCTTGAGAAAGGAGTTGGATCTAGAGATAACTCTAGAGATTCCTTCTGGCCTAAAATAACTCTACAATTCAGATTCATCTCTACATTCTGTGATTAGAGGAATTAATTTGCTATACCACAAGCAAGAATTTGCATGTTTCTTTTCTTTTTAAATCTAAAATATTTTTAAATAGCTAATTTTTTAGACTTACTTGGTTATATGGGAATGAATGCTCAATGTTGCTTCTGTTCAGTATTTTTTTTTTAATACCAGTTTTGACGGTTAAAAATGCTGGCTTCCAGTTTTCCATTTGCAAATACATAGGAGTTTATTTGCAATAGTGCTTTAAAGCAAATGGCAAATGTCTGGAAAAAAAGGTGTTTTATAACTACTGGAAAATTTACAATAATACATTTCAGCTTTGTGATAAGCATTACTTGCTCATTTAAGAGAATCAAGGTTAAATCCTTCAGGAAATGCTGTGGAGCTGTATATTTTTTAAAAAACCCTTAATAAAACCACAGAAATGTTCTATGTTTCACAAAATATTTATTGCATGCCATTAGCTGAAAACAACACCATCAAAGCTGTGGGAAACAGTGATATGAAATTATCTCGCTTGCAAGGTTTCCATTTCCAAATCCACCATAACATAACAAAATTCAGAGAGCAAATCCATCAACCATGAATCAGTGGTTCAAAATCTTGCTTTTCACTCTAGAGTTATGCTAGGTAAAGAGCAGGAGTAAAAGGATATGAATAATTGTTAAACATATAAATTACCAGTTACATAATATGACCAAGTGTTTCCTTCAGGCTTTTATCATTTTAGCTTGAAAAATATGTCAAAATGTTTCACAAGATTAAAAATTAAAACCAAATTAAATATCTGAAATATTACTATTACCATGGAATTCTCATAAGCGGCACTAATTACTGAAAGTATTAGAAATGTAGAAAACTACATTTTTCAAGCTGTAAGCAGCAGTGCCTGTTCTTCAGTAAATGCCATTTTTCATGACATACATTACTTTCTCTTAGGATTGGGTAGGAAGGGATGAAATTAATCTAGCTCCAAGCACCCTGCCATGGGCAGGGCCTGTACTACACCAGGTTTCTCAAAGCCCCATTGTACCTGCCGTGAACGCTTTCAGGGATGGGACACCCACAGCTTATCTGGACAGTTTATTCTGGTGTCTCACCACCCTAATATCCAAACTGAACCTACTCACTTTCAGTTTAAAGCCATTCCTTAACAATAATGGTAGCAATAACCACTGACAGCTCTAAGGTTTGGGGATTGCCATATATTTTGGTTTACAATAGTCTACCAGGAAATATTTAAATGTATTTTGGTTTACAACAGTCTACCAGGAAATATTTACTGGGATGGATCTCCTGATCACACAGCCCCATTCATTTACTCTCCATGTTTATAATTTCTGTGAGCAGGGCACAAACCACAGAGTCCCATTATACCAGGTATAAGGCAATGGGGAATCTTTACAGAAAGCTTTGTGAGGACATTTGAGGCAAGAGATTCATAGTGTATTGTTCATGGCCTCCTGAAAATTGTAAAAATAATTTCAATGTTGCTTATTCTGAAAGAAAAGGACATGATGGTAAAGTCAAGTTTCTGGTCTCCTAAGGGCTGACTTTCCAAGATCCACCAGTGGCAGAAAAAGTGCAACATTGCCATCTACATTTGAACACAGTCACTCATGAAATACTGTCATCTTTATTCAGCCTTTTGTTCAATGCCTTCATCTTCCCCACTTCATCAGAGTTCCCTCGGTGATGTTTCTTTATAGTTGGGCCATCTCTACACATTGGAAAGACTTCAATGGGTGCAATATCATGCCTTTCAAGATTTACATTTGAAATAGTTTAAGATTAAAGGAAAGCTATTTAACTAAGTATGTAACAGAAGACAAGGGATTTTGAGCACAGCAGGCAGTGTGGGAGGGTAGAAGACTGTGCAAATGAGTAAGTGATATTGGGAACATTTCTGTGCTTTTCATATCTTCACTTAGCATAAGAATAACTGATAGAGAGGAAAGAGAAATCATGTCATATATTGGATGCTTTCCAGACAAATGAAGGAAAGTCTAAAACACATTGACTGGAATTAATGGAAACATGTTGAGTCTAAAGTTCTAAAAGAGTACAATCCTGGTTGGGAAACATATGTTTGAGGATCCCAGCTTGAGAGTGAGAGAAATACAACTTGAAACTCACTGGCCCACATTCCTTTTCAGTAGTTATTCACACCTGTGTGTCATGTGAGTCAAGCACTGCTATCAGCTCCAGTGAGCCGCACTGATAAACACTGAGCCACACCTGCTGACAAGGTCCTCTGGTGGTCCTCCAAAAGCATCCATGAACATCAAATCCCGATCCTCTTGGTGCTTAAAGCCTTCTCCAGATAGGTCATTAATGACAGAAATTACTGAGCCTTTCCCTCCGAGCGAGCGTACAAACCTTAATGTCATTGCTTGGCCAAATGCCATGGATCTTAATTGTGTAAATTGAAGCTAATTGATCTTCAAATGAAACTGACCTGTGCCCAGGTCACTGGCCATGTGGCTCTGCTAGTAAGTGATTCTTCACTCAGCCTGGAATCAAACCCTCTCAGAATCTCTGTCAAATCAAAAACATGGACAAGTTTCAATTCGGATTAGCATCTAGGGAATTTACTTTAGGGAAACCTTTGAAAATACTGTCTTCTCATATGTTAGATGAGGTGTCTCTTGAAATCCTTAAAACTACAGACTGTAGAAGAAAGAAAATTTTAAATTAATCAGCAGTTGAGTAGGATAAATCCTTGCAATAAAATATTTTTTCAGACAAAAAAAAAGAGAATTGTTCCTAGACTCAAAATTCAATGTATTTGGGAATGAAAGCAAGGCAATGGTGGGTTATGGAGTAATTTTTTTACATGCTAACTTGTCCTTTTTCCCAAAAAAAATTATTTGGTTGCTAAAATAATTTAGCAATTATTCTAAAATCTCATTACAAAACTGGTGTTTATTTCAAATCATATAATTTTTTCCTTAAAATATTACTTTTTTTAATATATTATGAAAGGAAAATTTGGTTTTGCCTTTTATAGAGTTACACCAGTCTCCTCAGCAATTTAACAAATGTGCTTAAAAACGCAGCTGTTCCTACCCTGATTATTCTATTGATACTGTTCACTCTCATTACTTGAACACTGATTCAATCCATCCTACTTCATTGCTAAGAAAATTCATTTAAAGCGAAATATGAGTAGTTATTGCTTTTTGTCACCTCAGGTTTACAAGAATTAAACAGTATTCGACACCAAGGTTTTAATCATGGTATTGGTACAACTAGTAATTATTTACATGAACTGAAACCCAGCTGCTGACACAATAAAAGAGGCCACTACATTGTGTAGGTCTAGCTGAGAAGATTTGGGCCAAATTTTTATTTAGTGTCATTTGATATTGGGCCAAATTTTTACTTAGTTTCACCTGATACAGCTGTATTACGTTCAGCATAGTTACCTATACTTATTCTCGATAAAAGGAGTATATTTATAGGACTGTTTCATTATGTGGAGCTGTTTAACAGGTTCAAAAGTAGACATACATGTATATGTTTATATTTATGTACGCAAGTATGAACATGTGTATCTTGGAGCACAAAGTATTGTACTACATAGTGCAAATGTGTCATCTCAGTGAGAAAACGTTGCTGTCAATTATTCATTCAGTGGTATAGAACATCCTTGTTATTCTTCTCCATCACTGAGAAAGGCTTGAAACTGTGAGTTCAGAAGCAGAAGAAACAAAACATTGTATGTGTTACTGGAATTCCAGTAAGCCATTGCTTTAAACTCTTACTTCAATATTGTTTGACAGTATTGATTTAAAGCAACAGGCTATGCAATGTCATGTCACATATCATTTGCACTTTGTGTAAGATGATAGAGTGTGGACATGTATGTGTGTGTGTACCCTCTGTAGTTTATAAATCAGATTAAGTTCAGAAGAAGCAAGCATTAATTTCTGATGGCTGGCCTAAATTTAAAAAAACAACTGGGTATCCAACAGTGAACACATTCCTGGTGAAAATATCAGTGAGTTATTAAACTATAAATTTAATCTTAAAATTCTATACTTCTAGTAATGAATACCAGCTTGTTGTGAGCTTTCTGTCCTGTTCATAAAATTATGATCAGTAAAATGAACTCTTGGAATTATTGGCTCTTGCTGACAATGGAAAACAGAGGTGTTAAATATAAATCACAGTATAATGAAATCACCAAAAGTAAACTAAGATTTTTTCTATAAAAACATTATAGAGTCATTTTATAACAGAACCAGCTCACAGCTTATAATCACATTTTAACAGCTGTTGCCAAAATAGGTAAAAGCTCTGATAGAAAAATTGTTAATTATATGATTTAGGCCTCACAGGCAGCCTAAATCAGTCAGAAATTGAGAGAAGCACTGATTCGAGATGACCCTATTGTTATTATTTTTATTACAATAACAAATAGTTTTCACATGCCTCAAGCTTGGGAAATGTCACAAGACTACTGCTGGGTAGTACAGGGTAGAAATGACTTAAACTGGAAGAGACAAAAGTAGGACAAAGCATCATCGTTATTTTATAAATGCAGAGAGCTTAAGCAAGACATTTTCTAGGACACTGAGAATCACAGAATCCCTCCACTCCATGTCCCTGGTTTCTCCACAGTGAAGTGGAAGAAGTAGGTAACTCCTGCAGGCAATTCATTCCCCTCTGCATTAGGTCTTTATTTCCTAAGGGTGGATGCCTTGGGGTGTGGGGGTGCTGAGCCTGCTCCATGACACATCTGGATTGTTCTGCTCAGTGGCTGGGTGGCTCAGGCAGGGCATGAGTTGTGCACCTCATCACAAACTGCTGCTTCCAGTCCACTTCCACCTCCCAGAGATATCCTGTCCCTTGGTCTAGAATACCATCTCAGGCAATAATCAGTTTTTTTCTGAAATATTTTCACCTCTGTGAAGCATTCAAGTACTAAATTAGAGTATTAAATCTGTCTCTCAAGAAAGTGTCACCTGCAGTACAGTTATTTTCTCCTCTCTCTCAGATGTTATTTTTAGTCAAGTTTCAACAAGAGCTACACCTCAGTGAGTTTCATTGTTTGAAGATTTAGACAGTGAAGGTATGTGTTGTAGGTTCAAATCCCTTAAGTCAGATTTGAATTTGAGCTATCTAATCTAATGTCAGAGCGCTTGGTGTGATGAGTTATTTATTAGAAGGGAAAATGGTTTGTTTTCTTTTTGAATGGAAGGATTTACTATTTAAGTAATTCTTATCTTCTCCTAAGGGTTTCTGTCATGACTATAGGCATTTATTCACTCAAAGTTCTGGCTTTTCTGAGTTCTGATTTCAGGTGCTTATTTTTTGCTCCTCATTGTGTGGGAAGCTGATGTTACTGTTTCAGAGGCTGTGAATTCCACTGGGATGTCATACACATAAAATATACCACCTCTAATACTTAATCACTCTTCACATGCCCTGTTATCTGAATTCCCTAATATGAACTTATTATGGCCTGTAGGAAATAGTAAAACTCCTCCAAAACATTACACTCTTACCCTGGTCCCCTAAGGTCTCCTCCTTGGGAATGAAAAGCATTAAATTTTCATTGGAGGATCTGGGTCTTATTCACATTTTGTCTTTCAAAGTACAGCCACACAAAAGTGAGTTTGTAGGGCTGTAGAACACCCTCCCTCCCCACCCCTTATTTAATGTGTGACTCTGAGAGTTGAGTTGTTTTTTTTTTTTTCCTGAAATTAATAATTAATCTATTCTTTCACAATACCTTTAGTAATCCAAATCCATTGTATTACTCTCTAGAAGAATAATTGATGTGACTCAGATATTACAAGATGTCTTTATTTCTTGTGAAAACAGCTGTATTTTGCATGGAATAATCAAGTACAAATTAGGTCAAAGCAAAAGAAAACAATTTTTTTAACAGTTATGGAACTCACCTGAACAAAAATAGCTCTGGGTTCTATTTCTTTTTCTAGTTGATAATTCCTTAGTTTATATTAACTAATTTGTAGAGCAATAGCTAGAAGTAAACTAGGTCACTGTCTTGGGCCCAGTTAATATTTAATTTTTCTCCATAAAGTAGGGCAGTTTCGACTGAAAAAAGTGTGGGGCAAGTTAAGTTCAAATTCTTTATACCTAAAAAGAAAGGCAGCCTTTCTACTTTCCTCATATGTCCTAACCCCTGGGCTATGTATTAATAGCAGAACCTGGGAATGCAAAATCTTCATCAATACTTTTTGCAGAATCTCATATTCCAAGTACATTGAGCAACACCAAGTGGATTGGGCAGGAGACTTTTGTGTGTGAACTTGAATATGGGAGAGATGAGAGTACAGATGAATTTGAGGCAGATTCTTAGGGAGACCTGAAGATGATTGTAAAATACCATGCTGAAAAGAAGGAAATGGACTTACAGTACTCACAAATTTAGGAGCAGTTGAAAAGGTGGTCCATGAAAAATTCAATTTTCATTTTTGTATCTAAAGATGCAGACCTATAAATCTTTTCATAAATACAGCCAAGAACCCTGTTTCTAACTGATCAGAGAGAGTACCTAAACAACTTAGCAAAATGGTTAGGAAGCTCCCAAATCATGGATCTGCTTTCAGAAACATCTTTTTTAGGTTCTTTTTTTAGGACAGTTTGGCAACCCCAGGAATTAAAGTCAAATTGTTTTAATCTGTGTCTAGTGTAGTAACTATAACAGCAGCCTTTTCTCAGAGCTTGAAGTTCACAAATGAAGGTATAAATCAGCAGCAAGCCACTGGACAGCTGCCAGCGTAAACCAGAGCTCAATGTAAAACAGAAGAGAATCAGGCAGTAAAAAGTGTCTTTTTCCTCTCCATTTTTTCATTTTTATCTCTTCAACATTAATCCTCTTTGAAGGTATATTAAAGAAATTATATTATCTTTGTAAAAGGAAAAAAAAAGGCTTACTCTGGCACCTCAGTGCTTTATTATTTCACTATATTTCTCTAGATAAGAAAATCTGATTTTTCACCATTAGCACCAGCTCTAACAGAAAAATGTTTAAAACATATTGTCCTTCCAATAAGAAATGTCAGAGCTTTTCAGACCTTTTCTTTCTCCTTTCTGCTGGTACTTCTTATAATAAACTTCTCCACCTATTCCTGGTGGCATGACTTGGAGAAACCCATCTGTGTTATGACTACCTGACATGAGACTATGTTCTGCTTCTCTGTCCTCCAAGTTAGCATTTAGGAACTCTCAGATGTTGTCTGCTATATTGGATTAATTGGATTAGTCACCTGATTAAAGATTTTTCAGGACCCAGTTCTTGCTATGCGATAAAGAAAAAAAAATATAAAGAGGACATGTTAAATTTTTATTCTTAACAGTTCTGGGTTTTTTACACATATATATGTGTATGTAAATTGGAAAAAAAATCTGTGGGAACTGGTGCTATTCTCCAGGGGCAAGATAATCTGGGAGATGGTGTAGTTGAAACTTTCAGTATTAAGAAAGGGAGTGAAAATACAGAGCAACCTCAAAGGGTAGGCTTTTGTTATTACTACTTAAAGGGGAAAACTAAGGGACTAAATTGAAATATTAGGTAAGAACAAGCAAACAGGGACTTGGGCAGGGTTGCTTCACTCTCAGAGAAGGAGACATATGGAATAAGTTACAAGTGAAGGTAACTGAAGTACAGTCTCACAGAGATAAAGGGATACCTAAATCTGTTCCTGGAAGGGAGGATTGAAGAATAGGGTGAAAAAAGCAAGTAGGGTGGATTAAGCTAAACTGTGCCAGGACAGGCATGTCAGCACATATGAACCTTTTCTCTCTCTCTCTGCAATTCTGCTCTTTTATTTGCTTTTTTTTTAAATACTTTATCAGCTCATAATATCAATCTCATAATGTCATTTTAACTCTTTCACAGCGACGAAATTCCTCTGTGCTATTCAATCCCCAGTGCATCAGTGAATTCTGCCTGGAGCATTCAGATGCTCAGGACCAGTATAATCTTGTGTTCTTGGTATGCAAGAAATATGAAGCAAGTGACAGACAACTAAGGTGAGATTCTTCTCACCTAAATACAGTATAAGCATGTGCTGCTGAACAGATGCTCTCTTTACAGTAACTGGTCAGAAAAAGGAACATCTTAACAATCAATCTGAAATATTTCAGTAGATGAGATTAATTCATTTCAGTAGATGAGAAATTAAACAAGAATTTATATTTCTCTTCATTGAATATAAATAGAGCATAGAAAAATTAACACAGAAATCCAAATCTCAGAGGCCTACAGTTCACATTAATTGATACCACTATCAATGCTGTGTCAAGAAGCAAATCCGTTTCTGAGTTATCTAAGACCATTTCAGCAGCTCTGATAGGGACTGTAATTCACAGACATCTGAGCAAAAGGACATGCCTTGAAGCCAAACCAGGAAATCAACATAAAACTGCTCCAACTTAGAAGCAGCGTCTGATGGCTTTGGTATAAGTCTGTTATAATGTCTTTATTTGGTTTTGAGAAAAATAATTTCTCTGAGTAACGCTCCACTGGGATATGTAGCTGTAACCTGCAACTGAAATTACACCCTTTCATGAGAAATGGGTAATGCAAAGAAATGGAAAATGAAATCCAGGTTGGATAAGGCATTGAGCAACCTGGTCTGGAGGGAGCTGTCCTTGCCTGTGTCAGGCAGGTTGGGACTAAATGGTCTTTAAGGTCCATTCCAGCCCCTTAACTCTCTATGATTCTATGAAATAATGCCTGATGCTCTCACATTATTATTTTTGAAGCAGGTTGACTTTATATAAAATGTGGATGTGACAGCCTGGTCAGAGAGTGAGAAATCTAGGTAAATTTTCCCAGAATTGGCCTGAGAGACTTTAGGGAGTTGAAGATAAACAATGATAGCTTATTATCATAAACAACCTGCAGGTGGTATTTTCCTACTCTCTGTTTTCTTGTTTTTCTCAATGATTGTTTATAAGAAGGGTGTCTTGTTAATTAGTCAATCAGGTGAAATGTATTAACTAAATGACCAATCAAATCTACCTGGATCAGAACAGTCTATAAAAAGGAGCAATTCCAAATACAAGGTGTGTTATGTCAATCAGCCTTCTGGTGAGCCTGTGTCATTTCTTACTCAATAGCGACAACCAAACTCTTAAATATCCCAGAGGGGGATTATAGTCACCTACTTGGGTCACACAGCCAGAACATGGGGCATATGGACAGAGCACTAGTGGAAAAGAAGGAGAAATGCTTCTTTCAACAACACATTCATCTGTAGATAGAACCAGCTTCAAAGGGACAACTGTCTCAGCTGTTTATCAGATCATTTGTATGTCTGAACTAGTTATCCTCAGGTTTGCAGGAATTACAGATCATGAATCCTTCAAGACATCCCATTTTCAATGGTGAAGAATCCTCTCCAGGGATGTGTTGGAAATCCCTAGTACAAATCAGATAAAGGAGGAAAGTGAGCCTTTCTTTTCCAGATTCTGAGAGGTAGCCTTACACACTGGACAGCTGAGTTACAAAAAAGGGAATAAAATTAATCCATCCTAAACATGTGTCTTGTCCAAATATTTTCTATTTTTTGCATTCAGCTGAACGTGTTTGGAATTAAAAACCTAGACATATATGTTTGTTTATTTGGGTTTTTGTTTTGTTTTATTTTTTGTTTGTAACTGATAAAGGCTTTTTTCTGAAGATTAAATACTGATTTGAAAAATAAACTACAGGTCATTAGAACAAACCTAATCTTGTAACAGTTTTGATGGCATAAATGATGTAAATGGGAATGCTGTGGGTATTGTTGTTAACTGAGTACCATAAAAAACTGCTCATAAAGCAAAACTTAGTTTAAGTGAAGATCTTATCACTCTCCTTTTTCTACTGCTATTCTCCTCTCTTTTCAAGAGAAAAAAATGTCGAGAAAAAAATGTCAAGAAAAAAAAATTCTAGTAAAAATATGATGGAAAATTATCAATCTATTTTATAATATAATGAAGTATATAACTTTGAAGTTGTTTGTATCCACTGTTGCACTGTTGCAATTTTTATAATTCTATTTACTGTATTAAATTACTGCACATGAAGAACTTTAAATGATTTTTTTTAAATACCACTGAAATCACTACAATATTATAGATGTATTTCAAATAGATTTGTGACAATTAAGATTTTCATCCAAGTATCTTTCACCTCAAAATCCTGCTGGATCACACATGTAGTTTTGCTACTTTTTTTAGAGGCCTGTTTTGATTTAACATGTGCCACTGTGTTCTTTCATTGTTTGGAGAAACTAATGAGTGATATGAAATGATTATGTTCTGTCATTTTTCTTACTCTTCCCATATTCTGTTGTGCAATCACTGCCATGCTCTTGCTAAGAACCTTGGCTGCATTCCACTCTGAGTTCTTTCTTAATGACTTCATCTGTAGGACTACAAAGATTCATAATCAGTTCCTCTCCAAGCCCTGAAATTAATTTTCTGGAAATCCATCTCTGTATGTTACAATGCTGGCTATTGAAGCAATCTTGAAAGCAGACACCATGTGGGGGGAAGGAAGGAGGCGAGCAGGGAGAGAAAAAAAGAAAAGAAAGAAAACTTTGGCCCTAGCTCACAGAAATCAAGCTGTGTTCTGTGACACTCAAAAAAAAGAGGGTGGTCTCCTCCCCACCAGAAGTCACGCAACAGAGCAGATACCCTCACCAAGCTGCTGTCTGTGCAGTTCTCTGTTTCCTTACCTTAGAGGAGAGAAAAGATGCCTCTCTTGAGAGTATGAACAGGTGAAAAGGTTTCTATTCACAATAGAATCTCTGAAGGCTACCACAAACTTAAATGTCTACTGGGATGCCTCAAAGATTTTAATGTCAAACTTCTGTACCTTGTTCAGTCAATAGAGAGTTCTGAAAAGTGTTAAATTGGGTACATATAGTAAATTTTCAAACTCTTTCACCTCTTCCAGGTATCTTAAGTCTCTCAATAGGATGTGTTAAAACTTGTGTGTGTTTAGCAACCACAGCCAAGCATCTGAATGTGCTGAATAAATGTTCAGCAGTGGTTTACAAGACATAAGATTTGAGATTTGATCTTCTTTCTGTGTTTTCTTACATCAGTGTGTTAGAAAGTCATCTGGAATTACCTTTGTGCAAGACTTTTTATAATTTCAAGGGCATTTTGTGTAACAGCCATTTAGGTAATAATGATTCTTGTTAATCCATGACTTCTGCAGGAACAAACAGGGAATATTAAATAGCACTAGATGCCAGTCAATATTCACCACTGAGCATGAGAATAATGACTTGGTCAACTGAGGCTTAACATAAACTGAGATACTCAGATTTTCACATTAGTACTGGATGAAAACACTGATTTTGTGCAAATGGTACTGAAAACAAATAGGGAGGGACAGGCACAGGAGCCTATTTTTAATTTAAGGTCCTGTTTTTACCTCCAGGATTGGTGTTGTGTACACAGTAGTCTGCATGTGGCTCCCTGCACACTTCCCTGCTTATTTCTCCAATTGGTGTTGACACTATAAGTCTGTGTTTGGCAAAAACTCACGGTCAAATGTCAATCTTCTTATAAACACATGCACACAAGTATAGAGAAGAACAACTGGATTTGGCTTGCTACCTTAATGACTTGGAATATGTTGGGTTCAGGACACCAACAAGGGCCTTGTCTCAGTAAATGCTACAAAGGACAGCATTATCCAACTCTGCTCCTTTCCATAGCTAAAATGAGCAATGGAAACAAGGCAAAAAGTATGTTGTCATTCACAGCAAAAGTATCAGCCAGAAAACATCTACTGTTAGAGAAGTTGCAGTTTACCTAAGAAGCCATATCATCAAACTTTAATACAGAAGTGATCATGTCATTGTAAAAACTTCATTCCTCATGAAACTGTGCCAGATACTGACATTGTGTGCTGGCGTCCGACTGACACACTGCAGTGGTAATAAATGGGGCACTGTATGTCTAAGCTCCCTAGCTGAGATATGGCATTAACTCTTGACCTTCAAATGAAAAGAAAACTCAGTATCTCCTGTTACTATTATAAATGTTGACTTTAGTATTCATTATTAAAGAACACATTTCAGTCTCATTCCACTCTGCGTCACGCGATGTATGGATCTATAGCAGTTTTCACTGGTACTGTTTCTTTTCACTTTGTCTGCATCTGATAAGCCAGAAACCTTGGGGACTGAACCAAAACACAAGCATTACTGAAGAAACAGGCCTGGGAGATATTCTGCTTCATCTCATGACACGTGCTTGTGTAATGCTATAGAGTAATACAGCCTTTATTTTATGGCATATGAAAATGTGAATGCGTTTCATTATCTTCTTATATTCCATACACAGAGTATGCACAAACCCCACATGGAAGTAACACATTGGTTGGTATTTCTTAGGCCTTCTTCTGGGTCACATCATAATCAGGATGAACTGTTGTAGTTTCCAGTGATGGACTTCAGCTCAAATCACAGAAAATTTGGCTTTTCTGATCCACAATCCCTTATCTCACTCTCTAACACATAAGCAAAAAATATGGTTATTAGTTATAGCAGTCAGAGGCAAAAGGTTGCATATTTCTTTCAAAAGTACCCACCCTGAAATTTGGAGAAGAAAATGTGCTGAAATTAGACCAGCCCCTGTTACCTCTTTGTAGAGCATTAGTCATTTAATCTGTGAAAAGAACAATTACAGGCATTATTGTGGGAAGTCTGTTTTTTAGTCTTCCTAGTCTGACAAACAGACAACAAGGTTATTAATTTTCTTATGAATGGAATGGATGTAAAAATTTGAAACTGAAAGGATGTGTTCCAGCAACCAACTTGAAAATGTTAAATTTTCAGTTTAGAATTCCATTTTTTCTGAATGACTTTATCATGGGTAGCCAGGACTGTCTCACTGCTGACTTGTGACTGCCCTCCTTGTGGCACTGCAGAGAAAGAGGCTAGAGTAGCTAAAGGATTACTATATATTTAAATTAAGCTCAAGTTTTGTTGTCTCTTAACTATTGTCATCTAATCTCAGAGGAGACATGAAAACAGTCTGGTTTCTACTGGACAAATCTTTGAATGACCATTGCTGAACTTCTCAGCCCAGGCCATTCTTTGGATACTTTGTTCATCTCCCTGTGGCAGGTGGAACTCCAGAAGAGCTTACAAAACACAGAGATCAATTTTTACTCTGTCACCAAAGGGATGTCCTTAACACTCCCAGATTGAACCAGGTGAAAAGTTTAGACATGAGAATACACTCATTTTGCTGTGATACACTCATCTTGGGACCACAAAAGCAGGCCAATCCTTGTGTACTAATCAGGATGGAAATGCAACATGCATAAAGGTGACCTTTTCTATAAGATACATTGACCTTCCTTCCTAAGGATATAGACAGATACTTCCAGTCCATTATGATTCTTTGTAACAAACTGATACATGGGAACCACGCCGGGCAACAGTGCTAGGGCCAGGACGCAGAAATGCCTCCAGGCTGAAATAAGCTGGCAATGATCCTGGAGAGGCAAATCCTTAGAACCATGTTCAATTCTTATACATCCTTGTAGAGAGAATTTCTATGCAACCAGCATTGCCCATGTTTGGGGTTTCTTTTCCTGTGCATACTTGAAAAAATATGACAATACACAAGCAGAAATTTATCAGTGTCACTGAGCCAGATTGCTGCCCTCCTAACCAGGAATTAATCCCACTAATGTCAAAGGGCTGATGGATGTCTTCAACAGCAGTGAGGAGTTCACAGCCTTGCCCACAGAAATAGGCTCTTAAATCAGAGCATGTTCTTATCTTTGAAGCTTGAGTAGCCATTGACTCTGGGGCTATTCCTGATCATCAGCTGAGAGCTCTCTGGGTCTGCAGCTAGCCCTTACAATTACAATTCTCAGGAGTATTTCCCCTGCTGTCATCAAATCTGTCACCGATTACTCCTGTGGCCTTTATATGGCCATGGAGCTGGTAATTGCTCTCCTGCTGACTGCAGAGGCATGGGTGAAGATTGCTCCAATATGAGACAGAGCAGCTCAGCAGAATACTGCTCTGCTAAAGCACTGAAGACCAAAGTAAAGATAAAGCATTCCCTGACAGGGATTTTCTTGCCAGTGCATGAAGAGCACAGCTGACCTGTCAGTCTGTTCACCTGAACCCTCACCTGCTTCTTTCCAGCTCTTGCCTGTGTCATGAATTCCTTAATGAAGGGAATAATGTTCTTCCCCTCTTTATACAGCTGACAAGTGCAGGGCTTTAAACACCACACAAATTCAAATGGTGAATGTGAGTGACAATTTGTGAATATACTGTTCTCCAGCACAACCACTGAGAGCAAAATTGTGGTGACTCAAACGTGTCACACACCACAGAGAAAAGGGTGTTCATTTTTTCATGAACTTTACAGATTTAAAATGTCAGCCTTCAGAGTTATGTCCTCTACAGAAACCTTTCAACGTGCAATTTCACCTTTGCAAATACAGTTTGGGAGTTGTGAACCAGGGTCACTTTATTGTGCTGAGTACAGCTAAAAACCCTAACAAAGTATTGGAGAGTTACTGCAGTCTTGCTCAATTATTTTGTATTTCTTGCAGCAAAGCATAGTGAATTATGCAAAACACATTGTTTTGTTTTGCTTTGGAAGACACACTTCTTATTGAATGATGTGTGCATAAAATATGTTGGAAATCAGTACGTTATTCGCAATGGGACTCCATTTTTCATGGGAGCTTCTAGGGGGTGCACTAATACTTGTAATAAATAGCAGGAACAAACCCAGAACACAAGTTTGGCTACACCACTGGTTGTAGAGTCACAAAAATATCTTAAGGGAGATGAAATACCTTCATGCATGTTCAATTCTTTGTTCTGTCCTGTCACTGTGGGGTAATGACTCTTTCAATTAGGAATTGGACTGAGTCCACCAATTCATGTCAAAATACAATCTTCACATAATGATGGAGACAACCAATTGGGCATAAGATATTGCCTGATTTGTAACTGCTAATACAGAGATGAAGAGTCAGCATGCCCTTCATTCCAACTTGAAGGGTCTCATATATAAAAATGGAGATAAAAGAAGCAACCAAGTGTGTCCAGGTTTTTTTTCTTCTGAAGGATTTTGTTTTTCTAATAGCTAAAACAATAACCAGCTTCAATTTGCTTTATAAATAAATTCATGCACAATAACAACACAAAATTTGCTGTAATGGACTCCACAATGATTAATAAGCATTCAGTATTTGTGTGGGGTTTATTGCATATCACACTGTTAGGGTGAGGACTTGTTCTAATGAAGTCTAGTTCCCCTGTCATTGTTGACTTTCTTTATACTAAAGCCATTTAAATTCTGATTTTGAAAACCCTGTTTGCATCTCTAATGCCTAGATCTGAATGTTTTCCATATGAGGAAATAGCAAATACATTAGGATTCTTAGGCTTGGGAAAAAGATGACTGATAGGGGGAAATGACAAAGGGCTTTAAGTCATAAACTGAGTGCAGAACATGAACAGAGTGAATATTCACCCCACCTCATAGCACAAGGATCAACGGACATATAATGAAAGCATTAAGGAGGGAGTTATACACCAAAGCAGAGTATTTTTTTCCACACAACATGTAATTACATTATAGAGCTCATAACCACAGGATTTCATGGAGGTAAAAAATACACATGGATGTAAAAAGGAACAAATGAATGGAGAGACTAAACATGATTTGCCAGAACGAAATCTGGATCATGAAGTTCTAAAACCACTGAGTACTGGAAAATTTGCTAGACCAAGGCATTTTTGTACATGTATGTGTTCCTTTCCTTTTTGCCTATGTATCTGCTGCTGCCCAGCCTCAGGGAGAAGATGGGACATGAGTAGGACCTTGGTCTGATAGGCCTTCTCCCCTCTACTCTAAATGTCTAAATGTCCCATGGGATGAATGTCACCTCATGCATCAAACTCAGATATCTGCTGTGTAAATGCCTATGTGAAAGTCCTCTTCACAGTCTGATAGGAGCAACAGACATTTCTGGAGTACAGAAATTTGGGTTGTTTCTGTATTAGGGAGGAGCAAAATAAACTGTAAACAAACGTATTTCTGCCCACTAATATTAAAGAAAACGTAGATGTCTATGTTAAATGAGGGTATCTACTATATTGGTTGGGTCAGATATGTGTGATTCCTGTTACTATGGCTCTGTGCAGAAGAAAATAACAAGATTTTTTTCTTCCAGCACTCATATTTGTGCCTTATTTCATATTCAATCAGTAGAGTAAGTTACTAAAGAAAATGAAACAAAAAGGATCTTTCTCAACATATTACTCGTCATTAAAATTATCATAAAGAAGAGTTTATAGGCTGACCCAATTTTTATAAAACATCTACATATGGTCTTCAGTCTCACTGAAATTATTAGATTTAGAAATGTGTTTAAGATCTTTGCTGAACTGAAACCAGGATGAAATATGGTAGAATGAAAGCCACCAAAGTATCTGGGACAGTGAAATATAGTTCAGATCAATTAATAGCAAGTCTCTATTTCAAGTAGAGCTGATCTGACAAAAGCAAAGCAAAATTACTCCAGTATATAAAAATGGGTTCCCCTGGGCTGGTAAATTCTGATATAAATTATTAAATCCCACAGAGATTTTTTAGATCAAAGAACTTTGTACTTTCTTTATGTAGCCCCTTCTACAGAGAAAAGAAACTGCCAAATATTCTGCAAGGCAGATGTGAAAATATGATCTTTTAAAGCAATTGTGACTTTCTTGCTTTCCCGTTTATTTTTTGTGCTGCATCCAAAAGCTCTTTGGATGTACGACATCCACTTACAGATCTAATGCACAGCACAGAAACCTAAGGTGTGCTCCAGAGGTTGCCCCTGTAAATGCAGATCACTGTTTTGGAGTGAAATGGGGAGGTACCAAGAGACACCAACAGTCTTTTCAAATGACACTGCTACCTTTTCTAATTAAAAAATTAACCATTTCTATATGTTCCTCTAAAAAGGCATGCTGCAGTTTTAAAGATGCAGTCCTGGGTATACATCACAATCCTCAATTTCCCTGAAAACAAATTGATCTGCATGTTCAATTTCTCAGACACCCAGACACCATATTTTTTTCAGAAGAAAAACTATAAAATCATGGAATCATTAAGGTTGGCAAAGATCTCAAAGATCATTAAATCCAGCCATTAACCCAGCACTGCTGTATTTATCACTAAACTATGTCTCCAAGTGCCACATCCACATACCTTTTGAACAAATATAGAGATGGCAATTCCTCCACATCTCTGGGCAGACTGTTCCAATGCTTGACCACCCCTGCAGTTGAGAAATTTTTCCTAATATCCAATCTAAGCATTTTCTGGAGCAACTTCAGGCCATTTCCTCTTCTCCTGTCACTCGTTACCTGGGAGAAGAGAACAACTCCCATATGGATACAACTTCCCCTTTCAGATAACTGTAGGGAGTGGTAAGTTTCCCCCTGAGCCACCTCATTTGGAATATTTTATTTTTTTGAATTAGCAACATTATTTAAAAAAACATTTTTACACTTTCTGCTTAGTATTAGCCAAGGGTAAAAAAAAATTCTACTGACAATCTGAATAGGGACACTCAATTGACAACATGGAACTTTGCCTTCTAATTTAATTTAATTAAGATTTACTGGAAAACACAAAATAGGCCTTTAACTGGGGAAACAAAATCTGTGACTCCGTTCTTAAGAAGCCCTAACCATCGTATAACACAGTTAGAGCTTATTTCTTTTTTCCTAATTTACTCTTGGGGACAGTAAATCTTGTATCCATTTCCCCATTGGAGAGGTAGGAGGTGCCTCTGCTCTCCCCCATTAACCCTCTTGACATAAATTCTGGCTGTCATTCACACTCCTGGGAATGAGGAAATACAGGTCTGGTCCCCACTGTCTGAGGAAGGAAGAGAAACCAGTTTCCTCACTTCCTGTGCAAGTGGTCTAAGTGGTACATTATTACACTAAAAGCCACCTCTGCAATTAGTTACTGATCCAATGTCAGCACATTAGGGTTTGTCTCAGATGGATTTAGTGAGAGTCATCATCTTTCTGTGCATTAGATGCACTTTAATGGGTCATAGACAGCCAGTCAAAAGCTCAGATGAGGATGAAGCTTTTTGCCTCAATCTTGATAAGGTTTCGGTAGAAAGCAAATACAGAGGCATCAGCTCACTTGCCTGGTTGATTCAAGCTAGGACACCTGACCTGAGATGCTCTGAAGTTGCTGGACAGACATAAATACCTAACAAAAATATCTGTGCCCTTCCAGACTAGAAGAAAAACCCATATAGGATACCCAGTCTTGAGGAAAGACTCCAGACATGTATGATAATAAACCTGAAATAATATCTGAACTTCTCAGGCTAAGGCTGTTTCCAGCTAAACCTGAAGTAGAAACAGATCTCAGAAGTCAAGTAGAGATTCACCACGGAAGTGTGGGATTAGGAGGCATTGGCATAAAGTTAATTCATATTTCACTTTTCAGCATTTATACTTCAGCTTCATTTCAAGTCAAGTATCCAAGAATGAATAAAAGATAAATTCCTTTGGGGATCTGAGCTTTACTTACCGAGCCAAGAACTACATTTGCCTTGCATTGCTCAGCTGTTGTACTTGAAGAATACACTAAGGAAGAAATTGTCTATCAGGAGCAAAGTACCAGGTTACACATGTCTCTGGAGGGTTGATAGTTCACTGAGAGTTATGGAGCCAAGATTCTGCCAAAATTTTCTTCTTGCTCTAGTTATTCTGAGTGTAGATTCACAGATCCAGAAGGTCATAAAGGGTCAAGGGACAGCCTTAAACATAAGCTCCTTTATATTTGTCTACACTCCATAAACTCTAAACTTGCCTGATGACATCTGGCACATCTTATTCTTTCATACTGTACAGAGGGTCTCTTCTCTCAGTACTATATAAAATTACTAGTCTTGTTAAGCATGTGAATTTATAACGTCTGAAAATCATTCTTGCTTATCTGCATGTCTTCACCTAAATAATATTTCCAAAAGTCAAGTCTTATATTTATTCAAGGCACTGAACTTGCAAAGCATAAAATTTCTAAACTGGGAATGTTGGCATTTCTAAGGTCAGCAACAAAGATTGGTTTGCAGACCTAACTGAAGTTTTGATTTGCTTCAGTGCCATGCAACAGCTTGGCTTTTAAAGCATCAAATTGCTTTTTTTAGTACATTTAATTAAACTTCTAAGACTGCTTGGCAAGCTTAAGCTCCACTTGTTGCAATCAGCAGCATGGTGATTATTTATAATTTCATGAAGATTGCTTCCATCTGTACTTCAGTGCAATTAGGGAGTTTATTCATAATTCATTAATTTTAAAGATATGTACATAAAACATGATTCTATGCTCTAACTTTATGTGTTACGATATAATGACACTTAAGAATATCTGACAATTAACAATGTTTCAACAAACTAATGATTTGCAAAAGCAGAGTAAAATGTAGCTAGAGTTAGAACTCAGCCTTGTCGTTTTGGGTGATGTACATGCCTACATGTAAGTAGAGAAATGCCTTTTTCAAGGCTAATTGTTACATCTGTCCTTTTGTGCTGTGGATTTAAGACAGTTTCGAAGTATCAGAAAGGAGAAATGCAGGGAAAAGGTAAGAAAGAAGAAATCAATTCTTGCAACCTCTCAAGAATCCAAATATTGGACACAATCAGCAGGCAGAGCTGAAGAAAATGGATTTAGTGTAGTTTGATATTTCCTGTGTTTTCTGATGGGTAACACCAACTGTGATGCAGAGATAATCCATATTTATAGTAAACTCTGTAAGCCAGGTTGGATGGGGCCCTGAGAAACCTGACCTGGTAGATGGCATCCCTGCCCAAAACAGGGATTAGAACTCAATGATCTGTAAGGTGCCTTCCAACCCAAACCATTCTGTGATTCTATGAAATATTGGTCAAGATTACATACAAAGTTTTTATAATACAGTCATGGATTTAAAAAATATCAAATTGAGGTTTATATAATAACTAAAATATTAATTTTAATATCATCTCATATTTAGTACATTTTCTCTGTGGCCATCTTCAGGGAACTAAATCAGATGGAGTGCTAAATTTAAAGACTGAGTTCTTTGGTCAACAAGTGAGTTGCCAGAAAGCTAAATGTCAAATGTTATAAGACATTGCATTTATGGTCCAAGTTCTTGACTAGGTGCTTATCTATCTGCTGGTAAAGGACAATGTATAAACAGGATAAAAATAGATCAAGCCTCCTAAAGCAATGGGAAATTATTGAAATCAACTTTCATTTTGTCAGATTTTGCTCACAGTGTCCTCTGGCATGCTGGTAAACCAGTAGCCTTAGCTAAATCCTTCTTTTTCCTTACCTTGCAGAACTTCTACTTGCTTGGTTTGGAGCACTATGGGACAATTTTGCAAGGGACTTAAAGTATTGTGAATTTTCTTTAAAACTGACTGGAACCAAAGGGCAGGTTAGACACTTACATACTTGACTGAATCAGTGTCAGGGCAAGAATCAAGCTGCACATCAGGGTAAGCATCCAGAGAGAAACACAACTGGTGACACTGAACAAGACCTGAGGCTTCAGAGAATCCCAGTTCAGCAGAAACAGGGTCAGTATGGACTGTCCAGCCTCAAATTTGAGAAATGGAGAAAAGCTGCTCAACCTTTATCACCACTCCTTTCAACCTTACTAAAAATACAATTTTCTGCCATGGTGATATGTTACCACAATATTTGCTCACACAAGCCTAGAAAGCTGAAAGCTCATCTTGGTGACTACTTTGGAAGCTTGAGTTTAAATGCATTGCTTCTCATGTAATTAGTGCCTATCCTTGAGTCACATCTGTAAATTCTTAATTATAATATTTCTTGTATGTGTTATACATTAACATGATTTGCTCTGTGATTTTTCATCCCGAATTTCTTCAATATGGGTGAAACATGTCATTTGTTTCCATAGTATAGACTAACAGCACAAATGAAGTTCTTATGATCTCTTTATCTCATAAAATAGAATACCATGCATGTCAAAATATTTAAACATAATCAGACATGGGCCCTTACCCAAATCCAAATCATTGCTGAAGTTTTGGAAAGTATTAATGCTTTATCTCTCCAAAGCTCCAGAATCAGTCCAAATCTTTATCTGAACTCATCCCATCATGTACAACTTTGAGTTTAATGTAACACAGACAAAGATAGAGAGATTATTTACTGGTATAAATCAAAATAGCAGCATGGCCTCAGAGCACACCTCACACAAACTCAGCAAAATTATTATGTGTTCAAGCACACATTTTACACCGAGTACCTGTTGCTGTGCATGAAAAAAGTTCTTTGGCCACAGTTTCACACAAAAAATATATTGTACAGTGATTCCTGTAGATTAAAAATGCACAATAAAGATGCATAAGGATTATTAAATATAAAATTATTTTTTGGTACTTGATGGGTAATTTTGAGAAAAAAGAATACTGACATAAATCAGTTCAGAATTTATTACAGAGATGGGCTGATATATTTAAATATTCACAGTTTCTACAGATCACTGCAAAGTGAATTAAGCTTACTTCCCAACAGTTGTGAATCATTAAGTCAGTTCAAATTATTTTATGTTTTAGAAGGTAATCCTCAGGGAATATCCATATTTGTTTGATATTTCAGATGAACAACAATAATCACACTCTGAATTTGTAATATATCACCTGAGAAATTCCACCTGAGTCTTTAAAACAGACCTTGATTCATCGTCAGTTAATGATGTACTGCTGACAACAACTCCTCATGGTGCAAACCAAAAATAGATTATATATTCCATCACAGTATCTATTTTTTGTTTTCTTTACTCTTTCAAACTCCCTGCCTGGTTCATACTTCAGTCATCCCTTAAGAGGTGCAGGTCAAGCACGTGTTTCTCCTGTTTCCACACAACCACAGTTGCCTGTGAGCTGTTACACGTGGGTATAAAACCCAGGTGATACAACACTAAATGGCAGTCACTGTTTGGCACTACGGTCAATGGGTCAAGGCACAATTTCTTTTCCATGCAATTTCTTGGCTGCCACAATTGTATATTTTCTCTGGCTGCTACATAACCTGGACATACTAATTTAATGACTTTTCCCTAAGAGCAGAAGCCACTGTTATATTCAGAAAAATGGCTATATATTTCAAGTTTCCTTACATCAATATTATGACAGTACCCACATTGTTTTACAGCCCCATGCTGACAAGCCATTAACTTTGTTTACATTAGGCCGTGGCTTAAGTTGGAATTTGGAGTTGGATTTCAAATACCCCAATATCCACAGTTGTTAGGAGAGGGGTCCTTGGCTTAGCTTACTGAGGAACAGCACAAAATTTGGATCTAAACCTAAGTGTGATTTTGAATTTGTGCCAACCTTGAGGTGTTTTGCATCAGAAGGTTAAAACACAGTTCTTTCAGAACAGGGGTGCTCTATTTAAAGGATGCTGGTTTTTAAGTCCAAATGACATTGCAAAGTGGGCAAATACCTGCTGAACAGTGGGAATTCTTAGGATCTCATACCTCATTTTTCAGCCTGTTCTAGGTATTTAGAAGAAGAATAATTTCTTGTACTTCAGTAAAATTTCTCTTGCTACCCCATAATGTGACAAGCGTTGAGGACTCTATAGGAGATTTGGCTTCAGCTTCTGGTTCTGTCACAGACACTGTAAAGCTACATCATGATGTCTACTCTCTTGATGGAAGAGGAATAATTCTATTACAGCTCCCTATAGTTTGGTGAGGATAGACATTTGGATGGTAAAGTGATCTTTGCCTGCAGAGACAAGTACTACGGAACAGGACTGTGAGCAGTCTACACTGTGACATCAACCAAAGGAACAGGCAAATCTTCATGTCCAGGGATTACTAGGCTGGTATTGCCTGCACACAGTTTGGCAGCTTTCAGATACAGGCTGGTTTGCAATCTGCCCATTCTGCTGAGGTTGAAGGCAGCCACAGCAGGCTCTGTTTGTCTGCAACTACCAGCCTGCTTTCAGTGAGAACCAAGAGCAACAGAAGTATAGGATCATTTCTCTTTACAGTGTTCCAATCAAATAGCATAGTTTAAAAAAAAAACAACAAAAAAACCTCAACCCAAAAAAAAAACCACCCAAAAAAAAAAAAAAAAAAAAAACAAAAACCCAAAAAAAACCCCAAAAACCCCAAAAAAAACCCAAAAGCTGCCACCACGAAAAAAGACAAAAATTCATCCTGCAAGCTTCAAATCATATAAGAATCAAACCATATGAAGAATAGGATTTCACCATTTTAACCATTTTTTTTTTAATGTTATTGAAAAGGTGTCATTCAGTGACAACAGAGACAAGCATGTGCTCACCTCAGAACAGACTTTAAACAAAGCACTGAATTTCTTTCATGGAGACAATAAACAGACATAATTTGTATTTCTCACTGTGGAAAGCTGGTCCATCTGATGTCTGATGGCTACACTTCAAAGACGTCCCGCATGAACCTTTTCCATGTGACTTCATGTGTGGTATTACAGAGATGAAGGGGCCAGCTCCTAAGAAGTGGGAAACAGTGCCTTAAAATTTACTCTGTGAGCAGAGATTTATGGAAGATCAGAAGACTTTATAAAGTAAATAATGAACATTTCGCAAATATATACAATGTACAGACTATTTACCAAGAAACTTGAAACGGCTGTCTTGGAAGAGTTCCAGTTTCTCAAGTAATCTGGTTATCAGGTTTTAAAAAAGATCCAACATGTATGACACTGACAAAATCTGGCTAAATATATTTTTTCAGAAGGAGCAGGGTGGTAATAGGAAATACCCCTTTTAAGGCAATTAACAAACACTCCTTTAAATAGCAAGTAACTTAGAGGGGGGGAAAAAAGTAATCTAATTTGGAAATCTGCTTGCAATGCACACATGCATAAATCTATTTTAAAACAGGCCTGGGTAATGGATAACTGTGCAAAGACTCAAAAAAACCCTTCTAAATTATCTATTTCAGGTCATTGCAGAAGCCCCTAAACTGTGCTTGAGAGGTGCCAGAGCTGGGACCCTTCTTCTAACCAGTCCAGAGCTCTCAGGCAAAACATGTTCTCTGCACAGGTTTTCCATCTCCTATTAAAAATTAGAGTAAAAAGTTGTGTGACAACAACAATGTTGAGTCTACACTCTGTGTATGCATGTATGGACAATTTGTTTGCATTTCTTCTTTGGTACTTTCCAGGGTTATGGTTTGACCTGGATTATTTTTACCTTTTCTTTTAAATAAGATATTAGATCACCCCAAATGTGGAGTTTCTGCTGAATTCAAATATATAGATTTGTTAAAACAGGAGGTTATTTTCTGCACCTTAGCAACAGTAAGAAAAAGGGAAAAGGCATAGGTGGCTGAGAAAGCTGGAAAGGAAATGGAAGTTGGAGGCAATTGGGGGAAATTTTTAAAATATCAGATTCCTTCTTTACAAGGTTCTCTCAATGAAATCATGCCACTACAAGATAACAAAATATTTTGCTTGGAAATAAAAAAAATAAGGAAAAAGGCTTTTAAAATAACTTAAACATGAAAAATATTTTAAATAAAACTAGAAATATTACTCTTACTTCAAACAATTGCAAAAGTTTGACCTAAAATTTTATATTGTCTTTAGTTGTGATGACATCATTTTTGGAAATGCCTGTTTTGGGAAGACCGTAAGTAGTTTTACTAGTTTTCTCTCCCTTGACTTGCAGGGCCATTTTTTTTTCCTAGTACTGACACTTTTTCATAGGCACTAAATTTAGGTTACCAGTTTATTTCATAGGCATCTTACAAATTTAAAACTTTTGGGAGAAAAATTGTTTCATTTTGTTGTAGTGGTCTAAAAGACAAGTGTGATTTAAGTGCATAGACCTTTTGGATAATGAACGGAAGAAAAAGAGATACTGTAAAACTGTTACTCATTCTGAGCTACTCTTAAGCTGATTTGCTTATGGCCCTCTGTATCAAATTTTGGTAAAATTGAAATTTTGAAAACTATTTTGATTGTAAAGCTGCCTGTTCCTTAATCAATTCTGATGATTGGTCTCTTGAGTGTAGCACCAAGTGTTGTTAATTAGCTAATCTAATCAGTCCTGTGCAATGGCATTGATTCACAGTAGCTAAGGATCTGACTCATTCTCCTTTATTCACACTAAATACCTCTGTGTCCCATGTCTTCTGACCAACTGCAATTATGACATAATTTTATTTCTCTGGAACAGCTGAGAATTCTTCCCTGCCTGAAATGCTTACTCTTTGGATACTTTGCTGCTGGGTTTGGGAGTGTGGATGACACAGGGGGATCACTTATCACTTTATTAATTTATCCTAATTCTGCCCAGGGAAAGCTGATCGTTCCAGTGGTAACTCACTGAATTTGCATTTGCATGTCATATACTCTTTAGTTAACCTTTAGCAGGAAAATTCTAAATGAGTGAAGAACTGGGCCAGCTGTGTACTGGAGTTTTTTAGCCTGCAGAAAGGGAGGCTCAAGGGAGACCTTGTTGCTCTCTACAACTGCCTGAAGGAGGATGTAGCCAGGTGGTGGTCAGGCACTTCTCCCAGGTGGCAAGAGAGAAGACAAGAGGAAATGGCTTCAAGTTGGGCCTGGGAATGTTTAGATTGGATATTAGGAAAAACCTTCTTCACTGAGAGTGGTTAGGCATTGGAATAGGCTGCCCAGGATAGTGCTGCAATCACTGTCCCTGGTAATGTTCAAAAAATGTGCAGCTGTGGTGCTCAGAGATGTTTGAGTGGTGGACTTGGCAGTGCTGGGTTAATGATTGGACTCAATGATCTTGGAGGTGTTTTCCAACCTTAATGATTCTGTGATTCTGTGTCTCCAACATGACCCTATTTTTATGCTATCAAGTCAACAAACATATCACTTCAGTGTCAGATGGTAAATTTTTAACTTTTACAACCCAAACATCAAGTGACTGAACAGCTTTATCCAAGATATGGAGGCACTGCACTGAGAGTCAAAATTAGGTCTTAGGCATGTGAAAACCTCAGATACTTCAATGTATCAGATTTTTTTTTCTTTTTTTTTTCTTTTTTTTTTCTTTTCTTTGAGACTAAAACTTTTAGTTTTAACTGTATTGTTAAAATACAGAAATACAGAATTCATGGTGCAAAGAGTTAAGAAAGCTGCATCATCTTAAAAAAGGTCATATTTTTGTAATGCTATAATAGTTCAAATCATAATAAATTCCATCTGGTCTTTTGGAAAATTATATCGCTACTAAAACTCAAAATATCCAGATACAAAGAATGGAGTACAGTGGGTTGGTGAAAGCACAGCTTAACAGTTTGGGACCAGGTTTGATCTTGGATAGGATCTGTGACATTTACAGACCTGCACAGGAGCTCTTGCTCAGCACTACACAGTGTAACACACCTGGGTGCCTGGTGATAGATTTTGTCCCCAGGCATGCAAAACAAGACACCCATTTCCCTAGATGTCTGCATTTCTCCCTGTAGTATATCTCTCACAAAAGTATTTAGGTAAGTGTCCAGGCCCTGCCACAGAAAGCCCAGCTTTGCTCTGCAGTGAGTGCACATGCTAGAAAGTAGAAGTTGGCGTGGTTAAAGTATGAGAGAGATTATTTGCAAAAATCTATTAAGGAGCAAGTACACATTGCAGGATTTAAAAAGTAATATGTGCTTGTTAATTGTCTCATACAAAAGCTTGTATATTTACATAAATTCATTAAATCAGTTATAAATAACTAATTAGCTAATTAAATCAGTTATAAATAACTGATTTAACACTAGCAATTCAGAAGGAAATTATGCTTATTGCAGAATTAAGTATTTAGCATGGCTTAGCAGTATGTGAGATAAAGTAAAAAAAAATCCATTGTGTTTCAAAGAATTGAGAAATACGTCTTATTTCCAGTTGTTAAAAGTGGAAAACTGTTACTAATTTAAGTCTTTCAACCCAATGTTAGATTTTTTACATTTCTTCTTCCAGCTTAACTTGATATCTAGTTTAATGACTAAACTGTTTAATTTATTCTTTCATTAATTGCACAATCATAGGCCAGATTCAACATGCATGTAATCCAGTGTCATCAGTAGCATTGTAACAGCTTGTATTTGGCTGCTTGTGATCATACTCGAGGTTGCCCTCAAAGTAGGTTGAAATAAAACCTGCTAGCCAAAATACATATTTTTCTAGGACTGATGCTAAAAAATAAGGAAACTCCAGCCTGGAAATGTTTTTATTTCTGCATATCTTTGGCATGTCTTTCCTTCTACCTTCTCTCCCCTTGCAAACTATTACTGCATATCATCTCTGAGCAAAGCAGTAAAATAGTTCAAGCATATTTCAATATATAATATGTAGCCATTGGGAAAAAAGTGTGTCCCAAGTATTTAATTTTCTCTATCTTTAGTGTCTCTTCCTTCTATAATTGCATGTTTTCAGGAAATAAATATGGGGGTAAGTTCACGGTCATATTCTGTTAATACTTATCCAGGGCAAACTCCACTGACTTGAAGGGGGCAGACTCAACAGCAAGCAAGATTTAGTGTATGAAAAGTCAGAATACTATAACCATAGTAGCAAGTACATGTAAAAGACAGATTGTTCCTCTACCCCTTTTGAAATGAGAGGCGCTTTGAAGGATATATGAGTATGAGTCTATAGAAAGCAGTGTCAAGGATTTTACACAAGACAAACCTTCCTCTCTGGAAGCCTGAATAGTCTTGAATTTTTTGACAACCTTAAGTCATGTTTACAGAATCAAAATCTAAATTTAGCTTTCAAAATTTTAGATGTTTAGTTTAGTTTTCATCTTTTGTCTCTGTCTGTTTTCTCCAGGAGTATCATTACCACCGGAAAAAAAAAATTAAAAAGGGAGCTGTTTCAAAGGAAAGTGTGCTACTAGTACATGAGGACCAGGTTTTTAGCCAAGACAAAATCCAGCAAATTCTCTGTCTATAGAGATGTACTCATTTGCATGTCCCTTCAAAGACAGCCTGGTGAGATATCGTGAGAGTGTCTGCCAGGGCTGGTGCAAGGCTGTGCATGTGTCAAACACATTGGGGTAAACATGCCCTCATGTCTGTCTCCACTGAAACATCTCCCATCAACTTTAATGAAAACTGTGTGTGAGATCTGGATATTGCACTGATGGCAGTAAACACAACAGAGGAGTGTCAGGCTGCACTGCTGCTCGGTGTAAATCCTTATATCACTTTCCAGCTCTCAGCATTGTTTCATTGTATTGCAGGCAGAGTTGCTAATCTCAAATATTCCTGGCTAATAAACAATGGACAGTCTTTGGTCTCTTATAGAAGTCACATAGATTAATGTTTCTGATAATAAAACAACAGAATTTCAGATAAAAATAGGAAGTTAATATAAATTTTCACAGAATAATGCAAACTACTAGAACTATATGAAAAGTTGTCATTAATTTGTGTATGTGGGATAAATGGACAGTCCATTGCACATACAGAATTTAATTCAGCTTTTTGAAATAAAATTCAAGAAAGAGTAGCATAATTAGACTGATTTCTGATGAAGGAGAAATTGTAAACAATTACTTATTTTCTTTTAGAATTCTCCTGAGGGAAGCAGCATTTTTTTTTTTTTTGGAAGTTTCTCACTGGAAACATTGAAACAAGTTTAAATGGATCACAGATTAAGTCCCTTGTTCATTGTCATGAATCTCAGAAAAGAAATATGCATGATTTAAAAAGCAAAAATAAACTTTCGTTTTCCACACTAGTTTTTGGGTCCATTTGTTTTACCTCATTTACAGTGGGAACTGAAAATGAAGGTGGCACAAAAGAATAGTGACCCAACCATATGGCACTAGTACTGGTAACTAAAAGAAAAAAATAAAATGAATGAAAGACAGAGAAAGATCTGTAGAAAATAGGAACTGTTTGTAGGAAAAGGTTATGAAATAAATAGATCTGTCTGTGGCCACAAAGGCTCCTTGTAAATGTGGAAAATAATTGACAAGCATCAGATAGTTTGTCCTGACATCAGAAGACTGTGATCACTAATTAAAAACATTCTGTGAATCCAGACAGCAGACACCATTAAGGAAGGAAGAGCTGAGAAACCTCAGTTTGGGTTTGGCTTTTTTTGTATTTTTCCCAAGAATGAAAAAAAAATGTGATGGAGTGTGGAGACCCAAAAAGGCACTGGAATAAACTGTAGAGCTGTTCTGGTGCTGTTGCAGAGGCAATAGATCAGGAGAATGAATGGATGAACAGATGGGCACAAAATTCTGTGGTGACTCAGCCGGAATGTCAAACACCAAGACTCAGAAGTTAGTCAGTGACTTGGAAAAATATTGGGTGATAGTTTAAAGCCAGCCAGATTTATCCAGGAAACTTAGTGGCAAAGCTTGTTTTATTTCTATAACTGCTTGATTTTTCTTTCATTTCTTTTCACCTTTTCTACCTCCTCACTCGGTCTCCTCTCTGTGATGCTCTTCCTGTGCTACTGACCTGAAAGCTGCCACACTGCAGCAGCCAGAACTGTACCCAAGCAGCCAGGGCTGCCCTCTAAATTAGGAAAGGAGCCACTTTGAAACCAAGATGGTCTGGGATGAAGGGAATAGAGCAGCTTTTTAGAAACATCTTCTCCATCTCACACTTCAGCTGCAGTGAGTCCAAACTGGGCTTGGATGAAATGTGGACACACGGGACATGATTCTCAACTTGTGTAAATTGGCAAAAGCCTGTTGACATCATGGATCTGTACTGATTTAAACCAGCTGAGGAGCTGTCAGGGTTTTTCAGTTTATCTCCCCTCAGCTGTGCTTGCTTGAATTACTACATGTGATACATCGATATGCCTTAGATGGGCTGGTTTGAGCTGGGTGAGGAGATAACCATCTGGGAACCATGAGAATGCAGTCAGGTTCATGAGGAGCAGTGCTTTCAAGGCACCCTCACTTTTGTTGACATTAATTTCCTTTTAAATCCTTTTCTACTTCATACATGAGCAATGAAGAAAGGATTGAAAACTGTGTCTGCATTTAATAGATTCCGCTGCCATTTGGGATATTTTCTGACTGTATTCAAATAATTTTCCCAACTAACTTGGCTAATTTCTGCAGCAGAATAACCATGTTCTTCTAATCCAGGAATTCATTACTGCATGTTTACTGTTGAACTAATTTACTGTCATTCTAGAAATATTTTTCCCCTCTTGAGATGCCTGCCTCCACCTGGAGAAAGAATCAGTGATTTGCTAATGGTACAACACATAAGATTCATTTTTGTTGATCTTTACCTTATAAGATGTATTACAGCTGTAGCTCTTGCTGTAGCTGTATTATTTAATGCAAAATGAATTATACCCATATAAACGCATGTTATTCATTTTAATGAGGACCAGGAGATTTACTATGAGATTAAAAAATGAGTTTGCTGTAAGTCAACATCCAGAAATCTTCAAAGAATTGTGCATATGTATTAAAAATACACAAATAAATATGATTAGAGCCATCCTCCAGGCAAGAAAACAAATGTAGTTTGGAGCCTGGGCTGGTGAAGGGGGGAGACACCTCAAAGTTGGGCACCACATTGTCCCTCAGTGCTGGGTGTCTCCCTCAAGGATCCAAACCACAGTGCCCTGAACTGGGTGGGAGAATGAGGTGTCTCATTACAAATCAGTACCTACACAAGAAATGGAAAGATACCCAGGAGTAACCTATCAAAAACATCAATCACAAGTGTGGACCTGAGTGCTCTGCCACCATCCAACCTGTGGCCTGCAGAGCTAGGGTGGAGTTGCTTGTATTCACTTCAAATCTCAGGTCCATGAAAATGTTTTTGGGTAAACAAAACTCAGGCCCTCCTCTTTTAAATTGTACCATGCCAGCTTTATGCCAGCAGTTTCATAACAGATGTGCATTCATGCAGCTCTCCAACAAGAGAAAGGACCTTATGGTTTCACAGTTTGTTTCACCTCAGATGATTTCAACTTACATCTGAGTTCAATTTCCTGCTCTGTTAGCTCTTTATGCAGTTTACATTAAAGAGTACCATTGGAATGGAGGGGGGGGCAGAATTTAGAAATGAGGTCTTCTCTGTGCCCCCAGTTTGTAATATGAAGTAACTTCCATTTTGTTTGTGCTTGGTTTTGGCCTGTGAATTGCACACTGGGCCAACTGGAAAACAATGCTTTTTCCCTCTAAAATACCTAATATGTCTTTGTGGGTAAGGCAGTCTTCTGGAAAGGAATTTTGAATCCCTAATGTTAAAAAAGACCTGGAAAGGAATTTTGAATCCCTAATGTTAAAAAATTCCGGGAAAGGAATTTTGAATCCCTAATGTTAAAAAATACCTGGAACTCAGGTTTCACGCTTGCTGGGAAGAAAACTAACCCTTGGAACTGTGGCCTCCTCCTCAGTGCTTTAAAAGAAGGATCCATCCCAGCTGAATGGAAAACATCAAGATGCTTTGGGCTCCTCTTTCTATATTCCATTTAACAACTGCTTAATGAAAAATGTTTAAACAGGGACCAAGGCAGGAAACAAAATAAAATTCTTCATTTTCAGCTGAAAGACTAAACTTCTTTTAGTGTTTTGCTTGCTGAGCTCATAAATCTTCCATGCCTTTGCTTAATAGCATAATACTAAAAGGAGGGATGCAAAAGTGTCTGACTGTTCCCAGCTCAGCCACAGAGTTAAGGAACTTCCCTAGGATGGAGAATTTCTGAATTTGGACCTTTTCAGACTGAACAGGAAATGAAACTCAGCTCTGCAAATGTTACAGACAGTGCTCTCACCATTAAGGTATGGCATAAACACTGATTGATATCTTTCTGGTATTTGTATTTTTTTTCAAAAGAAAGTGGTGGTAAGAAGAGAATTTGATCAGGATCATAACACCTATGGTTCATCTCACAAAACGTATTTGTAGGAACTTCCATTCTTTTGGATCATAATTAATGAACAATGCTGCTCAGTCCTGCCTACCCCCCCCCCCAAAAAAAAAAAAAAAAACAAAAAAACAAAAACCAAAAAACCCCAAATCGGAGAATGCATTTTAAATTTATAGCAATATAACAAAGACACCTTGGAAGGAAGAGCCAGTAAGGATTTTGTCACCTGGCCCTAGTTAACAAATATGTTTTTCAGAGTTCAAATTCCACTTCAGAATGTTAATTCTTTATCCAGACCCCTTTTTTCTTCCTCTGCCTTCAAAGTCTGATTAATTTTTACCCATGTGCTTTTTGCCTGAAGAAAGATGAGAAAGTGTTTCACTTCAGTGATGCAGATGATTGCCTGAGTCTTGGGCTATCAGGGAAACAGGACCAGTAAAGCTGTTTATGTAAAATTGCATGAGGGTTCAACAGTGAAGGAACCACCTGATTCACCTGGGATTCCTAGCTGAAAAACCAATACTGGCCTGATTTTCATAGCCCTTTGGGGAGACTAGTTCAGCACTTTTAAAAACGTAGCTACTTAGCTGCCTAAATATCTGCAGGCCCCATTTTTTAAAAATCTGGCATTCCTGTGTAAACTGGTGAATCTCATTTATCACTGGAAAAACATTTTGCTGTCATATTGGAAGCAAAGAGAAGGAAGTTTTTCCCTTTCAGCCTTTAGAGGATAATATGTATCTGTTGCTAGTGAAAATAAAAGAATCACAGAACTGATTGAGATTGGATGGGAGCTCTGGAGAGCCTCTTGCCCCCCTGTCTGCCCAAAGCAGGTTGCTCATGCCTATGTCAGGATGGGTGTGGGGTATCTGCAAGGATGGACACTCCACAGCTTCTTTGAACATTTTGTTCAGGTGTTCAGCCATTCTCAAAGAAAAAGGTTGGGTTTTTTTTATGTTTAGATTCCAGGAGTAGGTGAGAGCCAGTCCTTTGGAAGTTGCTGAAGGCAACACACTGAGCAAAATCTCAATGCCCTGCCTCACAGAGGAGGAGGTTATTGAATGGACTGGAGGAAAATACAGTTTTACTTTAGAACACTGAACAAATGATTGTAACTGCATAACTGATCATCCAATTACCACCACACTAAGAGACCAGTGAGTGAAGGACTGGAGTATGAGGGGAAATTGTCTGATCCCTCAATCAGATATCGTTTTGGAAAAATACTATTTCTTGTAAAGCAATTATACAAAATCTTCAACTACACTCCATAAATAACTGATACTTGGCTGATTTAACTGCACATGTTGCTGTTGTCATAAGTTTATTTTAAGACTGGTAAATTAGCAGATGTTCTAGATAGTTTGTTCTTATAATCCATCTCATTGAAATTCCCTATTGTCCAGTGAATCATTAGCATTCAAAATCCCATGTGCCCTTTTTATATGGGGTTAATGAGATCATATTAATGGATACTATGTATTCATCTTGATTTTAAAACAGTTTTATTGTTATTTTTTGTATTATTAAAAATTGTCAATGGCATACAGTTAATTCATTACCTATTCTGGAGTGCATAAGAGTTAATAATCTCCTTTTTGACAAAGCCAGAGCTGACTGGCATGTCCTTGAATTGGTTCAGTTAAGCCAGATTTGAGAAATCAAAACCAGATATGAATAATATCCAATGATTTTTTCCCTGCCCCCTTATTGTAAACACAAACTCTTCAGAAATCTCAACACTGAAATGCTTTCTTATGAATTTTTCCATTAATTCAACTTCCCTCTACACAGATATATAATACTGGGACTTGACAGCTGGCCTGCTGGCACCAATTGCTTAGACTCCTTGAGGGGAAAATAAACCTTTTAAAAATTCCTTGGATTTTGCAAACAGGTTTTAAAAACCAAAGATCTGTCAAATCCTGAGTCTAAAAGCTTTGCCAATAGAGCTTTCAGCATTCAACTTCAGTATCCTCTGGTTTCCATCTGCACAGCTAAGAGAAAGCATGGGAGAGCTGATGCTAATGACAGATCACCTTAGTATTGTCTGTTCTTGGGTCAGAGTGCTATTGGGAGTCTAAATTCACAATACTCCAGGTGTAATGTTTGATTTACTCCTGACCCTAGACCATAATGTGTTTTATACAACGCTGCTTGTAAAGACCAGAGGTTCTGTTTCACTTGTCTGAGACTTCACGGAGTGCACATGGCATAGGATTTTGTACTCCTGGAAAGGCATTTGGAAATCAGGAAGGTTACCTCAGGGCCTTTCAGTGGTGGTACCCCCAGATATGCAAAGTAAAATCAAAGCAATTCTGAATCCAAGGCAAGTGTGTGAATTTCTCTGCAGGTCGTTGTGTTCTCAGAAATCCATTATAGAGGTCTGATTGCTTTGGTGTCTCAGCAATAAGATGTTGTCATCCTGGTTTTCATGTCTTCCCAACAAAAATGTACGGACAACTTGGGATTAAATGAAACATTTGTTTAGTGGGTGCAGCCAAAGCGAAAAAATTCCCTTCCTTACTGCAGTGAAAACCCTGTGTCTGCAGCTTATAAAAGTGATTTCTGATTCCCTCTTCTATTTTATCACAAAACAGTACAACACACAATCCTTACCCGATCTAAAGTCATGATTAGGCTACTTTTAATAATGTAATGTTGTGTGCTGTTTTAACTTTACTGCTTCTTTCAACAGCAAAGATATGATTGCCATTTTTATACAAGAGCAGTAGGTTACATCACAAGTAATGGTGTAGGAATAATTTCTGGGACTGACTTCTTAGCTGCTGTAACACAACCCATGACAAGTTTAAAACGTGAGGAGTTGGCAAAGGAGGACACCATTCAGAAAAAAGGTGGGGTGGATTCTAGCCCCAGGAGGATTGCCTGAAAAGTTCATCCAAAAGCTTACATCAACATGTGTGTAACTAAGGAGATCCTTGTAAACAAGTCATAAACCAGGAACAGAGGCACACTGAGCAAAAAGATAATCTCAAAGAATAAATACTGAACAGAAAGTGGGACATGGGTACTGTAAAACTCTGATAAAGAGCTGTTGATGTGGGAATACTGTAAGGATCAACATTAATGAAAAGTCTGGGAATAGACTGTCTTTACTCACAATTAATAAAATCAATGAATATTTAAACATCACAGGGATGCTCATAAGTATGAAGTAGAAAGAAGGCAGTAATTGGAACAAGTTTTTCTTTCTCTGATTATGCATTATTTACATGTCAATCTAAAGGACTCTCTTGAACTGTTAGTTCATGTCTGGTTTATGTCATTCTTGAGCAAAATCAGTGGACAACTTCTGAACTGGTGTGAAGTTAGCTTAGAGAAAATGAATTAATTGGGGACAAACCATTTGAGATTACTGAGGATACTGCCTCCTAGTAGACAGGTATTCTGATAGATACACTATGAAAAACAGGGGCACAACAAGACTTTTCCCTTAGTAATGTTAAGGACCTAAGCCAGACAAAAATTATCTTTGATTCTAAACCACAGTCCACATTGTTACAAAATTCACAGACTGGCTAGATTAACCTAAGCTCTTAAATCACATGTAACTGTCATGAAAAGTCCATCCTGACTATGAGCTGTGCATTTAATAAATCAGGCAATGCCCTTTCTCTCCATTTCACAGTGCCTGCACATAGAACAAAACCTGCTGTGCCTTGGGGCAGCAGAAAGCTGCAGCTCTACAGCCCTGTCAGGATGCACCAGCAGCCCTGCTCCTTCCCAGGTGCAGCCAAGGCTGTAAATCTCCTCAGACTGCCTGATGTTGTTCTGCTGCTGATGGCTTTTGCAGATACACAAATGAAAATTATTTGCTGGAGTATCATCTAGAGCTCCACAGACTTCTCTAAATGTCATGTACTTTTTGCTACCAGTGGAGAACTTGGACTTACATGACCTCTAGAGGTGCTTTTCCTCTCCCTGTTTGGTCAGGGCATAATAGATCTCTAATTGCTTCATCAGGACTTATTTATTTAGATTTTTTATGCCATAGTCTGCAATTATTTTGCTTCCATTCTGTTGTGTTTATAACTTAAAAAAATAAAAGTCTTTTTTTGGCACTATAAATGTCCTGATAGCTTTTAAACAGGTACAAGCAACATCTAACCTATTACGTACATCACATCAATCCTATAAAGTAAATAAACCTATTATGTACATCACATGCAATCCTATAAAGCAAATAATGACCTTAAGTTTTTTGTAGTTGGCTTCAAAACTTTGTCCATCAGTAAGAATAATTTCAGTTACAGTCTATTTTATGTTTTACTCTGGTTCAACTCTAAACCATTTAAATAAGAGATCAAAATGTTATAATTCTAGGAGATTTTGCAGAATTTTGTTCCAACTGCTTATCAGGAAAATATCCTTAAATTGTCATCCACTATCTGTGCTCTTGACTACTTAAACAACTGTATATAGGGTGAGAAGAACTGATGACCAAAATAAAAAGAAAATCTCAATGTGTGTAACACAATTACTTGCAAAATACAGACTATACTAGATTTTTAATGATATAATTGAGCCCTGCTCATCCCAATGAATGCAATTTCAGTTTCACTATGTTCTAGGTAACAATGTTAGCATGAACAACAGAGATTTGTTGCATTATGTCTCAGGATATATAACTAAACTATAAAATATAAGAAAACATGAGCCCAGCAGTCTAAATATCTACACTGAGATACATATATTGTATTCTGAACTATGCTGCTCTTATAAAAGACTAGAAAATTCCTATGGATTTCCAAGACAAAAGGAGCAATATGTACATATCAGAGCTGCTATGATACCAGAGACTGAGACTGTTTTTTGTGTACTTATTCTTTCTTGAGTCAATTCCAAAGACTGCAAATTAACTAAAAGAGTTCTGTCATGGCAGAGTGAGAGTCTGACAGGGGTGAGCCTTCATCCTTACGAAAATTGCTACATTAGAAAAGTACATATAAGTGTAATTCACGGGAAAATCAGGGAAGCTTTAGCTCAAGGCAAATATATGTCTCCAATCTGCTGGATAGATGAGTGGAAACCTTTGAAAATAAATTATTTTAAAAGTTTTTATTCTCCAGACATATGCTAAGCTGCCCTTGCCTTACAATGTGATCTATTCGATATTAACCTCAGTCTTACAATATGATCTATTCTTTTTTAACCTCCCCCACTTGAGGATTTAGAGTAGGCTGCCCCCTCCACAGCAATAATATCTATATGTCAGGAGACAGCCATCCCGTGGGGAGATAATTCTGACACAGTGACATAAAGCACACTTCATGTTCAGCGACCCTTCAGGCTGTTGCAGTGTGCTCCCTGCCTCACCTTTCTATAGCTCTCCTCCCTTTTGGCTGCCATGGTCAGTCCCAGCCCTTTGCTGGTACAGCTTGTCAAGGGATTTCCTGCAGTACAGAGGAACAGGTCATCCCGAGGGTCAGGCACAGCCCTGAACGCTCTCATCTGCCGCGATGGAAACCGCAGGGCTGAAATCAGCATTTTCTTAAAACTCCTGTGCAGTCACCTCCTCCTTCTGAAGATGCCAGAAGACATTTAGCAACTAAATTTAATGGATTAAATTTCCAGGCATTGAAACTTCTGCCTGAAAGTGTTTTATCTCCGACACCACTGAGTGACTTGAACCTTGTATGATGCAAATGCTACTCTGGGTGCATGAAGCAGGCATTGCTTTACCTACCTCATCTGAGCCATTCAGTTTAGAATCAGATAGAAGGAGGGAAAGTGCAAAGATGTCTTTAGCCTTGGAGAAAGGACTGGGAATAGGGAGCCTAAATTTCAGTATCTGTGCCAAGTTCTGTCAAAAAACATATGTACAGCTGCACTAGTTCAAATGGGAGGTCCATCTTTAATTTTCCCATTTTCATCAGTACACTTCAGGAGTCTGAGGGGCCAAGTGCAGGATGTAAAGCAAGGGTTTAGGGTTATGTCATTTCCAACCCTTTCAGAATTGTATCCCCTCCCTGCTTTCATCAACTAGAACTGAGTATCTAGGCTTGGCATAGTCCATATATTGGAAGCTGATCCTTGCTTATATTTCCTACATCAGCAACAAGTTTAAGAGAGATGGCGAAGATATTGTTCTTCTCTTAATGCGAACAGTTATTGGCTGGCTTGAGTGTGCAGGAGCCATCCCTCCTCTGACGTGTTCTTGAAATGCTCAGTACAGGCTGTGTTGGAGGTTATAACAACACCTTCACTACCATAAACAGCAGTGAACTGTGTACACAACTTGTACAGACTTTGTTTGCCTGCTGAGTAAACCTAGGACTTCATTCTGGTGAGTTTCAAGTAAGGAAACAATAAAACTGGCATGAAAATGAAATAAACTGAAGAGTACAATGAGTGTTCAATCAGGAGAATTGATCCCACACCCATCCCTGCTGCTCAGTGGATGGGGGATGATGATGGCAGATCATTTTCCCTAGATGTCTCCCTGTACAAATTTCCCCTGTATCCTGCCTCAGAAAAAGAAGAAACCCAGCAGTTCCAGGCCATCTCCTAACTACAGCACCCAGACTAACCCTCTGTGCAGCAGGGATCAAGAGCTCTGGGTAATCCCAGGGCCCCCCAGCTGCAGTGTGCCACGTTCAGCCTGCAGAGAGGGCTCCTCCCTGGCCTGGATGTTGCTGAAGCTGAATGGTGAAGGGTTGAGAAGGTCTTTTATGTTTCATCACCAGTGGGCTGGTGCACTTCTAAACAGCCAACCCCAAGGGTAAGCAGATGCCAGGGAAGAGGAAGCAGTCAGCCAAAAATATGGGATCCTCCCTCCATCATCTTTTTAAATCTTTCAGCTCTTTTCAGTATAAGAATTCCTGATCCTGGTGTGGTTTTTCTGTTTAGTAACCCCCAACAGATGTCTCTTCTAAGCATATGACTAATTTTTTATTGAATCCACAAAAACTTCTTGTGTACACAACATCCTTTGGCAATGAATTTTGCTGAACTACTACCCACTGCCAGGAAACCATCTCCTTTTGTTTCTATTAAATTTCTTAACTTCATGTGTTGTGCCCTCATTTTTTGTGCTGGAAAACATTGAATAACCAAGTCATCATTGTCCTCTCCATGCTATTCACAATTTTATACAACTTTGGTTATTTTATCTCCTTGCCCAGATATTTAATGTTATGCAGTCACTGGTGAAATTTCCTCCATATGTTTATTAGGAACTGGGTTGTCACAACTGTGAATGCTGATACAAGAATCAGTTTGCCAAGAGTCCTGCATTGCTGTTCAATTGCTTTTGTGAATCTCTCATCAAGTGAACTCCTTGATGATCATGTTCCTGCAACTTATGCAGAATTAGGTAATGATTGTGGAGCCTCAGGATTTAATATACTGAAAGAATCTTAATCCCTTTAATTTGCATGCTTGTAATGAAACATCCCATTCTCTAAATCTAGGATTATCAATAGAGAACAAAGCAGCAAGGTGCAGGTGGTCTGTGGCCTTTTCCAGCTTCTTGTGGGATTACTCTGTTCACAGTTATCATCCTGCAGTTGCTCACCTTTTTCCTACTTAAATCAAATGTTACATATAAATGCTAAATATTCTATATTGCTACCCTGGGGATGGTAATAATAGCAATAATTAATGTTTGTTTAACCTCCCTCTTTGAACTTCAGTGTCAAAGAGATCATACAGTCAAAGAACAGCAGAGAGCAAATAACTCTGTGATAGAAATTTCCTAGAACAACCAAAAAGTTAAACACATGAGATAGTTATTTGGATCTGTCTCAGACAAAGTTCAGATAGAAGGGAAGAGAGATGATAAATTACTTTAGTTTTTGAAGATGAGAATGTTGCAGCTCAGTCTGTGAAAAATCAGGCTGACATGAGCTGGTATTTTCAGAGATTTTATCACAGAAAAGTAGAGAACATGAGCTGACATGTCTTATCATGTGTGTACAATACAGGAACTACAGAGCACAAAGTTTAATAATCACAATTCAGAGACCTAAAGTTCAAAAAGAGGATGTGAGACCAACTGAGGTCTCACTCCCCTTAAAAAGTATCACAGCTTAAAAAGAAGCACAACAATTTAGAGACATTATTTGAGAGAGAAGACACAGGGTTTGTTCCTCCTTTATTTTGAAGCGATGAAGATACCTTACAGTTTATATCTGCATTAGTGAATGTGACAAAGCCAAGGCATGTGCCCATGAGCTGTCACACAGTGACTTACACAGCCAAATCTCTGGCAGGAGCAGCAGAACTCTTGGCCCAGGCCAAAGAACACTCCTGAAAGCAATGCCCAGATCTGACTCAGGAGTTAGCACGGGCAAATAGATCATATTGTTGTGGCTACTCTTTTGTGGTGGGGAAGAAGGTTTAGCTGAAATGTCATATGCCAGCTAATCCTGGGATCACTGAATGGTTTGTGGCTTATTTTGCTTACTACTAAATATGCAACCACAAAAGTTGGGAGTAATGCACTTAAGCTCCAGAGAGAGGTAATATTTCAGACAACATACTGCTTGTATTTCTAATATGTTTCCTGTTGCCTAGATCTCCCAATCAACTAGGTTTGCTCAGGGGACTGGCTGGGTTACTTTTCTGAAGCTTAGCATAATCTTTTTCTTTATTCTTACTGTTGCAAAGAAAACCTTGGCACCTAGCACAGCAATCTGGATTCCATTCTGAGAGCAAATCCAAGCTGTTTTTGGATCTAGCCTCACTGTAACACCAAAGAGGAAGAGAAACAGGGAGGATGCCATGGTACAGCAGGGAAAACCAATGGATTAGACAGCATAATATATTTCACTTTACATACCTCTGGTGTTGCCTTTTCTATGCAAGCTCAGGCTTAGGAAAGACACAAAAGCTGAAGCTCAAAAACAAGAAACATCAAAAATAAAGCTATCCTAAATCTCAGTTATGTTTACTCATACTTTGTGAAGAATCGAGGGGAAAAGTCAAAATATATAGGTTTTCCTCTATCCTGGGTGATAAGGGTAAGAAGAGATGTTAAAATGTGAAATGCTTGTACTGTAGCTTTCATCTCAACTGGAATAGTTTTGTGTTTGGTTTAAAAGATACTTGCAAATTCAAATATAAAAAAGACTATCTAGTTTAGACTTCTGTGAGGGAATGGATTTGAGTTTAGCTCTTTCTTTGCCTACTGTGGCAATAGCCTGTATGAGTTTACACTGCCTAAATCTGTGGATACATTTATTGGGGGAGGAGAATAGAAATCTTAAATGCCTCTTCACTCTACTGAACTCATTAGCTCTTCTGAGTTTTTTCTTTCTGGATTTAATAGAATCTGGTTACTTGAAACGCCTCTGGTAATGAATAAACTTCACTAAAGTTAAGATAATTATCTGTTTGACCATTGAGTTGATTGTATGGTGAAATATTATGGTTCAAATTCAAAAAAACTATTTAACCATCTGCATTTGACCAACAGAAAAAAATGGAGCCCCTTTAATTATGAGACTAAACATAATTTATTTAGGAGTTTCAGCACTAAGGATACTGTATGTTGTTTTAGAGATGAAGAAAGAAAGTTCTTCTACCATTACATACCTTTTTTTGTTCAATGAAATTCAGATAGCAAACAGCTTGAATGTATCATGACCAATAATGACAGATAGTAAGCACTGTGAATCAGTTTATATTAAAAGAAAAATTGTGACTGTAAATTTAGGTCTGTTTCACTGAGGGACACACAAAAACAGGACAAAAGGCAACAATTAGCTTTCTGAATTTCACGGTTTTGCACTTCAAGCCAAAAAAATATTGGACAAAGGATATTCAGGAAACCAACAGTTGAACTTACAGCCCTCCTGTCTTGTGCAATCAAATGGGAAGAACTCGACATCTACAATAGAAATGAGATTACTCATGACTCTGTGGATGAACAAGGCAACAGCTTCTTTCAGAGAAGGAAGGAAAGAGAAAAGATGGGAAGATTTCAGTTTTTTTGAGCCAAACACTTTTTTGCTCTTCTCTTTAGATGAAGGAAAATGTATTCTAAATATCATCCAGTACCAATATTTTATTTATAGAGTCCTCTCTAATTTCTACAATGATCTAAAGAACTCGACTGGAGGGTTTGCTGTATGATCCAAGTTACCTTTTCTAACAGAATAGAGAGTTTGTGACCATTAACCAATTGATTCACAGAGGAGGCCCTTCTGGAGATCTGGGAAGGCTCAGGGGCATTGCTCCAGCCAGAGAGAACTGGATGATTGATGCCTGAGTTTTGAAAAAAAATCAAGTATAATGAAGAACTGAACCTGACTTTGGTGTACTGTTAGTCCTTTCTAGAGTACAGGGAGAAGTCATCAGTCTGTACACCCCCATTGAGATCTGAGTCTTAGAAACCAAATTTTTGGCTGCAAAGCAGAAATCTGGAGGAATTCTCATCTCTGAAATTCAATACATGAGCACACTTCAGCAAGTTCTGCATCCTATTACACATTGCTTGTTTTAATTAATATATGTCCTATTTGAAGTGAGTAGAAGAAATATTCTGACAGTTTTATTGTGTTTGGGATTATGTCAAGGATTTAACATAAGAAAGGCCAAGTGCTACTGACTGTACATTTCCTTTTCAGATAATTTAACTGGCAAATTTGTCTTGACATATTATCTTTTGGAAAGGCTCCCTGTTACCTATGCCAGGTGTAAGAACTGTGTAAAGAGCACTACTAATCCAACACTACCTGAAGTGCATCACTACAGCAAAATCTGGATGCAAGATAATAAATTAATGCATGAAAATGATACAGTTTAGCCAGAAAATTCCTCTCATGTTTCCCAAAATCTGGATAGGGTGACTACATCAGAGGTTTTAATTATAAGTCAGTGGAAATTGTGTTATTTCATCTTTATGTGTTTTTTACAGATCAACATGATATTCCAAGGGCCTATGATTACTTTTACCATGGTGGTTCTTCCTTGGTGGGATACTCTAAGTTTATGTTTTGCCGTTGGATTTGGCATGATACTTTAGTTTAAGCAGTCTAGTCAGAGCTACTATTTCAAATTTTCTGTGGTCTTTGCAGACATTTATATATTTATATATTTATATATTTATATATTTATATATTTATTTATTGTACCTTACAGTAGGACAAGTATGTAAAAACATTAAGCCCACATGTATTTTATTTTTTTTGTTACTGCTGGATGTTTTATACATATTTCCAGTCACAGTGAAAATGAAAACGTGGGTTAACGATGATACTATTGTTATAAAAATGGGGAAGCTCAGACTTGCTCAGGTAACAGAATTTGGAGCATCTCCAGCTGCCTTTAACTCTGGTTCTTGGGATGCTCCTGCTATAAAAGTATTTGCTTGTATTGGTCACACTACATAAGGACACAGTTTTACCAGATTTCATCTCAACACTTTGTTTAAGTTAATTGGCAAAAGTTAGTAGAGTAGTATTGGCACGTTTAGAGACATTTATCCCACCAATGCTGAAATGTGAAAAACTGCTGTGTAGAGATGAACAACTCCTTCCATTTACTTTGGGGTGACTGTTAATGAAAAGCACACAAAGAACTTCTAAATTTTTAGCAGATAATATTGGATAACAGATAATATTGGAAGCCTGCAGTTCTTAAAAGGGAGGGTTTTAAAAAAAAATTAGGATAGTTGAGCTTACATGGCCCAGCAACTTTATATAGAGCTTTGTGCATGTTTAATAAGCAATTACACCTGCAAATGTACAAATTAGTATTTTTGCTAATAGGAAAACCATATTTTAACTTCTACATAAAATAATTGGCAGGTTTGAGCGCTTTATCTACATTTGGATTTGTTTTCTGAAAGTTCAGTCGGGCTGTTGTGCTGGACTGATGCAATTTGGTGTAAATACATTGAATCTAAACCTGACCTAAACACTGAGGGCTTGGTTCATTTGAAGTCTGCCACCTATCAGACAGCAGAAAAGACAGAAGCCAGAAAAATGCTGATCAGCAGAGATTCAAAACAAACTAAGAAAGCCCTAAGGGTTTCCAAAAGCAGTGGTTCAGCCCTTCATTCAGCTGCCAGTCTCTCATCTACTTTGCTTTACCTTGGCTTTATGTTAAGCTCCTTCACTCCTCTTTAATGTCACACAGAGACCTGCTTCACTCTCCTGATTGTTAAGATTTCCCTAAGCACAGCCCTTGGGGGTTGGGAGAATCTGTTGAGAGCTTAATTGTAAGGCAGAATTACAAGGCATCTCACCATTATGTTGTAGACTCAACATTGTAACTTCATAAGGTTAATGAAATCTTTGAAGCAAAAACAAAAAAGAAATACAAATTCCTGTTTCTGTGCTGCTTTGAAGGAACTTCAGAAAAGATGTATGTAAGAAAAGGAAAAGTCAACAGCCCTGTTTTAAAGAGGTAAGGCTTAACTTCTGAACAAAGCCACAGTGTTCCCAATGAGCACTGAGTTATGCCAAGGTTTGTGTCCAGCCTTTGTGAGCAAATCCCCCTCATCTGCACTTCCATAAAATCAGTCACAGGGGACACCTGAAGTTTCTGGCAGATGTCAACTGCAAAATGGAGCCTTTGACAGGCAGACTTGTGAAGTGGTCGAGAGTATGTTTAAACATGCCTTCTAAGCCTGAAAATTTACAGGGTGAAGACAATCTTGTAAGAGGGAGCTAGAGAAGGACAGAGGAAATGCACCATGAAATCTTTACTAGAAATTGACTTGTTTGATGTCCTAATTTATTTAGAAATTAAAACTAATATGAGGATAATCACAGGAAAATAATCTACTTTTATATCATGAAAAATCCCTGCCTGTTCTGGCACATTTCATAAGGTTCAGATTTGTTTCCTATACAAAAACAGGTGTAAGTGCTCCTGTTAACACATTCACCCATAAGTTCTGATGTGAATATTCCTTTTTTTTGCTCTTTTCCTCCCACACTTGATGCTTCTCTCGCACTTCCTTCCTATGAACTATTGCTTTTCCATTGCTGAGTTTCTCTCAATGAACTTCTGTTTGTTGTTTTTCTAAAGTCTCATCTTTCAAACCTCTCTGTAAAAATGATGAGCTATTGATGGACAGAGCAAAGGACAATGCACTAGAAGGAATCTTTTAAAGGAAACTCTTTCCTTTTGATGTAATTCTATATGCTGAAAATTATGAAATTAAAATTATTTTCAAATACAAATATACAAAATCACAGCATCAGCTCTATATTTAGACAAAACCTAGACCTGGATCTGGTAGAGCATGGATTTGCCCATGAGAACCAATACTAAAATGTGAGCCACATAAGGAGGAAGGACTACCTCTGGAGCAAGGAAAAAGTGTGGTTTTCTCTCATCAGAGACTGGAGATGTTGGCTGTAATCCTCTTCATATTAGACAGAAAGTAAGGAGCAGCAAGGAGCCACTGACTCGTGTGCCTTCCTGAAGGATGAGAGAAATTCAGGCTTAAATGTCCGCCCTGTCCATTGCAAAAGAAGAATCTGAATCTGGTTGTTGCAAAGGAGTGTTTGCTCTTGCCACTGGCATCTTGGTAGCTTGGATCCAAGCATGTCTGTTTCTGGTTTTGACCAAAAATTGTGCACTGCATATGAGATTTTCCTAATGAAGATTTTATCAAAACCAGCATGGTCCTTTGAAAATCATTAATGAATTGGAATTTCCTGATGAAAACATTCCACCAAAAAATTCCTGAACTAACTCTACTCTTCATTTCAGCTAGATTTGGATCCGGTCCTCAATTACTAGAAAATGCTTCCTTCCTCAGCGGAGCTGACTAGCAGAAATTCTTTAAAAGAATGAAGACAGACAAGTCATTAGCTTTTTTTTTTCACAGCAAAGTCTGAAGTGAATAGAAACAAAAATCCTGTGCAGGCAGGTGAGGCTAGAAATATGTCTGTTATATTGAATAAACATACCAGGAATCAAACATGATTTTGAGATAGCTTAAAAAATAACAAAGCAGGCTTGTGAATAAGGACTGTACAAATATTTTTTGAATGAATAAGACTCACTTGAAAAGTTCAATCATTGATTTCATTTTACACTTCAGATCATTTGCAGTCCTGTTTCTTTTTAAAGTAGGACTGATGTCATTTAAGAAACACAGAGGCTGAAAATATTTGCAAACCTTAATTTTCACAGTATCACTTCAGGAAATAAAGACATCTCAAGTTCATTAGATGTTTTAAAATCTTTTGAATAAAACAACAAAGCCCTAAGTGATAAAAATTTTATTCTGAGAAGTCATTGGGTACATAAAAGTTATTCTCTTCTCTTTTGAAGTATATGGGGCAAATCTAAATTAGATACCTGTTAATGCATAACTGCGTTTAATTTTTGACTGTTCTGCTGTTAAATATGAACGTAAAATCCAGAGGATCTTTTTCTATACTGCAGATGAACAGCCCTCAGAGAGTGATGCAAACCTTAGAAGAAGGAATGGAGGTAATTCTAAACTAAGCACACAGAAAATGTAAGCACTGGATTTTCTGAGTCCATTTGTGTGGCTCCTTCTTCCTCTCAGAAAACATTGCTGAAGCCACAGAAAGAGACAAAGTCAATGTAGTCTGATTTGGGAAGTTTACAGGTACTTTTAATGCATTCCTTGCAAGTTCTGAATAGGCCCATTGTTCCTAAACACAAATTTGGTGGTAGCAGTGCCAACATCCCTGTTTTATATCACGTGCATCATATACTGATCACAGCTCACCCGAGAAGTGTTCTGACAATGGTGGAATTGGGCACCCATGCTGGAATCCTCCACACTAGCTCTACCCATCTGCAAGGTGTTTGTGCACCACAGAGAAGCTCCTGCTCACCCGAGGAGAGAGCACAAGGTGTTCTGGGGTGCAGTTCATCCCATCAGCATGACGTGGGCCGACCGCCGGGAGATAACTTCTCCCTGCCACTGGCAACGAGCTCAGGTAGGGCTGCCTACACACTGCATTTCTACAGGAGCTTGGAGGAATGCCACAGCTGCAGCCCACTGAAGTCTTGTGCTTGGTACCACATAAGATCTAAAGCCTATTTTTTTTTGTTGCTTTTTTTTATCTCATTAGTCAAAGAAACCAATGAGGCTTTCCCAGCTACACATGATAATTCTGTGCCAGCTTCGTGCTGTTTGATGAGAATTGAGTGTTGCATCACTTCTCTGTAAGTCAAGCAGGGTTTTTGTGAAAGGTAACACATTTTTCCACAGAAAAGAAGGGAACAGTGCATTCCAATGGCTTTAGATAATCTAGTTGAAAAATTGATGGGGTGGGTGAGGATTGTATCTAACACACATATCCAAATGGTATGTTAAAAGTATTTTTAGGAATATCTGGGCTTATTTGTTTTCTGAACATAGAAAAGTGGTGTTAGTTTTTATGGGCAAAGCTCTATATAAGACTACTTATCTTGTGTGTGATGTGAATTGGCAGAATTAATTCCATATTTCATTTAAAAAAATCTTAATTATTTTAAATCAGTAAAAGTAGTATAAACTACACTTTCCAGTCCAAGAACACCTGCAGACAGAAGGCACTTTGGGAGGGTTAATTTAGTAGCTAGTTTAAAATAAAATTCCAGAGTTTTTTAAGACCAAATTTAGCAATTCTCTGGGTAGTGGTGTTTGTTTTTCTTTTAACAACAACAATAACAGTATTTTGATTGCACGAGTCTTGGCATATTGGTATATTCCAGAGAACTAGAAAAAATTAATGTTGTGCCAATATTTTAAGTGAGTAGGTGGGATAATCTGGTAATAATATTCCTGACAACTTGACATTGACACAGGGCAAAATAATAGCATAGTTGATATAGGGCTTTACTACTCAAAATCCAAAGTAGGGTATATGCCATTAAAGTCAGTCAGTGTGGGTTTGTGAAAACAATTCTTGTCAAAGTATCTTTCAGTGAGATTACACATTCCTGCAATATACATTGTATAAGGTATTTGGCTGTTATCACACAACATTCTCTGAAAAAAGCACATTATAAAATCAACATATGACATATTATGAGGATTGAAACCTTGCTAGTGGTTCAATCTCCACATCCTCAGTGAGGGTTTATCATGTGGGTGTGTTTCTAGATATTTTTTTTATGGTTCAAACTAAATTACCATCCAATATTTTTATCAACAGTCTTGAAAACACCCGGTTCCTAAATACTTTCACACAGTAAATCATATGAACATGAAGAGTAATGAATAGAACTGATTAACACAGTCTTTATCACCAACAATAAAAATGTATGTACCCAATAATAAAACTTCAGGCAATGAACTTTAAATATTTGAATATTTCCTGGGCTGCAGTGACCATGAAAATGGAGAGTTGGCTGTGGATATATAGATAATCATGATCTCAATCTGATTCATGCCTACCAAAAAAGAGTACAATGAAAACCAAGGAAAGTGAGTGGAAAGCTTGCATTACCTCTCTATTTGTCATGCTTATTGCTCTGGGGTTATTGTGTCTTGTTAGAGTGTCTGTGCTCTAAGACAAAAGCTTAAGCGACTAGAAATTGTTCAGAAAAAAAGTCAGAAATGTAATTGAAAGTTGAAATATGAGAAATATGACTGAGAATGACAATTTAACTGCTAAATGGACTTGCCTTGTCTGAGGAAACAAAAATTGTCTGCAGACTGAAACACAGAAAAAGCATATAAATGTGATTATAATTTTACGGTTATTATTTGTGTGCTGTGGTTTGGATTTGTTGGGTTTTTTTGTTTGATTGGTTTTGATTGTTTGTTTTTGTTTTTGTTTATTTGTTTGGTTTTTTTTAATTTTGTCTTTTAATCTAGCAAACAAAGTTATGTACAGATAAGTGGATACTGAGGGAACACAGGCTCCATGAAGAAAAATTTTACCATGTAAGAGTGAGAGAAATTATCTAGATACAGTCTATCTAAAATAATAATAATCTTCTCCACCAGTAAAATACACTTAATTAATGATATGTGCTTATGTAATGACATGATTTGTTGGGATAAAGGGTTTAATATCTATAATGTTATCCCTGCATGCTCTTGCTTGTTTTAGAAGGTCTTTCACTGGAGACAAACATATGCTGCACCAGATTTCAATGTATCTGTGAAGAATAACAACATCCTGGTGTATGGCCATGTTTTATTTGCTAAGTGTACGGTTAAATTGAATTCTGGTGAAATATCTAAGTGGTGTTCCAAAGACCCATAAAACTACACTGTGTTGTGTCAGGGGAGGTTTAGGTTGGATATCAGGGAAAGGTTCTTCACCCAGAGGGTGGTTGGGCACTGGGACAGGCACCCCAGGGAAGTGGTCACAGCACTGAGCCTGACAGAGCTCAAGGAGCATTTTGACAATGCTCTCAGGCACAGGGTGTGACTCTTGGGGTGTCCTGTGCAGGGCTAAGAGTCAGACTTGATGATTCTTGTGGGGCCCTTCACACTCAAAATATTCGGTGATTCTATGATACATTGCATGAAAAGAATGTTTGCAAAAATGCACATTACAATTGATAGAGGTTTGGGGGCTATACTGAATGCAAGACTGGGCTTGTGCTAATGCATTTAATTCTTTCACAAAAGCAGTAATAAATTACAAGTCGTTGAAAGGTACCCTTATAATTCTTGCTCTGTGAAAGTTAGGAATGCTTCAAATTGGAAACATGTAAAAAAAATTCAAAAGCTGTTTGCTCTGATCAGCAGAGCATGTTGTCAGTCCCTGACCACTGGCATGGAAAGGAAATAAATGGGTAAATACCAGAAAGGTAGCAGAGCTTTGGGGAGAAAAACAACCAACCAACCAAACCCCACCACAGAATAAATGAACAGTCATTAATACTGAAGCTCATTAATATTTTTTCTGTTGTCGGTGTTGCTATATCCCTCATCTCTGACACGCAGGGCTACACATGTAATTACAGAAATGAGCAGTAGATTAGGGAAAATACAAAATCAGAGAATTGACCTGACAAGACAATGACCCACACCTTGCTCTGGGAAGCCCAGACACATTACAGGAAGGCAGAGAAATCTTTAGAGCAGCCCAGGAAAAAAAATCTTGTGCCAGCTAGGGAAGAGGTAAGGTTAGAATACCCAAATACATTGATTCACAGCATCTCCCCAGCACCATTTTTCAGGAGAGTCATCCAGGTTTTAAAGTTGACTTCCCCTGTGTGAACATCCAGTGTGCTGATGGCACCAATTTGTGTTCCTGCTTTACTCCAGGAGAGATTGGATTTGCTGTTTTCTTGTTCCCAGATGGTGCAAACTGTAAGCTTTATTCCCAGTAGGCAAATAGGAGCTGTCACCTGCAGTGCAAACATCAGTGTAAAGAACCCCTGGTGTGCAGCATTCAACACAAACCAGATACTGTCAAGATCATCTTTGTACAGACAAGCAGGAAGGAAAAGCAAACACTCTGCTTATACTCATTTACACGTTATGTTGCCATAAGCTTTCTCCAAATATTATGTAGATGGAAAAGTAGACCTCATGCTGCTGTAAATCAGTAGCTGTGCTGTGGTGGCAGGAGAAAACAGTTAAGGGATTCAGTTTTCTTCCAAGAAAAATCATACTTTTCAATTCCATCTGAATCAGGGCCAAAGGAATATTCCTTATCTGGCTGCAGTAAGCGTTCTTTCAAGCAGGGATATATGACCATCACACTCTGCACTGCCAGGATGTGGAGAGGGGATTAATCCTTGGGATATGGGTGCCTCTTAGACCAAGAGACCCTGAGGGATTTAGGCACCCAGCCCCCCTACATTTCAAAGAGGACTGGGTTCTTGCAGCCTCACAACCTAGGAGTTCCCTCAAGTTCCTCTTCATAAACAGCAGTTCATATTTTTATTAAGGAAACCACAGATGAACTTTGTGCCTGGGAATACTACCACACACATCCTGAGCTGGAAATTACTGAGTAGAAATTAGGGTTTTTAAATTTATGCATAACTGCAAAATTGCTGCTTCACAACAACATCACTGTCTTAATGTCTACGGTTATTTTTCTTGCACTGGAAAAATAATAAGAAAGAATAATCAGACAAAAGACTTGACTTGGATGCACCAAACAAAACCTTAACATGCAAAGCATGACAGCACAATTCAACAGAGAGAGAGCTGTGATTTAGGGCAGGGCAGGATTTAGAACTCATTTTCTTTGTTTCACATTGACTCCCAAAATTAAGAGGTAGATAAAATGGCTCCTTTGTCTCCAGTGCATTCTCTCATGAAGTCAAGTCTGCTCACTGTCCACTGTCACATTGCTCAATGTTTCAGGGAATCTGCCTTTTGAACAGGACAGATTGAATCCTAAACAAGCAGTGATAAAATCTACAGCTAGAATTTTATGCAGCATTTCACATGACCCCAGACTGTAGAATGTCCTGTCCACCACTCTTCATATACAACCATTTCTCCCAAGTGAACCACAGCATCCCTTTACCCTGTGTGTTATTTCTCAGCTTGTCTGCAGTCAGCTTTCAGTTCTGTGTAGTCTGCCTGGGTGGGTGCTGGATTAACCATGGCCTGGATGTAGAGAGAGAGCCTGTCTCAATGTAAAGCCAGATTAGGTCAAATAAGCTTTATTGCTTCATGGAAAACTTCTCCATAGTAACTATTCTGCTCCAGAAACTGCTGACCAGCCTCAGTACACAAGTGAATGACTTGTTCTGAGTTGGAGTTAAAAAGCCCTATAAAGCACAAACTGGACATGTGAAGAAACCTCAGTTCTCCCAAAACATATTAAGGACAGTGCAGAAGCTTCTTGGCTCTGGAAGGAGTCACCCAATGATACTGCCAGCATTAAGATGAGTATAAATAAGCCCAACTTTACTCCAGCAACTCTTTCCAAACCATGCAGATGTCTGCACTTGATTTCCCACATTTCAGCTATGTCTTCCTCTGGATTTATGACTGATATGTTCTTTCAAATTATATTATCCCAACTTTCTATTATCTAGACATTGTGGCCTCCCATTAGTAGTAGATATTTCATTGTTTCAGAAAGCTTTTTCTGGTTTATTTAACATAAGGGCAACGGATTCTCCCAATGCCTGTTCAGAGCTATCTTTTCTTTGCAGGGACTTGAGTCCACATGTTTAATGGGATCCTAGTTGGAAAATATAAAAGCATTTTGGTACTGATATTTTATAGCTTTTCCTATGAAAGATCACCCACTTCGCACAGCCTAATTTTGTATGAAGGAGAAGAAAGAGAGAACAATAGAGAAAGTCTGAGAAGAACATGCCCAGGAGTCTGCAGCACACAGGTAAAACAAGACCAAAACTCTGACTCCAGGCTCTGCTCCAATGCATATTTAATCACTTTATGTAAAATATGAAAGCCAGCACAAGAAGGATTTAGAGGGCTTCCAGCCCAGAAAATTCCGGCACTTTTCTGGAATGTGGTAAAGATGAGGCAGTGAAGTTCTTTGAAGTCAAGCAGGGTGTGCATCAATGCAAGGCTCCTGAGGAAAAGCAGAGCTCCTCTCCCTTACCCATATCAAGAGTGGAGGTAGGAGAGAGGAGAAAGAAGCTGAGTGTGCTCTGAGGAGAAACCTCACTGCACCCAGAGAACAAGGTAAGTGTGTTCCACTGCCTCTCTTGAGAGTCATGACCAGACCTCAATTAGAGGCAAAATCCTTATACTCCAGGCACTGAATACATGTGCTCAGCAAAAATCTTTAGGGACTCTAAAGACTTTAGCTGTGGACACTGAAGTACCAAGATGTAACACAAGTGTTTAGTATCCAGATAGCAGTTTGGTCATTTGAAGGAAACAGCCTTCCATACACTCACTGTGGACAGGTAATACTAACAACCAAAATACTAACAACCAAAATACTAACAAAACAAAGGGTCAAATATGCTTCCTTCTGTTTGGGGCATATTCAGGTAATTTAACTGCCACATAACTTCTATTTATTCCCCTAAATGGATCTGCTGAAAGTCTTTATGCTGATTAATTTGTAGACTGAGGAAGGCCTCTCTAAAAAACTTTGTCATAGGAGGACAGGAAGATATAAGTAGAGCAATCAAGGCAAATACTTTTTTTTGCCAAAGCTGGACTTCTTAAATCATATTTTGGGCTTAAGAAAAGTACCTCTACATTTTTATTCTGAGTGTCTCTGATCTTCTTCGTGGTTGAAACACACAAGATGAATTAATTAGTGTGTTCTGCAAAGTTTTCCCTAAATAAGACAAGGAGAATCATGGCCTTGAACTGTTAAATTGAAAACACATGCATTGATGATAAGACTGATGATTAAAAAAATATAAACAGCAAGCAAGTCCTCCTGCCATCTTGGGAGTACAGAGTCTTCTGCAACACAAAAGCATCAGCAAGTACTTTAATTTTTCACCACCAAGCATAACGTCGTATTTTACCCATACTGATTTGAATCCTGAACTTGAAAATGCATTTGTGTTTTTCATGGGCTTCCTTAACACCACTAAGGGTAACTCATCTTTAGCACCAGATGAAGATATAACCTTGCCAAAGTCCAGGTGGAAAACAATTTGGCTTTTTACCCAAGCATTGTAAGAGGCCAACACATAGCTCTGAGAATGGAAAGATGCCAGATGGAGGCCAAAGTTTTAAGCTGTTAAACTGAACCTATTTAGCCACTCTTTCTTCTGCCACATATCTTGTAGCCTAAGATAATCATCCTGCCATTTCACTTATTTAGCCAAATTCCAGCATGCAAGCATAAAAAATGAAACCTTATGTATTACTAAATATAGCAGAAGTCCCATCTACAGTTTTAAGTAGCTACATTTCAATCTAAGCTCTTCAGACAACATCAGGTACATCTCAGCAAGCTGGAATTTATAGGTTTAACTTTGCTTTCCATTTCATTAACAATTCAGTTATTTTTCCTTAAAAACAGTTCAGTGCATGTTTCCACTGCTTTGTATAATCACAGGACTCTCGTAAACAGTTGCTAGACTGAATTCTAAGGCTGGAGCTGTACAATGTAGAGAAAACGTAGAGAAATCAGGAATTCCGCATTTTATGGTGTCTATACATGAATATATGTGTGTGTGTATTTATGCACATATACAGGCATGAACAATAAAAGCTGCTCAAAGGGAATAGGATTCTGAAACTGTAGAAGTTGTCCTCAATCAGTTCTACCTAAGACCAAACAGTGGTTCCTATATACTCATTTCTACATGTGGAATAAACTATGTGAAGTGAAAGGTGACATATGGCTATTGACACCTCTTTATAAAGAGAATGTACACAGAAAACTATTTCTATCAACTAACTATTTCCACATCTAGGAAAATCTTGATCCAACTGTAAAAAGTTATCTGAAGGAACGTGATGGATGGACTATTTAAAACTGCACTGTAAAACTTCTGAAGGATTTACTTAAAAGTAACAGTGGAAAAGGATCGGTTTCTTTTTACTTATTTTCAGGCAGCCATCTTAGGCGTGTGGTCCTGTTGGGATCTTTGTCCAGACCTGAGCCTTGAAACAGCTCACCCAAGATTTGTACTAAGCCTCCAGGCATTTCTCTCTCATGTACTGGAGAAACCCAGGGCTGCTCACACTGCACCAGCTGCTAAGCACCAAAATCTGGCTGCACTGAATTTAGCCTTAGGAAACTTTAGAAGTCATTTTCACTTCAGCTATAAATCCAGTCTTTGGATTGAGTCAATTAAGGATTTGATGTTCAGCACGTCCAAATGAAGTACCGAGCACTGGTGGCTTGCCAGTAATAACCCAATATATTGCAAGATAATAAAGTATCTTGTGAATACCAGAAAGCTCAATTATATAAAAAGCCTTCAGCTTAAGCAAGGCTATTTCCTTGATTTCTGTCTCTATTTAATTTTCAGGCTGTGACAGTAACTACTTCATCATGTGCTGGTTGATTTCCTAAGAGCATCAATGTACACAGTAAGTCAGACACAGCCATTTTAAAGATGCAAACAGGGAGGTAGAATCACCCTATGCCAGGCTGTCCTGGAAATGTATATAAAATAGGGTTTAATCATCATCATGATATAAGTTGAGGGATTTATTAATTTAGCTAGGCTTTATTAACTTAACCCTTGGTCTCTTAATTTTGAAATTTAATAACTACTCTAGAACTGTACATGGGAGTTTTAATAATTTTCCTGTTAATAAGCAAGATAATTTCAAATTAAAGTGCATTATTGCATTTCTTTTAGGTAATTCATTTTAGTGCAGTTATATGGAGTTCCAACAGAAAAAAAAAAGGAAAAAAGTGCCCTCAAAAGATAGAAAAAAAAGTTTCAAATTTGATATTTCTTTCAAGTTTTAGTCCCATGTAAACTTGGACTCACCTATTAAGAACTCACTGAATTTCAAAATACATTTCTGTGACCAATCACCCAGCGGGATTTCAAAATCAAATGTATAAGTGTATAAAAATAATATAATTTTTCATTATTCTGTTGAATGCCTTCAAAATCCATACCTGAGCTCTCAAGGAATCAATCCTTAAAGTAAAAGCATCTGCCTGTGTATTTCTCATACACTTCTGTTGCTTCTTGATCCCCTGAAATGGGGGGAACTGAAATGAATTAAAGCACCCAAGTCCTTTCAGTGCGCTCAGTGACAGTCTTACATTCTTCTACCTTTTCTCACAGCTGAGCCTGACTCTTCATTTTGCTTCTGATCATTCCACTCCCAGGTCACTGAGATTTGATCCCCCCAAAATGCAAAAGATGATGGCTGTAGTGGGGTACCACACAGGTGTGTTTATAAATGAAAATTATTTTGAGTACCCAAAGAAGTTATCCCAGTGCAATGCTCCAAAAGGTTTCTACTTTATATTTACTTTCTTTTCTCTAATTCTTATGCAATCACCTATAACAGTGAGCTGGATGGACAGTACAAAGCTGTTAGGCATCAGCACAAGCACTGTTACAATTTAGAAGTTTGTTATAATAGTGGGCTGTGGTGCTGCATAACTAAAATAACCACAATATTTTAGAGCAGACCATGAAGCACATTTCCCATCAGGAAAGAGCTCTTAGCTTGACAAATCACTACAAAAGCCATATAAAGGAACCCCATTCAGAGTTAATTTCAATGTTTTTATAAAAATCCAGATTTCCTATCCACAGACAGAAATCCTTTCACTCACAGATAGTAAGAGAGTAAGAACGAGCCTAAAATGACTTTTAGGGTTTGGAGAGAGAAAAGCAGATTGCTGCTGCCTTCACTGGCTCTGAAACCTAAATCATGGTTTTGTGCACATTCAGGACATGGCAAGCAAAGAAAAGGACTGGAGCAGTTAATTAGTGAAAGCATCTCATGCCTTCCCACAGTTCCTAAACCACAACAACAAGTTCTACCCAAATTTGACAAAAAGTTGAGCAAAAGCTAAATTTACTACAACACATGGAACCTTAACACTAGGGCTCTACAAAGATGGTTCTTTATAATGCCAGTAAAAACAGTGACCTTTCAGAATAGATCTGCTTTACAGGCACCACAGTGAGAGCAACATGACTAAAATAACCGTCACAGACCTTTGCAAATGTTTACTTTTACGTATATGAAACTCAGGTTGCAGTGATTTGCTCTGCTTCTTGAAGATAATTTGCAGCATGCTGTGCTCTGACCAGCACATCTGTTGGTATTAGTAACTAGTTATTAGCAAAATGTGGCACCATGACAGGGATCTAGGATGTCTTGGAATGGTCTTTATCCAAGTCCAAGCAGTCCAATGTTCTGCTGGTAAAATGAGAGGGAAAGAAAACAACAATAAAAAAAGTAAAAATAAATTAGCACTTTGAGATGTAATATAATGGGCAGAAGATTTCAGAAAAGAAATAAAGCAGCTATTTTTATACATTTTAACAGGGGAAGACACTTCAGTTTTGTTGTTGGCAATTTTATTTTCCATTTGGTTTTGAATACATGTAAATAAGACCATGGCTCAGAACAAAGAGATTGGGTAGAGCAGAGAAAACAGGATAATGTGTAAGCCCCTCTTTGATGTCGAGCGGTTCACTCAACAGGCAGTTCAGTTTGTCCAGGATCCAACTTTAACAGCAGCTTGATCAAATTCACATGTAGTGAACCTGTCCCCTGGGTGTATTACTGACTGCTGAGGGATTGATCAGGAAAGCAAACTTCTTACCTGTTTTGTCACCAACATTCTCTTGTGTATCTGCTCCACTGTTTTTTAACACCAGAGTGTGTAACTGCCTCTAGAACAGAAAGAAGTGCAGTTAAACCAGTGTTCTTTACATTTTTTTATTAGGCTTCTGCTTTCAAAAACAGAAACATTGGAAATTTGCCAATCAGATGCAAAGCAAGCTTAGAGAAACCAAATAATACCTACGGCTGTAGTAGTATGATCTAAATATTTTCCATAGTTCACAATCTACAGCTGTTGGCAAATAGTGAATATCACATATAAATACCCTTTATAAGAGATGTATCTTTATTTAAAACTTCATTCTTATATAAATAAAGTATTTCAGGAAAGTAATGTCAAATTGTTAACAATGATATGAAGCAGTCTCCATGTGTCATTTATTCCTATTTCCATACAAAAAAATGTTGAAAGAGCTTAAACATTCTTGGCTTCTAAAGAAGAAACCATATTGGATCTTTCAGCTGTTTCCTTTGGGAGGACATTAAAGTCAACCCTGAAACATCAACAGGACATCTAAGGAAAAGGAATAGTAAGAGAGAAATCACAAAAAGAAATTATGATAGTTGTGGGGGTCTTGCAAGTTAGATAAACATTTAATGATTTAGCTGCCTTAAAGACATTAGCCTTGCTGTTGCCTGTAACAGTATTACACTGCAGTCATCCTTTGTACAAATGATATCAGGCTATCTATTTTACTCTCTCCCAATTAAAAAGTTCATGTTTCTTTTCCACCATGACTTGCTGATAACAAGAAAAAGGAAATATTGAAAACAGCTTTTGAAGGTAACTTCAAAGTTTTCTTTTTGGCTGATAACACAAGATTTTTCTCTCACCAGTTCACCCAACCCCACCCTTCTTGTCAGCTCTTAAACATATTTTTCAACTATTCTTCTACTCATTGTTCATTAAATTTTCTCCATTTCCTCTGCTAGAACTCCTCTTGCTTTTAACCAGAGACCCTTCATCCATTTTATAACTTTTTCAAAAATCTGTTTTTCTGTCCATTAGTCCTAACCATGGTCATGGTCCTTCTACTCATCAAACGGCTCATTTTAGAAAACAAAAACACCCCATTTCCATGAACTGGAGATTACCTAGGGAAAACATGACCCTGTAAAAAAGAGAAAATTATGTATTTTTCATAACATCTTTCATCTGTGAAAGAATGTCAAGCTTTTTTTATGGTTGGCTCAGCAATAGAAAAGACACTAGGTAACTATTATTATTGTTATTAGTATTATACTGGGCAGATATGTTTACATTATTTCTTTTTCTTTTTTCTTTTTAAAAAGCAATCTTTAATTGCTGTGGCAAATTGACTCTAATGTTCAACAGAAGTGTTAAGTGGATTGTTTTGCTCACAGAAAAGGAAAGGTTGTACAGAAGCGGGTGGAACGGAGTAAGAAACCACAAAGAGACGGGAAGCAGTTCTCCAGCAGAGGGAGAGGCAGGTCATACCAGACTTGGGAGGGCCAAACATCAGCAACAGCTGGCATATGAAGCCTCCAGACCCAATGATAAATTTTTGGGATAATCAATGTCGGCAGAGAAGCCATAAGTGCTTTCCAGAAGTCTATCTCAGCATCTTAGCTAAGCCCTGAGCCAGAGGATGAGCTTTAGTGAGAATTCCTCTGGGGAAAATGCAACAGGTTAGAAAGATCACTCTTGTTTTGGTTGCTCTCTGGAGGAACATGCCTTTATTTTCCAGAATATTTCAAGACAAATTTTCTAATGCCTTGGACAAGAACCACAATGATCCAGGAGCATCAGCCTGACTGGCCCCAAACTGTACCTCAGATATCTTTTCATTTTTTTGTGGACTAGTGGAAATCTAATAAATTTCAGACATCCAAACCAACCATTTGCACAGGATGATCATCAGCAATGTATTCCATGCCAGCTGGCCAAGCACAGCCTACACACCTCAGTCTATCTGTACTTTTCCTTTCTCTTGAGCAACATTTTTCATGTAATATGAGGAAACCAGCTTGGTTTTTAAGGCTAGATCCAACCTCATCAAAGTAAACACAAGACTTTCCAATGACCTCAGTGGAATTTGGATATGGCCCTTCACCTTCTTCTGTCTTTGAAATATAGATGAAGATTTTGAAAAGTTCTCTGTGGCTCTGCATATCTTTTCAGCACCTAAGCCTAGTGCCTCTGTTTACACAGAACTGGGTGATTCGCTGCTTCTCTTTCCAGCTTCTTTTTTTTTTTTTTTTTTTTTGGTATTGTTTTACTGAGATATTAAATCCTTTAAGCAGAGGCTTAGCATAGTTAATTTGTTTCCCTTTACTGACCTGAGCTTTTGAAAACCAGATGTTAGTCCTGAGCTACACCTCCATGGACTTTACACCTCATATCAACAGTACAGCACTGCTCCTGTTGCTGGAGAAAACAGCTGAATGACCAGGTCTGTACCTGCCATGGACTCCACTTTTAGAAAAAAATAATAAATAAAAGAAACACTTATCTTTCATTATTTTTTTGAAATTGTACTGAAAACCTCCTGGAATATCGAGGCCAGCATCCATGACAACATAATATTTGCAGGCTTGAATCATAAAGAAGATGTAGATGACTGTGTGACTTCAAAACAAGTGTCTAATTCCTTCAAGCAGGGAAGTCACAAGACGCATGCTTCAACAAGTATGAAACCAATAAAAGTATGTGACTATGCTTATCCCCAAAGTGATGTATCTGATATGAATCTGAAGGATAAAATATTGGCTGTCCTTTCTCCCACTTCCCTCCCCAAACCACTTGAGAAAATATTTTGAAATATATTTATTTCTGTTTTAAACATGCGTGAAACAGGAATAATTTTGGAACATATGTTCATTCTTCTGACATCTGCTCTATGCTGACTCCTTTTCAGGTTAACATCCTTTTTCTCTCTGCCCAGATACACCTCTCTGATCCCTATGGGTACACATTTCCAATCCCCACTGGAATTCTGACCTGATAGAATATCTGACCACTGTTCTGCTACCCAGGATGTCTGAAAAAGTGACAGACCTAACAGATCATATCTGCAGATTGCCTGGGGGAGGAGGAACCTCATACAGCTCTTCATGACATGAGGAGCATGTCACTGCCCCTCAGCCATCCGTGACCCGTCTCTCGTCAGCTGATCAGCCCCTTCTTTGGTGAGCACCTCTTTAGGCACCCTCAGCTTTGCTTAAGGGAAGGATGCAGCAACAGTCTTCTTTCTACAGCAAGGATCAACATGAAATTCATTCCACAGAACATTCACTCCAGCATTTCTGCTGAGGGATGACCTGTTCCTTTCTTCAGAAGCGGGCCTGCTTTTTCTGCAGTTTGGTTTTCCTCTTTGCTCTTATTTCACTCACCTAGTTTGGGAAAATGCATAGAAACAACATTTTCTGAACTATATTAAATAGTATAGGCTTCATAATTTCTATCTACACAATTATATCCTTTGGTTTCATTTGGCATCATAAATATGCTGAAGGACAGATATGTCCCTAATTACAGCCACCAACCAGTGCTACCTGAGGCAGACACGTAAAAGATTACTTGGGTTCACTGCCCAATCACGAGTACAACCTCAGCCCTCAGTAAACGCAAGGTAGTTGTGCATGGTTTGTCTGAACATCAAAACCTATTTTTCAATATTGCACCTAAATATTTTTTAAATCTCCTATTTTAAACTTTTTAGGATGAGAGTTCTCTCTATTTATTTCAATTATATCATAATAAACAGAATAGGTTTTTGATCTTATTTATAAGACTTACTGCAGAGCAGTGGAATTACTAGAGACCCTATTGTAACAAAATAAAGCTCTTGTAATCTTGACATGCTTGAAAACATCAGTTAACCAAATGTTAAATCAATGGATTTTCAACTAAAGTTTTTTTTCCCATGCATCATCACATTATCTTATCTGGTTCCTTAACTGAAAATATGATTTAAAAAGCTCCTAAACACTAATTGGATCATGAGCTCCAGACCACAGAACAGTGAATCTTGGGCCACACTTCAGAATGGGCTACCCTTCAGTGCTTGAACTTTGTTAGCAGCTGGCTCTGCAGAATTTTCAAGAGGATTTAATTTTTTTTCCACATTTCTCAAAAATGTCTGTTTCTTGAAGATCATCAGTTCATGAATGAAAGGGAAAACAAGGGGATCAACTGTTAACAAAGGAAATATTTCTGTGGTTTTAAACTCTGTTACTAAGGTATTTTATAATCTTCTACCACTGTAGGGAGAATGAATCATTCTTATCTCTTCTGTCAAGACATTCTTCATGGAAGAATTTAGATGTATAATTGGTAGAGAAAACAAAAAATAAAAGCCTAATACGCCTCTGGTTTTCCTGAAGACTGATCCAAAGCTATTACAATTTTTGTGTCAAAATCCCTTTTGTGCGCAAAATTATGGACTGTGTTATATCAAAGACATGTCCACTGCTCGCCAAAAGCAATAAAAGTCCAGTATTGTTTAAAACACAGAAATAAAGCAGAAGCTTAAATGTGAAATAATTGACACTCTTGGTTAGGAGGTATAGAACTGAGGCACTTCTAACCTTTGTAGGAGCTGGTAGTACTTAGCATCTTGATTTATTAATCACTTATTCCCTAAAAATCATCCCCAAGAAAGAATTTTCAAGTAGTTTTGAGGTGAAGGATCAAATTCAGACTTCGAGCATATGGAAATAACTCCAAGTTTTACTACATATTACCCAGCAAAATAGCCTAAGTGATCTCAGCCTGTTCTGAAAATGGGAGTTGGGTACCCATATTTCAGAGACATTAAATGTTATTCAGGAGCCAAAGGTCTGAAGATATTGTAGAAGTTGTCTACTTGTGCACTGACTTATACTTTATTCCAGGCTTTGATTCTATCTGAAGTTGTGAGTATAGGAATTTACAATAAATAATACTGTTGTTCTGTAAATTCTACTAAATGCAAAACAAACTCCTCTACACCAACATCAGGTTTATTCAGTCAGGTTCTTCACTGTCAACCTAAAGAAATATTTCTCTGAACTATTGACTATTTTCCTCCCAGCTGGACCTGTTTCTGTAATAGAAGGTGTTACATTCTTTTGATCAGTGGACTGGACTGGCAGACCAATTGTGGAGAGCAGAGAAGAAAATTAGCTCATATGTGTAAGATGTATTTCTGAAAAAATATTTCCAGATACATAAAGGCAAAGTTCTTCATCCATGCAAAAAGGACATTAACAGTGGTGCCTTCTTTAGGTTTCTCTGGGTAGCTTTAACAAGGGAAAACAGTCTGTGAGAACAGGATATTATTATTATGGAAGCACAACTAATAACACATCCATGTTATAGATATACAGGGAAAATTATGTACAGAAAAACAAACAATAGAAATAGAAAAAAGTATTCTAATAACTGGGCTCAGATGGACTTCTTTATGCTAGAAATTATACAGCATATGTTCTAATAGATGTATTTCTTGGCTAAATTGCAGTTATAAACAGAAAATATGAATTCATTCTGCTGTTTGACCTTTGCACTTGAGTTTAGCAATGTTCCATAGGAAATTCTTGCTTACAAATCAGCACAAGATCAAAATCACATTTCTCATTTCTCTCAGTGTTTGAATCTTAACATGCAACTCTGAACTTTTTTTTTTTTACAGATACGTACATTATTTTATACTATGTAGGAAAATAAATTCTTTGCTGGAAGTGCAGGTCTTGGGTGTGTCTGGTACGTACTTTATCTACTTTGAAGGGCTTTTCAAGGGCTGTGTCTGATTGATGGGTCTCTGCCCACAATGAACCTAACATGAGGCAGGTCTTCCTCCCAGCACACATTCTCCTCTTTCAACAAGTGCTTGCTCTGGGACAGTTATATGGCATAAGTCAGCTGAAATTAAAGAATAACTTGTAAAAAGTTTGAAGTCTCAGCTTAATGCCTTTTGGTAACAATAGCATTTGAAGATGACAAAACCAGTTGGAACAAGGTGGAACAGCAAACATTTTATAACTGCAATTTGAACATCACTGTCAGTCACATGGATGTTGATCCATATTAGCCTTTATACCTTGATTGAGTAAATCCAGAGTAAACTAATGAATGTGGTGTGACTGGGAGGTGCAGTTCTTAATTAAACAAATTTAATGAAAACAATGCATTCAGCAGTGGTATATTTAAAGATTCATTCACATTCGCACAAAAAGACAAACTTCACAGGCTGTCCAAGAAAATCTCTCTGACAGTAATCAGGGAGAAATAAAATTGAAAAGATGTAATTTTATATCTATCAATATATATATATGGAGCTAAAAGAAACAAATAGAGAGTAGCTAAAATCAAAGAAAAGCAAACCTGAAGCTTTAGAAGAAGCAAGGGCTCAAAACATCTGTCTGTCTAATTCAATCAAGATCATAATCATTTTTCATATATGTCTTCACTTCCAAATCACTTTTAGAGATCCCAAATCTCTGAATCACTTTCATTTTGGCTTCTTTTGTCAAGTGTGGAGACTTGAGGGCAGAATCAGGCACAGCACTTAAGAGACACAGTACAATTGTTTACTAGCTAGTGCACATAGGCTTAGGCTAGAACAAGTATGCTGTGAGGAAAGGCCATGGCTTGCCCTGGGATAGGAGATGGTATGTGGCAGGGTATAACATAAAATATATTCACATGCAGTAGTACAGTCACCTGAGGAGTGTCTGCTGGCCACATTGGCACCCAGGAAGTGCAGAAGTGTTAAGTTCTGCTGTTCATTGAAACAAACTGATCCTCAGTATTGCTGATCATTATCTGAATCTACCTCTTTTCCTCAGATTTTATACCTTTTCCTGCTGATGTTTTTCTCCTGAATAATTGATTAGCAACTCATTATTAACAGAGCAAGCCCCCTTCTTTGTTTCCACCTCCTTATTATTCAGAATTTATTGCAATATTTGCTCTCTCACAGGTTAATGGCAACAGCTGCTGCTCATTGCTTGCTGCACCTGGATCACAAGCTGAATCTCTGTAATGTAGAGCCAGGTCACACCATTGGATGTGTTATTCCAAGGCACATTCAAGTGGAAAACTTCAGTCTGCAGTTGACCAGGACATTGCATTCCCTCTAATACCACTATGTGCTACCTGACAACTTGATCTCTGCAATTCACATTTACAGGTGAAATCACATTCCAGCCATGTGCCCCATGCTCTGTGTTGATGCCTTACTGATCTCTCTAAGCAGAGTTTCTGTTCTTTATCAGAGTGTATCAACTTCACTGCAATTATACTCAGTCACAGCAATCTGTGCCTGCTGGCACCACTGAGCTGCTCACCAGCAGGGAAGGATTCCTGCACTCAGCTGTCCTTGTTTGCAGATGTGTCACACAGCTGTTCAGAGCAGGGACTCAGAATCTGTCAGCTACTAGGACACAGTTTTTTCTTTAGCCACCAAACTCCAGATGCAGAGGTAAAAGTGTTAGGTATTTCAGACTGAAAATGTGTCACAGGGTAGTCTTCCTTCCAAAAAGTACATTCATATAGTTAGTCCAACTTGTCTTGCCATGAAGGACTGGGAACCTTTATCAAAGCATAATGACACTAATCCACTGCTGACCTAACTATTTTTAAGTTTTCGATCTCGTTTTAAGAGGAAAGTCTGGAAGACCCAAAGTTGGCTTTCATCCTAGACATTAACTCCTTAGTGTCAGTGAGGTTCTGTACATTTTATGGAGCTTTGACATGGCAGATAAAGAAAGTCTCTGTGGAATGATACAGATGATCTTTTTTTTTCTTTTTCCTGTTTTTCCCATTAGCATTTTCAAAAATGAGAATGAAAGATCCACTAACTGTCAACAACTATTTAAAGACTCCTTCTGCATGGATCATTTGTAGAGCCATTAGAGCAGGTCTGTCACTTAACTCCATATTGAGAGGGCAGCCTAACATACTTCCTGCTAGCTCAGGGTTTGGTCCCCTAAGTGTTCATTCTGGATTGCCCAAAAAGCATTTGCACAGAACGTGACTGGACCTGATAGGAAAAAACTAAATGCAGAATCTCAGGAGGGGAAGGAATAATCATCTCAGTCTTTTCCTTCAGCACCACTTAAGAAGTACTGTAAGACCCTCAACTACAACTTGGGCTCAAAAGGACAATTTTTTCCTTTCCATACCCAGAAAATTTGCTGCCTTTTTCTATCTTTTTTTTTTTCCTTTTGCTTTGGCTTTTTCTCTTTAAACACCCAACAGGTCATTTCAGGAATTTTAGTTATACCTTGATAAAATATCAAAAACACTTCTGCAAACTGTACTTGCTCTTTGTTTCAGAGCAGTGGCTCCTCTGCATTGCTATTGCAGTTGCATGACTTAATCTAAATGGTTACAATCAGAAACTCATCAAGCACTAGACTACTACTTAACGCAGCTAAAAAAGTCAGAAATTAAATCTGTCCAGAATTGAATTCTTCCCTTCTTATTGATTTCTCCAGAAGAAACTCTACACTTATGATACGTCTATTGTTATTACAAAAGCCTTTTGTTTAGGACAAAAAAGTTTGTTTTTTATTGTTGCTTTGTTCGGGTTTTTTTCTCCTTGATACTCTAATAATAGTACCAACTAACTTCTGACTATTTTAGTTAATGCACTACAAAAATAAAATTAACCTCTAACTTTACACTTATCTTTGCAACATGCATATTTAGGATCATCTAGCTATGGATTTCTCTTTTGTTTGTTTATTTATTTTAAAAGAGGTTTGAACAAATATTCTTTCTGTGCTTTTGTATGTCATACAATTCCAGTCCTCATGGAAAATCATTCAAAATGTCCTATTAGGCAGAAAAAATTTTGATCCCAGTGTAGAACTTAGCTCCACCAAGCCAAGCCCTATAAATGTATTAATTGTTATTCATGGTATAGCAGCTCCTTCCATAGATTCTTTTTTTTTTTTTTTCTGATGAAATTTAGAGTACTGTCTCAGGAAGACCTAGAAGGTTTAAATGTCTATTCTGTGAGTTAAATGGTGAGTTAAAAGCATCAGCATGATGCAGCCTCTTTCCCTCTCTGCATGCTCTCTTGCTTCTTAAGAACAAAATTTACTCCTCCCTACTCATGGTACCAATAGATCAGGTATTGATATGATACTGTTATCTACTTAAGCACAAGAAATAAAAGATTTTCTAAGTTGTCTTGACACCTCTACTCACTGGTTTTCAATTTGGACCTGCAGACATAGTTTGCCACCTTGTGGCAAATGAGCTTTTAAGAACTATGAATTTCACAAATTGTCAGATTCCAAATATTTCTCAAAATCTAAGCCCACGGTACAAAACAACAGTCTTTGAAATATGGGCTGTCTTTTACTAAAATAAATAAAAAACTATTTTTTATTTCAAAAATATTTTTAAAGTAATCCCTCAGTTTAACTAATTGAAGTACACTTCGGATACCTGTAGCCAAGGAAAAACATTTAAGCATTCTACACACCAGGCTTGTCAGTCATATAATCTATGTAAGCTGCTACAGGTAAGTAACTAAAGGCAAAATCTTTCATGCACAAGGCATGACCTTAGAAAGAGAAAAGCTCTTCTTTTAAGTTCAGCAATTATGGTTAAATTATCAGAAAAAACAAGGAATACATGTAGCTGATATTTCTGTTTGGTGATAAAATCATGAATAAACACTGTAAAATTGGTTTAAGTCAACCAGAAATAAAAGTACTGCAGAACAATTTTATGATTTTTTTCCAATCATTTTATATACAAAGAACACCTTGAGTAGATCTATATGTATTCAACCAGGATGCTAGAAACAAACACCTCTCTATCTAATCAGAGCTACAACTACCCCCATCCTGAGTATCTGTTAAGGACAATAGAATCTGCGTCCTCTTTCTGGGCTATTTACTACTCAAATAGTCAATAAGAAGTCCTGTAAAGAAGTGTGTTGGACGAACATAAATCTGAAATGTAAAAGACATAAAATACATTGCACTGGGAGAAAAGGGGCTCTGAACCTCTGCCCACCATACCCCAGGGGAGGTTCTCTAGAGACTGAGCATCTGCATGTGAGAACTACTCCCACCCCTGCTTGGTGAGCTATTCCACAGACCCACTCCTTTCCACCAGAATCTGGTTCTTTTTTTTGCTATTGTCACAACCTGGGCAATCATTTGAAGAGTTTCAAGTCACCTGAAATACTTTTCTGTGAATTCACTGGGGGAAAAAAGCTATGTTCTTAACTGGCCAGACTATTTTTGCCAATTTGCTTGTTTGTTTTGTTTGTTTCTTTGGGTTTTTTCCTTGTTACAAGGTTAAACTAGTTATGGCAATGCCAAGATTTGCTCAGATTTAATGACTCTAGCTTCAGGCTGCCTTGTCTTCTAATTTTTCCAAACACAGACTCAGTATTGCCCAGAAGTTTCTTTTGGCTCACAGATCTCATCCAGGGAATCTTTTTGTTTTATATGTTTCACTGCTTTGATACAGGCTCTGAGGCATAATGCAGATGTGAATGAGAAACTCATGTGGCTTAGGCTGAGTAGTGATTGTCAGCAAGGTTTTGTGGTCCTAACAGATTAATCTCCCAATAACAACAACAGGAGAGGGTAACCAACTCTGTTTCACATAGAGATACTCTCAAAAAAGAAGAGCAGAGCAGAGCCACATTGAAAAGGGCTTCCCTCAGCTGCAAATATTGTGTTTTCCATCAAATTTTTAATATTAAGTCATAAAGGACAACTGGAAAACTGTCCACAGAGTAAAGAGCAATTCATGTAGTTACTTCAAAGGACAGAGAATTCCATGACAAGTCACTGAGCGTTTCTGTAGCATGTAACGTGCTACCTCATTTTGGGATGTCATAAAACATAGTTCTCTGGATGACTTTTTCTCCACGTACTTAGGAAAACTTCCATTTCTATTTTGAACAAGAGATGAAATCAGACCACACAGCTGTTTCTCAAAGGCATAGATCTCTACAGTCTTTCTCTTCTTATGAGCAGAATGTGTTTCCTGCCTCCTCCTCCCCCTTACTGTATGAATATCTAAATATTTGGATTGTTTTTTTTTTGCTTGTACTTCAAAACTATATTGGCATATTATCCTGTTTCATATCACTTTATGGGATGATAGAGTCACGCCAGGATTGACTCTCCTCTTTCACTCTGTTTTCTTTTCCTTTAGAATGCAGATCCAAGCCCTTCTGTCTGCTCTAAGGAGCAATTAATGCAATTGCAAAATAGTGGAAATTAGGTGGCTTTAGCTTTCCTAATCTCTCTGTATCTATATGCCAGACTAGATTCCCAAGTTTACAGATGCCTGAAAATAGTTTTCACTTGCTGCAGCTATTTTGAAAATCAGGAATAAGTAATGCAAAAGTTAACACAGATGTTAACATTATCTAGGTTGAAGATGTAAGAAATACTCTACTATTTCAGCCTCAGTAATGAGGCTGAAAATCTGCCCAAAGTGGATTGATTCCTTTCCTCCCTTTGTTTACCAGAAACCTTTTTATTCCTTTGTGTTTCTATCATGTGGCACTCAAGAAGAAGACAGAATATCTCAGCTCTGTCATAAAAACACAAAGGTTCAGGCTCAAGAGCTTCCTGTTGCCTAAATTAAATAAGTTTAATCTAAGAGCAATTCGGCCATATCCTGCTAAGCTACTCTGTTCTTCCTCTGTGTAAGTATATAACTTTATCAAGACAACCAGTAGCACCAAATAATAACTCTTTTTTAGTAACATTTATTTTTACTTTACTTTTAGAGCATAAAACAAGGACAACAGTATTCTAGCATGTAGTGGATTGTAACAACTCTGCTTTTACACTACCAATCCAAAACTTTTAATAAATCAGATGTAAAACATCATTTTAGGAAGATGAAAATTCTTGTAAATCTGAGATCCAGTGCTTCAAAGAAAAGGGCAGGGGGAACATCTCTTAGTGCCATGAAACTTCAATTAAATTATGGGAGCCATGGAAGTTAAAAAATGAAGTACCTAATCCTTTTTCTTACCCATGTAAACTGCCAGCCTTTGGGCTAACATGGAAGATATTGAGCTCTTAACTCAGTCAGGAGAGGCAATTGCCCAATTAGGAGTAAAGTGCTGCAGCAGCAGCTGAAGAAGGAGCAGCTGCAGAGAGCATTACTGATACACAGATGGTTTGACTGATATTCTCTTCCCTTCATGCTCCAGCACTGGGGTGTAAACTACCTTTGGGGGAACAACAGATTAAAGCTGGTAATCATTGCATGAGTTTGTTTTAGTGAGCATCCCTTTGGAAATGCCTGAACAGAACTTTATGTTCCTTGCCAATTACTTGATTACTAAACCAAATTGCCTTCAGGTATTCTAGAAGGTGTCCAGTGTTCAGATAAACTACACTACTTATCAGTTGTGAATATTTGCATACCGAAGCCTGAGTTCTTAAAAATTCTTTTCATGGAAATCTGTTCTTGTGTCTCCAGGATGCAGAAGAGGCAAGAGATGCTGGTGGGCAGGGTTAGAGGAGAAGTAGAAATTCCTTTGGCATGTAGCCCTATATATTATGAGGAGGTTCTAGTGGGTTTTTTTATTAAGAGAAAATCAAAAAACATTCTTTTTTTTTTAACAGGCATTAAGATTTTTTTTTCAAAGGACTGGGCTTAACTTATCTATTACTTTTGTTAAACAATCCTGTCTCCCTTCCAGAAAATCCTCTGAATTTTTCCCATAAGCAAATTGAAAAGTATTAGAAAAATATAACTTTGATTTGATCAAGACTTTTTTTTTTTTTTTTTTTAATCTTAAGTGAAAAACTCAACCCACTATTTAAGCATAAACTTTAGACTGGGATCTAAATATTTACATGTAGGTGGTTATTTTATCTCTATAAAACAACCGAAAACCTCAGGCATGAGCACCTTCAGGGAGTTCAGATTCATGTTTTAATCCAAAGGGTGTGGATTAGGCCCTCTTCACCAGATACACACCCATTAATTGAGAATAATCTTGTGCTTCTTAGAGGGAACCTTTGAGGGATATAACATCATAGCTTCCTCTGTCAAGGAATAAGGGATGTTAAAAGCCACTCAGCCAGCATATAAAGGCCTACATTTTCTTCTGTACACTGAATACAACTGAGTTTTTGTGGGTTCCTGCAGGATTTTGTGGGTTTCCTTATTACAGAAAAAAATAATTTTTTTGGAACCGTTGGAGTAAAGTCAACAGTCTCATGTATGTAAAGAAAATTGTCTTATCTGAAACTGCAGGTGGCTGTTTTAACTTCACAAGGGAAACATGGGACTTTTGCTGACAGTGTACGTGTCTATGCATATTCCTAATTTTGTGCTTCCTTTTTCCTCCCAGTGAAACCAATACTTTATTAAAGGAATTCAGCAGGGGAGTAGAAGTACCAAATATAATTAAGCTTCTACCAGTTTTGTGAAAATGGATGACCAGCCATAGCAAGAAAAACTGTATGTAATGCCTAAGGGAAGTAAAAAGGAGATGTTCATATTCATGCATCTCCCACATGGGACAAGATTTAAGCAGGCCTCAGACAGAGGAAAAGTTTCAAATGGAGCCTGTGCTTTCTTTGATTCTGAAGTCAGTCAGGCATGCAGCAGAAATATATGGAGCACAAGACTTCCTTATTTCCTCTGCCTGTGGAAGTCCTTGTTTAAGTAATTAGTCTTCATGACTGTATACTAATAGCTTATATAAAGAGAATGCTTCTGGTACAGTTGTTTTTTATGCAAGAGCAGATGAAACACCAGTTGTGCAAGAGATTTCCCTTAGTGAATTAACCTAACAACTGCAGGGTCAATTACCTCTTATCCTCCCATACACTGACATGGAACAGCAGCTGTCTCTTGTGTTCTTGCTGCCTGGAAGGCATAAGAGTATCTGATAGGTACATTGTTTTAATTAGCACTCTTGCATGGACTTACACTCAATTAATGTTAGATTTAGTGCATGATGAAGCAGCTTGAGAACTGTCAGAAGGAAGGCAGCTGGGCAAGGATGTTGGTTTGATCTCCTGTGTACCTTGAATCTACCAGGAAAAGGTTTGACTTCCTTCTAATGAGCATTGCCAATGTTCCTGGTGTCCTAAGTATGGCTCATTGCTTTTCAGTCTCATTTCCTAAAAGTCTTGGCTGAGTGACATACCTCATTATGTCCTGACATGGAAAAATAACCATGACTGTTTCTTAAATTTCTGAAGCAAGTTCTGTGGGAGATGTATGATCTGAGAAATGCCTGAGCAATACTTTGGGTCTTCAGCTCTGTTAGGATACCACAACATCCCACAGTTTACCCTAGAGGCAGATGCAGCAAGATATCCTTGCTGAAAGATATTTTGTGGTACTTTTTTTGGTTTGCAATATGTTCTCTTCATTGTGAACACCAGAAATCTGTGTGAGATAATTTGAAAGCATATTTCTCAATACATTCACAAAACATAAGGGCATCTCTGTGGCATGAGTTCTAATTAAAGATATACAGAGAAATTATCATGAAAATAAACTTTGGGATGTCTATATAAGAAAGCAACCAAATTACCATCAATTAAATTAGCTGTAGTGTGAGATAGTAAAGAAAACATTTTCCTCAGAGATGCTTCTTAACAATCTTCCCATCTTTTCTCTCTCATAATATCATTCTTTATCTTATTTCTATTATTTTTTTAATTTTTCAGAGTTTTTTTTTTTTTTTTTCCAATTGTAGGTGTTTTTATAGGGGAATCAGATATAGATTAGAAACTTTTATTGTTGCAGACACTTCCCTCAAAGCAATTTGTGTCATTCTTGGAAGTGGCAGCCTTTTCCTTTGTGTCTCTCTCACAGCTGTAACTGATTTACCATCTATCTCCCTTTCCTTGGCACTTACAGTTTTGCAATTTAAAAATCCCTAGTCCCAGCCTTTTCTGGGATTGGAGGGTCTGGCTGTGAAAACAATTTCTGAAAAGCTACACTGGAAGAAAAGTTAAGAGCAGAATTGTCCCTAGACATAAAAAGTAAAAAATAAAGTAAAAACAAAAGATGAAGAAAATAAAAAGAGAGGACTCTCTCTCCCATGGCATGTCTGTCATGGCCCTCTAGGCTCCATTTTAACATTAAGGCCTTCATCTTGGAATATCTAAATCAGTATTGCCCAGTGAGCAGGACACCAGCACCTTTCACCACGATGGCAGCACTTTCCTGAAAGTGTTTCTCCATACTCCTTTAAACACACATTCCTTTTCCCATAATAGCAAATAAATCTGTTTAAAAATATAAAATATTTTCTGCTTTCATATTTCCTTCCTCCAATATAACAAACAAAAGACACAGCTTTCCATTGTCTGAATGATGGCAAGTATTTTAGAGAACATTAACACGATTTTTCTCAAAGCATGTATTATTACTCTGCTACCAGTGCTTTTAGTCTCATTATCAACAAGACAAATCATTTTTATTCAGCTCTATTTATACATGTGGTAGACCAAGAGAAAATGTTTTTAAAAAGGCTCAATGAGGTGTTACTTAAATGTGGTTTTCAGCTTTAAGTGATTTATTATCTATAAATTGAAAGATTTCAGTTGAGAAGGGTCTAGGACGCCACACTCTTCCTCCTCCTTGCAAACCGTCTTTGAGCTAAGATTACAGCAGGTGAAAGTTCTAATGTCTGTTCAACAGATCTTATGAAATAATTACATCCAGGAACCATTTGGTTCTCATTAGATCCAAGACTGAAGGAGAAAAATATTTTGAAGGAAGGAAACTTCCCTACCCCAAGAAACATCCCACATCCACACACAAATATCCTACAGGCGAGGTCTTTCTCACTCCAATAGCTGCTTAGTAAGCACACAAACCCAATTCATGGACCTACCACTGTTTTTTAAAACCCAAGATCTTTTCATGTCATGGTGCATTATTAATTAATTATGTGTCTTCTTCTGCCTTCCAGTGTTTTTCTTTCTACCATATTTTATAGCTAATTTTTTTTTTGTGGTTTCAGATCTCTGCCTATTTTTTCTCCATGTTGTCTTCAATTATTCCTGCTAGCACTGCCGTGGCTCTTCTGTATGATAAAGAATCACCATCACCAGACTGAAGAGTAGTTTCAGAAGAGGAAGAAAGTACTATAGTCATGATCCCTGCTTTCTTTTGTTTGTTTTACTGTGCGTAGATGATGCTCTTCAGAAATTCATTCTGGCCCAGAAAAATCCATCATAAATCAGACACAGGAGATCCTGTGTAAATCTCAATAGACCAGCCATCAGAGAGTTGGCTCAGGCCTTCACTTTTTTCTCCCCTAAAATAAATTTCTCTCTTTCTTTCCTGAGGCCTTTGCTTCATTTTCTGTGACCAGAGTTGTTGCCTAAGTGTGAAAGGAAAAGGAAGCTGTCAACAACCCAGACTGGGTGTGTAATTGGCAGCAGAATATTACTTTTCTCAAATAGAAAGCCTTTTTCTCCTCAATACATGGCAACTGTAGACCTTCTGACATCAAGACATGTCTGGAATGACAAACTTAAGAATGCCTTAAGGGTGAGCAACTACTGAGATTTTCTTTGATAATTAGATAATTAATTAATGAGAAGTTGTGGGAGTTGAGCACAGAATTACTTATGGGATTCTAATGAATATCCATCTATACTTTCAGGTGCCAAATCCAGTTCTATGCATCCTGCTGGTTCCTAACAAACCTTGAAGTCTGAGCACTGTCAGCACCCTCTAAAATTACAAGAAGGCTGACATGGGAAAGTTACTCCAATGTTCTGGGATGTATTTGTATGAATGTCAAGAAGAGACCATAGGAAGGGATTTCTTTTGTTTGTTATTAACTCATTAGATGTCCATTGAAAAATTACTAGCAAAAAAGAGGAAGAGAGGCTGAAATTTAACGGTACAGATTTGTTTGCCAAAATTTCATAGTCATCACTGTGACTGACCTTACATAATCACTATTTTAACTCACTGTGTTTCAGAGATGCCTTAACTATGAAGCTTTCTCAGATGGTTTTAATTACAGATACCCAAGAATAATTACGGTGAAAATAGTGCAAGAGCACAGTTCAGGGTGGCCCCTGAGATGTTGGTCTAGCCGGTACAAAAAGAAGCTAAATCCAGTCCTTTTGTATCCTACCATCGAGAAGATGGGCAACAGATGTTCAGAACTATTAATATACACTTCAAGGGTATGAAGGGTGGTGTCCATCCATCACAAAACACATCAGTATTGCTGTGGTTCATTGTCTCATCTTCTGCTTTGAATATTTTCATTGTTTAACCACCTAATAGGGACTTTTGCTTCTTATGGAAGCTTGGCTCGAGGATTTTGAGAGATGAGGCAATCTCTCATGCTGCAGGGATAGCTGCAGCTCTGCTGCTCCTGTATTTTCAGTCTTACAACTTATGGAAGTTTGTGTATCTATCTAACCTGTTTGATCAGTATATTCCTCTATCATCATGGTGGAATCTTTTGTATCAAAGAGAAACTTTGTCCTTTTCCTCATAGGCAATCCTCCCTTGTTTTGTGTTCCAGTCCTCAAGTAGGGAAAAACAGCGTAGTTAATGAGGACAGGAAGTGCAGAGACCAAAAGGCTGGGTCTGCTTTCCTTTCCTGCTATGATTTCTTCTGCTTTGGTGCTTACATATGTTTCAGTCCCTTCTATGGTTAGCAGGGTGTCCTCAAGATAAATACTTCAAAAAATCTCTGAGTTGGTATGAAACAATAGTAATATTGGGGGATTTTTTTTTTTTTTTTTTTTTTTTTTTTTTTTGATTTTTTTTTTTTGTGTGTGTCCAACCCTACAAGTTGGGAGTTTTTTGCTCATCTTAGAGTGCTTTGGTTCACCACTCTCCACCCCAATAACTTGAAAATCATGAGTTTCAGACTTACTAAATAGCCAAGTTTGGCAGGAAAGAGTCTGTATTTTCAGGAGATGTTCTGAAACATCTCCTCCCTCCCCCAGTGCTCAGGTTGTATAAGGTGAATATCCTGTGAATTTAAATTACCTTTATACCATCTGCAGTAGAAGATACTGTCAGGAAACTCAGTCACCCAGAAAAGACATGTTACTTTTGGGAACAAAAGTTACTATTTTGGGAACAAAAGTCCCTGAAAAGCGTTATTAAAGTGTTCTAGTAAAGCACATTTTACCAATTATTTTTCCATATTAAAAAGTCTCATAAAAACTGTACATTCCAGATCCCTTATCTGTCCTCAGATAAGGATTATTGTGTGCTATAGGACAAAAACTTTGTAGAAGTCCTTTGCAAATACATCTGTAGTATATGATGGCTGTTTCTATTTCATTATGAAGAACAGGGATTGGGAAGTCTACAAAGAAGGAACATCAAAGATATTTTTTGCTGGTAGTGCAATAAGTCTGGCCAGAAATGTTCACAGTTTGCTAACATGATTGAATAGTGGTTAGGGACTATTTCAGTAGGAGTACCTGACTGCTTACTGCTCATGACATATCCTCCTTTTCTAAAACAAATGTAGAGGATCTGAGATTCGTCAGGGAACTTTTGTCTCAAATAAATACTGAGAAGGAAATAATTAAATCATTGCTGTAATGTTGCTGTAGCTAGCAAGGCTTGGGAACATTGCAAATGGTATTCAACTGGAAGCTAAACCAAAGACATTATTAAAATAAATGATTCTTCTTGTGAACTTAGAGTTGAAAAAGTGCCACAACAGTTGCTGAAAGAAGAAAAAAGCCAATATAAATTGAAGTAAAAATAAATTAAAAGGATATACGAGAGTGATGAGACCTCAATGTAGCTGACCACAATTTTTTTTCCTCCTTCAAGGCATTTGTTATTTGAAATGGAGATTAATGTCACACAGCCACCTCAGTGTCTATTTTCCTCTTCTCCTATCCTGCATAAAAGATCCTAAGATCACATTTTTTTAGGAAAAAAGGCCACGGATTCTGTCAGTTCTTTCATTTTGAATACTCCCTAATTATATTAACTTTCGGCAATTAGACAATTGGGACATGAAATTTAAAAATACACCCTTTCTTCTGTCAACATAAAGGACTCAGAGTAGTACCTTAGAGGAATAACGCAGTATAAGGAAAGCAAGTTATTTGCCTTGCCTCTCCCAGTTTTGATATTCAATGTGATAGTCTAAATATCAAAGACACTTTGTGAGGAGTTTGAGGAAAGAAGAGAAGGAATCGTTGAATCTGGAAGAGAGATCACACAAGTCTCAAGTGGGAGCAATTCTGCAGAAGTCTGGTCTTACTCCATAGCGTGAGGAATCAGAATCCTGTGGCTTGAATGCCAAAGCTAACAAGCCCTATGTAACCTTAGTTCTCTTAGAGGCACCAGAATTAGAGTACTTTTTAAGGACTTTTTAAAATCAGTGCTCAATCCCATTATCCAAAGCTGTCACAAGCCTCATTCCCTGCTCCTTCAGGCTGTGCTTCAGTCAGCATCAGTCCTCATGCAGGCAGGGTGTTCACAGCACTCACTGAGCCACAGAATGAATGCACTGAATGTGCACAGCCACTTTCCAATGAGTGCACTGAATGTGTGAGGAACATTACCTTGATGATCTAACCCAATCACAAGCATATTCCTGAGCCCAAGGCCTTGCCTATGCCCCGCTGACATCTTCTCTACACAGAGCTCTCCCAGGCTCATGTTGTCTGCCTGTACACAACTGATGATTGTTCAGTCACTCAGAGCACAGTTACCACTACATCTATTAAAGGTGAAATTGCCTGAAAAAGTCATGTCTTCACAGCAGATTACTGTGCTATGCAGGAAGAATTTTCAATCCCAAACAAAGAATACCACATCAACATCTTTGATTTCCCCTGATCAGCAGAGGCTACTTCCCTGTCTGTGACTCCTGGTATGATAATAGCTAAAGTTTAGAAGAAAGTGACTCTATGTAACAGGAATATTCTTGCCTATGTGCCTCTTTGTGACAGCAAAAGCACTAAGAGTGATAAAAATGAAGTGATACGAACAACCATAGCACATACATTAACTGCAGTAAAATAGTGTTGAGAGGTGGTTGGTTTGGTTGGATTTTTTTCTTTTTAAGTTCCTCCCTGTAAAAACACACACCAAAAGAAATATCTGAGCACTCAGAAGCACAAGGGAAGGACTGCACCCTGACATCCAGTGTACAGGAAGGCAGTGTACTGACAGACACGTGGATAAATAGCTAGAGGCTCTCCCAGGCCCCAGCTAACTTGTAAACACACGTGGGTTCCACATGTTCACTTCTGATCTGAGGCTGGTTTCAGGCTCTAAATAGAAGCCTTGGCAAGCTTCTTGCAAGTCCTGGAGACTGTGTTTTCTTATCAGACCTGAGATGTCTGCTCCAGAGCCAGCAGACTTGTCCTTTACCAAATGTACCCCTCCAATTGTTGCTGAGAGCTCCCACACCTCTACCTCTGCAAAATCGTCCTGTGGATGGCATGAGGCTTTAAAAACTGAAACCTAATTTTTTATTCTATTTAAGTCCCTTTGTGTCTTTGTTTTGCTTCTGAACTTCAGGACATTATAAAATATTAGCAAGCAAAGTTTTGAACAGAATAAAGTTTAGGAGGACTTGCATCTATTATTTTACAGGCTTAAAAGTTGCCATTTTAATTATTTTTGTTCATAATCAATTCAGTTTCTGGTTTATCACATATTTTTCACGAACATTACCAAGGGGCTCCTGATCTCTTCTTTTAAATTATATATTAAAAAAGCTAAGGAGTTCCAAGAATACTGATAAAGCCTTCTTTTGATCCAGAACCATGGTTATTTTTATATTCTCCAGATACATACAAACCTCTGAAATACTTTATACTGTAAACAGATTTTAAAAATACAGTCCTAATGACAGCAGATTGGGAGGGGGATAAGTTAATGACAATTTGAGTACACTGATGCCGTGCTTTCTGTGAGTTCAGATATGGTAACACTGATTTAGAGAACAGCCAAACTTTAATCTAGAGATACTGGCACAATCAACGCTCTGCTCTGGTCTTTCAAGCCAAAATATTTGCACGCAGTTTTACCTCAGCCTTCCCTTCCGCTCCAAACATCACGCCTGTCTTCACAAGCCAATTCTTAAAATGTGACAGATGTTGAAGCACTTTATAAATGGTCCTTGAAAATTAAGACATCTACTTCTTGAGACCATCCCTGAAAAATGGTGAAATATTTCTGCAGCTCATACAACATCCTTGGCTCCTTCCATCATCATAGCCAAGGATGGCTCATTTTTTCCACAGAATGGACTGCAGGAATTTCAGATACCTGAACCAGCCTTAAACACAAGCTCTGAACTGTATCAAAGACCCAGACATAGCAAATCTTTTAGTTGCCTAAGATACAGCATGTTTCCCTTTACCATGGACAGTCTTGTGTCCCTCAAACATGAACAGACTTTCTCAGCAGACACAGATATGATAACATCCTAACAAATTATCTGAGTGGCTTAATAATGCTCATGGATATTTGCTTTTACCAGTGAAACCCTATGTCTCTCAAAGTTTGTAACTTGGAAATTCATATTATTTTATCATATGAATTTGAAGGAGGCAACCAGTGGAAAAAGAACAGTGGATTTTTTAAGGTCCTAGTTTTTGTGTTTATTACTAACCTTGCAGGTTCAGCTGATGTCCAGGGGTTTGATCTCTCTCCTTCCCTTTTCTCTTCTTTTCAACAACAAACAAAACACAAAACCAAAATAATATAAACATGCCTGAACTAAAAGTCTGAATTTCAGAGATTGCTGACACAGCTTCAGGAGATGAAAACTGACTTTATGTAGAGGTTAAACACTAAAGCAAGTAAAACTCATCTGAAGGCTGAATTCTCTATTGATTGTCACCTGCCACCCAACTAGTTCTGGTATTTTTTGGTACAAACTCAAACAGAAACTTAGGTTTCTTTCCTCCAGGTGTGCAGTCTTGCTACCATCTAGTGGCTAAAATAAAACTTTGCACTAATTTCTTTCCATACAGGGATTCAGACACTACAGCCATCTGTATCTGCCCTAAAAATTTGTTTGGCGATCTTATATTCATCAGCAAAAACATTACAGGTGAGAAAATTATAAACTGATGCCAAGAATGAAGCACAAAACAGAAGTTTTTGAGGTTTTGTTTTCCAGATGAGTAAGAAGGTATGAGTTCTTTACAACACTGACAAAATGCATAATTTTATTGGAAATTTAGACCTCTACTGATTTCAAAATAGAAGTCTGGGAAGCATTTGATATTGGCTCTTTCTGACAATCAAGTACCAGCCTAGCAGATCTCACTTGGTCTTGAAAGATACACATGGTGAATTATTCTGATATGAGTAATGAGGACTGATATCTAATGGCAACAATTTTATTAAAATTAATGTGGGACCTGAAGACAAATATTGTCTAGAGATCATTTGCTGTGTCCAAAGTTTAGCAGATGGATATAATCAGTGGAAAAAAAAATAGAGAGATCTGTTCAGGACATGAACTGGACAGCAACAAAATGTAACATATAAACTATTTAATGACTGAGCAAAGACCCTTTCAAATGTCCTTGCTGGACAAAACGATGTATTTTTTATTCCTTGCTGGGGATCGGCTTTTCCGGTGGAATTTTGCATATACTGACACTGCCACCTAGTGACAGAAGAACGAATAAATAACAAAAGTTGAATTTGGGAACGCTGAGTGGCTCGGAGCTTCTGGTAATTCAAGGAAGACATTCCATTTATTAATGAATCTTTCCATTTGGTCTTCTGAATTAATCTTTCCACATTTATAACTGAACATAAGGAGTGCTTCTATATATTGGAAATAATATTATTTATGAGAAGGATCCGCAGTGTGGAAAACTATTCACTCAGCTTTTCTGAGCAAGGCAAAGTAGTGGTTTTGTAGTACTTCAAGGTTTATTATTAGAACCCCACTGGAGCTTTCCTTAGTGAAGGATTAGCAACGATTTTAAGCGAGTACTCCAAGCAAGCCAGAGGGATGTTTGGCAATACTAACCTTATTTCTAGTTTTTTCCAGCAGAGAAACCAAGGCACATAATATTTTACAGAAATTCTCTGACTCAGCCCAGCAAGGATAACAATACTAGCAATTTCCACAACCTTGTCTTCACCATAATCTCACACAGTACTCTACATCTAGCTTCAAAAGTGATTTCTTATATTAGAAAAAGGTATCTTAGGGTAAATCCTAAATGTTCAATATGATCTAGATGCCAAAATATTTATTTAAAACTTTATACTGTCTTTTGGGATCCCTGACAATTACAACTGTTAGTGTTTATTTCTGTGCGTGCTCTAGACATGGAAGACTTTGCTTCATGTCCTAACTTTAGGGAAACAACTACCTAAAGGTAAGGTCAGCTGAAGTAAATACTGTAAAAAAGAGAGAAGGTGCATTAAGAAATTCCACTGGAATGGTTAAAGGAGGACCAACTCCTAGCCAATTAATAAAAAGAATGAGTAATACCCCAGAAAAGTGTGGGAATTAGAATATTTTTCTTCTTTTCTTTAAAAATTTGACATTATATGAGTGCTGCTTTCAGCTCAGAGTGACAGAATGGGCTAGAAATAATGACTAAAATGGAAACATGCAAGTAAGATCAATCACATCTGTAACTCTTGGCAGGCCAAGATGCACAACCTGCACATGTTCAGTCTCCCTATTGCCTGTTCTGCTGCTGAGCCAGTACCTGAGGCAACGTCCAGTGTATGAAAGTATAAAACTGGAGACATTGTGGGGCTGCACTGTGCCAGGGAATGTATCACACAGCACAGTTCAGAGAATAATGGGTTTGAACTAGGAAGTCCACACCAAAGCTGCATGCTCAGGGCTCCTCCTGCCAACCCCAACAGGTATCACATGCTTCTATTAATTGAGGACAACCAGACTTTAGCCAGACAAGGAACAGAAACATCAGCTTCATGTTGAAGCTGATAAAGTCACAGGATGATCTCAAATGTGGAGAGTTTCAGGTCTACCAATGTTTGAAGTGTGCACTGTTGCATGCTTTGAGTAACCTGGTCTAATGAGAGATGTCTGTGCCCATAGCAGGGGGATTGGAACTAGATGATCTTTGTCCAAATTATTCTATGAACCCAAAACACGATCACTTTATTGTTACAAAGATATAGCTAGATAAATAGGTGGAGATATAGATTTATCTATATATGAGAAATTTATAATTTCTGATATAAACTTCTGTGGACATGTATATTCTTTTTCTTTCTGTATTAAAACCCCCTATTTTTAGGAGTTTACACCTCAGCTTGTAAAAACTGAATTACTTTACCTCATGTCTGTAGTTTCACTGAGTCTGAATTTATCCCAGTTTGCAATTTCCTATGTTTAATTTGGACTTCCATGACACTAGTGTTTTGTGCCCAGGTTGTAGGAGTTTGGAAGGCCTATGTCAGCTCTGAAACTCATACAGTTTTGATCTGGCTGTGCAGTGAGCTCCAGGTGTGATTTCTATGTTCAAATACAAAACCCTTCCTAAAACACCCTACAGGCAAACCCATCCTTTTAGCAGGTTGGTCTGGCCTCAGTGCTTACTGCAGCAAGCTGTACTACAGAAGTCCTGAACTGCTATACAAGCCTGAATTGTAGAATTAAGCCTTGAACTCATCTCTGAGTAGAGCTCTGATGGCAGGAACCTCATCCACCATCTGAACTTGCAGATAGCAAGACTCTTACCTAAGTGATAAAGGTGTCTGAACCTTTCACTAACAGCTTGTCTCTTACATTGCCAGAGATTTTTATTTTTTAGACTCTTACCTAAATTATCAGGATGGAGAAGAAAAGAAAACATGCTTCTTTCCTCCAAATGATATGACAGAAATGTCATCAGAGTAATATGATAATTATAGGTTAAACAGAATCCGAGTTTTTCAGTTCTTGCTAATATTTTTCACAGATATAAAATATCCACAGATCTCTGATGGACCCTTAAAATTTTGTAAAGTAAGGATTGTAAGATGCATAGGTTTACCATCTCCAAGCACATAGTCAGAGATTAGAGCAAAATTCTTAAGCACCTATTTGTCTTTACGGTATTTTAGCTCAAGCACTTTTAAGGAGCAGAGGTGTTTTTCTGTTGTCAAGAGCATAAAGATTAAGGGAAAATGTGAAGGGTATTTAGGCATAAAACTGAAACCAAAATTGATGAGGTCTGATCCCTTAAATATTTTTTATGCATGTCTAGTCAGTTGAAAAAAATGCATCAGGTCTATTCAGAAAAATTACTTCTCCTCATAATTTTTCTTTTAAAATTCATGAAGTTCCAGGATCATTTATAGTAGGCAAATATTTAGTTTTCTTTGCTTTGTAATTACTATGATAATTATTCTTTCAGAGAAACAAGTGATGGAATCAAACTGGAAAAAGCAACAGTATTAAACTCTGATGGTTTCAAGTTAACATTTATTCAAGGAAAACACACTGCTTTTTAGCAAAGACTTTTCTTGCTATAATATATTTGCCTGTCGTGCATCTCTGCAATGTAAATGAGATTATAGCAAACGACAGCACAGTGTAAAAGGGAAGGTACTAGACTGTCTATCAATGATTAGCAGGTAGGAGAGAGATGAAAGACGATTAGCAGGTGGGAGAGAGATGAAGGAAGAATTTAGGTTGAGACAAAATTACATATAATATTTGGCATTTATGTATTTTTCAATAATTAGAATGACAGCCTTTCTGTGTTAAAAGGGATTTTAATCATGAAAGGTTATACTTTATATAAAGACAGGTAGATTAAAAGCAAGCAAATAAAGAATATCTCATGCTGAAATTAAAAGTTGTATGTGATAATGACATGAAAATAATTTGCACCAAAGAACAGGACCTTGAAAAGTGGTGGTATCTTTTTAGAGTGAGACATCTGGAATCATAACAGCCTTAATTAATTCATGGAGATTATCTGTTTAGGTAATGGAGATCAACAAATCCCTGGACAGATGAGCAAAATTTAGAAGAATTAATAGAGTAAACAACTGGAAATAGAGTCTGGCAAAATTTCAAATTGTGTAATCGAGAAGATTAGTGTAGTGTTTGCCTGATTTTATTGCCTGGATAACAACTAGTCCCCCAAAAGTGAATAGATTCATGGAAAAAACAGAGGAGCAGGGTGGGAGGTGCTGCCATGGAGCTGCAAGGTCCCTCAGCTCCCAGGGTGGCTTTCCATGGCACTGGTTCTCGTGACTGGCTGCAGAGGATGAGGGTAACCCAGGCTTTTATTAACAGATCCCTTGGGGTGGATTAGAGTGAAACGACTCTGAGTGATAGGTGTTTGTAAATAGGTGCAGGGTTTATTGTAGAACTATTTGGTTGCAATAGACATCAGATATGTAGGCATTTTGGTTATTCTTATCTGTAGTATAAAAACAACATGAGAGCACTGCAGTATGAAAGTGCAAAAATATCACCCAAGGGCATGCACAAGGGAAAAGACAGAATACAAAATGACAAAAGCATGAAACACAAAAGAGAGACAGAGAGAGAGAAAGGGCAAGAGGGTGAGCCTGTCATCACCCCTAGGCCTCACGAGATTTGGCTGCTGTGCAATCTTGGTTGCATTGGTGGTCGCAGATCAGATCTGCTGGGGCGAGGGAAGCCCTGAAGAAATGGTTAAGGAAAATCCTCAGAAGATCCCCAGAGCACAACTTCTATTTGGTTTATAGTCACTCACGTTCAGGCTGGAACATCCAGGTACCCCCCGGGGCAGGGAGCTTCACTCTGGATGAGGTGGATCAAGGGACGCTTTGGGAGCCCCTCACACCTTCTAAGACAACACAGCTGCCCACTGCACCCCAAAGCTGAGCATCCTCAGGACACACACCAATGTGTGTGTGGAGGATGGGAGCCCCACAACCCAGTGATTTGTGCAAGGGGAGACAATTTATCATGGCAGGAGGCACCAACTCCACAGGATACACCTCCTGTCTCACTCATAGCCCACCATTCTCCCTCTGACCTATGAGATCACCCCACGACAAAAGCTCACCTCCAAAGCAAAGCACCCTGCCTTCTCTTCACACAGGGAATATTTTGAGTCATTATCCCTTAACAATTCAGTCTCTCACACTGGTTTGAGCCCCATGCCATTGCATTCACATGGCTCCTGTGAAAACTGGATGCTTAATTTTATCATAGTCCAGACAGGCGATAAACATTGGGAAATAGAAAATGAATAAATTGAGAAATAAAACAAAATACAACTTTTGGAGAGGCAGCTGTCTGTGATGGACAGTTACAACCTGAGGCAGAAGGTGTGAGCCATTAAAGCTACTGGAGTTACTCCATTCTAGATTAGGTGAGGAGCTGCTTTTTCCCTGTCAAGAATCATACTCTACCAAACAGACATTAGATAAAAGAAAAATACCAAAGTGTGCATTTGCATTGCTTTAGTCATGTGTGTGTGGTTCTGCTTTGCTCACTGCTCACTAACTAAAACTGAGTTTAGTTTCTGGATATTTTTTTTTGTCTGCATTGAATACAGTTTGTTAGTTTCCCATCTGAAATCACATAAGTGATAGAAGAATAAAACCTGAAAAAAATGCATCTGAATCTGCTTTCTCATTTAGATACTTGTATTTAAGAAGTTTGTAATTTTGCACTCAAGAAAAAAAGGATATTTCTCTTACAACTTTTAGAAGAGAACTGCAATAATACCAGATCCCAAAGTCAATATTAAAGGATTTTTGCTCCTATTAGGCTTGGATGTTAAATCCCATGTGAGTATCTACAGCACGACTTCCCAGACTTAGAGAAAATTTTTGCAAGTACAGCAGGATTCTTCCAATAAAGGTTACAGATGTAGTAAAATAAATATTTTTTTCCTAGAATAACTATCCATCACTCTTTTTTTCTTTCGTATTTTCAATACTAATCTCACAGCTGCCGTGCCAAAAAAGTACAATTTGCAGCTAAGAAATCAGACAAAACAACTAACTTGACCAAAGTGAAACGAAGTTCCAAACATTGATTTAAATTTTCTAAGTCTGGAACAGCTATACCTAGATGCTGGAGTAAGAGCTGACAGCCCTAGTTAAGCTGTGGCTTTTTGAGATGTACATCAGAGTGATACATTTGTGTTTATAGTGATTGTTGTCCAAGACTGAGCACCAAGATGTTTCCTATTACCATCCGAGTAGCAGTTGCATCTGGACAGTTTTCCTTATCTCCTGTTAATGGGCCCATCAATGTCTTGCCGCATGACTCAGAGATAACACTCTCCAAGAGCCAGTTCTGTTTAACAGGTGATTAAGAACACACCTTGTGACTCAAAATAACATCAGCCCATTGTGAGATGCTCCGCCCAGGGGGAGAAGCTAGGCATTCCCACCTGGATAAATCCAGGGATTTCTAGACAGAAAAGCAGCCATTCCACAGGTTTCTGAGAAGACACAGCAACCACATCTGCCACTCCAATTTGGACTGCTACCAGCACGCTGGCCAAAGCGGGTGTCAGGTTGTATTCTGACTTTGCCAGTGGTCTTCCTTTTGTATCATTGTGTGTATTATTGTCTTTTGTTTTCCCTTTTCCCAATAAATTGTATTTCTGACTTGGAGTCTCTCAGTGGTTTTGCTTTCAAACCAGAACATTGTGTTGAATTGAAGTTCTGATTTCAAGCCATTTCTCTGAGTTGACAAAATGTTTCTTTTCCATCTTCATATTTAATTTTATATTAAAAAATAAAATCTGGCATTAAAATTAAAAAAAAAAATCTTTCACAAAGAGAAAAAGAGATAGAAGGTATGGAGTGAGTTTAACACCAAAATCAAAGGGTTGCTAAAAATAGGTTGCTAACACTAAGCAATCAGTAAGAAACATTTCACTTCTAGCCCTTTAATGTACCTAAACATTTTCAATTTCCATCACCTAATTGGAAGCAAGACTGCAGACTGAGAAAACAGTTCAGGCTTTCTTCTGAAAGCTCTGAAGACTTTAAAAAAATGTTTGCAATGTTTTAAGTTAGGAGTCAGATCACACTGTATCTGTCTTATCCTCAGATCTCCACATCCACTTGAAGTTAAAAGACATTCACTTTAAATTCAATGGTACTTATTTTGAAGATATGTGTTTGATCATGGGTCATTCAATAAGTGAATAATTCTTTGAATTAATTCCATTGTGGTAGTTTTGGGGACAAACTATTATTGTTATGATCTTACAACTTTTTATGGGTTCTATTGATAGAAGTCCTTAAGAAAAATCTCAAACCTCAAAGTAGTTGTACCTGAATTTAAGACTCCATCTAGACCCAAAGTCCCATGATAGTCACTGTGTGTTTGGGATTCTATACAGTGGCCTGAACACCCTGATTTGTTGTCTAAGGGTTTCATATTACCTCTAGGGCAAAGGAATTGTAGTGCTCTAAGAGTTTATACTTGGTGTATCATTTTATGCTGGTTTTGTTAGCAATAAAGCGATTCGTTTTGTTTGTTTGTTTTGTTTAATATTTGGAAAATGTGACCTATTCTTGGTCCATCATATTTGTTGGCCCATAAGAAAGTTTTGGAAATCCAAAAGTAGCTGAAATGTTATTAGGCTTTTGCAACTGAACTGACCCTCATAGGTTCAGTTGTGTGTTTACCAGCCATGTGATGGTATCCCAAATATCTGCAATGCTCTGGCAGGTTCTGCTGCCTGTATTGTCCAGAATGCCATGATCTAAGAGATCTTCAACATCCAGCTTATACAGACAGCTAAAAGTAGGTGTCTTCATCTTGAACTGAATCCCACACAAAGTAACAAATCAGTCATTGATAAATGACAAGTTTGTCATCATATGTCATACATGATTTCTGTGAAAACACAGAATAACACTTCATAATTCATTAAGTAAAGTCACCTTTTATTTTTTTTTTAAATAGAGCGTCTCTTAAATAGAGTGATTAAAAATATGGCAGATGCAGAATAGAAAGAAACATTTGAAAGGAGTAACTCACACTTTCTGCAATTTTCGTTGTATAGCTTATTGCCCAGATCTAGAAAATTGAGGGAATTAAATTAAGTTGCTACAGCCTTGTTTCTTAAAGAGCATTATGTTGTTACATCTACTTTCCTAAGATAAAACAGTGAAGAAAACATTAGATATGAGCTGTGGAAAAGGGACTGGGAAAAGAAACAGAAAAACTACTACCAGTAGTTGAGGAGATGGGAGATAGGAAGAAGAGAAGGAAAGGAACTGTGGCAGGCATTTCCCCAGGACCCTCTGGAAAGACCACAATGAGCACCTGGCTGGTGATAGCTCATCCATGTCTTGTTCAGGCACATCAGTAACAAGAGTAAGCCACAAACATACAGGTGGGTGAAGACTGAGACACATGGATACAAAGCCACTGGCCTGGCACTGTGGAGATCTCATGGGAATCATGAACTGCCAATTGCCATTATGTGATTAAAAACTAATCAGCAAGAACACAAAGGCACGGTGAAGATCAGCAGAACAATTTCCAGACTTAACGAGTTTGGGATTATCCAAGGGGAATGGTGGGAATGTTGTTCCTGGTGAGAAGCTGACCAAGAACCAAGGACCTCAGAACACCTTGCAGAGCTCTTTACCTCTCCCTCTCAGAACACCTTGAGGCTGATGGAGCTACTGCCTGCACAGGCAGAGGTCTCCTGTTGGGATACCAGGAGAAGCAGTACTTGAGGGCTGCATAAAACTTCTTATGGGGTATTTTAAAGGAATTGTGGCAATGTGTGAAACATTATAGGATGTTTAGGGAAGGAATGGAAGTGGAAAAGGGAGCTGTCAAGGTGCATTATGAGGGAACAAGCAGAAAAGAATAGAGAGAAAAGGCAATAAAACAAGCTGATCAGATATAATTGTCTTAATTGTCTGTTGTTTTTACACTTGTCACACTTCCTTTCATAATTGCAGTTTGCACTATGTTCTCATGAAATCCTCTTTCTGGTTCTGTATGGGTGTGCTCTCTATTCTGAATATGTGTGAAAACTGGTGAAATTCAAACTTAATTAGGCAGCGAGTAGGATAAAAAGTGCCAGATACAGGATAAAAGAAACCAGCTACTGGAGTGCAACTGCAAATCTCTGGGCCTTGTTTGTCCATGTCCCAGCAACTGGGGAGGCCAGGACAGCTGGGAAGCAGATACTGGTGTGAGAAACAATACTCACTTCCAAGATTTAAAAAGTTTATTAAAACCTTATCAAAAATACAACAGAAGACTGAATAGAGAAAATATTACAGCACCAGGAGCAGAGGATCTTTCCCACCATGTGCTCACCCACACAAGGGATGTTCCACCTTTTAACCCTTTAGTCCCTCACAAAGTTCTGTCCATCAACTCCTTCTTCACTGTCCAGTGGAGTTTGCTTCCTTAAACCTTGATTGGAGATGTTGCCATATTAATGAGCCAACCCTCCCAAATGTCCCAAACCCAGGCCACCCTCTGATAACAAAGCAAGGGGGGATAAAACATAACTATAAGTCTATAAAAATTATCTTAATATATATACATGATATTTGCCTTTTAATTGTGAGAGTCAACAATCACATTACTCATATATCACACTGGGTAGGCTGAGCAACCAAGGCTCACCCTCAGAGTGATTAAATATTTTTGTTATTATTACTATAATAACAGAGTTATTATTTTTTTTTTCCTCCAACACTGGAGTTCCAACAGCCACAAATCAAGAACAGGAGCAAGCCATCCACACTGCTCCTGTTTGTGTGGGTGCTGTGTGCATTTCTGTGGGTGCTGGTGATGCTGGGTGGCAGCTGTGCTTGTGTGTCTGTGTGTCCCTGTGTCCCTGTGTGGCAGCTGTGCATGTGTGTCTGTGTGTCTGTGTCTGTGTGTGCCAGTGATTACACACTCAGCCTTGCTACATCGGGACACAGATACTGCAACCTCACATCCATCAGGCTTTCAACTGCCTCAAACAAGGAACATGTATTTTGTTGGGGGGGGAAGGTGGGACAATTCTTCAGAGAGAGAATATGACACTGTCAGCTGAGATCCACAGAACTGTGATAATTTATCCACTAAAATATATTTTTCTATCACAGTTTTTCACACTTTAAAGGAGAAAGCTGTCAGTTTATTTTTTGAAAGCAGAGGTGTTTAGCCTAGCTTTTAATATTGGTCCTATATGGCTTTCTTAAAAAAAAAGAAGTTTGAAGCAAAATTGGCACTATTTCAATTAACTCGAGTTTGGAATATATGAAAATAATGCAGTGTTTTTTTCCATGGCAGCTTACAAATGTGTTCTTATTCTTGATATGAATATATCAAAACAATAGTAATGGTCTTACCTTCATATAAAATATCATATGTTGCTACTTATAAATAAGTGGGCAAAAGTGGGCTCTGATGTGATTCACACTGATTCTTTAATTTAAGGATATTGCATTTTTGGAAGGAGAGATACACTATGCATATCAATCTTGAGGGAAAGAAGCTATATTTGCTGACACTGCTGCTCCAGCTCATAATTTCTCGATATGTCTGAGGAGATGGTGCTCTGCAGCAAACACTGTGAAACCAAGCAATTGTGGGAGCCCACAACAAATGCATCTCTGTAGTGCAGGTGTCAGAAGGGAATATTTCCCCTCAAAGGAATTATTTATTGTTCTGTTCCAGGTGGCTTTCACAGGTAATATGTCAGGATTCAGACAAGTTGAAAAGTACATGGGTAATTTATGACAGCTAACGTATTGCAGCTTAGAAGGTCAAAGCCATATAAATTGAGAAAATAAAGAAACAGTCTTGAAGAAAATAACATTTACTCTTTTGTGTTAAAAAAAAAAAAAACGAGAAAAGGGCGTAAAGGCTCCAGGTTATGGCACCAAATCCACTGTTATTTCAAATAACCATGTAATGAAGATCTCACTAATTGACCTTTCTTACCTTTAGAAAATTAAATATTCTTTTTCTCCTGTGCTATGTAATGGAACTTAGCTCAAAAAGTTAATCAGATCACAAAAAAAAAAAAATCTAATACTTAGAACTCTTCTAATTTTTGCAAAAAAATTCACACTTGACATGTTTACTCTTGTGCAAGCATTGCCCACTAATAACCCTGGGCATTTTTGAATTTTTTTATGGTTTTTCATGCTTCTTCAACTATTACAACCCTTTTCAGCTGTTTGGTTTGGTTTGGGTTTTTTTTTGTGTGTGTGTGTGGGTGGGGGTTTTTTATTTGTTTTTGGTTTTTAAAATTATTTTTACTTAAAAAACAAGACCTGTTTGGGCCTTAGGTCTGCACAGTTCTGCAGATGTACTGGCAGTGATTGAAAGGTTCTTCTGCAGCTCCATAGAAAGTATAACGCAATCTCCTCCGAAATATTTTTAAGCCAGCTGGTATGCAGTTGTTCTGATCTCAGTCTTCCAGTCCTTTATTGCACTCTTCTAAACCAAAAGCAAGAGGCAACACAGTTCTACTGACTCGCAGAGTCAGTAATTGTTTAACCAAAATTAATGCAGAGAGAGAAACATTCTTGCTTTTGATATGTAGCCAGCATTTCAAGATGTTTGTTGGTAGAGAGGTGGTTTGGATGGGACTCTGAAGGAAGGTCATTTAAGGCATTGATAAGGCTGAATTCCTGACAAATGGAGAGAACTTTCTTGAAAATACAACAGCTACAGTCCTGGCAAGGAGGAATTTCCGCAGATGCCATTTCCTGTACTCATTTAAATAGAATTTATGTTCTGCAAGGCTCACTTTGCCCTTGATTTGGGAACTAAATGCACTGTCAGACAAGATAGGAACTTGACAACAGCAGAGACAGATTTATTCCATTTATTATGTCAGTTGTCACACTTTGTCAGCTTTCCCATTCTCAAATTATCTTCAGGATACAAAATAACTATGGTGGAAGAGAGTAGTTTGTCTTCAGTATGGATTATGGAGCTGAAATTTTTCACAATCATTCAGTTTGAGATGGATTTGTTTGCCGTGATGGTTACACTCCTATTTCTTTATTAAGACAAAGAACCTGCAGGTATGAAGCTTAAGTCCATTTCCCCTTGACAACTTTACCTTTCCATGGGGACTGAAGCCATACCTTTATCTTCAGTCCTTAATGGTGCTGTCTGATTCACTTTTGGGAAAATAGTTTCCAAAGTGCTTTTGGAATCAAGCAGTCAGGCAAACAGTCAGTTGACAGCTATCAAACATTCAATACTGTGTGTGCTGAGATAGACCATGGGGCAAAATTTGGCTTCTTGGGTTGTAATATGAATTTGTCCTGCCATTTGATCCTACTGATAGATCTATAAAACTAGTTTATAGCAAGTTGTATTTGCGGTCTTCTGGAAGGCAGTTCTGAAATCCCACCATTCTGCTGGATGAACCTGAAATGACAAGGGATCTGTGACTATGCAACTGTACTATACTGGGATATTTGCCAGTGCAATCTGCACACTGTGGCACAGATACAAACTCAGCCATGGTGCTGCTCCCTCCAAGGGGTGCCTGTGTGGGCACTTGCAAATTCAAAACTGAAGAGAAGTATGGCCAAGTGCTGCCACTGCTGCCTGGCATTTAAAGGAAAATGTTTGGCATTAGGTTCTCTTGCAGATAATGGTAGGCTGACATTGGAGGTACAAACCCCCTTTTTCAGGCCTTCTTGAGTAAAGGGCAAGGAAAGCATTGGAAAGTGAGAAATGGAGACTACTGATATTGTGAAACATGTAACACATCCTGCCTTGCCTGAATACTATGGCGTAGTCCTTACTCTGAGACCCACACTTCATCTGCCTGGTTAGAGAAGTCAATGCCAGCTGCAGTGAAATTGGGTTGTAGCTGCCATGGCAACTTTCACTCAGAATTCTGCATTGTGCCATTGTAACTGCTATAGGGGATTTTCTTCTGTTTATTATTTTCTCCCTTGGATGCTGCATTTCCATCCTTTTATCCTATTGCATAAAGCAGTGTGGGGATATATTACAAACAAATGAGTGTTAACAGCATTAACAGTGAATCCTTATCTAATGTTTTCTTTTAAAAAAAAATATTTGTAATTATTAGACAGCATGTATGTTGTGACTGAGAACAGACCATGTGGCACTGTTTGTTCTGAACAGGTAAGTAGTTGATTCCTTTTAGAAGTATTACAAATGTAAAATCAGTATTTAATTTTTTTTCTTTAAGATCTTCTTAATATGTGCATTTTCTATGTTTCTGCCAGAAAGAGTTTTCAGACTAATCAACAATAACAGGAGAAAATAAACAATGAAAAATTCTGTAAAAATATTCAGTTCTACCTGAATTTACTTTACAGTGTCATCCACCTTGCCCAATTATGAAATATTTCAGATTATAAAATTCGAAGAGAAAAAAAAATCTCTGTGTTAAAAATTAATCATAACTTCTCTTTCTGCAGACGGCTATGGAAACACAGATTGACATAAGCCACTTGGAAAAATTCTAGAAATTCAATTTAAATTTGATAAAGAATGATTTCCATATCATAGATTCTTTTTAAATAAACATGTATCTTTCAGTAACAGTATTTAAAATTCCAGATGGATTAAAAATCCTCCCCTCACACCCTGACCTTTCATTTGTGCACTCACACACATGAATGTTTTTAACAGGGTCATTTCACAAAACTGAACAGAATTTCCCTTATGCCCCAACCCCCACCACACACACACACACATCCTGGTCTCAGCCTAGTTTTATAAAGCCAGTCCAGCACTGTCTTCACTCCTCTCTGAGTCTGGGGACTTCTCATGCCTCCCATCCCACTCATCCCCATGCCAGATTCTCTCACACACTATCAGTTTTATCTATTTTGTTTTTCATACGTGGCAGTCTGCTGTGTGGATAAATTAGCAGAAATATTGATTTTAGACTCCCCTTGATATCATAAAGGAGGTTGCAGCTGAAAGGGATTTTTTCCCATAAGACTCCCAAGGCTCAGAAAAATCCATTTTTATCTGGCTGTCAGACATACTCCAGTTCTACTGCCCCCAAACATCAATACCTCAAACACCTTGCTAAAAAAAGCCTCTCCTTTGTACCATGTAATTCAGTTCCTGTTGGGTAGAAGGGTGTGGCTCTGGGTGTCTTCCAGAAAAGTTACCTTCCTTTTGTTCTGCTAATTTTATGATTGGCAGCATCTTCACAGTCTGGTAAGAGCATACTGAACCAATATGAAGGAAAGTATAAAGTAAGCTTGTCTTTGCTAAGGAACAGAGCTTTGTCTGATTTTCCATTTTTTTTTCTTATAAATTTGGAATAATTTTAAAATAATGAAATAGTTATTTAAGCTACAAAAAAGCTAGATTCCTTGTAGTGTCTCTCTTCAGATGGACAGCAGAAATATAGACCCATGCCAATGAAGTGCAATTCTCTGCACTTCCTTTTCTGTTTTAATTTTGTCTGCTTTGCCCAGGCCAAACACTGCATATGACGTTGGATGATGAAAGAGGTACAGATACACTAATCCTTCACTTTCTCAGCTTTCTTCACCTTGGACCTAGGGGTGACCTAGAAGCTATTTGAGAATAGAATTTGGCTCTGTGTATACACAGCTCACCCCAAAGCATTTTGAATGACACTTTCTCATCCAAGCATCTCCTGAGAGGAGGCTGTGGTTTGTCCCAGCCAACTAGCAATAGGACAGGAGGAAATGGCCTCAAGTTTCACCAGGAGAGGTTCAGATTGGATATTAAGAAAAATTTATTCACTGAAATAAATGTACTGAAAATCATTGGAACAGGCTGCCCAGGGAAGTGGTGGAGTCACCATCACTGGAAGTGTTCAACAAACAAGTAGAGGTGGCAATTTACCATGTGTTTCAGTGGTGGTATTTGGTCAAAGGTTGGACCTGATCATGTTGGAGGTCTTTTCCAACCTTAATGTTTCTATGATTCTATAATTCCATGAATGATGCTATTACTGAAAAATCACACAAAATATTTTGGCATTTTGGGCCAATACCAAAGGTTCAGGGATAGTAGGAGTAGCTAAGATGAAAGAATTGTGAGCTGTCTGTTGGCATAGGCACAATGTGGTAAATACAATGCAGATTTAAAATAGGGTGATTTATTTATGCTGTAATAATTCTCAGCTCCTCTGGGAGGAGCTTGTGTGCAAGCTACAGACCAGATTTTCAGTAGGAAAACATCTCCTCTGTATCATCTGTGTTTAGTACAACATTCAACCTCACATAATTCTTAATAGCTTAAAAGTGTCCATTTAGCAAAGTGAGCATCCAATTCATACAACTTTTAACAACATGTAGTAGATGTTGATAGAATTTAGAACTACTACAATTTAGTAGTTCTAAATTCCAAGATATAGCCAGAAAAGCACAACTCCTGTGGTACTGACAGAGTAGACCAGAGGTATGTTTGCACAGATGACAGCCACTGACTTAAAAAAAAAAAAATTGTTGTGGAGAAATCAGAATTTTGCAGTGGAGGTATATGTCTATAATGTTCCCCAAAGAGGTAGATTGTAAATAATTCTGGTTTTAATACACCCAAAATATGTTTAAAACTAAGGGAAATAATGCTATGTTATGTTATTAATATAATTTAAGTGATTTGCATAAGCATTTGAATTTTTGTGTGTGAGGAGAAATCTCAAGCATAGTCACCAGTCAAATGTTTTTATTAATTCCACCACATTTAAAAAAATCTCAAAACGTTAACTTCTTCTATATAGAAAAATTGTCACATCTTTCAACCAAAATGATTGCTAAAAATCATTTTTCATCTGTGACACAGGAAATACTTGAAAAATTGTTCTCCCAGTCTGGCAGGATGTGGTGTCCAAGAGAGCTGACTCACAAAGCAAAAGCTTTTAACTGAAAGTTTGAAGAAAAACAGTTTTATTTAATTCAGCACTTTTCCATGGAAACTTCATTGCCCCCTGACACTGTTGTCAGCAAACAGATTTGATGAAACTTTTTGGAGAAATTCAGCCTGAGGCAGACACCTGGTGTTCCAATTGCAAGTGTCCAGTTACAGTTTGGACAGGTAACATGACTGAAGATAGAATTTTAAACTAGAAAACATAAGGCAAATTGTTAAACTGTGCCACTGGCATTAACTGTAATCTGCAAATAGTTAAACATCAGGAACTCAAAAGTGTGTAACAGAGGTCTTTATGTTTGCATGGTTGGTAAAATCTGTGCCTTCAAATGGCTGATCTCAGCATTAATTTTTAATCATCAAATCAAAGAGAACAGGACAAAGAGCTGGATCACTACTGCCTGACTGTCATTCACTAGCAAATCTGAACAATTTTTGGTGTTTTGCTGAGACATCAATAGTTTCAGAATGTCGACATTTTGAATATCCAGATGCTGGCTTGCACAGAGAACACATTATACTTTTTCCTACTAATACTTATTTCCATGCAAGGCATTTCACTGTCAGATGCTGAACTGCCTTGAAGAGTTAAGAATGAAGACAAAGAGCTGTGAAATGTGAAGCTGTTGTCAATGCTGCAGAAGTTTGAGAAATTATATGTTGGAAGGTGCATGGCAAAACTTATGCCATGGGAAGGATAGAGTTAATGTAATCATATATACATTAAAATGTTAACTGTGCCAGTTCTTTGCTGTTCAAGAAAGGTGTTCAAATTATGAAAATTTCTCTTTTTCTTTTTTTTTTTTAACTTTATTATATATGTTTTCTAAACTGTGTGTTGAGTGGCTAAAACTTGTGTTCTTTAAAAGGGCCCAATATGTGCTGAAAAGCTTGAATGAAGCTTACAGTAGGAAGATAAGGCTTTGACTGATTAGAATGAAAGTCTAGACAAAAACCCAAACCCCAGCTAAATCCCCATGTAAAGCTGGAGAATTCCAAGAATTATACTCTAGAAATTTATCTTCTCTTCTAAAGGTAATTGCAATGGTTTTCCCCCCTTGTTTTTCTTTCTTTTTTCCCCATTCTTTTTAACTTTGCTCATAGACTAAATACTTTTTTTATTTCTGCAGTATGCTGGAGTTTGTTGTAAGGGCTAGAATCCAAAATCTGTCTCCCAGACAAATGTTTGATGTAGATTTGGATGTACTTGGTCTAATCCATAGGAGTTTGAGTTTATTGAACTGTCATGGCAGACACTGATTTTGGCAAGGAACAGAAAGCCTTTACTGCTTTTCACTGACAATGAGGAGGCTTTTCTCACTTCATGATGAGAAGTACTCCAAACACAGAAACATACCTAAGTCTCTAATGTGCCTTTGGATAACTCACTCAAAAAAGAATTGCTGTCACTCAAGAATCTCATTTAAAACCCGTGGAAATTAATAGAAAAGTTTCTTCTTACTCAACTTGAATCCTGATCCAACATCAACATGAGTTAATGGGCCAGCTCATCCAAGTGAATGTTACAGGATTAGACCTTGTAGGAGTATTTATCCTTTGTTATAAATGCAGTGTAAATAGATCTGGTTTTGATGTCTTACAAGAAGGACAAAAGCAGTAAAAGGATTATTTTTAAGTCTTAAGCATAGAAGCAACTGTAGAAAATGCCACAGAAAATTCAAAACTTAATTACATCCTGCCCAAATGCAACCTAATTCCTATTAAGAAACATTTGTTTCCAACAAATAGACAAACCATTATTTGTGAAATACCTGTTACTTATTTATACTTTTAAAAAATCGCATCTTCATTAACTTTGCCTTTATTTGAATTCATTTGTACTTGCTCTTATCCTGTTGCTCTAGCTTCACAGGCAATTTCTATTGAAAGCATGGCTCTGCAGTCAGGAATTATTGCTGGATTTGTACGATTTAGGCCAAGGGGACATCTCTGCCTATAGATCTAAAATATTAAAATTATGTTCTTGCCCAGAGTGAGCAGAAACTGAAATTTAACACAAATCAGGACTGATTCCCAGTAAGAGGTTTGTAAGCATCCAGTGTGATCTGTAGGCTGAGTGTGTAAAAGCAAAGGCACAGGGCAGCTGGTGGCAGATCTCACTGTGCTGTCGGTGAAACCTCAGCAGAGCTGCTCCTAGGGAAGAAATGCAGGACTTGCATAGGAAATCATGGAGGAAATGGTTGCCAAGTTTGGTGGGAGAGAAGAGACAGGGAAGAAACTCTCTGCCAAATGCAGATCCACACCATATTTTGCTGCAGAGGATGTGCTGTGCAAGCAGTTGTTACAAGCACAAAAGCATCCAAGTTTGTCAGTAAAGGAGAAAATTTTCATTAGCAGGCATGCACTGAGCTCGTTTTGCATCTGGAGCCTATCAGGTTTCACAAGAAAGTTATGTGTCATATTTAACCTTCAAGTAGTGACTGATCTTCATGGCTGGAATCTCAGGGGAAAGGATTGTGAAAGATGACAGCATGAAAGTCAGTTGTCCAGTTTTTCTTCAAAATGCATTTTATTGGGAAATAATTCCACTAGACAAGTCAAACTAGTCTCAATTAAACTGTTGGAAACCTGGAAAACCAGATACCTTGCTGATAAACATCAGCTACATTATTTTAATCTATCTAGGAGTAATGGGATAATGATTGCCCATAGAAGAGACTACACAATGCCATGATCCAAGAATAATGAAACACAAAATCTAAGTGTTGTTTGTAGATTATGCTACATTAAGCTTACAAATGAATCACCATATTCTGAAGTTAAGTCTGTCTTCTTGTCTAACAGAAAATATATATATTGTTGTGAAAAATGCAGAACTTAATCCAGAGTGTCTTCCTTGGAAAGAAAATGTGAGGATTCATGACTAAAAATAGTGATAACTTAAAGTGACAGAACACAGAAATCCATAGTGTTGAAAATGATGCAAATAACAAATGCTTTGATCCATAGTGACACTTGGCAAAAGTCAATGTAACTCTTTTAGAACTTGGAATTGAGCATTTCTTTGCCCACAGAAGTACAGGAGCTCTTATAGCAAATCCTGTCTCACCTGTTTCCTTAAATCACAACAGAATGGATCCAAAGTCCAAAGATCTCAACCCTGTGTGTGCTTCCAGAAGAGAGTCCCAAGCACAGGTGCAAGTGCCATATGTAAAGTCCTTTTCAGTTACATAGGAATAGTTGCAGATGTCTTTTACCTATTTTGTTAAAGACAGGATGATGACTCACATGTTAACCCATGCTTGGATCTTCCTTCTTAAATATGTATGGACAAAACTGTTTTAAATTATTAAACAATTAATTAATGAAACAATTTTAGTTAAACACTAAAGACCTAGCTTTAGACTTCTTTTCTTTTCTTTTCTTTTCTTTTCTTTTCTTTTCTTTTCTTTTCTTTTCTTTTCTTTTCTTTTCTTTTCTTTTCTTTTCTTTTCTTTTCTTTTCTTTTCTTTTCTTTTCTTTTCTTTTCTTTTTTCTTTTCTTTCTTTTCTTTTCTCTTTTCTTCTTTTCTTTTTTATTTTCTTTTTTCTTTTCTTTTTTTTTCCTTTTTTTTTCTTTTCTTTCTTCTCATTTATTTAGCAATCCTAGATTGTTTGAATACACAACATGTAATTTGTCAAATTCAAGTAGTAGAAACAAATTCAAGAGTGGAGCATAAAAGCTACAGGGATAGAAAGTCAAACTGTACGACAGAGACTCCCAGATTGTAAAAATCTGGTCCTGTGTTTCAAGACAGAATACCAATGTCCCTTTTATTCAGAAAAATGAAATAATATTGACACTTTAGATTTCTAAACTTATTTACCCAATACGATTCTTAATAATGAATGAACTTTCAGGTTATGAAATATTAATTCATTAAACAAGGATATCTAGAGTCTGAAAGCTTCACTTTTGATCTTGTTCTCCAGGCATAGCTTTCCTGTTTTTCTAAATCTGATACCATAATAAAAAAGGACATCTGCTTTTTTTTTTTTTCATACCTTCTTATGCTTGTTAAAGTAAGGGAATCATTCAAGTTTTGCATGTTTTGATCATATACTAAGCATATGTTTTGTGAACAACAAAAATACAGTGTTATGGTAGTGCTTAGAATATGGCAAGTGCATCATTTTGATTTGAGAAAATCCAGTTGCTTGTTTCTGGCATGTAACATTGGATCATGGGCAGAATATGATGTTCTAATTATTGACCTTCATATCAAAATTATTAATGCTGAATCTCAATAACTCATCTGAGTACAGAGTGATTTTTCTATTCTATAGACAGGATATGACAACGTTCTAAGAAACAATATGTCCTTCAAAGTGATCATGGTCATTGGTTAAAGGAATGTCAGATTAGTGGATATTTATGCAAAAAATTTTATTCAAAAAAGAGAAGATTATTTGGAAAATGCAGCTAAAATATAAGAGTTTGGATGGAGAACTTGCAGGGATTTGGGCTCATACTGATAAAGGATTAAGCATCACTATGGTGCCACTGTAGGTTCCTGGCTTACTGTGAAGCATTTTTGCAATTCACTTGAGCATTTATATATCTTATACACTGAACAGAAAGAGTGCTGCATTGGTACAGTCAATATTCTGAGCAAGAAACACCTGAGCCAGCCCAGAGGACACGCTGTAGAAAACCAGTCAACACTTCTGTGTGTGCATTGCTTTTTATAGTTATATAAGAGGTGTGAGTTAGACTTTTCAAACAAATCAATGACCTCTACAAACTTACATAATAGTCTTATATTTTTTAGATTTTTACCTAGTTGCTAAAAGTTTGATGTGGAAAATTTCCAGCTTAAATCTTTTCCATCCCAAGAAACTCTACTAACAGCAAGTAAGAGCCAAAGCCTAAAGAATATTTCTTGGAGTAGGACAACTCTGCTGAGAATCTCACCAAGTTCAAACACAAGAAATCATAACAGAGAGGCTGAACTCAGAATTCACTCTCTGAGGAGCGATGTGAACACTAAGATGCTATTCATAAACTCTGTGTTAAAGCATCACCAGACAAAGTGTAGAAATGGTTGCATTGAGCATTAGATTCCCTTCCCTGGGACATGTTCTAACCACTCAGACTTAAGAGCCTCTATTCCACCCAAGCTGCATATTAGGGCTGTAAGTGCCTGTCTGGATCTCATCCCTGACCTGAGGATATGATGTTATGCTCGAACCTGCATTGCCTTGAGTTGTCTGCCAGATCCCTCTCCTCTCCCATTCCAAACACACGAATGACATGCGTGCTCTGCGCTTTGGCAGCAATCTCAGCCTGAGGCTGAGCCGGGAACACAAACCATGCTTGAGACACCTCCACATGCCACTGGTTACCTGGCTCATGGCCAGCTGGGGTGGGGCCACAAAGCTCTCGAGGTGGTTGTGGGAGCAAAGGATCCCACCTTGGTGCAAGGATGTTCAGGTTTGGTGTCAACTCTAAAGTGTAATCTTAGAGTAATCCCATTGTAATCAATAACAAAATTTCCACTGGGTCAATAAGATTAAAATTACCCATGCAACACCATGGAGTAATAGACAAGAATCCATCAGCTTGGGCTTTGAATTGTTGTTATATCATTTGTAATGCAGTGGTTCAAGGCTGATGGGCATAAATTAGACTTTTGCTTGTGTGGTACGTTTTGAAAGATGCCTTAAAAACACAGGATAAATTCTTCCTTTTCCTAATGCATCGCAAACACTAATCTCAGTTTTTATGCAGTTTATCAATAACAGTAATCTGTTGAATGGGCAAAGCAAGAAATAGGACAAAAACTAGAAAAGATGAAGGCACGTGAAAAGTTTCTTTACTCTGTTTCATCAGCTTCATTTATAAGGTTGTCCTTGCCTAATTCAATGCAGAGAAGTGAAGCAATATTGCTAGATGGCTGTAAACCTCAGGGAAATCCTCTATTAAGAGAATGATGGCTCTGAAGGGAATATCAGGCTTTATTGTTACTCTATTTCTTAGAACACCATGTTCTTGAAGTCCCAAACACATCAGCATGCAGGACTTTATTCACTAAATCAGGATTGGCTAGATAACTTGTTTATTCTTTACAGACATGCACTATAATAGTCTCTTGAATTTCCATTTTAGGAGAATTATTTTTCTGCCTAGAATTAGTCCAGTGGAAAAGGAGAAACATTTCCAAAGGCTTGAACCTTGAGGGAGAAGACATAGAATTAGGGCTTTTGCAATCAATATTGACAGTGCAGCCCTAGCCTGCAAGACAAACAAGTTTAAGAGCCTCTCTAGACCAATTCAGGGGACAGAAATGTAAATTTTTATTTCTAAAATGGTAATTCAGACCAAAAAAAAAGATATTTTATATTTTAATTTTCTGCATCCCAGGCTAGGGCCTCAGACTTTGAAATACAGGAATTTCATATGCCTTCACACAAATCTTTTGAAAAACAGATTTTACCTTTAAAATTATTTCAGCTACTTCATTTTTTTTAAGGCAGGTATTCTTACATGTCAAATATTTTTCACATCTAAATAAAAGGTTTGATGATAACTTTGTAGAGCACTTAAATTCTTTGTGCATTCCCGTTAATCCAGATATTTCTTTAGCGTGGACAGCTTTATAGTACAATACGTAATGTGTAACTGTAATGTTTATTAACAGACTTAGACTAAAAGATTCCAGATTTTTGTATTAGTGTCAAATATCAGAGATGTTTACCATTTCAATTCATAGCTGTACAGTTTGAAATCCAATGAGGTATTGATCAGAATTGAAATACATTAGGAGGCCTTAAAGAGAGCAGGACAAAGACTTTTTACAAGGTCATTAAATGACAGGACAAAGAAGACTGATTTTAAACTGAGAGAGGGTAGGTTTAGATTAGATGTTAGGATGAAATGCTCTATTGTGAGGATGATGAAGCCCTGGCACAGGCTGCCCAGAGAAGTTGTGGATTCCCCATACCTGGAAGTGTTCAAGGACAGGCTTTGGAGCAACCTGGGATAGTAGAAGGATCACAGGGCACCATCTCCAGCTTTGCCACAGCCCTGCTCTGCCCAGCCATGAGCCCAACCAATGTCCTATCCTCATCCCCAGAGAAACCTGAGGATGCAGCTGTCCTGGCTCCCCCTGGTCTGCCCTGCTCCTGACTGTGCTGTCCCCAAAACCCCTGGCATGCCCTAGCCCAGGGACCTGCCAGCCCCGCAGTGACGTGACACCATGTGCCCATGGAAAGGTGTAGCATTGATGTAGAAATAGAGATGTGTCAGCTAGAAGCAAACATTTCTGATTTACATGTGTCAGAACACAGACAGCTTAATGATTCCAGCAAAAAGTATAGTTATTCAGTTTATTTTGAATATAAAAGAGACTAGACCCCTACTTAAATTATTGCTTTCCCTTGGTTTCACTCCTTTCAAATAAACATTTTTCTAAAAGATCCTTTCTTTAGGACAAAAGAAGTGGATGGCTAACTAGTCTTTTATTTGTTGCTGAGGATTTGATTTATATTTTGGCTTATATTTCTATTTTTTATGGGAATTTTCTCCAGCTCCCATCTAATGTTTGACTTATAAGGCAGTTTTGTTACATTTTTGTCCCAACTTGCCCTACATGCCCCCTCTCTCAGGAGCAACACAAGCAATAGCCACCTGCTCTGTCTGTCCTGAATGGTCATACACAAGTTTGAAGGGCATTCAGCAACTTGATGAAGCTAAACTTTTTTGATTAGAAAAATTCAGGATGAGCATCATTGTCAAAATTACCAGCTTCCACTGGGGACGGAGCCGCAGGCTGGGTTTAAGGTTTCCTGCAATAAAAAGAGCAATGAACTCATTGTCCTGGCTGCCAAACACCAGCGTGAGGCCCTTGACAGCATGATGATATCAAACCTCCAAATAAAAGCAATTCTCCTAGCAGACTGTGGCTTCCGGCAATGTACATAGCTTGATACAGTCATTAGTTTTTATGCAGTTTTAGAGCAAACATTTTACTAGGAACCCAATTTTCTTCTGACAGAAGAGACTATTAGGGACCCCAAGCATGACAAGTCGCAAGAGTCCTTCCAACTGAAACAGGCCATTGACAGAAGGTGATTTGCCGTCAAAGCTATATACATATACTTTGGCTGATTTGAGCATTAAAAGAAAAAAAAAGCTGAAAAAGAGAAGCATCTTAGCTTATATCTACTGTTTATGGTTAATGCTCATCTTAAAAGTTTGCAGAAGGGGCTTCTCTAAAGGCTGTATTCAGAGGATGCTTTGATTTTTGAATAGGTAGCAGCCTTGAGTTTTGCATTATGCAAGGACAGCTGGCAAAGCATGTGGGCTGTGAAATAAGCGGGAGGCTTGATAAAATCCATCCTGAAAGAGAAAACAAGGTTAGGAGCAATGAGCTGTGACTGACTAGAGCTGTGGGAGCTTCAAAACCTTCCCCCCAAATGCAAATGCTTAAGGTTACTTATCTGGATGGTCTGTTGAAGACGTGCTCTGCGACAGCATGGAAAGAGGGAGGATGAAACTCAGCCCTATCCCTTGCTGTTCTGCAATGGCCAGAAACCCAAAAAAAGTGCTCAGCTTGCAAAGCCAGTCTCAATTTTACTGGAGGGGAACATCCTGTACTGGAATACAAAATAAGTTGTATTCTGTTATTTTAATTTCAAGTATCAGTCATGCAGATTTAAAAAAAAATATTATTTACAAAGTGATATATTCACAGACAAAAAAGTGTTAGAGTTCACCCAGGAGTTCATGTTCTGGCCCTTTGGGATATTGGGCTCCAACAATGGTGCCTCAGAAGAGGCATTTTAGCATTGCACAGTATACAGGAGTTTCTGTTAGTGGTGCAAGCCCCAGAAGCCAAAATTAGGTCAGATAACAATTTGTCCAAAGGAGTCTCCTCTTTCAATAGCCATCCTGTCATCTAAATGACCCAAACATTAAACATTTTTTTCTAGATAATTTCTAGAGAACTTTTCTGCTCTTCCAATTTCTATTACTCCATTTATTGTGAAATTTTACTCCTGAGCTTTATGAGGTCTCTGAAACCTATTAACAATTTGCCATATAGATTTGATGAGGATGAACAAGGAAAAGAGGGTTTTGTCTTGTCCACTGTCTTCATGAAATATGTCCTAGAGATATAATGTACAAAAAACACCCCCCCAAACCCAGACACAATATTTATTTAGGATTAGATGGCAAAGATGGATTTAATGCAAACGTAGTAAAAATTCTCAAATCTTAAACATTTTTAAATATTTTGCCAGTAATGTGGCAGACAGTGAAAGATAAGAAGCCTTTTTTCTCTTTCTTGTGGAGGTTGTATTTATCACCCCAGCTTACTCTAGCACTGTTGGTATTAGCTAGATATAACATTGTTGTCCTGATTAAATAATTAAATTACAATTTGACAAGCTAACCTCACAAAAAAAAAAAAATTGATGGAATGGATAAAGATGTAACATGAAGTAAAAATCAACCCTGATAGATTAATGAATTGCCAAAATAAAATAACAAACAAAATTAACTTAATTAACCTTCAAGGGAATAATAAAAGCGGGACGATTTCATGTGTTAAATAGCACGTTACATTATTAAGCTTTGACGTTGTTTGGCTAGTGATCCCTTACATGAACAATTTTACAGAAACCAGAAGATTCCTTGTATACTGGGGGTTATTCAGTCATTTGTAGCAAAGATTGTTTTGTTATTCATTCTAATGATTTCAAAGTTGCTTCTCAAGTTATGCTGCAAATAATTTATCTTTCAATACGAGGTACACGATCAATCATTGTTCATAGCAAGATTTTATTCATGGGAGAAAATAATCCTGGTATTGTCTTTGGCTTGCTTGGGGCATTTTTGGAGAATGCTAAATTTATTTCTTGGCACAAATTTTCACAAACTGTGAAAATAGTCGGGATGAATAGACACAATATAGCCACAAATCAAAAAAACACAATAGAGATGCCAAAGATCTGTGTGAGCAGATGTTAAATGGTACACAGGTCAAAAGCTGGAAGTCTAACGTGCTGAAAACAGGTATATATGGGAAGGTGCTGCTTAGAGCTTCTAACTCAGTTAAATACTGAACTAGATCTAACACAGGACCTGCACCTTCCCACAGTGAGGTATGATATTATCACTGAGGTAATCAATTGCATTTTGTCTCAGAAAGGAGTATCTTCTGACTTTGGCTGAGTTTCTATCAGAACATTTAATCTCTTCTCTGTAAAGAAAAATCTTTATATCATTAATCTGTGAAAAGATACAAATTTTTAAAAAGTTCTTTCAAAAGTGATTGTATTTTATATAAATGCTTTAGGGAAACCATGTGGAAAGATATATTTTTATTAAGCTGAGATTGATTAATCCCTACCAGAGAAGAATGGAAGTGGCAGACAGTGACAGTATTAAAAAATAAACTAACCCGACTCACCAAAGAAGTATGTCATGGTTGAAAGGCAAAGGCAATTTCTAAGTATTTTCTCATTCCAGGAGTAATGGAAGGACATGAACAAGGAAGATTAGACTTGATTAGATTGCGTGACTTTGGAAAATATAGAGGAGATTTATAAAATATAAATACATGAAATGCGATAATGGCATTTTGTACTTCTTTAGGATAAAATCTTGCCTATAAGAAATCTGCCTTTTAGTATGTGCTGTTTAGTTGGAAGAAAATCTTTTTTTAAATGTCTACAGAAAAATGTTTTTAAAGAAGGCCTGGAATTTCATGGAATAATTTTAGGCTATTTTCACACTATGACAAAAGCTCAAATGTCTCAAATGGAGTTCCTGGTTTTTGTCTCAAATGGAGTTCCTGTTGAATTCAATAGCACATTCAATAAGCACATTCCCCAAAGCAAATTGTGACAATTGGAATAATTATCTGTCTGTTAACATCTCTTAAAGTAATGGGCAGTTGCCAGCCAAATGACTAAACGGCTGTGAGGATTTCTTGTATTCATTTAGGAAAAATTTACAAAAACCTATTTAGAAACTATTTTTTTTGTGATATAAAACAACATGAAAATCTTTCAGTTTTAGAATTTAAGTTTATGGAACAGTGGATCTGAGTATTCACACTGTAATCTGTACACCTCCTAATATCTTCTACTGTAGTCAAAAAAGCCCGAGAGGAACTCCCCCTGCACTAATGTCAGCACCCTGGCTGCTGCACTGCACTTGTCCATAAAATCCACTGCAACCCACACCTTGCTGATCTGATGGTGATCTCATGGCTGCAGATCCAGTGAGAAACCTCTACAGAAACACGGAAAATAGTTTCCCCGTTACTGAACAGAAATTCAATCTCTTTTTTCAGAGCATGATCTATCTTTTGCTTTAGGTATCTGAAAACGTGTCCCAACCACTAGCCTTTTTTTTCCTACCAACACCTTTCCTTTTAGTTTTATGTTGGGGGCAGCTGTATGCTCATGTCTGCAGTTCCGAAGGTTGGACTGTACATACGAGATCTTCTATGTTTTTCAAACTCTTCATATTAATAAGAATATACCACAGATTTAAGCATTTAAATAAGCAGAAGTGTGCCAGCATGAAAATATAGAGGCATACAATCTATATACAGTACAGTCTGCTGAACACCCTGACAGGTTTTCTCTTGTGTAGTCAGAGCAGCTGTTACAGAAAGAGACAGATTTTCATGGATTTTCTAAGATTTTGATGTGTTGATGTGTTCTGTATTAAGAGCAAATATTGCTCTGTATGAAGCACAAGTATTATTTTTGACATTCAAATTTACTAATTGCATTTTACTAAATATATATAATGCCCATTGATTTTTCAGAAAGTTATACAAAATCTTGCAACGAGTTTATGATGTCTGACAAAGACAAACCATAAACAACAACAACAACAACAGAAAAAAAACCAGCAAAACTCAAGCTATCCATCTCCATCTGCACAGAAAAGTTTTCAAAAGGTGTCTATGACATCCTTGGTAAGTTCATTTCTCTACCACCCCCAAAGAGACAAGTTTTTAAAATCATCAGTATTGTCACTCTTTAGCATAGACATAAAAAATATAATTGTCTTTCTGAACCTGTGTATACCCCAAAGAGAGTCAAAACTCATTTTTATCCCTGTACATGATGTGGGCACAACGAGAAACACAATCTGTATGTGAAGAAGTTCTAACATCTACAGATGATCCTAAGATCAATGGAAACTGGGGAAAATGTCTTCCATTGTTTACAGATTCTGGCAAAAGCATTGTTTCAGGAATTATTAAATAGTTAAAATCCAAAATGTATTTCTGGCTAATATAATGCAAGAAAACTGGAAACCTTGGCTACAGAAAAACATATGATGGGCAAATCAAATTAAGACCATAGGGGTATAGGGGAGTGCTTTAAAATTGGTCTTGATGTTTTCACTATTATATCACTGAAGACAGGAGGGAAGTAAGGACAATGAGCATTTTCTTGTTTCAGTATTTCTTTTAGATTCCTTTCTTTCTGTCCATTTTTCTCTCCCAACATCCTTTCAATAGAAAGGTTTTTCCACAGTCCATGAGCCGCTCATTTCTGCAGCTTTCATTGTGTCTACAGATTGTGCAATGGAGCTTGTATCAAGCAGACTCACATTCAAAAATTTACCCTAATTATGACTCTACCTGTTCTTTTGTGTAAGACCTACTTCTTTGTATCCATATGGACTCCCTTTTCACAATGTCAGCCAGCAAATCTCAGTAATAATGAAAATGACAGTCAGCTTCACCAGACACATAGCTGAGGGGTCTGTGGGAATGTCACATATAAAAATATCCTGAATTTGCTCCTAAATCTTTGAACTTTCAAACTGACCTTAAACTCCCAGCCCATCATGACCTGAGTTTTGTGTTCACCTGTCCCTTTGTCACACTGTTCTGTTGATTGTCCTGCACTGTCACAACAGCAAGAAAAGGAGCCATACTGAAAATACCCAGGAGCTTAATGGCTTCTTAGGACAAAAGCAATTTGCTGCTCCAATACCAACAGACTAAGAATTTTGGAATTGTTTTCCAGATGATGGGAACAATGTCTCAAACTGAGTGGTTCAGATGACAGGTATTTCCTTACCTCCACTGTCAAATGGAATTTCAGTTGATATGCAGGTTCATCTTTCTGCAGAAAGAAATCAGTCTTACAGTAACAGTTCAATGAGCAGAGACAAATATTATACATTTTGCAGGTTATAAAGATTTCTGTATTTTTTTAAAGCACTTTCTTTCCTGAGAGAGAATTCTCCTAAAGCAGAGCAATGATTGAAAGATCATTCAGAATAAGCACAAATAGATTACTTAAATTCTATATCCTTTTTTTTTTTTTTTTTTTTTTTTTGAGAGATGCTGTAAAATGGGAGAGAATAGAACCACTGTGTCTTGCAAGGGTGACACGTGAGAATATAATTTTCTTTCCCAATTTAAACTTAAAAATTTACAGGAGATAGGAGAGGTCAGTACCTGCAGCTCCTGAATTTTCCTTGGCCCTGCTGAGCACATCTCTAGTACATTGTTTATTCTTAATTTAGAGTTTACAGTCCAGAACTTGATCTTCTACCTTGGGCAGATCTCTTACATGGTGCCTCTCTGTCCTTCTGCTGAAGGGCAAGAACTGTGTGTTTGGACAAATATTAATGATGTATAACAGTTAATCTGAATCATGCTGTAAAATTCTTTAGAAGAAATTGTATATTCACCACACAGTTTCCTGTAGGGAGAGTCATCTCCTCAAGGACACAACTCAAACGGGTATGGTGTTCAAACTGACAACACAGAGTGCGCTTCTTGCACAGGCTGGGTTCCTCTGTATTTAAGGAAAACCTACACATTTTGGACACTTGCAGAAAAATAGCATTGTTGCTGTCTGACACAGTATCTCACCAAACCCATTATCTGAGAATCATAGAATCATGGAAAGTTTTGGGTCAGAAGTGACCTTGATCATCTCATTCCAACCTCCTTGCCCTGAGCAGGGATGGCACCTCGTACATCACTTTCTCCAGGGCCCTATCCAACCTGGCCTTGACCACTCCCAGGGACCTTCTGTCTGCTCCACTGAGTTCTCCTGGGTGCCATGGAGAAGATGGGACACAGGGCTGCCTGGTGGCTCAGCTGCCAGGTGGTAAAGGGCTGGAGGCAACGTTCTGCACAGCTGAGCCCCAGCTGGGGCCCCGTGCAAGGCACAGCTCCGGCTCCCAGCTTCTGGCAGACACAAAGCTGGGCTACTGTGGGGTTCCTGCACACGGGCAGCATAAGGACTGCATTCTCATTTGGGTTCTGAGGGCTTCAGAAAACCTCCCAAAGCTGGGCTTGGTACCTTGGGGATATATTAAAATTTGCAGTAAAAACCATGTAACTCAAGGATATGCACACAGTTTCACAGGTGATATAAAGCACCTTTTGTTCTAATCTTAGTTTACTTATTTGATTCAATAGAGGGGTTTATAAGTTTTATTTGTTTGTGTCTCCTCCATCTTCTCTAAGTCACAGCTTCTATTTATGTATAATTTCCAAACTAATTAATGTGTTAAATCACAGCTACTTTGGAATAGGTAGGAATAGTGAAAAACAAGTTTTTTTTATATTTTTTTGAAATAGTTAGCTAGTGACCTTCCAGGGATCCTCATTTCACTGATATATTGTTTCAGCAGTAACTATTACAAGTTCAAAAATAAATCCAAACTGTAGGTCAATTCTACATAAGAAGGAATAGAATTACAGAGAGATGTAGAGTCCCTTTTAAAACTAGTTGTCTTTGTTCAGTTTGGCATGGGAGTGAAAAAATACCAATCTCAGGAATGTAGATACTTTATTTAAAAGGAAGCTGTGTCATTCAGATCAAATAATTTAAATTCATTGAGCCTTCTGTCTCTCTTTTAATTGAAAAATATCAGTAGACTTCATAGGCTGATGAACATTGGCAATTCAGTCACTCAAGTTATTATGGTTAACAGCATTATCTTTCCCTCAAAAATCACTATTAAATGTGCCTGTGGAACCTGGGACTGACTGTGTAGCTAGAGGGAAGGACCTTTCCTGGCTGCACAAATTCCAAGGGCTGGAGGTGTTCCTTCCACAGAATGAGTTTTCTGAGGACAGGTTAATACATGAGCAGGGAGAGTTTTACAGTCAGAAGCCAGCCCCCGCTCAGGAGTCTAAAGCCAAAGCTGCCAGACATGGTGATGCAGGCAAAAAAGGAAATTTAATATTCTAATTCAGAAGAGCAAAGTACTAATCATGTTTGCCTGTAGAAGAAGGAACACTTCATATATTTCAAAATTTAACTGTATTGAAAAATATCTCAGTCATTTTAAGTTACAAAAGCAATTTCAATTCAAGTGTCAGTACCTAAACAAAACTTCAGATTTGGTCCTTAACTTTCACACAAATACCGAGTTAAACTTTCTGAGAGCCCTTTTAAACATTTATCTCCAGTCCTGTGCAATTTTACAGCATTTTTTGTGGTTTTTTTTTTGTTTTGTTTTTTTTTTTTCTCTTTTAGAACTGACCCTTTACATTTAAATTGAGAAGGTACTTTTAATACACTGCTCTACACTGTGACATTTTAGTGATGAGAATGCCAAGGGACATTGGCTTTTATTAGAGAAAAACAGCAGCCTCAGAGCCAGGATATATTTTTCTGGTGTTCCATTTCAGAAAAGTATGCTCATTCTGGCTTAGACATTCTGAAAGCAATTGAGATAGATCACATAAGTGGGGAAAAAAGAGATCTTAGGCTGTGTTTCAGCTTTATTTCTTCTCTTTTCCCCTCTGTTTTTGCCTGTGCCTGGCCAGAAAAGAGACAAGCTCTCCAGGGAAGCTGTGAACTCTAGTGTTACAATTCCTAACTCCATAGGGTTTAATTCTTCTGTAGCATGTATTTACCTCACATTTTTGAAATATTTGAGATAAGTTTTTCCCTAAGATAATGCAGATCTTTTGCAGTTTCAGTTTATTTCAGGAAAGCAAAGCAATGCATTCATCTGGATCTCTGACAGATACTCCTGACTGTTTTCTGGTGAGAACAGCAGATCAAGAAATAAAGGTTCAAATATGATTCAATACTTCCTGCCCTAATTCCATGCCATTTGAAAGAAAACAAACCCAAAATCCCTGTTCTGCCCACTAAAAAGCAGTGTAATTTCTATGAGGGCTTTAACATCCCATAACTGTTCTGGTGGATCTTGTGCATCTGAGGATGTAGTGATCTGCACACACTTACCCTGTGAACATCTGAAAACTACACATATGCATGACTTGCACTGACTAAATTAAAAACTCAGCATGAGTGCAGGTTTCAGGACTAGGTTTGAGCACTTCCACAGAAGAAAGTTCATCAAGCTTTGAAAAGTTTCCCATCCCTTTTCAGTTTGAGAGAGGAGGATTCTGATGTACACTTTTCAAAAGGGATCACTAAATTACAAGTAACATTTCCCTTGTTGTTTGAATGGTGAGATATTCCTGTTACCTGTAATTAATACTTTGAAAACCAGCTTCTTTATTACAAAGCCCTTCTGTCTCTTTCCTGTCCTTTCAAAAGTAAGCTGCAAACATACAACTGCTTGCTGTCATAAGTTAATAGGAACAGGACATACCTTTTAATTGTAATTTTCATTAAGTTTTATAGTAAATAGCAGAGAGGGAAATATTCAATATTTATTCCTTAATTGATTTTATAGGCTATTCAGTCACAGGAATAATAATTAATTTAAAAAGATATATCATATAAGGTCAGTAACAATTTTTAATAGCTGAAACTAAAGCAATTAATAACAATAATTTAAATAAGTAAGATAATCATGTGTAACGAAATTCTGCCACCATTGATCATGTGGATTAGTGTCATTTCCCTCAGGAAGCATGTTACCATGGGACCAACTACACTACAGTTATTCCCTGTTCTGCATTATCCTTGTTGGCAAAACCCAAGAAAATATTCAATCACTTCTGATACACAAATTCAGGCACCTCTATGCTCTACTCCAGGATTTTAGAAATAACCACCTCTACCTCTAACTAGGAAGCCTGTGAGACACAACAGGTCCAAATATAGGAAAGCTGAGGAGATGCCCTAACTGAAGATCTTTGTGTCTCTTTAATTGTATAAATTTGTAAAAAGTGAGAAATGTGAGAAGACCTGTAAAGATTCAGCTGCTTATTAAAAACTGATGAGTTGTAGAGCTCACATAAAAAAGAAAAAAAACAGCATATGAGAGCATCTCAGTTCCTTCTATTTCTGCTGCCTTTGCAGTGAAAACCAGACTTCAGTTCCCACTTGGATATGAGGAATGAATGTGACAGGAGCTCAGTCCCACAGACCTCTGGTCAGAGAAAACATCTGTAAGCAGAATTTCTAGCTACTTATTCTGAATGTTTAGATCTTCATTCTTGATTTTCAAGGTAAAAATAATTTTTGTTCAAAGTAGGGTCATTTTCCAAGGACAGTGCCTGAACAAATTCCAGCACTTCAGAGCTTTTACTGTGTCTCTACTTCATAAAGAACCATGGTCTCTGAGGAATGAAGACCAACCTAGAGATGTGTTTCACAAATGATGCATATTGTGATGAATGGCATTAATAGAAAGTACTCCCTGTACAGTTAACATCATTACAAACATACTGATATTGCCAGGTATACTGCTTAAGCCAAAATGCTCACACCTAAATCACCTCATTTTCATTAAATTTCTGCTTGTTGACAAAGTCTTTTCATACCTTGAAAGGAAGATGTTGTAGCAGAGTTCAGAAATAGCTTATAAATAAGATACTAAAGTGCCTAGGCACTAGCAAAATGGAGGTATTAAAGCAAAGTACTGTGATCAAAAAAAAAAAATCAATTTTATAAAAAAAAAAAAGGAAACAAAAAAAAAAACCTAAACCTAAAAATTTGCAAAATCTCTTCTTTCCATATGGTTTAACATATCTTGTATCCAGACACACTCAAAATGTGTCAAGAATTACTATTGTGGGCATATTATACAACTTGGCTGTTATATGTTTAACCTCAAGAAAAGAGAGAAAGACTCTGAGAATGAGAAATGAATTGTGAAGAAAGCAACAGTGAATAAGAGCTTCACATTCTTTTGAGGTACATCAACCCGAAGTCACAAGACATCTGAGAATGTTCACACACACACAGCCTGTCCCAAAATTATTGCTTTGCAAAGTCCAACTGCCATGTTAGAAAACACCACTATGAGAAGTGAAATCCTCCTCATTTTTGAAAAATGTGTGTGTTAGGGAGACTGGAACCCCTTTGTAGCACTTCAGGGTCCTCACAAAGAATTGTGGTTTACTTTTCCACTTGTGCAGAGACCTTTGCACCACACTTGGTGCATACAATGAAGATCTCCTCAGCTCTTGCTGCATCTTGTCCCAGGTTCTCACCAGCAAAGACTGTTAAACATAGTATGACATTTCACAGAAGTGTGGTGCAGTGCTTCCTCCAGTCCCAGCATGCTGTCCGCTGAAATGATGAACTTCCCACGCCTACCCCAAAATCTGCTGACATGAATTCTTTCTGAGAGATATTTGTACCACCTCCTCCATCCTGTTCTTGTCTTCATACGTGGTAGAGAACAGGCTAGACTTGCCTGCTTCACTCTGCAGATCAGCAGCTACAGTGTCTGCCTCCAACAACTCTGAGACACCCTAATTAAACTTACATAAGTGTCTTCAAGATCATTTTACCACAGTTTCTCAGTTGCAATTTCTATTATGTCTACGGCACAGCACAACTAAACTCGGCATCATGCGGGTTTTGTTCCAGCTGCAGCTCTCTGGATCTGTTTAGGAGCCAGGGAAGTAGATACCAAACTTTTCAAACAGGGATTGTCACCTGAAATACACTGAGCTCCCCACTGCTGCAGTACCAGCTCTTTGCAGAAGCACTGGCTAATCAAAACTTGTTTGGATAAAACGACATTGTAGTTACTTCTGTGAATTCCTAGAGCTGTGGATAACAAAAAGAGCTTTTGTAAGCTTTTCCTGTGACTGCAATAGAGGCACTTTGACATGACAGTATAATGTCACTGTCTGATCCACATAATCTATCCCAGCCTGATGCTGTTTTTAATATTTAATCACCATGCAAATGGGCAGTGACAAAATTTGTCAGCATAATGAGTCTTGCTACTGAGACTACAGAAAGTCAATCACCTTGGGTTTAATTTTTTTTTCTACATTATTTTGGATATAATACATAATAAATTACAATATAATGAATACCTTATAATAATTTGCAAATGGATTGCCATAGACTCAAGGTTATCTATCACTAGAACAGTCCTGCCCTCAGAGCCAAGTGAGTAAAGATGATACAGCCCATCCTTTCTTCTGCATCCAGTTCAGGACTACCTGTGTAGGTCAAGGTTTCTGCACTAGCTTACCTCTGCCCATTTACAGGCAATCAAAAGCAGCATAGTATTGTATCAATTTTTAAACCAAAAGGGCTAAACATTAACAAAGTGTACACTGTACGTTTTGGTATATCAAGCATTAACCTTTATTTTACATTCTTCATGTTCTCCCATTTAATAATTTCCTACCACACAAAGGCATGTTGTCTTAGATTTAGTGCCTGCTTTAATGTGGCAAATTAAGGAGTTCTGGACAGTTTACAGATAGAGCAATGGCTGTGTCTGAATGAGTGTGACAAGTGCATAAAAAACATGAAATGTTTGTGTATACCAGCTTAATGGCCTATCCATTCAATTGGATTAAGCTCTGACATTTGACCTATTTGCCTTAAGTGTTTACTCTGGAGAAAGCACATCAGTGACTTATCCAGCATATACTGAACAGGAATATCTGGAGAAAAAGCTCCCTTATAAATAAAGTTGTACTGCAGTATTTGCAGATCTGTTGCCATGCCACCAGCACTAAAGCAATTTTTTTATCCAGCCAGTGACTGTTACAGGAAAAGTTTAGTCTGTGACTGTTGCACTTGAATGAAAAGTTATTTTTAACAGTTCAGACTATAGATTTTCTACTGGTTTACCAGTTAAAATACTAATTACCTAGGTATTTGAGGATATAACATTTCATAGCACGTTATCCCTAGAGAACTTTGAAAACTGTTGCTAAAATCCTGGTAGTAATTCATAGAGAATCCACTCACTATGCTAATCTTCATCTGTTTTATATAGTCTGCTTTATGCAACTATTAGGCAAGCAAATATTTACGATATTTTTCTGTAGATGATTGCCATATGTCAGCTCTTGCCTTTTAATATTGATGCACAAATAACTCTGTTTTCTTCTTTATGGGAGCTATCCCACAGAGCTCTTATCCATGTTTTAGGGCTTCTTTGTGCCTCTGACTTCTCCCAGAAGCCTTCCCTTCAACACAGTTTGTTCTGAATTGTCACTACCAAAAGCAAAGATTGGGAAAAGCTTTTGATGAAACCAATTGAAATTATCAGTCCGTTTAAAAAAACAATCTGAAAATTGGTTAAACCATTGGCCAAGCTTATTCATAGACCACTCATGCCTGGAATTCATGTGAGGAGCAGCAACCAGAGACCCTGGATGTGGCACGCGGGACTGAATTTGGCAGCAGGTTTTTTCTTGTACTTTGGTCACAACATATAATTGAGAAATTAAAATCTATCTTCTCAGGATAGTCTAAATTTTTAGACTTTTGTAATTTTATTTTTTTTTTCCTTGTGCATCTTGTTCCTACCCTTGTCTTTGGACAAAGCTGATCATCTGTTCTTCAGTTTCCATAAAATACAGCCTTTGTTTTTTGAGAATTCTGTCTATTTAAAGAAAAAAGTACCAATGGCACATATTATCTCAGCAAGTCACTGTTTCTAAACCATCACATGGGCAGCAGTGCCTCACAGTTCTCTATATGTTATCAGCCATCCCATGTTTTGTGCCTATTATGATAATGACTGATTATTAAATATTATGACACTTCATTTCTCTAAGAAGTGCTAAAATATAAATTTAATGATTCTGAAGGAGACATCGCTTGAGAACAGCCTCTAATAGCTACAGCTGACAATATCCTGTAACATGTCAATGGAATGTTTTGCTATACAAAGAAATTATCCAAGAAACATGCAATAAAAATGCAATTTTGTGGCAGAAGCAAACTACAATATTGTAAGAACAATGTTCACCAGCAGTGTAAGGCACATGTTTGGCTTGCAAGATGCTCAGACTGGGGCTGTTTTTATTTTCAGGTGCTTGTGATTTAATTTTTGGAACTCTTTTTCCACCTGTTATTTCAATGCCTGCACAAGTGTTGAAGGTATTAAGGCATCTACTTAACTGCTGAATATTTTTTTTGTGAAAATTTTGAAAAGCAAATATGCTTCCCTTAAATAATCTTCTGTAAAAGTGCTTGTTAGACATCATGTTATCCACTATGCAAGAGTACTTTTCTATGTCTGTTTAGATTATAAACCAATGAGGCTGGGAATTACTTTATGTATTTCTTCTAATGCAGATTTCAAAGATTTGAAAATTTAATCCATTGAAAAAATACCTACTTGGTTTCTTTGACTGGGATTTCAACTAATGTTATTCAGAATGACACTAAAGAGATAAAAACCAGCTTTTTGCATCGAATAGCATATAGTACGAGAAGGAAGTTTAAACAGAAGGATAGCTGTAATGTGATGCTCTATATTCAAGTAGTTATCATTATTACTAAACCTACTGTTTGAATATGTAGCATGACCTACATGTGCCTCTGGAATGTACTGTTAAGAGTTTATACAAGACTGCTGTATCATTCCTATGTTAATACAATACTTGAAGTTTAAGGCTCTAAATAATCATTAAAAATGTAACTTTCCCTTGAAAGTTACCAGCAAGTGAAACACTACTTGAATAGGGAAACTTTCATTACATACTTTATTCTTATCTACACTGAAAAGGTTCACCTAATGTAGCTACTTAAAAGGGTGGGTGGAACGTTTTATTGAGTGGTCACTCTACTTTGTAAATTCATTTGGATGCAACTTTACAGGGATAAAGGTGCCTCTTGATCTGCTAGTAGAAATAATTTACTTTGAAGTAACCAAAAGGAAAATAAGACCAATAAAGGTTTAACTGCATGAATATGTAGCTCTGGAGAGGCAATGGAGAACTGTAGAGGAAAGGGAAGTGTTTGTAAAATTCAAATAGTACTAATACAATTTTTTTTCTAGGATAGACTATATTCAGCTTGTTTTCTCTCAGCTTGGTACAAAGCAGATCTTACTACTTTAGGGTTAGATCTAGGAACCTTTTCCTGAAATAATTTTAGATATGGATGCAGTGTTTAATATTTTTTTCTTTCAGAAGAGAAATGTATTCAGCAATACTGAAACATACCATATACATATTATACAGAAAATGGATCTTTCCAACATGTATTAGATTTCACTTTAAAATTTATAATCTTTCACTTAGAAAATAGGAACGAAAGACCTTTTAATTTGATTTCTAAAATATTTTGAAAATAAGGTTATTTTTAACTTTGAATCAAAATCTGGTTTTGCTTATTTTGAATTGACAGAATTGTCCTCACTGAAAAAAAAAAAATATTTGCACAACTGCAGCATAAACCTTCCAGCAGTACAAGTCTTATGCTCTCAGTGAAGCCTTTGGGTTGTAGTACCACTACAAAGACAGCAGGTCGCAAGATACAAATTCTGGCTGAAAGCAGAACCTGAACTTCCCTCAGCTTCCTCCTCATCTACTGTTTATTTATCTTTCTTTACTCCTCTTAATGCTCCTTTCATTTTCCTAATTCCATCGCCTCTTCCCCATTGCCATTTTCCTCCATGGCATTCAGATCTCCTGCATTCACTGCAAATTTACACATTGCTTTGCATTTAGCACATTCTAAGCTGTCAGTAGAAGCTGTGAGTGCCCAGTCTACATCTTACTGGATGTGAAAAGACCTGAAAGAGCTTTGGATCATGACTCTGTGAAAAAACTGCACTGAAACAGCTCCTGGGTAAATTAGAATCATAGCAATATCTGGAGAAGCCTCAGCTTCCTAAATCAACTACCCCTTAGTTTTGACTCATTAGCTACACCCAAGTCAGTGAAGAAGGTTGATCAAAGAATATTTTCATGTTGGCACTCCTTTGACAGCTTCTCAAACATCACCAGTTTTTTTGCTTTGTTTTAATGCATTTTAAATTCTGACAAGCTGTAAGTTGTTCTATTACAGAATCATTAACAAATTATTATTTCTATTTTGCAGCTGCAGACAATCCCATTAATTTCTCCTGAACCTTGGAGACAAACCCATGACCTGCTGAATTTCAAATGTTTAAAAAGTGAAAGCAGAAATAAAATGCTATCACCTCTTGTTCAGCTGATCATCTCTGAGTTGTAACTCATGAGAAATGTAGAGAATGCAGAAGGGATATCTGAGCTACGCCACTCTCTGGTCACATCCTGCACATCCTGCCAGTGCGTAGTTGCCATGTTGCAACTTGCTGCAGTAAGGTAGAAAAATTATAAGAAAAGCCTCTAAAGTCAGACCTGCTCCTAAAATCAGTGTCTGGCTTTGTCAGGCTAGCCCTTTGCAATTTCCCTGTGAAAGCAATCCTGATGTGAGCAGTTTGTTAACATAACCATCTATTCCTGGGTAAAAACAACTAACACCTGTATAAATTGTTTTTACACCATTAGATATAAAAATGAAAACTATTTCTCACAAACAACTTTCCCTGCATGTAGACACCGAGAATTTGAATGACCAATAAATACAGAATAACAATTTGTTCCTGACCAATAAAGCAATTGGCAAGAAAGCTACTGACCAACTGGAGACACGTGAGGTCTGTAAAACTGCATAAAAAATGAGTTACGTGAATAAAGAGGAAGCTTTTTCCACCATGAAGAAAATGGAGTCCATGTGATTTATTCCCATAGCAACTCTCTGTATTTTTTAATTTTTAATTTTTTTTTTCTATTTTTATTTAATGCTTTCTCTTGGTGTGATTTTTAAACCTTAAATCCCTTAGGTGCCAGTTTTCTCTGTCTCACAGTATTCTCCTTTAGCAGGCTCTGGCCTGTGAAGTTCCTCAAGGCTCTTTGAACTCTTTAGCAGTGTCCTCTAAGGTGTAAGCCACAGTTCCAGCAGTGTTGTGTCACCAATAGGTGAGATGAGGCTGAGGGGAGGTGGCAGGGCACCAAGACCCTCAGATGATGCCAAAGGAAGCAAGAAACTTGAAACATAACCATAACTTAGAAAAACACACACGACAAGTAGAGAAGTTAAATGAAAGATATTGCTGGGGAATGGAAAGTAGTGACAAGTGTTCTCCACACTTGTTTTTTCCTCAAATCATTCTTCTCGAGTTTATATTTTTATTAATCCACTGATTATAAATACTGGTTTGCTCAGAGCTTAAGAAGCCAGTCCTTGCTGGATTTCACAACTGAATAGCATTAATGATATAAGAAAATAAGCCTGTAGATTCCACCAGAAGCCTCTCAGTTCAGTTAGGCAATAGCTACAGGATTTGTATAGGACCCAGCAAAATTGGAAGTGACAGCCATTTGTTTCTGGCAACAACAGTGCAATGAATGAACAATAGAATCAACTCCAAACTTCTGATGAAAGTATAAAAGCCATTACTTTTAAAGATAAAAGAATATCTGAATTAGATGATTGACAAGAGACATCTTGGCAGTACATTCTAGCTTAATACACTGGAATCATACAGCTATTTTCAATGATAAAACACAGCTTGAAAGTGCCATTATATATAAATTGATTTTTATCACCTTTTTTTTTTTTTAACCAATTTAGATTACCTAATTTAGTAATGCAGAACAAGAAATTTAGTATTTCTGGCACAGTTTGGTGTAATATCCAGAATTTGCATTATAACCTTGGATAATTAAGATCACGATTAGCACATCAATCTGTTTTAAATTTGGAGCACAAACATATTTCACAACCATGTAGAAACTCTGCACAAACCATAAGAAGAAAGCTGCAGAAAGCTGAAGTTTGAATAAAATTCCTTCTGCTCAGTTGTTCCTACTAAGGAGTTTTTCTTTTTCTGTGAAAAGAAAATAAATCTCAGAAAGAACTTAAAAGGGGTGGGATGAGATGAGGCACATGGTGGGGGGCAGGAAGAAGAATACAATCCATGTTTTAGCCAAAAAGTGTAGTTAAAATAAATATAATCAGGATTTTTTTTTTTTTTTTAATATTGAGATAGTCATCTACATGTACATAAGGGATTGAAATACTTTTTGGGACGCATCATTGAACAGTTCCTGCCTTTAAATCCAGCTCCCTGTTGGATGGTGTTTGCCAGCTCTGTTGAATAATGCACATATTCATTCAAAACACTGAGCAGATTCCTGGGAAAGATTTTGTTAGGTCTGTTAACCTTTTGGTTTATTGTTCTGTGCATTTGCTGGCTATAGTTTGTCATGTGCCAGATGTCATTCAGAGACTGCTGCATGTTAGTAGCGCATGAAATTTTGTCTGCAGCTCATATCAGCTTATTGGTCCTGCAAAATGATTGTGATTTCTTGAAGATGAAAAGCAGTACACTTAAGTGATAGTCTCTTTTATTAATCTAAAATACCAGGTTTCTTGAGTCCAGTTATCCCCTCTATTTGACTACATCTCTGTTTAAAACTGATTTCTTCTCAATTGGCACAATAAAAATTTTTTAGCATAATTTACTGAAAATAGCACCTGCGATATCACAAAGCCAATTTCAGCATTGTAGCCTCTCATCATGAGGGATGAGTGTTCTCCAAACCCAGGATCCAACACGTGTGGTCCTCAGGCTTGTAGTTCCCTTGGCTCAAACAGCTCCTGTCCCACTGCGTGCCCCACTATTTCTGTGCTCACATCCTAAGGACAAATGCTTGCTAAACTTTACGAGTCCTGTGTGGGCTGAAATGAGACGGAACAGATGCAGTTCTGCTGCACGGGTACAGTCACTGGCCGTGGCCAGGAGGATTGCTTCTGCACATCTCTGCTTTTGTAAATGACTCATGCCTGGAATGGACTGCACGACGAGGTGCTTAAATCCGGGAAGCCTGACGGAGGGAGAGAGGCAATCTGTTTCAGTAATGCGAAAGTGAAAAGAACAGATCTGATGATATTCTGCAGATGTCCACAGAAGAGGAATGTTTCTCTTGGTGGAACTGTCTGATCTAACAGATGAGGCTGGATGGGGACCAGAAACAAATCATGCTTTCAAAAAAGAAGTAATGAATCGTTGGCATAAACTGCCTTGAGAAGGAGGAAAGGTGACACTCCACAAAAACTGAAAGACTGAATAAATATATTTTTTTCAAAACAATTAAATCTATATTTTAAAAATAGCTTTGAAAAATCTAAGTCTGAAGCAGGAGCTCTTTAACTTACTGTTAGAAATAAATTGACTTCATCTATGGAGTCTGCATAGCAGTTAAAATTATAATTTCTGACCATTTTCTTATCATTTAACTTTATCTTCCCCTCCCCTCGAGAGAAAAAAAGGCCAGCTATATGCTGGCTAATGTGGTACACTTCCATCACAAGAAGATTTTACACCAGATTTTGTTTATCTTTTCGAATTGTATGCCTTAGTACCAGTGCAAAATATGAAGTGAACGTAGTGAAAGCTGTAGGTATCTTTGGAAGGATGTTGCAGTAACTTAGACAAGTTGGTCAAGTCTGGGATTAAATTGTAGGGTTTCCTGACCAGCTTTTTGTTACTCCTCTGTCACATGGCATTGAGCAGAAATGTCATCCGTTAATGAGTATCATTCAAGATATTTCACATGTTTATTATCCTCTCAATTCTCTCCATCATGGAAAGCACTGTTTTGTTGCTATTATTACATATTCACAGCTTATTTATCAAACAGAATGAATCTGGAATCTGTTATATCAAGTGAGAAATGCAAACTTGAGATGCATTATGGTACCTGACATCCTATTTCAATGTCAAATGACAAAATCCCAAATCTACGTTTTGTAGAAATTATAGAAGCTTTTTGCCTTCAAAAAATTTGTTCCTTTATGTGTTCTAAGGAATTCAATTTTCATTGCTATTTTTCTGAATTTTGACATAATTTTTTCATGCTTTTGAAGTCATGAAAATTCTTCATTCTAAAACCAAGAGCACATTATAATTATTTTTTGTTATCTAAGTCTTGTTTTGTGTCAAAATGATAAGCCTGCTTTTATGATCCCATTGAAATTTCATTTATCATTTCTCTGCAGCAACAGATGGGAAAGCTGGAAGTGACAAGAGCATGCAGCTGTAAAGCCTTGTGCTTGAGATGGGACAGACAACAGATTTTTTTGGTTTTTAAATTAGGAAATGGTGAGTAATGAGTGTATAGAATTCTAATCTGTCTAAAACATTTAAGTGCAATTGTGTGCTGCCAGGATTTTTGGCAACTATTTTTACTAACTGCGATTTAATGTGTAAGTAGGGTGACATGGCATTTCAGAGCATGGCTGAGAAGATAATAAAATGTTTCCTTGAGTTCCTCCATCTCTCGTGTCCCACAGTTGAACAAATAAACAGCATTTTATCAGTTGTCACTTTTGTTGATGTAGATATTGTTTTCACTCAAACTTTCAATAACAAAATCGGTTCAGGTCAGATCAATGGTAGGGACCACTGGAGTAGCCTTTGATTATTGGTCACACTATTTGGTTGAGCCATGTATGAGGGCCCAACACATTGGTTCTCAATTGTAGAAAACATAAAATAAAAGTAATTGATTTTTTGACACAGCTGTGTGTTTTCTTAGTGTAAACTTTTTTATTTACTAGTTTATTTCACCGGTCCTGAAACAGATATAGAGTATCCTCTCCTCTCCTCTCCTCTCCTCTCCTCTCCTCTCCTCTCCTCTCCTCTCCTCTCCTCTCCTCTCCTCTCCTCTCCTCTCCTCTCCTCTCCTCTCCTCTCCTCTCCTCTCCTCTCCTCTCCTCTCCTCTCCTCTCCTCTCCTCTCCTCTCCTCTCCTCTCCTCTCCTCTCCTCTCCTCTCCCCTCCCCATCCCCTAGAGCAGTAGGGATGCTGCTCTGATGCTCTTCTGCCTCAGACTTGAGAGAGCCTTTTCTTACCCACCCTCATCATAACCTGCTGAGATCTCATGTTTCTACTACTCTTAATTAGAGCCACATGTTCATTCAATGTCCATTAACCAAACTCTGATGTTTCCAGAGCAAAGTTCTCACATTTGTTTTAATAGTCCAGCCATATTCCACTTAAAATGGAGAGAATGCCTCCATGGCACACCCTGTGCTGAGAACGATCAATAACCCAACAAGAAGGGAAATGTGGACTGCATTCACTTTTCTTTAAGGTAGGGAAAAACTGAGCTCAGCTGTTAAGGCAGTGGAGCGGCAGCTTCAGCTACCCTGTGCTGTCAGCACCAACTCATCGCCTGTCAGTCACTGACAGTTTGGTAGAAGCCATGCTAATTTGTTATACTGTGGGCTGCACCCTGAGAGTCTCATGTAATACTGGGACTTTCACAAGCCTGACACATCAGAGCCCAGGACTGTGCTGCAGCACATCAGAAAAAATAATTTAGAATAGTTTTATCATAGAGGTATGTCTGCTCAGAAAAGGGTTGCAGTGGGTGTCCTTCTCCTTCACTTTACCTGTGCTCCTCAACAGTGGCCCTATAGTAGTATTATTTTTTTGTTTGAGTCTAAGCTCTTGCACATCTATTCAGGGTCTGTGGCCTGAAGGTCACACAGAAGCCAAGGTCACACAGCAGGTTTGGTCAGGTAATCTCAGTGAGGTTAAGGACATTTCTACAAGACTGAACTCAGCTTCCCACCTTTCATCCCCAAGTTGTGCATCACTGGCTCTAGGACCTATTCCCAGTCCCACATCTCATTCAAATGAGGAGGAGAGGAAGGTTTTGCTGCAAAGTGTTTACAGCTGGATCCAGGGCAAACCAAAAGTAGTCCCAGAGATGTATAGTTCTCACCCCCATTTCAGGAAGGTGTCTCTGCCCTTTTTAGAGGAATATTTTCCATCCATACCACAAAATAATTAGGGTAGATTAAAACAGGAAATTATTTCTTCATTTCACAGCCACGTAGAAGAGGAGCTTTCCTTTTCTAAACACTTGATGGATGCAGACAATAAAAGTGGCATTCTCCAAGCTTGAAAAATTTAGTGAATTTTAAAAGGATGGAAAAGCTTGAGCTCTGCAGTCCAGGAAAGACCAGCAAAACAGCACGGCTCACAGAATGAACAGACTTTGCAGAGATACATTTCAAACTATGTTGCAGCTGGCATTTTATTTGGATCAACATCACCTTTTTTAGAAAAACTTGAAGAGGCTCCACTGTCTTTGTTCTCCTTTCTGGACTCTGCACATTGCTGCAGAGCAGTGACCACTCTTCTGACATACCAAAGAGCAGAGAAACCCAGGCTTTTCATCAGTACATTTACATTAATTCTTTTGCATAAATGCTAAATAAAATAATCTTTAAAGGGCTTTTGAAGATTTATGTGCAGTTGTGGCACAAAGGAATTATATGTGGTCTTGATTACTCTTTTAGTACATAAAGAATATGGATATTTGTATACAACTGCGGGTAGGAAATACATTTCATGATTCTACTCCATGATGTGCAGAGTTAAAAACTGCCTGCTCAGGTAATCTTAGGAGTTTGACCCCGATATCTTAATGGTCTCACATCTCTGCTTATATTCCTAATATTTTCTAATGTGTTGGCTTCACAGATCTGTTGGGAAAAAAAAAAACAAAAAAAAAACCAAACAAACAAAAACAAACAAACAAAAAAAACAAAAAAAAAAACCAAAAAAAAAAAAAAAAAAACAAAAAAAAAAAAAAAAAACAAAACAAAACAAAAAAAACACCACCAAAAACTAGACTTCAAAATGCAGGACTATTGACAATTTATACCAAAATGTCCTTATAACTTGTTTTTTGTGTCATTCTTGTTCACAATGAGCCTAATTGTCAAGTTGGAAAAAACTATATAAAACTGATAGAAAAAGCAAAGCTGAAATTGCTCAGGGATTTTTAATACACCAATGCCTCTTATTTAAAGAAATGCTTTCAGATTTAATGGCATAGTCTACTAGAATGTCTTCTTTCAACTGACATTGCTCTTTCATTTGATTTTCAGGCTGTCATGTGAAAGGAGTGTTCATAATCCAGCTGCTCAGGAGGGGCTCCTTTGAAGGCTATGATCAAGAAAATGGACTTAAGCTACAGCAACTTTGATCAGACTCCCACAGCATGATAAGCTGCTGTAAGGCTGTGGTTCTTGTGGCTGTGAAGTCCCAAGTTGATTTAGCTGCTGAAGAAAAAATTATCTATTAGACCCTCCTATGGCTAGAGCTTAGGTGGCCTAGAGCTATTTGATGGCATTATTAAGAGACTGAAAGGAATACAAACTGTGCTGTCAGGAATGTCAAAAAGCCTCCATCTATCGTGTTCTGATTTAGCTTTTCAAGATACAAGACAGAATGACAGAAAAATGGATTTTATTTTCTGTACCAAGTCAATTAGTTTGAGGCAATGAGAGTAAACCATAGTAGATCTACCTTGCACCATCCTAAAGGATTTTTCCATTATATTTCACAAAGATCATCTTGAAAAGAGCTATCAGGTTGGCAGCTGAAATGCCAGTTGTATGTCTTAGATTTGATAAACTACATTTTTCAGAGTACAGGGAATTGCTTTTTAACCTTAAATTTGGGTTCATCTATGAGGGGTCAATTGTCTGCCAATCTTGTTATTTTCAAGATATTGAGAAACTAAAGGGATTCTCTGTATAGTGGCTTTTTAGCAGTTTCTGTGGAAGAGGAGAGAGACAGAAGTCCCCTGACATGACATCGCGAGTAAATTGGCAAAAGGTATTTGAGCTACTAAAAGTGTTGTTTCTTCCCAAACTATAAAGAACTTTCAGTTACCATGGGGGAAAAGGGGGAGAAACTTGTGACATCCTTCCCTCATTCTGTTTTTATTCAAGACATTGGCAAATCTTCTGTGTTTGGCATTCAATTCGAGACAACATTTAGAAGTGAATAGAGTATTTTGATGAAAGTTTGTGAACTGAAATAAGTGGCTTTGTAGATGCCAGAATATTTAATATTATTTTTTGGTAGTGTAGTTTGCACTGAGAGTGATTTTGAAAGTAGTTTGCATTGAGAGTGACCAGAAGAAGAGAAGGAAGGAATAAAATTTAAAAATTATCATCCACAAACAAGTAATTTTGACACATTTCTGGTCTACATGGTAAAGCTTTCAAGGACCTTGGGAAAGACAAAAAATAATTCTTTCAAATAAAACTTGGTCCAATAAAACCTGGTCTAATAACACCCAGGTTTATTAGACAGATGCACTTCTGCGATGGAGTTGGCAAGTGGTCACATTAAAAAAAAAAAACCACCTCAATCAATTATGATGGCAAAGGTGGTTTCTTCGTTAGCTCTGGGCTTTTGGCTTTCCAGCTGTCTTTTACCAAGAGCAGGAGTCATGAAGTTTTATACTTTTTTTTTTTTTTTTTTTTGAAGATGGAATAATAGCAATATGTCAGAGATTAGGAATTTATATCCAACTGCTCTTTCAATAAATTCTTTATTTCTTAGACGTAAATGTGAATGAACATTGGATATAAATGTTGACCTTCGCACTACTGTTATTTATAAAGCTGGCTTTTCACCATATCAGGGGTTGAGGGAATCAATTTACTCTGTCATGCTTGATCCTAACAACATTGAGGTAACTGCAGTAGAGATTTTACTGAATGGTCCTTTTTGGGTTTTTTTTTTTTTTTGCTTGTTTTTCCACTGAGTTTTGACCTTGGTGTTTCTATCAACACAATGAATATCTGAGTTCAATTTGGTGTTTATAAACCCCTCTGAGGAGATTTGGGATAGACAAGACATTTTTTTTAAGAATTTTAAGAGAACAGCTCCAGCATGGACTTCTATACATCACAGAAAACCTTTTTAAAATGCAATTTTCCACAATGACCTTTCCCAGTCAGACATTTAAAACACTATAATTGCTGACCTTAATGCAGGTTATTAGTTAAATTTAAACAATGTAGTGATAGTACCAGTAACCAGCTAAGACTCTACTATTTATGAAAAGTCAGAGAAAAAAAAAATCCATCTTTAGGTAAATGAGAAAAGGAAAGAGTCAGTTTTGTCCATAATTATTCAGTCCACTGTAGACCTTAAATCACATTCCCATTGTTACAATGGACAATTAATATTTGTTGCATGATTTAAAAAGAAAAATAAACATATTGTAAAGAGTCTGAAATAATGGTAGAAAGTCTTGTAGCTTCAGGGACTGGAAACCTGGAAACTGGGGACATGTTTTGCATGTTCTGTGGGTGGTACAAATCTTGCTAAGATATTTGGAGGAATAACTTGAAGTTAACTGAGACAAATGTTGTGCAATCTTTTCTCTTCTAAAAAAGGCCCTGACACATAGAATTCCTTGAACCACACACAGGAACTGTCAAGCAGAACAACACTGATACTGGAGCATCTTAACAATTAAATTACTCAATTCAAAATTTCTCTCTCTGCTTGAGAGGATAACTACATTCACCCAGAAGGCCATTCCTTAGGATACTCCAGCCCTTTGTTCCCACTCTCCATACCACAGCCATGTTCAAGGCTTTTCTCATGAAGGTGTGAATCAATGGGTCCCAAATCATAGAACTGTTTCACTCATATTTATCTCTCACCCTGTTTTTTCCCAACAGTTCCTATGAATTCTTCCTTCTCAGTTTTCTATTAGGAACAACATCAACAGATGGTTACTCCTTCCTCATTTGTGCTATTGCATTTCGTAATAGCACAAATCTGCAATTTAACACTGATAATCACATCTCAGTGTCTGGCTGGGCAACTTTTATTATCTTCTTCAGTGAAGAATGTATCTTCTTGATGAGACAAAGAGATCAACAGATATTAGCACCACAGTCAATTGCTTTTCTCATGCTGTTGTAAGAAATTGGATTTTTCTCCTCCAGTGCAAATAACTCTGCAGATATTCAACTGATGTTTAATTAATAAGACCTTCCTCATAATGACATTCTGGGTTAATGCCTACTAAAAGATGGATAAGGGATCCTCAACCCCCTTATGTCCTGCCTCTTCCTATTCCTCCCTACTAGGCTACACAAGATAAGATCAAAAAGTGAATTTCTGAAATATGCTCCTCCCTGTACAACAAAACTGCGAGAAACTTGGCAGATCCGTTGTCATCTTAAAAAAATTAAATGAGGTCCATAAAAGAGGGGGATATAACATGCCTTTGTGTTGTGATACAAGGATTGAAAAAACTAACCAAAACTGATTGGTGCTAGACTGAAAATTCCCATGCCAATAGGCCACCTAAAGGGTATTCTGTACATGTTTTGAAGAAGGCAGTATATTACTGTTTGGGTTTGGGGTTTTTTGTGTTGGGGTTGCTTTCTATTTGGCATGGAGTTTTTGTTTATTTAGGGTTTTTTTTGTTTTTATTTTTCCCCCCAATAGGCTATCTGAAACTGAATATTGTAGACTTGAGTTAATTCTAAATTGGATTATTCCCCCATTTAATCTTGTTTTCCTATCAACCCCATAGCATAGCACACGACTGTTAAACTGCTCAGACCTGATGTAATCTTCCCTATGCTGCAGTAGTTAATAATCTGTAAAGGAAATTCCTTTTGTTCATTTAGTCACTACAGCACAAAGCGTCTTCTTTTAAAAGGCTGCCTCCAAAATCTGTAGTGTTCAAGAGAGATGTAAATGGTTGCCTGAAGCATTAGCTTTCATTAAACCTTATAACCCTGGAACAAAGGCACTCAGGAGGAAGCTATTGATAAGGACAGGAAAGACTTTTCTATTACAAATACTGTGCAATGGAGACTGAAAGAGACATTCAGTGATTTTTCCAGCAAAGTTTAATTTATTTGGAGACAGAAATTATACTAGATAATAAGGGCATACAGAACAAAAGGACATTCTGATTCAGGCATAGCCAGCATGCGATTTAATATCACAGAAAACTGGAAATTGTTTTCTAATATCCTGTATTATTAGTTCTTCAGTGCAATGAGGTGACTGCATAAGAAATAAGAAATGGATTTCTACTTTATACACGGCACTTTAAAAGGAGAAGCCTGTCCACTAGAAACCATGGACGGACAGAAGGACAACTTCATGCAGTCCTCTAGATCTTAGCCTCCCCTCTCCTAAAATGCTTAAAAATTGAACTTATGGAGCATAGATCCACAATTTTAGAGAACACAGAACCAAGAAAACATATTAATGGACAGATCTAGTTGTTCATTCCTTGGAATCTCTCCTCAAAAAAGGCAACAAGGAAGCTGAACCAATATTTTACACTGTTTTTCTCATAAAGAAAAAGTTTTTAAAAAATTTAAAAGTAGCATTTTTTAAAAGCATTTTATCTTAAGGCTGGTCAGTCTACATTTTAAAGGCAATGCACAGTTCAGGAACTACGTAATTAAATCTTTATTTATAGACTGTTTTATGACCTGAGATGGTTTGAAATTAGTTTGTTGCAATCTGGCACAGCCACCAAAACAAATGCAGCATTATTAATATCTCACAGCCTATCAAGCTTTTCATCTCCCAGAAGCCTGAATAATCTTATTCATGCTGAATATTATCCAGCACATTAGTACACCGCTATTTCCACACAAATTGTAGCTACTGCTTTGCGGCCATAAACCTGCTGGGTTGTGAAATGCATTCTAATGGTATAACACCTTTAAAGGATAAATGATTTTTTAAAAATCATAAAGAAAAATATTTCTAACTAGTTATAAAGCCTTTTTTTTTGTTTGTTTGTTTGTTTTGCTTCATGTGTGTATGTGTGCTAGCAAGACTGCAAAAATTACTATGGAAAATTCTATGCTTTATGTCATTCTTTTAATATGATATATATTTTTTTTTTTTTTTTTTTTGTACCAGCCTAAGATGGCTAACCTGTTGTGGTTTGATTTTATTTAGTCAGTTGTTTTATTAATGTTAGTTAGGCTTGTTCCTTGTACTTCCCTATTTTTCCCCTCATAGTGGTTTGTTCCAAGTTGTTTACCCTGAGAGTTCCTGCCACTCGGATCCCCAATTACCTGTCAATCTCCTCACCTCTCCCTGTTTTCTCCTTATTTGGGCCCATCAGTCAGGGTTTGTCACTCCCTGATGGGTGTCAATCCTGTAACCACCCACAGCTTCTTCAAGAAAGTTCTGTATCAATCACCCCACCTTAGCCTTTCTATTTGTCCCCGGACTTTGTGCCCACCTCTGTTATATTACCATTGGTTGTTATAATCTATGTCATCCCTCTCTCATTTGTCCCCATTGGGCGAGACAGATTTACACCCCTGTCTGCCCGCCCCCTCTTTAACCTGCTGCCATCTTGTGTTTCTCCAGCATTTGTCACTGCACCCACTCTGAGAGCAACTTTGTTCCTGCCATGCCTGGGGGAATAAAGACTCTTTGGGCTCGCAAACAAAGTGTCCTCTCATCTCTTCATCTCCTCTCAGCGTGTGAAGCTACCAAAGCTGCGTTACCCACTCGCAGCACTCAGCACTACCAGGGTGGCAGGCGCCGTTCCCCTGGAGTGCCCACACACGTGGTGGCCACTCGGCCTCACACAGACAGTGCTCGCCGGCGCTTCTCGACTGCTTGAGGTCGTGGCAGGTAGCCGCCGCACTAACCATGATGTACATATTCCAAAAGCATTTACTAACTAGCTGATATAAATTTGGTTGATGGACGTAATAGATCTGCTCTCAAACTTTGGCCCATTTTCCCTGGCAGAATGCTACAAGGGTCATGGGTTTTCCAAAATTCCCTGGAATTCAAGAGATTAGAATGGATAGTACCTACTTCCTGAAAGAGCAGTTGCTAAGGGCAGTGTTCTGCAGTGTGGATCTGCAGAGAGGAAAGTGCACAAGAGAAGATAACCGTGAAGAACAGAATGAGCTTCAAGCCAGAAGAAATGTATAAATACATTTCATTATCTAATGCTGCGGAAACGAAATTAAAGATCAGAAATGCTGATATACAAACCAAATACCCTTAATCCTTTGACGTTTCCAGATGTAACATCAGCAGATTAGAAAAAATCAGGTGTAAAGGTCCAAGAAACCACATGGGATTAGAAGGAAAGGGTTATTCTGTATGAATTGGACCAGAGATCAAAATATGTTTTTTGTCCCTTTCTCAGAAGTGCTTTGATAAAATACCTGTCTTTATCTTTTAACAATTCTGGGGAAAAAAAAAAATCTGTAGAAATTCTTAATGTGAAGTCAATTGTGTTGATTGTGATACTTCTGATTCTAAAGAATAATGGAGTTATCTTGGATAAAATTAAGTAAGCTTAGATTAAGTGGAAGTTGTATAAATTTAGCTTTTCTGTGTCCTGTAATTTCCCAAGTGCTGAAGAAATCTGAATGAAAAAACAATTTTAACTATTTTTATTTATTTGAAAACCATAAATGGAAGCTGGAAGTTTGGTCAATCTACTCTTGGAAACAGATCTTTCTCATGCACTTTTTACTGGGTTTTATCTGCCTTTTCACTTGGCTGCTCTACAGTTATTTATGTAATTTTATAACTGACAATATATAATTTAATAAGAGGTGAATTATTTGATGCCAGAAATGTTTCTTCTAGATTCTCTGTAGGAACAATCCCTGGCTTTTTTTCCTAGGGAAAAATGATGAGGAGGACTGTGATGTGGGAGCTCTGTTATTTGCTCTTCCTCCAAAAGATATGTCTATGTTTTATACTCACCATGTTGGAAGTGTATTAACCATTCCTCTGACGTGAAAGATAATGACTGTATGTTAATTTGCTTTAATCTCTAGTGTAGTGAGCCCCAAAACAATGGACAGGCAACAAATTATAGAGAAAATCACTCTGCAACTTCTTCCTCATGATATGGAGAAAGTTCTTTGTGTCCATTTGTGGTATAACTTGCATAGTTGTAAAATGAATAGATTTCAGAATTTATTCCACAATGAGGAGATTCATCACCTCATCTACTATGTCTTCTATTTTCATATAGGCCTAGTGTCTGACCAGCAAGCTGTTTCTCCAATTCTCCCTGCTCCTGTATTCACAAGATTTCCATATCCCGTAGAAGTCCTGAATGGGCGTAAAAATACATCTGCCTGGAAGGTATAAGAGAGTGACTGAGATCTAGTTTTTGTTCTAGTTTAAATAATAGTCTGAAATATCTAAATTAGATATATATAGTCTGCACAGCCTTGTACTCCAGTCATTTATCCCCTTGCTCCTCCTCTCTCTCTTATCTTACACTAATGATGAACAAAATGTATTAGTTGAGGAAATATTTTTCTCTCATCAAAAAAACCAGCCTGATAGATCTTAAAATAGATTATTCTTTAATATATTTCTGGAGGTTTCCATTTGAGAAAAATATATTATTAATATTAATAATTAATATTTAATATTTAATTAACCAATTTTCCCACACTATTCATATTTTGGATCTAAGCCACTTTTAGCTATTTATCAAAGTCCAAGCTGCATCAAATTTTAGCAGTGTATATGTATCTTGTGATAAAACATGCACCCCCTGACACTGATCAACCTCATCCTAATAAAATTAATGAAGGAAAGTGGGAAGATTTGCCTTCTGAAGTTACTTATTTCATTCCACTGGCTAGGAATGCTATTCCATAATATCCTATTTCTAGGCATAGATATATTTTTAGCTTGCATACATTCTATCTTAAGCCCAAATGACATCCATCTGTTGCAGCAAGTCCAGAGGAAGCACCAAGATGATGAGAATGATGGAGGACCTCTCCAATGAAAGAATTGGAATTGTTCAGCCTGAAGAAGAAAAGGCTTTGAGGTGACCTAATTGCAGCCTCCCAGTACCTGAAGGGAGCTTACAAGAAAGATGGAGAGAGATTATTTACAAGAGCCTGTAGTGACACGACAAGGGGGATTGGATTCAAATTAAAAGAGAGTAGGTTTAGATGGGATGTTATGAAGAAATTTTTTTACTGTGAAGTTCAGGAGGCCCCGGAACAGGTTGTCCAGAGAAGGGAACGTCCCATCCTTGGAAATGTTCAAGGCCAGGCTGGATGGAGCTCTGAACATACTGCTCTAGTGAAAGGTGTCCCTGCCCATGGCAGGGGGGCTGGTGCTTTCCTGGGCTCCAAAAATGATATCTGGGTGCTAAGGCTCTGTGACAACTGTGTGGAGAGAAGGAGCAAAGAGACAGCAGCTGCTTCAGCTACATGCTGGCATGTCTGATCTGGGACCATCCAGTCCAGCTCCTGGCCCTGCACAGCACCATTCCCAAGAGTCACACCCTGTGCCTGAGAGTATTGTCCAAACACTTCTTGAACTCTGCCAAGCTTGGTGCTGTGACCACTTCCCTGGGGAGCCTCTTCCAGTGCCCAACCACCCTCTGGGTGAGAGAACCTTTTTCTAATATCTCACCTAAACTGCCCCCAACACAACTTCGTGTGTTGTGTTCTTCCCTCAGGTTCTGTCACTGCCCACCAGAGAGGAGAGATCATGTTTATTTTTGACAGAAAAATTAAGTTTCAAAACTCCATGCTGTTACAGACCACTCAAATTATGCAAACAAAACATGACATGTTAACAATCTTGCATGCTGAAGTATAACATTGCCCTTTCTCAAGGAATTTTATGAGTTACTTAGTTGCACTGGAAACCTCAATGAGTCTGAATGATGCAAATGTTGGGTTCTCAACCCCTGTGATGCAAATGTTGGGTTCTCAACCCCTGTGCAATGCAGACTTCACTCCAAGTTATTAAAATCTTCTGTGGAGGGAAAATATATTTTCAATAGATAGATGAACTGTCCTTAGCAGCCCTAAGGGAGAGCTGTCTGAATGTCAGCGATGCTTGTTCTGCTTAACCAGCTAAAATACATGCTCTGTTTGCTAAAATATACTAGTGCATAAGTGACATGCACTCCTCAAACAGACAAAATAGATCTTGTTGCATGATCATTCCCTTCAGGCTTCTCTTTTTACTGCAGAGGGGGATTCTGTCAGCAAAGTTTGTTTCTTCTTAAACAGCTGCCTTTCCAGAATGGATCAACAAGTCTCCCACTGATTGTAAAGGGCTTTGGATCACACTTGGACATTCTGAAGGAATTTTCATTGTGTGTAAGTTTTGCAGGATGATTGCCATAAGCGATATTTGAAAACATCACCCCAAAATCATGTTGGCTTTTGGGGTGAGACATACATGATCTGTAAAACTGAGGTGTCTCATCTAAAAGCTAGGTGTCTCATTTTAGCAATTTATTTACAGGGAAAGATATTCATGTTTTAGACCAGAAAGCTGTGGTGGGATTACTCTGATCTAAGACAGACATGTGGTTCAGATTGAGATTCAGGTGATGGTTTCAGACAACTAAATTTAATAATCTGAATTTCACCCTAAAAGTAACTCCCTAACTTCTAGCTATTTCAAGATAGTTGAGATGAATCTTGCCTTTTGTCTCAAAATACTATCCAATTTATGAGAGTATTTGCTACACACGAGGAATGATAATAACATGCTGGGATAATTAATTACCTCTTCATTTAGAAGTGAGGAAAAAGGGAAATAATACAAAGAAAAACTCAGTCTTTTGACCATGAGATCTCTTCTATGATATCCAGGAAATCTGATTGCAACTGCTTGCAGATCTCCAATGGGATTTCCAGGAAACAGTTCAACTCACGTCTTCTAAATTATTATTATCCGTGACTTAAAGAAAAGTTTTCTAAATGCTGTTGGGGGTTATAACAAAAATATATCTGGAAATCAGCACAATGAAGTAACACTTCATCTTCCAGTAAAGACTTTACAGAACCATTTTAGACATAAGGGAGGATCACATGTAAAAAATAAAGATTGTAACAGGTCAACAGAATAGCAAGTCTAAAACAACTGACATGAATATTTAGTTAACAAAATCCTCATCCTCCCCTGAAATGTCTTCACTGTCATCACCTCCATTCCAGCAAGATTTTAAAGCAGCACAATAATTCCTGCAACAGGAGCCAACTTCAGAACCAGTCTATTATAAGTGAAATTCACTCTTCCTCCCACATGCTCTTTCCTGGATGCCTGCAGAGGAAAGTTGGAAAATTAGACTGCACTTCTAATAGTCCAGCAACCAAACAGAAGATACCTTACATTGTGAAGCCTACAGGGATATCTGGAAGACTAATTCAAAGAGTTTTCTTCACGCACTTAAATGTCTTTCAGGTCAACAAAGATAACAGGTATTTATAACAGCTGCCCAGGTGAGACACCCTTATTGCCCTGTTTACTGTATGTAATACCTATAAGCCGCTAAGATGATTTCATTTTCTTGTCTGCTGAAAAGGAAGTTGCCAACAGTTGATTAATAGGAAATATGAGGCTCAAGAGCATATTTAAAATTCCAGACACTGTGCCCACTTCTGAAAGTAGCCAACACTGTGGTAAACAAAGATTTCTGATGGGAAATCATCTGAAAGGGGTCAGAGGCAAGACCTGTGCAGATCAAGTGCTCAGCTCCAGCATCCTCTTCCAGGAGACAGGAAGACATTAATTCAACAATTATGGTTTTAAATATTTTCTTTGGGGAGGGTATGGAATTGCATGTAATGTCTTGCTGATAGTCACAAAATGACAAGACTTAAGGCAATACTGAATTTAACCCCTGAATTCCTCATTACAGAAGTTCAATTCCTCTTTGTGTTAGTCAAGTAAAAGGTTTTGCAGTATGTGTCAAAGGATCTGGCCTGTTTCCATATATAGCCCTGTCATTAGAGCTTTAACCCTCCCAGTGGATGATGGCAGAGGAGGCCAAAATATGTCAGATGAGGTTTGGCTTTAACAGCAACAGTAATTGATTTTACTTTTGTAATTGTCATTTGATTGGCTGATTAGTCAGCACAGGTTGTAGTCTTTAAGGAGTGGAAATGCCACCTCACTGAAGTGCAGAATACTGAAAAGGTCAAAGAAAAGGAGAATTCCCCCTTTAATTCATGAAGAAAGAGACATTAAAGCCCAGGGAGGCCACACACATGACAAAGGTTATAATGAGAAAAGAAAATGGAAAACAGATAATCCATTTTTATGAAAAAGATCCTAAGGAGACTCTAAAAGGGCAAATATCCCACATTTATCCCTCTTGTGAGTGTCACCACATTGAGCATGCAGACAATCAGTGCTGGGGGAAAAAAAAGCTCCATATTTTCTGTAAAAAAATATATATCCCCTATATCTCTATACTTATGTAGACAGAAAACACCAAGATGTGATATTTTTAAACAGAAAAAGACACAGTGGGAAAGATGCAATAAAAAGAAAGGGGTGTGGGTTTGTTTTAAAAATTCATACATTTCCTGCAGAATTCAGGAACAAAGAGCTGTCAACTTTTGTTCTTATGCAACTGGAAAGACTGAGGTAGAGAAGATGATTGTGGAAGAATTTTTGTTTTTTCTAAAATGTTCCAGATAAAGATGTTTTGATTAAATAAATATTTTCTGCTTTTTTTTTTTCCTTAATTTCTGGAACCCCTCTTTCATATAGTTTACTTACTACATTAGCAAACTTATGCATATGGATTTATCTTCTGTGCAATAAACACAGAGTGTGCTCCTCTCATGTTACTTAATTCTGTGTATCATCGTGTGTAGATTAAGAGAAGTCTGCTTTGGTCAGTAAGAGATACACAGATAAATTAACTTTCTTCTTGACTTTCTTCATAAATATGCATATATATGCATAATATGCATAAATATGCATATATATTCATAATATATATATGTGTGTGTTAGCATTTGTATGCAAATATATCAATAAGATGTCTCATTTAATCATCCACATTCATGCACGCAAACACAAATAAGGATATAGATATAGATACATAAAAAGAAAATAAAATCATAATGGAAAGACATCCTATAATCTTTCCATTCCCTTAAGCTCTTCCCCCAAAGCAATTACCCAGTGTATATCTTCAAACATATGCTAGTTCTGTGAATAGTTGTTTTTAAAATTATTTTGACTTTTGCTGCTAAAGCTGAAATCCAACACCCTGGAACATTCTGCTTTGACAGCTTTTAAACTGAAAAGTCAGCTTTATGATAAGCACTTCTCTCTGTCTTCCTCTCCCTCTTACGCTTTTTTATACAGTTTTTAATTTACTTCTCTGCTGTTATATTCAAGCCTATAAACTCTACGCAGAAACCCTAAGCATTCAATGGGATTACAAGTAGATATAAGATATGAAAACATGTGCTTGAAGAGAAGAAAAATATGGCAAAATAGGGCAGCATCCCTTTGCAATTAGATGAGTATATAGTGTTATTCCTTTGCATCTGCAATTGTCCAGAAAAACGATACATACACAAAGAGAAAATGCATTGTTTTTCAAGATAGGATGCAGAAGTACTGAGAAATAACAAGAGCAAAAGTTTTCTGTTTTCCCCATTTTGCTGTGTGTGAAGTGCTGCATTTGTTTAGCAGCCTGCACTTACAGAAAGAAGAATGAACTGTTATCTAACTGTTCTAAAGAGATTTGAAATAATATTGTACTTTCAGAGAAAATAAAGAACTATATCAGTTTCATAACAGATAAAAAACTGGGAGAAATTTTTGAAGCATTTATACCACCTCTGAGGCTACTAAACCAGACATGCAATTTTGAAGGTTTTGTGGAATCCCTAATTTGAGAACAGATTATGACGATGCTCAGAGACCTGAGATACAACATCCCAACTCAATCTTAAAAGAAAAACAATCCTGTTATTTTCCAGAATGTAGTCAGAGAAGATTACGTATTCAGAAGAGAAAAGTTGTAGCTGAATTTTTGAGAACATGGGTCCACAGAAGTATAAGAGGCAAAACAAAAGTAAAACTCAAAGAGTCTGAAGATAGGCAAGAAGTGGGGAAGAGCACATGGGGAAACTGGCAGATGTTGGCAATGTCCCAACATCCGATAGGACTGTCAGATCTGCAAGATTCAAACCCATTTTCCAAAGGACTGCAGAGAAGGACAGAAATTATCCATGAAGTATAGTACATGTGTTTTATAGAACACTATCCCTCTGTAGTCAACACAGAGGTGTCTGCAACACTAACAACTACTTTAGAGAACATCCTGGTGGGATTTGCTCAAGAGTAGCTACTCACTGTGACTGAACTACTACTTTAAACATCAGGAATGTTTCTTTCTAATTATAAGTTTAAACCCTGCACAAATCACTGCAATAGGTGAAAATATAGTCAAGAATGTGAAAAGAAAACTTGGTCATGTGAGACATAGGTAAAGGTCAGTTTACGTCATGGCAAGACTATTTCTACTGTGAATACTCAGAGCTAGATGCAAAAATCAATATGTCTTGGAAAGATAAATTTACAAGTGTAAGGAAATGCAAGATCCATCTGACATTAGTAACTTGATTCAGTTACCCAAGCAAAGGGATCCCCTGAAACAAGATAAAATACCTTATTATGTCTACCTGGCTGGCAGATTCAGCACAGGAGCTATGGGGTATCTATGGGACACCTACAGGGTCTTCTGAGTGACAGTCAGAGGACAGAATGACACAGTGAGTTCTGCTATTTTCTGTTGCTGACAATGTGAGTTTATGCCAGCTTTTATGACATGGCAGAAGCCTGTGGTATAGAACGTCAACAGTTCTCTGCTGACAAGTGAGGTTGTGGGAGCCAGGTGTCTCAGCAGTGACTTCATTTTCCAAATGATTAGCACAGAAGACCACTTAAGTGTACCCAGATGTTCCTAGATATTTCTGTGGGGTTGACAGATAAAATATGATCAACAGGGCAAATTTATGGATTAGCAGCAGAAGTGAGCTATGAAGAGCAGGCACCTTAAATCTGAGCAGGTCCTTCCATGTTGTGTCACAAACTACTCTTGGTTCCTCTGAGGAAAACATCAGCATGATGGAGCAAGCAAAACTAGAGTAGCAACTTTGAAACTGCTAACTTGAAACTCTAACTTCTAAAATATTGTTCAATACAAAGCTTAAAAACAGCCTAGATGGTATCAACCCAAAGCTCACAACAAAGGTACTGCAAATGCCTGCAAGGAGATTTAATGAAACAGAAAATATACCATGATAGGGAATTATATTTGTGGAAGCCTTTGTAGCCAAAAAGTAACAGTTAAACATGGGTTCCATGGCTTCTCATGTAGTTGTGGTAATGAGTTAATTACTGCAGAAATTCAGAGCTGTTGTTGAAATAGCAACTACTGGCAGCAGTAGGAAATATAAGAATAACTAGGCCTGCAGGTCCTCAAAATGAGGAACCACCAGATTCTAAAATACCAGCAGTCAAGACTGACCTAGCCAATGAAGACAACAAAATTCTTCAGTGAAATCCAAGGTGTAAGAACTGAAAACAGCATTACCTACCCTTAATTTGCCCTTACAACATGAAAGTTATTTTGGGAATTCTGATGATGTTCTGTGTATATATTTTTATAAATACATTTATATTTTGAAAAGTATAAACATGTTTATTTAAATAACAATCTCTTTAGCAATTAATATCTAGCTAAACAAGCATGCGTGTACTCTTTTTTTCTTTTAAATTTCAAAAGGCTTCTTCCTTGAATGCAGCACATAAGTGCTATTAAGAGCCTGTTCAGTGTCATTCAGCAGTTCAAAACAGGATAAGGCTGTGATTACTATCTTGTCACTATTTTTTGCTCACTGATTATTTTATTTGAATCTTCAGATAACCCTTTAAAATCAATTCATTTTCCCCCCATTTCTACAATCACTGAATAGATAAGGTGACATTTTGTTAACAGCTGTATTTCTTGGTAAAAGGAGTGTTTCAGTAGAGCTCAGATTGTGCATTGTAACACTGTGGTTCTTAAATGTCTATATTCTTTAAACCTGTCTCAAATTTAGGTGTTTTCACCTTTTAATATTGTCAAAGATATCATAATGTCACAGAATTCATAAACTTTAATTTAGTATTAGAGAAAGATTTATTTTTTAATATAATAAAATAATAATTTATCTTTGTAAACCAGTCACTTATTTATTCTGAAATGGTTAGTTTAAAATTTTTCTCTATAATACTGCACAAAATAAACATTTGCAGGCATTTAAAGGCATTTAAAGGCAAAGATATGCCTTTAAAACAAAAATTGATCCCTACACTGAAAAAATTATAAAGGATCTCTACATGACTGTGTGTCCTAAAATTATATTCCTTTCATAAGCTTATTATTAGCTTTATGTATATATCCCTACCTTCAAGTTCAGCAGTATATATCAATTACAAAGCAGAACAAAACAAATCTGTGTTGGTGCCTAGACTGGGAGTGCAAATCAGTTGTCTTGGGGATTATGAATGAGAGTATGAAAACAGCCCTGGTAAGGTCTGATCCCTTAAAAATGATACCATGATGATAAATGCTCAACACTTTGCAACTGCAGATCTCAGAGGAGATACCACCTGGGATCAATAGCATTGTCCCTGTTTATGGAGGAGGAGATTGGGGTCCCTGATGATGGCTTCCTGCCAGACAAACAAAATTCAGTCACTGAATCCCAGTCAGGATTTCAGTTTCTGGAAAATATAGCTTCCGTTTGTCCACTTCCATAGAAGTTTGGTGGGACCAAAATTATGCTTGAAAATTAATGATTGGCACAAGAGGCATTGCAAAGGGATTTTAGGAGGCCAGAACAGAAATGCTTTACTACTAGTGCTACTGCAGCAGCTACTCTGTTTATGTGTCCATCCAGGAAGATTATCCACATGCACCATGAAAAGAAGACCCCTGACCAGAAGATCTTGTACTCTGATTGCACAGAATGAGGCAGTAGCAAAACATTATTGAGCTTGCAATAACTGATTTGAACACTAACTGTAGTGCACTCATATTCAAGTCAATTTTAAGCATCTTTTTTGAAAGGCATGATGACAGAGGTGATGTTAAAATTTCCTTATTCAATTATATTTATAAGATAACTCATTGCTTGCTTCCTGAGTAAAAAAATGAAATAATATTTACAGCTTGAAATATTTCCTTGGTTGAATAATTGCTGATCCCAAAGTTTAAGAAGATGATAGTTTAATAGACCACTTTTATCTATGAATGTCTGAGTGTTTTGCATGCTGAAAATTAAAGATTTCATTTCTCACAAAACAGTTAAAACAAATATCTTCTGTCAGAAACAGGCTTCTCCCAACTTCAATTAAACTTCAGAATGACTTTCATGCATCAGAGACTGCACTGAAAAATCAGTCAGGTCTATCTTCTCCGCAGCAGCTTTGTACTGCCACATATGGCCAACATTGATTCTTCAAGCACTGAAGAGAATTTCCCTACATTTTTCAATTTTCTGGCAATTGCACCTTTAACTGACAGTGAAATTATTATGGCTTTTGCTGTCATCTTAACTTTATTCAAAGTATTTAATATATCCCAATTTACTAGTGTTAAAAAAATCTTGTCTAATTTTGTCTTGACACTAACAGACTACTTCCCACAAGCTCTTCAATAAAACAGTCCACAGAGTAATTTATTTTCTATAGTTTTGTTATTCTAAAAACCACAGTTAGTCTGGATTTAAAGTTTTGTGTGCAAATCTCTTGATTAATTGAACAGTAATATTCTTCATTGACTCTGGATTATCAGCAGTGTCAAGGCTTTAGATCCATCTGGATGTGAGTTTGGTGTTAACATAAATTTTAAATTCAAAATTATGAACTCTGAAGTGAATTTTACCAAAACTGAGCAGCAATCTTGTTGCTAACTAAGAGTGACCATGCATTATACTGGTTGTAAATGGTTAATCACATACAAAAGACTTTTCAGACAGATCCAGAATTTCTCCTCTTGAGACATTTATTCCTACAGTCCTTCACTTCCCAAAGAAAAGCTATCAGCCAGTGACCCTGAAGTATTTTATCATGGATGGCAGATCAAACACTTGTTCAACTGTGTTGGTGATGATATTTTTGCTCTTCAGTCCCCTCTTTAAGAATATCCTCAAAAGGCTGAATGGTGATAATTCTCAGGGAAGTGAAGAATGGCTGTAATAAGTGGCTATTGAGCGAGTCTTGTTCTTAACTCCACTTTTCTAACCCAGAGCAGATTCAAGTCCTAAGAACTTACATCAATGAAGGACAAACACTACGGTGCTTATGCACTGAATTCAACTGATACACAGTTGTTCAATTCCTGCTGTTAGAACAGATCTCCCTCATGAGTGTGGGCAAACTCCAATAGGTCTTTGCTACAGTCTCTCCTCTACACAATAATACTTCTTCACTCTTTTTTTTTTTTTTTTTTTTTTTTTTTGTTCTTCTTCTTTCTTTTTTAAGCCCAGAGCAGAAAGAAGCCTAGCAGTCTCTCAAAACTGTTGAGTAAGTGCAGAGTGGACAGCCCACACAGTGTTTGACAACCCATTTTCAGCCTGGCTGGCAGGTGCTTTCAGGCTGGGAGAGACATAGGCTGGCTGGCTTTGTGCCCTTATGTACAGCATCCAGAAGTGGAATACTGCTCCATTGACCCTCTAGGTTCCTTCAAGGGACAAGCAGCAGCAATTAGCATCCAGGATATATATCAAAAAAAAAAAAAAAAAAAAAAAAAAAAAAACCAAACCAAAAAAAAAACCAGTTGAGAGCTTCAGATCACAGAATGGTTTGGGTTTGGAAGGACCTTAAAGATCACCGAATCCAACCTGCCCGCCACGGGCAGAAATACCCTCCAGTAGAGCTCAGAACCGCCTCCAAGCTATCCTTGAATACTTCTAGGATGGAACATCATCTGCATGCGTGGAGGGCAGCGGGCGCTCGGGGGGCAGAGCAGGCGCTCGGACAGGGGCGATGGCCGCAGCTGAGGCAGCGCCGTTCCAGCAGCATTCCCGCCTGGAACAGCCGCCGCTCCCGCCGCCGCCAGGTGGCGCCGCCGCCCCTCGGGACGGCGGGGCGCGCCCGGCCTGGGCCTCCGCAGCCGCGATGGGCCCCGGGGGGACACCCCGGGCACACGGGGACCCTGGGGAACACCCCGGGCACACGGGGACCCTGGGGGACACCCGGGCACACGGGGACACCGAGGACACCCAGGGCGCCGCCCCTGCCCCGCCACACCGCTGCGCCCTGCCGTGTGCCAGGGCGCTTCGGCAAAGCCCGCTGCCAGCTGCCCTCACGCCAGGACAAGCTGTGGAAAATTTCCCTGGAAAACCTCTAAGGGAGTTTAGTTTAAATAAATCATTAGAAACGAGACCAAAAAATCCCTCCCATCTAATATTCTGTTTGGATGTTTTTTAAATGAAAATCCAGCCGTGTCCTGGGGTGCCTCAGGCAGCAGGGATGCCAGCTGGTGAAAGGACCTGATTGTCCCTTTCTGCTCTGCACTGGTGCGGCCTCTCCTCGAGCCCTGGGTGCAGTTTTGAACGTCTCAATATGAGAGGGATATAAAGCCATTAGAGAGCTCATCCAAAAGAGAGCTACAAAGATGATGAAGGGTCTAAAAAGAAGCCATGTGAGGAGTGGCTGAGCTCACTTAGTTTGTTTGGCCTGGAGGAGGCTGAGGGGACACCTCATTGTGGTCTGCTCTGCATAAAGGGAAGGGGAGTAGCAGGCACTGATCTCTCTGGTGACCAGTGACAGGAGTCGAGGAAATGGCCTGAAGCTGTGTCAGGGGATGTTCAGGCTGGATATCAGAAAAAAATTCTTCACCCAGAGGGTGGCTGGCCACTGGAATAGAGTCCCCAGGCATGTGCTCACAGCACCAGCCTGACAGAGTTCAAGAAGTGTTTGGACAATGCTCTTGGGCACGTGGTGTGATACTTGAGGTTTTCCTGTACAGGGATAGGAGTTGGACTTGATGATCTTTGTGGGTCCCTTCCAACTCAGGATATTCTACGAATCTCTGATCTTCAAATTCATATTTAAGAAAATAATTTTAATTCCTCATGAAAGAAATGTCATCATATGTGCCAATAATGAATGTGAGAGGTAGATGAATAAACAAAAATCAAACTAGGGGAAATCATTATCCATTAGACACTGCAAAATGACTTTTGCACGTGTATGTTCCATGCTTGCCTAATGGAAAGTTTGTTAATACAAGCAGCTGGGATGTCAGGTCCTTGCCACCTCAAGCACTGCTGAAGTCTGGGAAGGATGCTGTAAACAGGGTCAGCAAATCATTGCAGTCCCATGACCAGAACTGATAAGAACTAAGTACAAACTATTGAGAAGTACTGTCATTCTCCTTCAAACCCGCACTCTTTTGATTTGGTGTGCTTGGGCAGCAATGCTCAAGGTCAGCTTTTCAATGATGCTTTCCTTTTGTTCATCTGAGGACAAAAGCACAGACCCTTGGGAGTGATATTCTGAGCTAAACTGTATCTCCTGACAATATTAATAACAGTCTCTGAAATGTCATTTGATGCTCACAGAAATTGTACGCAAATATTAAGCTGAAACATTCACCCGATCTTTCATTCATCTGTTCCAGGGAAATGTCATTGTTGAAATGCTAATGGAATGTGACAAAATACTTAAGCCAGAAAACTCATGAGGCAAATTAAGGCCACTTGACTTTTTCCCAACCACTCTAACAGCTACTGAGGCACTGGCAGAGCCAGAGGAAGATTTTGTGTTGCTCCAGGGACATCACAGTGTGATCTGTTGAAAATAGCTTTATGATTCCTGACTGACCTCAGGTTTCCAACCCCCTCTGTGAGATAGTATGAAAAATAAAGCTTCTTAAAGGGAAGAAAATTGAAACAAGTACTGGGGAGATTTTGTAAATGATCCACAAATCTTGCTTGTGGCTCCTGTGGTAGTTCCCAATTTCCACAGTCAATTAAAAGTAAGAGAAACAGCTTCAGTTTGTGAGATGAACTTCAGGTAACAAGCATTGCAAAATCTCCCTTAGCTACTTTACTTCCACAGTCTCCCCTGGGTATTTTCTTCAGGTGTATAACAGATCTCTTTTCACATCTAACATTATAGATGTATTTCAAAGGAATAACAAATTTCAGTTAAATTTGTCCTAAATTAAAGTCCAGTTCATTGCTTCTGATCTGATAGAGAACAGGAAGTACACCATCCATTCCCAAATATTCACGTGTTGTAAAAGCAAACATGAAGAAAGAAAAAAGCACTTTCCCCACAGCATTAAATTTTGAAAGGAATGATTCTGAAAGGTGTCCACAAGAAGCACAAACAGGTTCAAAGATAAAAGCCAACACTTTGTGCATCCACACCAGGAACAGAAGAGGTGGATTAGAGGCAACCAAACAGGAACAGAGACCTCCATTTATCTCTTGCAATGAAACAGAATATAAATGAAACTTGGCATAAGTCTGAAAGGATAGTTTGAAGATAATCTATTCAAAGAGGAAAAAAAAAGACCCCAAAGCATACAACAAAAAATTGACAGGAGGAACAGAGGAGCTTGTATGTGGAAAAGAAAATTCCACTTTGGAGTCTGGTACAATTTGTAAAAATCATTAGTTACAAACCAGGATAACTTGAAAGATGGGAGTTTACAGTAGATTCCACTAAATTTGCACCTGGAAATACAAGTTAGGACCTCCAAACACACAAGAAAATGGCCTTTATCAGTATTCCTAAATATTTTATTGATGTAATAATGAGAAAAAATATTTCAACATCATTGACCTCAAGATCAAATAATCAAAGCTGAGAATAAATATTTGTGGGTATGGAGGGGGCCATGAGATTTATAAAGGATACAGATTATTCACACAAAAAAGAAACTTCTAAAAACCTAGTGTTATTTAGCTTAAGAAGGAAACAGCCACAGGTTTCTTATCTACCAATTAATTGCATCTGCAGAGCTCTTTGCTTGATGCAAACCGCTTTTTTTTTTTTTTTTATCCTCCTCTGACTTTGGAAACAAGATTCTTTATAAGTCCCCAGTGCATTTCCCCAAGGTGTAGCACAGATGTAATTAAAAGGCTATACAATTAAAAAAGGATTGCACCTAAATCACTACACTGAAACCATTTCTCATGCAGAGCCTGCTTTACAGAACTACACAAATGTAACTTCATTCTAATCCACATCTGTATGCCCATCTGTAGAGTGTCAGGGAAAGAGATTTTTGTCCCCATAAAATTCTCAAGTACAAGGAGCTGGAGAAATTATGAAAGCTGCTTTTACTTGAGAGAGACTTTTTTTTTCAGGTCACCTAGTCAAGTTCCCGTTTTTTTTCTGATTAAAATATTTGAGTGTTAAGCACAGCTCTTTGTCTACAGATTTGTTATGGATCTACAGAAGTCAATAAGAGTCTGCCCACTGACTTAAAAGGGCTTTAGATCAGAATTTTTAAGGGCCAGATTTTGATCTGACCAAACTTATGTTTGGTCAAGCAGACCAAGGCTCTGCTGATTTCAGTGAGGTCAGAATTCTGCCTCAGTCACCCTTACAGTGACTGGTCCTGTCACTGGGCAGTATCAAAAAGAGCTGGCTCCACCCTACTTGCTCCCTCCCATTTGTTATTTATATACATTATAGGATTCCCCCTGAGGCTTCACTTCTCCCAGCCAAACAGTGCAGCTCTCTCAGCCTTTCCTCATAGGTGAGATGTTCTGCACCTTTAATCAGCCTTCCTTTTATTATCTGTGCACTTACGGAAGCCCTTCTTGTCTCTTATATCCCTGGCCAGGTTAATTTGGTTTGGGCTTTAACTTTGCTAACTTCATCCTTGCTTCCACCCTTGTATGTTTCCTTTTGTGTGTGAGTTTGGGCAAAGAGTCAATCCCATTTCCAGACAGAGTTTATGGACCATGCAGGTGAATAATTGAATTACATCAGTTTATACCACAACTGAGTTTAGGATTCTGTGTGTTTGAAACACCACCACAACCACCACTAAAATATTAAGTAATTTGAAAACCTGTTAGGTGTTAGCATGAATAACTGCAAAGCACAGGTAAAGTGGTAGTTGCCTTCTAGCTTGGGAGATGCTAAAAGCTGGAATTCTTTTGTTTCACTCTGTGTTCCTGAAGCAGAGGTTTGGTGTGAAGGGTTTAGTGTTTTAAAGCTGCACCCACATGAATTAGGCAGCATGAAATATGCATAAATGGGGTTTGTCACTGTGCTTACTAAACAAAATCAAATCTTACAGGCCATCAGCAAAGGATATTACTGTATAGAATTTAATGAAATATGTTTATTTTCCAGTTATTTATAAGTTAATACAAAAATAATAATCATAATCACAAAAGAGGCCCAACGTTTTTTTAAAGGACATTTAAAAGTTTTAAAGTAATTCTTTCTAAGATATAATTTCCAGTACTACTTGCAATCTGCTCCTTGAAGTTTACTCTTCAATTGTTAACATCCACAGTTAAGGCATTTTTGTTAAATGGGACTGTTATTCACGGACTCAAGTGTAATCACTTTAAGTTTTTAGGAACAGCTTGCATTGTTTATCAGATCAATTTTTCCTATCAAGACAAGAAATGAAATTAATAACATTAGAGGCAGATAGGAAAGAGCTGCATATAGAGATGGTAAGAGAAGAAGCACTGGCTAACAAAATTATCACAATTAATAGGAAGAAAATGATCACCAGGATAAAAGAGTGATATAGGAAAATGTTACTGCTGCAGATGCATGCCCGGTACAGTGAAACAAACAAACAAAAATGCAGACAAGCAAACAAACAAAAACCCAAACAAATAATAAAAAAAACCCCAGGGAATGCCTAGCCACACTATTTTGCAATACAGAGTTTGTGTTAATATGAGCCAAATGAGATCTGGGAATGAAAACCCACTATAGAGTAAAATGGAGTTTCTACAGCTAAGGAAAGTCCAGAACCAAATGTAATTCTTAAATCTGATATACCCAGTTTCTTTTTGTTCTTGGGAACGTCATGTGGTTTCCTGTTCTTTATTGATCAATACCAAAACCACCTGACAGCTCATGCTGTGACATCTCAATTTGGATCAAGACAAGCACAAAACACCAGATACAAACCGCATTCTTCATGAAGACCCTTCATACTGATGATTCAAGGACCTTCTTCAGGACCTGAATGTGTGCATATTTAAGGAAATTCTCGTGTAGAATTAATTCCTTATTTCTCGTGTAGACATTAATTCCTCCAGTCACAAAACAGCCCACAATAGAAACACTAACTATGAAAAGATAACTCAGAATTTGTGCCTGCAAGACAAAAGCTGTTTTGCTGTTTCCAGGAAATCATCACTTTTGTTGAGCAACGCCATTTAAAATATTTATTTGCTTCCTTTTATTTATACACTGTAGTTTCTTCTTATTATTTTTTTTGAAAGAGGAAGTTTCTTGAAAGTTTTAAGTTTCTTTTAAAGATATCTTTCCAAGTCCATATCAAAAAGAGAACAATTAAATCACTCTGAAAAATGGAAGAGGTTTTAGCAATAAATCATTGAGATTGGAAAGCAAAGGGAAAAAGACCTTTACTGCTTATTTATATTTTCCTAAGAATCAATTTTCAAATTGCAATGAATCTTTTCATTATAAGGACTGGCCAGGTGTAGCAGATCAAAGAAGACATATTTATACTCCCCTCTGAATTTGGTTTTCAGTCCCTGGCTGTCTTCCACTGCAAACAGCATCTGCATCAGAAATGGGTTATAAGCCAGAAGTTATTCATTAATAATTTTTAGCAATTACATTTCTGACAATTCTTCCAGTTATGGCATAATGTAGGTTTATAACATATGACAGTGTCTGGCCTCAGTCTGACTTTTGAGTTCATATTGGCATCACCTTGTGTTGACTCCCAATCTACTTATCAAGGAGCAGGAATACTCTTTGCTTATCTCTCTGCTGGGAGGCAGGAATACATCAGAAACTTAATTCAGGATGTGCTGTTCTAATGTGTATATGATACAAAAAACATGATGATAATGATAAATGATAAACTATAAACCTCTTCATAATTAAAAACCTTGTACTGGGCTGAAAAAAATAAGAGATGCCACCTATATGCCAACTAATAGGTGCACTCAGACTGTTCTTGTTCCTTGCTTATTTTATCTGTTCTGTCTGCGTGAACTGCAGTCCCTCCTTTCCTTCTTCTATCTGAGCAAACCACCAGGGTGGTTTGCATCTGTAAAATCAGAGAAGACTTACCTGTTTTGAACTATTTCTAATTCTCTTTGACTTTGCTATTTTTGAAGGAATTTAATTACATCCTGTAAGGAACAAAGGTTTAAGGAAGCAAGAAACTGTGGATGTCTTTGATGCACAATTAATGATTCCCTGTAGAACACATTTGAGCTCACGAAAGGAGTTCAAACCTGAGTGACCAAACAAATGAGTAACAATACCAATCCTTAGACACTTGGTCTACAAACAGAAGTGCATGGAAAGGACAGAGTGGAAAAAAGCTGCGCTATAGCTCTGCAAGCCCCATGTGCAGAATGAGTAGTTGATCATTGCTATTGTCATTAAAGCAAAGTTTACAAAAGGTAAAGGTAAACTTAAGTAATTGAGAATAAGGCTTAAGTACTCAAAATGAGCATAAATATAGAGAGAAATAAGGGAAGAAAATGAAAAGAATAATGCTCTGGAGCTGACAGAAAAGAAAGAATATGTGAGGAATGGAGCCCTAGATTTAAAGTCCTGATGTCCTTCTATTAATTAGAGTCATGTTCATATAGAAGTTTTTGTATTCTCGCTGAGTGACTGAAATCAGAACATGCGTTGAAATCCTCCACCTAAAGACGCTTATACTGACATTCTTCAGAAAAGAAAAACTATGAAGTTGAAAGAGTGTGAAGAACATGTCAGATGTGTGAATTTCTCATCTTTCATTTGGATTTAAAAAAAAAAAAAGCTACATTGTCAGGGATAATAAAAGCAAGGGAAGGCTTGAAAAACAAGCCACACATTGGGTCAATAAAACTCTCATGAAGTGTCATCTTTATGACTACTAGGAACTTAGGAATTGTCATACTGGGCTAGGTGAATATTTTTTCTCAGCCAGTAGCACTTTTATGTGTTTCAAAGAGATATAAAAGAAGGCCCATGAGGAAAATTCCTTGATAACATTTTCCATTAGTGATTGTCTTATGGCCATCTCAGGTCATTTAGTTCTCATTATCCACATGATTGTCCAGGCTTGTTTGAACTCTGCTGTTTTGGACAATGATTTTCATGGGTTTGTTGTTCCCTGTGAGAAAAGTATAAACATGCTTAGAACATTTAGATTTCCACTGTTTGTAATTTCAAGTCTCTTGCTTCTTGAATAGTAGTAGTTAATAATGGGCTGAAAACTAGAGGTGGAATGAAGTTGCATTTAAAGTAGCAAACTAGGATTTGATCCTCCTGGCACCTCTGAAGTTTTTTTTTCCTGGCCTTTTCTAAGTATTTAAATTTCTTTGTGACTTAATAGTTAAACATCCACATGTTTATTTCATTACCTTTAGCTATCTGTTAATTCCCTGGTTCTGATGCAATAATTACTCAAGGATTTTCTCCATTCATCTCATATTTAATTTTTCTGTTATTCTCTGCCTCTTGCAGAGTAGATGAAAGGGCTTCCTAGTCAGGAATTCCCCAGCACAGTATTTGTCTCAGGAGTGAACAATATCACAAACTTAAGGAAAAACTGGTCTCACTGGTGAGCAGTGACAGGACCTAAGGAAATGGGCATGAAGTTGTGTCAGGGAAGGTTTAGGTTGGATATTAGGAATTCTGTGTCAGAATTCTGTAGAAGTAAATACTTAGCTAGAATCATCCATCAAATGTGTTTTCCCTTCAGTTTAGCAATTTAAGTTTGTTGATGTTTGTGGCACTTAAAGAGCTCTGTTGGCTTTCATTCCCTCATTAAATAAATGTTTTTCTGTTTGGGCTTTATTCTTTATGAATCTCAGTAAAGCATGTATAATAATAATAATAATAATTATAATAATGTATTGCTTCGATTCATACTAAGTAACATATAAGAGTTTTAGTTTAGTTGTTAATTTGTTTGATGGGTTTTTGTTAAGTGAAAAGGTTTGAACAAAAGAAATGTCTGCTAGAGCCAGGCTGCTGGAGCATATTTGAGGTAGAATTCTTCAGATGCTGCATGAAGATTTGTCTTACTCTAGGCAACTAAAGAGTGCCTAACTGAAGAATACAGTAATTTAAAAGGTCTTATTAGGGCAGGTGTACCATCATGTCAGGTGTCAGGAAAAGCAGGAAGAAGGCTACTCTAAGAAGAGATAAGTCAGGAGCCATGGATGTCCTGATTGAGGAGGTACAGTTCTGCAGCATCTGGAAGGAGCAGAACTGGTGACAGCCAGGAGCTTTTTGGAACAGTTGGGGGAAGCTGGGAAAGCCCAGTCTCCATGTGAAAGCAGCAGAGAGCAGTGTCCTCTAGAGGAAAAAAAGGGGGAAAAGGAGTATTTAGGTTAAGTGCCTGCAGCTGCAGTCTTTTGTGTTGCTTCATGTGAAGAAGCAGCTGGGGTCATAGTGGGGGTCACCCAGCACAGCCTTCTGGCTCCCACCAGGTGCCACTATCTGGTCCTGGTGTCCCCACAGCTAAAGGGGGGGGCTCAGCACAAGCCTTCTCCCAGAGGCTGTGGCTGAGAGACAGTCCCTGGGGCATCTGCAGCCCTGGGAATATAGTAACCTTTTGCATCAACTTGTGGTTTGGTGTGCTGTTCATCTTTTCACTCCCCCTTTATTTTGACTTGTTTTCTTGTCCGTAGAGTTGTCTTAGAAAGATTAACTTAGAGACCGCTTTGCTTAAATTGTGATAATGATCACAAAATGGCACTCGCCATTTTGATGACAAAAATGCATCAAAAACAGCACTCAGCACAAAATATATGTGACCTAAGAGTGCATTCTAGCCAGCCTGAATTGTCTGTGAAATATTCCATAGTCAAGTATTTATAGGTACTGCTTTGTATGCTTTAAAAACAAAACTGTAGAGATCAGGAGCAATTTCTACTTGATTAAAGTGCATAACCAAAACTGGTGAAAAAGTTGCTTAAGCTATTTATAGTCTTGATCTACCTTAGAGGAAAAGAGACAACTTACATGATTATAAAGGATTTCAAGTGGCCTGTGCTCTCTGCATCTCAGTGACACTGATATCAAGCCCTTTAAGATTTGAGCCTCTCAAGATTGGAATCAAACTTTGCAATTTCTTTTTAGATGTTAATCAGTAGCTGTAGCTGGACAGCTAGGATTAAGCAATTGCACTGTGCACATTGTAACATTGGCTAATCTTTTGCTTGAAGGAAAAAAGAAGACAATCCCAAGATGAATGGTTTGTCTGGACAATAGCCACATGGAGTGCAGTCAGCAGAACTGAACAGTAACTGGGGGAAAGGTAATTCCAGCAGTGACCATGACCACCGACTCTTTGGCCACCTATTTAACCCAGACCCCAGATTCAAGTAGAAGGAAGAGCTGCACATGTTGACTAGCAAGAGGTATAGCTAACAAACAGGGGTTTGAGTATTAAGTAATGAAAAAGTTATGCAATGTGTAACCAGCGAATGCTAATGCTTTTGTTTGTTAAAATGTTTAAATAGTGTAAAATGTTGATGATTGGGGAGCCAGCTTTCTGTGGGTAACCTGGATCCCTACTTTGTGCAATCTAGAATAAAAAATAGAAATGCCTTGTCTCAGTGTGTGAATTGGTGCTGCCCACCAGATAACGAGCTGGTTCAGCTTGTTACCCAGGAGAACAGCACTACCTGAATAACTGAATCATTTCACTTTGAGGAGCTGATTGCTTTTAACATAGCCTTCAAAAGCTAAAAATCTTCTCTGCTCTTCCCATGCCAGGCTCTTCCCTGCAGGCTGTTCTGCATTTCCATGAGAAATAAAAGCAGACCTGCTCAAAACTCTCTCCTCATCAGGGGAGCTCTGATTTGGTATGAGGCTTGTCTGTTCCAGCAGAACTCTTCCAGGACTTTCAGTTGTAGGGATGTAGAATCCCAAAAGATAAGGGGCTAATAGGTGTGTCTCAAACACTGATGTCTGGATGGCTGAGGAGCCAGCCAAGGATTGCAGGCAATAATGAACAAGGGCTGTTGGTAATAACCAAGGATCGCTGGTAATAACATGCTGTAGGAAAGAACAAGGTTTGGCTGGAGAAGAGGGCCTCGTGGAGATAGGGTAGCACTTTTCTGAGACAAACATCCCTGTTCTAGTTCCTGGAGATAAGCACAACACAGTACAGCACAAGTGTGGGAATGAGGCCAAGAAGTGGTCATGGACTGTAGGGGAAAACAAAACACCAAAGACCCCCAAAGACCTCTGACACATTTCAAGAAAGGCCTTGAAGAACAGACTGTGCATGATAACTAATTTGTATAGGAAGTAAGAAACCTGTATTCAGGGCAGGGGAAACCTATCTATAGAAATTTGACTTTTACTGAAAAATAAACACTCCTGTCAACTACAAATAGCACTTGCAGTACTCCTAACAGGATGGCTGGCACAGTAGGGATACTGCATTTTACAGGCTAGGAAGGGACAGCTTCACCTGAAAGAGCACAGGGTGGATATAATGACTGCAGTAAACACTTGCTGCCCTTTGAAGGTAACAGGGCTGCTGTCCTGCTTGGAGACAGCTGCTGCAGAGACAAATAAATGAATGTGCCTAAAGTGCTAAGCAAATTCCAAATTATTTTATTATCACTTGGGGAGAGGATCTCAAGCTAATTGTTCTCCTTTGCAGCTTATTTTGGTTGGTTCAAAGTTGGTTCAAGCTAAAAAGAAAGGTCTATCCCACAAGAAAAGAAACATATATTTTAGGAGCCATGAAATATTTAAGCATGTAAACCTTGTATTGGTGTTTGCCCTCAGTAGAATTCGCCTTTTCACTCTCTAAGAGTGAGGCTCTTTTTTCTGCTTTGGGGCATAATCCTGGTGAAATCACAAATGTAGAGAGTATTTTGTAGCAAAAGTGTTTGGGCTACTGCACTCCTCCCAGATCAATCCTTCTGATATTTTGAAAGACATAGTAGACCCAGAAAACACACTAGAATAAATGTTATCACACAATCCTGGACAGTCTTGGCATGAACACTGATGAATTGAACCAAACCCTCTCAGGAAAACCTTTTCTGCTTGATGTCCCAGAACTGATGTGATAATTGATAGAATAGGAAGCTGAGAGCATACATTAGTGAAGGAAGAAAACATGCTCATGACTTCTCACCCAGAGGCTGGGTTGCCCCAAAATCATTCCTTCTAAAAAGTTATATGGATGAGAAATGTAATGCCACCTTAGCATGCCCTGTGAGCTCATATATAGCTGTTTTCCTGAAAGAAAAAAAATGAGGCAGAAATATTTACATATGGAGACCATGTAGTACTGGCTTCTCCAGACTCTGGTAAGAAATCAGCCAGCAAGCACACATCTTGCAATTTCCAGTTTTGTCTCTTTCATAAATTTGTGGTTCAATGCATCTTCTTCAGGTTAAGCACTCTTTCATTTAAAGGATATTAAATGTCAGACTGGCAAGGGATTTTAAGTAAGATATTGTCAAGGGTGAGGTGATAAATAAGATTTTACAACTTGAGGCACAGAAGCCGTGTTTGATCAATACAATCTCTTGCTTCTATGGATAATGATAATTCATGGTGTCAAGTGGACAGTGTTCATCACAGCAAACAGTCCTGGATCACTTCAGCACTTAAGAAAAGGAAGAGATTATGGCAGCTGCAGGTGAGAGTCAGGACACACACATCTCTCACAGACAATAACCAGCATCATAATAATTCCAGTCAGTAAAAATTCAGTAAAACACAAATAGCTAAGCAGGCAGAATGACTTCAGTGGACACCTGGTAGAATGCAGGACTAAGAGCAGGACACACTCCTGTGAATGTATCCCATTCTTTGACACCCTGAGGCTTAGCATACACCCATGTAAGTGTGACAAGAGGATCTGGTGTCTGCTAACAGAATGTTTTCTTAAGGGGAAAACCAAAGAAATTATTCCTTCCCTAAGGTATTCAGTATCTGACCACTTCTTTAGCAACCACCAGTTCATTCTTGTGCTTTTGTTAGCTTTCCTACAATGTCATCCCTTCTGAAGTACCTGACCATGGAGCCAGGGAGTGGTTGTCATTAACTCAGCCATCTCTGTCTATACTGATATGTTTTATTTGGATATTAATCAAGACAGAAAATGAGGACAAGCAACTCATGCAACTCTCTAGGGAAAGTAATACAGAAAGAAAGTGCAATCCAAATACCACTCTACAGGTAGACTTGGCCTACAAAATGTTTCTGGAGAGCCCAAAGCTTTTTCCTTTATAAGCATAGGGTGGTGAGTATTGCAACAACAATTTTTGTCCAAATAGGACAGAAATTAATCTCCTGTATATTTTTTTTATCTATCCAGAAACAGCCAACTACTGCTGTTGCTGGTGTGATAATCACAGAAGATTCCAAGTTGGAAGCAACCTACAAGGAACATCAAGTCCACTTTTTAGTGGAGTGTCCCATACATGGATTGAACCCACTACCTTGATTATGTTAGCACCATGCTCTGACCAGCTGAGCTAATCTCAGGAGAAAGAATGGGAGATGACAGCTTCTGCTGGTGAGCGATGACCTTGTTATCAGCAGTGGCTGCTGTGGTCACTCCTACTGGGCTGGCATCTGTCATATCCCCTGTTCCCTTCCTCCTCATCTGGTTCCCATATTTGACTGAAGTGGTTGTACGTTCTTCCTTGCATTTAAGGGCACAAAGTATTGCTCCTGATATAAGAGAGTAATTGGGAGATTCATGAACAGGATGGTTGTGGGAAAGGCAGAAGAGGAAGATAGGCTGCTGCCATGGGGGAAATTTCAGTAACTGGCACCTCATTTAGCTGCTGGGCAGATGTCTGTAGGTGAGGATACATGCAGTTCTGTTTAAAGAGAGAAGGACAAAGGAAGTGAAAACCTCCTGCTCTACTGGGAGGGTGAAGGCTGGGGAGGAAAGAGTGAAGTTTCTTTAGCCATGCTGTAGAGAAAGGATAAAGGTTTGGGCATATGGGCTTGAGGTCAGATCCCGCCTTTGCAGTTTCCCAGACTGCGGTGGATCACACTGTACAAACTGCAAAAGCTGACTCCATAACAATGTAAATAGCACTTATAAATAGGAATGCATGAAAGCCTCTCAAACTCAGCTTTTCTATTTCTTCAATTCCATGAGTTACTCCTTCTTATGGAATTCCTGTGGGTAGCTCATCTAAGTATAGCATTTATACAGTGAATTAAATGATTGGTTTAAATCACTTGGGTGCTATGTCATTTATTTTAGGATAGGTTTAAATCAGACTGAAGTTCTATAAACCTAATTAAGAAGAAACAAAACCTTCTCCATTGCAAATTTGCATTAGAATGCATAATAAGCTAAAGGCAAGTTCAAAACCAGTATTTACATGCTCTCAGTAAAGCCTAGGCAGAAATTATGTTCCTAAAGTATGCATTGTTGGATTACCTCAAGCAATCTATAAAACCACAGTTTGATGGTAAAACAAACAAAACATTTTTCTTAGCCACCAGATCTCTAGACTTATTGCAAGTCTTGAAAAAACGGCCCTTGGAGGCACCACAAGTAGTTCTTTAGTTGGAACTTTGTAAAAAAAACGAAGTTAACAAAAACTCCCAAGCCACACCATCTTACACATTGTTGTCGCAATGCTTTTCATCTAGAAACACATTAACATTTTAGGTCTTCCCAAGACTTCCAGTTTTCTAACCATGAAAGACATTTAGGTCTAAAGCAGAATGTTACCTCTCCCTAGAAAACTTGGTTCTACAGTGGGACTGCTACATCACCACTATTTCTATTACATTTCTATACATTCTGTTCCTAAAAACACTTTAGTAATGAACCTATCATAAACTCAATGTTTACTCATAGGGGATCATCACACATAAAGCTAAGCCATACAGTTGGTTTTGGTCCCAAACTGAAATACAGTATTTTTAAACTGGCCAAATTTCAATAGCTGGCTTTTGAGACTAGTGGGAGAAAAAAATCAGAAACCTTACTGAACTCAGCATCTGACAGTTAGAGTGAGACCCAGATTAAGTCACACACATTTAAGTGCCTCTCTGTAGTTGTCCAAGTGTGATTTAAGTGCTTAGGATCTCATTATAGATAAAGAAGATCTCTTAGTACGATGAGTGGAGTCTGTTAAGAAATGTAAGTGGCCAAATATATCTAGTTTAGAGAAAATGGAGTTGTTCTTTTAGCCTTCTTGACTTTTTAAAGTAACACTTCAGCCATCCACCTAAGGTATCTTCTAAAAACCCCTTCATGGTGTCATGAAATATTTTTACAGTCTTTGAAAATGTTATAGGCACCTATGGAAGACCACACCTTTTAGAGCAGCAGCTGTAGGAAATATCCTAGGACACCTCAAATGTCACAAAATACCTATGTCAGCTATTTTAGACAGTACATCAATAGCATAAAAGATCAGATGCAATTAATATCTATGCTCCTAATATTTTTCTGGATTCCTAAATTTTTATGCAAGCATTCAGTTAGGAGCTAGCTGGGAGTGAGAGAATATGCAGATATACAAAACAGGATTTTTGAAAGAATGAAGGATATTTTCCAAATATTTTCCAAAGAATATGATATAAATATTGTAATTGCAGTAAAGGCTAGGAGCCTTCAATAGCTTGGAGTTAGATTTTTCATCTGCTGGCCAAGATTCAGGCTTATGCAAATAGTTTAGTCTTGATACCACTATCATCTAAAGTCTTTATAGTTGGAGATTTGCTTCTTTGCGTAATGACTTTATCTCTGATGTACTTTGCTATAAAGTGAAATTGCTGGCAGTGCGCTTTTTGGGGGGAATAGGAGAAATACATTTTAGTTTTTAAAAACCTTTATGCATAATAAAGAGTGGGTTTACATTTGGTTTTGTTTTAACTGCATACTCTCTGTTCTCTAATATTCAACAAAAGAATAATTCATTCACCAATAGATTGTGTAATTGTGGTTATTTTAGACACAACAGAGGTGGTAAACAAAACAATCTTTTTTCCTGCCAAATGTATGTTATTTCTACAATTTTCAATTAAAGCAATCAGTTTTAAGGGATTTTGTAAAAGACAGTAATTAAAGCAAATATTTTCCAGCACCTGGGAACAACCTTCTTTTATGTTTGATATTATGTATTACTGTTCTGTACCAACAGTATTTGTGTGTTTTGCTGCAACCTTAATCTGAAAGTGAGATGATTTCTTCAGTGGTGGCTGAATTCAAGCTGATATAATTTTACCTACCAAATCCTTACCAGGACTCTTGGACTTACTCCATGCACAGTTCACAACAGTGAAGACCCTAATGACTGGGAATGGGCACAAGTAAGAACCCCTCATATAAGACTACACTCTGGGTCAGCAATTTTGATATTGAATACTGCTATTTTGTAGAATTACAGTTTTCTCTGAAGTTATGATATTGCTGATACAGGTAAAATTTAACACAAGCTTTAACTCTTTCGTTTACCTCTCTTGCTGCCAGAGCTGAACCAATAACTGCAAAGTCCATGGATTTCCCAGTGTAACAGTGGATCCATATGTGACTCTGGAGGCTCACACTGGGATACCAAGGAGTGCTCACATTACTGCCCTCTGACACTGAACAGTGCAGGCAGAAAGGTCACAGAGGCTGAAAATCCTTGCACTGTGTGACTTTACTTTTTCCTCCACAGCATGGCTTCATGGTACAAGATATTGACAGCTAACTGCATCCAGTACGAGATGTAGCCTGGCTGCAGAAATCAAGCAGTTTGCCCAGGTTCACCACTGTGCTAGGAGACTCATCCATACTTACCAATATCAGCACTGACATCTGTGAGAATACATTTATTTCCACCTATTCATTGCATATTGACAGGAAAATGAAGGAGAGAGAAGCAATCTTTTTATTTGAGATGAAGGGAAATTAACTAAGCATATCTTTTAGGAGGAATTATATTATTTTATGCATATTTTTAATGTATTTGAAATGTGAAAGTATATCAAGGACTACATTTTTTTGAAAGTACTGTGGCAAGAACAATGACAATGAAATCACTCCTTATAAATGAACTCACCTGTCAGCGGTCCAGATTATGAGCTCAGTTACATTGATATGAATCTTTAATACCTCCACAGAAAGCAATTAATCTTCTTGTTATTCTCACTATTTTAATTGCAAATAGAATCTGCTTTGACATGCCCAAGCATCTGAATTTGATGACCTTCAAGATCTTGCACAGACCTTGAAAACATCAGTGCTACTCAAAGCTGCTTATCCACATTGGTATTATTAGTGACCCTAATACAATTAGAAATAGCTACAAAATTCTGAGAAAAAAGGTGAAGACATCAGAATAGCAAGAGGTGCTTCTATCTCTTCTCCCAAATTCATACAATTGTATAGGCTTATACTGTCAGGTAAGAACCTTTTAGAGTTACTTATGGAAGATTTTCTTATGGAAGTCACAGAAAGTTTCTGACCCAGATCTTCCTTGCCAGTGCTCATTGAGGAAGGTCTATAAGGAGCATGGGATGTCCAGCGACAAAACAAGGGAAGAGTACCTAAGAGAATCACCATTCATCATCCTGGTAATGATTGATGCACAACATTTGATGAGGATGCTAAAAACATGGATGCTAGCTGAAAACTGCTGGAGGAAAATGAGAGTTGCCTGATGAGCAGTTGAGATGTCTGTACAGGAATATCCATATAACAGAGAAAATTGAAAAAAATTGAAGTCTTAAAATACCATAAAAATTGTGCATTATTTTTGAAGAGACACATTAGAGTGAGTCATTGAACTGCAATGTTTACACAAAAAGAATTAATATATGAGGGAAATTTAAGATGTATTTCTTTCTACATATTAAAAGAGTTTATTTTTGCTCTCATTCATGAAGAAGTGATAGCAAAACGTAAAAGACATATTTCTGAATAAATGGAAAAGGAGAAAAAACAGATGTATGAAGTATGCTGCAGACTACCTAGTAAGAGGGAAATATTGAAAGGTTTTAAGCAATTATCAAAAAAAGCTGTGTATCATGGCAATGAAGAAACTGAATTACATATATTTTTTGAAAAATAATATGATAGAACAGAAATATGTCGTTAAAAATTTATTAAGACCAACCTTTTCTCTAGAAGATGAAAGAAGTTATTGAAGAACCATTCCTGATTAAATTCTGACAGGCAGAGAAGAGCTGCTTAGGTATTTGGTCTGAAAGTATGAGATAGAGTCACTATCAGCTGAGTAAAAAAAATCCTCACACCAGACTTAGTGATTCATTGCTAGGCTATAAGGAATATCTTTATATATCAGTGTCGCCTTCTGATGAGAAGGCGGGCGACCTGGTTTCAGGATACAGCACGGCGACCCGGCCTCCCCGGGTCACTCGGTCCACTGACATGCACAGACACCAATGTGGTGGATGGTCAAATGGTGTTTATTATCTCATCTCGTGGGGTTAAATAGTCAAGAGGGCTTTACTACGTCAAAAGGGGATGGTGGGTCTGGCTAGGGTTAGTAAGGAGTGGAAAACTACTGAGTTAGGAGGGGCTGCATGCTTCAGGGGTGATTGATTACTTATAGCAGGAAGGAGGGAGGAAGGGTCTTGCTTTCCGTCACATCCCGAGATTTTCCGTTCGCCTGTCCCTATCTACCACATATCAGGTATATCTTTATATTTCCTATATACCCATAAGGTGATTCCTGATCAGTTCAGTATTTCCTTTAATGACTTATATAAAGGAATATTGATTTTTAGGTTTTTGGAATAATTTTGGGATGCACCTTCCATGGTCTGCATCTCCTATCTGTTGACGTTTACTATCTCAGACCCATTGTCTGACTACAGGCTCTCAGAAGCTCCAGAATCCCTGACCCACTGTTCCCAATACAGAAGACCATTTCCAAATTAAAAGATGTAATCTACAGATTTACATATAATTAATACAATCTTTATCCCTTTTAATATCCTTTTGCCTTTTGGTTATCTCCTTCAGTCAGGCAGCATGCACTCTTTAGTTGATTACTTTATGTTAAACTTGTATGGAAACTTTGTTCCTAGCTGCACTGTGTCCAAGTTCCACATCTTAAAATGGGAAAGCTTGCAGTCTGTGTAAAATCCTTGATAAAATACGGGAGGTGTGTTGCATAGATCTTGGGCTTCAGACATTGGTATGTTGTGTATGTGCCTCCCACCAATGCTATCAATGTCTCAGATGCAGCAGTTGTCCTGCTGAAATAGTCAACCTTCATCACTTTCTGACCTGCATAGCTTTGTGCTAGACAATGTGTTACTGGTTTTTTTGTTTTCCTTTGGTGTGACACCAACACACATTTTTACACATCCCAAGAGGCCTCCCATTGCAGGATAGTCACCCAATTGAGACAGATCCATCATTTTGGCATGTAGAAGGCTGACACAGGCAGTACGCATGCATAAGATTAAGGAATTAGAGACTAAAGTTATGCTTTGTTTGCAAATAATCATTTTCTTAAGTAGGTACTAAATATTCTCAAAATACACAGTGTCAAGAGAAGCTTCATGTAAGCATTGCTATCTCCTAGCTGGCAGCTACCCACAAGGCATTTATTCCCAACTAATTCCAGCCATGTTTTTCATTCTCTACTGTTGCTTTAAACTTTCCATTTCACACACTGATTAACTCAGTAATATTATCAGTTTCCTTTCTAATCTGTGAGGCACCGATGAATTCAAGCAGGGCCAGGAGGGAGGTCACAAGCAACCTACAAGGCAACATTAAAATTCAAAATTATCTTGAGAAACTGGGGAAATAAGATGAAATCTAACAAGATGAAATTCAATAATGAGAAGTAAAAGGCACTGCACCCTGAAGAAGAACTCATATGTGTAACTACAAAATGAGGGGAGCTCACAAGGCAGCAATGTGCCACGTGAGACCTGGGAATGATAGCACATTCTGAGGAGAAAGTCAACAGAGAGATGAAAATTCAAAACTGGTGAATCTCATTCTGGGATTCATTAACACCATGTGAGAGGTAAGATATGGGAAATAATGATTAAAGCTCACCTACCACTGTTCCATTGTAAAATTTTAAGTTTCACTGTAGTCAAAGATAGACATAGCCCAAAAAGTTTGAAGGAGGAACAATAGGAGAAAAAGGTTTATTTGACTCCTTTTGTCTACAGAAGGAAAAGCAGAGACTGAGACAGGTTGGCTATCTTTAATATGTTAAATTGTATCATAAAAAAGGTGATGATTAATTGCTTTCTTCTACATCCACAGGGGATAAGGGAAAAACAAATTAGTTCAACTGGCAAAAGTGTAAGAAGAAACACATTCAGATTACCAGGGAGTAAAACACTGGGACAGATTACCTAAGGAAGCTGTAAAACCTACCCCCCTGGATATTTTTAAGAAAATGTTTTCCGAAAAGCATCTGACAGAAATGGTTAAGATATACCCATCTTATCTCATATCTAGGGGACAGATTAATACATGCACTCTTGAGATCCTGTCAAGATTTATGTTTCCATGGTTTTTATATATTTGAAGATAGAAGCAATGGTATTTGAAAATAACTAGAAAAGTCATAGGGGTGGTAAGGGTGACAAAAACATTGAAACTTGAAAAAGAAATCTGAACTCACTATTCAACTGAAGATGAATATATTAAAATATTCACAGCACATATTTTAAAAATGCTTCAAGGATACTGAAAGGATATGGGTACCCTTGTTTTATGCCATTACTATAAGCTCTGAGTAGAAACAAACACGGATTTTATTTTGGTTTTGTTTTAAATAGGGCATTTCTAGGTCTTTGAGAGCACATATGTCTTCCTGGGTGTGTTTCAGCTCGCTAATTTTAGCCTGCAGCAGCTTCAATATTTATATCTGAGTTTATTACCACGGCTACCTTTTATAGACCATAAAGGAAATATGCAAAATAATGCATGATTCATCTGATCAATTTAGAAACCTGCTTTAGAATGAGATTAATGTGTTGTGCACACTGTGTGTGTAAATGTCTGTTTTCCTCCAGAGGCTGTAAAGTCTAGGCTTAATTCTACCTACCACCCCTAGCTGGTGCCCTACCATCCTCATTCAGAAACAGACAGAAAGCTGACCATGGAACAGACTTTCATCACTGCTCTGTCACAATTCCAGACTTATTTTGAATGAGAAAATTCTCCATCCTTTATTTTAGCCTTCAGGATGAGAAAAGGTGACCCAAAGACTGGACTAATGACTGCAGTTTAAAGAACCCATAACTTCCTTGTTCATTATAGGTCTCTCTACTTGAGTTGCCATATACAGAAAATAACAATTGTGATGCTTCCCAGATGTGTCAAATACCTTAACTGATTATTATCTGGGTAATAGTTTGATGTTTTCTGATAAAAATTGCTTTTCACACTGGGAGACCAAGAAAATGCTGCTGCCTGCACAGGCAGATGAATTGATATTTGTGCCTGTCATGCAAACTAGTTTTATTACACTTGTTCTTTCAATTGTGCGAGTTTCTTGCACCCATTTCAGTTTCCAGACAGCAACAGTTTCATTGTCATTTGCTTTCTACAGATCAAGCTTTTAAGCATAAATTTGCCTTAAATAAAAAGATGCTATTTGTTGTTGATAAATTCCCGGTCTCACATCCTGTTCACCTGGAGGACCAGATTATTCATCTGTATGTTGTTTACACAAAGACAACATTGCTTTTCCTTTGTGCATTCTTAATATTACCTGAAGAAGATGCAGAACTTAAATGAGGTTAAACTTTAAAAGTTTTCATTTCCAAATGATGAAACAGATCCACAACCTCTCTCTATAGGCAACTTTCTTAAATGCTCTGAACATACAGGTAGGAAAAAGTAGAATGTTATTGAGCCCAGTGCTTCTACTTAAGAAAACATGTAGAAATTAACCTCTGCTCATAAGGAAAAAGGATTATGGTTCTCCCTCTTCTCCCTCTTTCTCCTCTAATTAGAGCTGTAGGAGTGTCAGCCTTATGGAAAAGAGGTTTGGATTAGAACAGAATAGGAAAAAAAAAAAAAAACAAGTTTTAATTCCAGTACAGAAATACTGAATTATGTTCAGAAACTTAAAATTTTCTCTGGTTTATATTTAGAAATGAGGCCAAAAGAGCCATAGGGTGTCAAAACCTGGGCACCCTGAAATTGGTACATGTGGGCTGCTGTGAGCTTAACTGAAAGAACAGACACAGGTGTGTGCATATATGTTTCACACATAACTGTATATTGGAAATCTGTGTGGAAAGCAGCATTCTCAAAAGTTTAGTCTAGTCTCCATAAATGTCCCATTTCAAGGAGAAAAAGAGGCTGGCTTTTTTGGCAGGAGTTGTATGAAGCTCCTGCTCATAGACCCTCTACTATTCTGTGTGTTGAAAGAGGTGAAAATCAGTCTGTCAGGTTTGATGATGTAATTTTCAGCACTTGTCCATAAAAAATAATCTTTATAACAACATTATTAGTGACATTTTAATACTCAGCCTTGGCACCAGTCAGCTGCTAGAATATTGTATAAGGAGGATGAAATTACATTGAAAGCTGAACAGTGGGACAGGGATGAGCTGTAACAAAGTGAAATGCAAGGTTATGCATTTAGGCTTACAGAAAAAGCTGATTCCAGCTATGTGCTTATAAGCTGGAAATAACAGACAGGGGGAAAGTAATCAGTGGATCAGCTGGAAGCAGGTTGTCTATGGGCCACCAGCATGGTGCATCCTTAAATATGACAGATGTGATCCTGAGACAGTAGGGATAAGATAATTCCAGTCTTCCTAGAGAGCATTCATTGAAAACGTGCTCAATTCTGAAGAAAAAAAGAGAGTTATTTCAACTGAAAGTATTATATTAACACAGGAGCTATTATGTATAATCTGACCTTAATTACATTTAAATAGGAAATTAGGAGAAATATTATTACTACTTTTGATGAGTTTCTCAATATTAGTAAAAGGGCTGGCAGAGACATTATCATGGGGAAGATTACGATTTGTCAGTGATGTGATATGACATGGATGATAATCTTTTTTCCCTTTTGCTGAAGGAGGTTTTCATATTAAAGGTGACATAGTACAGGTGATGTCACAGATACTTTTGGATTCCCCTTGCTGCCACAGAAGTCTTCAATGAAAATTTCTGACTATTACTGAGCAAAAAATAACACAAAATAATGTCTTCTACTAGGCATTCTTCTGACTTTTCTCTTTCCTCTAGTTTTAAAAGCCAAATTTTACCTAGTCTTCAAACATCAGCCTTATCCTCATGACTTCCTTCCTGAAGCTGTTCAATTAGAATCCACATTCCTTTGTCTACAGGCTACTGTTTGTTAAATGCATATGAAATCTATTAAGAAAGTAATTAGTAAGGATTTTCAAGAATGGAATGTGATTTTGACATGAAGATATCCCCTGTGTTAATTAGCCCAAGATCCAACAAATGTATCTGAGAACTTTTTGGGTGCTTTTTTTCTTTAATATCATAGTTGGCATAGCAGTAAGAGAGAGTAAGATTAGCAAAGCCTTCTCATTTTTTATGTTCATTCTGCACCATCACATAATTATATCTAAGTTAATCTTTTAATTAATTATAAGTCAAGTGGTGAAGAAACACAAAAGCACTAGCATATTGTCCTCATAAGAATGTTTCTTTTTGAGAGGGAAAGGAAATGGATATTTTATTCCCTCTTAATCTCATTTTTGAACAGTTATTGACATTTTACTGAATAGGAAGAAACTTTAAAAAATTGTTCTTGATATTAACTTCAATATTTGTTTTTCCAGGATGAGAAAATATTTCATACATATTTCAAGAGAAACAATTTTAATGGCTAAAAATGTCACCTGGAATAAGTATTATAGAGACCTGTGTTTGTGAGTCTGCTACTGTAAGTGCTTAAAAACTTATTTACGTATAAAACAATCCCTTCTTTTAGCAGCAGTATTGGCTTGTGCTGCAAGATGCATTGAAATTATTTCACATATAATAGCTGGTTTTCCACCAGTTTGTAACATAAAGAAAGCCTGTTCTTCTTCCCAGTGTTAGTGAAATTGTGGTATTTCTTCCTTCAGCTGAACCCATGAATAAATTTTATGTTCACATGTTTAGTCCCACTACATAGTACCTTTCTAATAACACTGTTTTATTATGTTCAAAAGCCTACTGCAAATGTTTTTCAACTGATTCAACTTATTAATCATAGATCAAATTCTGCAGTTTCTTCAAAGCCCTCAGTATTTGCTTATACACATATTCAGCCATTCTCATACAACATGAAAAAAAAATCCAATTTTAAAAAAATATTTGGTTGTTCATCCTCTAGAGATGAATAATTTATCTTTCTAAGTATTGTCAACTATTGTTCATTACAGTGTGTTCACTTCATTTGTTTAGACATTAGCCCTGCCCCTGAACTTGTGTATCAACAATCTCCACTTTTGAGATGCACCCTTAATAGCTGAGAAATTCCCATGTTGGAAATTTATGTTTCAATTCTTTCTTCTGTTTCATTTTCTAAAGTAATTCCTTATTTAAAACAAAACAGAAAAAAAATTCAAACTTTCTAACATTTAGACAGACATTTTCCACTGGCTTTTGTTTCATCAGTGTTTTTTAAACTTTATTCTCTTTTAGAAACAGGTTGATTTCAAAACCTCAGCATTATCTTTTAAATGAAATTTCTGTCTTCTCCCAGGCATGGACAGTTGCTCATGGAACATGCTCATGAGGTCAGAAATTGTTGTTTTTTCTATTTCACAGGCAGGATGTTGGTGAACCATGAAATTATCATCACATCAATGCAAGCAGGTGGATACTTACGAAGGATACAGTCAGAGATAGTAGGAGTAGGAATTGGGAGATGGGTGAGTATGTCAATTAGCTTGCTATTTTTAAAACTAATTGTAAGTAGATATGAGATTTTCAGTTTATGGTTTACCCGTCACGTATCATCCAGCCCAAATATTCCATTTTATGATAGTGTGAATTAAGAAAAAGGCAGCTGCTGCATCCAGCTCTGGGGTCCCCAGTATAAGAAGGAGATGGACCTGTTGGAGAGAGTGCAGACAGGGACAGGAAGATGATCAGAGGGCTGGAGCACCTCTGCTATGGAGATAGGCTGAGAGAGCTGGGGTTGTTCAGCCTGGAGAACAGAAGGCTTCAGGGAGACCTTAGAGCACCTTCCAGAACCTAAAGGAGGTACAAGAGAGCTGGAGGGGGTCATTTTACAAGGGCAAGTGATGATAGGGCAGGGGTGAATGTCTTAAACTGAAATAGCTTTGGTTTAGATTAGTCATAAAGAAGAAATTCTTTACTCTGAGGGTGGCACATGTTGCCCAAGGGAGTTATGAACGCCCTGTTCATGGCAGGGTTAAAGGCCAGCCTGAATGGGGCTTGGAGCAACCTGATCTAGTGAAAGGCATCCCTGTGACAGGGGGGCTGCAGTGAGATGATCTTCAACATTCCTTGCAACCCAAACAATTCTGTGATTCTATGACCCATCTATGTTAGCTATATATTGGCTGGGCACCTAGAGCCTAGCAAAGAAGGCTGTATATTACCTTGGCACCAGGTTTCAGTAAACACCAAACCAGAGCTGCCTCAGAGAAGAGTGGATGAGATGATGTGTACCGAGCCTGTTTCTGTAGGCATATTTAATTGATCAGTCACCCAGACTTCCAAGAAAGAACTCTGACCAGGGCATTTTTAGCAGTCACTGAATGTTTCAAAAAAAAAAAAAAAAAAAAAAAAAAAAAAATTAAGTATATATGACATTTAGAGGGCACTAATTTTACTCATATGCTATTTGTACATGCAGAGTTCTCAGGAATATTTTTTTTTCTTCTGCACTCTCCAGTTAAGCAGACAGCAAGAAATGGGTGAATAATACTATTAACAGGAAAAAAAAAACAAAAAAAAAAAAAAAAAAAAAACCAAAAAAAAAAACAATTCTCTGTTTAGAATAAAAACCAAAAGCATTTGCAAAACAAGAACCTTTCTTGTAAGCAACCGGTTTGTTCCTGAACACGAGACCTCACAGATAGCAGTGAAGCTGCTCCAGGCCTCCTGCAAACACTTCTATGGTTCTTTTATGTTACTTTTCTTCATCTTTTCTTGTGTGTGTGCATGTGATGACTGATTCCCAGTTCAACAACAACTCCTCTGCTGCTCAGGAGATGCAAATATAAGCACAATGGATACAGTGACCCGGTGTGCAACAGAGAAAAATGCCTTCAATAATTAATGAGAGAATGGGATGTGGAACCACTAAATCCAGTCTGAAGTAGATTACAGAGCTGTCAGTCATCTGCAGGGCAACGTAATGAAACAGAGCAACTCAGCAGTCAGGATATGCATGAAAGTCATTTCCTATCCCTTCTGCACATTTTTTTATGGACTGTAAAACTGACAATTGGATTATTGAAAGGAAAAACTGATGAAATATGTCTGTTTTGAATGGGAGCGCATCTCTGTAATATAGCCCACACACACTCTGTCCTATTTTTATCCAGAGTTCAGGAAATAAGTTATTCAAATGTATTTAAATAAGCTTTCTACCCTACCAATATAGTTTCAAACTGCCTCATCTGTTGTGTCATGAACATAAACCACCCTAGATTAAATTTATATGCAATTATTTTGTTCCTCATATATTCTTCTATCCAAGATACGTCCCGAAAGTGGCTATTTTGTGATTTTGAAACTTACACTGTTCTTTACCTGAAGCAGAATTTAGATCAGTTTCTCAAGGCCATTTTTAATAAGAAGCAAGCCTAGTAGCAGACAAATTATTGTTTAGAATAAAAAAAGTTCTGAGTTATACATTTTTTGTGATTGTTTCTCTTTATTCCTTCTAGATTATCTGATTGAAACCTCAAATTCCTTATGAATTCTTATTGCATCTATCTGGTTCAAAAGCAGATTGATGCCTTAAGTTTTAGCTTTCATATTTTTCAGATTCTGTGCTGCCTTGGTGTGTAACTCTGAACTTCAAATTAAATGTTACTAAGTTCTCTTCATAGGGTAGGTAGACACAACAATCCTTTTCCAGCCTGAGAACCAAGGACAACTGTTACAAGCCCCAGGCCCCAAAAGCAAAAACAACAGTGAATTGAAGAGAGCAAACAAGGAAGATAGGACTTTATAAGCTGAAGCTCTAATTGGACAATTAACCCCATATGTAAATGGATCAAAACTTATAAAACTGTGAAAACACATGACGGGTCATCCATCTGGTGACGATTTTGGGTCCATCCTGGGTGTAGCCCTGCCCAGGCTCTTGTACTGCCCAAAGTAAGCCTTTTGATAAATACCAACTTTATTCTTTTAACTCTGTCAAGTCTCTGTTCCAGGTCAGCCTCCCTAGGCATCAAGATGCCTGCAGAAGTACAAGGTTGTGCATCTCTTTATCTTCCCCAAGCAAGTGCCCTGTGTCTATATCCTAATACATACTAGAATAGGTCTGTTTTGAATTGCCATCTATCATAGAAAGTCTTCTGAAGAACTGAGAGTATTTCTGAGGGTTTTGTCTGTTTCTGCTAATATACAGAATTGGTATCCAGCAGCCTTCACTTGCCTTTGACAGCCTTCAGTGGGCATGCCGAGGATTTTGCACTCCTCAGAGACCCAAGTCCATTAGTGTGGGTTTTTTCCCTCAGCCTAATAAGGCAGGAGCTGGAGGGAAAATCTTTGGAAAGGGAGGTGGGAAAAGCAAGTAGGAAAGAGCCAAAGCAATGTGTTGGAGTCACTGACTGTGGCAGCTTGGGAAATCCAGGGCTAACTGATGTTGCTCTGTGGAAATAACCTACAGCTCATGGCCTCTTGAGACGGATAATGTGTCAGCTGGAAACAACAGGGAGAGTGGAAATAAAAGACTAGGGACAGGAGGGAGACCATGGAGAAAGTCTGAAAAAAACCTCAGGGGGAAAAACGATCAGGAGTGCATGTCTAAGCTTGATGGATATTTTATGAAGTAGAAGAAACAAAATGCTTGTTCAAATTGCTTGTACATACTGCTAAATAACTTGAGCTGAGTATGCAGATTTGTGAAACAACCTCTAAAAGCCAGATCAGAAAATGCTGGCAATTGTTCAAATGTGTGAAGGTACAGTAGGAAAAAGCCCTACTAAAAATTAGATATTCCAAAAGCTGTTTTGGAATTTGGAAACAGTAGTTCACTTGATGCCCCAAACAACTACTAATTTTCTGATGCTGTTGCTTTCACAAAAGAAACACACATCAGTATACTGATGGCTACTGGGGAGCCAACAGGTGTTAAGAACCAGAGTTATGATCCTATTTCTTCCTATCCTATAGTCCATACATTTTGCTTCTAGGTAAGCACATTCCCCTTTTTTTTTTGCAGGGCGTTAGGAATGCAGGCAATGTCTGATTAGGATCTTTTATGCAGAGAAATTGCTGGAAAGTGAAATAGATAAAGCATAGACCAAACCCCAGTCCAATTAGTTCCTGTTCCAACCCATTCTGCAGTATCTTTTACAAATATACTTCAGAAAAGAAATTATCTCAGAAGTATTAGTAGGGGAATTTTCTAAGACTTTTCCCTCTGCACTAAAAATCCCAAATCCTCTACAAGATAGTCCTTCCCAGAGCACCTTACAAAAACTGGCAAGATAACTACCTTTTATTTCTAATTGCTTATGTAGACATTTTATATTACTAAAAGTCAATGGAAAAACACTTCAAAAATATATGAAAAAGTAGCTCTTATTGCAACATTGCAACCTTTTTTTTTTAAAAATATGAGTTTATGAGTTAATGAGCAACTTTTGAAGCAGTGGTAGTTTTTATGCTCTGTGGACTGGAAAAATGTTCGAATCTTGAAAATATGACAAAAAATATCTTGACTGACTCCTTTAAAAATGAATAATATTGGAAAACCAGACCCAAAGTAGAAATACTTTTGGAACACAACTCTGTTTTATGAAATTTATGTGTCTATAAATTGAAAAATACTGGTTTTGCTTGAATCTAGTCAGTAATTTCTTAGTAATGCAGCTTGGTAAGGCTTCTATCCAGCTTTTAAGGTGCCATATCAACTTCTGCAACTGTGGCTATATTTCTGTGGAATTCAGTAAAAACTTCTGATATTTTATTTTTATAGAAGCTTAAGAAAGGAGTGTATATTATGGTCCTTTTGTAAACATTTCAGGCAGCATTCCTGCTTCAGGGAGTGACTGGGAGGTGGTAGGAGGGATCTTTGTCACCATTCCTGTAAGAAACAGGAATTGTGCCCAGGTGGAGGTGATATTACTGCTGTAGGATATGTTGTATAGACACCTTGTGATGTGACCTGCATATTCCCACAAGCCTCTGGTGAGAATTAACTTTGATGTTTACAGCATGACCCGTTTTTCCCTGGCTTTTTACTGTATCAAGGAGGTTGTCAGCATCACCAGCTGACTCTGCCATAACCAGCTGTCTCCTCGAGCTCTTATAAAAGGCAGTGGTGCTAACACAGGGTGAGGCAGAGTAAGCACAATGTAGAAATGAAGAAATGCAGAACATGTTAAAACCCAATAATTTTGGAACATATAAAAACAGTGTTGAAAGAGCTGTGACAAAGTCATGTCCTGAGTTCTTTTCAAATATCTCTCTAGGAAATTTCTCATACATTCATGTAATATTACTATAATCATTATAAAACATAATAAACTTCCATTTTAATATTTCAGAATTGTATAAAAGTTCATGTATTATGTACAAAAGCATGACATAAGTATTTTTTTTTCTTTTCCATTTTTGTTTTTATTTCTCTTATACTTAATTGGACTAACACCCATGAAAGAAGTTCAGAATGAAAAGCCAGATAGGTAAAATGTTCAACTGTGTGGTGATTTAGGACATATATTTTAAAATAAAATTAAATTTATTTAAAAGCTCAGGCTGCCTCCTTAAAATTTCTAGTTTAATGGATATGTCAGGTTCTGTGGGATCTGCTTGTAAAGCCCAAAGACCTAGTGTGAGTGTTTTGTGAAGTGTCAGGGGAGTCCTGGTGCCTTCCCAGCTCCAAGCACACTCCCAAAGTGTTAGAGGCTTTTGCAATTTCTCAAGAAGCCACCTTTGCTCAGGGTTTATGAGATGGAATATTTCTTTTCCCTTTACAAGTGAGGTACAAAAATTATACCCCAAACAGTTCGAGGAATCACAGAATAGTGTGGGTTGGAAGGGACCCATAAGATCTTTTAGTTCAACCAACCACCATGGGCAGGGACACCACACACTTGATCAACATGCTCAAAGCCTCATCCAAACTGGCCTTGAACACTTCCAGGGATGGACATCCACACATGGGCAACTTGTTCCTGTGCTTCACCATCTTCATAGGAAAGAATTTCTTCCTAATACCTCTTCTAAACGTACCCTCTTGCAGTCTAAACCCCTTCTGAGCAGCATCTTTACATCCCTCCTCTGGACTCAGTCCAGAAGATCCACATCCTTCTTATGGTGGGGTTCCAGAGCTGGACACAGCACTCCAGGCAGGGACACCAGAACAGAGTACAGGTGGAGAATGCCCTTCCTCCACCTGCTGGCCACCTTTCTTGTGTGCTGCCCAGGACAGAGCTGGCTTTCTGGCAGACATTGCCAGGCCATGCTGAGCTTTTCATCAACAAACATCCCCAAATCTCGCTCTCAATCCATTCTCCCAGCCTGTATTTGTGCTTGGGATTGCCCTGACTCATGTTCTTCCTGCTCTCCTTTCCAGTGATAATTCTCTGCAAGGACAGCCAAACACATTGGGAAAATCAAACATTCAGGTATCAGAAATCCATGCGTGTTTTGTAGGGTTTGAGCTTAGCTATGAAGGTCAAAGTGTGGTGAACACTTCAAAGTAAACTGCAGGGAGTTCCTGGCTGGATTTTATTCTTTTCTTCTGTCTCTGCAGAAAAATATCATGTTGCCAAAGGCTTACAATGAAAAGATGGGCACTTTTATATTGCTGTAGTTGAAACAGCGCTGGCTGTATCATGATGGATCACATATACTCTTTGGAGTCAGTTCTTCAGATGCAACAGCTTAATTAAATTTTAAGCATTATTGATTCAGTTTACAAAGCTTCCCTTGTTCTAGCACCATTGAATCTTGAGCTGCTGCACTCTGCAGCAGCAAAACAAAGAACATTAAAAGAAGAAAATAAAGGGTTATTAAAAATGAAAGCATTTGGCCAGAAGATACAGTATGCAGAGCTTAATTACTGCAAGATCTGTAATACTCTTTCTTCTAGATAATAGAAAACTAAAACAACTCAGAAGAAGTTTTAAGGGCAGGTTCTCACATTGTGTTAATGAGGGTAGCAGTGTCTATGTCCTCGGTAGTGCTAACTCACCATGGAGGGCAGGAACTGCCCTGATCTCTATAAAAGTCTTTGGTCAATAGAAGGCAAACCAGCTCTCAGCTGGTTGTATGTATGATGAGATTGACAGAGCAAGCCTTTCTTTTTTTTTTTTTTTTTTCCTTCATGGTTCAATGCTGTTTGACCACCATAAGGTTTTATCTAGACTGTGTATCAGCGTTAGTGTTGGTTTAAGACAAACAGGGAACCTTACAAGAATAACAAGATTAAGCTGAATGAGCTGGTCTGAATCTGAAAAAGACAAGACTGACAAACGCAGTTATCAGTCTTGCAGTACACACAATTTGTACTAAAAAATTCAGTGGTTCATTATTTTCCATGGTCCTTGGGATAGAATAAGAAGTTTTATGAAAAGTGTTCCAATTTAAGATGAATGTTATATGCTAACACTCCAAATATGTATGAAATACTGGAACAGGCTTGAGGAGCTGCTTCACTGCAGGTTTTCAAGGACATTTGAGATGCAGGATGCTATGTACATTTTGGTGCTGCTTCAGTGCAGGTTGTAAGAGGATCCCTTAAAGCCCAGCTTTTCTATTATTCTAGACTTATTGTTAGCTTTTTAGGACAGGCTTTGTCTTCTGGTATGTTTCTGTGCCTGTAGATAGAAGATGCACTGTCTGGGTAGTTTAAGCTTGTAAAAGGACTTTTTTTCCCTGACTTTCTCTCTCTTTTTTTTTTTTTTTTTTTCTGTTAAGAAACTTCTTGTTCTTGATGTTTGCCTTGCTAATGGCTGTAAAAATTGCCTGAAGATTTGGCATGAAGGTTGGTTTTATTTATATATATATACACATGATTTACACAACTAAATAACTGCAGAAAAATCCCTATAGCAATGGGAGCATTATTGTATCAAAACACTGGCTATTTTTTACAGTATGTTATCACTACATCAGTTGTTCCTTTATTACCCAAACAAAGGCTGCAGGACTCATTTAGATTCTGTATTAAAATACTCTATATTTGTGACTGGTCTTTTCTCTCCTCCTTTCCCCACAGGCACTCTCTTCTGCCAGATACATGATCTGAACAAAACAACACTGAAAGAAAATAAAAATCTTTCAGCACTGCTTTCAATTGCCACTTTAGAAAAAGCAAGAATGCTTCTTAGAATATTATTATTAATATTAATAGCAATATTTTAAACAGAAATCTTTTGAGGGAGAAATAAACATTTTTCAAGGCAGTTTTTCTTTTAGCAGCATAAAAACTTTTTGAAAAATACGTTGATGGAGAAAAGTCTGTGTTACCAGTCTGTATGACAGTACATAATGATTCATTCATTAAAAAATATAGAACCCTATTGATGTATAGATACTCTCAGTGGCTATGGGGAGATGTACACAGCAAGAATAACTATATATTTTTGCAGGGAAGGACATGTCCTCCCTGAGGAAAGGATATTCAAACTATGTCTGTGCTGCCAAGGTGCTGCAGGCTTGAGCTCGTACTTCCATCCAAACCCTTAATTGCCTGTATCACTGGCAAGCAGCAGCTTTGCCCAAAGTGGAGACAGACTCCACCTGCTGCACAGGTAGCACAGGTCAGATTGCTATTACAGAGTGGAAAATATCCTTACACAGAGAGATGGGTTTTGGACACAGTCTGACTGGAGGTGACCCACAGCTTCTGCCTTCAAGCCTAAATGGGAAGTGAAAAGGTTATTATGGGTAAAATGGAAATGTATATCCAGCTGCATTTGGGATTCCTCTGCATTAGCCTCTACCCTCTGCAAATTTAACACCCCTTCTTCACATGCCATAGCAGTGGCTGTCATTTTCCACACATTCTCTCCATTAGTTTTCTCTAAGTGCATGGTTGGAAGCCCACCCTGTGCCTCACTTGGCCTTGGTGCTTTCTGAGCACTGTTTTTTTTTTCTATAGATTCACCAGCAGTAAATCTAGTGAATATAGTAAAAACTATATTTGCTTCACTCAGGTTGTGTACGTGTGCATTCAAACCTGGTCCACACTTTAAGCCACAGGCTGCCAGGCTTAGTGACAGTGTCTATACATGAAACAGATCTCTCACTCATTTTGAAAATATATTTCAGTCTTGCAGCTTCCCCACCTTTACCCTTCTTTGGAAGGAAACCCACTCCTCAAATTCAGTGAACAGTGTGAGTGGTGATCTTGGGAATGAGAGCACTGGAGAGATGAGAAGCAGCTTTGCTGTTCACAAAAGCCCTGCGCTGGTACAGCCACGAGTGACAGCTACTTCCTGTCAGCTCTGCCAGTGTCCCTTTCATCCGTCTCACACGTCCTTTGAGCACTTGTGCTCTAACGAGCAGCTGGGGCTGTGCAGGCTGGTGCCAGGCTGGGCTGGTTTTGTGAGGGCGGAATGTCCTCCTGGAGATGAATGGGACCCCTGGCCTGTGCAGTTTTTGCAGAAGAAAGTGCTACAATCACATTCCCTTCATCCTCCCCTTCCCCTCCATTTGAAGTTTTAATTAGAGCTTAGAAGCCAGGCCTTTTTAAATCAAGCCAATTGCTCGCTTCTCTTCCTAAGGAAGGAAACTCCTTTGCTTTTTACTTGTTCCAATGCCGCCCCTTCCCAGCTCCTGCCACCGGACGCTTGCTGGTTGTGGTCCTATTTGGTGACCATCACACAGCCTCACGCTGCCAACACAAAAATCCATGTTGCTGCAGGTCTGTGGGAAGGACAGAAAGAGCTTCCTCCTGATCATGTTTTCTTCTTTCACCTTGCTGGGTGCAGAGAAACACCTTCCCTCAGAGAATGTCAGCATGTAGATGGGGGGCAGTGAGACAATTTGGGCACCCTTTAGTTTGCTAAGATGAATTCTCAGAGACAAAGGTATGATTACACTTAATGATTACACATCTGCTGTCCCAAACACTGAGCTCTGCCACCCCAGCATAGCTGCAGGCAGTGCCACTGCTGTTTTGCAGAAGCACCTCACGAATCTTGAGAAAAGTAGCAAAATTGATGATTTACCTCCTTTCACCCATACTCTTGAGGCAAGGAGGATTGCTCTTGCCTGACAAAACACCCACCCTGTGACCAGAGAGGTGACACCCAGCTCAAACAGATCGAGGGCATTGAAATGACCATGTAATCTTTACTTCTCAAGCTGTGCTTTTCTTTTAGTCTAAGCCAAAAACCTTGCTGGAGAGATTGACTCTTCCTTCTGGACCTGTGCAATCAGAGAAGTTTGGCCTGAGCCTGAATCAAGTAAATTGGTTTTTATTGTTTAGATGCCTCTCTCAGATACATTTCCAACCCTTGAAATACATCTGTCTCATCTTATCTGCATCAAGAATTAGACGGAGACTTTCCTGCTCCATTTGATTGTACAATAGATTGAGAATTCTCCTCAGAGGGAATAGTGGTCGGGTGGCATTTTAAATGGCCACTCAGACACCAGCAGAATAGCATTAATAACCAGTAGAGCAGAAAAATAAGAATATATTTAAATTGACTTCATGTATGTTCAACACAATTTTTGTTTGAAAGATGAGAGCTACACAGAGATGATTATTCAGAAGATAAATTCAGTTTAAAACAAAATATTGAATAGAACACTCTTGATTTTAATTAAGTTTTGTGTCAAAAATTTTAAAAAAAAAAGTGCTAGCATTTTTCTTTCCTTTCCTAAAGTATATCTTAAATATCACTTTTTTTAATGAGACAAAATGCATTTATAATTTCAGTTTTCATTTACTATTATGTTCAATATGATTTGATAATATTGCTTTTTATATAGTATTTATAATATTTATATTAAAGATCTACTTCATAGTACATATTTACTGAAATGAAAGTTTTGTCCTTTATATAATTGAGATTTTTCAATTTGGTAGAATAAAATAATTGGTTATTATTAAAAGAAATATTTATGCATTTTTGGATGGAAAACATTCAGCCTTGATCTTTTCAAAAGAAATAATAGGATGTTTTCTGCTCTGGTTTATAATGATCTTCTATTTGTCTGCCTGTTGATCCAGGAAGGTAAATTTGTAATAATGCAGTTCTGTTCTTCATGAGGCATTGAAAGTCTTTATCTGGCTCATGATGCCCTGGAGACTTCTGTAGTGCATTGCTGAAGCACAGCACCTGTGATGCTTTCTGAGGGAAGGCAGCCAGTCCACCTGCACAGATGTCACATGTGGAGCTCTCTGTGGCACTGCCAAGCAGCTGAAACTGCTCTACACATTCACTCAATTACAGTCTTAACCATAATAATTAATAACAACAGTTAAGATAATGGTACATATGAGCAGCTGTACAGCTGTTTGTATCAGACTAATACACAATTAAGGTCTTGCTCAAGGTCTATTTCTGGGCACACACCCTGCACAGCCTTTAAGCAGATTTTATGCATCATTCTTTTTGTGCTAAGCTTCATTTTATCCATATTGTCTTTTCCATTGCCTTTTCTCTGAGCTCCAAACTTGAAAAACTAAAGTAAACTATGCCCTCATTTGAATAAAACTTCATAAAGAGTACTTGCAAGATATTGAAAATTCCAGTTAATTAAAAAGTGATTACATTTAATCATAGACAGACTTTCAGCATACTGGGAACTATTTCATTTCACCAAGCTAAACATCTGTGACTAAAAGGATTACTGACAGAGAAAAACATTCTTCCTAAATTAAAGGTGCACTAGCGTGAAAATCTCTTTTGACCATGTGGTTTTTAAGACAATACATGGTTGATTGCATAGTTAGGGACAGTACAGGATACTGATACCAGACAATAACAATTAGAAGATTAATGGCTTTGAAAGGTGAACTATGGGCATTATCTGTTTGCTACAGCAATACTGATGCACAGTTATTCATTCATAAGCATCCACCAATCCCTGCTATTTTCATTAAAAATGCATATCCCAATGCAGCAGATATGACCTTTACTATAAATTGGTTTACTCTTCAGTGAGCCATGACCCTCAGTGTTCACTAAAACAGATTAGGGGGTGTTTCCGTACTTTTGGCTTTTTGTACCCACAGCTGCTATTCCTGCCTCACATCCCTCCTGATCCTTTAGCATCTCATTCCCATGTCTCCCATAAACCATCACAGACGGGTAGAGCTGCACCTCCACAGCTTCACTGCAACAGCCTTGAATCTGTAGAATTGCCTTTGGTTGCACTGCAATCTTCCACCAAGGTTTCCTGACTTCACCACAGGCTGTGCCTTCCTTTTAATGTTGGCTTAACTCATTAAAGAGGCACCAATTGGGAACCTCTGCTACACAATTACACAACTGCTTCCTAGAGAAATTTTGTTCGTGATCACTCACTGATACTGCTGCTTTATCATTTGGGCTATGATAAAACTAAAAAAGAATTTTTAGTCTTTTTTAGTCTTAATCTGAGTCTATAATGACAAGAAAATCCTAAAAGCTCTGCATTAGAAGTACATAACTTTCTTTTCTCTTTAAAATTTTCAAGTTAAAAAAAGGAAAATTGTAATTTCAAGATGTCATTTCAAAAGTGTGTTTCCGTTCTGATTTCAATGGCATTGAATATTATATAAAAAGGTGATATGTGTGATATAGCTAATATACTAAATGAGCATTATTTTGCACTTTCAGAACTGTAATTTCACAGTTAATATAACCTTAATAATAATTCCTTGGTTTCAATGACATTATATTTTCAAATGGAAAATATTTCTTCCTGCAAATTCATCTCGTTTTTCCTTTATAGCACTATCCTTTGATATGTTCTTTAGTGAATTTTGAATATATAAAACTGCTTAGTATAAAAATAGAACTCATATTATAAACAGAAAAGCCATTGAATGGTTCTGCTAAAAAACAAAAGTGCAAATATGGAAAGTGAAGTTATGAAAATATATATAGGAAGCAAATTTCTATAAAATATAATCTGCTGACTTTAAAAGGTATTTTTGATTAAGTCAGATGAAATAATTGACTATGTCCATATTTTGAGATTATTCCAATGAAGTTAACTGAATTTGTTTAACATGCATGGTTTAAGTAATGTTTTGGAATTAATGAGGTTAGCATTGGCAACTGTTGAATTAAATGTTTCAAAGACAGAAAGCTGAGACTGTGATTTTTGTAATGCTTCTATATATTGTCACTGGAGACAGATAAGTGCTTACTCTATATGCATTAGCATTGGATCATCAAGGCAGTGCTTATGAATCACCCTCTCAGTCATGAAAAAGACTACATTTCCTATGATATGGCTTAATTCTATATGATATGCATAGTATAACTTCTGCATTTTTACCTGTATTTGTATTTTATATTGTAGCTGTCACTGGTGCATCGCTTTCCATCACCAAAGACTAAATAATCATTTACACCAAAAAGAAAAAAACAAAAACAAACCTCTGTGTGCACACAGAATCCAGAAGAATGAGTCTTTGACTCCAGTGCCTTCACAAGCAGGAACATTCTAAATAATAGTACAGAGTCACAGTTTCCACTTTAAGGCAATAAAAAGGAGAGAGAAAATAGTGATGATCACTTGGTATACAGTGGAAAGCACAGTTTAGTTTACATGTCTGTTATTCATATTGCCTAGAATTCCCTCTTTGCCCTGACCAATCAATGCTGAATCTATTTCTTGATAAAGACAATACAGATTTTATAGGCAACAAACATGTGAATAAAATGAGAACACCTCACAAGGCTCCAAAATGGTGTTTCATCTCTATCTACTGATCACTACCTACACCATGAACCTCCTAATCTTATCTACTACAGAAAAGTTAAAGGTATCTATAAAAACCATAGATATCTATAGAAGCCAAGGTGAAGAAGAAATATTCTGTGACAGTGCAGTCAGCAATCCTGAGATGTGTGAAGACAATGACAATCATTAAAAATGCTTCGTTAGTCCAGCTGAACATCAGAAAGCATGGGTCACTTTGGTAAAGAGATGAAAGAAGTGATCAAAGTAGCGATCAAAGATGAGAGAGAATTTTTTATTCTAGGAAGACTCTTTGAAAAGATGTAGGCCAAGAAGTAAGTGGATCACAGACATCTTGACATACAGTAGGTGAAAACACCTTTGCCATTCTTGACAAGACAAAGCTGTACCCTGGAATAACATCATTGCTTTCCACAGTAATGACAACTCTCTCTTTATGAGAGAGAGAAAAAACAGCTCTGCTCATCTTCAGATTTGTTACGTGGAGACCCAGAGCTTACCTGACCCAGGCTGTGTTTGTCATTTGACAAACAGATGCTGCCAAGTTGATGTGAAGCAGTGGCCATTAAGTGCCTGAGAACTGCTGTCGGGTATGTCTTACCATTTTAAAAGCTGCTTCAAAAAGAAGGAAGGCTACAAAATATATCAGGTATTCAAGAGCATTGAAGCATTTAAAGATTGTCAAGCACTGCAGCACCTGCTGGCTCAGCCTCCAGAAGTGCACATCAAGGACACTGCAGCAACAAACAACCCCTTTGAAAACCTTTCAGGAGCCAGGACAAGGTGTAGAAATGTGTGGGGGTCAAAAGTGTAGCAGAACACCTCAGTTCAGTAGAGATTCAGCAGTGCTATTATTATCACAACCATATCTTCACACCACTTAGTAGACTTAGCAAAGCCTGTGGGCTGAGGCTGCCAGAGACCCTGCTTGACGCAGGAGTTCATCCCATTACCTTGAAAATCCCAGACTAAGTAAATTCAGGTTTGTCACATGGTTCAGTCAGGACACATGATCCTGGTTGGCTTGAAGGTCAAAGTAAGGAGGGTACATGGTAAAACAAGATTTAAAGAACAATATGATGGAAGTTGACTGTAGTTGTCACCTCAGTGGAGGCTTGGAAGCTGTTGGAGGATGGACTTCTTGCATTCAAGATTCCACAGGAGACCCCTGAGTGCAATTTCAAAGAGATGGAACTGTGTTAGCAAATTATGTGCTGTTAAAACCAAAATGTTTCAGTAAAGATCCCAGCAGAAAGGAGAAATATGCTTGCCAGTTTAGTCTGTGTCAGGCACTGCCTTAGGCTGTGAGAGATCTCATTCCCTCTGTGCTTCCTGCTGTGCCTCGCTGAGGGTTCCCTTCCACTGCTTCCTGCTGAGGCCACAGACCAAACCCCACCAGAAAATGGACTTTTTCCAAAGAGTTGCTTTGAAAGCTGGAAATATACTATGTGAAAGTTGGAAGAGCTTTGTTCATCCTGAATCATGTACCAAAAGGAGAAAATCAAGAGATGTTTTGTCACTGAAAGTGTTAATTCTTTGTAAAGCAAGTTTTCTACAGCTCAGGAGAGTAATGCTGAGCCACCTGTAAATGAAAGCAGAATATGCCAGTGTACTGCCACTGAAAAATTTTCACAGGAACTTGTGTTAGGGACCATCAGTACATATTGATGTAGACATCTTTAAAGAAGAATGCTTTCTTATGGATCCACTGGAGCATCTGTATGGAAGCAATGGTGTTAGCGTGAACTACCTTGACTAGTTTGGCACATTCCCTTCTCATCTTAAATAACCAGGATTTTTTGTAGCAGATGCAATGCGTGAGGGGAAAATTAGATTTTTCTGCCTCCAAGAGTAGGTCAATGACTATTCCTGTTTACGAGGATTGCCCTCATACAATTTTTTTTTTGTAATTACTTGTTAACTAAGCCAACTTTGGAGGTTGAACAAGTACTCTGATTAATTTGCCTGCACTGCAAATCCCTGAGATAATCCTCCAGGTGAGACCTGAGATACATTGCTGTGTGCATTTGGGAAAGGTGGCTTTGTCCATGATTGATCTGTATCTTGAACAGGAGAATCTGTTTCATAAACATAGTAAATTCCTAAACATAATACATACATCAATATGAGAGCATTAATTTTCCAATTTGTTTCCTAAAAATTAGAAACTCATCTTTCAAAATTAGTATGTATATATGCATAGGAAGTTTATTTAAAATAAGATGTAATTTGCATGAGCTTTCCATAATTTTTGCAAAACAATGTTAATTACCCTTTATAATGATCCAGAGCATCCCAAACATTATTTTTCATGGTTTTCCATCTTTGTAATTCCAGTCCTAATTTCCATTAACATAACTGTATTGCAAAAACCTGACTTCAAAACAAACTCATAGTACAAGTGTTGTCTTGAAAACGAGGAGGAATGTATAACTAGCATGTAATTTTGTCTTGAGGAGTCTTTTTTTCTCTAAGAACCAAGAATTCTGTGCAAAAGGAGGCACCTCGATCAGGGAATTGAAAATCTTGTGTGTTGTTGTATATATACTTTTATATATAAATATATAGGTGTTATAGTATATATACATATGCTATGACTCCATACAGTTTTTGAACAAAGCTACATAAAAGGTGTAAAAGAAAACAGAGCATCACTCAAATTCATAAGTTCCTACAGAGGCTGATTTGAAACCTTCTATTGAGAAATGACTACCAAGACAAGAGTTGGTGCAGAATTCATCTCAGGGTATTTTTGATTTATAAATCTGATTTTTAATTTATAACTATAAATGTGAATATAAATTTCCAAGGGCAAAACTAATATTAGTTCCTGTAATTCCATCACATCCTAGACAGGCTCATTTTCTTTACATGATCTTTTACATCTTTTCCCTGTATTATATGCTTCCTATCTTCACATTATCCAGGTAATTTCCAGCAGAATATGAAATGTTTTTGTCACACATAACCTCATTCTGGTTACTTTATTTTTTCTTACCAGAAGAAATCCTCACATAAATTTAATTTATACTGTCTTTGTTACCTTTTTTTTTTTAATCCTGGCTATGCTGAGTTTAATCTCTGCAGAAATGATGAGCTTGTCTGTATGCCTGTGAGTGTGTTTAAAGAATCCATATTTTGTTAAATAAGAATAACATTTAATCAGTTGATATTTATGACTGTGACATAGGAAAATCATGAATATATTGTGTACTTTTAAAAAAGTAAAATTAACCAGAAGCTTTGAAACTAGTTTGCTTGGTGATCTCCTGTCTGTTATCTGCACGCTCATACTGCTCTTCTGAGTCTTATGAGTCCACTGAAAACATCCAAGGGGATGCTGATACAAAGATTTTAAATTGGAATTAGACTGAAATGAAATTACAGCGCTTTTCCCTGTTCCTTTCTTAAGCAGCTTTTCTCTTCCACTTGTTTTGTGACAACTGAATATTAATTTAATTTCAAGATTCAGAATGATTAAACTTAAATTGCAGCAGATTTTTTTTTCATGGATCACCAACGCCAAGTATATTGTAAAATATGTACTGACATTCTGCAAGAGATAAAGATTGTTTACTGTACATTGCTGAATCCCAAATAATCCTCTTGAGTTTTTCTAGTGATAATCCTTCCCACTATGAGTAGTGGTAATAACTCTTCCTTTAACATACAGTGATAATTCTTCTTCTTTACCCCCATAAACTTCTTTTACCTTCATAAAATTTCCAATAAACTAACTCAAACTTGCAAAGCAGAAACAAATCATCATCAGTTTTAACAGAAAGATAACACAAAGCATTTCCAAAGACTTCAATTAATCCTGGGGCAGCAGTATTCAAAAACTCCAGCACCCAACTAAGAAAGGTATTGTTACCTGATGTGTTTTGTCTAAAAAACAGCTCATTGTAAAGGCATTAGGGACTTAAGAACTGCTGGTTCATTTTCTATTTCTAGTTTTCTATTCTAGTGAGAGCTCAGGCAGACTGCCTCTCCATTTCCCTCTTTGGAAGGTGCTTTCTTCTGCTGGAAGCTCTTTAAGCAGGGTATTGTCTCTCTCTTTATCTTTGTACTGCATTCTGCTGTGTTTGGCACAAAGAAATTATAGAAACACTGAAGTGGGTACAAGGAGTTAGGCTGGAGTATGCTGCTTCTCAGCCAAACCAGCCCAGCAGCCCCTGTTGGATGACTGGCTGTTCAAAACACAGTTTAGCTGGGGGGCAGGAGAGAGGGGAGTGCAAAAGAGCAAACAAGTTATTGCCCAACAGCCTCTACCCAGTTAAATTGCTGTGGTGCCTGGCACAATGGGAATGAGAGGTTCAAGTAAATCTCCACCTATTGGTAAGATAAATAACAAAAACTCTTTTCTCTGCATGTGGAGAGCTTTCCCTCTCCTCTCCTCTCCTCTCCTCTCCTCTCCTCTCCTCTCCTCTCCTCTCCTCTCCCTCTCCCTCTCCCTCTCCCTCTCCCTCTCCCTCTCCCTCTCCCTCTCCCTCTCCCTCTCCTCTCTCTTGTTCTTGTTTCATTCATACCGGTATCCCACAGACTATTTTTGCTACCAGCCATTATAGGATTAGGAGCAGAGAAGTCTTTACCTTAACAGTGAACTAAATGCTGTTCTGGGTTGCACCCACATAAATGCATAATAACTTCATTGAAATAAACGAGCCAGAGCTGTGAGTTGTGCAAACAACATTTTGCTTTGTCATAGGGAAATTACACCAATTTTCTTCAAATGTATATCAAACTCAAAGCAGATCCAATTTATGCTTGTTACCAGGGCACTATTTGGACCAGTCTCAAAGAGAATGATTTGCCCCTACCAGTAGCACGAAGTACTTATTTTGTTTCATTTTCCCCCTCTGCTTACCTTCACTTTTCACATGGTGTCAGTCACACACGTTCTTCTCCACAATGTCAAGAAGTGATAAGCAAAAAATACATTGACTTATGCTACTGAGCTTAAACTCTTGTTTACAAAAATAACTTAAATAGGTGCTATTATCAATAGGAAGCAAGGGTGAGATGTTCTCTGAGAACAAAAAAACAAATGGAAAAAAAGGTACTGGAATAACACCACACATTACATAGTAATTAATCATCACTGCTGTGTCTTAGCTGTCTAGGAGCTGTGAGGGACTAAATAATGAAGCAGCTGAATTGCTGTTTAAAGATACACAGTTTATTGTTAAAAATCTGAAATAGAACCCTGCTTCCACAGCCAATTGGGTTGTAGCCAAGACTGCCTTAATATTTCAAGAAATGCCATAGGCAATTGTCTTTTATAGATACACAGGACATTCCTCAGCAGCAAGAAAAATAGTCAAGAAAATTATGAAAGATAGAGTTATATATTAATTTAACATATACAACCTGGTAGGACTAAAGCCTCAGGCTTCTCAAGACCAAATAATAGCTCTCTAAGCTGCCAACACTCACTCAGAATTAACAAAATAATGAATAAGGGAGAAATGGTGGATAAAATTTATTCAGGCTTTCAAAAGACCTTTGGTAAAGACCCTTAGAAGAGACTGTTAGGGAAACTTGGTAACCATGGAGTGAGAGTTAAAACTTCACATGGATTAGGACCTCACTAGGAGATAGGGAAAAAGGGAAGGAATAAGATTCTATTCTCACTGTAAAAGAGGTTAGAGGTGCAGCAGCCTCCACACCAGTGTTTTTTGTCTATGCCAAATCACAGCATCCATACTCATGAGCAGCTCCATTGAAATCTGCTGCTGACTGTGGTGGGAAGTTTGTTGTTACTGTGCTTCAGGAAGTTTAAATAAGGTTTAGAGGACATGATGGCATATTTATAGACAGTCTGAAAGGGGAAAAGCTCAGTAAATTAACCACACAAGTTGGACATGCAAATCAAGTGGATTTAGTTAAGAGCTGAGACAACCATGAAGGACTGTAAAATCATCTCCATGAACTTGTAAGGGCAGTGGTGTTCTAGTCACCAAATCACCCTATCAATGGTGTCACTGAACTATCTGTTCAGATTTCCTACCTGCCAATATGCTTTGGGAGGGTGGTATGTGTGTTCACTAGATAGCATTTTATGTCATTTCTTTGAGCCTCTAGGTTAGAGAAATATCTGCAGAGAAAAAAAACAAAAAAAAAAACAAAAAACAAAAAAAAAAAAAAAACAAAAAACAAAAAAAAAAAATTAAGAACAAGAAACAAGATCAAATTTCCAAAGATATTGTACTTGAGAATGACTGTGACTAAATTAAATCTTGTGTGAAGGAAGTTAAGGTATTTTTATTATGGGTCCTGAAGCAAGAGCAAGAACTGCATTCTGTACTTTCCTCTGAAGTCACCTACTCTTGACTCAGGTGGAAGTGTGCCAGACCATTAGGTCTTAGCAGGGTTGATGTGCTGCTGGTCATATCACTCAATGTGTATTACTGGCTGCAAAAATTAATGTGCCTTAATTCCCATTAACCAGTGTATCAGCTAAGCATGCAACAGCACTTCCCTTCTTTCTTAGCTTGACATGACACAAGTTCAATAGCTGCTGTCAAGCTGAACATAATTTTGGAGAAAGCTTTGTTTTCTCTATGAAACAGAACTATTCCCAACTCCATCTAAAAATCCTATGCATGTTCAAAGAGATGAATAATGCAGTTGCTCTATAAGGAGGATGAATATGACAAAAATAAGTGAAAAAGTAGATAAAAATAGATGGGAAGATGATGGCCCATAGCCAGCTATACAAAATTTTGGAAGTATAAAGTACAAATAATTCCAGTAGCAAGGCTGAGGAAGACTAGTTTGTCTCACTTTGCTTGGTACTATGGCCCTGAATCAGCTGCTTGACAACACAAAGAAAGTGCACAAGTCTCTAAGGTGAAGAGAATGAGGACACAAACTTTGTTGATGGCATGAACTTGCTTGGCTTAGTAAAACTGAGAGCTGACTGCAAAGATTTGCAAAAAAGACTGTACAAGGCTAAGTGGGCGAGAGATAAAATGGGAAATGAAATTCAATGTGGATTAATGTAAAGTAATTTACACAGGTAAAAGCAATAAAGATTTAGTTACAAAATTATGGGCTCTGGGCTGACTATTATCATTCAAGAGAGAGATATTGGGAATATCATAGCTGGTTCTGTAAAAAACATCAAGTCAATATTCAGTAGAAGTCAAAAAGCAAATCAAACCTTAGGAAATATCAGGAAATGAATAGAGAAAAAATAGGTAATGCTATTATGGCAGTGTATGAATCTGTAATATGCTTACACCTTCAATGCTTTGTGCATTTCTGGTCTTTCTGTTTCAGTCAGAAGTGGGAAAGGCACAGAAAGGGGCAGGATGGCTGATCAAAGGTGCGGGTACCATCTGTGCAAGAAACAATGAGGTGGACCAGGACTCCTGGGGAAGAGGTGGTGCAGAGCAGGGGCAACAAGGAGGAGGTGAGGGGGGATCAACTTCTGATACATGAGCTTAAAGTCATGAGAATATTCTGCCACACAGTTCAAAGCAGGCAAACTGGAGTAATTCCTTACACACGTGTGAAAGTTACTGATGCTAAAAATTACCCCTGTGGTAAATGTGCCTCATATGTCTGAAAGGAGAATACACCCTCTGAAAGGAGGGTGACATAATAAAGACCACCTCTGTTTCTGGCTTGTAAAACATGAGCAGTGAAGGGCTTTCTGACTCTTCTTTTCCCCTGGGCAGTTGTCCCTGCTCTGTCAAAGACAGACTATTGGGCTAGGTGTAGTTTTGATCTATATACCTCACACTGTGCACGTAAAAGTTACTCCTAGAAGGCAGAGAGGTGTACACACACATTAAAACAGGCATATGGAAGGACAGAGAAGCTGCCCTCAGTGCTAGAAGGGAGGGAGCTCAAAAAGGAGCATCCAAGGAATGTCAGAACATTGTATCTTATTGTTTTAGCCTCTGGAATCTTAGGCAGATCAGCCTACATATCAAAAAGTGCTTTTTTGCAATCAGCAAGAGTTGCTTTAGGCCCTCAGGGCAAAGCTCTGGTCCATTCCCATTGCAGATATGGTTTCCAGATAGAATTCACTCTGAAGAGCAGAAAAGTCACTCTGTAGTGACTCAAGGTGCATCTGTTTGTCATTCTATCTGTATCTTTCACTGTCCTTTTTTGTGTTTTCTCTGATAAGGGACCTTGGTGACTGAAATATAGATCAAAGCACCAGCCTAAGGCTGGTTAAAAGAAAAGGGAAGAGAAAAAAAGTAATATATATATATATCATTGAGCTTAAAAAGATTATTTCTTTTCTTATTTTCTGCCCTTTCTATACAAAGATTTTCTGTCTCATCCTGCATTTATCATATCCTATAGTTACTTTGAAAGAGAAGTAAAAGGGAGAGACTCAACAAAAGATTTTCCTTTCTTATATTGTAACTATACTTAATTCTAAACTTGAACTGTTTCATTATACTTTTCATTATACCTATTGTGCTTCATGTGCCATATCTGTGCTGCTTATTAACCTTTTCTATGATTGCTTTGATGAATCTTTACAAAGCCATGAGCCCAGTGACTTTGATCCTCTGTGTTTGATTACTTTGGTTTTAAAAACCAAATATAACAGCCCAGGTTGTTATGTGTTAATTGTGAGGAAAGGCACATAATTTAATGTATAACTTGCCATAGTACCCATATTTGGAGTACAAGGTCTAGAACTACTGAAGTTTATTTTCATACCACTGAGACTCAAAAACAATAGATAAAAGTTTTCTTGTCTCATATTTGAAGAGGGAACACTTCTGGGTATAAAAAAGACTGTAAAGCTGGTTGTGTCTGAATTATTTTTCTTCAAGCACAAGCTAGTCTGTAAATTCTCAGATATTTATATAAAGAGTTCTGTTTCATTTATTAAATAAATATATGATATAACTGCAAACTTTTTATTATATCATTATAATTCCAATAGCTTCTCTACACATTTATTCTTATTATTCTCTTAAAAGTAATGCTCATGCTTTTTCCTGTGTTTCTGTGTTTCTGCAGTAGCATCAGGGCATACTTATCCATCACATTTTTTCATGGGTTTTATGAACATGTGACACTGTTTTCACTACCTACAGTATGATTTAACTACATTCAGTTTTATTACAGTGCCCAGAAATGGTTGTTAGGCTATAGCAATAGATCAGCATAGCTTCACCAAGCTCAGTACAACTTTACTCCCTTGAGCCATTTGATGTGATGCTTTTAGTGGGTGTGTGCTGTTGAAAACAGCATTCTTCTTTCCTCCAAAACCAGAACAAATTTTTGCAGAGTTACAGCTATGGCAAATTTAGAACCAATACTTTCTGTTATAACATCATTTGTGCTAGCAAGGTAAAAAAAACCAAAAAACCTAACTTTTCAAGATTTCGATTTCATGAGGAAATTTCCCTATCTTCTTATTATAATGAAAAGTACTATACTCTGACAATGACTTTTATCCAAAACTTACTTTAAAAGTTCCTCATGCAAAATTATAGCCTCAAAATATAAGCCATTTACTGCCAGATGTTTTGCAAGCTGTTCTGTAGCATCGCATAAAAAGCAATGAAGTAAAGACAGAGCCATAGCAATATATATGATAAGAAGCTAAAATTGAGATAGAGAGGGATGTTAGCTTTGTAAAATTTACAGTAATGTGATGAAATCAGGGTGTTCTTGGAAACTGAGTAGAGACAAGCTAACTTTGAGTGATTGTTTTACTGATTAAGCAGAACATTCAGTTAAAAATGATTTAATAAATTTATATACTTTGCAAAGCACCATGAACACCATCAAACTTTCCACCCAAATGAGGAAATAAGTTTAGGACTTGAAAACCCCATTTTGAGGTTATGTCTTTCTTTCATCCAAAGACCTTTCTGAGGCCACAGATGCACTCATGGTTAGACATCTCACATGAGCTATGCCAAACCACTATCAGTAGTAATAATGGTCTTCTTGATCTCATCAGGTTTCTGCCACTTACTCTGTGTGTACCCCTGCCCAAATAATTTTGGGCACCTTTTGTCAGTGGTGACTGAATGTGCACATTTTTTCAGACCAAGATTAGTACATTAGCCACGTGGAAAGAACAGGTTTTGATCATGAGGGAGAAGAAAAAATGAAGCGTGTGTAGGCAACTCCTGAGTTGCTGTTTCATAGTCATTTTTACTTTGGGACATAACAGTCCAGCCTCAAGAGACATTGGTAACTGAAAACCACAGAAGCTGGCACCAGAAAAATGGTGGTTAAACAGAGAGAAAAAAAAAAAAAAATTACCTTTTACTGGAGAAATCAACAGTTTTGGAATGCAGGCTGGATTTTTTTTATTATTATTTTTAAGATCAGAATTTAGCAGGAGGTGAATGACTTATGTCCCCTGCATAGATTTCATATCCCTTCGTCACTGCCTGTGACGCAGATCAGGGTCTTCAGACAAACCAGAGTTGCAAAAGAGGAAAACAGAGCAATATCCAGAAGTCAAGAGGTGATTTTCACTAACAATAATATTTTATTTCATCCTTAGCTGTTAGAATAGTGTCTTCATAGAAATATTCTCTGCGTGACAGAGAAAGTGAACACATTTTTGCTTTCCTATGCTCTGTGTTTTAGGGGAATAATTTAGGTTTCTGTTAGTGGGGAAACTGGGCCTGAGAGTTAATTCTTTATATAATTTATGCATGAAACCCTAATCTGAGATGAGAGAAGGAGTCACAATGTAAGGGAAATAATAAGCAGAATTTTCATAGAATCATATCATCTTTAAGGATGGAAAAGACCTCTAAGGTCTTTGAGTCCAGCTGTTAACCCAGCACTGCCCAGTCCACCACTAAATCACATCTGCATATTTTTCTAATACTTCTATCTGTTCAGGGGTCTACAATGTTGACTAGTCTCCATTTACCCAGATCTCTGACAGCACTAGAAGGTGGTGCTGTCCTCAGTGTTGCCCAGCCTTCTTTCTTTAGACCCTCTGCAGCAGGAATCATGAGGATGCCAACAGTGCCTTGCTGCTCTGCGTGGTTTTCAGCAGGTTTTCAGCCTCCTTTATTTGTTTCTTAAAGTGCCTTACACATCTGTGGAGCAGGATAAGTCTTAAATAATAATAGCAGTGCCGCCACTTCCCTCTCATTAATACCGAGTCACTAGAGATTCCCTTGTGGTGATGCACAGTGCATGACACTGCACAGATTAGGGCTTCCATCATGCAGACTGTCAGCATGATTGCTTTCACTAAATACAGCCATTGCACACAGTGAAATATGCTCAACTGGGGCACTGCTAGTAAAGCACTGACAGCAGCTTTGCAAACAAGAATGTATAACTTTCATAATTCTGCTCTGGAGACTAAAAGCTTGGAAAAATGCTGGGGATTGTGAGCAGGAGGTGAATACGTTAGCACTTTTCTCACAGGAATCCAAGCAGTGGATCTTATTCCCAGAAATCTGCCTTTATTCTCTCTGGGGAAACCATTCACTGACTTTCTTAAGTCCATGAACTCTCTGGGTCAGTGATCATCTTAATCCACTCCACAGGGCTTAAAACAACTGAGACTTACTCTTGACTGCCATGGTGAATGGCAATTACTGTGATAATGAACTGATTATGTTAGCCAAAAGAAACTTTTAAACAAGAGCTATTGGTACTCTGTATTGAAGGAAGCAGCACTAAAACCCCAGCTCCTCTGAACATCTACACTGGTCTCATCTACTGAAGCTGTTTGTAGTCAATGGACAGCAGTAAGGTGTCCAAGAGGCCTTTCAGATCACAAGCCCAAGGCCTGCACACTCCTGTGGAGGAGCTTCCACTGTCAGTGGATCTCCAGATTGCACCCCTAAAGCTGCACGTACAGAATAGATGACATGGAAAATATCTTTGTTCCCAAAACTCTCCAAAACTGCCCTTCTTCCCCCACATTGCCTCTGGCTTCCACAGCCATTCTCAGCTGAAGGCAGTGCCACAAAGATCAGCTGTACCACCTCACTGCTGTGTTTGGCCAATCATTTCCCTCCCTGCTTTTTCTCTCAGTGGATCCTGGTGTTCTTAACTCTCTAAGAGTGACTTAAGCTATTAGCCTTAGCTGGAAGGAAAGTGTTGTTTGTTTAGGGAAGCTTTCTGGAAGGCAGTTCTCCAATCTGGTTTATTGCTAGACCATCCCAATGGAGATGGCAGGAATATAACACCAGCCCTCTCCAGATGTGTGTGGAAAGTAATTTTGAAATAGTACCCAGTGCTTCTGTGGAGATAACGCAATATCCCTCAGAAGTGCAGAATATTAGCTTCTATATCAGATACAGTGTGAAATAGCTACCAGACTTCAAATTCTTCTCCTTTAATTCCTAATAACTTCCACAGCTAGGCAAGCCTGTGGGGATTGTGTATTCTTGTTCTTCCATGAATTCACTTGGATTCATGTGACTGTAGGAAAGGGTAGTGTAGAACAACCACTCTTTAAATGGACATCACTGGAGTAGATGCTCCCAAATTCCAAGTGTATTTCAAAAAGTTTTCTGGTCTTCTCACCAGAAAAGTACCATGATCATACATAATGCCTAGGTCAATGTCTTGAAGGTAGGGAACAAAGCCATGACCACAGTTAAGTCAGCTAGGATATTGCTTTGGAGTTCATCCAGAGAAAGGCTTGTCCCCAGAACAGTAGAAAAAAAAAAGTGAGACTAACCATTTTATTGCAGAGTTACCTGTGTCTTCCCTGAAGCAGCTGCAGTTTTCTCGGAAAGAATAACAGAGTAGATGGACCAGTCCACATTCAAAATGGCAATAAACTATCTGTTTTAAATGCACTCAACATTTTCCTGTGGAGAAACAGGGAAAAGTATGTGAAACCATAGGAAAAATTGAGTTGAGTAAAATTACATTTTACCATTCTAAAAAAAATGTGATGGAGAAGCTCATAAAACCTGAAACTCCACAGGGTTCATCCTGCCAGAGATCCAGTTCTGAATAGCAGTATTTTGACAAATATAGGTTTTTTTGGTTTTTTTAAAATTATATAATGAATGCTGGCTTATTTGCATATGGTAATTGGCCTTGTCTGCCACTTCTGCTTGACAGTCTGCTCTTCAGCAAATGCTGCTTTGTTTGTCACTTCCCAAGCTCTATGACTGTCTGTGGAGCAGCAGTCTTTTCATTTTTATAGATTTCTAAGTGATGTTAATGAGAATAATCTGGCACAAGCAGGAAAAAAATAAATCTGGTTTCATTTCTGGGCTCTGGACATGCAGAAAATTCCAGAAGAATGTATTAAAATTATAATATGTTTTCTGTGCTGTATTGTTGCACTATGTAATTTGAAAATCTATACCTTTATATTCTACCCCAGCTGGATTATTTTTTCAGTATCTTGGCACAATTTATTGTTCTGACATTATAGAAAGCTTTTAAAATCTCAAAATCATAGAATCATAGAATAGTTAAGATTGGAAAAGACCTTTAAGCTAATCAAGTCCAAGCATCAACCCAGCACCACCATGTTCATTATCAAACTGCATCCTCCAGTGCCAAATCCACAATTTTTTTTTAATATTTCCAGGGATGGTGATTCTACCGCTTCCCTGGACAGCTGTTCCAATGACTACTACCCTTTCAGAAAAAAAAAATTCCCAACATCCAATCTAAATCTCCCCTGGCACCACTCAAGGCCATTTTCCCTCATCCTGTCACTTGCGACCTGGAGAAGAGACTGATATCTACATGTGTAAGTGCATGCACGTATAAATCCATTAAATTCACGAGCCTATTACAATAAATTAAGTTTTAACAATATTTTTTGTAGTGTTTTAAGGAAAACCAGGCAGGAGCCAGAGCTACTGAACAAAACTTCGCCATCATTCTGCAAGTTCAATCTTTGTACATTGCATCTGCATATGAAAAAGTTTTAACAAGCCTTTGTATGTTAAGAAATATCCTTTCTGCCATCACTTCTTCTGCACACAAAGTTTTCTTCAAGTGGGAATAAAAACAAATACAATGTCACAGTCTGTGCTTTGCTACACAAGAGACAAGTAGGACTGAAGGCATCTGACAGGTAGGGAAAGCACTGCTCAAATTGTGCTCCTCAGGAGTCTAAAACCCATTTTAGCACTAAGGGTTAAAAGGGGAAGCCAGTCCCTTTCAATGTCAGGGCCCATGGGTAGCTAAGAACTGAAGTAAATAAAACCAAATGAGACTGGATCATTTAGTAATTTTCATTTATGCAAAGAGGATAGTAAATTCCAGCCCAACAGGGGCTTCTTGTGGGAAGGACTGTAGGTGAAATGGGAAAAGAAGGATCAACTATAATCTGTGATTCACTACTAATGTAATAATACTTCTTATGTGTAGGAGACTTTGCCACAGTTAGGAGTAATGGTAGGTTTATGTAGGAAACATCCAACTGGCATTTCCAAAATTAAGACAAAGCATGTTACCCACGGCAATCTTAGGGAAAAGCTGTATATCTAGTGAACCCATGTTTCACTTGTTTGCTCCAGTGTCACATTAGTGTGACACAATGCATACAACACAGGTAATGCACACACTGAGGGAGAAGTCAGAGAAAGAAAAACCACAGAACTGAAGAAAGTAAATAATGGATGAAAAGTAAACAAGATTAAAAAAAAAAAAGGAAAACAAAATTTTAGTGCAGAATCAAGTGGTAGAAAGAAGCGTTATCAAAAGGAAATAAGATATGTCTTTCCACATTTTTAAAAATTAAACTCAATGTGAGTTAAAAACCACTTGTAAACCAAGGCATGGATATAGCTCTCAACTAAGACATTCCCTCATCTCCAAACGAGACAATTTTAATGCTTGGTTTAAGTGAAGGATTAAAAACCAGCTCAGGGCATGAAGGGGTTTTCATTCTCCCTCCTCAAATCCTCATTAATTAGTCAAAACTGGTTGTTTGGTCAGGTTAAGTCCCACCAGCAGACACGGGTGCTCCCAGGTCTGGTCCTACCTGTACAGACACTACTGACAAACAGACAAATCCTCTGTCTTGCTTAAGTCAATGGACTTGACTTAAGGACTTGACTTAATCCACAAGGACATGACGCTATCTAAAGCAGCAGCATTTACAACACAGAACAGGAATATAAATTAGGGTTCATAGCTTAAGCTGATAAGCAAACTGACCTGCCCCACGTATGGTAACACATTTCTCTGCTTCTCTTGCAAGTGGCAGGAACAGATTATAGCAGGTAGGCAAGACACAAAATATCTGACACTGCCAGGGTACGTCAGGAAGAAGTTCCCAGATCCCTCAACCTAAAGACTGCAGGTTCCTGAGAGGTGATAACTTCATTGCTTGCAGGTTTTTGAACCATTTTTCAAAAATAATCATACATGTTCTTAGAATACCCTGAGTTGGAAGAGAACCACAAGAAGCATTGAGCTCTCAGTGGGGAAAAAGGCATCAACATACCTTAAGGAAACAAATCTGACTGTACAAGATAAAGACAGCAAAAGATATATAAAGAGAATATTTGCTTAAATTATGGAGAATTAGAAATCAGAAAAAAAGATGTGATGAAGAGCAAAACCACAAGAGAATCACAAGAATATCCATCCCGTTAAAATATATATTAATGTCACAATTCATAACAAAGAGGAATATTTTTAACTTTTCTAAATTAACTTTGTAATTTCAGCTGCTTGGCAAATGCAGCTGCTGTTTTGCAATCAATGGTATTTGATCAATTTCTATCACCTGAAGATCTGGCCCCTGGTGTGCCAAAAGAGGTTGTTAATTATTTCAGTACACAATGCACAACTTACTCATGAGATCACTGCAAAATTAACATATTACAGATGTGTGTGCTTATTCCTTTACCATTTGGGATTCATAGTTACAAGACTTCTTCCACAGTCATGCAGAGTATAATTTATTGAAAATAAATTGTTCATAATGATGGAATTCCATGAGCTTTAAGTATATGACTGATTTCTGCACTTTGATGAAATTATGAGAGCTGGCAAGCACTAATATGACTGCTGACATTTGTTTTATCGGTCTGATTTCTCATGGTTGCCATTCTCTGCTGAAATCCATGGCAAAAAAAATTTCCATTATCATTGGTGGAAACAATGATATTGTAGATCATGTAACTCTTAATAGTTTGCAAGACATCTGCTTCTAAAGTCAACTTTTCTCCTTTCTTTTTGGCTTTGTTCTTTTGATAGATGCTCTCAGCCAGTAAAGAAAAATCGATTTAAATGAATAAGCAAGTGAACAGCATTCATATCACCTTTATTTTACTTTGCTTCCTTGCTTGATTCTAATGATTCTTTATTTCAATACTGAGAGAAGCTTCACTACGTGGCCAAGCCATCATAAATAAGAATCAAGTAAGTAAATAAAATCACAAACCCAAGTCAGTGTCAGCATTTACTCTCAGTCATTACAAAGATCTTTTTAATAATAACAAATGTAAGTTCAGGAAAGTCCAAGCTGTTCATTGCTCAGATGGGGCTCACAAATTGCAGGAGATGACAGCAGTCTTTTAGTACTAAAAAAACAAATTACAATCCAAATCAGATGTGTTGCCAGCCAAAGGAGAAATTTTACACTTTTTTATTAAGTTCATGGTTCTGCTTTCTTTAATTTGTTCTCAAACAAGGGGGGGAAATGAGGATGAATTCATATAGAGACAGCTGGCATGACAATGTATTGCAAGCGATGAGAGCTGAAAAAGAAGCACAAGCAAGCCACAGCAGAGAACAATGAGCCACCATGGACTGTCAGCCCTGTCAGATGGACCTCTGGGATCAGGGCAGAGTTAGGACTGACAGGTTCTTCCCACCTCAGTCCACTGGTCCTGCTGATAGTGGTAGAATGACCCTTCCTGTCCCCTGCATCCCTTGGATGACCTGATCTTTGTTTCTCTTTTCCCTGGTCACAGGGTTGGACCTCCTCACTGGCAACACTATTCCCTGTCCTCCTAAACATTCTTCTTATGTAGAGCTGAGACAAAACATCCATGCAGAAAGGTCTCCAAATACAGCCAGTCTCAGTGGGGGTAAAAGTGAAATATTGCATCAAGGATCTTTGATGGCTTGAATTGACTCAGAGCCCCATCAGTCCTGTATTTTAACCCTTTGAAACAGTGAATGCTTGAAAAAGACAGTTCAAAGAAAGCCATGTGGGATTTGATTATGGAAGTATACACATATCTGCTGATACCTAAAGCAACCTGGTATTTGTACTGATTATGGGAAGTCTATAACCTATTCCTCAAAGAAATGTTATTTTTCAAGGGATTCAACTGCCCTAGGAAACCTAGAATTCAGGTATCTGTACTCTCACCTGTCATTTCCATGCATCTTCAGAGTCACTTAATATATCCCACACTCACAAAATGGTTGTGATTGGAGAGGACTTTAATTCCAACACAGCTTTAGCATAAGCTTAAAAAGGTGTGCATAGGCAGCACCACTTCTTATTCATTGCCTGTGAAAAGGGTGTAAGAACCTGGCCTTGATAGAAATCACTTTCAGGTATCTAAAGTTGAGGCTGATGTTCCTTGAGGGAAAGGGAGAGAAACTATCTTGGCTACTAGGAAGAGTATAAAACATGGCTTAGATGTTCCCTACCTCTTTCTGAACTATTTTTTTTTTTTTTAGGTCATGCCTGCCACCATGTTTTAAGCTTCTTGAGAGTTTGCAGAACTAAAGAAAAGATGAGTACACAGTTCTGGTAGATGTAACTTTAGTTTTCCCCTACCTGGGTTGCACATCAATACTTTTTTTTCCCAGGAGATTGGTCCAGAATTAAAGCTTCTTCAGTAGCTTTTGTTGTGTTTGTTATTGTTGTTAGAGCTTCAAATTCCCAGAACTGGTTTGCATTTCAATTCTTCAGTAGAAGTTTTCTGAAAGCTTAAGGTCTTTTTATTTGTTCACTTGCTTTCCTAGCTGTATTTTTTATATCTTGTAAAAGCTAGGTTCCCTTTGCCTAACTGTAGGAATTCTCCAAAGGTGTTCAAATTAGTCTTCCTACTATGTCTAGTAAGGACATCACAACCCTTGGATCACTTTGTGCACGTGATATATCTGTGTGCATTGAGGGTAGAGGGATTTAAGCTTGGTGAAACCTTTCCTAGCCTCTAATCTGTAAACCACATAAGAGAAGCCCAGGTCCCTCCTGAGAATTTTCTGGGATTCTGCTGGTCTTACCTAAAGACAGTGGATCCGAGGCAGCTTTGAATGCATTACTACTGTCTGCTCGGTGGTTTGCACCAAGCTCTACTCTCACAGCAGTAGTCATCTCCTGTATTTCAGGATTTGATAAATTGGGATGTTAAATTCATCAATTTTATCACAAAGTACAGAGATAGAGTGTTAATGCATGTAACTAAACCTCATGAAAAGTAGAGCACAATTCTAGTAGGGAGTCAAGAGCACAACAGACTAACACAGACACAACTGCCCATGCTGCAAAAAGAAAAAAACAGCTTGCAGCTGGGGAAACAAGATCTTTGCACTTTTGTCCCTCTTATTCACTATTTCGATACTTTCCAAACTTATTGTGCTCATAGGTTTTCCTTCTTTCCTGAAGCACACTTGAAAAAAAAATCTTTTCCTTCTTGTTGAACTCCACTTTTTTGCTAGCCATTATTTCCTGTGACCTTCAGTGACATGTAAAGTTGACTGGAATGTCAGCTGCTTACATCTCCAGCATCCCTGCGAGATGATTGTGTGTCCATGGTGACACTGTGGCAGAAACATTATAAAGCACCAGCATTACCTTCAAGTGAGAATTTCTTAATTTTGCCCATAAACCAATTTTCTCTATTGAGGTAGTAACCATAATCATGCTCTCCTCATCTCTTTGTTATCTCAAGAAAAATATTACAAACATTTTCATATTACAGTCTTGCTAATACCTTAAAGGGGCAGGCTGAAAAGTAAAAGAAAGAAATTACAGAAAGAAAACACATCCTCTGGGAGAAATATTGAGTCAAGACATTCCTAACTATATTCTCAGCCTTCATGCTGATGTCCTCAACCAACAGTAAGATGTTTGTGTTCAAGGTGCAGACACTATGACTTTCTGGCCATTGTATCAGCAAATGTGTAAACATGTGTTATGGAGCAGACCTAAACACTGGCACAGAGTGAGTGCCACTAATCTCTTGTCAGGGAGGTCAAAATTCTGGTCCAGTTTGTGATGCGTTTTTATTCGGATAACAAAGGGATGTAGAGCAGAAAGTTCTGGTAAAGAGAACAATAGAGACTGGTTTCCTGGAATAATTATTCTATCTTCCAACTCATTCTCTGTCACCCTCTCTCTCAAGTGTCCTTCATATGACCCAGGCAACCCAATTAGTTGTTTGAAAGGACTGAATTTGACCTGTGAGCCACATTCCAAGTGTTCTAGAAATTAACAGATGATTTATCCTTGACCTCAGTGTCTCCATCTGCAAAAAAAACCCCCAAAGCAATAATATTTAATGAACAGCAAAGTTGCAACTAATTGGTGCTCACTCTGCAGCAGCTTTGCCATCTGGGGACTTGAATTCGTGATTGGGGTTGCAGACAGCAATGTTAGGGAACTCATAAGCTGAGATGGACATCAGGAATAGGAGAGATGTGAGGGGTTATAGGATTGAGGTCTGAGTCTGCCTGTGCAAGGTTGGATCATAAGAGAGAAGTATAAAATGGAGGGCATGAGTTCATGTCCTGATTTAAAGATGTGAGAAGTGGGAGAAGTTTGAAGGCAAGCAGGATCTACTTCGCTGCCTAGTGTGGGAAGATGTGAAAAGGACACCAAAGAGTGGAGGAGAAAAAGCAAGAAAACTTGGATCTCAAACATGTGAAATAGTTGATATTTGAGCAGTGAGGCCAGGAAATTGCATCATTATTCTGGGGAAGAAGGTCTTGTGAAAGATGCAGGGCAATTGACAAGTTCTTTTGGTATAAGGGAGTATCATGGTAAATATTTAACAACCTGGAATGTGTTTCAAGTAGAAGGGTAGTGGGTGAAAGGAGAGGCAGTCCCAACAATACCTGCAGCATCACATCTTCTGTAGGAACTGCTCTGTAGGTATAAGTGTTCTCTTGTGAGATGAAAAATTATAAAGGAGCAGAGGAACCTCTGGATCTCAACCACACACAGAATTAAGACGCTACCTATGCAGCCTGAATCCTGTGAGATAAACATGGAAGCAGACTTCAGAGTTGTTCTCCAGTTGACATAAGTGTAGTTATAAAGCACCAGCTAATCCTGAGATTGAATTCAACCACATTATAGCCAAAGTTTCAGTTGTTTTGGATTTTTTTTCAATATTTTTGTGATCATGTGTCTGATCATACAAATAGTTTTTTGATTTTCTATGTTTTTCTTCAAAGTATAAATAGTTGCAGTAGTTCACAGAACAGTAGGGTCTGATCTCTGGGACTGGAATCCAAATCTACCACCAGATATAGATACAAAGCAATCTCATTTGAGAGACCCGTGAAGCCATGGTTTCCATTGGCTTCATCAGGAGTTGATCACTATGTCAGAAAAACTGCTATTTTAGGCACCTAATGATAGAGATCAGAGTTTAATGGACAGCAAAGAAGTTTAAAATATTATTGGTTTCATTGCATTGCAGCAAGCTGACCTCTCCAATATTGTTCCTTCAGCTGATAAAGTGATTTTGCATGGCAGAGCCCTCACTGCACAAAACTCATGTGAGAAGCCTTTTAGAAGTGTAACACCCTGCCCAAGGGCATGAACAATTTTATCAACATTTATTAATTTTGTTTTACCTTTTTAACTTTGCATTAATTAGAAGTGAACACAACTATCTGTAAAGCTCCCCAATACAGCACTAAATTCCCCACTCGTTCAAAAATTTAGCAAAAATTACCATATGTGTTAGAGGAAGCTCAACGTTTTCTGCTTTTCCAGGCTGCTGAGGCAGCATCCTCTTAGTGTTGATAAAAATTGCTTTGCAAAGGTTGTGCCTCTTTGGATTTATCACTATCAGCATGTGGCAGTGTTTGAGCTTCCAGCTTAAAAAAAAAAAAAAATTCAAATGGAATTTTACAGTACTTGCTTTGGGGCTGGAGCGTAAAACTGCTCTCTTAGCAGCTTCCAAGTCCCAGGAAGCTCAGTTCCTGTGTCTCTTGGCTTTGTCACACTCCCCCTATGCATTGCTGCTGATCTTTCCCACTTGCTGTTTACTTATTTTATTGCATAGTTTAGAGGCGTCTTTTTATTATTTTTATCTTTTTATGATTTTGGCTACTCTTGATGATAGGTATTTACAGAAGGGCAAGGATATAAAGTGCAAAACTAATGTACCATGCACGGAGGGCAAGACACCACCATAGAGAGGAGAAAGCTGCTGAAATAAGATTTTGAAGAAATTTTAGTTTCAGAAAAGATGGCTATGTCTATATTATCAAGCTGTGAGCTCAGTATGAAGGCAAAGTGCTTTAGCACTTGGCATCTACACTGTACACCTGCCTCAGGCTAGCTCTGGTGCTGCGGGTTGGATGTCTGATAGCAATTAGGACAAATTAAGTGCTGACATATTATTCTGGTGTAATGATTTCTTAAAGGACTGCAGTTTGTATGTTAGGAGCCCCATCTGCAATCTGAATCTGTGTCTGCGTGGTGATGATAAGGAGATCCACTGAAGAAGTGCACTGTTGGGCTGAACTGAGGCACTGATGGAAATCACCCGGGAAGAGAGCTAATGACCTTGGACTGGGTGGAGAACAGCAGTGGGTTCACTGGTACAGCAAAACTCACAATCAGATCTCAGCAGGTACAAGCCAGTCTCTAATTTAAGTCTCCTGAAACACATTTGCTGAAGATATGGTCTGATATTCTGGTTTTTAAAAAAATACATATCTTTGCATACTAGAGTGGACGAGGCATACTAGAATTTCTCTTTTCCTGGTGTTTTTCTGGTTTGACTTAGGGTTTTTAGCACTTTTTAGCACTTCACTGTCGAGCTCTATTTCAATTCCCTTGATGAGGTTATGCACAGCATACCTGACTCTGCATTTCCTTCCTGCACCCTTAGAACATAGCCCTTGGAAAGGACTGGAATCCTAAAGGAAAGGACTCTGAATCTTAAAGCCAACTCAGCCCCATTTCATGGGAAGGGTAAAACGAAGGGTAAATGCTCCATTTTGAAGCTTCTTTTATGTGGTTGATCTTTCACAGTGTTGCTCATTCAATCTGTCCTGCACTAGTGATATGAAGAAGCCGTGAAAGTTAATCCATTTTAGAGATGAATCAGTTCTGGCAGCTGTCCCCAGGCACAGGTCAGCAAACACAGGATGGACGGGCATTCCAGGGCTCTCTGAGGCAATAATTCCTTGAAAAACAGCACCTGGAAAACACTCACTTCCTCATTGCTTATCTGCTTTGGTAGTAGGTAGCTGGCTCAGAGTTCAGTTTCACCTTGGCTCTAGGCAAGACAGAACTGCCAGACAATGACAGTTTTCAGACAAGAAGCTTGGGGAAAAAATAATTTAAAATTACACATACAATCCCTCTGATGAGAGATCCTCTTTGTGACAAGTGTTAATACACAGCCAGAAGAAGTCTTTTCTTTTTACACACTCCTGCTGGCACTATAAGGCTCCAAAGTAAAAACCTATTGTGGAAAAAGGAGAGAACAGAAGCGGAAAATATGAAAAATTGTCTTGTTTTTTAGGGGCACAAAACATTTCTGATCTTCATTGATCATGCTTAGCACTGTAAATAGGAACCTGCTGAAATGGTCAAGTTAAAAAGTTGCTCCATTTTGAGAAAATTCTTGAGAACTGAAGAATGTTGATCCCAACATAGGAAAAAAATATAGAAAGCTAGTCTTTGTCTCAGCTCCCACTGTGAAATTTCTGTCTTCTTGTAGTCAGGCCACAAGAGAAGTTAAAGGTTTAGGTGTTTCTTTCATTAGTATTTGACCTACATTGACCTTAAAGAAAGGCTAAGACCCTCATGTCAATCTAAGCTGTACAGAAATTAATTCTAAATCTGAATTTCAGTGGCACTGAATGCCTTGTCCCCCTTCATCAGAACCGAATACCTGTCAAAACTCAGAAACTCTGAGTTGAATACATGAAAATGGTATGTAAATAATGAACTTTTTTTTCTTTTGTGTCTGTTGACTGTGAAGCTCTGGGACAACGTATGGGTATTATACTGTTCTTCATTCTTAGTTGTCAGACACAATCTCAGACTTTTTTTTTAGAAACCTTGGCCCAAAATCCCACACAGAACCACAACAACAGATTTTTTTTCACATCCACTTGTTGTTGTTATATGCCTTTATATAGTTTTAATGACTAAAATGGAAGTGATGCTGGGGAGCCAAATTTTTCAAGTTTTAATTGATGTCAGCACGCTTCTCCTCTTTAAGAACTGTGAATCTTGCCTCCTCTTGGGTGGTTCAAGTGTGTATTTTAGGTTATTTTTCGTCTTTGGTGAAAAATTCTCATCTGCTTTTAGACTAATAAATTAGGTAGCTCACAGGGAACTGTCATTCTGAGTTGGGATAATTTTTTTTTGTGCAGCTCATTTTGCTTTAAGCACAGCTGCTGGAGTTCAGTAGAATAATCTCTAACAAAGCCATCTGAAGAAAAAAAAACAATATAGCTGCTAGAAATGTTAGCACTTGGATTAACACACTCAGTTTTAGCTGGAAGAAATCTGGCTAATGGACTTCAGGACTCTTGGGAAGAGAAAATTGTAAGACATGAGCATTCTCTAAGAGCAGAAGTCTTTGGTATTGCAAAAGATAGCTAATATTCTTCCTGGCTTTGGAATGGGCTTTGAGCTTTCTCTGTTGTGTCATCTTTTGCCTTGCTTGCTGACTAGTTTCATCTGTCCAACCAAATTTGTAAATGAAGAAACACATTTGTCCTTCTCACACAGGAAATTCTAGGGCAGAGAATTTGTGTCAGTAAATTAAAACACTCCTGCTGAAGCAAAGAAAAAGCTCTTCCAAGTTAAAATAACCTTCTAGCAATAAATTTACTTGCCAGTAGCATGCTTTTGATAACCTAAATAAATAGACAAATAAATAACAGTAAAAAACTCGACCCACACAGATGTAAAGTAGCTTAAATTATAGAAGATATTCAGTGCTTGCCAGATATTGGTGTTACAGGCTGGCTGTTGTCCCTGTGGCCTCAAGAGAGTCCCACCACAAATTCTGTAATTTCCCGAAATTCATTAGTCTAATCTGTGTCTATTGCATGTGGTGGCTTCCCCATTACTCTCCTCACAAGAATTTGTACATGATGTCCTGGTAGACATCCTGTTGTCCACCAGTCAGCAAGTGCTCATGCAGGGCATATAAATAATCCTAAAACATGAGAAAACTTGAAAATAGATTAAAACTTTAACACCCTTGTCTGGTTTCTGTGCAAATGAGCTGTGCATGGTCCATTGTAATGATGCCCCAAGGTTTGTTCTAATGCCTAAGATACTTTATCTTCAATATAAAAGATGGACAGCATCAGGACTGCCTGCAGACCATGTACCCTGGGTCTATCTGTGTATCCTCAATATTGAAGCCCCTCTCAGGATGAGCCTGAAGTTGCAATCATGGAAGTTCAATCCTGGAAGGAGCCACCACACAGAGGGTGAAATTCAGGCACCTCACCATCTGGAGGTTGGGCATTCTATCTGTAGTAGTCATCGAGGCAAATATTCACTAGAGGAAACCTGGTGGAACAAAAAATAAGCTAGTTGTCTAGATTCTCTGCAGCTAATAGAGAGAAATAGATTACCTCTTACTTCAAGGCAGATGTCAAAAACCATTAGCTGTGTTATTCTTTAGAGGTGCTTTTTTCCTTCCCTTGCCTATAAAAATATTCTGAATAATTAACTCTGATACAGATGCTTATCATATAGATATTTAAAATAGATAAACTGTCTATTGGTATTGTCAGGGCTCATGAACCAGGATGACAAGGGAGCCTTGGTGTTTTTTTTCATTTACTAACTTGCTCTGAACATGCCAGCACCATCATTAAGCCATCCTTGAGAGTCCCCTGGCAGTAACATGATTAGGGACAATATCTCACTTAACCTAAAACCTAATCTCCAAACTGCCTATGCACAGCAGTGCAGCAGTACAACAGTCCTTGAGAGTGGATAAGCTCAAATACCAACCACCCAGACTTATCCTCTGCCTTTTCCACCCATCTACATAAAGGGAAAGAGATTATTTTCCTGTTCAGCAATCTTTCCAAAATTTGTGAGCAAGTCGTTGCTGTGCTGTTGAACATCTCTTTGAACTCAGGTAAGTCTGTCAAACCCCTATTCCAAAATATTCAGTGTTTAGCCTCCTGCTGGAGTTAATGACTGCTGGAAGCCTAAGAAGGTCAGAGGACCGCTCAAACTCGTGTAATCCTCAGAGCTGTGAGAGAGCAGTGTTCCTCAGAACTTGTGCCATTAAAAGCGACTTTATTTCATGCCTATGTGAATTGTTCTCACACAAATATTTTATGGTTTAAGACAAAATACCAGCTATCTAAATGAAGGGAATCAGGTAGTTGTTTAGGTAAAGGAGGAAGAGCAATACAAATGAGGTGTGAAGACAGTGCATGACATGTTTCAAAGTGTTAGTCTACCAATTAAGAGAGAAATAAAGGCAACCATTATGTTATTTTATGTCAAATGGCTCTCAGTTATAGACATAAAGAGAAAATGGAGGCTTCTAGAAATACAGGACTTAGTCTCCAAGGACTGGGTCTACTTGAAATAAGAAGTTTGCTTTCAACATCTGCCAGATCAGTTTCAGATCTCTCACCTCCGCTAGTCCACAAGATAACAAAACAAACACATCTACTATCAATTTAAAATATGTCCACCTGAAACTGTCTTCAGACAAATACTTACAGCTTGTAGTAGTCTTTTATGTACATTCTACCCATTCCTATCCCTCCCAGCACAAAAGGTCAGCCTCTTTATAGGAGTCTCTCTTCCCTTCATGGTGGTTCTAGACTGAGAACATTCTCATTTTTAAAGTATCTGCTGTGGTGAGCTTTAAAAATGAGAATGTTCTCAGTCTAGAACCACCACTCCTGGTTTCACAGGAGTCTTCATTTTTTTTTTTTTTTTAAATTGTATTATTAGCGCATTCCTGGTTTGCACAAAACCATTACTCACTGTTGCTCTATGAACTGCAGGTGCATATTGTAAGACATATTGTTATAGATTTTTTTTAAGTCAGCAGTGAATTCCATTGGCAGCTATAAGCAAAAGGAAAAGCCTTCAAGATATTTCTTTTTGGACACTCTTCATATACACTTGTCCTTGTATTGATTCCTTCCATCTCCCAAGGAATGTAGTGCAGTTTCATAAGCATGATCTCTAACTCCTTTCCAGGTCATCACTTTCTATAGGATTTGATCACTTCCTTAAAGGACAAAACATAAGGTATTTTTGGAAAAGAGGGAAATTAACTTCCAGCAATCTGTTGATTTGCTGTGAAAACTATTCTGCACTTAGCCTAGTTTTATTTCTGGTCATAGTAAAGGCATTTAATTATCTTTTGTATATGTCAATCAAATATGTTTTGCAATTGAGCTACACTATACAGGATGCCCACAAAATGCTATATGTCCATTGAGTCCTTTTTTCACTGTATTAAGGTATACGCAATTGTACCTTGAGCTGTATTAGATGATGGTAACATTTTATAAATTAAAATAGTTACAAAATAATTTTTTGAGTATTTGTATGCCTAAAAGCTTCCTCATTATCCAGAAGTGGTGCAGCAAAAAGCAGTTTTGTAGGAACCCAGAATTATTTAAGTGAGAAGATCAAAGGTTGCAGTTGGCCCCTGTGGATTTGCAAAGAGCCTTTGTCCAGCACTGCTCTCCAAGATGTTGGGTGCTGTTCTGTAGAAATATGGCTTTTTCTCTGCATTCCATATCTTTATATTACAAGGGGATAAAATGTTCAGGATCTGAAAGTGCTTCATAGATAAATAAGTTATTCAGAAAATGATAAACAGCTCCACAGAGGGGAGAGTCCTCTATGATGTGTGTCTAACAGGAACTTTAACGCAGGCTAATGTCACAACACTTCTATATCCCTGGCTATTTACAGGTTTCCTAGGTATTCAGAAGCATTGTGTTCCAATAAGGCATACTAGATAATTTCCAGTTTTTCATTCATTGTCAATGCTTTCTTTTGTTTTGAATAGGGTGTCAGACCTCTCTACATGTCAGTAAAATGAGGAATCTTACTTTTCAAGGGGGCAGAGATAGAACAAAGAGAACATTGCTGATTAGGTTTCTTTCTCTCTGATACTCCCCTCTTAACAGCAATTTCCTGAAATAGAATTCCGTAAGTTCTTAATTATTCTATCTCTTTTTTCTTGGGAAACTGTTGAAACAAATGGGTTTTCCTATCTCATAATATTATTGATTCATGTAATTTTTTAAAAGAGCTTGCATTATGGAAATGTTTTGACTATGTTCCTTAGTGAAAAGAATGAGAAAACAAAGAAGAATACATGGGCTATTTTAATAATGTTTTGTTAACAGGCACACTATGTGTTGTTACAAGTATGGAAGTTACTTTGTCTCTGTAATGCATGATGTTTCACAAGAAATTAAATCTCTGATCCAGTGCAATTTTCATGAAAACCACATTTTCTGAAAGACAAGTTATTCTATTTCTTAGGTGTTTAATACCTAAAAGATTCCTCTACCTTGAGTATTTATGTAGGTGACATTTTTGTATCAGAACATTCTTCAGGCTGAAATGCTTTTTTTCAAATTGCACATTTTTAATCCATTAGAGTGAAATTTGGAATTTTCTTGGCCTTAAATCAATATCTTAATCAACATTTATTTTTGCTCCTGTGGTCAGAGGTAATATTTTACTTCTTTGCTATGACAAGCAGGAAAGGGAAAGATTAGAGAGCAGATGTCCATGTACTGAAGAAAGAGCACTTCCATACAAATGCAGTTACTAAAGTTAACATACAAACTGTGCTTTTGTATAGGGCAAAAAAAGAATAAAAATTTTGAAATGTTATATTTATCAGGAGTTTTAAAGAATAGTACTATGTCTTTGGTAATGTAAGATGATATTAGACCTGCATGGCATATAGCAACACAGAGAAATGTATTATAGTCTAATATCTTGTTAACTGCACATTAAAAATCGACTAGGTTTTTAAAATGTGCCATTTTAAGATCACTAATCTGTTCCACTACATTCAGTTGCCAGCATATTCCTCTCAATGCAAGAAATACATATTTTCTTAATTTAAGGGGAAAAAAATATGCCTCCCTGCATGTGTTGAAATAAGTGAAGAGAAGGAAAACGTCAGCAGTGTGTGTAAGCAGCCACCTGCAAGTAATATAAAGACACTGTGCACGTACCAGGGGGATCAGCTGTGAGCAGTAGTGCACAGACCCCGCTCAAAGGCTGAGCCTGCAGCTCCCCAGAGCCCCCTCTGCCAGGGCCAGAGCAGGGAATTGCATCAGGTTCCCTGAAGAGCTCCATTGTCCTGGGAAGTGTGTGTAGATCCCTTCTGTTGTGACAATCTCTGTCATTTAAATAACCAGAAGAGGTGGGTGTAGGTTGCTCAAAGCAGATTAGTGGCAGATCCAGGATGAAAACTTGACTCCCCTAAGTCTCAGGAGAGCACCTCAGTTACTCTGAAGCCTCTGCTCCCCACTGCTGCACACAGAGCACAGCTGCTAAAGTGCTGAGGTTTCTCAGTTTTCACTGCTTTTGGCATGGGATGAGCTGAAGTGGCTCGGTATCATGTTTAAGACTGAGTTTCCAGGACCAATTCAGAGAGATTGAGATTTCTAAATAATCCTTTCCTTGGAAGTGCCTGTAATTTAAAACTCCCTTAGCATGCTTTTCTCTTGTAAAAGAGTCTTTCTGATTCATGTCACTTCTATTTGTGACCTGAGGATTTTGCTGGAATTCTATCTGCTTTTTCTGTGCCATCAGTCCTATAAGAGGTTTTATGAATACACTCTTGCTCAAGGAGCACTTTGATATATTATCCTGTTGCAATTAGATACCAAAAATACATATGCATTAAGTGCAGATTCAGCAATTACTTGATAGTCTAAATATAAAAAAAAAAAAAAAATTAAAAAGAATAACTGTACCTAGCAGCAGTTTGATAACGACTTGCAACAAAATATTTACCTTGTTTACTTCCACATTTGAAGTGTTCCAGGAAAATGATGTATTGAGTTTATTTCTTTTCTGCCACCTGAGATATGTCATCTGACCTTTAGTTGGGGCTGGTGAACAGAGAAGTCAGCTGATGCAGCAGCCTGGTGTTTCATTATCTGCTACCTCTGAAGGACCTAACTCTTACCCAGCACAGGTCACAGCGTGGTGACTTCAGCTAAGCCTCATGGGGATAAAAGCCTGTCACTCATATATACCGTGGCCTTTGCTTCAAAAACACCAGGATCAAACAATTTTAAGGAAGGCATTAATTTCCAGATGAGCTGGGGAAAATGGGTTGAGAGCTTGGGTTTAACATAATAAATGAGCTCCTTACCATAATCTTTTAACTGGCCAACAAAGAAAAAAAAAATCAAATTTTGTGGTTATTCTCAGAAATATCAATGAGCATTTATATAAACTTTTAGAATGTGAAATTTAGTGCAAAAAACAAACAATAGGTTTTGAGGCCAAATATTATAATCTTCAGTCACATAAGTGGGGTTTTTTTCTTGTGAGTATTTCAGCTCTTCTATGATGCTACAGAAGGAAAAAAAGGTGTGATTTCCCTTTACTGTGAAGTGATATTTGATCCTAATTTTGACAGGAAAGTAAATATTTCCATCCCCAAGGACCATTGTGATGCAAACAGCCCAGATGTTAAAGCATCAATGTCTCAAGTCTATTGCAGATTAAACATCCTTATATTTTTATTGTGTAAATATTCTCCTTGCTTCCTAAGTAATAAAGAAGAAAGGACAGTCTAATCAAACTAGAAAAATATATATTTTATTTCCAAGTTTTCTACCAGCTTCTCAAGTATCATTTAAGCAGACCAAAGGTGCTCTTTGTACCTTGGCACATGTCTACCACAGATTAATAAAATGACACCTAGGATTTTTTTGCTCATTGTCATCTCAGAACAACACAAATGAGGAAATTACTAAATTACTGAGGTAGTTAGAAATTATATTGAAAGATTTATTCTTTCAGCATTAATGCTCTATTTATGTTATTATTGAGCTGTTAAAGTAGAGAAAACTCCCATCAGTTCAGCTCTTTGTACTGCACTTTCCTGCATTTCAGACTACAAGATTAGCTGAGATACATAGCACCAATTCAGACTGGTATTTTCCCATTTTCTTTCTCTATAGCATGAGATCAAGACTGTGATCCACCTAGAAGGACTTCTAGTGACCAGTGACAGTATTACATTCAGCTGGTGGGTGAGGTTGGCTGTGGACCTATCAATTCCCATATAGATTTGAATTACAATTTATTAACAGATGAGAAAGTTGTTTCAAAAATATTGTCATTTATTATTATTATTATTATTATTACAGGCTACTTGTCTATGCAAAATTATCTAATCAAAAGAGCCTTTTAATCATGAGGGGAACATATTTTCATCAAAGTGAACAGCACACTTTAATTAAATAGAGTAGAAAGCAAAAGACAAGTTCTGAAATGTTATCTTTTGCTGAGGCTCCAGGGGACCAAGGAAATCCTTTCAAAAGCTGACCTTTCAGAAGGAAAGCCCATTTGGGTTTATAGCTATTGCTTATCTCTACATGAGAGATTTATGCAGGTAAGTGCCTGCTCTTGAGATGAGAAGATACTTCACCATTCATTATTATTCCAGGCACTAAGTTGACTGACAGGGCTAGAGCCCAGTATTGTGAAAAAGGCATTACTCCAGGAAAGGTTATGAAGGATTAAAAAGCCTTTCTTCATAGTACAGATTGCAGTTGAGGAGCTAGTCTGTAAAAATCCCACTAACAGGGAATTATTTGGCAACAGGAATCAAGAGTTATATCAGTTTAGACCTGCTGATCACCTAATCTATGCAGCTTAATTTCATTTGGCTATAAAACATATTGAAAACCAAGGCTTGGATTTAGTGTCGATTTCAACATGGCATATCACAAAGGGATGAGAGCTGCTCTGTGAAACTATGGGAATTTAGAGCAGAGACACAAAAAGTTAGCATGGTTTTAGCTTTTGATATGACCCCTAAGGTAACACTGGTTTTGTTGCTGTTCAGGAGCTGTCTTGCTGGCCACACCAGTTGTTATAAGAAGAGAGAGTGGGTGGGGTGACATCATCAGAGGAATTTCTAACTCTGTCAAGTCCTTCCTTTTCTTGGTAAACTGGGAGAGGGTTCATGACAGTCTGGACTGTGCTTATAAGGGACTGCTCACGTACCCCTCCTGTAACTCAGCACACTGCCAGACCTAACTAGGCAGAATATCCACAAGCAGCAGTGAGTTTTCATATCTCTGTTCAGAAGTTTTAGCTCTTGGATTCTCTCCTCACAAAGGTCTTCATTAACACATTTTGTGATACTGCTGTCTTCCTGTACTTGGCCGGAAAATCTCTTCTACAATCCAGATTTTTGTTTAAAATATTTTTTTTCCCAGAAAGATCTCCTTTTAAATTGTTCAATAAGTTAACATTCAAAGACTTTGTGCTCTTTTGGAAAATGCTTATAATATTTAAGATCCAGCTTTTTCCTGAGTATCATAGTAGGGTGTCATATACAGGGCATTTTTAGAGGCCATAACAGCCTCATTTTTTCAAGAGAATTGTGAGAATTTTTGGCAAATGAATACTTGTTTAAAAATTCCCATCCTCGATTCTGTTGGATTGGAGTGCTAATTAAACCAGGCTGCTGATTTTGTTTTGGTTGAATTATCTCTAATAACATTTAGTAAACCCCCAGATCAACAGATTTTTTTGTCTATTATTATTATTTTTCGGTCGATCAGAACAGAACAATCAAAATAAATAAACAAGCTTCTTACTTGCCATAGCAATTATCTTCTGGCAATCACAAAGTCCACGTCTCCAGCGGTAGCTCTGAGTCAGTACTACTGAAAAAGAATTTGCATTCAAGAGCTGCTAAGGAAGGAGGAGGGCATATTATTGACTGTCTTTAAACAGAGAAGCATGAGAGAGTCTAACCTCTCATTTATACTTCTTTAACTAGGGGATGATGAAGGGAGAGGGACACAAAAGCAATTAAAAATGAAGGCTTACAAAGGAATTGTTTGTAGCTAATCGAGTTGCTGTGATGCCCTGCTTGGTGTTTTCATTCTTCCTGCAATTTGTTAGGAGAAAATCGTTTGTTGCAGGGAACAGAATTCATTCTGGAAATTGTTTTCTGGCATTCAACACATGAGGTTAAACCACAGCCTCTGATGCAGGCACGGAGGCCTCTTATCTCTACAAAACAACAACATTTATCCAAGCTAGCTGCTTAAAAGCCTTTTAGTAAGGCCACTGATTATCATAGCAAATCAGGCATCTCTACGAAATTAATCATCTCATCCCAGTGTAAATGTCAAAAGTATATTACAGGTGTATCCAAGGAGTGTCCAACAAAGCTGAAAAATGCGAAAGCGCTGATGTATGAATCAGTGGTACTAAAAGTGCTTTCCATGCACTCATTAGAGAGGAAGGGTCTGATCTGATTGGGGCTGGATTGTAGCAGAATTTCTAAGAGAAAGAGGGCATGATTTATATTTAGAATGTTGAGCTACCCCAGCCTAGGCCTCAGATGCAGGCCTTGGTGAGGCTTGAAGCCTCTGACGCAGTTGGAAATTCAGTCTGTGGCACAGTTAGAAATTATGTTAAGGTAATCACAGTGTAATTGAACTTTCTGGGTTGAATTAGTATAGGTCTGCAGTGTGAAACTTTAACCACCTTAACACAAAGACAAACAATGTTTGCTTGCCAATGAAATTGTACTCACAATGGTAAACTATATTGAAGTGTATATAAGCTGCCATCTTACAAATAATAAACGGAGGACGTCCATTTCACCACATTGGTGCGGATCTGCGTTTGTCCTGTCCAGCCTCCCGGAATTTATGAGTCCCTGATTCACTGGACAATCTTCCATCCTTGCCCAGATTTGTGGGCTCCAGCTGATATTGTGTTATAGCCAGAAACAGAAGTGATGAATGCAGTTCAACTTCTTCCCTCCTGTGAATTGTCAATATTAATTTTGAAAACATTAATATGCAATTTCCTAATTGAATACAAGTTTAGGAGTTTTGGAAGATGAATGAAAAAAGGCATCAAAATTATCTACAGAGAAAGGGTCAGTTTTGTTTTTAACCCATTTCAGTCCAAGAGAAGGAAAGAAAGTAGTGTCCAGGCTCATATGAAAGGTGAATGGGTATTTTCAGAGCTAATGCACAGAATGAAACTGAACTGACACAGTTATAACTATTAATGCACATTATACCAAGACAGGGTATATCCACCCCTACTACAAAACTGGCTCATTTGTCCATACTGTGCCTTCATTATTAAGAGCAAGGGGTGAAGCTAGGAAATTAACTCTGTCTGGTTTAAAAGAATTACGAAAATACATCCCAAGACAATGCCAACAGAAAGCTTCTCCCAAAAAAACTAAACCAAGAAAAAAATTGAGAATTCTAAACTGAGCTCGGTGAATTCTATCTAAGACTTTCTATTGAGATTCTATCTAAGAATATCTATTTAGGCCTACTTTGTGCTGAAAATAGAGGCCAGAAAAGTGAATGGGTGCATTTTGATAGTAATTTTTTTAAAAGTACAGTCTCCATTATGTGAGAAGTTGCTGGTCTTATGCAATATACTTTACAGAACTGCATACTAATGATAAACCATTAAGAGTTTGCTGCAGTTGCCCATCTGGATTTTTAACTAATTTATGTGCTATCCTGACACTCTTTAATATTATATTACCTTCTAAAATCACCATTTAGAAACCCAAAACAAGTCTCAAATGTCTTGAATAGCAAAGCTATTGAAAATTTAATAAAATGAAACACACATATAATGCAATTAAAAATCTGTATTGCACATTAGTACAACAACTTTTTACAAGAATATGGAACAGAATCAAACTTAAAATTAGAAATATATTTTCACTAAGCTTCTTATAATTTAAAAAAATTTACTCCAGACCATGCAGTTTACAAATATAAATGATTCAGTGACATCTCATTAGAAGACACAGCAGAACTGATTTCTTATTAAGAAAACCTAGCACTGCTGTAAATTCATTCCCTCCTCAAGTTCCCAACCTTGTCTTGAATTACAGTCACTACCATTATTGATTTGCAGCTCTACTTTTCCTTAGATTTAGCTTTTCTCTTAATATCATGTTTCTTCCTTCATTTTCAGTGACTTTAAACCTGAAAAAACTCCAAAAATGCTCTGAACATGCAAAGTTCTTGAAAAAGAAAAGGAGAACATACAAAGGTGTAGCCATCAGTTCAGAGAGTCTCTGACATTGACCTTGTAGAGAAAGACAAAAAGAATTGGAAGGAATCTCGGACCTGTAAAAAAATTCAGCTGTCACTGATGAAGCCATCCCATGGCCTGGTGGACCAGAGGCATTTTTTTGACATCAGAGAAAGGAAGAATACCTGTAAAACACTTTGATTCACAGGTGCTGTCCTTCAAAGAGTGACTCCTGCCTGGGATATTGATTCTGATTTTACCCAGGAAATGTAGGGATTCTTTTGTTATGTAAGAGCCTGTTTTGTAGCACCGTGGATTTCTATGCCAGTTTAGGAAATCCATGTATAGCCTTGATCTAGCTATTTGGTATCTATTATACTATATATCCAGCATAATACTGGAATGATCTTTACCTTCTTTAAGAACAAAACCTCTTAATAATAAAAAAGCATTTTGCAGTGATCCTTTTATTTTATTCCTGGCTGCTAGTCTCTCAAAGAAGCAGCTGAATTGTCCCCATAAACCTACATTATAACATGTTGCAAAATACACATTATCCTAGTGTTTCAGTGCAAGAAGCAGCCTGCCTTTTGATTTCTGCTTTCCTTAGACAGTCTGCCTTATAACAAGTAATCTTTTCATTGCTTCATTATTACTTGATAGCTTCCTATTATAAAAGCATTATTTAAACAATGGGTTTGATGATCCCACAATGGGAATTGTATTGAGAAGTTTCCATGGAAACGATACACAACATTAATAACAGAAATGGCACTGAACTCTGCTTTTGGTCTGCAGTAAAATACCAGAAGCACCTGTGATGAGAAGCCTTTAAATCCCTTAAATGGTCTTATACATTATATTTTTATGCCAAGGTTTTCATATTTCTGAGGCTACAAAGACATATGGCAACGTCCCTCAATAATTATAACTGTGTTATAGCAGGAGCTTTGATTATAGGTTCTCTAGCCAGATTTAATGTATTTCAGGAAAAAAAATTACATCTTCTTAAGCACAAAATGCCACTTCATTCATTCATGTCTATTTCTAGTGAAACAGAGATCCTACTATGGATACCTATATTGTGGCCAAATGAGACGCAAATTTTTCTACTGAGCCTTGGTCTTGCTTTGAAGAGAAATGACAGGAAACATGTTCTTCATAAGAACACCTCCATCTACCCCTTCTAAAAACCCCTCTGTGCTCATTAGAAGGCAGAAAATCTATAGCATCCCCCTAAAAATGTCTTCCTACTGGATCCAATGAAAGAATCCTGTTTAAACAAACATCTTAATCATGGTCCCATCCTGAATCATGATGCCCATCCTGATATCATTAGCATGTGCATGTGTGTAAATAAATAAAAAAATATATTATGCATGTGTACAGTATAATGCTCTCATCTTTTGGATCAATTATATTTGACTTAAGCCACTGTTTCAAGTTTCCTTCTGTGACAGTGCTGGTGAGATGTTTGCATTTTTCTTGCAAAAGAAAAATTTCGCAGTACTCAAACTAACCCAGGTGCTTCTCCAAAGAAATGAATATCCTTACAATATTAGTAAAGCAGTGAGAGCTGGCACTGCAGCTGTACTTAAAGGCTTTGCTTAATAGACCCCAAAGGCATTGAATCTTCTGATTTCCACCAAAAGCAAGTAACACAGCATTTCTGTAAATAGGACATTCTTTCTATGCCACTGAGTATTTTTCCTGTGTTTTGCATGATCACTTGCTAAATCTGTTATGACAGGCTACTTATCTCAGTCCAGAGCTTTAAGATTTTTGGATCATTTCCTCAACTCTAGACGTTTTGGTGATAAATCTAGCACACCTAGCAGACATTTTATAGCACATCAGAAGAAAATAAATTATAGCATGTTAATTTCACAAGTCTTGCTTTTGCTTCAAGCCAGTTTCTCATCCTAATTGACCACCTAAGACAGGTATGTGGCTGCTTTGCATCTCCAGAGTGGCACAAAGAAGCCTGGGCCGATACATTTATGTGCCTAAAATAAGTGGCCTAATTTTCAAAGAGGCATAACACCAACACCTCCTACCAACAGAAATGAGAGTTGTGGTCTCAGCACTTTTTGAAATGAAAAATTAATTTGAAACAGAAACTTTTATGCCTAAGTAGGGAGATCCTCATGCAGGTAGCAAGATCTTGGGTGGAAATAGACTGACATAACTTTTTAAAGGCTATTTTGCATCTATGATTCAGAATACAGGTGGAAACTAATCCAGTTTGCTATTTTATGGCATTTCACATTCTCTTGCAGTTGAGTCTGCAAGTTTCAAATTATTGGCTAGGTAGTAAAGATCTGTATTTATCACACCAATAAATCTTTTGGGTAACTCATGCCTTCAAACCAGGGATGCCAAGAAAATGCAATTTTTTTAGCTGATCTGATTTCTTAGAGCAAAGTTTTTTCTTCCCAGTCTGAGTCAGGCCTTTTTCTGTGTGTAGTATGTGTCTGCCTCAGACTTTCAGATTGACCTTTAACATTTTGGGAGGCAGAGCTGTGTCAGAAATACACTGAACTCTGAGAGCTGTTCATTTCAGCATTCCAGGTTAGAACCTCACTGCAATTTAGCCACAAAGTAGAGCCAGCTGGAGACACCTCCTGCTGCCACAAACCTGTTGTCTCTCAAGTTCTCACAAGGAAAATTTGCAGAAAATAATATCATATTCTCCAGCATGGAACATTTTGTTTGTAAGCTCTATTGTTGCCTTTTTGTGCCCTGTTGGGAAGCAGTCCCTTTCCAGCTTTCAACCACATGCAATATTTTACAGCCTGGAAGTAAATGTGTTTATACAGAGAGATATACCAATGTATCTTGGTTTTTATCTGTGGCAAAAATACAGGGTTTGCATAACTATGGAATCTAAGGAGCTTTTATGGATTTTCCCTCACATCAACACTTGGCAAATGAATATTTTTGCTATTTTATTTACAGAAACCTGAAACACAGAGAAAGGTATTTAAGACCACAGAAGAAGTAAAAAGGGAAGCAAATAATTAAACTGGAGCTGCTGGGTTGCACACTATTTTTTTTCTTCACTTTCTACTTCAGAAGTAGGGGTGTTTGTATGAACACATTGTGAGTGAGACCTAATTTTCTTTGAGCTCAAGTAAATCTTTCTTATACTGAGTTAAGAAAATCAATTTGGTTAAACTTGGTGTTCTATTTCTTAAGATCTTAAATTATGGAGTCACACAAAAAGTAAAGATGGAAGGAACATCTGGAGGTTATTTGGTCCAGCCTCTATGTGGAACTTAAAATTTTCACTAAGAAATTTCACTGGGAAAAAACACTTCCCTTTCAAAGCCCAATTATCCCCATCATCTTCACCAAAGTAGAAAAAAAATTAAAAAGCCTTTACTAGGAAAAAAATAAAAATATAAAAGTTTAGGAAAAAAGATAAGTAAAATTATATATTTCTACTATGAATACACACAAAAATAAATTAAATTCATAAAAGAGGCACACATACCAAGTATAGTGTGTCCCTTTTTCTTAAGAGAAATTTAAGAAAATGGGGAGAATGCTATTTTTATGTCTAAGACTAACTTTTAGAAATCAGCAAAATGTACTGATTTTCACATCTGTGAATACACAAGCCACATTTTCTAATAGAAAATAATAATTTAAGTGAAGTAGTCAGAAGAGGTCATTTTCCTATACATTTCTATGAATATGGACCCCTTGAAGTCCACAGAGGCACTGGAAGAGAATTAAAGTGTCAGGAAACTTCTATCTTCCCTTCTGTTGTCAGGACAGACATTTGAACTCAAGTATGTGAACATCAGTAAATAAACCTTATTTAAATCAGTAAATTAACCTTATGTAATAATTCTCTTACAGGATAACTGATTGTTGCATTTCAGGGAAGTGGGAGGAAAAATTCATGCACTGGATGTGGATTGTATGATGTACATAGAGAAGATGATTGACCTGTTCAACCTTTTCCCTATTTGCAGTGTGCTCTCTCCAGTTTCCTGTTCTCCAGCAGAAGAGATCATAAGGTGTCATTTTAAATATTAATCCAGAAATTATGTACAGTCTGAATATTCTTTTACATCTTGATGAAGGAACTGAATAGTGTTCCTACATAGGGCAATAACAGTACCTGATTTTAACCATAAAACCATTGGAATTTCACTGGAAGATAGTGCTAAGGTTCAGCCTAAGGGCTCCACATGGCCTCAGGAGATAAATGCTTCTTGTTGCCCTAAGCTGAGAGATAAAGAGAGGTAAAATGAAAATCATTTTAGGTGCTTTTCATCTTTGTTGGCTTTTGAGGGTTCCTAGAGGATTAGCTTAGGCTGGATGTCTAAATGGAAGAATTCTTGGAGCCAAATGAACTTAGGAGCCTGTCTAACCTTATCAACATTTACCCCTGGACAGTGCCGTATGGACTCCTCAAGACAGCAGGAGAAGCAGGTAGAAACCTTGCAGGATTCCTTCTTATTCCTGAACACTAGATCAGCTGACTTTACCTGTGTGAAATCCAAATGGATTTACACAGTACAATCACACACAGATCTCCTTGAGGTCAGTGGCTCAAACTGGAATGCAATACGTATTTCCAAACCCCCTGTACCTGGCAATGGTCTCTAAAAGTACAGCACCCAGCCCAGAGAGTGCATCCAGCAACTCTCTGTTGTACAGCTGATACATCTGAAGCAAAAATAGAATGAGCAAAATGCAAAAGAATAGAATTTCCGTGTTGAATTACAATGTGTCATTGTTCATGCCAGAGGCAAGAAATATCATATTCAAATAATCAGAGATTTTCATTTGGACACTGAATAGAATATATGACTTTAATTTTGGATTCTGCCTGATTCAAGGGATACTTACATATGCATTTCTACATCTATCATAGAGCTGCAGAGATGCACAGATTCATTCCAAGTTCCAGGATCAAGCAGTAATTTCTGGGTGTGATGCCACAAGTCATTTCCCCAAGTAAAGCAGAGCAACTAATCACACAAGTCAAGATTTACTCTGCAGGATCAAGGGTTGCTGTATTTAGCTCTAACTCTCATTTGACAGGTCCACTTAATTACCTTTTATTCCATGATTATATGAGTTGATTTCGTCTGCATAAGCATTAATTTTCAATTTACCATTTAAATAGAGGAGCCAGAATTATACTTTTCAGATTTATTTGTAAAAATATTTATTTTAAATATGTTTGCATTCAGGGCTCTTTGTTACTTTAATTAGGCAAAGTTAATTTTTTTATATATACACTTAGTATGGTAATGGGAAAATATGAATGTGGTAGTACTACCACATATGAAGGGTTTTGAAATGAGGCACGTTGCTGAATGGAAAGACCCTAACTGTTTGAGTAATAAACTCAAACAGTTAAATAGTGTGTTCTGCAAAGGTCTGTACCTCAAAGTGTTGTAAAAAGGAGGTAAGCAACATTTGACTGTTTTAAACATCCCCTTAAAGTCTTTATAAATTATGATGAAAACCTGCTCTCTTTACTTGTTCTTTTCCCTCCAGGGACCCTGTAACTGTAATCATGTGGAAATGAACTCTCCTCTATTATGCAAAGCTTGTTTGAGGTACAATGTGGGCACAAGGTGCTCTGGAGAGCTAAGCTGTTGTTGTTGGCCAACCTGTTCTATTTTAAACCCCTCAATAAATCACTTCTTTCTTTTCTTGATTACTTGCTTCAGATAAACCAATTTTGAAACCTATATAGAGTTGTTGTGCCCCTGGGGTTAAGAAGTTGACTTTCTTTGGTTCTCATAAGCTAATGGCCCTTAGTCACTTCTGTTCATAAGACTGAGTTGCCTAATTGACTGTTGACTTCCAGTAACGTCTGCCAAATTTAGCTTTTGTGAATTGTCCCATCTGTTGGCTGTATGCAGAAATAGACTCACAGCTCTGCTGGATTGTAGGTGGCTGGAATGACTCACCAGCCTTCCTCACCAGTGCCACAGCAGGCACTGAGGCTCAGAGAAGACCAACAACAGACAGGGGGAACATCTTTGCTGTGCGTGGAACTGTGAGCACCACAGAAGCTTGCAGGCACTCATGTGCTTCTACATTACATAGTCCTGTGTTTCTGCTCTCAGCAATCTTGGCTTAACTGGGATAAGAACAGGCAGAAACATCAGAAGAGGTTGCCTGAGGAGCTGAGCTATCTCCATCTTTAGGGATGGAGATTAGACCCAGATTAGACAGGAGCATGGAATCAGGGGTGTGGGTTTAGCTGGTACCACCAGGAGGCAGATCCTGTACTGGGAGACCTGAAAGGTCCTTTCCAGCAGGGCTTCCTACCAGACTCTGACTCCAGTGCCTCTCACATGAGTTCCCAAACCCTGTAGGGAGCTTATTTAGCCCACATGAAAACACAGATGTCCTCTTTTTGTTTCACATAGCTATTGCTTACTGCAATGACATTCTCCAAGGGCAGAAAATAGGAACCCTTAGGTCAGATTCTGAGAATTACTTCTATAATATACAGCTAAACCCAAATTATGTCATTCACTCCTTTCTTACAGAACCACTTTCAACATTTCCTCAGCACATGTACTTTCTTTGAACTGTATTAGACAGTCTCTGTACTGAGTTTCAAATGTTGACCCAGTGAAGTTGAAATCAGTGGGACAATTTGAAACTAAGGCCTACCTGACTTGTACATATAAGTATTTTAACCTAGTTCATTACTTTTTTCATGGTTATCAACCAAGATTTGAAAAAATCAATTTAATTTAAAAAAAAGAGAGAGAAAATTCTTACCAAATACATTGTCTTCAAATTTTCCAGAGTTAAGAATTCCATTAACTCATTACATTATAGAATGAACACTGCATCTTGCTTAAAAGTCATTAAAACAAATTCCACATTGAAAACTTAATAAAATCCAAATTAACTCAACTTCATTGTTGCTGAAAGATATCTTATTCAAATGGTCAGAGTAAGAAAAATATTAAAAAATTAAATATTCTGTATTTCTTGATTTCTTCCTGTTGATATTTTATATCTGATATATGCTTGTGCCTTTTGTTAATGTGTTATATTTATTTCCTTCTTTTTAAACCTTTTAGGGATAGAGTTTTGGAAGAGAAAACAAGTTTAGAATTCAATCCTATCCTATTTGTAGAAATCTCTTTTAAAACATGGGTCACACTGTAGAAAGAGTTTGGTTGTCATTGCTTTCCATTAAAACCTAAGGAAAACTTGTGTGCTCAGTTAAACTTCAAAGACCTTTGTTGTACTGAGGCTACAACATTTTCATGAGGCTGAAGATAACCCCCCACAAGCAGGCAGCTGGAAAGCAGAGTTTGTATTCTTGATTCATAGGTAAGCTTATAACGCACTGGTCTGTCAGTGAGCTCAAAATATAAATGTCAGTCTGTTTAATGTTGGTTTGCTTTCTATAGATTTAACCAAAATTCACATATTCTGTTGGATTTCATGGAGATACTATAGTGCTCCATCTCCTCAGGGAAGGGTTTGGTTTAAAGATCATGTAATTTAAGTAAAAGATTTTCTGAGATTGTGCTTTTTCCTCCAGCTATGTAAGTAAACATTCAAAGATAGAACCCCTATTTTTATGCAGACCTGGAGATTAACTTGTGTCCCTTTAGTACAATACCAAAAAAAAGATGAATTAATATGACACATAAAGATCTTTGCTGTTTTAGGGTCAGAAGAGGTACTTGAATATCTCCATTCTGACTTGCCTGATCTTCAGTGGTTTAAGTTTTGGTAACTTCACATTGTGAGAGGATATAAGATTCCCTTTCATAGTCTGTACCCAATATTGAATTATCTAAGGTGGTTTTTTTTGCAAATGAATAAACTGACACTGCTGAACATCTTTCTAATGTTAGAAATGTCAAACGAAATAACCTCAAAGAGACAAATCCCTTTGCCCTTATGCAGATGTTGTCCAATGTCCTTATTAACATTTTGAAGGCTCTCAATGTTAAATGAAATACCATGCTACTGTTCCAAAGCTGATTCATCTCCAGACAGCTCAGAACACGAGCTATCCCTGTGGGTCATATAAATAGATCGTGTAAAAGCTAAATTCCCCTTATTCTGCCTGGGCCATCTCAAAGGCAGTGGTGCACAGGTTCTAGGGCAGAGGAATCCCCCACCAGAGCAGGACCACTGCAGTGTGCAGCCTCTGGTTGTGGAGGAAGAGGATCACTCCTTGTAACAGACAGGATCCCTCAAGCTGCCTTATGGATTGTTCTGCATCCATAGACTATTAGACAGCAGAAAGGATCCTTGGGGTCTGTCAGCTGCTATTACAAACTAATCCCCCGTTAGTATCTTTATTCAATTTTAAGAATAAAAAAAAAAAACAAATCAAGATAGAATAACCACCAACTGAAAAAATGAGTTAACTTTAATTAAAATGTAATAGCATTTGTGAATTTAGACTTAAACTGAGGGGGAAACTCAATAGACATTTATTTTATTTGGGAACTTCAGGAAGGTAATTAAATGCACTAATTTGTTTTGAGTCCTCCCTGAGGATCTCTTAAAGTCAGGGCATGGTCTGAACTACTGCTATCATCAGATTGATTTAAAAATATTTATATAACTAACATGTGTTCCAAGAATTCTGATCACACCATCAACTAGATGGTAGCTTTTGGAAAGGTGTCTAGCTTGCAAGACTGCAGAATTCTGAGCTAACTGGAATTCTTTACCTTTGCTGGTATGAACTCTGGGATTTCTGCTTTTCAATGTTTTGTTCAAGCTTTAGTATACTTGATATTCAAGAGAGATTGTTAATAATAGCATTTGTAGAAAACTGAGAAAACCTGTCTTCCTTATTTCTTTAGGACTTTTTTACTTGCATAAGTCTAAAAGTTTTGTGTCCAGAAACTGAAGTTAGTGTGATAAAACATCTCTCTCTGTGTATACACACACACACAATCATATACAATAAATAATAAAAAAAAATCATATAATGTAATGTATATGTAATATATCTTTAATACTGTCCTGTTATACACAGTTGTACACACATACACACAACCTACATGCCTTTATATATGTGTGTGTAACATAATCTGCTGCCTGGCTTTCTGTCATACCACCTGAGATCAGGTTCATCCAATGGACATGGAATATGAGGAACAGTTAACAGATTTCCAGGTAATATTAGTCAGTATTGGTTTGGGGTTGGCAGATGATGGAGTACTGCCCTTTCATAAGCTCAGCATTTATTTGTGCTGTATGTTTGGTATGCCATTGAAATTCATCTCACATTTAAAACCCATACTGGATATTCCAGGCAGCCATCATAGGCTCTTTTAATATTCAAGAGAGATAGAGTAGGGGAAAAAAAGGGTATGCATTTTGAAGATGTTATTGGCCTTAGATGATTCAGACAAATCAGATACTCATCATGTCTTTATCTCTTCACTAATCATCATTGAAACTTCAGGGTGATTTGCTCAGTGGGTGTCTAAATGAGATGAGCCAGGCCCACCCCTTTTCTTTAATATGGGAGTTGATCCTTCCTAGTTGCTAGTGTAATACTTTATTCAAAACCTTTCCTCTAAACTACAGGAAAAAGGATAAAATAAAAATAATCATCATAGCAATTGTATCCAGACCCCTATCTGTAATTAGAAACCTAATTTTCATTGATCTGTCCTTGGTAATCATTTGGAAAACTCTGCCTACATGGGAAAAGGATCTGCAGCGAAGCAGATTTTTTATTCAACATTTTCTGACACCACTCACTCCTCGAGTAGGCTGTCACAACCGTGGTGATGCAGGCTGCCTTCTGTTGATCTCCTTGGTAATTAGTTTTTGAAGGTTAATCCCACTAGGCATTCCCTGTGTCAGCTTGGAGTTTAATGACTTTCTGAGCTTTAAAGCACTATATGCTGGAGATAAAATACTGCACAAAGTTTAGGTCTGTCTGATCCTCCAGCATGCTTACCTGATCAAATTCAGATACCCAACCCATCAGGGTAGCACAGATGAGGCATTGCTGTCTTCCTGTCATGGGCTCCCTCCTGGCACACAGACAGCCCATGGGGTAATTTGTGCATCCAGTTACTTTCTGACACTCATGGAAAAGGAACACATATCTATTTATATCTCGGTCAGATAAATTTGCCTTTTAATGGAGATCCAGCTCAAAGTTAAACCTTGACTTCCAGTAAGGTCTGAAATTTATCTGGAAAAAAACCCTAACTCCTAAAGTGCCTGAGCTAGAGCTATTTGGCTGTGGGACTGTAACAGGTGACAAAGATGTTTTCAGGTTCTTATGCTCTTCTGGAAGAGATCTTCTCTTGGCCATCACTCCAGAGAGGATTTCTGGTCTCGTCCAATGTGACTGTACTGATCTTCTGTGTAGGGGTTGTAACTCAAAACCAAGTAAAGAATAAGGAGCTAATATGATATGCAGTGTGCATAAAAAGACCAAAAATAGTCTAGAAACAAAGTGAGGAAACCTTATAACACTGGAATTGAACGCATTATTGGTGTGCAATAATGTCAAATTAATTGATCTTACATAAAACTTTAGTCCTATAAAATTTCAAAGAATCATAGTTCTGAGTGGAAAAGGAGCCACCAGGATTATCAAGTTCAACTCCTGGCCTCATCAAGAAACCCAAGAATCACATATTTAGATAAAAAGGGTGGGGTTCATCTAACTGAAAGTGAATATCCGTCCCTGAGAACATCATTCTTCCTTTCCTTTATAGCCATCACTGGAGAAACAGGTATTTTAGGGGAACAGTTCCTCTCTCCTCTAATCTGACATATAACTGAGATCAGATGAATCATGTACTTAGTTTTCATACCATCAATGGAGGAAGGAAGGCACCACAGATAGTGAATTATCCTACCTATGCTAGGTGCCTTTTTTATGATGGGTTATACTTCATCCTAGAGCTATCTTTGTATCTTTCCCCTAGAGCTATCTTTGTATCTCTCCTGTGTATAAACATTTTCTTGATAACTAGTTTATATATGAGATGCCAGACATAAATAAATCCATCCATCCATCCATCAGGCTTGCACACATTATGCATGTGTTCTTTAAGGAAAAGAAGAAATTCCTCATGCAGTGATAAGTTTTCCTTCTGGAGTGAAGTTTGAGCTTAGCTTGTCCCTATGGCACCAAAGTTAGTCTGTGTGGTTGAACATCTTACACTGGCGACACAGAAGGAATATTTGCAAATACATCCCCTTTCAGGCACAAATACCTACTTGGTGAAGACCACTGTAGCTGTGCTGGGGCTCAGCTGTTTTCCATCAGGGCTAATGAAAACCACTGGGAGATATCTGCAGGATGCACTGGCTCTAAGGGAGATGCAGAGATTTTCTTATTTATTCCCTTTCATTTATTGTAGCTCAGGAGGAGTGTGACTGGGTCATTAGTTTTTAAGAAGGGTTGTAACAGGATATAAGAAAAAGAAAATAAAAATAATTTTAAAAAAGAGTACAGAAAAAAATATGATAAAAGGAACAGAAATAATTTCACAAAAGCTTCAATTAAAGTGCATAAAACTCATTAAGATGAGTTTTTACTGGTTGAAACATATTTGTTGAATAAAACACCATGTAGATTTTATACTGGGAGTAACAAAACAACTTTTATTTCCACAGAAGGAAGGTTTAGACCAAGTTCTCCTTCCTTCCCTGACCCCAACTAGATTGGTAGCCCTTGCTGCCTCATGTAGTCAGGTGAGCAGCCCAGGGCAGGTTGTTCAGTGAATGCCTAGGCTGAACCCCAAGGGAGAGCTTGGGGAGAGATTAAAAGCTGGTCAAGTATCCACAGCCTGGGGAGATTAGAAATACAAATCCACAGAGAGCATTGGTTTGGAAGCTCCAGATGAGAGAAAATTTAAGCTATATCCCCTGTGCTTATCTTCAGCACAGCTACATGATGTGGAAGGTAAATGTCTCAAAGGAATACTATGAAAATCCTGATGTTGCTGGCATGTGGTCCATGAAGAGCACATGCTGTGAACATGTGAACACTTTCTCCTCTGCTTGGCCTTCCAAGACAGGAGCCCTACTCAACAGGGTGCTGAGAAATTTCAATCAGTGGCAGTCAAGGGTGCACCAAAACATGCCCAAGACATAATCAGGTACAAAAATAGCTTTTATGTAGACTTACACAAATTTTAAGTTGTTGTTGCTGTTGTTGTTGTTGTTCTCAGTGATAGGAAGAAACTGACTTCAGGATTATTAAATGAAGAGGGATATATACAAGATGGTTGCAGAGATGCCTGCACTTTAGCAAGACAGCTTCTCACTATCTGAAGGTCTGAATACATATCTTAGTTAAATTCATGTCCTGTATTCTATAGATATGCAGACCCCATATCTGAATTCTTAAAATAATTATGTCTTTTTTCCTTTGTCATAGGAAGATAGCATCGTTTGTGCTGGAAGGGACCCTTAAAGGTCCTGTAGCACAACTCCTCTGCAGTGAGCAGGGACATGTTCAGCTAGACCAGGTCACTTAAAGCCCTGTTCAATGTTTCCAGGTATGGGGCATCCACCACCACTCCGGGCAAATTCTGCCACTGTTTTACTACCTTCTTAGTGAAAAAACTCTTCCCCATATCTAATCTAAATCTACCCTCCTTTAATTTCAAATCATTGTCTCTTTCTCTATCACAACAGGCCCTGTCCTGATCTTATATACTACCTTTAAGTATGGAAAAGCTGCAATAAAATTCTCCAAAGCCTTCCTCTTGTCCAGGTTGAACAGCCTTAATTCTCTCAGCCTTTCCTCATAAGAGAGGCGTTCCATGCCTATGATCATCCTCATCATCCTCCTCTGGACTCGCTTCACCAGGTCCCTGCCTGACCTTTAAGGTGCCATCCAACCCCAGCTGATGATTCTGTGATACGAAGTTGTGCTGGGTCAAACACGGACCCCTGATGGGGTTGTTGCCCACAGCCCACTGGACACAGCCATCCAGACAATTCCAGATGCACTGATCTGCCTATCCATCAAATACATATCTCTCCAATTTAGGGATGGATATTTTAGGATCCTCTGTCAAAGGCCTTCCAGAAATCCAGATAGATGACATCCATTGATCTTCCCCTGTCCTCCTTATTGTCTCTATATTTCCATTTCAGAATATTTATTTTCTGAGATTTATGACCCAGTGATGTGAAAATGCACATAATAGCAAAAATCTTATTAATTTAAGTAGGAACAATAACCAAGTAATTTTCTTACCAAACTCAGAAAAAATGCTGTCAGCTTTTGTTATTAAAGAGATTAGAGGATACGTTCAAGATATCACTAATTTTCTGAGCTTGTCTTCAATTGCATCCATTCTGATTTGGAATACCTATTAATTAGATAATTAAAGTTATTCAAATAAAATACTGTTTAATCAAATGCCATTTTCTTAAGCAACTAGTATTTTACATTTATCAAAACATATTGTTATTTCATGAATGGTTAAGAGCAAAATTCTGAATGAAATTGACAGATAAAAGCCACAGATTTTATGATGCAACATCTATTGCTTTAGTTTTGAATTGAATCCAAAGACCTGAAGGAGGAAATGTTGTAATTCAAAATGTCTCTGACTAAACAGTTATGGTTCTGTTTATATTAGAAACATTGCCACATGCTTCCCAGTCTGTGATATGATCATGTGGGGGAAAATCTACACCACGGTAGGGATGTTTTTTCTTTTTTTTTTTTAATCCACATATATAGTAGGGTCAAAATGAAATAAAATAATAAGAAGACATTATTTAGCCAAGGTAATCTAGACTATTATATCAATCCTTTTTTTTTCCCAGATGTATATATAGAAGAGTATACAAAAATATATGAAACTGAGAGATAGAAAAAGAAAATAATCAAAAAACAAATGAAGAAACATTTTCAAGTTTATTTCCTGAAAAATTTCCAGGCTAAATTCCCAAGAAATTAAGCTAAGTAACCATCTCTGAAAAAAGGAATAGATTTCTTTTCTACAGTTCTATAAATTTTCAGCCGTTTATTTGATTCAGATAAACATTTTCCACATGCAGTTGTTATAGTTGTCCAATAATGAGATTCAGAACAAGGTGTCTGAGACAGAAGTGACTATTCTGTGAAAATAGCACACAACTGAAATTCAAAGGGCTCAAAATCAACTCAACAGAAGTTATTGTCATCTGACTTTCTGCATAAAGACTTGCATAAAGGCTGTATTTCATCTTTTTTCCTACTGTTTCTATCACATTAAAAGACTATGTGTTTTCATGTTTTTTAGTGGCTAGCTTTAAACCAAAATCCACAAAGAAGATGAGGCAGTCTCCATCTTACCTCAGTAATCACAAAAAAAAAAAAAAAAAAAAAAAAAAAAAAAAAAAAAAAAAAAAAAAAATCTGGTTTCGCAGCCAAACTGTTCTTCCTCTGCATAGGTTGGCTGGTTCCTGAGCATTGTAAAGAATGTACATGATTTCAAATACTTTTTCAGTTTGAATATATTTCCTTTTCCCTCTGTGCCTGAAAAATACATCCTGCCGATTAATTTAACATGGGTTTATATATATTTGTAAATATACAAATATATTGAAATTGAAATTGAACTGGATAAGATGTTATACGCTTCTTTATCTACAATTTACTCACTAATCTGCTGTTCAGAGAGAATGGGAATGTCTTCCCTTTTCATTTTTAATTTGCAAACTTTTCAGAAAACTGTCTTCTCTTCTAAGCCATAAAAACATATATTAGACTAATTTTAGACTTTCATAAAAACATATATTAGACTAATTTTCATAGTGGTCAAAACTAAAAATTATCCTTTATTCCATAAATTGACATTTCTGCATTTATTACCTAAATCAAACTTTAAAGCAACATAATTTCCCATGAACCTATATTTAAAAATGCTATTACCTGATCCACTTAAAAAAATCCTGTTGATAAAAGAGAATGGTCTCACTCAAAGGTCTTAAAAATAGCATAGTTTAGTACATATAGCTAAAAATATGTAACAAAGGAAACACATTTAAATCTTTGCTTCTCATGATATTGAGAGTACTAATAAATGAAAATGCTTTGTCTTAATAATCTCTTCCTTGTGGACTATTTAAGTAGAAATTCAATGAAATTTTTATGAGGGAAAAACAAAACCTCATTACAAAGCTTTCATTTTGCCAAATGTGATAACACTGCTCGCAAAAGAAAATCCTAGCTCTTTGCTCATACTTTTGTGTGCAGTTAAGATAAAAGTTGAAGTTTCTTTTCCCCTGTAAGGTTGAAGCAACCTGCTAGAACCACAGTTTTGGAGCACATAATACATTAGATTGCAGCCTTAGGATCTCCTTTGTTTCATCTAACTAGAGACATTTAAAAGCTGATAAGCCTAAGCTAATTGTCTAGGCTTTCTTTTTAATCCATCAGGAAAGACAAGCATCTCCAAAACATGATTGTCCTGCTTATCTTAGAAACATAGGTGCAGAAATCTCATTACCATGGGATGAGTTGCCTTTTCAGAAATTCCTCTCTTTCCTTTGACTACAAAAGATCTTAAATAGTATTGTCAAATTAAACAGGCAACTTCTAAAACACTCCAGTGAGATGAGGTTAATCTCCTTACCCTTTACATGTGAGACCAAATAATTTTCTAATATGTTAATTCTGCCTGGAAGTTCTGAACTCTGTGGGTAAACTGTAGGTTTTGACAGAGGAAAGAGGGAACCTTGTCTTTGACCTTGAGTTTTGTCTTGAGGTTTGGGCTTCTGAGGAATTTAAGAGAAAAAGGAAGGCTCTGGTTTCTGGTTTGACATCAAGAAGGGAGCTCTTAGGTGAGCCCCTGTGAAGATTCACTGCCATGTTTTGTTGGAATCAGAGAGGGACCAGAAAGATGCTTAGGTGAATGGAAAAGCTCTCCTGTGAGGAAAGGCTGAGAGGTTGGGATTGCTCAGCCTAGAGGAGAGAAGGCTCCAGGGTGACTTACTGCAGCCTCTCAGTGTTTGAAGGGGGCCCACAAGGGAGCTGGAGGGGGATCTTCTACAAGGGCACATGATGATAGAACAGGGGGAAATGTTTTTAAACTGACAGAAGGTAGGTTTAGATTGGGTATTAGGAAAAAATTCTTTACTATGAGGTTGAGGAGACACTGGAACATGTTCCCCAGAGAAGCTGTAGATGCTCCATCGCCGGAAGTGTTCAAGGCCAGGTTGGATGGAACTTGGAGCAACCTGGTCTGGTAGAATGTTGGCACAGGGCAGGGGGTTGACACAAGGTGAACTTTCAGGTTCCTTCCAAATCAAAATGTTCTGATTCTGTGTTTTGTACGGCTGTAGTTCTGACACATATGGAAAATTCAGCACAGTTAATAAATCCTTATGCTTCACATAGTTCTTGGAGGCATAAAAACTGCATGGCAATTACAGTCAGTAAATCTTCTTATAAATTGTATCACATGCATGCATTTCAACTATATTGTGATTCAACGTTGTATTTTTACTGGCATTTTTTACACAATTTTAGTTGGGCATCAGAGTCTAAATAAATTAGGCTATAGAACCTTTCCATTTGTTACTATAAGGTCTGAGTCTTGTTAATGGATTCCAGGAGTGAGTAGTGGTTCTTTCTTTAATTGGGATTTTTTTTTCCTCTTTAAAAAAAAAAACCAAACCCAACTATGTCAGAAATGTGTGATAAGTGTTTCTATTCCTGAAGCAATTACAATTTGCAAATGAGAATTCATGAAAGCTTTGTTCTTTAGTTATTTCTCAGGCAAAGGGAGAAAATCAACCTTTGAATTAAGTGACATGACATGAAGGTATTTCAAGGGCCCAGTGTTTTATTACTGACTTCTGAGCATGCAGGTTGAAGTAAAATTATCCAGACAAAACTCTTTAATATAAAATGGATAAAGGAATCTAAATCTCTGGAAGCCATAGGATCTGACTGCTTAGCACTTTGGGTAGTGCTGGCATCTTCTAACTTTATACATCCATATAGTAGGAATTTCTTTTTCTTTGCTAAGCCTATCTGAAGGTAGACACCTAATCCAAATCAGATGAGCTATGATTTAGGATTGGTTATTTCTCACCACTCTTTTTAAAGGGGCTTCAAGTACTTCAGATAACCTATGTGCTCAGATGAAACCCATCCTACAAGTTGCACAGATGTAACATGGATATCAGGAGAGATAAATGCCACCTTCATTGTTCATTTCTAGCTTAGAGTAGCATAAACTTTATTAGCACATTTTGAATACATTATCATCAACATTGTGATTCCATTTTCAAGGTTGAAAAGCTCAGAGTTAGCTCAGAGAAGCAGAGGGGTTTGTGCAATGGGGGTAGGCACAGGATTCTGGAGCTCTGCCCAGCTGTGGCATTAAATGGGCAGCACCCAACAGAGGAAATATTAAAACATCTGAAAAATCTGCCCCAAAGCAATTCTGAAAATGCCATCTGATTCATCTACAGACACAATTCATTCTAAAGACCTTTTACTCTAGTCTAGCCAGGACTTTGAAATGGAAGCCATACATTTGTATGTCTCTGTATATGTAGTGATTTCTTCTTCTTAATAACCTTTATGGTCCCCAATGTAAAGTACCAGCAGCACTTAATTATTAATTAGGAATTAATTTTTCCATACCTAAACTGAGGAATAGAAAATATTCTGTTTGTTTGTTTGTTTGTTTTGTTTTTGTTTTTGTTTTGGATCACAAATAGCTGAATAAAACAAATAAAATATTTTAATTTGTGAGTTCTTAAATAGAGATGTTGTTAGTAGATGCTGAAGTAATTTGCTTCTGTTTTTGAAGCAAATTACTTTCCTATCAAAGGAAATTCTCTCTGCTGGAACAGAACTCTAGCCCCTGGGCAAGGAGCTGGAGTTAGCTCCAGCAGGTCCTCCCTGAGAAAATCCAGCTTGTGTTAAAACTCCAAGTTGCCTGAAAATGAGAAGTGCTCAGATCTTCATCTCATGCCTATCATAGCAGAGCAGCAAAACCAAAAGTGAACTCACTGAAGGCTGGTGGGAGACTGGGGAGTGCCATGTGCCTCCCTGCCTGCTTGTATCACTGCCTGGACCCTTCTGAGGATGGATTCTCTGGGAACTGGAAAACTTTATCTGATGTGCACAAAAAGCTGTTTGGGATCACGCTGACAGTGTTGGTACCCCATGGGACATGAGTACTTCGTAAGGAAAATTTATGAGTAAGAAGAGATTTGGAGCATGACTAAAAGGGAGGGGTCAGCTGGGTGAAATAAAAGGATTTGAGACAGATAGAGTTGGACATCCTCAGGGATAGGTATTGGATTGATTTTGCATATCCTCAGTAATTATTCTGACAAAATGTAGGAATGCTATATTAATTTTGGCTAAGAGCCTGATTTTTGGAGCTATGGTCAGAACAGAAAATCATAGTTCACAGGCAAACAGCTTTGTATTTCTGAAAAATAAAGGGGAAATATGTACATGCAAAAATAGGGTTTTTTTAAATTCTATTTAGCCTAGCTGATCAGAAACTACAGCTGGTCTCCTGATGTGAAGTAAAATCCTAACAAAGAATTCAAGTGTGTTTCGCTGCAGTGATCACGCTGGATACTGCTCCTTCTCCCATTCATCTATTCTGTCCTTATACTGTTAGTGCCTAAAGAGAGGAATGTGTACCGTTAGTCATTGGTAGAGTAAAAAATGTGTGCTGTGAGCTTCTGGCTGGACTTAGGAATTGCAGGTCATGAATTTCACATGAACTTTTACATGATCACAGTTTTAATGAAGACTAATCCTATTTAATTGTGCAAAAACCTTATACAAGATCTAGAGCAACTATCCTTAAAGCATTTGAGAAATAAGTAATATTTGCTGTTAAAAATAAGTGCCTTACTTCCAATCTGAAAATATAGGCATGTAACCATCAGCCATCACTTCTCTTTATGCATAGGACAAAATCATCCCTCAATACTCTGCTAAGTGGATTGAGCAGCAGTGAATACATTCCTATCCTCTCATTCCTCTCAGAGTTTTAATCAGTTTGATGCTGGTAATTGCTGTACTTTCAAGTTAACAGCTATGTTTCTTTTCTGATTAAGGGGGAAAAGGTTATCATCATCATCCTCTCAGGATGAGAAAAAACACTCTTTGGAGGTGTGCACTGCTCTGTGCTGATCACAAAGGGAACTCAGGGGTCAGGTTTGGATGTCTGATTCCCAAAGGACCAAAGAATGGCAAATTACTCTAATCTTATTGACATAAACGGTCTTTAACATGTGATTTTAATAACTCTATATCAACCACCTATCAGCTTATTTCATCCTACTTTCCTGACCTTGCAGTCAACACCAAATTTATTAGCTATGAGACTGCATTTAGTTCCTAAACATTTTAGAAATACCACAAATAATACAGATCAAATAGCTAATCTCTGTGCAGTCCAACAGAAATAAACCTGTTCAGCATTAACTTGCCATTTATACACTTATTCAGAGGACTCTGTACAAGTCAGTTCAATAATATCTGTTTTCCTTACTAGTTGGTATTATCTCACTCCTTTAAATCCTTGCTATTCAAGTTCTGAGATCAGTATCAGACTGACAGTAAGATAAATTTATTATCTCATTTATTCTTTAAAAAAACAATGGTCTAACATGAACACCCCTACAAGATTCTGAACTCCCTTCTATTCAGTGGTTATTGAAAATGGAGCGTGAACGTTACCAAGAGTTTCTTGATGTAACAAACTCCCAAGTGCAAGAACCAGGATTTCCTGGCTGGAAGACTTTTATAACTACTCTTTAATATGGAGTTAAAGAGGAGAGTTGTCTCTAGGAACCTCACCTTTGAGACATCCTACCAGAAGATGAATGCAATAATCAAGTTCTGACCTTACTAATGTTGTATCCAGATGGGCACAGAAAACATATAAACTTATTAGGGATTTACATATAGACGTTTGATAGTTTGAAAAGTTAATAACGTGCTTTTACATGGAAACACATTTTCTCAAAAATAATAATACCAGCAGTCTGTGATAATGTTTATGCCAGTGGCAGCTACAAGGAATTCCTCCAGGACAAGTCAGGGTGTGTGAAACTCCTGCTGCTTGTTGCCTAGACTTCCCACTGTTTTGAACTCCAAAGCTGAGAGATACTGAGCCCTGTTAATTAGCATCTATAATGACAGTTCTATTTCCATCATTTTGTGACAGTAGAAAGTGTGACTCTTATTCAATTTATTCTCTCTGCTTGATTAGTCATGCCACTAACACCACCCTTAAACCCTTACCAGCTCTTCTCCATTTCACTGCCCTGATACTTATTTCCATCTTGTGATGAAAAGCAGAACATTCTTTTCCAGAATTTTTATCTCACATAAAACAAATACTGTTGCTTCAAACATCATTCCTGCTGGATTTTCCTTTGCCTCCTTAATTAATCTTTGCTACACTTTTGCACTTATTATTCAATAAAATTGTTAAGAAAGAATAATTATATACAACCTGTAATAATCTCCTGAACCTAAAGTAGCAAACTGTATGTTATACTTGGAACATTCATCTCCTGCTCCATACTAGGGGTTGATGACATATTGACTAAAATCTGTGCACTCAGGATATTTTCTACAAGAGGAGGAAATTGAGAAAAGTTTTTTTATATCTTTAGTTTAAAAGACAAAAAAAAAAAAAAAAAAGTGACGCAGAAATCAAGTGAAAGAGGAAGAACATGAGAGGAGGGATGGAGGGAGGAAAAGATGGAGAGTATGTCAGTGTGAATCAAAGCTGGCTGCTGAGGTTGTCAGTAGTTAGTAACCTCTTCTTAATAGATATAACAATTCTTGCTCTTGCCCAGTCTAACTATCAGATATCAATGCCTCTCTGCCTCCCAGTTATGATACCGCTTGCTGAGTAATCAAGGAATCAAAGAGACAATACAGGAAATTTAGATCCTCCACACAACATTGCTCTGTGATACACATAAAGAAGCCCTTATTGCTTCGCCTATGAGTGTCTTGAAAAATCTCAATTCCCTGGGCTGTGAATTCTGCAGTTTTCCAGATAAGAGTTAATACTTGCTAAAGAGAGGGTGGAGATTCTTAAACCAACATCAACAGAAAAGACTCGAGAAGAGACAAAACTGGCGGGAGGGAATGAAACCAGGAACATAAATCTGAGCCTTGAAGCCATTTGGGACCTAAATACAGACAAGACACCAAGGCTAAGCTTATGCAGCTCTTTGCTGCCTTGGGTCCCATCTGGGAGCTCTGGATGCCAGTTTGTGCCATGGTCCTGTGACAGGGAGTTCTTTCTGTCTCTCACCCACTAGGACAGAACTGGCAAACCGAGGATTTTTCCTCTGCAAGAGGCAGTGTGGCTTTCAGCTATTCTCAGCACCCCCCCCCCCCCAAGAAAAGCAGAAGCAGCTGCTCCTCCCCTCCCAGCAGCATGAGGCTCCTGGCTCTCTGTGACCCCATACACCTCTGCAGGGGCAACGGGCAGGGTGAATGCAGCTGTTCCCTCCAAACACAGGGAAAAGGAGAAGGGAGGGGTGTTAGGTCAATGTTCAATTCTTTAAAAAATGGGAGTGTGGCACCATCCTGACATTAGGGCATGAGGGAGAGAAGTGTTACAGAGTACAGCAGCCACTTGCTTTGGTCAAGACAGCAGAGTTCCAGTGACAGCAAGAACAATAGAATTTCTGAAGCTGTCACAAATAGCCTATCCTCTCATTGACCTGATCTTCCTAATTTAAACAGCAATATCATGTTTAGGGGCCTTTTGTTTGTTTTTGTGTTTTTTTTTTTTTTTAATTTCTCCTTTTCCTAGCCCCACTGGGCTCACTTGAGCAGACAGGCAGGGAAGAGAGCAATGCTCGTTAACTTGTCATTTTTTCAGCAGCTCTTCAAAACCCTGAGTCAATATTCACTGGAGGATTAGCACCAGAAGAAAGGGCTTGAAAGCCTGTCTCACATTCTGCCTGCATTCTAACAGAGGGAAAGTTCCAAATGAGATTATGTGAATCTGGAAAAGAACCACTCTCCATCCCAAAATGTCTGACTGCTCAGAAGCCTGGTGGACCAGCCAGAAGCCTCCTGCAGACTCCATCCAATAACGTTTTGTGTCAGTTTTTCTGATGTACTCTAAATATCAAATTCCAGTGGCATTCAAAGCCTTGTGTGAGCAAGTCAAGCAATGAATATATAAATCTCAGATGGTTTCATCCTTTGAGCAACACTGGAAGTTGGATGAATCCTGGCTTAAGCCTTTTATCTCATGCCAAGTTCTTCCCTGTCTGTGAAGCCCATGGTATTTTCTGCCATTCGCACTCAAGTCCTGAAATGAGATTTAAAGTCTGTTCTCTGCTCCTATCCCTTAGCACCATTTTATTTGCAGTTTTAATTCAGATACACATCAATCCTATTAGACACTCTGAATTATGTGTTAATTAAATGTGGTACTCATAAATGGTTGTGCTGAAGTTAGTGGCAAATCTCTTACTGCCTGTAGCAGGAAAGGCTCCAAAGAATTTACAGAGTGCTGTTTTGATTACTTCTGAGAACTAAAAGTGACAAAGGCCAAAACCCACTTTATTCTAGTACACAAGCATAGATATTGAAATATCTCAGCATTTACCAATAACGCACCAGAGGGCTCAGGTCTGATGACTGAGCCATTGGATGCAGGTGGATGAACCAAGAAGATTATGTTGTTTGTGTCACAGCAATCTCTGAATTTGCAGCAAGACGATCTGGTTCAGGATTCAGTTGCCCAAACTTTAATATCTTATTTCATTTTAGATATCTTAAAATAGCTCATGTGGCTTCCAGTTGCCGCTGCAGAGGGCAGATGTCCCAAACACATTGGTGTGTTTCAAATACATAAAAAATGTTTTGAACATTAAATAGTGCTCCTTTGTGCCATGGAAACACATCTTCACTGACTTACATGAAAAGAGAAGTCAGAGGAAACCAACAGGCCTTTATCTCAGCCATTTATGGGAGGGAGGGAGGGAGGGAGGGAGGGAGGGAGATGACAAAACAAAATTAAGAAGCGTAAAAAGAAACCCAGAGGTGATGAAGGAATAAAATTTTTCAAGTGTAGACATGTTTAATTGTGTAAGTTTAGATTTTATAGTGAACTCTAGATAAGAAAACTGCTCTGTTTCTGAGGGCTTAAAAAAAATGATAAAACAGTAATTTCAATTTTTTCTACTGGGAAGAAAAAAGAAAGTAACTTCAATAAGGAGTTTTATAAAAAATTGTGAAGAATGTAATTTAAGTCTGGGAGACTTAAATTACAAAAAAATTAAATTACAAAGCTCAGACATGACAGCTGGATAAGCTCTGGAAGACTGATGGAGCCCCAAGAGCTGCATAACTCAGAAGCAGAGTTTGGATTAAGTCCATGGTAGTCCTGCAGACATCCAAACACAGCCATACACCTGTATGGCTGGAAGCTCAGACCAGGTGATCCTGATATTTTTCAAACTTCATAACAGGGAGAACTTCTCAAGACTCCAGGCTGAGGCTGCTGATGCAGCTGCCTGCACTGCAGTCCTGGAACAGTAGAGCTGAAATTTTTGTTTTTCATACTCTGAAGACAGACTGTACTTGTGAGGGATAGCATCTACTGCTGAGTTTGGATTTATTTGCAGCCTGATGGGTGAATTGTCCTGTTTCATTTGAAACTTCCTAGATTCAAGTTATTTCTAATGAAATCTACTCGTTTATAATCTATTAATATTTTACCTGCTAACTTGTACCTTATATTTTGCTAGGATGTGGTGCTGCAGTGCATTTTGGAGAAAGATAGCTCTACCTGCTGAAGTCCCTTCCATTTTATTTTAGCTCTTATGCATTTGTAATAGGAAGAAAACTCAACACACAACTGATCATTTTGAAAGCGACTGTGAAAGACTTATCCCATGTTTTACTCCCTGAACACCTTGGCTCTGATCAACCTGATCAGAGCTGTGAGTTCTGGAAGCCCTGGGTTGTCCAGCATCCACTTTATATTTCCTCAATACTCTTCTCTAGTCTGTCATTCTCCTTCTTTGGGGAAGATTGGTGGTATTCATCATCCTCTCACTTTTTGTTACTGCATGGGATTGAGTTGTCTCCTCTAATTCCCTTTGTCTTTCACTAGAGCTATAGAGAGTGGAGAAGCTAGGGGACACAGTCTGAAGTCTTTCACTTTGATCAATGAAAGCAGAGGTCAAACCCAAATTGTCTGAAAGGAAAGTGATACTTGGTATCTCTCAAAACCTCACACTCAAGAGGGCAGAACTAATTTGCCACTCCTCACTGGAAATTGTCACAGTGGAGACCAGGACCTCAGAGGTAAACCAACTCAACAAAACCAACTCAACTGGCTGGATGAGGAGACTTAATTTTTTCTGATTCTGTGTAGATGTCTGAGTGAAAGCTAAGTGATTTGTTTTGAAGTCCTTTTCTAAGAGTCTTACAGTGGTTTAGAAGTCCAAATCTTCCCCTATGGCCTTCTGGGGACTTGTCTTTGCTCTTTTGCTTCTGTCTGTATTAGCAATATCTGATAGAATGAAGAGCTAGAAGCACTTAATTTGATTTTCAGAATTTGTTCTTTGCTTGATTCCAGTATTATTCTACTGGGTGGAAGCAATCTGCAGCCCTGAAGAATTTGCTTTTCTGGCTTGGTCTAGACATATCCCACAGTTTTTATAATCCAGTTTCATATTAAGTCTTTCTGCAGACTCAAATGTCCCAAGTGTGGAAATAACGAGATTTATCAGTCAGTTCCTTCTGAGCCTACAGGAAAAGCAGCTCATATTGCTACTTGGTATTCAATATCCATATGTATTTCTGGAGAAGAAAATGCAGCCTTTACTCTTCCTTTAAGACTAACTGGATGGCACTTTTCCTGGGAATCCCCTCAATGGCTCTGAATGTGCTGATTCCCTGGACATAGTATCACTCCACAGAGTTGTGATTTTTCTCCCTGAATAATGTAAAAGTGCATAAAACCAAAGATATGCAATAGTTAAAAACTGTATGTGTTTGCATGAGTTTGTCATGGTATTACAACTGGAAGTTTTTCACACATTTCATGTTATTACAACCTAATATAACTTGCAAGGGAGCAAATTTGTTTTAATTCCAGCCCTGACAGGCAGCAGACTAGTGCCTAGATCTTAAAAAAATTAGCCATTGTTTCCTGTGGATTTCTTTTCTTCAAGTTAGTATGATAACACAAGAAAATAAATAAGTTCATTTTCCAATCAGTCATTCATTACTAAAATGATGATGGTTCATTAAGTAATAATCAGCTCATAGGGAGAAGTTTGTTCTTAACTTCCTGTGTCTGCAGTGGGTTTATGCCCTGAAGAAAGGACCTTACAGCTTTATGCCTTCCATTCTTTATAAAATAGCTGTTGCTTTTTCTGGGGAGGACTAATCTTTATCAGGATCCTGTTAATGGCCATGTAAAATTTTGTGCCAGTTAGCTTGAGGGGTTATTATTTGCAATTAAAAAAGGATATTCTTTCAAATGTTTTCTAAATTTTTTTTTGGTAAATGAGAGCAATCTCACTACAAAAACTTCAGGCCTTATGCTGTGTTACTCAGAGATAAAGATTTCAACCCATACATATCTCCCAGCCAGACATGTCAAGGTTTAATGTTGATTTTCATGTTCCTTGAGCTGACTTTTTAATGTCTTGCACTTTTTTTTGCTGTCCTATTTCTGGAATTTTATTTGATGCTAATCTTTTCCACCTCATTACTTGCACAATCCTCAGAAACATTTGGGGGTAAAGAATAGGTTTATTTTCCAATTAAACTGTTAATTGGTTTCCAGATTATTTTATATGTCTTTCACAGGCTTGCATCAACTACTTTGGTTGCAAACTGCCCAGCTGAGTCTGGGGGAGGAATTGAATATTGCTGAAACCATCATGCACTCTGAAGCTACCAGTTTTAAGATGGGACTGATGAACTCTCTACATTTTGTGGTGAAACCAAGCCATCAGGCTATAGTGCACGCAGCCCTTGGCACAGTTGGCTCAGGAAGCCAGTTTCCCTCTAATGGGTCCAGTAACACATACAAGACTATACATTGAGGGAGAAAGTCTCTATCACCTCATAAACTTTCAGTATTTTGATCAAGACAGAGATGTGGAATAAAGGTCTAGTTACTATGGGAGTTTTCAAACTGAATTGAGTATAATAATAAACTCTACAAATCCATATATAGTAATTAACTGAATTACTACAGGAATCCTTTCATGAAAGCAAAAACCTTTATCAAAGTTAAGAGCACAAGAGTCAAACAAAAGGAATAAATCCCTTCACAGAAAGACATTGGCTGTTGAAGGTCATAGAATTTTAATCTGATCTGAGTTCAAGATGACAAACTAAAATATTCATATGTAATTCCAGAATCACTAGCACATGCTTCTTTACCTATGGAAATTAGAGCTGCAAAAAATCAGGAATTAGCAGGATGGCTGAGAAGATTTTGAAAATTTTTTCTTCTCAGAAAATAATGATTCAACAAAACAATAAACTGTCTTACAGTGAGTTTTTGTAAGTCTTGTTTCCAATCACAAGGAGCAAACAAACATATCTTAGGGACTTTTTTTTTTCAAATTTGCCAACAGTTTGTTTTGACATTTTCAAAATTAAAAATGCTGGTTTCGTAAGTCAATACATTTTTTGGTTTGCTAGCCAAAATAGAGTTATATCTGCCATCACTTACAAGTGTAGAAGGTTACAGCTTTTTGGATTGAGTATTGCATAGAAGGCATATGCAATGCCACAGTTTCTGCTCTCAAGGTGTGTGCAGATGGATTTACATTCCAGAATTCATCAGTCTTTAAAAATATAAGAATATTTTTCCATTTTTGCACTAACAGATCTTTCTTAGAAGCCCCTAGCAGTTTGCAGGAAGGAAGGTTAGTCCCCAGTTAAGAGCAGTAGTCATTCTATTAAATAAAAATGGAGTAGGAGTGCTTTGCTACACCAAAGCCTAAACATGACTGTTCAAGATGAGTATGTCAACACCAGCAGCTGGCTCACTCTCCAGTCTCCTGCTTGCCCACAACTTTATCAGCCAGGATTTTTCTCTGCTGCAGATCAGCAAGGTTTTTCCTCAACAAAGCTGGCTCATACATGTATTTGGCTGGGCACACAAAACACACTGAGTGAAGAATGGTCTGGAGGTGATCAAATCCAGGACTGCCCTACATACTATTCAGAGAGGGCAAAGCCAACTTGTTAACCATAAAGGGTGCAAACAGTCTGCAAAAAGAGGTCCAGAAAATAAATACTCTTTCTCCTGGAGCAGAGGATGAAGTCATGAAGTTAACACCATGATCCTGAAGAGAGCTATAGACTGGAAGATTCTCATTTACTTGGTTGTGTTGGGTGTCTCATGTCCACTTATTAAGAATTCACTTCAGAATTAAGGTTGTGTTGAAAAGTTGTTGCTAAACATCAGTTTCACACAGCACGATGTATTAAGCTGTCTCCTATGATATCCTTCATTCCCTGGATAAGGAATAACTCCATTAAAACTCATATTTTTTAAAATGAAATTGCAGTTAAATAGTTCATTTGAATTCAAGATTTATCAGGTTCAAGAAGAATGCTAATCACAGTTCAAATGAAAGAATCTGGCACAGTGTATTTATTCAGTCAGCAAAAATAAGACAAATTATTAAATGTTCATGTGTAATATAGATCAACTGTTCTGAAAGTGCAAATAGCATAACTTCATTTTAATTTTAAATACAGCAGGTACACAGGGGTTAATGTAGATAATTATATTTGGGTGTTATGCACATAAATCATATTAGCATATAACAGGATTTGTGGCTGCAACACCCACGCATCAGCTCTTATATTTATTGCAAACACTCTAACTAGGTTTCCATTCCCAAACTATTCTCCAAGTCTGATTTACTACTCCAGGAACTGTCGTGGGGCCAGACTGACCTACTGAGTTATAATACAGTACAGTGCTTTCTCTGTTCTATCAATGTTCTTATTTCTCATCTAGAGAAGGATTATAGAGACAAAACTCCAGTTTCTCCTAATTGCACCAGCATGATGCACACTGGGATAATTTTTGAGACCACAGCTGCAACTAGAGTTGTAATAAAGGTAAATGATGTACCCTTTAAATATGTGCAATTACAACTTTTTCCCTTGGAACATCTTATCACTAATGGATATACAAGTTACTATGTGAAATGAGTAACAAAAGGAATTGCTGTAACAAGCAAAGTCTGTGTATATTTCAAAAAATGCCATTCGTGTGTTGAACTATGAGTTCAAACAGCAATGCAATCCATCCTCTTAGGAATGAATGTGGATAGCAAGAACAGTACTATTGAAGTTTCCCAAAAAATACCTCATGGACCTAGAAATTATTTATATGGAGCCCCTTTTTAAAGCAGCCTAATACATTTCCATACAAAAAAGAGTCTAGCCCACACTGAGTGAATGACAGTCTGCTGTGCTGCCAAAGGGGACAGATTGTGCACAGGGCATAGTGTCATCTTGAGTATGCTCAGATTTCTGCCTGCATCCTCATATTTCACTCTCCCTCCTGCTTTCTTCCTCAGAATATGGCTTAGAAGTCAGCTACTCACTCTTCTCTTTGCATTTTCTGTTTTCCTTAATTTGAATTTCTTGTGCTTGAGAAAGGAAAAGTAAATATAGAGCTGCAATTGGCTGAGCAACTTTGCCTTTACTTCCTGCTAGTTAGAAACGTGATGCTGACTTTCTAGGTTGTCTCTAGCTAAAAGAGGAAATAAATAAGCTCTAATTAAATGAGTTACCTTTGTGCTGTCTAACCTTCACACCACATTCACATGAAAGGACTCATAGGAAAGATTTGCTGTATACAAAAAGCCAACAAGAAACATTGCACCTATAAAGTCATCTTTATTTTTACTAGTGTGAACATTTTGAGGAAAAAAATACAGTGGGAAGGAGTAAGTTTACAAACCAAAGAACTCCTTCCCTTGCAGCTGAAAGAACAAGAGCTGTCTTGTCTGTGATTACTTTTTAACACCCCCAAAAAAATGAGAAGAGAGAACTTAAGCACTTTTTTTTTTGTCTCAGAACTCTTTTTTACTCCTGAAACAGTCACAGAGAAGCTGGGCACCTCAAATCTATGGATGCAACTCAACTGGGAAAGCAATAATATAGCCACAAGCTGTTTTGGTCACTGTGATTGCATCACTGTATAAAAGGTTACATTGCCATAATTTATGTGACTAGAGCTTGCGTAGCTGAAACAATAACATTTAAAATTAACTGATCTGGAGAAGTGTGAGTCTAATTTTGGTAAGTTCAGCACAGCTTACAAGACACACCTGGTAAACTGGTTTCAATTTTCAAGTTTCAAAACGCACTGGCCACCATTGGACTCCAGGATGATCTCAGTAAAAAAAGCCACCTCAGATACTCAGCCACCTCAGTCACCAGTGAGGAGCAGTTATGCAGAGAGGTGCACCATAAAATACCTGCATCTTTAGGTATCTATAATTTACTTCTATAATTACCTCTCAGCACTGTCCAATGAATGGACTGTACAGAGTAGAGACACCCACTAACCATGCTAACTCCCCAGTAAGTGTGATACTATTTGTAAACTATTTATACAAAGGATGCCTTTAGGGTATTTATTGTATATTTAGGGTCTAACTAGTTCTCTTTTAACTTTGTATAAGGTTTTCTAATGTCTTAATAATAACAGACTACAAACTTTGTCATAATAACATCTAATAATTCCAGTACTAGACCAAGCTCGCTGAGCATGTGTTCAGAGCCTGTCTTTTGCACCCTCATCACCAATTCAGAGAACTTTGGGAAATTCAGTTCAGTGGTGGATGATTTGTCTGGAAAGAACAATTTTACTGAGAGCTAAAAAGGTTAGAGATTGAAATCATTTATCATGGCATGCACCCATCCTGAGAGGTGAGCACATATTATTAAAATTTATTAAAACTCTTTCTTCTTCCTTGCTTTTACACCCAGCTCTTCACCAAACCAAACTAAATGGGAACTCGAGATCTCATTTCTACTACTTATCTATTTTACTCTTTGTGGTTTAGTTTTTAAATGAAACTTTTGGACTACTTGTTTTTCTTGAAAGCCAGGCTGTCTTGGAGAGCAGTGTTTCTGTGATTTCTAATATAACAACTTCCATTGCTTTAGGAAAGTAGAGGTTTTTGTTTGTTTGTTTTTTTAATTTCTTGTGACCTTGTATGAAATATACTTCTTCAGTTGACATTTCAAAGTGTTACCTGAATGGAATAATATTTCTATGCAGTCTTTACATTGGGACTGTATTATTAAAAAAGGGACTTTGGACCCTTTCCCTCTCTCACACATACAGGTATCAACATATTATACGTTGTAGAAATCTCAAAACTGAATTTTGTGACATCTTTTATATCACTTACCATGATAATTCATGACAACTAAGATATGCTGTGTTTCTATTTATATCACCATTCAAACATTAAATAATGAGCTACCAGAGTAACCAACTTGTCATCCAGTGGATACTGCAATGATACCTGAACCATTCTTTTATCTAAACCTTGTAGCTGGACACCCACCTGAGATGAAAGTTGTTTTACACTGTAACCAATGGAAATTCACTTCAGGCTGTTTTACACAGCCTGAATTTTTCCTCTGCTTTTGGATAAATGAGTAAACAATATTGGCTCATAGAAGACTGTACAGAATTCCACTTTGCATTCACATTCTAAAGAGCTGTGCTTGCTCTATTTGTTAAGTATGTTGTAAATAGTCGTGCTGTTTATCATGCTTTTTTAAGGATTCCTTTGCAGATAGCTTAATTAAAGTAGCTGAAAACCATCTAATAACAGAGCCTACCTTGAGACCAAGGAGCTGTTCCTGTTCTTGGCTTTGCAAAGTCAAGAGTTTATCATGCAGCCTCTGCAAGGAACAAATCCTTTATAAGCCTTGAATAGGATTGGTACAGCTTCTGTCAGCAACCTCCTCTGTTACGCCAAATACGTTTGGATAGTATCTATTTTTTTTTTTTCCAGATGGTTTTAGGGCACATTTCATATTCAGCAACTACTGCCTGCCTTCTTTTTTCATCATACAGCTACAAATAATATGCAAACAGTCCTGGTTTAACCCCAGCTGGCAACTCAGCCCCACATAGCTGCTCACTCCAGCCCAGCCCCTGTGGGACCAGGGAGATAATCGCAAAGGTAAGAGTGGGAAAACTCGTGGGTGGAGATAAAGACAGTTTAATAGGTAGAGAAAGGCAAAGCAAAACAAGGAATTCATTCACCACTTCCCATGGGTAGGCAGGTGTTCAGGCATCATCAGGAAACCAGGACTCCATCATGCATAACAGTGACTTGGGAAGAGAAACATCATCACACTGAATGGTGTCCTCTTCCTGTTTCTTTCCCCAGCTTTGTATTCTGAGTATGACATGATACAGTTTGAATATCCCTTAGTTCAGCTGGGGTCAGCTGTCCTGTCTGTGTCCCTTCCCAAATCCTTTTGCTGTCCCAGCCTCCTTGCTGGCAGGTTGGTGTTGAAGAGCAGAAAAGGACTTGACCATGTAAACCCTGCTCAGTAGTAGCAAAAACATCCTTCAATTGTCAATAGCATTTTCAGCACAAATCCAAACCATAGCCCCATACCAGCTAGTGTGAAGAAAATTAACTCTATTACAGCCAAAAACAGCAAACATAAACACTATATGAAACAACTTACAGAGGAGTCATCAATTGCTCCAGTAGATTTGGTCTTAGATGGGTAACACTAAATAAATCTGTATTAGAATATCTGTATCATCAAATTATGAACAAGGAACTTGCAGGTTAACTTCCCCAGCCTCAGTTTAAGGACAGAAATCCTATAAAATCTACTTCAGAAAGCAATTTGTAAGTCATAAGATATCCAAACATGGCAAGAATGCCATGCAAACATTGCAGATATTGGCAGGCAAATGTGTGTGTCAAATCCCAAAGCACAACTTGTAGCTGGTTAGCAAACAGGTAATGCATTCCGTTTGGATGTATATTGTATTTATGAAAAAAAGAATCTTTAGATCTCTCATATTTATGACTGTGCCTGAATAAAGAATTTCAGTATTGTTTAAAACACAGAAGGTGCAGCTGCAGCACTGCCTAAAGGAGTTTCTCTTTCCTTCCACCATAGCATTTGCTCTTGGTCCTGGGGCATGCCTGGCACCTCTTCAGCTGTGTCAGGGAATTCATTTGGCTGCAAAGCATTGCATCCACCTGTAATCATTTTTGTACAGATGCCAGCATACTTTTTCTAGCTTACAGGCAATGTAGATCAGTTCCCTGTGGATCCAATGCAATAAACAAACTTAAAAGGAAAAAGCAATAGGGTACTACTGCTTAGAATCAGTGCCTCAATATCTTGAGTTTCAAGGTACATCATCTCTCTAGAGCATGTTGTCTATCTGCACTTCTCAACTAAAGTTCACAGGAACAAGGGAACAGAAATCAGAAAAACATGAGCTGAGCCACAGAGCTTTTCAGTTAAGAGATCATCCAGAAAAGCCCAAGAGTTATTGATCTCTGACACCAACACAACTGCTGAGATTAATCCTCTGACTGGAGCATGCCTGGGGCTCTGAGTACCATTATGGGGGGAATCCTACCTGCTGTCTCTTCCTTACTTGTGTGGGGTGAACTTCAGTAGTTCATTACTCTTTAGTCTGTCTCTAGGTGATTCATCAACCAGGACAGTCTGTGTCTGCTTTCTTGGCTAGTCCATAAGAGGGTAACACAGCCCATAACAGGGGCTGTGCTAGTATTAACAGTAACAGTAATCAAGTAGGGGAATTTATTCCTACTTAAGCACCAAAGTGGGTAAATTTTATTTAAGGAGATTAGCTGGTTTTTAATAAGTGGTCTTCAATCTTATCTGGCACCCTGCTTTGCATGTCTGTAATAATTACATTTGAAGAGTCTCATTCTAACCCTACCACTTGTGCTGTGTTGTACCCTGCTTGGCAAGGAGTCTTGCTCAACCAAAAGGCATTTGAGAGGTAACACAGCTTATGAATCTGTGCAACATACTGAAGATTATCATCTGTCAAAGGGGTAGAGAGTTCAGGCAACCTCCCATGAATGAGAAAAAGCGCAGACTTGAAAATAAGCTAGAAAAATTACAAGCAACATTACACAGCAAATCTCAGTCAGTAGACTGAAGAGAAGCTCAAAAAAGAGTTAAAACATCCAGGTCTGTATGAGACTCTAAAGGCTGTAAGAATATTTTTATCTGGATATCAAGTAGCAGTGTGAAGACTTATTTCCTGAACGTCTATGCTCTTACTCAGACTCACTACTGCAGGAGCTAGTGGCTGTAAGAATTGGGATCAGCCAAAAAGCTGGAACTCTGCCTAGTGAGATGAACCAGAGAGGATCCAAAAGCCAACATTAGCTAGAAGAGCCAAAGATCCCACTGGTCCCAAGACAGGGTCTGTGGACAGGAAATGCCTTAGTTCCAGTCTCTTTTCTTTGAAATGACATCTGCCTGATGTGTTCATAGAAGTCAGATTCCTGGGAAGCTGAGAGCACCAGCACCAGGTCCACTGTACAAACACATTTTTCATATACAGTGGATCTAATGTTGAGGTCAACAGTCTAGACAGTCTTCTATAAGGAGCTCCTAAAAAAAATTTCAAGATTTTTAAATTAAAAAAAAAAATCCAGCCCCTGTTAGAGTAAAAGCTAGGACAACTAACTCACCAAACTTAAAAATATGTGGAACAGATAAAAGAGAAAAAACTGAAAGAATATTTGTACAGCCCTCCCCTGACCGTAGCTGACTTCTTGCTTTCACTCCTAGTGATGACTGGTTTGGGCTTGGATTTGGTGCAAGACAAGACACATAATTTAAGTGTCTACCTGCAGCTGTCATTATATGACTAGACTATCAAAGCTCCATTATAGCTGATGGAAGTCTAGTTAATGTAATCTAACTGGGGCCTAGGGAACATTTCAGATCATAAAGAAAGGCACGTAAGACAGGCTTCAGTTATGCAATGAGAAACATCCATTTATGTTTTATGTGGAAATGTGGAGGAATTTTGGTGAGAGCCAGCAGACATTACAGACCTTTAGAAGGACCATGTTCTTCTAAACCATCAGCTGGAGGTCAGGGAGGCTCCCAGAGGATCTCAAATCTCACTGCTTTCAGTCTTTGCACCTCCTCTGTCATAAACAGGCTTGGTATTGCCCCCAAAACACATCTGATCTTCCATGTCCAGGAGGTTATACTTGGTCAAGTTACAACTTGTAGAGATCTGTAATCTCTAGCTGAAAACACCAAAAATAACCCTGAAGGGAACAAACACATTCCAGCACAACTTTGAACCTCTCTAATTACTTCCTACACATGAACATGGTTCTTCTCAGTGACACCTGAACACGGTTAGTGCCAGTGACCTACAATTTTAGTAAAGGGTGCAAAAATTCTTCTAGAGAAGGGAAGGAACACAAACTTACTTTACCTCCAATCACAAATATGTTACCTTTTGATCCTGTAACATCTTTTTGTCTTTGACTGGTGTTAAGAGTTTCATGAATTTGTCTAGGTAAAATCAAAGAAATTGAAATGCTAATGAGAAGACACCACTATAAAAACTGCTGTAGCACCAGACTCCTTTCTGGACATGTTAAATTTAGCATTTTCTGACAAGGCAAAATGTAATCTTTCTCCAAGTCTGGATACAATGGGAAATCATAAAACTCAACAGCTGTGCTCAGGATCAAATAATTGGTTTTCAAAGGAAGCTGGCTGGAGCCAGAAGATACCAAATCCTCCAGTAGTTAACAGAAGATTGAACAAAAAGACTCCAAAAATAAGCAAGGATCTGCTTTTAAGAAATACAAACTGAGAAGACTTTCTGTGCTCAGAGGAAGGAAGGCTGCCCGGGATGAAGGATGAGATACAAAACAGAAGGAAGGAAATGTCCTGTACTGTCACAGAGAACCCTATTCCAGCCCAAAGGCGGCATCCAGAGTGATCTTGTTGAATCAATACATGTGGAGGATCTATAAGTTTTTTGCACACCACTGTATCTCTGTCTCTATGCAGTAAATGGCAACTTTGCTTTAGAATACATTCTTAATTCAGTTTCCAGAATATTATTGAAAGGTAAAATAACATACCAGAGTCCTTTCATCCTTGATGAAATACTATAGGGCATGCAAAATCCACTGAGAGCAATGGAAGCAGCATTAAATTTTTGGCCTGCTGGGGAGGGAAAAGTATTCTGCAGAGAGAGAGTGTTAGGTAAATTTTATCCAGGTGGTGATATTTAGCACAGCTTGAAATACACTTTCATGCACCAGTCACAGCTGTATATAGGAAATTAGACATTTTCTGGCTTTTCAGAAGTTCATAGAGAGATCAATTTGAAACCTTAAAAGGTGGGAAAGACCTAGGTGCTAAAGTGGAAGGCAATTTATCAAAATTCATCCTACCACTGTGCCAGTTTTTATCACTCTTTATGCAGTTCTTTGGAAGAATTTCCTTTCTTCTTGTCAATGTGTGTTTTGTTGCCCTTCTTCCATTGTTACACTCCCTCTGCAGAAATCTGCCGGTGGATTCTGGGCCCTAAGGTGCCAACAGATATAGATAACTCTGCCCAGCCCCAGCACATGAACATCTCATGCATTCAGCAGACAGATCCTTTTCATAGTCAATGAGTCGGACAAGCAGCAGCGGTCCCATTTGTGGAGTCAAAAAAATAAAAACCAACAAAACAAAAAACAAGCCAAAGTGGAAGTCATTAAAAAATATATGGTAACTTGAAATTTAGAGGTAAACACCCCATTTAAAAGCCCACATATCTGCATGACAACATGTATAAGAAGCAGCGTGACCTCCATTTTCTCTGAGATTGAGGGCGTGGGGTCATAAATAAAATTATGAGAAGCACTAGAGCCTGCTCCTGATTCATTGCATAGAAGAAAAAAAAAAAGTAATATAAATACAGCAATCTTGAGTTTTCTATCTACCTTTTTAAAAGATTAAAGGACCACCACCAAAAAGTAGCCAGCAGAAGCTTTTTTTTTTTTTTCAGAAGAGAGCACTGTGCTGATTAAATATTAGCTAATTAGCAGGGAATATTTATTTTGTGGCAGCTTGTTGTCTTTTAATAAGCAGAATAACACAGGGTTTTCCTTTAGTGGCTTAAAATTTATCTTTCATGTATTTTTAGCATTTCCATCTTGCTTAATTCCATTTTTAAATGGCATGAAATTCCCTTGAAAGTGCAATCTGTCTTTATGCAGGATCTGTGTCAGCTCTCTGTAGTGTATTGATCTGAAACATGATGGGCTGCAAACCTAACTTATGGCTTTAAACCACAGACTTGTGGCAGGGTTTTTCTGGAAAGCAAAACCCAGCCATTACTCTTAGAAGTATTATTTTCCAAGTATTATACCTGGAGGAATGCAAAGCAACCGCAGGCATTTTCAGACAGAGCTGATAGGTAAACCCACTAATCAAATTCATCTCCTAATCCACCAAGCTGAAACTAAAATTGGGCTTCCAGTTCAAAACATGTAGAAAACATCATTCAATAGCTTGAACTAAAGGAAAGTACATCAATTTTTCCAGTATGCTAGGAAAAAAGGAGACTTAGAGGAGACCTTATCACTCTTTACAGCTATCTGAAAGGAGAGTGTAATGAGATGGGGGTCAGTCTTCTTACCCAGGTAGCAAGCACAAGAGGAACTGAACTCAAGTTGCGTAATGAGAGGTTTATATTGGATATTCAGAAGGTATTTTTTACCAAAAGGGTGGTAAGGCATTAGAACAGGGTTCCCAGGGAAGTGGCGGAATCACCATCCCTGGAGGTATTTGAAAGATGTGTAAATGTGGGACTTGGGGACATGGCTTAGTGTTGGACTTGGCAGTGTCACAAATACAGTTGGACTCAGTGATCTTTTCCAGCCTATTCTATGATTCCATGTGACTACTGCTCATCCTTTCTGAGGACTCTGAGCAGAGGGCCCCATCATACACTCCTCTACACACAGACCTGGTCTCACAGCAATGAGGGCACAGCTCCTTCCCTCCCCCAATACAGATTTGTCTACTCAGAGCCACTGACATCAAACTTGTTGGTCCCTTCCAGCAAAGCTGTACAGAAAGAACTGATATTTGCTAAAACACTGAGGTGTTTCTGTCTAGACCTTCTCAGCAGTGAGCTTTCAAGGAAACACAAAATACAAGATTTACGACATATTTCACTTTTTAGGCAGAGAACCATCAAAGTGCCTAACAGGGAAAGACAAGAAAGGAAGAGGTTTTGTGCACAACTCCCTCCCATCCACCTGTTCCCTCGAGATATAGCTTTGACTTTATGATTATTTTCAGTTAATGCAATGACTTCCTGGGTTGTAAGTAACACTCCATGATAGTTTTTATTCCCAGGAATCTCTTCTGTTTCCCATCTTCCTTGCTGTGATTCCCACCCATCTTGCCTATATAGTCGCAACCAAAATCTCCCTGAATTTTCTCACCTCATTTGTTCAGTATTTCAAAGGTAAAGAGAAACCTCACACCCACTCCTTTCATTTTAGGTGGACAGAAAACAGCTGCGAACAAAAAGGCATCAAGAAAATACTTTCTCTTGCATTACACTTGCTGTTTCCATCCACAGAGCTTTGAGCATCCCAAAGCCTCAGGCAGCTCACAGGGCACTGTTGTTATGACTTCCCCAGTCACTCAAGCCAGAGACAGCATTTGGAAATTTACATTATCCCAATTTGCTGCAGCCTTTGACTGATGGTCATTTACTGTGCCAAAGCTGCAAGAGTCTGGCATCTGATCAGCTAAGTAAGGGCCAAAACCCAGTTAATTCAGGTTTGCCTGAACCTCAGTTATCATTAGCTTTTCTCAGTCTTTTAACATAGGACAACTTTTATTCCTGCAAGGAATGCCTCTGTATGGTTAACATGTGAGTTCCATGATTTTTTCTCTGACTTGCACTCATATTTCTTAACTTGATGGGCCAAGAAAATGAGAAAAAGTTCTGCTTTTGGTTTGGAGAGTCTCTAATGACTATTTATGAAGTTGGCAATGGTGTTGCATATATGTGTGTATATACATATATATATATATATATGTGTGTGTGTGTGTATGCACACAGTGCCTGTTTCAAGGGATGCTGTATCACCTGTACATTAAGCATGTTCAGTGAGAGTCTGTAATTACAGAGTCCTTTGTGCTATCTCTAGATTTCCTATGTTGGGGTTTTTTTTCCATAATTCTATATGCAAACTGATTCAATAATTATAAAGGAAAATAACATAGCAGGGGATGGCAAAATACTTGTTCTTGACAAAGTTATCAAAATGAAGGAGGTCTGGTTTTGTATTTCAGTGAAAATGTCAAGGAAAAAATATTGTAAGGTTATTTGGTGTGTTTTTTTAACAATTGCAAGGTCTATACTTTAAAATGTATAATTCAACCCAATATATAAAATCAGTCTGGGGGTCTTTTTTAAATGATGTGTGAAAAATAAATTTAAGCCAAGGAGGACACATTAGAACAAAGGTAAATGAAGATTTGAAATCAATTTCTAAACTGTCCATCTAGATGAATGATTTTTATCAACTCAAAAGATTAACACACCCACATTCCTTCTAGAGAATGAAGTGAGTTAAATTAATTATGAATATTTTTAAGTACGAGCTACTAAATAACTGATTTTTATCTAATGCACATAATGTTCTGCCTACAAAATTCTCTTCCCTCCACCTCCATTTTATAGTCATCCACAGAGGATATGAAGAAAGTTGTGATACATCTATTTTATTCTGATTAAAAAAAAAAAAAAAAAAGGGGGGGGAAGAAACAAAGAAAGAGAAAGAGTTATAAAAGGTTTGTTTTTATATATATAGGCCTTGTTTTAACACACATACCACCATAAAAAAAATTGCCCTGGGATTTATGGATCAAATGAAAAATTAAGGGATAGGTTAGAAAACAATCACAGTGATATTTCCATTTATTTCTCTTCCCCTTTCTTCCTCCCATCTTGTATCCTCTGTTGGTGAAGAGAACAGATGGTTAAGTAATCAACTAGATGTGAAAATATACAGTGATGTTGCTTCACACATCTGATAACAGCAAAGACCCATTTTTCCATCTCTTGGAAAAAAGAGTTGTGATAGGATTTTTAAATTAGATTCATCTTGTTAGGAGAAAATCAATTTTCTCTACATAAGTAACTGAAATTGACCTAATTCATGAATTATGCTAATTCTATTGTATCAACTAAATTTACACGCCTCTCTGTGTGGAGTGTTAAGACACATTCATCATCTGGACCTTCCCTGCCACAAAGATTGTGTCATCTCCTGTAAATAGATAAAGAAAGGACTGCTGACAACAAACTGGAGTGCCCAGGCTGAAATGCCTCAGAGAAGGTTTCTATGCCTATCTGTCACTTTAGCTGTGAAAGTACAAAATTTAGAACCACAAAATCACCAGTGCTAAACCCAGAGGGACCTCTGTGACTGCAGAAATGTCTCGGGTGACCACATTTCAGCTCCTGGGTTTGCAATAATCCCCAAAGCTATGAAACCTACAAGCTGCTTAGTGCCTGACGGTGGGCAGGATTAGTCTCTTCTTCACTCATTTACCTCCCTGAGCCCAGGGAAAGAACCAGTGTTTGTGCTAGGTGTTGTTCAGACATAAAACCTGATGCTATTTCTTTTTTCTGTCATAAAATAGATGAAACCATGAAGTAAGGCTGTCTACTTCTTGATCTACTATTTTTCCTAGGAGTCATTCATTTTTGGGCAATAATCTGAGAAATAACTCAGGTGCTACAGAAGAAATGGAGGGGGCTGGTACCCCTTTGATCCATTGCTTGCCATAAGGAGCTGTCCGCTGCAGCATGGCTGGGGGGTTTATAACCTCTTTTTCTAAGAGAAATAGAAGCCACTTGTATAACAAAAGAGTTGTCTAACATTCAAATGAAATGGCAAAAATATGCAGTAGGTTCTATTTAAAATGAATTACAAAGGGATAAATTAAATTTTTTTGTGATTTCCTTGAGAATCAAGAGTTCCTGCTTTCTGAGGAAGCTTCCAATCATGACATATCCATGAAAGAGTAAGATCTGCCAGCTCCATCAGTAGTGGTTAGCAGTTCAATGATTGGACTCTATGATCTTGGAGGTCTTTTCCAACCTAGAAGATTCTATAAATTTTAAGAGAAAAGAATTAGTTGTTTCTACCTATCTGTTTCTCTCTTGGCCATTTGTTTTCTGTCTGGCAGTTTCTGTATCTCAACCTTTTGTTTGATTGATTCCCATTCACTTTCTCCATGTATAAACAGAATATTTTTTTATAAAGCAAATGGCAGTTCAGTGTTTCCCACCATGTCCTTCACACATACATGATGGTCCTTATGAGTTTCAGTTGGTAGCCAAAGCTGTGGCACAGCTCCCTCACACATGACATGCCTTTCTTTTTCTCTATTGTCTGCTCTTGACAGCTTGTCAATGGCTCACCCTGTCAAGGGAGACATCACTTCAAAGCACTTTGTTTGCTTGAAGGGAATATAATGTTGACATGATCAGAAGTAAAGCAATAGGCACAGAGGCTGCCAAGAAATCTCCACATGCTCATACACACATGCACTTTGTTGTTGTTCAGACTCTTTATTTTCCTGGAGGATGTCAAGGGTTTTTTTTAACAGAATATAAAAAATATATTGCTCCAGGCAAAGAATAAGCACAGCAATAACGAGAACTGGCAAGTGGTGATGGCGAAAGGCAACACACTGCACGTCTTTATGAGAGCATTTCTTTACCTCATCTTTCAAATTGGGAGAGTGTAAGCTGAAGGGCAAGGCAGAAGCACATATGTCTGAAAGAAAATATTTTCCATGAGCCAGAGTAGGATATGCAGATTCAGAATTTCCTAGAGAGAAGGAAGAGTCATATACAAACTCCAGAGTAGATTTGATTGTTTCAGCCTGACATTTATCTTTTCTATTCTGTTGGTTTCTCAAAGCAACATATATGCAAACCCAGAAGGTTTTTAAACAGAGGACAAACATACATACACAAGAACAGGACACCATTTATCAAAATTCTAAATATCACAAGCTTTAAGGGAGTCTTGTGATTTGGGGGAACACAAGTCCTGCAGTTTAACTTCTTGTGGTGCTTTGACAAGAGTGTCCTTACTCCTTGCAATCTATTCTAAATTTGTTTTCAATAAAATAAGAGGAGAAATGTGACTGACCTGACCTGTTGGCAGTTTGCAGTGGAACATGGATTAATGGAATCAATACTTTTGTGAATGTATCTGTTTTTTTCTCCCAAGAAGCTACCACAGATTATTGATCTAACTGCCCTCTTCCCTAAATGGGTACAGAATGGATTTTACTTCCAATCCTCCAGCTGAGAGCTGGAGAGGAGAAATATAGCCCAATATGTAAACTCGGTAAGATATGGAAAGATAGTTCAATGGTCTGTCAGTATAAATGTTTTTTTGGTGATAAGGGAGTTCAGGAAAATGTGGAAAATGGAAGACAAAGCCTATGAACATTGTTAAATATTAAATTGACATAATATCCATTTGAAAATTCAGTAAGCCAAATATTCTCCATGGTTTTTGATCTAGAAGCTATAAAAACTAGTCAAGAAAACTTGTTGAGTATGTATACTTAATTAATATGGTTTATATGGACCTAAATATGTCGATATTCTCGTCTCAGATAAACAGGAGTCAAGAGTAACAGACACAGAATACATTAACTTTAGGATGTGTTATTTTACCACATTGATGTCTGGTTTTTTTCCTGCACCACTGAGGGAAACTGTACAAGGAACATCCTCTTATGAAGATTTTGTACAAAGCTGTATAGCTTCAGAAACAGTTTAACTTGTTCAGTGAGCACAAATACCTGTAGATTATCTTCTTTAAATCTGTAAAATTTGGCCAGGGATGTCAAGGACAACAAGGAAAGGTACACTGTTGATTGAAGGAACACTAAGGAAAATGTGGGCCCTCTCCAGAAGGAAATGTAAGTCTTGGATACAGAGAAGACTGAGGTGTTCAATGACTTTTTGCCTCAGTGTTCACTGGCAAGTGCTCCAGCCACACTGCCCAAGTTGCAGAAGGCCAAGGCAGGGACTGAGAAAATGAAGAACCAACTGCTGTAAAAGACCACCACAAAGATGTCCAAAGGGCTGGAGCTCCTCTCCAACAACCACAGGCTGAGAGAATTGTTTTGCCAAGAGAAAAGTCCAGGGAGACCTTAGAGCAGCCTTCCAGTTTCTGAAGGGAGCTTACCAGAAATCTAGTGAAGGGCTTTTCACAAGTCCACATAGTGACAGGACAAGGGGTGGTGACTTTAGACTGAAATAGGGTTGATTTAAATTTGATCTTCAGAAGAAATTCTTTACTGTGAGGGTGGCGAGGCACTGAAGCAGGCTGCCCAAAGAACTTCCTTCACTGGAACTGCTCAAGACCAGGTTGGATGGGATTTAGAGCAACCTGGTCTAACCAGGTGTCCCTGCCCATGGCAGGAGAGATGGAATTAGATTATCTTTAAGACCCCTTCCAATCCAAAGCATTCTACGATTCAATGGGAAAAGGATCCTCTCCTCTCCCTATGCCCTCAGCTGAATCCTGGCAGTGGGGAGAGAGCAGTGTGGTGGTGGGAAGGCAAGATATCTCCTGTGAAACTTGAACACTGGTATAAATGCCAGCAGGATCATAAAGGATGATGAACTGTTTTGATACTATTACCATGTCATTTCTGCATCAAAACACATGGGTATTATAATGCTGTCATTCCTGCTCCTTCTGATTTATCTCACACATTGCTGCTTTGAAGATGCTGCCAGTTAATTACTGAGGAGTTTATGTAGGATGAAAGCACCTGAGAAAAACAATAGGTTGCTCATTGTTTCCTACAAGGATTTCACGTAGTGCTGAACAGGGAAAAAAGATGTCCTCCCTCAAGCCCTAGAGCTTCAGACAAATCAGTATGTGGAACAAAACCTCTGATTTTTTCCTCTTGGTGGGTCAGAGGCAGAGAGGGAAATGTAGCTAAGGAAGCTAATAGACTGTCCCTCTCCATCAAACTCTACCCTCCATGAATAAAATACTATTTTGAAATCAAAACCACCAAATTTTTATAATTTCCTTAATATCAGCCTCTCCTATATAGCCTCATTGAACAGTATTTTCTCCAAGAGTAGGTCTCATGCCATTCTTTGTGATTTATGGATATCATAATCTCTTGGCCGACTATAGATGATAGAATCAAGAATTCATTTAGGTTGGAAAAGCCCTCTAAGATTATCAAGTCCAATTAACCCAGTACCGTTGAGTCCACCACTAAACCACATCCCCAAGTGCCACGTCTACACGTCTTTTAAATGCTTTATTTATTTTGCACCCTTTATTTATACAGAAGCTTTTAAAAAGAGACAGTACCTCCACCACTTCCCCAGGCAGCCTGGTTCAGTGCTTGATAACACTTTGGTGAAGAAATTTTTCCTAATATCCAATCTAAACCTCCTCCTCAAGACCATTTCCCCTTGTTGTGCCAGTTGTTACTTGGGAGAAGAGATCAACCCCCACCTGGCTACAACCTTGTATCAGGGGACTGCGCAGTGAAAGTTACCTCCAAACTTCCTTTCATGCTGAACAATCTGAGCTCCCTCAGCTGCTCATCAGGCTGGTGGTCCAGATCCTTCTCCTGCTCCATTGTCCTTCTCTGGACAAATTCCAGCATCTCAATGTCTTTCTTCGAGTGAAGGGCCCAAAACTGAGCTCAGAATTCCAGGTGCAGCCTCACCAGGGCCTAGCACAGAGGGAGATTACTGCCCTGGTCCTGCTGGCCACACTATTTCTGTTACAAGCCAGGGTGCCATCGGTCTTCTTGGCTTTCTGGGCACAAACTGGTTCATGTTCAGCCACTGTTGATCAGCATCCTCAGGTCCTTTTCCACTGGGCAGTTTTCCAGCCACTCCATTTCCAGCCTGTAGCACTGCACAGGGTTGTTGTACTCCAAGCGTAGGACTTGGCACTTGGCTTTGTTGAACCTCACACAATTGGCTTCTGTCCATTGATCCAGCCTGTCCAGATCCTTCTACACACCCTTTCTACTCTCCAGCAGGTCACCACTCTTTCCCAGCTTGGTGTCATCTGCAAACTCACTGGGGGTGCACGCAATCCCCTTGTTGAGGTCATTGATGAGTATGTTAAACAGGACTTGCCCCAGTACTGTGCCCTGGGGAACCCCACTAGTCATTGGCTGACAACTGGATGTGGCAGCATTCCCCACTGTGGAGTCCTCTGAATCCTTTACCCTCTGGAAAATCTCCAGGGCCTTGCCTTGGAAGAATATAGAGTTTTCATAGAATTTTCCCCACCTAGGCTGATAGAGAGGACTCAGCCCATGGTGCTCTGTAGCACTACTGACAATCTACATTAGATTGCTTCCCCCATTGGCCAGTTGACACTGCCCACCCCAATTATTCATCCCTCATTGCCCCTACAGGTTGCTGCCCTTTGCCCTGCCCTTTGCCCACCCCTATGCCCTCAGGTCATTGGTCAATGATCCCATACTTGAGCTTGTGCACACCACATGGTTTTGTCTCTGTCCCTGATCCCTTTGGCATGCTTTGGAATAAACCTTTGCTGGAATATGTCGTACAAAGATAATTTCTGTCTTTCCTCTGCTGAGCTATCTGTGGCATGTGTGTGTGCATGGACTTGAAATAGCTTTTCTTGTGGCCTTACTCTGAGCAGCTTCTGAAGGAGATGCTTTGAAGAAGGTTGCAGCATTTCTACCACCCTGCCATGCTGCAACACCCCACTTCTACCAGCCAGTTTTTTACCCAGCCAACAGTGCATCCATCCAAGCCATGAGCAGCTAGTTTCTCCAGGAGAATGCTGTGGGAAGTGGTGTCAAAGGCTTTACTAAAGTCCAGGTAGGCAACATCCACTAGGCAAGTCATTTGCCATAGAAGTTCAGGTTGATCAAGCAGGACCTGTCTTTCACAAGGGCCTACTGGCTGGGCCTGGTGCCCTGGTTGTCCTGCATGTGCTGTGTGATGGAACTCAGATCTTATCCACGACCTTTCCGAGCACTAAGGTCAGGCTGACAGGTCTGTCGTTCTCCAAATCCTTCTTCTAGCCCTTCTTGTAGATGGGCATCACATATACCAACCTTCAGTCACCTGAGAACTCCCTGGTTCACCAGGACTGCTGGTGAGTGTTTGAAACTGGCTTGGCGAGTATCTCCACGGGTTCACTCAGTGGAGATCCCTCAGGTGGATCCCATCCAGCCCCATGGACTTTTGTCTGCCCAAGTGGTGTAGCAGGTCACTCACCATTTTTCCTTAGATTATGAGGGCTTCACTCTGCTCCCTGTCCCTGTCTTACAGCTAAGGGGGCTGGGTACCCAAAGAACCCCAGCTGGTCTTGCTATTAAAGGCTGAGACAAAGAAGGCATAAAGCACCTCATTCTTTCCCTCATCCTTGTCACTGTGCTTCCCAGCTCATCCAATAAAGAATGGAGAATCTCCTTAGCTCTCCTTTTGCTGGTGATATATGTATAGAAAAATATTTTATACTCTTTTACAGCAGTAGCCAAATTAAATTCTAATTGGGCTTTCAGACTTCTACATTTATCCCTGAATAGCCTCACAACATCTTTGTAGTCCTCCTGACTTGCCTACCCCTTCTTCCAAAGGCCATAAATTCTCCTATTTTCCCTGAGTTCCAGCCAAAGTTCTCTGTTTAAACAGGCTGGTCTTCTTCCCAACAAGCTCATCCTTAAGATGTAATTCTTGATTAAAAAAATCATCTGAATTTAAAAGTTCATGTGTGTTTAGTGAGGGGAGATTGAAAATGCAGTGTGAAAATGTACTAGTTAACACTCTTGAAAAACAGCATATTTAGGTGAAGTGCACAAATTACAGTCCTCATTTCTCACAGCTCCTGATATACAAATCAGATTTTCTGCATGATAGAATCATAGAATCATTTAGGTTGGGAAAAAAATCTTTAAGATCACTGAGTCCAACCACTAACCCAACACTGCCAAGTCAGGTAAGTCCACCTCCCATTTTCACCTCCTCTGCAATATCCAGGAACAGAAGATAAAAGAGAGGTTGCTGTCTGGTTGGCCACTGATAAATAGCAGTCCCTGGAAGTCATAACAATAAAGCTTTGTGCTGCACACAACCCATCCCTTCCCTTGCCAGCAGTTCTTGATGCTCTAAGTAGTTCATGCTGCTTTGAACCTCAGTGGCTGGAGGTTCATGTGGCCCTTAAAGCAAAGGGCAACCTTATGCCCCAGCTCACATTTTTTATAACTCTCTGTATTCAAAGGGGATGCCCAGGGCAGGAGCCAGAAGCAAACAGCAGCAGGGTGCAAACAGAAAATAAATCTGACAAGCACTGGATGAACTGGAACTTAATGCCCTTTAGAGCATCTCATTTTCCGACTATCAACCCCAGGCCAATTAAAGCAGCAGCAATACAGAGCATCACTTGTGCCCAGTAACTATTTGAGGCACAACACAACTGTCTCTCCTGGAGCCTGTGCATTAAGACTCTGTGATCAGCTTTTATTTTTCTCAGGAAAATTGAGAGAGGGCAGCTGTTAACAGTTTAACCCCAGGCATCAACCAAGCCTCACACAGCCCCTTGCTCCCACTCCCATCAGAGGACTGAAGAGAGAATTGAAGGGCAAAAGACAAAGAACTCATGACCTGACATAAAGACAGTTTAACAGGGAAAGCAAAAGCTGTGACACAAGGAAAACAAAACAAGGAATTAAGTCTCCTCTTCCCATGGGCAGGCAGGTGTTCAGCCGTCTCCAGGAGAGCAGGGCCCTGTGAAGCATAAATGTGAGTTGGGAAGACAAACACCACCACACCAAATGTCCCTGCACTCCCTCATTCTTTTTGTAGTGAGCACAATGTCATATGGTCTGGAAAAGCCCTCTGGTCAGTTTGGGTCACCTGTCCTGGCTCTCTCCTCAAAACTTCCCATGCACCCCCAGCCCCTTCGCCAGCATGGCAGGACAAAAAGCTGAAAAACTCTTGGTGCCAGTGACTAATTATTTTCTGTGAACCTCTCAGGCTAGACTAAATGTCCTAAGTGAAGACTTTTTTTCCTTATTTATAACCAGGATTTCACTTGCTGCCACTTTTGACACGTGCCTCTTGATCTTTTCTTCATGCACTCAGAGTGCATGGCACCATCTTCTTATGGTTCTTCAACCTTATGTTGTGGGAATCTGCACTTACCTGCCCATTAGTTTTCCTGCCCATCTGTTCTCCAGGATGTCTAAGCTCAACACACAGAGCAGGCAAATAAAGACTCCCTGTGTCCATCTGACATATACAAATATCTGTAGTGCAAGCATCTAATTGTTTTCATGGATGAAAACTGGAGCCTGGGTTGATCCATTTATACATAGATGTCTACACCAGGCTTGTCTAAAGTTAGGTGAAATGAGTCCCATCCATTGTAGAGAGCAAATGGTCTGGATAGCATACAGAAGAAATGCAAAAAATTAGGTGCCAGTCTCATTTCTAAAGATGTGAATTGGGATTTGTCCCATCTTGCTCCAAAAGTTTTCAACGCATATGTCTAAATTAGAGCTGGTTTTCTGGACTTCTTTACACTCAGTGGACACAGATAGACACTTCTAAAGTGTAATTTGTTGTGCTTGTTTCAGCTGTCAAGAGAAGATGAGAACAGTGACTCTCCATAAGCTGACAAAAAAGTGAATCCAGACAACTATCACAGGCATGTCTGTGGACAACCTATGTACCTAAAATTAAGACAAATTAATCCCAATGCTGCATTCATCTTTGTCATATTATTCCCAGCATTCATAGTTTTATTGGTATTAATTCCAGTGTTTTGAATAAACATAGTCCTAAAAATTCCAGCACTGAGGTATCCCATGGTATATATGTCTCTGATTCAAACCTCAGTGAAGACACTGACAGCCTCTGGAAGGGCACAGGTGGGGTTTGGCTTCTAAAGGTTGTTGAAGTAATTGAATGGTTTGCAACCAAGTGCATCCCGGTATGAGGTGCAATTCATTACAGCCATATTAACATTCTGCAAAGATTCAGACAAAGTGACTTGGAGGGTTTTTGTCTTCAGGCCTTATTACAATACAAATAAGCAGGTGTATCACTTAGACAATTCCACAAGTAGGCCTCTTCATTCAACATGCTGATAATGATGTATTAGCCTTCATCTGTGCCTGCAATAGGTGATGCCACAGGCAACATATGTTAACAAAAAAAAAAAAAAAACAAGCAGATACACACCAAATCTTTGGAGCAGACTAGATTTAATTCAGACTACTGGGAAGAAAAGAGAAGGGAAAAAAAAAAGGCAAGGAATAGATTGTAAACAAAAAAGCAGAGAATATCCACTCAGTCTGTAAACAGAAAAATGGAGGAAATCCAGAGATCCATTTCCCTGTGTGAGAGCTATTTGCATCCTCGTTTTCCTCTGCAGGCACAGTCATTTCATTCTTACTGCCATGGGCAGAGACTAAATTCTCCATATGAAATGGATATGATAATGCAGCTAAATGATTCACAGACAAGAGTGAGCTAAATTTTAGACATCTCAGAGCATAGGCAGAACTCTAGGACAGATCTAACACAGCAGTACAGACATGGCTGCAGATTCTATGAAACAAAAGGCCAAGACACATCTTAAGCAGCTCAAAGGCTGGCAATTTTGCATAGGCAATATGTCAGCTTGTACCTTAATTTCCCAAAATAAGAGTTTAAGAGTACTGGTAGATTTCAGTCTCAATCTGGAACCTTTGTGTCTCTCAAGTATGTCTTTTAGAGTATGTGTGTCAGTCCCTACTCTGAAATATCCAGCATCTCTCACCTTCTGGGACATGTGCCTGTAAGCTGAGGTCAAAACTGAGGCAGGGATTGTAACCAGCTTATAAAAACATGGGATCCACTGAGAAGAAGGGGATGATGCAATGAGTTGAGTGATTGGAAGACATGTTTCTTTCTTCATATGTGTTTAGTTCCTCTAAAGGAAACATTTGGCCTTTCTGTGCCTCAGTCTGTCATGTTTAACCACTGTTAATAAGCTGAAGGCCTGTTCTGTGCTTTGTGATTGCAATTGACAACACACAAATACCTCCTCTAGATGGTACCACTCTGCAAGTGGGAAGGACATGTAGCAAGGGCAATCTAAACATGGAGAAACAGAGGCAGGGCATCAGACTTATTTTTATTACAAATATGAATTAGTCAGAAAGAATCTGTTCACCTGTTTTGGAAAGAACAACATTTTAAGGGAAAAATAAGGTCTCAGAACAGTCTTATGATTAAGGCATTAGATGAGTATTTATAGTAACTAAAGGCTGAGATATGACTGCTGAAGCCTCAGATATGCTGAGGTCAAAACCGCAGGACTCCTATTTTTTTCTGGAGTAAAACTTCAGTTATACTATTAAAATACACCAGATTTTCTGTTTCTTTTCCCTCACATCTTCCCTCCCTATCCTCTACTCACCCTCTCTCTTTTCATTTCCTTTTCCTTTTTCTTTTCCTTTTCCCTCCTGCCACTTGTCTCCTGTTGCACTCAGCTCAGCTTTCAATACAGAAAACTGTGTTATCCATTAATGAAAGGAGAATTGGTGATATTGAAGTAAAAAATGTCTCCTGACCTAGGGACAATATAAATTAAAGATGCCAAGGACCTAGAAACGCTTTCTTTTTCCCCACAGAACCAGCTTTTTTTGTGAGTTTTAAATGGTCAAAATAGTGCTCAACATCTTAGTTAGAGCACCAACTACCATGAACTGTAAACACAGTAAACCTGTAGCACTGGCATAGGCAAATTTTTCTCTCTATTTTTTTCTGCCTGTGGTCCTCTGTCTCACTCATGCATATATTCCAGTTGACAGTTTTTCTAGCTGAATATATTTAATGACAACCCTTCTACTCACATGAACCTCTTAAAGGCCTCTGCTAATTTCTTACAGTATTGTCCAGCAGCACAAGCAGTACTATAAAAGGGAGAGATAAGAGAGAGAACTGGGGCTCAGTGATTTATTAAGTGGTCCCTATACCATTCCTAAAACACTTAACAGGACTTATGGTAATCTATTTACTTGCATTTAGTAAAGAAACTCACACTAAGGTGACAAGCACTGCTGTGGCCTAAACTGGTTATTTAGACACTGTGATAATCTGCCATTTCTTGAAATTCATCCCTGTGTTTTATTGGGAAGAAGCATTCTGAGGTACTTGGGGCTTGTATAGAAAATTTATTTATGATGTCTGGGGATTTTCACTTCTGGAATACTAAGAAAAAATTCTGATCTCATTGGTGTGAGTGTAAACACAGACTAACTTCACTGACGTCAGCAGTGTAAAAGCCATATGCTGCTCCTCCTGGAGCTGGCTTCAAATGAACTAAGAACTGATAGGCACCATGAGCCTTTTGGGCACAGATGAGACAGAGTCTGTTTACTAAATCTTTACTGGTTGGACTTTCTCTTGGTGAGAGTTTATTGTACCATGTTGTAGAGCCATACAGAGGAATAAAACTTGGGGCAACTCTGCCTAAAAATTGGTTGCTTCACAATGAAGAGACAACAGCATGTTCCAGACATCTTGCAAAATATAAGGTTGAATGAGAAGGTACAAAACAAGCTGGATAATATGCCATCTTTATACCTTGTTTAATCTTTAATATCTGGCCTAGGTTTGGAATGACATGTGGCCAAGATTCACTTCCATTAGACTTGTTTCAGTCACAGACATTTAACATGCAATAATAAAGAGTGAAATATTGTTGGAATTGTCGGATAATATTACCTTCCTACTTTTCCTCAGAACTTTGGAATTCAAGGGGTGAAATGGAGCTATAAGAAAAGGACTGTAATTTTAAGATAATAAAATGATTTTTTCATTTGTTATGTTCTAAATCTTTTACTGTATTAACTGCAGTACATTTTGGGCAAAGACTAATCTTGAAGTACATACTCAATCACATTTATTTCTGTTCAGCAAGAAAGAAAGAAGGAAAACTAATAGTTATGACAGGTGCTAGTTTGGTCACACTGGTGTAGATCCACTATCATGCTGTTGAAGAGCATGTTGTGCAGCGTTGCAAAGGCAGTGATTTCCAAAAGCCCTAATCACCCTTAAACACTCTCACAGCTCTTTTCTTCACTCAGATATGGCATGCTTGTAACTCAATGCATTTCTCCAGCCAGTGTGTCTACAAATTACTATGATAATGTACCAGATATGCTGCCGTCACACTTCATCACTTCTTATTATGTACAGCATCAGCTACTGAGTTGATGGGTTTATAATCAAATCTCTTGTATACAACTTGTTTTTGGCAAGATACAAAAAAAAAATTGCAAGTTTTACACCTGAGCCACATGTTTTTGGGTAATCTGTGTCCTTATTTTTCTCTAACTGATTTTCTTTAAATTAATTATTAACTACTTCTGCTAACCCTTATTAAACAAAGAGCTGTGGGTGGCCTGAAGACTGATTTAAATGAGGCAAGAACAAAAGATGAGTATGACTCATAGATTGTCAGTGCTCATCCTTCACACTTGCAGTCTTTAGTCTGATGAGTCTTTCAAACATCTACTCCAAGTCCTTCTCACCCCTTTTGCCTTCACAGCCATCAGACCGCAAAGGATTAAATGATACAAAACACTGTATTCCAAAACTGGAAAAAAGCCTCAGAAATCTATGGTGTTTCTGATTCAAAGACAATAGAGGATATAACCATTTAGAATTATTGTGGAATAAAAATCCTTCCTCAGAAAACTCCTAAACGTATCTAGGGAAACATTTGATGCCTTGTTCACTAAGCATCCATTGGTGCTATGAGAGGCCAATTATTAAGAGACTTGTGTTACATCTCTTATACTATTATCATCAACATTTTATACTCCTGCAACAGCAACACCAACCATTTGTAGGTGAACTGAGATACAAATAATAGAAATAAATGCAGGAAAAACACTAGACAGTCTGTTGGTGGGAAAAATCCAGTGAGTAATGAGGTTACTGTGAGCTAATCTCACTGACCATGATTATGGGACACTTCTCGTTTGCACTAAAAGCAGGAGGACTCTTCACTCAGTGTCTTGTCTTCAGCTTTGTCACTCATCTTCTTTCTAATGGAGGAATGGAAAAATTAATGGCAGTCACATTATTCACAAGACAGAAAAGATATTCTTGGCCTTGGGAGACAAACAGCAATAATGTGGATTTACCATGTAAGTCACAGTTATGCATCCTTTCATATCCTCCTGCCTGCATTTTGGGGAATATCAACACATTAAAAATCCATAACTTCCTCTGAGAGACTTCAGTTTTTCATTCTGGGTTCACCTCTCTCCTATAATTTTCCCCCATAAGTTTAATTAGCATCATGTTGGAATAATGTAGAATTTGGACCTTATTTGTCTTATTTGGAAAGTTATTTCAATGTTTGTGATGTCAGTTAATTTTTGATGTAAACATATCTGTGATGTTTGTCTATATGATTTTCTGCCAGAACCATCATCTAACATAAATATATCTACTTCATTGCTACTCTTAAATGTTTTCTTCCCATGCCAAAATGTAGTTACTTACATGAAGCAATTAATTTCCCTCTCACATAATTAAATAAGCCAAGCTCTGCTGATTAATCTTTTAAAGTGTGTTTTGTATTTCCCCAGTCATTCAAAGGGACTTTGATAGACTCTACTTGATATGTGATTTACATACATTGTTCTACATCAAGCCATCATAAGGTTTATGCAGTGGACTTAAAATCTTACTTGTTGTTGTAAAAAAAATGCTCTAATTTGATACATCCAATACCTGCATTATATTTTTGCATGACCTCACCACCCTAATAGTTCATACTTGTCTCAAGAGCAACAGGAATACTAAAGATATCTAATTTCTTTTGTTGCTACCCAACCACTACAGAATCTCTAAATTAAAGACCTTGCACTGCACATACTTTGCATTTTTGTGGTCAAAAAAAATCTTTCCTTGTGTGATGATCTCTCCCTTGCCAATAGCCTCCAATTATGTATAGATTTCACAGCTAACTCCCATACCAAGGAGTAAGAATGTGCTCTGGTGTGTACACTCAGTAGGTCTAAGGCCAGCCATGGAGGAATAAAACTAATAGCAGCTGTCCACCCATATCTTATTCACACATCCTTCAACTATTCAGAGTATTTGTTCAGTTTGAATTATTTTCAAATTACATCACATATGTGTCCTGAATCTTAACAATTAAGCCAAAACAGACTTCCTGCAATTGTACTTCCATGTTATCAGCTTTACTTTTCTGCGTCTTTTCAGTATGTAAGGCAAAAGAGAATACATTAGCTCATGTCTGTATTTCTGAATGGCATCCCAGCATTCAAGAATGAAGGTGTCAGTAAAATACCATAAGATTGTGTGCTATTTCTGTGCTAAAGATGCTGCAAAGTGCCAGTCCAAAGCAAAGGTACCCACACAGAAATCCTGGCTTTTTCTATTTTCCTGTGCTGTTACATTGAAGGTATTGCAAAGGAAAGTCTGACAAATTTAAGGTTACCTTTAACTACAGGATATTTTTTTAGTAGCTGTTTGAAGATCCACAAGGAGAAAAAATATTGCTACATCAAAACTAAATGTGTGCACCATTCCCCACAGGTTAGAAAAGTCCTTATCTTTGGTTTGGATTTGTTTTTATGAGCTGTAAATAACTTAATCACTTCATTTTTTAATCTTTCTTACTGATATATTATAGCAAATTTTCTTTAATAAAATATATTTATCAGACCAGGCTTTGTAGGAGAGAAAAATGATACAATAACTTACAGCAAGAGTTTCAAGATGCATAGTTTGATTAAATTCTCATCAAAATCGCTGGGAGTTCATTAGAGTTTAAGAACCTGACTTCTTTAAATATGAAGTTCTTGTTAGCTGGCTAGCTAATCTTTTCACTTTGGGACTGCAGTTTCATGACAACTTTAACCCAGTGCATCGATGGGATCCTGGAAAAAGGAGTGGGTCTGCCTCTCCTCCCCTTCTCAGCTGTGTGTTCCCAGAGCTTCCCACAAGGCCATCTGATTAAAAACACTCACAGATCCACAAAGGTGGATTTGTTTTCAGCCACACTTCCAGCACCCCAGTCTGACTAACCAAACACATGTCCTGACTTTAGGAAAGTGGGTGACCAAGTGCTTGGCTGAGACCCTGGGGAAAAAGGAAAACTGCTTTCATCAGCAGAGGTACAAATCAGCTGCACTGAATGTGAAATTTAGCCCACCCTTACATCAAACTGCCATATGGTATGGTCACTTGCAATTTATCATATTACCTTTTAATTAATGTAGGCATTACATCTATCTATCATCATCTATCTAATGCAGGCATCTACCTTACACTGAAATGTATTTAGGTTTTTTTTATTTCAGACAGTGTTAAAGGCAGACATAAATTGCAGGGAACTGATGCTGCAGACAAGAAGGAAAAAATCAAATGTCCCCTTTTGCATTGAAAATTGAGGCTTTACTGTCTAAAGCACTGGTTGAGTTTCCAGTGCTTCAGTGGCAGCCAGAGGCTGTGAGCCAAAGGGATTCTCCCTGAGGACTGATTGTAAATGACAGAGCTAAGCTCTGGATCATCTGCTTTGGAGCATTTATATGTCAGAAACAAGACAGAAAACAGAAATCTCAGAGAACTCAGGGAACAAGAAAGTCACTCTGAACATCTAAATATGCAGCAAGGAAACCCCATTTCTAAAATAATTTCACTTATCTAGGGATCAAATTAGAATTGACCCAAAAAGTCTCAGATATTGCTTTAGAAAGATCAAATCTTTACTGTTTACTTCTTATACTGAGATCATATATCCCTTTTCTTTCTTACTGGCCTGTATGTCTCATCTGGTCTTCATCGGAGCTCATTTGCTGAGCCTGGATTCCCACTCAAATTCTGTACAAATTGCTCGCAGCTGCTTATTGTAAACTGAACTGGTCAATAATGCACTCATTTCTTCCACCCTTCTCCCTTCTGGCTGCCCCTTCTCATGATCTGATAAGAAGTAGCCACTATTTAAAAGTCCCTAGATCTCATTTTTTGTTTGATCAGTTTTCTTTTCTTCATGGAAAGAGGTTTGTGCTGGGATGTCAAACCAAGGAGCACCAACCCCAATCCTTCATCTGCAGTAATTAAATTGTTTATTCCATATGAGCTAATCTTCCTGATGTTTTCATTTTGCAGCACTTCAGTTCTGTATCTTATTTGAATACAGCTTTGGGCAGTATTTAAAAAAATCTTTGTGGAGGAGTTTAGGTTTTGTTTTTTGGGTTTTTTTTGTTTTGTTTTGTTTTGGTTTTTGTTTTTGTTTTGGTTTTGGTTTTGTTTTGTTTTTGTTTTTTGTTTGGTTTTTTTGTTTGTTTGTTTGTTTAAAACCAGTATATTTCTTTACCTTTATTAGTTTGCACTGTTTGGATTTAAACTGTTTCACAGTGTTTATCAAAAGTCTACACACTGCTTTCCTTTCAAGTCTTTTATTCTCACAGTGCTGTAGCAAGCAGCATAATGACTCTGCCACAGCAACACTTCAGTTGCCTGACCCTACGAAAAGAAAGATATTTTTGCATTAATTGCAGAGATTTTACAATTCCTCTTCAGTAGAACTGTCTTTGCTATTTTGTCACCTCTGAAAAGGAAAAAAAAAACAATGTCATCTTCTGGAGCCATTCACTGGGTAATTTCAAAGGCTCACTTTCCTTTGGACAGCTAAGGGAGATTCCTGGATCAGGAGTACAGTCATGCTAAATTACTGCCAAAGAGAGTCCAAAGAGAGAAGAGAGGGGCACATTCCCACAGAGTAATTCCACCCTACTCATAATTAGAGATACTTCATAAAAACATAAATTCACCCATAGAGATCACCCAAATTAGTTTGCAGGAATGTTTCATGCTTATATTAGCAAGATTGATATATTCATATCTTTTATATAGACTGGAAATTGCTGTCTTACATGCACATTAAATATAAGACACCAACAAAATTATCTTTACATGAATGCTGGCCAAACATTCAGTGGAACAAGGACTGAACACCACTGAACCAGCAAATATGACAGTCCTTGCGTATTTTTAGAGATTCCTAATAATCCCTTCACAGATGGAAAAATGTAGTTTTAAAATAGCTCTGTTGCTTGGGCAAGCAAGTAACATCAGTAGAGAAAGGATGAGTCTACATTTTGCACCTCATGCATTTTTTGCCAAATTCACTATTTAATTTAAAGATTTATTAAGGATGAAATGAATATTTATTCAAATGAAATGAAGGGAGAAGCAAAGTCCTAGAGAAATTCAATGACAAAATTTCCTTTGAGTTACAAGAGGTCAGAATATCATTACTCAACAGATTCTGTTCCTTGAACATTTGCCATTTCCACTTATTTCTACTACTTAAGTGACACTGGGAGTGACAATTGTTCTTTGTTCCCCTTCTCTCCAAGTGCTATTGAAGTGGACTAGATGATTCAATCAGCCATCCACTAGCAATTCTATCCTGGTCCTGAAACAGCTTAAAAAGAGGATTTAAGGACCAAAAATGTTTCATTGAATAATACCTAATCAATTCTAGTTCTTACATCTGACAAGGGTTCAATTTGCCTAAAAGCACAGGGCCAGTCACGCAGGATGGCTTCAAGACTACACACACAAAGGGACTTGAGTGCCACACAGAGCAATGGAATTGTCATCTGTACCCCATATTTTCCTGTACTATTACAACAGACATGCTTTGCAGCATGAAATATGTTCTGCTTATGTTTCCATTCTAGTGTGATCAAAATTTATCTTGTTTTGAGCTAAAGACTGGACCAGATGTCCTCCAGAGATTGCTTCCAACCTACATTATCCTATTATTCCCTGTACATCATTGCTTTTTGTTATTAATCTTTCTTTGTTGTCAAATACAAAAAATTGTTTTTATATTTATTAGATTAATAGTAATTATATTAACATGGAGCTATAGCAACTCTGTACCCTATTCTTGATCCAGCAGGAAAACCCTATAACAAACTTGAAGCCAACAAAATCATTCCAGATATTTCCAAGTCTACTTACACTGAAAGTGTTCAGCAGATCATTTTTAGCAAATAAGTGATGTTTTAGATATTCAGAAAATGTCTCTCATTTTGTCATTTTATGCTTAATGCCTTTAAAAAATGAAACAAGTATTTGTATTTCTGGTCCCTTGCTATCTATCTATCTGGATTTTTTAAAGCTCTTTCTTTGCAGACTGCATTATAATTTCAAACATGGTATGAGAATGTGAGACTTCAGAGACAAAGATGCCATTTACTTTACATCGGTTGTGCAGTATGGTCTCCAAACAAACTTCCAGCTTGCTGATCTTTGTCAGGAAAGTATCAAAAATTGTCAAGATAGTAAAATCCCAGAAGTCTTTATGTTAATATCAGCCTCACAGCCGTATCACTATTCCCTTAGTTCCTGAGTCAACCTGACACCTTTACCTTTACCTCAGCTGCTCACATGGGAGAACAACATTTAGGCAAGAAAAAAGTGTGAGTTGATTATTTTTATGTTTCCATTCAAAACATATAAAGTTTGAGTTCATGACAGCCACTAAAACCAAATTCTACATGGGGTCTGAGGAGTAAAGGAGATTTTACATATTGCCATAGGTGTGCAAAGCTCTGTCAGGGGAACACAGAGAAATTGTCTGGGTCATTGTGGTCTTCAGTGTCTTCAAGAGGGGAAACAAAGGGGCAGGTTCTGATTCTCTCTCATACCAGTGACAGGACTGGAGGAAAAAGCATGAAACTGAGTAGGGGAGGTTTAGTTTGGAAAAATTTCCTCACCCACCCAGAGGGTGGTTGAGCACTGGAACTGGCTCCCCAGTGAAGTGCTCACAGCACTGAGCCTGACAGAGTTCACAGAGGATTTGGACAGTGCTCTCAGGCACATGGTGGGATTCCTGGGGTGTCTTGATGACCCTGATGGGCTGTTCCAACTCAGGGTGTTCTATGATTTTATGATGTCTGAAGCTATCTTGTTTACTTTTCATGGTTCATTATTCATTAGCATTTGTACTCTGTTAATCCCCAGAAGTTTCAGTTATGCACCAGAATAAACTGCACATACACAGACATTTCTACATTCAAAAATTTAAGAAGGTTCCTACTCTAGAGAAGTCAGAGCTTGAAGAGCTGGATATTTACCAGGGAAAACCTTCCCTTTTATCATCACTGATACAGCTGGGAGTAGTGCAATATGGGGAGAAAGTATTTATCCCTTAGCAGTTTCCACAGCAGCAGACACACAGCTGTACAGTGCCACATTCAAGCTCACATCCCTTTTGAGAAAAGGTCCTTTAACTGTAGTTATTTTGTAGTTATTTCTCTATATGTGTATTTGGATAGTTATATATATATATATGTATATGATGCATACTTCAGTGTACTTTGGTACAAAGTCAGAATTAGATAATCAGACTTGAATCAAGACATAAAAATTATACTGATAGCTCTTACTCCTACAAGGACTCATACCTCTTGTATTAACAGTTCATTTTTAACAGTACATTACTTAGATGATTTATATGAGTTCATATGTTATGTTATCCTGGCAGGTCTACATAAATGGAAAAGAATTTTTGCCGGACTGGAACAGCAGGAAATTTCTAGGAAGTCAGAGGATCCAGCATTATGGCTATGAAATCATATTCAGTCCCTGCATACAATAAAATTCTTAAATTTATCCTATGAGTATTAATAATAATAATGCCAATCTTCAATAAGACTGAAATAATGGTAGACTAGCCTCTGACTTATAATGCTCCATTGCTTGAGTAATCATCTTCTTAACTTTTGGGTAACCTCTCATTGCACATAATAGGAACATTGCTTTGAAAGATTTAAGCAGGCATAGCATATTACAGAAGGAATACTTAAATTTTCAAACTACTCTGCACAAGCATCTCGTGCTGTTACAGACAATAGACCCTGCATTCACAACTCACTGCCACTTCAGCTCAACCCTATAGCCAGTCCCCCAAATTAATCAGAGCTGCACAATTCACAAGCAGTCAAAAATTATTAATTAGAATCACTTGTTGTCAAACAAAAGAGACCTCCTCTACAGAGGGAAAGAATGGGAAGGCAACAGGAGGAAAACCAAATCCTGATTACACAAATGAATGGGAGATGTGTCCCACTAGGAAACATTAACAAGAGCAGCAGAACTGAATAACCTAGATAAGGCTGATTACAAGTGTTAGTTCAAGCTTTGCTTGATGAACTGCATCCAGAGCAGTTTCTCTGAGGTCTGATAATGTTTGAAGGCAGTCTGGAGGCTCCAGGACACTATGAAGCTTTCTGTCACTCCTGACCATCACCTCTCATATACCATTATAAAAGGTTAACTTTGTGATGTCTTTCGCCCCCTCAACTGAAGAAGAAATTAACCAATTCAAAAAACATCAGTAGGGATAGACACACAAGCAAAGCAAGATCAACTAGGTCCAATTATTTGAGAAAACCTGTCTTCATGTGATTGCCACACCTGTGCAAGACAAAAAGAAGGACTTAAATGTTGCTTTTCGTTCTTTTCTCCTCTCTCCGACTTCCTTGTTTTCGCCCGGTTACAGTTTCCCAGAGCGCTGGCCAGGCGCTTCCGGGAGCTGCCAGAGAGAGAGAGGCAAGCAACACCTTTGTGGGTTCGTTTGATATGGACAGAGTTGTTTAGAGAGCGCGAGCAAGACCGGGATAAAGAGACTCAAGAGATTGGACACTTGTTGTGCAGTCCAAAGTAGGTTGTATTTGCCCGATCGCCGCACGTACAAGTGACCCCGGTCTGGGGTCCAGACAAAGGTTTTATAGGGGAAAATAAGAGATAAGGTGAAACCAATAGAACAATGCCCAGTGTGAATACATTATAGGTAAAATCCAACGGGAATAACTCCAGGGGGAAGGATGAATACACGTAAAAATACAGAATAGAATCTCCAGCTTTAGGTTTAGGAAATAGAAAGTCCCATCTCAAATTCACAAAGCCCTTTTGCTCCGTTTGCATAGCTGCACACTGCAACACTTAAAATAATGCCAAATGTTTTAGATTTTGTCACACCACTTTTTCCTACTAATTAATGCCTGTACCATTAGCTGTCCTAGCCCCACCTGTGCTCCAGACCTCCTCTCCAGTCACCTTTTGGATTCTCCACAATGCCTACGCTCCACAACAAGCAGTCAGGCCTGCCTACTCATTTCCTCTCCCCACAAAATAACTCCAGTTTTGCAATCATTTAACCTCTCTCTATTCCCATTCTAACTAGCCTATTGTATAAACTGCAAGGGAAAGAAGAGGAAAAGAGCCAAATCAGGATGGGTTTTTCCCAGAAGATTCTCTCACTCATTTATAAAACAAACTCAGCTCTGTCAGAGATGAAATTCACACAAACTTCTCCCCTCCCTTTCATACTCTGAGTTAGATACTGATTGTGATGCACAAAAGTGAATAATTTGCTTCTCTGGCAGTCCTGAAAGGCAGGATACTTGACTTTAATCTGAAATTCCTGTAGAGCATCACATCTTTCTCCCAAAGAAGCATGCTGTCCTTTGGAATGTGACTCATTGCTCATTGACACCAGCAGTGCTTTGCCCAGCTGCTCTGAGATGTTTTGTTTTGAATCCCAGTCATGCAGAACACAAGACCTGATGAAGTCAGACCTCAGAGAGACCACAAAGGACATAGCAACAATACCACTGGTCTGGGGTTCTATGTTTTTTTAACGGCAGATCACATAACATGTCTGATTTGCCTTTAACTGGAAAAGAACAACTTGTCATGGGAGAAGGGTGCAACTAAGTTGCCTGAGTTTTTATTCTGCTTTTTATAACCACCTCTTAGTTGCCATTTGCTGATCAGTTTAGAGTACAGTAGCTATGCCAGTGGCATTCAGAGCAGTTCCTGAAGTATATTTGTGTTTTGAGAGTCATCTTTATGGTACTTTTAACAACTTCTAATTTCAAACTGAATGTAGTACAACCTTATCCATTACAAGGTGCACATGTTGGTGATGTATCCAAGCAAGCTGGAGTGAACTGTAAGACTAGAACAGGCCCTAAGGAAGAGGTTTCTCAATTTCTGCTCCGTTCCAAAATACTGCAGTTTTATTTTAAAAACACTATCCTTTGGAAACTGTTTTTTCCTAATCTGTCATTTTAATAGAGCATTGGTTACTTATTCACTGCTTTTCTTTTCTTTACCAGGGAACTGCAGTGTTATGTATCAATATCTCACTGAAACTAGAAACTGAGCCTTGGTTTCAGTTTGTAATAGGGAGAATCTTGATATTCCCCTCTCAGACAGGCAGAAGAAGTGAAACTTAAAGCTTGAGGGAGTATGCTCAGAAATCATGAATTCAAGCAGCAGAGTACACTGCAGAGCCCCAAACCCAGCATCAGCTTCAGCTAGTGACTCTAAATGAGCTGAAGCCTATTCAGATTTGAAACCAGCATGTCAAGCAAGTATGATCCTAAACCTAAGCCTCTGAAACTCATCAGAGCTCATTAGCAAGGTCATAGTTTTGTGAGTATCTGGCTATTCCCTTCCTGCTTATAACATGTTCCTCTCTGGCTTGAGTGCTTCTATGTAGGAGGAGGGGTTGGGGAAGGCAGTCTAGGGTTGCCATGGGAAACAGCAGTTGTATGAGTTCTCCACCCCCTTTTGTAAGAGAATTGTACCCTCCCCCTGTCCTGTCAGTTATTGTTCAAGTCTGCCCCTTAGCCTAGAATCTTCTCTGTTCCACGTTTTCCCTTTGGTTCTTCCACCAAGAACGCTCCTTTCCCTTTTCCCCACTGGTTAATGTTATATTTCTCCTCCCTTTAGCCTTTTCCCGATTGTACCCTCGTATGCTAAACCCTCCTACCCTTACGCAGTTAAAAGATCCCTCACCCCGCCCCTCGGGGCTCTCGGAATCTGCCTCCCTTCTGCTCGTTGTCTCCCTGTCTGCCCCTTCTGCGACCCTTCAATAAATGAGCAGGATTTCAGCAGCCCGAGTGTCCCTCCCATTCTTCTTGTGGACCCTCAGATGTACCAGCTATCCGAGCTTCGTGCCGAGAGGCTACAAGCCCCCACGGCTCGGCACTTCTACACCATCTTCTACAATGTGCAATGAAGAGGGCAGTGAAGCAGCAGCCTCCCGGCCACAGAAACTTGTTTATCCTCATTCTTTAGCACAGCCACACCATTTGCAAAGATTGCTTGTTGATTTATTACCTGATGATGGCAATTTTGCTCACCCTTGAATAAAAGGCTCTACAAGATTTGTCAGTCTTAGGTGAGAAGAAACCTTCAACTTGATTGCCTTCCTCTGGATCCTTGGGTAGGATCTAAGGATGGCACAGGAGCCACACATAGTAAAAACCCCCAAATGCATGTCTTTGTCAAGCTGGCTGTGACAATGTGCAAGTATGTACAAAATGGCTTCTTGAACATGTTCAATATTCCTTGGACAGCATTCTTGCTGCCTGCTCTGGTGTCTGTGTTGCTGTGCTTCCTGTCTAAAGACCTAATTGGATTAAAACTGACATGGAGTTATTTATTCTGCCACAGAATATGGGGAATATGCTTATGCCAACCCCACCCAACACTGCAAGAATTCATTTCAGTGTTTTGTGTAAAAATGCACGACAATAAATGTCCATTGTTTAGACCTTTCTCATCAATCACAAAGATGCAATGACTGTGCAGCGCCATGAGACACGAATTGAGGATTGTCTAGGCAAGTGGATAACTGCAATTAAACTCTGGAGGAAAAGCCCAGTGGATTTGAGACAGAAAATTAGCCATAGCTGTTAGCAGCTTTGATGCAGTTGTTAGAAGCTTCTTTTGGTTTTTAATATAAGTAGAAAAATCAATCAGCTCAAACACTGTTCTCTGTCTTTAAAGCATTTTAACATCTTTTCCACTTCCTGAATTAGCAGTATACACTTAAAGTTTCATTCTATAGATCTGGAGCCCTGATACTGTACTGCAATGCAGCATTTACCCAAGACCTATCCAAAATTGAATAGATGAGAGAGATATGCTTAGCAGGACAGTGTGTCTTCACACACACAATGGCTAACTTGTGTTAGACTGAAAACTACATGGAATGCTAGACATGAATAAATAAGCAGCATTTTTGTTGCTTTTGTTCATGTTATTGTGAAAATCAGGGTTATTCATATCTTTCTTAAAGTCACAAAAACATTGACTCGTATGAAAATGATATGTTCTATTATTACTCATGCCTAATAAAAAGATTTAATACTTTTGCTTTTATGCAGTGAAGTTCACATTTTTAAGGTTTTCTTTATCATTCTACTGGTTTGATTTCTGGCATAAAAAAGACAATGTCTTAGAATTCAAGTCTCTAAAAAGTCAGGCTTTTAGAAAATATCAAATGTGAATCATGAGAATAAGTGACATGTCGGAGACGTGAGGCATATGGCATTGTTGAGCAGCTTTCTGAAGTTCTAATATGTGTAATGATACATTGTTTATCTCATAGTGTTTTCTAAGGATTTGATAGACATTGAAAATGCAGAATACAGTAAGAGCTACTGTCACCAGCTACAATAGTGATAAATGCTATCATCCTAATCATACATTATTAGATGATTTTAAAACCAGTCCAGAAGTACTATTTGGTAGGATTTTTATCATTTTTAAAGCATAAAACCATTAAAAGCTTAATAGCTGCTATTTAAACAGAATGAATGCCATCAAATGGTTGTTTTGCAGCTAGATAAAACTTTGTTTTTCAGTAGATTTACACTTTGAATCATTTTTTGTCATATTGTTGAGTAGCTGAGTTTTCATGAATGCATTAGAATTAGTGATAACAAGAATTTCTCGGCTTGTACCAGCCATGACTTAAAACCTGAATTCTTTACTCTCCAAATGAATAGAATTCAGGAATGATTTTTTATGGAAAAGGTCTAGGCTTTAAAATTCCTAATCACTCAAGCAGTATAATGAATGTTTTCACCTATATCAGATATGTGTAAATACAAACATGGTAGAAACCTAAAAGATGTGCAGATTGGCAAGGCAACATTGCCATGAAAACAAATGATAAATCACCTTTGCAAAATCATAGAACCTTATTCTGCTGAGGGATAATTAAACATAAACAAGACTGTTTGGCTGAAACATGGGAGTTGTTCCCCTCTTGCTACAGTCTGCCTCCAGAGGCTCAGCACAGAAATCAGGCCTGGCCCATTTTATAAAACAGCTCCATTTATTCAGAAGTGCACTTTTTGGACTATGTTTCATTTGAGTATCCTCATAAATTCCCTTCAGATGTAACATGCACATGGATGTTATAAACAGTGCACATGGATGTGATAAACAGTGCACATGGATGTGATAAACAGTGTAGTAACAATGGCTCCACCAGCTAAGGGAACACAAGCTTTCCTAGGCCTTGTGGGATTCTGGAGATTACTTATTCCAGGTTATAGTCGATTTCTGACTCAAAATAAGATCTATTTTGAGTGGGCCTTTGAGCAACAAGAAGCCATTGAGTCTCAAACAGCTTGTGTGGTAGCTCTTGAGCCGGTCCAGACAGAAAAAGCTGTGCAAAATGCGCTCTGCACTGTGGCCAGGGAGCGTGGCCTGACCAGAAGCCTCTGGCAAAAAAACATCAGGAGAAAGCCCAGGTCAGCCATTAGGGTTTTGGAGCTGAGAGAATTGGGGTTCAGAAGCCCATTGCACCCCTTAAAATTGTAAAAGAGGTTGCCCTTCATTTTTCAAATGTAACAAGAGACACAGAAAAATGGGAACAATGATAAGACAAAGGCTGTTGAGACGAGCTAGCAAATAAGTCTCTGATTGAGTCATTCATGCATTGCTCCACTTCAAGTTAGTGTAACTCTGATGAGATAAACCTTTATTCATATATTTATATGTACATTAAAAAATATTAATATATTCAATGCTATTTATTCATATTACAGGAGCACCAAAAATCTCTTAATGAGCCTGGAGACAATGCAGCAGAGACTGGAATAAAATATTGAAAAAATTTTCTCTATTGCAAATAATTTACTGTGAATGAGGGAACTGATTCATTTGAGAATAGACAGCAGTGAGATTGCAAAAGATGCAAGAGCTGGCTAATTATCCTAACAGTACAAGTAAGATTTTAACTCACAGCATCTGGCTTCATTACTCTGACTCAAGGTAAAACATCTCTGATCCCTTCCCTGACAGGTGTTTTTCTGCCACCCTCAACTATTCTGTTGTTTCTGAATTACTCTCAGTCCCTCACACCAAAAAGTGTAACTGCCCCAGCACCATCACTTCTGCCGAGAGTGATGGGATGTTCTGGGAAGTGAAGGACAGGTTTCCAAGTGCTTTAACAAAGGGACCATTGTGGAAGTATTCCATGATTTCTTGTTATCTACTTGTCTGAACTTGTCTTCTTTAATTTCCCTTTGCCATTTAGAGGGAGAATGATTTGGGGTAGTGTGAGGCAAAAGAAAGAAAAAACCCTGAGAAAAAAGGATTGTGGAAAGAACAAAGTGCTCTATTAATTCAAAGGCAGCAAGGTTGGAAACATGGCAAAATCATTGCCCCGCAGGATCATAGCTGCAAATACCAATTTCTTCACTACTAAAGAGAACTGTTCAAAACTTTTTCAGACAAAACTCTTCAAAAATGTATTTTCAGCTCCACTGAATATTTCAGGAAAGTTTCTGTTTCTACAAAAGCCTTTACATTTTGTTAAAAAAAAAAAAAAAAAAAAGTTTGGGGAATGTGACATTTCTACTTAAAAAGGCAATTTATTCTTTGGAGGTTTTGTGTGATTGTTTGTTTATACTGACATTTTCTAATAAAATATAATCCTACTCTGACATCTCAAAGTGCAAATTTAACATAATTTTCATGAACCCTCTTTGTGCTATGAAAAATTCTCCATGTTCTTTTTCAGGTACAAAACCAATGCATATAGACTTATTAAATATCCTATTAATTTATAATACATTAAATCAATAATTTAATAATTATTAATAAATTAATAATTTTTGCTTAAACAATATTTTTATAGATACATAAGAGTTACAGAATGTTGAGAGATCAGTTGTTTATTCTCCCTATGAAGGAGAAAAATATAAATCCATTCAATATTTTAATTATAAACTTCCAGCACAGGAGACCCAGTAGTTTAACCAAACATCAGTTCAAAGGTCTCACAAAGCTGACAAATTTTCCTGATCTCTTTCTTATGACTTTTTATTGAAATTTCTGCCTCAAACATTTTGGTTTGAATTAGGTCAGCATTTCTTGCAACACATATATAGGATGGGAAGGAAAAAAAAAAGGCCATCATAATCTTAACACTATTTAATTCCATTTCATATATCCTTATGTTCCCATCTGATATTGTTTTTATTAAATAAGTAGACTTCTTCCAGCCTTTTGACATAAACTGTGCTTTCTTTTTTGTCTTTTTTCTCTCCTTTAGAGATTGTCCAGTTTATTTACACCTGTCTTGTTTTCAGACTGGGGAATGGTGCACCAGATGAGGTCTCATCACTGCTTAGTACAGCTAAATAATTACTTCCGTTGTCATGCTGTTAATACAGCCCAGCATGAGATTTGCCTTTTGTGCAACTGCATTATCTTGTCGACTCAGACGCAGTTTGTGAGCCATGATGACCTTGGACCTCTCCTCTCATACTGCTGTTCCTCCAGTTATTCTCCCATTTGTATTTGTGCACTTCAGGTTTCCTCCACAGGCATTACTATTCATGGCACTTGTCGTTATTGAATTTCATGCTCATGGTTCAAACGCTTGCTGCAGTTAACAGCGTAGTTATGAATTCTGATCTGTTCCTCCAAAGTACACACAACCCTCCTCACCCAAGAACTTCTGTACCTGTGCTCCGCTCCTTCATTTATGCCACAAATATAAAGATTAACCAGGACTAGAACCAAGGCAGATCTTAGGGGTGCCCTGCAAAACCTACCTTCTTTTTTTAATAAAGAAAGGAATGAAAATCACTCCATAAATGCCATTTTTAGTCAATTGTAGTCACACACCGTGGCTATAATTTCCAATTTTGCTGGTATAGAATGTTTAAAAGCTTAATACAGTCAGAACATTTCACATTTTCAGCTTCTCTCCCACATGCTAAGCAAGATCATTCATCAGAGAAGGAACTTAGATAGGTTTGACATGATTGTCATTAGATACATCCACACTGGACATTTTCAAGTACTGCATGTTGCTCTTGGTTCTTACCTACTGATTGTTTAACAGTCTGTTCCAGTATCTACCACGTTCTCAAAGTTAAAATGACAGGTATATCGATTTTGTAGGTCTTCCTTCTTTGTGTGCCAAAGTAGGTACAATATTTTCAGTAAATTCACTTTATTTACCCTAATAGAGAGGCAGCAACATTTTCAAAATAGGTAAGCACAGCAGGAAACTACACTGTAATGCAGAATTTCATCATAAATGTCACAAAGAGAAGCCAGCATTCGAAAAAAAAAAAAAATCTCTGCACTATTTTCCAGTGTCTTTACATCACTAATACATCACTAGGAGAACTCTTGTTCATATCACCTCACCTGAGTTTATTTATATTGTATTAATCCCATTCCTCCCTCTTCCCTTTTTCAAAGATCAGGGAAGATTTCCACCACTTCTCAGGCAAACCCGAAGTGTTTTGTGGCCCAGGGAAGCAGAGGAGCTCTGAAGACTGATCCACTTGCATGTTCTCTTTGAACCTGATCCTTCCCACATAAGCATTATTTATATCCAGCTGCTTTGGAGTTTGTCAGTCTGACCCTCTTTGCACATGTTTATTGAAACAGGGACTTGAACACTTGCTGCCCTGTTTTTCAAATAAATTTTCAGACAATAGAAATATCTTTGGAAGCATATTTTACCCAACACACACATACAATTTAAACACCTGCATCGTAATTTGACCCTCATTTTTTTAAACTGATGATGAGAAATTGGTGTTTTTACTCATCTCCTTTTTGTTTATCTGATTCCTGCCTTAGGAGCAGCATTTCTCTTACTGGTTAGAGAAGGATGAGGCTTGCACATTCAGATATAGACACTGGGCAAAGATTTTACTTAATAAGGCTAATTATAGCCTTTCTCACTCCTCTAAACTGGAAACTCTTACCAGCTTCTCTGACAGAGCAAAATTTTTCATAACTGATATGTTCTTTCTGAAATGTGTATTTTTTATGTATGACCATATAATGATAAAATACCAGTTGCATTTACTTCTGCACTTTGTTGAAACTGAGCTTAAAATCAATTTTTTTAAAAAAATCCATATATAAAATTATACTGTGTGTCTATAAAACAATGGTTTTTTATGCTTATAACCATAAATCCATGAAGTCATCAAAGGAACCTACTCAAGATTATGTAGGTAGGTACCACAATCTGATGATTCTTCAGTCTGCTGAAGAATGTAGTTTGGTTTTTGGTCTGAAGTCATAAGCATCTAAACCGATTTTATTCAGATCATCACACCTCCTAAGAATTGCTGCTGAGCTGTCAATAGGACTGGAAAATTCAGTTCACAATTTAATTTTCAAAATGTTAGAAATGTCTGACTGGAAATAAAAACATAAAAAGCAGGGAAACAGAACAAAAATGACATTTTAACCTTAACTGTACCTTTCATAAATTTTGTCAATAAAATAATCCTCTTTAAGTAATTAATTTGTCTATAAGAACAATACAGCTCATTTCCTAAATTTCAGTTTAAATATTGAAGTACATTGGTTTTGTGCCAGACCATAATATGCTCATAATGAAGAGTATGTAGGAGGTGTTAGGCTTTAACATTATAGAGTGAAACTTCACTGATTTTTTCCATAAAAATATTTGACTTAATAGTGTAGTTATTCATACAGTAAATTAAAACCTAAAACTGCAAGGAATAATACTGCTTTAATTGCCTGACAGGTTGGGGATTATTTCTTACATTCTCTCCTACACAGATGAATATAACCTTCCTAAAGAGGAAATCTATTCACTGCTGAATAACAGGACTGTGTTAATATATTGAACTCTAGGAAGCCTCTAAATAATGTAGTATAAAATATTAGCATTTTTCACCCCTAGAAGATCAAAGCTGAGGGTATTAGTTGTATGATGTAAGATTCATAGGTTATATCTGTGTGAATGCCAAGATGATATTGCAGGACTAAGTCTTACTGGAGGATAAATCTTACAATTAAAAGAAAGGCACCTGGCAGAGAATTTCTGGTGTTTGTTCTTCTCTCACATACTACCTTCTGCAAAACAAGTCCCAGGGGCAGCTTGACTTTTTAAATCTTGAAACTGAAATGTGAAATTTGTGCTTCCATTGGTAGATGTTGATGAAGGAACTGGGCTCTGGAGGAGATCCTTGTGCCTCTAGTACACAGCAGTGGTCCAAGAGGTTTCAGTTTGGTATGCCCTCACTGTTTAGGCAAAATTCTTTGGGCTGGTGAATGGACCAGCTGCATTCAGACCTTGAGCAACTGGATCTGAAAACTGTGTATAAGATTCAGCTGCTGGAAGGAAATTCCATGCCATGGGTGCAGATGTTTGAACTCATTACAAAACCTGAGCAAATAATTGTAATTATTTTGTGAATGCAGTGCTCCACAAATGAAGAACTGCCATTTCTGGATGCAACCTGAGGTATCAGTGAATTCAGTGGAGTTCACTATAGAGGCTGTGATAGTCCTGGGATTTCTGCTCCCTATTCTTAATGCATGACTGCTGTGAGATTCACAGCAGCACCAACGTGGATGACATGAGCTGTGACAGGTGGGATGTTGCGTAGGGATTCTTCCAGCAGTAATTAATCTCTGGATAAAACTGATAGCCAGGCATAGAAGGCTCAAAATGGATATGTGAGCAGAAAATTAGGGCAGAACCCTAGGCACTTCCCACTACCTGAGGTTTTTTCAATTAATATGGAAGGTTTTCTGACCTGGAACTTGCAGAGCCAGGGTGGAGTACAGCCTTTTGGGGACAGCAGATTCCTCACTCAAGAGAACTGCTCCAGTGAGTACTGTGGATATCCAAGCAAAGTATTCCAGGACTGAGGTATCCCCAGAGATAATGTATCCCCAAGGACAGAGAAATCACTAAGGTCCAACTTATGTACATCCATAGAAATTTTCTGGAGGGTGGAAAACATTTATTTGTTTCTGTACTTCTTTCCTGCCCATCATATAGCACATAATCAACCCCATGCAAATAGAAAATCCTAATTAAATTGTTCTAAAAAGCCAATACTCAATTGTCTCTCTACATGTGGCATTATTCCAGACACTGACAGTGGAAGGCAATTCCAACCTTCTAAAATCACAAAAGGCAGCTTTCTTCCACTGGTTCGTCTTCCTTCTGCTTCGTTCAATTATTAAAAGCAAATAGCCACCTTAGAGAACACCTGTGCTCTGCAGGTGCCTGGAGCTTCCCTGTGTTACTTGAGCTCTGAAGGCTGTAACATGCCTGCCAGCATGCTCTGAACAGATTGCCCCAGGGATGGACACAGGAGCACAGCCTGCTGCATGGGGTGAGGTCATTTAGGGAGTAGATGGAGTAAGAGATGCTTGTCTTAGGGCCATAACAAGCTGCTGATCTAATAAAATTCTAGTGAGCTACACACCAGGCTTACTAAGAAAAGTTTGTAGATTCAGTATTAATCTCAGCTGGTAAGGAACACGAAGATCTATAATTATATGAGGTAGGTTTGCTAAGAAAATGGTAAAAAAAGGGAAAAAAGTGGAATATTTGGAAAATTCAAAAGTTTTACCATAACTGGGAGGATTCTGTGTTTCTCTCTGTTATATTCACTGCTCTGCTGTTTGATCTCATTAACTCAGTGATTTCCAAAGTGGGTCTTTGTGTCATATTTGCAAATGTATGTTTCATCTTACCTTTCTAGGGAGTTTTGGGTATACCATGTCAGAGAGTAAAAGTTTGAGTGTCCAAGGTTTCTAAGGGTTTCTTCCATATAATGGCCCTGATTTGAGCTTTGCTTGGGATCAGTTATCATGTATGTGTCTGCTGTTTTGCAAGCCTTAACCACTGAAAACTTGTGATGGAGAAAGTCATACAGCTTGTGTTCAGGCAACTGAATCCAGCACCTCACCAGTGGAGCCCAGAAAGTACCACTCATCTTCTTGAAACTGAGCCAAAAAGCAGCCCCAAACATAACAACTGCAGAGCCCATAAAAACTTGGCTCTCTGGTAAATGGTTGCATGCTGAAGAATAAATTTAGATTGAATTACTCCAATGAGTTGTTTAGGGAACAAATTTTTACATATATTTAAAACCTAAAAACTTGCTTCCATTTTGATGCACGTCCTCAAAGTTACTGACTCTGGGGAGGGGTGTAAGGTGCTGGTCTTGAATAGTTTACTCAGGAAAAGATCACTCAGGAAAAGACTGTCACATCAGAGAACTGAACCCAAACAACCCATGCTTCAGCTATCAACAAGGTTACAGAACTTCCTGAGCATATCAAAATCCACAGTGAGATAAATAGTCCTTTTACGACTCCTTGGAAAAACCCCTACTTATACATTAAATGTAGACCAGATAAGGGCAAACTGTGTGGCACTCTAGACAGCGACAAACCACCTCCCCCCTCTTTGGTAAGTGTGGCGAACTTGACAATTTTCCAAAAAATGTGTTGACTTAATTTGAAAAAATTCTCAGTACAAGCATCCACACGTGAGCCAGAGAAAAGCCAGGGAAAATGTAATTTTGCTGTATATATAAATACAGGGAAATCCAAGTGCATTCAAGCTTGGCTTCAAACTATAGGCAACTATTTGTTTAATTTCATCTCAAGGCTTGGCTTGTTACAGGAATTTTGCATGAATGGACACTGCTCATCAGGGTCATGAATGTGACGGAATTCAACCACTGCACCTGGAATTAACGTTCCAGTTCTTCACCTCCACTGAGAACTCAACCATAAATTCTCAATTAAGGTCTGGCCGTGGCTCAGTGAAGCTTGAGTGGAGATTTTCGTATGTAAATAAGATAGCAGTCAACTCATTTAACAAAATTTCAACAGCAATTGAGCAGCAACTGGCTCATATTGTGTCTTTCACTTCATCTTGTGCTCAATTAAACAGACAAGGGCTTGGCTGCATTCCCCTTTATTTTCTCAAGTCCTTACTTGCCCAGTATCATTTGAGGCCTGACAATTGTTTCTGATGGAAACCTGTCTCAGACTAATTGTATAGCTTTGTCTAGATCTTTATTGGACAGCTACTAGTTCTGAGTTTTTATTTGCACTGGGTAATGAAGACTCAGGTCCAAAGACATTATATTGCAAAAATAGATAAATTCCTGTTTTAAGATGCTGTCATGATATTAACTCCCTGCCACTGGGTGGTTGGTTAGTTGGTTTTTAGAGCTTTTTGTGGTTAATTTTTGGATATTGGGTTGAGGTTTGTTTTTGGGCAGGGGGCTTTACTGTTTTGTTTTATTTTGGATGTTGTGGTTTTGGGGTCTTTTTTGTGGGGAATAAGGGCATGTATTGTGTTATTTCTCCAGATGGGTATTCCCATTTTCTGAAGAGTACTGAGTCAAATGTCTAATTAGGGCAAATCATCACTGAACTACTGATGTAAGTATATCTACAAGAGAATTTATGTCAATTCCTATATCTTGTCTATTACAGAGAATTTCATTATAAACTCTAGTAGAATGTTCTGTAAAATCATAGAGTTACAGAATAATTTGGGTTGGAAGGGATCCTAAAAATCATCTCGTTCAACTGCCTTTGCCATGGGCAGGGACACTTTCCACTAGGACAGGTTGCTCCAAGGCCCATCCAACCTGGCCTTGAATAATTCCAGGGATAGGGCATCCACAGCTTCTCTGGGCAACCTGTGCCAGGGCCTCACCACCCTCATAGTAAATAATTTCTTCCTAATTTCTAATCTAAAACTTCTTTCTTTTAGTTTAAAAATATTCCCCCTTGTCCTGTGGCTATCTGACCATGTGAAAGGTCCCTCTCCAGCTTTTTAAAAAGCTTTCTTTAAGTACTGAAAGGCCATGAGGAAGCAATTAAACTCTGCATGTTTGTGTCTGTTTGTGCTCACGTGTGTTTTCACTGCATAGTATTTTGTACCTGGATAAAAAATATGTTCTTAAAGACATAAAAGTGACATTTGTGGTACAGGATTATATGTAGCACATTCTGAAACTCAAATTCATTACAAAAGTTTAAAAATCTCCAAGGGATGTTTTTACATTGCTTTAGTCCAGTCTGGTTTTCATGTTAATGTTTTGAATCAGCTCAAGAAGCTGATACTGAGGGATAGATAAGAGAAGGGCTAAGCAGACAAGAAAAGAAAAGAACAAAGGCATCTTAGCTGAAATAGCTAAAAAAACCTCCAAACAATAGTTTGAGCTTATGCTAATGCAGGGTCGCTTTTAGTGCATTCATCCAGTTTTAAAAGTACCTAAATGTTATGGTCTCTAAAGTAATTTGTAATGGAAAGTGTAACAGGCTTCAATGGCTAGACTAAGTTTTTCAGTTCAAAAAATGTGCGTGTGAGGGAGAGAAATAATGTTACAATATTTATACACCTCAGCAAATGCACTGAGCATCCAGGTTTTCTAAACCGCATAGGCCATAAAACACCATTCTTAAATATAAACAATACAGCTGACCATCGCTCTGGAGGAATTTAAGGACCTGTTTATGCTATTTCTTTAGATATTCATATTGTAATCACAACTCTAGCAATATGCAAAAAATCCAGGAAGTAAAAAAGTATTTATTAAATTAGGGTCTCTATTGAAAATTAATGACACTGTTTGAAGACTTTCCTACAAAAGAGAGTTCTCAGAAGGTTTGGAAGGGTTTTATGTGGTTTTTTTCACCAAACTGATAACCGGTAACTCCTCCTCCTGGTAAGACTCACCTCTGATCCATTGCTATCTATCACAATTTTTAAACCTAACAATGCTAGATGAGGCATGTGAATTAAATGCATCTTTTCTCTCACTAGAGATGGATAATGAATTTAAATGATATTACATGAAGAATGAAAACATAATCTATAATGAGGTAAGGATGCCACCTCCTCTTATAAGAATATTTCCCATTTTTTCACTTACTAATTGAAATGGTTTTAAATTTGACTGTTCAAGGTGACATTTTCTATGCTGGTATCTGCTTCTGGCTGCTTTTTGTAATTTTAACCAAGTTTATTCAGCTGTTTCCAATAATGTAACTGGGGATGAGGAAAAGTTGGTTTTATCCATATTAAAGTTCTATTAACCTTTGAGGAGATCCAGTGTCCTTACACCATAGAACAGGAATTAGAGACTTGGCAAGAAAGAACACTGTTATATCAGCCTTTTTACTGTCCTCATGTTCACCTTGCTAAGGAATCATATTAGTCAGCAAATCCTTGTTGATGGTTCACATCCAGCTCCTCTCTATTCTGTCTATTCAGAGGAAGGGCTGGAAGGAAGAAGATGTTTTTTCTATGCAATTTTGGAGAGCATGAATTCTGTCTCTCTACACCCACAATATGGCTCCCCACACATATCAGGATCAGTGATGTGAATGCAAAGAGGGAGGAGAGTTGGAGTATGACAATATAAGGCAGGAAACTGAGCAGAGAAGAGCAGTTCCAGGTTCTGTATGAGGAAAAACTGCTGTCAAAAAAATTGGTGGAATTATAGCCTAGAGCTGACTGAGAAGGAGTACTGGGATATAACATAGGGATGAGCTGAACTGGGAAACAATGAAATGGAAAGATCAGGACAATGTCAGTAAGCATGAAAACAGGAGCAGGTGCACAATGAGAAATTATTCTGATCAACTGGGGCCTTCCTGTCAAAAATAAGTCTAAAGAGCTGGAATGTGGAACTCTGGAGGACAGAAAAGAAACTGGGAATGAGTACCAAGGGGTCACATGAAAGAGCTCAGATGCAGCAGCAGAGTGGAAAAGATGAAGAGAGAGGGGCTGGGTAAGGATAGTGAGAACAGAAAGGGAGAGAGGTAAGGAGTATTTGGTCAGGAAATCCATCAGAGGAAATGGAAGAGCAGCTTAAGAAGAGATACTTGACTTAGATGAAAGTTGCAGTGGTGCCAGTCACAACAGTGTGGCTGGTGAGAGGCAACAATTCACTCTGAGGACACAGAGAATTCATGTCTGAGAAAGAACTGTAGAACTGTCCGTTCCTTGGTACCATTCAGCTTCTTCTGGTTCCGTGGTATCATCAGCTTCAGCGTGGGACAAGATAATGCGCTATGGAAGAGTCAAAGGTGTCCCTTTTGGGATGGACTTGCAGCAAATCAATGCTTCACCAAACTGTGGAGTAACTGTTGTTGGTAGTGATGGTGTAAGTAAATCTTTACACACAGACCTAAACACTACAGAAGATATTATTTATATTTCAAAAGCAGGATGCAGAAATTAGGGTTTTTCACAAATAAGACCCTCTTTTAAAATCCTCCTGCTTTTAAAGCACATTTTATACATGAAAAAATACTCAATATTATCATAACTGCAGGTTAAAACAAGCCCTGAAATTTCATTAAGAATTGACCTCTGTTTGAAATATTGCCATGCATATTTGTGCTCTTTCCAGGACTGCACCTTTGTAGCTAAAACTACACTTCTGGTCATGGCTAAAGCAAATATTTTACTAGGAGCCTTTATTAAATATATTAAAGTTTGCCACATAAGTAATAACTTAACAAATTTTCACAGCCTGGAAAGAGAATGACTTTTTAAATTTTATTTTTATTTTTTTTAGGTCAGGGAGAGGAAATCAAAATTACTAGTACATTGAACCTGATGAACTTTTCCAGCATTATTGTACAGAAATATGTTCTGTTGCCTAGGATCCAGTATCCTTAAAGGGGAAGGACAAGGGTCTGCAACAATAAGATGTATATAAATTAATTCCTATGCTACTGTGAGTTCTAGAAGTTCTTCTTTGGTTACCCTAGGGAATATAATATGGGGGAGCAAAAGAGCTGGAGCATAGCAAGACCTCATAGCTTTCTGAGTATTTGTGCTTCAGGGACTGTAGGAGAGGCAGAATAAATAATAAGAAGCCTTTAGGCATGCCAACTTCTATAAGTATGTCAGCATGTGCTAGGGGAGGCTATGTGGCTGTGCTGTCAGATATTTCATTCTCAGCTGACCCATGGGGAGATCATTCTGTTCCTAATTTTTACCTCCTGGAAAATCTTTCCTTAAAAGGAAAAATCAAGCAGTGAAATCACTGCAGAGTTCCCAATGCCCTCAGTCATGTCAATAACCTTAAAAAGAAAACAAAACTTCAAAACCATTTTTTCCCTTATCTTCCTCAAGCCACTGTTTACTTCCTTACTGTAATCCATGTGGTATCTTTAATGGACACCAGGTCTCTTCCTGCAATGTTGTAACATGGTCTTCAGACTATGCTTGAGTTTCCACCCCTCTTTAAATGAGCACTCCAATCATGCCATTGTTCTTACACAAAGGAATGAGAACAGTCTTCCATTCATACTGGTTTCAGAGTCAGCTCAATATTTTTAAAGATGTGGCCCTGTGTCTGTGTTCAGTTTGCATGGCCAGGTTTGGGTAGCTGAGGAGAGGATACAGCTGCTGGAGAAGCTGCTGGAAGCTTCTCCCATGTCTGACAGAGGCAGTGCCAGTGGGCTACAGGAGGGAACCACTGCTGGCCAAGGCCAAGAGCATCAGAGATGGCAGCAACCTCTGGGATAACTTATTTAAGAAGGAGAAAACAGTTACTGTGCAGATGTAATTGTAGCCAGACAAGAGAGGACTGAGAATATGTGAGAGGAACAACTCTGCGGACACGAAGGCCAGTGAAGAAGGAGAGGGAGGAGGTGGCCCAGGTGCTGGAGCTGAGATTCCCCTGCAGCCTGTGGGGAAGACCATGGCAAAGCAGGCTGGTCCTGATGGACTGCACCCTGTGAAAAGGAACCGAGGCTGGAACAGTTCAGGAATAACTGTAGCCCATGGGAAGGACTTACACCGGAGAAGTTCATGTAGAACTGTCTCCCATGGGAGGGACCCCACGTTGGAGCAGGGCAAGGACTCCTCTCCTTGAGCAGCAGCAGAAATGTGTGATGAACTGACCATAGCCTTAATTCCCCATCTCCATGTGCCACTGGAGGGAGGAGGTAGAGCCCAGACATGATGGAGGTATAGGGTAAGGGTGTTTTTAAGATTTTTTTTGCTTCTCATTATCTTGCTCTGATTTTGGCTGGCATTAACTTCAATAAATATCTCCAAGTCAAGTCTGTTTTGCCCATTGATGGTAATTCATGAATGATGTCTGCCTGTCCTTATCTCAAAACATGAACCCTTTTTTTTTTTCTCTCTCCTCTATCCACTTGTGATGGGGAATTACAGAGTGGCTTTGGTGGGTACCAGGCATCCAGTCAGGGTCACCACAGAATTGACATGGGTGTTCATGGGCAGTGTTAGATAAGTGTTTGAGCACTGAAGCACTAAAATCACTAGAGAGAGAGAGAATAGGAGATGGAGGGGCAACCTCATTGCCCTCTAATCTTCCTGAGGAGGGGAAGTGGGGAGGGAGATGCTGATGCCTTCTTTGTGGTATCCAGTGATAGGACATATGAAAATGGTTCAAAGATGTGTCTGTGGAGGTTTAAACTTAACATTAGGAAACATTTCCTTACAGAGCGGCCATCAAACACTGAACAGCTTTCCTAGAGAGGTCTTTTGTGTACCATGCCTGTCAGTGTTTAAGGAGCATTTGGACAGTGCACTTAAAAATATGCTTTAACTTTTGGACAACCCTGAAGTGATCAAGCAGTTGGACTAGATGATTGTTCTAAGTCACTTCCAGTTGGAACTTTTCCATTCAATTCTGTTCTGCCCTAAAGAGTCATGGTCACACCAACATCATTATTTACTTTTTTTTTTTTTTTTTTCAGTGCCTGTGTTTATCTCTGCAGGGTGTATGGTGTATATTTGGAGAAAGGCTTTTCATGAGGTAAGTGACAGGACAGTCAGAGCCAGCCCAATACCTGGCAGTATTTAAGTATTTATTGTGAATGGGGTGTTTAGCTGCTCCAGACTGTCAATATATCCACAGAATCTCAGGGTACATATAGGCTCTATGTATTTTGCGCTTTTTCTGTTTATAGAACACAGATTAGAAATTCTGAAGATTTAAATTTAGCTGCCTTTTGTTGCACTTATATCCTTGTGTACTTTTCCTGATTTAACCAAGCGACCTTGCTGAAAACTGCAAAATCTCTGGCAGAGTGATTTTACTTTAGCAGTGTACTGGCTAAGTCTATACTCATATTTCTGATTAGCACATACATTAACTATTACTACCTCCAAAAGCAGGAGCTACATCTTCCTTTCTGTGTCATTCCATGACAGCTACCCCAAAGCCATCCCTGATGTATGGCAGGCAATGTATTGCTGAAACACACTCAGATTCTTCAGACCATAAAAAGACACCCCATTGGCCCACAAGTCCAGTTCTCTTTACAAAAGGGTTTCCACAAATGCATTTTTGGATACTGGTCCAATCCTGGAAAAAGAGAAGATAAAACCACTGGGAAGCAAAACTGCTGGACAGTGAGCAATGGGTTTTGTACCCCAATGTTCAGCTGATCCTTCTGGGTCCTGTTCTGCTTGCATGAGTGGGTGTGGCCATGTGAATGCTCTTAAGGGCTGATGATGCCAGGATGAGAAATGCCCATGAAACAGTTCAGATCCTTATGATCTGGAACTGTTATGAATCCTTATGAACAGGATTCTTCAGATCCAGTTTCAAATTTCCATTTGATTACTTGTTTGATTAATGATAAATAACAGACATGCCTAAACAAACCAACCCCAAATAAAATTTAAAATTCAACAAGCAAAACATCAACACTATCACTCTGACAAGCTGTGCTGCTTATGGGACTTATGTCAGTGGACCATGGACAGGATGCTGATGCACTTGCCAAAAGTCCAAGTTACAAACAGGCATAAACCTCTGACTTAGATAAAAATTTGTTTGATTATTTTTTGTCTTATGTATCCATATGTGATGGGTTAAGCACCATTTTTAAAAGAGTTGCAGCAGACTAGCCTGGACTACAAATCCTGAGCTTAAGATAAAGCCAACTAAGACTAAACTGCGACACATGGATAAAAAGAACACAGTATTATTAATGCTTATCACTCTTTAGGTCCATACACTTCAATGACAGTTTCAAAAGGATGAACTGATAAAGGATTTCCTGGTAGTTTGACACAGTGTGTGGTGGTTCCAGTAAGCCTCTTGCTGAACAAAGAGCACCAGGGAAATTCTGAAGCCTGAATGGATGACTGACAGTGCTGAGCCTGAGAGGGAAGCACTTTATCCAGGCTTTTGTCATTTTTCTCAACTAACTGCACCAATGCTTAAGCTGCCATCTAAGTGATTGCCTTGTTAGTCAGAGCATGAAGCAAAGCCCTAATTGTTTGCAAAGTTTATGATGCTTTCTTCTGTCGCCTTAGGATGCCCAGAAATCAGGTTTCAGAACTATTGGAGAAAGACAGCTCTGCAATTTGGGCTGGATTCCATACATCTGTGATCTGGAGATTCTCTATCCCATTGCCCATTCCCACAACTCCCCAAAAGTGTGAAGGGGTTCAGAATCCAAAAAATAAAACACATACCAGCTACAAACCATGCAAACATGATTTTCCTTCTTGCACTGAATAAAGCAGAAGTCTGTGACACTTGAAGTCCAGAGAGCGATGCAGCAGATCAGGCCTTTCTGTGGCTTTACCAAGTCTCACATAAACTATACATCCATTTTCTCTGGCAGTCTGTCCTGAGCTCATGTCTTCTTTTCCCTGCAGCTGGAATCTCCCTACAGAAATCAACATCGCAGCACTAAGAAGTGCTTATCCAGTAATGATTTGGGAGACAAAAAAATATCTTGACATGAAAAATTTCCAACTGCCTCAGGGGAGCTAAAGGAGGATAGGAATGTTCCCTCCACAGGAGGCTTAGACATCCTGGCAGAAGACAGAGAGAGAAAGGGAGGATAATTAAAATAGTTTCTCTGTAGATTCACTGAATCATGACAATTCATAACTAGAGACACTGTAGGAGGGACAAGAAGATTTACTGGATCAAGGAACTTCTTATAAAGGAGGAACAAATTAAGAATATTTAGCATGAAAATTAACACTGGAAGCTAAGCTTAATACTGACCCAGATAAAGACAGAAAGCTACTCCCTGACTAAAATAAAATAATTATCAGCAGAGGAAGACTCTTTAATTCTAGCCATCTAGATTTAGTTAAGGAGTAATGATATTTGGAGAGCAAGCAGGAGGAGCAGAACCAGGGTGGAATCAGGCACAAATGCATTAAATAGGGAGAGAAATGTAGTTCATACAGTATTACCAGAGAAAAACACAAAAACAGCATGGCCAAACCAACAGAAGCCCTTTAAGGTGCAGCGAGCACCACATGTGAGACTGATGTACTGGCTTGGACTCAAAGCCACAGTAGTGACGCAGTCAGATAACTTTTCAGACTGTGTTTGCCAGCTCAACAGCAGCAAAAAGGATTCATGAGCTGACAAAACACTTTCATGGTGCCCTTTTCTTCTGCAGGACTGTTGTGAAGCCTGGCTCTCACTAGAGCTCTTGGGTCACAACTCATTGCAGTGCAATCACAAGTGTTGCCATGAAGAATGCAGAATGTGAGAAAACAACCCTGAGAGACAATTACTGATTTTCCTCAGCATACCCTCTCACACTACCACAGTTGTATGATTGCAAAACTTGCCAAAACAGAGCATTCCCACAGCCCTGGAGTGTTAAGCATACAGGAGAGCCTGGCAAGTGTCGTTGGGAGGTTGTTAGGGCCTTGTACATTCCCTTGCTGCCATAATCAGTGCTCTGTCCTTGATGAATTCCCTGGCACCTGTCTTTTCATTGTACTGTAGGTATGGATGCCACCACACTGAAATAAGCCCACTTGTGCTTATTTAATGGTGATTCTCATCAGCAATCTGTATTGCCTTTTTGGACAAATTATCTCAGAAAAAGTGCTTCTGCCCAAGAACCATGGCAAATACATCCTTTGAAGCTGACAGAAGATAATCATCTCCAATAAGGGGTGAATTTGAAAACAGCACAGATAGGAATCAACTTATTCTTTAATGCTTTAAGCAAATTTCATTCATTACAATCAATTCTGTCTCTAGTATCTAGAACTTTGAGCAAGCTAAATGCTGTCTTTACTCTGTCTTCAAAGGTATTGGATGAGCTGTCTGGCAGTCATGTCCACTATTTGTTTTCACATGCCTAAGACTTAATAGTCCCACCTGTTAGGACACTGTCTGTCAAAAAAAAGTTCAAATAATCACTGCTTCATACCAGTGGTCAAAGGATCAAATATTCTAAGCCTTTGAGTATCTAAATTTTGTTTGGTGTGCAAATTCTCAATACATCCTTCCTGGTTTTTCTATCATAGGTTATCAAACAGCTTCAGCTAGGTCAGATGTCAGTCATGTGGAGGTCACTGTGAGCTGAAACACCTCCCACCACACTTTAAGAAAACAAGGTAAATGCTCAGTTTTCTCAGCATCTTCTGAGCTCTCCACTACCACCAGCTAAACTACTATTTTAAAACTAGCTTAAGTAAAAACTACATGGCTCTGCAATGATGAAATGTCCTCTGTCATTTCCTATTAAAAAATGCATGACCCCCTTTTTTCATTGCACATAGCTTTAGCATACTAGATGTTTTTTCCACTCTAATAACACCCAAGGGGTTGAACATATTTATATGTACATATACGTGCTTCCAGCAGCTCTGAGTTTTCTTGAAGACTTTCCTCTTTTAGCAAGTCTCTGGTAATTCAGCTGTGAAATTAAAGAAACACGGGACACTGTAGTGAGTTCTATTTTCTTATTCCCCCTGTGAAGAAATCTTAATAATATTCAGTTTATGGCTGTCTATATTAAAGAGGAAATGCAAAATGCTACAGCTTCAGATAAAGAGACAAACTTCTGTAGCTGGTGGCTGGAACAGTTGATTTTCTCTCTTGAATTAATCCAGAGAAATACCTGCAGCATGTCAGTGAAATGCTCTAACTCTTCTTAGTAAATAGCAGGAAACTGATAGTGCTGCCTCTACTTGTGGTGGCTCTGCTTTCCTTAATTTTGGTACTAAAGCGTTGTGGAGTATCCTAACAAATACTCCCAGATTCATCCCACCTAGTTTTAAGGCATCTAATTAGAAACCTACTTGCCTTAGATACTCTGTCTAGTAGTGAAGGTGAAAAGCTAAGCAACCCTACAGAGTAGGTCACCCCTCCAAAAACCTGCACAAAGGCTGGACCTATCCTACCCTGTCTGGGATTCTAATGTCTCATTAGCTATAAACCTAAAAGGAAAAAAAAAAAATATATCTGATCATTTCTATTTATTGAATTGTGAATATTGGCTGACCATAATTTGCTGGGCTTCACTGATGTGATCACAGTTTGATTGATCTTGATGCTCAAAAGTACATAGTATATTCATCGTTTGAAAAACACAGATCCCTTTCTAGCTAAAACAACATGGGTCAGCAGAAAGAAAATTAGGGAGTGTTACAGCACAGACTTGAGGGGTTTATATTAGCTGTTAACCTGCTCCTGGGCTGTCCAAACACAGGCAGTTTTATGCAATGGCTGTAGTGAGTGCAGGTTAAATAGGACCGGTGGGACAGCTTCTACCAGGCTCCTGCTGTTTTGCTCTTAGCCTATATTCTTCTCTTTTTTTTTTTTTTTTCCCTTGCAGCAAAGTACTTGCAAGCACTAAGTGACCCAAGTTCTAGCTTTAAGCAATGGAGAGAGAAAGACCCACTCATCTATGGGTTGTCTGATCTTTCCTGGCTACTTCTGTTCAGCAAGGAGATAAATATCTCTCTGTGGAGATAAACCTCTTCTTCCTCAGAATCTGGACTACAGAGCAAACTTTGAGGTAAAACAGAAATTTTTATCACTCTGGGAGTGCTTCTTCTAACCTAAGGGTGAGATGTAGCTTATAGATGAAGACACTGAAATTTTGATGTCCACTACACAGCCATTCCTCCCACAATTCCTCTACTGCACCTTCCAGCTTCTTGCAAGCTTTCAATACACTTATGCAGCTGCTATTGAATGCACAAATTTAAGCAACTTACCTGCACCCTTGTACTCATTTTGACTGAGGTAGAGCTAATTTTCTTCACAGTGCCCAGCATGGGTCTATATTTTGGATGTGTTGAAATATGGATATGTTGGATATGTTTATGTGTTGAAAACAGTGTTGATAATATAGAGATGTTTTTGTTATTGCTGAGCAGAGCTTACATGGAGCCAAGGCTTTTTCTGCTTTTCATACTGCTATGCTGGTTGGGGAGCTGAGGGTGTGTGGGAGGCTGGGAGGAAACACAGCTGGGACACATGACCCAAACTGACCAAAGGGATTTTCCAGATCATATATCACTGATAGTATACAAAGCAGAGGGAAGAAGAAAGAAATGAGGGAAGTTTGGAGTTATGGTGATTGTCTTCCCAAATCACCTGGAGATGGCTGGACATCTGCCTGCCCATAGGAAGTGGTGAATGAATTCCTTAATTTCCTGTGTTTTTGTGGGCTGCTTTTCCTTCTTGTATTAAGCTGTCTTTATCTCAACCCATGAATCTTCTCTCTTTTTGCCTTCTGATTCTCTCCCCGATGCTGCTGGTGGGGGAGGGAGGGAGGGAGAGAGTGGTTTTGTGGTTCTGAATTTTTGGCTGAGTTGTTGGCTGTCATGATTTGGACCATGACAACTCTTAATAATTCAAGCACCAAATGCAATTCATATTGCTTCAAAAGAAGCATCTAAGATGATTCAGGTGAGTTACTCATCTGAACTGCCTACTATTTGCAACTGACTCTAAAGTATAACTCACTCATACTTAGATATTTATCTCTTTAATACCAAAATAAGTGAAGTAAATCCCAGTTTCTGGTCTTGAGCCTGTGTTATTCCATCTTAAGACACTGCTGTTATTGCTCACTTGTATAACTTGTCAGCAAAAAGAATAAAGTTGTGCCCTGCTATTATTATACATCTGACTTACCAGCTACCCTGACTTTGCTGCATTGCCACTGTTCCTGATTGAACTTATCTAACACAGACAGAACCTGAGAGTTTGTCAGTCATGTGGTACCTTTCACTTGCATTGAGAGGGAAAAGTACTTAAAAATTTGCTCAATATCAATCAGTCACTAAGGAGGCAGCAAGCAAAGTGGTGACACCATTGAATTTATACAGAAAACATTGAAGGTTAGAAAGAGGATGCTTGTTCAACTAGTTCCCTAGTGAAGGCAATAATATACAATAATGAATTTGTAGGACCACCTCACTCATGTGGAGTCTACAGCAGTTTGGGGCAGGTCGCATTCCCTTACACTCTGTACAACAATGCATCTTGAAACTAATGAAGTGCTATGTCTTTATGAGACTTGTCATGGACAATAAGGCTAATTGCAAAAGGGAGTATTAATGTAATGACTTTACCTTCATGTCAATAAACTATGAAGGAGAATTAGAAAACTTAATGTAATGTAAACACAGGTGAACACGGTGAGAAGAAATTATGATGTCCAACTCCAGTTCAGAAGGCTGAATGATTTCTTTATTATTACTGTGATACATTTATATACTATTTAAAGGAAGATACTAAAGCTACAAACCTACTTGTTCTAACTACCATATCTAACTCACAACTCGTGACCCTCTCGCGAGAGTCCAGACACAGGTGGATCTGACTGACCATCAGGTTCAAACAATCCTTACCAGAATCCAATCAAGCAATCACCCCAGGTAAACAATTCTCCAAACACATTCCACATGGGAAAAACAAGGAGCAGAAATAGAAATAGTTTTCTCTTTCTTTCCTCTGTGCTGCTCTATGAAAAATCTTGAAAGAAAGAAGAATGTCCCTGGGACACTTAATGGTATTGCTTTGTTCAGCAAACTTTCTTACTTTTTTACTCTAATAAAGTTCTGAGTGGTGCTGCTTAATACATTGGATTTAGAAGATTTTTTATATATTAAAAATCTTTGCATTCTTTTTCCATCAGAACTTCAAGGAAGTTCTCCCCACTAATCAGCACTTTAATTCTTTGATCAGATGAGAATGTTTTTATGGTGCTGCAGTCAAACAAAATACCATTGCTGGAACTAAAATATATAATTTATTCAAATAAGCCTGAATTATCTACTATATCCTACCAAATTAGCAAACAAAATGTTTTGGTCTGTGATACATGAAAGACACAACTGGACTGTTGTACATGGAACTGGTTATTAATTAATAATGGAGGTTTCAGCTCCTGATCCCTTATTTCTCTTCGGGGAAAATACAAGAGAATTTTTCTGAAGTCCTTCTATACTACACAGTCTATCTGGCACTCATATTCACCAGCAGTAAAGCAGTGAATACCAGCTGATATTATAGCCTTTATCAAGAGGGCAGGTTTTTGATCAAAACTACTCTAATAAACAGAAATGTCCATTGCTATTTCTGTCAGTTATTTAAAGAAATGAGAACTTAGTAACTTTGGCTGTTACTGGGGAGACGTGGCACTGGCCCTACTTATTCAGCCTCTTGGGAGAGAATTAGACAATAAAGCAATCTCTTCACCAAAAACCTTAAAAAATCAAATCTGAAAATAAAACCATCATTTCATTGATACGGAAACTGCAAGCAAAGTACATGAGAGAGAGAAAACATAAAACTATCAGCAACATTTTAGCTGCTCAAACAGTATAAGCAGTAGCAAAGAGTGACTGTGGTTTGAAGGACAACTTTATAGATTTTCTAAGGTCCATTGCCCCCAAGAAATGGCAGAAATTGAAGAATAAAACAAATAAAGAAAAATGTTTAAAAAGGCAGTTATGACTATTAAAATAATGAAAAAAACTATCTGTACAAAGCAGTGTCATTTTTGGCTATTCACATTTCAATAGGTGACAAATAAAAGATGTGATGGATAGTAAAGAGAGGAATGTGGATGTGTCATACAGTTTTAAGGCAATTTTTATATTGAGAAGAAGAAAGTGGTTTATTAGTCAAGTAATTAATCTGTGCAAGTCATTGTCACAAGGTAAAACGGAGCTAAGACTTACAGAAGGATTTGAAAAAGCTCAGGTATTTCTTTGAATAATAAAACTTTCGTCTTTTCATCAGAGAGACTGTATAATGTACAAAACCTCTCATATCACTGATGCTGTCCATGCTGGGCACATCAGATTAGATTTGATTTTCTAACTTCATATGGAAATTCCACTGGGCCTTTATGCCATCTGACTCATAGTACAGCAGAAGGTCATGGAGCAGATCAAATGGGACAACCAGCACGGACTTATGAAACGCAGGTGTTGCTTGACTAACCTGATCTCCTTCTATGACAGGGTGACCCACTTGGAGGATGAGGGAAGACAGTGGACATTGTTTACCTAGGCCTTAGTAAAGCCTTACACTCCATTTGCCACAGCATTCTCCTGGAGAAACTGGCTTCCCATAGTGTGGATGAGTGCACTGTTTGCTGGGTAAAAAAAAGCAGATTTGGGGCCAGGCCTGTTTTGTATCTTCATCAATGATCTGGATGAGGGGATCGAGTGTTCCCTCAGTGAGTTTGTACATGAAAAGTTAGGTGGGAGTTTTGATCTGCTGGATGGAGGAAGAGGGATCTGGAAAGGCTGGCTTAAAAGACAGAGGCAATTTTTATGAGGTGCAATAAGGCAAGCACAACCAGCCCCATGCAGAGCTACAGGCTGGGGATACACTGGCTGGAAAACTTCTGGGTAGAGAAGGACCCTGAGGGCGTTCATTGACAGAGACTGAACATAAGACAGCAGTGCGCTCAATTTACCTCAAATTGGGCCAAAAAGTTTTAGCTGGATACTAGGAAACATTTCTTCACTGCAAGGGTTGTCAAGCACTGGAACAGGCTGCCCAGAGCAGTGGTGGAGTCACCATCCCTGGAGGGAATTAAAAGACATGCAGTCGTGGCACTTGGGGACATAATTTAATGGTGGTCTTAGCAGTGCTGGGTTCATGGTTTGACTCCATGATTTTATTTGTCATTGTTACCATGCATTAACCTGAGTTAATATACTCCTGCCATGCTCTGTTTTATCATTGGGATCATTCTGACAGCATATAGCCTATTCTTCTTTTTCAATTAATTGAGTTTTAAGTTGCCAAGAGTTTTCAACTTTCCTATAAATCAGTGTTCATCTGTAGCTAAAGACATAAATACCTATAGACTTCTGAATAACACTGTATTAGGATTTACAACATGCGGCGTACAACATGTGTCTTCTTCCCCCTCCGTAGCATTTTTGTTCCCTGATATTTCTTGCTCCTATCTATTGATTGTCTTAAAAATTAATTATGGAAAACTGAATTTAAATTCTTTTCCTGTGGTCCTGAAGCTCTGTGTTAGAGAAACACATGTGTCTCCAGTGTAGTAGTGAAAGGGACTCCTGGAGGTGTTCTGGGAACCTGACAATTCCTGATTGAGATTAACCCAAGACTGTTCTCCTCCTTCTTTCTCAAAGGATATCCAGCTTCAAAACACTTAGGACCATCTGTGCCATTGCTTCCTACCTTGAGTAAGAGTGGTGAGTCATTTCCCTGCTCTTTCAAGGGTTAAAAAAGATTCCTTTTCTCTACAAAAAAATTCAGGCCAGGTTTTTTTTCTTTTTTTTTTTCCCGTTCTTGGTCTATACAGATGAAGGCCATAGATGTGAAACCGTTTTCTCTGTCTGCTATTCTTTTGCCCATATTTCCTATATCTGTGCAAAATTTAATGGAGTGTTTCAAGTCTAGAAAGATATAAAATCACAGTTTCAAACTGCACATGACAAATTTGGGTTGAAATAACCAAAGCTTTCTCAAGTCTATAAGCAAACTGGGTGCTACAATGGAAAGTTTTGAATAAGCTTAATAAAAGCTGATGCCTGCAGCCCTGCCTAGAATAAGCACATAGAGAAGTTGCATTGAAGAAACCAGCATGTTAATAACCATGAAATTCTCTTTAGCCTTTAAAAGAACAAATCTCCATTACTTAGTATGAAACCCACTGTTGGAAAAAATTCCCATAACTTTCTCCTTAGGAGGGTGGCATGTAGGAAGATATGGATGGAGGGAACAATAATGAGGGGACTACAAAATGAGGGTCTGAACGCAGATCTGCAGGGGATCACAAGCAAACTGTGAGGTTATTTAAGTTTTCAAAAGTCAATTAGCAGTTGATGGAGAGATAAATTTAAACAGGCATAAATCTATTATTTCTTTGGTAGATAAAAGAAGATTATACATATGAAATTCTTAAAATTACAGGGGAATAGACAGAGAATAAGAGCAAAGTTTCTTTCCAACTTTATTTACACAGAACTGAGTTCTCTATTCATGCTCTTCCGGTGCTTTTATCTAATGCAGTTAACAGTATTTACATAATTGTTGTTCTTTTTGACTAGAAGGGACTCTTATTATAAGAGTGTAGAAAGCTGCTTTCATTCTTTTGCTAAGCTTTTAAAATTTTTCTCGTTTTCTTTCACTATGTTAACTGTAAATTTTTCCTTGTCGCTATCAATTATTACTGCAAGCAATATTTTGGAAGGTTTTTTTAGCTAGACTTTTGAAGCAGCAAGGTTAAACATCAAAGTTGGCATAGCATATATAATCATGTCATTCTCACTGCTTTACAGGGAACTACCAAGGGCCAATCATGAAGCCAACTCACATGTATTCAATACAAAAGATTTTTCCTTTATGTGAGCCCTGCCCATTTTGTGGTAGAAAATTAAAAGGCTTCCATAGAATTTTTCTTCATCGATAAGTACAAACATACACAGTATACATTGTCTATGTATCTCTCAAACTGCTTTCCTGCAGTTTAGACACCATCTTGCAAACAAATTTAGCTTTGTGTCTTTGAAACATGTTTCCTCCTGGATTTGTTAGAAAACAGAATTATCAACATTCAAGATCATGTAGCATTGAGTTTCATTAGAGCCGTTGGAATGGGTCTAATAGAAATGGTGTCTTTCTCTCTTATAATGACAATTTTATCCTTCTCAAATAGAAACTCCCATCTAATTTTAACTTTTCAATTGAAAGGTCCACTAGGTTGTTGTGTGACTATTGTAGCAAATCTCAACAGTAACAATTTTCAGTTCTTCTTCCTTTGCTGCATTAGTCTTTGCACAGGTCATTTTTCTCCTTTTTTATTTCATTGTTTTTACCTTGTCAAATATATCTGTGGTATCATAAATTTGAGCTGGAGCAACATTTTGCTTCTGCCACTTTGGTTGGTTCAGTGTATTCCTGCCTGCCCAAGAAAACTGGACCCAGATTTCCAGCTCAGGTCTCCCCAGTTCTCAGTGGAGAGAAGGATTGTGTTATAAGGCTTACTCCTGCTTATACTGATTTTTTTTTTTGAAATTTGTGAGGTTTCTCCTACAACCTGTCATTGTGTTTCATGGTTGTGAGAAATAAAAATATATTTTTCTATAAACCTGCAACCTGACTATTTCTTCACTATCCTGCATTAGGAGACCTGACTGGTTTTGCCTAAGAACAGTATCTGTATCCCAGTCATGAAGTATCAGCATTTTTGTCAATTCTCACTTCCAGTTCCATAGCATTACCTGGATTCCTGCCCTCCAGTTCTTCAGGCACTCTCCAATCAATGCCACCTGCAAAATTGCAAAGATCATAATAGCTCATTAATGACAATACTGAATAGCAACAGACTCAAAATTGGTCCTTAAGGGACACCATTAAATTAATCCTTCAGTTTCAACACTGCATCATTACACATCATTTTCAAAGCATGTTTCCCTATGCTATGCACTAAATTACTTTCTTCCATTTTTCCTTCCTCTGTTTTTATTAATTACTGTGGAAGACTATCAAATAGTTTGCTCTTGAAGCTAAGGTATGTAATGTAGGACATTCTCCATACATCCTTTTACTCTAAAACAGATGAACTTAGGTTTAATTTGGTATCATTTATACATATTCTGTTTATGGCTATTATTTTGTTGATGACTTTCAGGTGAATGTGATTATTTGTTTAACTTTTCCTTCCAGGAACTGATTTCTACAAACTTTGAACTCAACTGGTTGTAAAGCTCCTTGCAAAGATTTGCAAGTAGTGCCATGATTACTCTGTTTCCCTTTATAATCACTGTTTATCTGAGTACTTCAACACTACCATAATTTTATTTTCCCACAGGGAGAGCAGAAAGCACAAAGAACAAAGAATACATGTCATCAATATGACTGGATGCTACTCTAGATGTTTCTGCAGAGAACTTCTCCTAGACTACTGCCAGAGGAAAGAGGGGCTTGTAATGAATTGATTCCTCTTCACCCAAAAAAGAAACTCTGGGACTTCCAGTAGCCTACCTGAGATCATCTAGGCCTGGCAGCATTTACCTCTGGCACAGGCTTTTCCATGAGGTTGGCATTGGAGGAAGCTAAGCGATGATTCTCCAAATGCTAAGACTAGATTTCTCTTAATGGTAATATTACCATCCCAGAGAATATTCTCTTTCTCTTTTTATTTAATTCCCCTCCCTCCAATCCATTCTCTGCGTACAGGAACCTCAGGCAGCGTCTGGGGACTAAGGACTCCACAAGGTCATGACACATGCGCCAAGTACAGGGCCAGCACACTGGCAGGTCACCAGCAGGACTGGCAGCCTTGTAGCATAGGCAGAGACCCAGGGCCTGGCTACAGGTGGGTCACGGTGCCCACTCTACTGCTAAGAGGCTTTGCTCTGTCCTTAGAAAGCAGGGGCAAGGCCAGGCAGTTTCTCCATCCCTGTGTTTTTGGGGACCCCCCTGTGGCTGCACAGAGCTCCTCTTTCCCTCCTGGGAAATCGAAACTACACTGCTCAATTTCTAAATGGGGCCTAAAGCACAATCTCACTTGCTCGCTCACAGCAGCTAAGGGGAAGACAGAGGAGGGGAGCACAGTCCCAGAAGAGGGGGCAAGGTCTGTGCTGCCCGTGTGCTGCTGAATGGGAGAGGAAAGCCCCAGACCTGACCCTGCACTGTGGGGAGTACAGGGGCCTGGACACTCTGAGGCGCTTCAGGGGTGGCACAGGGGCAAAGGCTGTGACTCACCCCGAGTACAGGGGTCATGCTGGCCAGAGGCCAGCAGCAGGCAGAGAGCTTCCATGGCTGGGGAAAAGCCCTGGCCTGCTTACAGGGTGGGCTGGGGGCCATTTCCTCCCTCCCCTGTGTGGAGACAGGAGCTCTCAGCCTCCTTTTAGGGTTGCCCCTCTCTCCAGGCAGCCAAAGGAGCACAATGGCAAAAGGCCAACAACAGCAAAGACCCAGCCCTGCACACAGGGAGGTCGCCCAGCTCAAAGCCAGCCCCAGAACTGAGAAGGTGCCCTAGGTATGCCAGGAATGCCCTTTGCCCAGAGGGCCTCTTGTTCCCCATCTTCAGCTCCAAGCCCCTCCTCTTCTTGCTCCCTCTTGCCTCACCATCCCACAGCTTCTGCCAATGGACAACAACACACTCAGGCCGAGTGACCTATTATGCCCTCAGCATCACTTGGGGCACCCACTTCTCCCTCAGTGCTCATTCTGGTCCCTACAGATTACCTCAGATTTTCCTTCCAAAATGCTTAACTGCATAGAGATTACCTCAGATTTTCCCCTCACAAACAGAAACACCGTGCAGTCCTGTGACAGCACAGGCCCATCCGTTTTTTACCGTAAATTCCCTGTTCCTGATTTTTCAATTGTCCACAACCATTTCTCCCCTGGGTGACATTTCGTATCATTCTTTCATTTCACCCCACAGGTTTCCAATCCCTGTTTTACATACCCATTTCAGATGTGCATCACAGTTTTACCTTTCTTCCCCATTATCCTGTCTTATTTTCTCCCTATAGCATTCAAGTAACCTTCTTCCAGCTTGCTCTGTCATTTCCTGTGAACATCCCCAATCACACCCAAAGCTTTACTTTCCTGGTCATGGAAATAAAGTACTTTACCCTTCCGGATGCTCTCTGGACAAACTCAGTTTGGGAACGGGCTGGTAGCAAGGGCACTTTGACTCTCAGTCTGTGTGACTGCCTGTAGCACGCACAGGTGACCCCAGAACCATAAGCACATTGTTCTGCCATTCCCAGGACTGGAGATCTCAGTCAACATCTTCCGGACATTTAATGGCTAAATACGTATCCATTACTAATATGCAATTTTTTTTTTTTTAAGGCTGTAAATGTAAACTGTTTTTTTTTTTTTACAGTTTTGGTACATGAAGAGAAACAGTGAAGAAAAGAGAAACATCTGAAGCAAAGGCTACTACCCTCTTCTCCCTGATAAATTTTAGCTTTCACTCCAGACTTTAGGAAAGTTGGAGACATATTTACCATAGTGCTTTGAAAGCTTTTTTGTACCTTGATAGCAGTGTTTAACAGCCTCACCTCTAGGATGGCTCTCTGCCCAGAGAAACTGCCAGAGAGCCGAGCCCCATGGAGACAAAGGCACACGACAAACCCTCACACAGCTTCAGAGCTGCTGGAAGAGGAGAATCTGATCTACTGACTTGTTCCCAAAATAGCAGCCGGTGGGAGGTGACTGACTGGCTAATACCTGTGGTGTTTCCATTACCGATTGAGATGAAGTCTGTTGCCAGGAATCCTGGGGTGGTTTCCTTGACAACCAGAAGAAATGCACAACTGAGATGCACATGACTTTTCAGGTGTTTTTTTAACACCTCTGAAACAATGAGCTGCCCTACCAGAACTCAGATAAATAAAACTGAGGTGTACAGTCAAATGATGAACCGCATTTATGTTCAAGGGCAAATTTGAGCTGAGCCTGAAATCTCCCATGAAACAAACCCTCCAGAGAGCAACCACCCTGGAAATATTTCTCCTATCCAATCGGGCAGAAATCTTGCAAGATTATCTACTTCGTTATTTTTAGCCTTTTTAAGAGAAATTTTAAGAGATGGAAGGTATTTCCACAAGAGAGATAGATATATCTAACATTGAATTAATTGGAATGTCCCTATTAAATCCAAAGTCTTCAAATTTCAAAGTTGATTGCAGACAATGCACTGTTCATCAGAAGCACTAGGGGCATTTATTGAAATCAGAACATATTTGGAAATTATTTTAACAAGGCAGTGTAAATTTTAAGCTGGAGCATACAACATTAATAGGACTAACAGTATCTTGTTACTCATTGTTTGTATGTAGACATGGCCACAAATTTTCTATAGACAGTAAATTCACTGAAAAAATTCATATTTTCATGAATTCAAGTTGTACTGATAAACAGTTTAAGCCCAATTATGGCCAATATTTTTCAACAGAGGGTTCCATTGTAAAATATTGAAATGTATTATGTAAGGATTTCAAAAGGAAATGGTCTTTTAGGTTTCATAGTCTTGGCATTTTGTTTGACAAATTAACTAATCCTTAAGGAAAATAAAATAAAATAAAATAAAATAAAATAAATAAAATAAAATAAAATAAAATAAAATAAAATAAAATAAAATAAAATAAAATAAAGAGTACCCCAAGGAGTATCATGTAAAATAGATTGACAAGTAGTTTAAGACCAAAAATATATTAAGGATTTTTTTGCTTTTTTTTTTAGCCCTTTTAGATGAAGAACCAAAATAATACTATTCCAGTTGAACACAGTGTTTTATCTTTCCTTTTAGTAAATAGTCAGAAACATCCATTTCTCTGCTTTGTGCTTAGGAGGAATAAGCACATGTGAGGAAAGTAAGGAGAAATTGAAGGGAACGCCATGGATCAAATAAGCAAAATAGGAGTAAAGAAGGGACTTATCGAAGGTGACAAGCCAGATGACAAATGTAAATGCTTTTGAACTCTATCTGCTGACATAAGGAGGCTGAATTTACTCACTTTCCTGTTAGTGTTGATGGATGACAATCACTAGAGAAGCACTGAGATCCAGAACTAATTTTTTTTGAGTTAAGAATCTGGGGTATAGTATCCCGGAAAAAATGTTGGCTGGCAGATCATAAGAAATTTCAGAAAACTTCCCTAAATTTTACTTGTGGCTGAGAGACTGAGCTGCTGGAAGAGGAAGGTAATAAAGTGTTACTGTGGCAAAAAATAACTATAGAATACAAAGGGTGTTGCATAAGGAAATAAATCATCCCAGTCTGTCATCTGTGGGAGTCAGGCAGAAAATATCTGAAACAGAGTGAGAGTGGAAGCAAACCAGGTAATATAGAAAAATATGCATTATTAAAATAATCAGGAAAAGCAGGGTTAACCTGGACATTTTAAATGAGGACAGTGCATACATCTGAATGAATCATTAGTAGAGATTTACGTGCTTTTCTAAAACAGATTACATTCATAATAAATAGACTTGAGCAGAGAATTTTAAAACCATATTAGTGGTAAAGGTTGATGCTTGGGGCCACATTAGCTCAGCATCAAGCTCTGATCTGTCATAGATCAATGAAATGTAGCAAGCCTGAATTGCTGATTCAATTTAGTATTCATTTACTTTCAGAGCAGAACATAAATAGTAAGGAAGAAAATGTGAAACATGATCTCTGAGACCAAGATCATTTTCTGTGGGGAACTTAGCATGCATGCACACATTCATTTTGTGAGTATTTAGGGAGCCAAGTACTGAAAGAGCCCAATCAGTTTTGAAGCTGAATCTGCTCCAGTGCCCCAAAGGCCTTTTACCCCTAAAGTAAAAAGAAACTGTCTTCCTTTGCAACAGAGGCTGAGCACAACCAGGCTGAGTGTATAAGAATGAACCTCTGCAGAGTGGCAGTGAAAGCCCCCAGCAAATATGTGGTAATTGTAATATCTGATTTACAATCATAGAGTCACAGAATATCTCAAATTGGCAGGGACCGTTAAGGATCATTGAGTACAACTCCCTGCTCCTTGCAAAACTACTTAAAAATAAATCATACAATAAGAGCATTGTCCAGACCCTCCTAGAACTCTGACCAGCTTGATGTGTAACCACTTCCCTGGGTAGCCTCTTCCAGGGAATGACAACCTCTCCGTGCAGAAGCTTTACCCCATGTCCCATCTGAACTTCCCCTGATGCATCTTGATTGCATTTCATCATTCATTGTGACCTGACATGGTCACCAGAGGGAGATCAGCCCTCAGAGAAAGGTGCAGCCTCTTCTCTTTTCCAAGCTGAACAAAGCAAGGGACCTCAGATGCTCCTTACAAGACTTTCCCTCCAGGCCTTTCAACATGTTGATTCCCCTCCTTTAGATGCTCTCCAATAACTTTACATCCTTCCTACACTGAGGTGCCCAAACCTGCACACAGCACTCAAGTCAAGGTCAATTTAGTGCTGAGTAGAGGGGGACAATCATCTCCCTCGACCAGCCAGTGATGGATGCTGTGCTGCATGAACCCCAGGATAAGGTTAGCCCTTTTTATTAGTCATTTGTTAGTCAATTTGCCATCCATCCAAAACTTCAGCTTTATTTCCATGGTGCTGCTTTTCAAACTCTCTGTCCTGGTACCCCAATTTGTGTGTATAACCAGGATTGTCCCATCCCAGGTGGACAATGCAACACTTACTCTTGTTAAATTTCATGCAGCTCTTTACTGCCCAGCTCTGTAGCCTATCCAGATCTCATGACGGAATGAGATAAGGTTCAGTCTGCATAACATTGTGAGAGAAGAAACAGGAATACATTGTTTATTTTCCCAAAAGGCTTCAAAATGTTTCCATAGAACTTAATAAGGCTAGCTGACATGTCTTCAATAAATTCAAGAAAGATTGATTCATATTTCATTTATATTCAGCTTTAGTTATTTCATATATTAAATCAGATACTGAAATTAAAGTCAGAACATATAAGTGTGGTGCCCCAGCTCAACACAAAACCATTGAATATCTGTTGTTAAGGGGTCCTTCCTGTAATGCATGTGGTACAACACCCCAGCTTTTGCCATGGCAACATTGATCTGCAGAGTGTGATCTGATGCTGACTGTGGGACTAAACAACAGCCTACAGCAGCATTAAAACTTCTTCAAATGTTTTGAAATATTTTCTAAAAAAAAGTGGTTTAAATTGTACCCTGGTGTCACAAAAGTCATCCTGGTATACTTCTACCTGAACCAGCCCCTGAAGTGACCAGTTTCTGAAGGCAGAAGTATACTGGACTCTTCCTACTGCTCTACTGAGTGTTGACATTCTCTTACTGGACAAAATATCATCTCTGTATCCCATTTCTTTTACCACATATGACCCTATAATGCATAAATGCTCCTCTTTCAAATATCCCTACGCATTTTTTAAGATTTTCTTTTCCAAAATAGTAGTGTTATCTGTCCATACAAATAACAACTGACAAGAAAATGTCATCAATCATTAACATATCCTCTGAAGTTTAGGTTTGCTTTCAAACTCTTTCTACTCCACTTCTTATTTTGTTGTGGCAATAAACAGCTTTAGATTAGAGTTGCATAGCTGATAGAGTGTATTTATACTTAGCAACTGTCTGTAGAAATAAAGATTAGCATCAAGGCTATATTGGTTTTCCTATCAGGATGCTGAGCTTTTGAAGCTATACTGTAGCCAGCAAATTCATATTTGCCTACAGATTTAACACTGCCAATGCAGATAAGAATATACTAACAGTTGGGGTAGGAATAAAAGATTAGTTTCTTTCATGACCAATTTTGCAGTAATCCTATCTCTGTCAAAACAATTTGAGAGGGGTGTCCTACAGTGAAAAGATACACCTACTGAGATGCACTCGGAAACAAGAATTTGTTCTGCTATTTTTTCATTCAGGTTTAATATCTTTAAATGGAAAGTTTAAATTTACTATAATGCAAAAAGTTTTATCTGTGTCCATACATGCACACATTTTTGCTTGACTGTGGGTATGGGTGCACATGTGTGAATGGTTGTATATGTATATATGTATGTATGAGTGTATTCCTGCAGGATTATATATATTTTACTAGAATGTATTTTAATACTAACTAAATAATAAAATTTATATTCTTCATCTCTTGGTTTGTCCTGACATCTCTTGTTAACTTCAGTCTGTAAAAACTTTAGGATTTACCAGCATTCTCTTATTTTTATGCATTATATGTGTTTAGGATTTGACCTAAATTGCTGAATCCCATGGGAGAAGAGTTGGACAAAGGTTGTCCCTGTCTGCAGTGTTTGGAGAGGAACATACTGCTATGTTTACAGAGAGAAGAGTAGGAAAGTCTTGATGTTGAAAAATATTCTTGGCAGTGATTCAGTATTAAAGCTGCATAGTTTTTATATTATAACACTTACTATGATTATAACATTTACTATGCATGGTAGCAAAATAAAAAGATATGCATGACTGACAATATGTGCTTTTCTATAATGACAATAATAACAGCCACTATAAAAAATTACACTGTAGAAACACAACAGTTGTAAGGGTAGGTACAGAGATTGACTTTTTTTGCTGTCAATTCCTTCCCTGGACACTTAGTCAGTGGCTTGCAAAGGTCACTAATTTCTCTAAGCTCAACAAAAAGGAAATTTTTTGTGTATTTTCAAACACAGCAATTAGCAGCATAAATTCTAATTGTGGTGAGGTTTTTCACGAAAAGTATATGTGTGTCATATGCTGGTGGTGATAATTCTCAAAAGACAAAACTGTGTAGGGGGCTGGATGCGGTATATTCAGTTACTGGAGCTGTCTCTTCTGCCAGACAGAAATTCTGCTTTGCATCTGCCATATGCTTTCCAGAATCTATTTTTTTTTAATTTTCTTTGTCATTAAGACCAAGTTGATTTAGTGTTGTTCTGTTCCTGGACGATACATGTATTATATATGAAGCTAAATATATGTATTACAAATGGAGCTGAATTTTAATATTGATGATTCTTCTAATTTTCTTCATTGGGAACCATCTTCCAAAACAATCTCAGACTGGTTCCAAGGCATAAATTCCAAGGCTCTCAAATGCACCCAGGATGACACTGCCTCAGAACAGACTTCTGGTGCATTATGGTGAATCATATCTGAAAGTCTTTGCTGAACTGACCAGCTGCACTGGTAAGCCTTGACTTGGTTATTGTTGTGCCAGTCCTGAAACTGCTGCTCCTACCTGTTCCTGCAAAACTTCAGTATGAAATATCCACAAGTCCTTTGCATTGTTGTATGTTCAAAACTACCATGAACTTGATCAGAGGAGTGTACAGCCACACTCTTGTCCAGAGCAGAAAGAGGACAGTGGTATGCACTAGTGAGTGTTATTTTTGATCCACAGTGCATAAATCTGTGTAGTTATATGATAGCTTACACATCTATTAAAGCCAGTTAGCCCCAGAGAAGCACATTGCTAATGCACCTGAGATGCTTTTATGTACATAAAAGTGACAACTCTGCTGTAAAAAAACCATTATGCAGTAAAGTTTAAAATCCATGTACAACTGGGATGCAGACACCTGTGATTCTAAACCAGAGGTGCCAGGTGAATTTCAGAGATTCATACAAAACTGTGTTGCAGAAGAACTCAGCCTTTTCAATTAAATAGATCTTCCTGTAAAGATAAGATCTGGAAGGCTGAAACAAAGACCTTCTGGAAAGTGAGCAATTATAAAAGTCAGTGATAAGCTCAAAAAATTACAATCGCAGTCTGTTGATAGGAGTTTTATTGAGAGCTAGAAGTCATCAAAGTTAAACTCAGTGATCCTTTCTGTCCAAAGGTTTGTGTCAGTATTTGGGAAGTGTTCATTTAATGGCACTAAAACTGTGAATTTCTCACATTTCTGAATTTTCTGTACTGAAAATAGAGAAAAACCGAACCAGTAAACTAAATAATTCCTTCTTTTCAAAAAGGTAATTTTAATTCAAACATGTATTTTAAAATGTTCATTTGTTTGCTTTTTTAAAAAGGCTATAGGTTCATCATAGATCAAAATAATCTTTGTTTTTGATGAAACTAAATGGCCATATGTCATTTTTAGTTCACTGGCGAGCATTAAAATTAAAATTAGTGTTGTTGTTTTCAAAACCACTCTTAATTTCGTCCATATCAGATTGGATCATATCATATCCTGCAGTTCACAGAATTTAAATAATAAAATTAATCTACTTAAGGTGACACTCTGCTCTCTAGATAATAAAGCGCATGTTATCCATTAGTAATTTTTTTCATTAGTGTTAGGAATATATGATGTGACAATCTACCATTGAAACATCTACCATTTCATTGATAAATCTACCATTTCTCTATTGAGAAAATAATCAATAAAACTTCTGTGTGTTTCATTTTAAAAGAAAACTGTATTAATTTAGAAACAGCTGGTAATGATGGAAAGAGAGATTTTTGACCTTGATAAGGTCAAAATTGAAAAAAACTCCATTATTTATGTGAATATGTGATAAAAGCAGAGAATTGAAAAGATTTGTATTTCACTCCAGCAGATACCACAGATGCACGCAATTATGGGCAAATGTCTGTGGTTTGTAGCAGGTTCATTCAATGTCAGCTCTCAGCATTCCCTGTGATTGGCAAAATGAGAGCCTTTAGAAACACACAAGTTTTCTGATTGTGTGGGTGTCTTGAGAGCCCTAAAAAGAAGACAAAGGATAATAATTTAGTATGGAAAAAACTTCCAGATCATCAAGTCTAACTATATACCTAACAATGTTCCCAAGTGCCACATCTATGCATCTTTTAAAAACCTCCAGGGAAGATGATTCCATCACTTCCCTGTGCATCCTGTTCCAGTTCCTGATAATCCTTATAGTGAAGAATTTTTTTCCTAATTTCCAAACTAAAACTTCCCTGGTGCAACTTGAGGCCATATCCCCTTGTCCTATCACCTGTTAGTTACCAGAAGAAACCTACCCCCAGCTCACAACAACCTCTTTTCAGGAAGAGCATCCCAGGATGACTGCTGTGATACTTCTCTACAATTTAAATACTCTTTTAGGAAAGATTTCAAAACATTTTGAGAAGTTCAAATGCTTCTCTGTGCTGGTGTTTTGTCTCACTTCCAGCATCTGATCACACTCGGCAGCTTCATGTTTCTATGGAAAAAACTGCAGTGTTGTGGTGCATGTGTTACAGGAAGTATTCCTCAATATGACCACACTTATGTTGTACTGGGTTTAAATTCAGCATCTGATATAATATAAATGTAAAATAACTGTAGCTGCATATAAATGGAATATTATTCAGTCTTTCATAGCTTTACGAAAGACATGTTGAATTACATTTTTAATGAATCAGAGCAGTTAAAATGTCTGAACAAGGTCATGAGCTGTATCTTGGAGTTATTTACTACTTTCTTTTGACTATAAGGAGGGATTAAATATTCAATTATTTAGTTAGCTGCACGAATGTGTCTAGTGACATGGTAGGTATTCTGGAGAATCCAAGATGTCTGTGCAGGACCAATATACGACACCAAATCTTCAGGAGAGTTTGCCTTTTTGGACCAGCAGTCAGAGATAGCATGGATTTGTGAGGGCATTTCAACTGACACTGAATTCCTGTTTTCAAGTATATGAGTGAAGCCCTAGATGACTAGCTCAGAAGAGAAAACCTATGTACCTTTGGTTTTCCTCTGTACAATTAGAAAACATTTTTGGCGTCCTTACAGGAGTGTTGTGAAGACAGTTACTAAAATGAATTTCTCCCCTCATGCTTCCTTTATATCTCTCAAAGTTGTCAGTTTTGCTCACAGAAATTTCTGCTATATATGAGTAGCTACTCAGCAGCCCAGCCACAGAGTTTATCAAACAAAGGAAAAGAGATTTGGCTGCACAGTCTATGTAATTTCTAGATTTGCCTTAAGTTGCAGTAAAGGTCTGGAAGGGCACTATTATGGAGAGTTCAATATCAACACCGACATTCAGAGCTCTTGGGTTTATGAATCAGATAAACTGCTTGGAAAGCAGTCTGATTCTTTTCACTAAGTACTTGAGAACTGATTCAAAATGAAATCTTCTAAAATCACCTCTATTCCTGATTTTCCAAATTAAAAACTTGATGTGAAGAACAGTCACAGCTTTTCTGAAGTAAATAACTTTAGAAGGAGAGATTGTTCTCCTTTTCCTTGATAATTAGGGTAAATTACTTGGGAATAGAGTATTCAGCATTTTTATGTCTTCTCTTCAATGAGCTTCAGAACTTGAACACTTTAAATCCTCACTATAAAGCACCCCTTGATGCCGTTTTAACCAAAACAGTTTATTCACTCTGTTTTTTAAATAAAAGAACACTTATATTCTAGTCTATTCTTAGGCTTAAATAGCAGAAAATTGATTGCACAGAAGACAAATAAACTTTTTTTTCAAAAGACAGAGAAAACCAGGCATAGTATTTTCTAGTATCTCTGCATGATGTGTCTCACATTCACACATGGATAAACACACTGTGAATTAAATGGAAAAAATATATTTCTGATGAACCCAGCCTTTTTTTACATATACTTAACTATCATGTGAAAAACAGGATTCATAATCTCATAACTAGGATCCAAATTCAGTAGGCAATATATAAATGTCAGCATGGGGCCTGGGTGCATAAACTCCAGCTACTCCCAGAGCTCTTCAAGAGCTCAATGCAGAAGGTCAACATTTGGTGTTAGTATTGTTTGAAGTGTTCTAAAGTATCCAAGGACTGGGAGATCATGGGATAAATCAGGTGTGAAGAGACCTCAGGAGATCTCTGTTCCAAATTTCTGTTTATCTATGAGGTCGTAGAGGTCATCTGTGGGGTCCTTTTAGGTTTCTTTGGGTTATTTGCCTCCCTTTTGAAAAACTCCACAAATGGATACTACACCACCTGCCAGTAACTTGTCTCACTGTTGGCTCTCCTGATGGGAGAAAAAACTTTTATTGATGCCCCATCTGAACCTTGCTCCCATTCAGTTGGCACACACAACACAGGAACTACAGGAAAACCATGTTCTCAAGACCACCTGGTAACAGGTCATCCAAAAGGTTCTGCAGGCCCCATGGACTGTCCTGGTTAGAGCTTGTTCGTCTATGACAGAAGCTCAGACACTTACCCCACACCTAAAAATGTAGGGGTGGAATTCCATGTCCCAAAATTAATTGCCCCAAATAGCTACTTTTCAAAATGGAAGAGTTCTGGGATTTGTCTGATGGAGCATTTGCCTGTCTCTTCTAAAAGCCTGAATAATCTGGGATATGTCAAAGAACACTAAAAGTTTAAATATAGGCAACTGAAATCAGATGATGTAGAATACCCAAAGAGATTCATTTGGTATCTTTCTTCATAGTAGTTGAAGGGAGTTCTGTATCATTCCATTTTTGACAGCCTATCACACATTAGTCTCACAGGCTTCCCATATGCAGACATCAGACTGTGAAGCGATTTTTCCAAGAATTCTCAAGAATAAGAGAAAAATTAGGAGGTTTAAACCCAAACTTATTTACCAGGATCTTTTAGTCACATAGGAGAGGAACATTTGCATGCAGCTGAGAATGACCATTCAAAACACTGAAATAATTCCAAAGCTTTCAATTAGAGTATGCTACATGATCCTAAATGATTAGATTGTAATTTTCTATCACACAGATGGATAATGTATGAAAATGTTAGAAAAGGGTATCCAGGAAAGTGAATTGAACTACTTTTTTTTTTTTTTTTTTTTTTAATAGAAATTAATCTTTTATTTGCAGGACACAAATATCTTTTCTGTTCACTTCTGGAGATGAAGCACTATAAATGCCAATTTATTTTTCACTGTGAGGTTAGTCTTTGGAGTAATGGAAAATAATTTTGCTTTTCTTTAATGAATAAATCATTGTAGGAGGCTCTGCATGATAGTTTGATCCCGCATAGCTATTTCTTCTGATTATTAGCAGAATTTTACATTTAAATTCCTGAAACATTATTAACTCATAATCATTTGCTTTCAGACCTTTCTTGTAACTTTGCTCTTTCATTAATTCCTTTTCACTGAGGTAATAGGGAATTACTTTGTTTAATGATTCTCTAAAGATCCAAGAAAGCTAAATATCAGAAAAAGGCAATTTTATTTCACAAATAATATTGCATTCCCCAATATAATTAAATTGTAATGTTTTCTTCAGTAGGCCATGTCCCCAGCAATGGGGTATGCAACACCCTAATCCAGAGGCAATTTTGGCAAAATGAGCTTGTCCTTTCCCAGACCTAAGTATCAGTCAGTGGAAAATCATCAAATAAATTGTTTACTCTGAGAGAATATTTAATATCACAAGAAAAAGAGAGAAGAACTCCTCTGGAGCAAAATTCCCCTTGAGTTCTTCTCCCATGGGCAGTTAAGCTATTGAATCCCTTGAAGATATCCTTAAAGGAAAAAAGCTCATGGCCTGGCCACTCTGAGGTGAGAGTCACCAACCCAGCCCTTCTGTGACTGAGCCGTCAGCCTCAGTTCATGGCCCCTGAGTCCTGCAGTGGGCTCTGTGTGTTCCCAAGTCTGGCCATGGTGACAGTGGCAAAGTCAGTCCTGCAATAGAAATGTGACTTGCCAAAGCAGTGCAGTACAACATGGTTTAACAGGAGACGTTTAACACACACTGCAGTAGATCTCTCCAGTGCTCCCTTCCAGCCTCACACAGGTGGGATTTATCCTTGGGAGTGAGCTTCTCTATATGCCCTTCTCACTCCAGACTCTGTGTCCTTGAAGCTTTTACAGATATACCCCAAGGAATTTCTCCCATCCTAGTCCACTCACCAAGAACTCCTTTGTTTCGACACTCAGGATTTTGCAATAGTTGATATCTTCCTTTGATTGTAGGTGCAGCCTCAGGAAAGGAAAGTTTTCTCAAATTGTCTTCCCCCTAATCAAAAGCTTTCTTGTTCTCTGTCAGAGTTCAAGTTTTGTCATTGTTTTGCCTTTCCTTCTCTGTCCTCTTACAAATGCTTTCTTGATTAAAGTAGTTGAAAATCCTTCCAAACAAAACCAAGAAAAACCTTGGATTTGCACAGTAAAAGACTGTGGGTTTACTCAGTGTTATATTTTGCCCTGAAATTAACAGAAATCCCCCTGAACTTCTTCATGTATGTTAAAGTCCAGGTAAATTAATGCATTTTAAATCTATGATAAGAAATACACAGCCATGCAAACGGAGGAACAAATGAACTTGAAATTTTGGTATATACTCCCTGCTGTATGGATCCACAGGCAGAGTCACTTGCAGTTTACAATATCTGTGGTTAATAACTGCGGCCTGCAAATTTATGAGCAATCTGAGAAAGAGGAGGATATGCTACTGTAGCACTCCAGCCTATGCCAGCAGCATAGCACTTCTTCCAGTGGAAGAAAATATTACCCAAATCACAGCTAAGCCAAACAGCTTGAACTTGCAAATAATAAGTATTTTATAGGAACCTCAGGGTATGGCATACATGCAGTGTTATAAACAGTCCAAGAATGTTCTGCTTGCATACAGTGCATTTCTATTCCCTGCAGCTTTTATAGTGAAGTTTCCAAGCTGTGCATAAGCAGCAGTATAATAGGATCCCTATTTATTTCTCCTCCAGGAACGCTGTGCGTATTTACTTGCTCATATTCCTTCTATTTCTCCCAGCAGCTTTGCTAGATAACAAGTATTCCCTAATAATTTGCCTTTTCCGTCTGTTTATTTTAGCAAGCAGGTTTGATATTTTTTCTTTTATCAACTGATCATTTTCCTTTATTTTGTTCTGGCATTTTGCTTCCCTTCTTCATGACAAGAGTATAATAGATGCAGACTCTGAAAAAATGTATCAGGGATGTCTTCTGTGTGTTCTTTATTAGCAAAATGTCCCAGTCTAGGAAGAAGGATGGTCTTATGGACTTTAATTCAGATAATTGGATTCAATATTTGGTTCTGCTAAATGCCTCTTATTGGTGTTCAATTTGGAAATGTGAAGCTACTGCAGATAGACCCAAAGCCTCAAAATTCCTCAGAAAGGCTGTCAGTTCACATTATGCTGTCCAAGGCCAGGCTCTGAATGCTGTATCCTGATAAAGTTGCTGCTTATTTTGATCCCTAAAGAGGAACTGAATTCCATGGTCATTCTCATGTGTTTTCAAGATTACTCAGAGGACTGTGTTTTATTTTTTTAAGAGCCGTAGAATCCTGTCAGCCAAAAAGGGTCACTTCTTTCACTCTCAACTCTTTCAGTTATTTACCTTCTAAAGTTTCTGACTACCTCAGTAAGTAGCTTCAAAGTCTGTAAACAGAAATGGGAATAAAATAATCAAATTGCCAAATGTTGGAGGGCATTCAAAATTAGTGATTTTTTTCTTTCTTTCTCTGCATTTCCTTGAAGTGTCTATGAGGTAAAACCCCAGACTTTAATCTCATTTGTAGTCTTATCACCCACCAGTTCCAGATGAGGCACACATTATTTGAGTCTCCTTTCACATCTCAATTGTCTCTCAGTTAGAACGGTATTCAGTGTGGTCAGTGACAGGGATAAGGGCAAGAAAAAAACTCTGAGTAGAAGTGGAACTAGGTGAGATAATGAGGCACTATTTAATCCTTCAATATCATCTTTCAAGAGTAAACAACAATTTTTCTTATATTTCAAGGTGGAAATGAAGCCACATTATGGCCTCTGGGTAGTTTCTTTATTTGCAATAGTCAATATAAGTTCAACCAACCAGCAGTACATCCAAATTGAGCTTTTACTTGTGATTCATGAGCAAAAAGCATCTTGAAAAATTTCAAGGCAAGCAACCAGCCAAAACTTTCTCCCTTTTCCAAACAGCTTGGAAGCACAGCTTCTGACAAGTCACTCTTTTCTCCCTTCTTTCCATTACTTTCTAAAACAAGCTTTTCACAGAGGAAAAACATTTGCCACAACAATAAGGGTGTAATGTGTATTGGATCTGTTTGAATACAAGTATGACAGCAATATTGTGGTTTTTATTGATTTTTGAGTTGTTAGTAAATGCTTCTGAATAAAAAAACTTTCTTACATTTTGGAAAAGAATACTTGTCATGGCTCAGTAGGTCACTTAAAAATAAGTCAAAGGAAAAGAAAGTAGATGTAGTAAATATGACTGTGCAATTTCCTGGATTTTTGAGAAAGAGGGATGAATTGGAACCTAAGAGATCTGTAAGTGATATTTATGGATGCTGTTGTACACCTTTGACAAAAAGGACCTCATCCCTGTGCTCACAGAATCTTCTGGAGTTGGCCCATGAGAATCAGATGAAAACAGCTTCGTTTCTCACTTGCTAGGCCAATGCATGAAACCCCTGGGAGGTTTGAGGGAAAAGAGAAAATAATATCTCTTTTGCAATCTCTTCTGAGTTCTTGGGAAGTGTTTCTGTAGACTTCTTCACAGTAGAGGTTTTTGGATGATGGAATATGTCTCTTTTCCATGATCCCTAAGCCATGTATCTAAGCTGCAGAGGAGGGAAAGAATTTCAGACACTCCAGTATATTAAGGAGCTTTGCAGTCAGCTCCCAGGGCTATCTGCTACACTGCATGGATTAGTCTGCAGTGGCTAACACTTTCCAGGCACTGGGACCTTTCATAAATTCCATGTAAATCCACCTACCTTGTGTTTCTTCTTGGCCAGATGTGCACTGCCAGGGCACATAGTTAGTAGGAATCGTGAGGATATTGCTGGAAATTAGGCCATAAAAACTTGAGCTAAGGTGCCTACCATGGGAGTTCCAGCTTCCATTTTGGGAACCAGACATAGAAAAATAAATATCTAGGCACTTCAGTCATTTTTTAAATGACTTTCACCTCTGTGGTGAAAGTTGCCAGAAAATTGTAGTTCGAAGTGTAAGACATCGTTCAAAGATGTAGATTTCTTTTTTTCCCCATCAGTAATAATTCATCCAGATGAAGATCTCTTTTAAGTCCCCTGCAGCTATTTCATAGCTTCTCAGCTACAAAAACAAGCAGCATATCAAAACCAGCACTATTTTGAAAATTGACAGTTAGAAAAAATGATGAAAGATAATGTAGTAGCAGCAATGAATCAGATTAACATGGACAACATGGGGAACATTCCACCTACGCAGGGAGCAGTGCCTGATATCAGAGGGCTCTTTCATCTATGATAACAAGACCCAGTGGCTGAGAGCCAAACCTTCAAACTGGAAACGAGATGGAATTTTTTATCAGGAACATACTTAACCATTTGAACCATTTACTAATAGACATAGCATATATGCCTTCCTCCACAGCCTTTAGACCACAGGTGATTCTCACCCAAAATGAGAATCAAGTGAGTTTGCAATGAACTGAAAGTTATCCAGGTGATAAAAACACTTTCCGGGTAAAATCTAGCCCTGAGTTATGAAGATGATCAAATTGATAATGGCCTTAAAAATCAATTTCTCTAAAAGTGAGGAAGCAGCTAAAGGGCATTTCTGCTTTGGGAAACCAGATTTTAGTCTGACTATTTTTTGGTGAATTTTAAGAGCCTGAATATTGTAGAAAACATACACCATTCTGGAGTAAAGTGACCTTTCCTAAAAACTGAACTGTTAAGCATTTGAATTTTAATATTCTAGATGGACCATAATGCTTCTAAGGAAACACTATTTTTAAAGTATATCTTTTGTTAGACAGAACTTCAATTTTTTTTTCCATGCAAAACATATCTTCCTCTACTCTCAAGTTTTGTTTATTAACAACAAATCCTGAATCTTTGAATTCTTGCCCAGATATTTACAACAGATAATAAATTAAAAGATTCTTTATCTACGAAGAGAAATCAGCCACCCATTTGAGATGAACAACAAGAACTAAATCAATCTATATTTCTGTGATGTTGGATAAATTACTGTCTCTCAAACAAATAACTTTACCAAGTTCCATAACCTAGATTTGTAAAAGGCACTAAAGACCTGGATTTAGCAATGAATAATAAACTAAATTTTTTTCTTAATCCCATAAATATTAAAACATACATTTTCTTCTGTTACATGACCATTTTCTACTGATCACATCTTCTTAGTGGTCTTTCAAGGATGTCCTCACATCATTTGTGTTCAAATTTGTCCAACAGACCATGAAGAACTGACTCTTTTAGTCATGAGTCATTAAAATGGATGTTATTTGCCACTGGAAAAAACTTGCTAATTGGAAAACTGCTGCACATTATGTCCTTCCTGAACAGATTGATCAGGTAGGTGTCACCTCATACTTTGCCACGGATTCTAATGCAGACATAAATATTGAAACAACTTCAATATCCAGGCACTATATAATTTAATCACAGTCAAAATATTTCCATAATTGTATCCACAAACATTACTGCAAGATCAGCTTTCTGCTCCGCAAGTTTCAATTAGGATGTGCAACACACCAATGCATTAAAAAAAAAAAAAAAAAAAAAAAACAAAAAAAAAAAAAAAAAACCATAGAATGCTTCTATTCCTCTCATCTTCAAGAGGTTTTTATACAAATATTAAGCAAGTGAGCACTGCCACTTCTCACTTTCTAATTAGTTTGTTTTATAATGTTCCTCTCTCCTGCACTTCATGTCATCCTTGTAATTTCTTGCATTTTGCTAAAGACACAAGGAGAACAGAATTTTACTGGAGATTGCTAATGAAATATGGAGCCATTCACTGCTAAGCTACACATAAAATATCTGGCCTAGGTTGTTCACAGAGCAAAGATGTATCTCCTGTCTGCTGGCTGTTCAGAAAGCTGTTTGAAAACCACACTTAGTTTCAGTCTCTTCCTACCAAGTCAGGGGAATTAACTGACTGAGACACAGGCAAATTAAAATGTTTTCAGAAGTGAATGGCCAAACATCTGAAAATCAAATTGCTTTCTGAATAGTGACATTGGATCAAGGTGTTAAAATTTTGATATCTCGGTCTGAAAAATGTGAACTACAAATCTCATTTGTCATGATATCTTGGCAAGTCTTGGAAAAATGGAAATGGAAAGGAGTATTTAGTTTTTCATGTTCAAGAGACAAAAAAATTACAGAGGATTTTAAAATACATTAAACACTTTTAAAGCTAGATTCCCGATTATCATGTACCTCTTTGAGGCTTAATCAATTCAAACTCCAAATTAATGAGAAAAGTCTATTAGTTCATTCTGTTTAATAAGTTATTCTCATGATGGTTTTGTCAATTATGGACTTGAATAGCAATTTAAAAGAATAAAACAAGAGAATGAACACGGTCTAGTATTAGTGCATTGAAAAAAACCATGATTTGTGGAAGGTACATGAAAGACAAGAAAGTGATTCTTAATTTCTACCTCTGATTTACTAAGATCAGTTAGGTTTAATCCACCTGAGTTCCTTCTCTACTTGGAAAGAACCTAAAGGATCATCTGGTTCCAACACCCAGCCATAGGCAGGGATGGCAGCCACTACACAAGGCTCCTCAGAACCCCATCCCAGCTAGATTCAAGATATCCTGTAGGGGCTGTAGTGGGGCACTGTGCCAGCTCAGCTGGGCAAGAATCTGAACAACCTGATCTAACTTTGCAATTTGCTCTGCTTTGAGCATTAGACTACAAATCTGCCAGAGATCCTTCCTAACTTGAGTGCTTCAAGGAAGATAAATACTGAAAATTCACAACCAGCAGCTGGTTAACTGACACTCCCTGCTCTTCTTTGATTCTTTCTACAGCCTTTTTCATGGCTAACTTCAATGTGTTCTTCAAATTATTGTTTTCCTGCTGTTGCTTTGTCAACAGCAAAAATAGTTTTTCTGGATGCCTAAACCAGGTTTCTTTGAATAATGAATTATACACCTTGAATGATAAGTCACAGTCTGTAGTCATGTTACACAGCTGTCTGGATATCACCAGGGAAGGAGATCCGTTCTTAATGGGGCTTTATGTAGGTTTTCCAGCCATTATTATTAGGCAACTTTTCCAACAGGTGATTCCCCATCCATTTTCACTATATAAAACTTGGTCATTAAAATTACATGGGGATGTATGGCTTGACCTTTCCAGCAGGAATCCATCAAAAGATTTTTCTAACTTCCAAATAAGCAATGCTCACAGATGGGAAATAAGGACAATATAATGCAGCTGTAAGAAACAATTGACAAAGGTTTAAGTGCTTGATCAAAGTCCATGGAGACTGTTAATAACTGGAATAGGTAATGGATCATGGCTGTACTCAGGAAAAAGATAATTTTTTCCATAATCCACATTTGTAACATATTCCCTGAGAGCTGTTTTATAATGAAGCTGGGCCATTCCCTGAGTATTGACACTTTTGAGTAACAATCCTTCCAGCTCAGTGGGCAGCTGCACTGAAGACCATGATCAGGAAGACACTTTTGCAGCAGACAGTAGGACTGGGAGGAGATGATGAAGTGATAACATGCCACACTGTGTCCTCCACAAGCATGAAAGTACCAGGAACAGAATATTGTCTGACTTCCCATGATTTCAAACTTAACTCTCAGGATGCCATGAAACTTCACTGTTATATTCAGATTTAATACTTCCTCTGATGAAGCGTCTTAATATTTCATTTGTTATTTTAAAAAGCAGCGTCTGTGATTTTACAAACAATGGTTGCTCACATGAAAATGTACAGATTTTCCTCTCTGCTTTCCTACAGAACACTAGAATAAGACAAGCTATAGGATAAATGTTGGGGGCCACCTATCTCATAAGTTTTGTCCTGGTGATTTTAAAGCAGTTCTTCTTAGTGACTTCACTGTTATCTCCCTCCTTTTTTCTCTTTTATTTCAATTTTTGCTGGTATATTCTGATATTCAATCCCTTGTTTTAGGGAATGTCAGCTCAAAAAATTATCCACACACCTTTGAAGCAAGAATAATATGAGTATCTACAATATTAAACTTCTTTGCATATGTTCATAAAACCAGGAAGAGGACTAAAAGAAAGTACTTTGTGTTTGTTCTTTATTAACCCAGTCTTTTGGGTTAATAACCAGTCTCAAAAAAAATTTACATTTTTTTAGAATTAAAATAATTTTTTAAAAGTGCAATCATTTTAGACAATATTAGAAATATAAAGCCCCAATTTGTCATCTGTTATGATAAATTCTTTGCATTCATTGTCCAGTGTTTAAAATAGATGTTAGACAGAGCTGGTGGCAGTTTAAGCACAGATACATTCTAGCAGTGCAATTACTAAGAAAAATAAATCAATTAGAATAGTTTGCTAACATAGAACCATTAGTTAACATATTTTCTCTTTCATTTATGAGCATATGGTGAAGGTTTCATCTTGTCTTGGCATAAGGACATTTCTGTAGAAGAAAAATGGGACTGACATTTTATTTTTACACCAAGTTAAATTTCCTTGTAAGATAATTATTTAAGAAATATGATATGTAAGTTGATGCATGATCTCTGGAAGAGGTTACTAAAGAAGGAATAAAATTGATGTTTTTAGCTTTAGTACATAAAATATATACTCAGGAGTGCTATAAAGAAAATTTTCTGGTTACCAGCATAGGAGCTGATGTTGTGATAGCTGCTCTCCTGGATGATATTGCTGGGATTTAACTTAGTACCTCTACAGAGAAAATATCAGTTGTTATAGCTATAAAGCTCTGCTACCAACAGCTCTCCTCCTGATGGAATGAGTAGAGAGGGAGGAATTTGTAACATGCACTTTCTATAAATGTAACTTCTATTATCTCTATGGTATTATTTCTGTTGATATTGGAATAACATTAATGTTGACGATAGGCCGCTGGGAATTATTGCCCTGCTACTCAGATTTAAATCTTGTCACAATCCTAAAGTGCTCAAACAGGGTTGAAAATTGACACAGCCAAGATCTGATGCAAAGGTGTTGGATTGGCACCAGTGCCAGGTTTCCCCTTCCCATAACCATGTCTTTTTGTGGTAGGCAATATATCTTCATCTTGTCCAAACTTCTTCCTATCTCAGATATTGATGATTCACCACATTATTCCTTTATGGAGGCAACAGTCTGTGACCAAAATATACCCCCTGATATGAATAATTGAGGAGAGAAGAATCCAGCACAATTTTAATAATTTCTCAAGTACATTTGCATTTAATTATTAAATAATCACTGTATTAAAACTGTCTGACCCAACAGAATGACATTTAGTGTCCAGACATCCATGTGGGCTTTCCCTGCCAGACAAAAAAGGCTGAAAACCCCAGTAGGATTCACTGGAATGTATATTCCCCATGTCTTGAATAACTAGAATAGATTTCTTTTCCAACTTTCTAATAGTCCTTTGAAAATGTAAGCTTTAGAACTGTTGATATGATAAAAATCATCTCTTCAGTACTATATAAGAAGATGTTTCTTATTTTAAGTGCTCCCACATACAAGACTTGGAATGAGTGTTTTTGATGCAGAAAACTACTGCAGAAACCACTGATTTTTTTTTCTGTTATTATCCCTATATATTTTAAATATCTTCTGTAGTTCCAATTCTTCTGCTATAGGAAATGATCTGCATTCCCTATACTTACATGGATAAAATTTTTCATTTACCTGAGCTGAAAAAGTATCTTGATTGAATACATCAGTTCACCAGACAGTCTTGGTCATTGTGTCTGACTGCTCTACTTCATCATTTTTTCACCATTCCTTTACTCTTTGTGCCAATCACATACTTTATTGACAGTGTTGATGTATTTACTACTAAATCATGGAAAAAATCTTGAGCAGTATCAGGTAGATTTTCCATGGTGATTTTTCCCACTAGGAAAACCTATAATGAAAATTTTCCATTACTAAAATCTCCTTATTTATTATCCTTAATTTGTCAGTTACACCATTCATCAGCTCATCCTTGGTAATTCACAGTGCAATATTTTCAATTAGAATGTCACAAGGTTCTAAATCCTTACAAAAGTTTAAGTAATTAATGTAATAATTAATAATTACATTAATAAGTCTAAGTTATTAATGTAATGATTAATAATTACTTGAATAATTCAGGTACTTTTGATATCCAAAAACTAATTTCCTCAAAAATATTTCTCTTTTTTTTTTTTTGAGCAACCATAAAGTACACTGGCATTACTTAAATTTGAAGCTTTTAATCTTCAGTAATCAAATTGCATTATTTTCCTTTGGCCTAGAAACATGCAAATAATTTTCTTGAAATGTCCCTTTTGAATTCTTTTTACAGATTGTTGTAACCCTTCTGAGCTCCTTCTGAGTTCTCCTCACTATTTGTCAAAATGTTCTCATCACCAGTTTGGGCTGTGATGTACAAGTCATCTAGGTCACACAAATTCCTCATTGCTTATCCTCAGTAGATGATGTGTGAACTGAAGGGTACTTTATCTTTGTGTTGTGCAAGTACATTATTCTTGCCTGTTTACAGTTATGAAACAGGAATATTTTTTGGCTGCTTCTGTTTTCTATTCGTGGATGTTGATTGTATCATCTCCTTCTACAAATTACCCTGCATCATCTCTCATGACACATCTAATCTACTTTAGAAATGCTGCTGTGGAGGAAGGCAAAATGCTCCCTCTTGCTCTTGAGTCTTCCAGCTGGAGAAATGCTACTGAGCTTAGTGCAGGGTCTCAGGAAAAAACCCAAAGCACATCCAACAAAACCAAACGAGGACCTACCTGCTTTGATTTTGCTAACTATGTGTGTTAATACATCTGATTATGTTTGCTCTCTTGCTGTGCTTTTCTTTGCAGAGTATTTTTTTCCTCAGAGATTCAGCTGAAGTGACATCATGAAAGCTTTCTTGGGATACATTGTGCCTTCGTATTAAGACTTCTCAGTAGCCTTTGTCATATTTCAAGATTCTCTACTCCCAAAAGCAGAGTTATCTTTAAAGGTTTCTTGCAAAACAAAAACATTACTGAGGAAACAGCTAATAAAAGTCTTTGTCCAGATAAGCTGAAAATTCATAGATATTTTCTTCTTCCATTTGTTTTCTTGCAATAAATGTAACTTGTGTATAAAATCCATTTTGTCTTAAACACTATTAAACCTTTATAAAGATAGTTTTATCTAAACTGTAACAGAATAGAGCCAGCAGTGATAAGACTGCTAGTTCCTGTGTATCCATATATTAAAAAATATTGCTGAGCTCATGTATATTCAGAGCTGGAGAGATCAAGTAAATTGCCTGAAGTCATATATGAAAGTGCATTTGAAAGAAAGGACATGAACTATAGGATTTCTCTCCCACAGCCCAGAATGTTTTCCACAAGGTCCTTGGGGTTTTTTTTTGTTGTTGTTGTTGTTTGTTTGTGGTGTTGTTGTTGCTGTTATTGCTCTTGTCACTTTGGGGGTTTTGTTTGGTTTTGCTACAGAAGTTGAGATTCTTTGAAAACATTCACCCTTATGGACAGAAAATGTCATTCTTCATGAAAGAACTGAAAAGAAAAGAAGAAGGGGAGGTCACAAGGGCAAAGTCATCCACTGGATTTTTTGAACCCAGCTGTAAATCAAGAAGAAAATTACACAGAAAAAACAAGCATTCATTTACATTAGAAAAAAAGAGACCATTTTAAAATCCAAATTCAAGTTGCAAGGATCAGACTGAAGCACATCTCTCTTCAAAGGTTCAACAGCTGTAATATTTATCTGGAGACCATTAGTTTTCTTCTGAGAATGAACTGAGGACCAGCAGCTGTAGAACTAGATTTTCTCCCTCTTCTCCTCTTTAATGTAGCTATTTATTAAAAAAGAAACACAAAAACAAATCTAAGCAACTGATAGCAAAGTTTACAAAGGCCCTCTAATTGTTTATTTTGAAGCTGTTTTCTCATGAAGCAAAAGAGTATGAAAGAGAGAGGGAACATTTTATGCTGGGGAAAAAATACAATGTTGATTCAATTTATTTCCATATGGAGGCAATGTTGGAAGGCTCCACTAAGTTGCCTGGCACTAGCTGGCAGAAAAAAATAAATGAAAACACAGCTTTAAGAACAGAGCTTTATTTACTGATGCCCATAAATGGAGCAGAAATGGAAAGTGTTCAAGATTGCTGACTGGCTGATTGTCACATCTGATTGTTTTTCACATCAAGTTCCACACATTGATACACACACCCTGCCAAGACACAGGCTGCATCTTTTAGAGTCAAAACTCTATAGAGGCACAAAGCACACATTGCTAACACAACGCATAGTCATGAGTTTGGGTGCATCATTTATATTAAATTGTTTTTCATACTCAATCTGTTGTGTTTCTAAGCAGGCTTGCTACCTGACAAATTAAAGTTTAGTCTCTTATATATGATGACAGTGCTAAATGATTGTTTCAATAAGTTTTGCCCAGAAATGTCATTCCTGTTTTGATAGGCATTGATCTCAAGATTTGAACAAATACTAAAGGAAAGGCTTGGAAACCAACTGGTGATAAAGGCACAGTTTGGAAATATCAGTAGAGCAAACATCCTGTCTGCTGCTTTCAGTGGTTGCAAGTACAATTTGAGTATTTTCAGTAAACTAATGACAATTTCAGGTATGAATTCAGAAGCATAGAGTCAATTCCTTGCTATATTTCTACACTAGTTATATCACCTGAAGTAATAATTAATCCATAAAAATTCATTATGTTCCACCTAAATCTTTGTTAGTTAATTATGTTTTACAATATAGTACACAGTCATCTATAACTATAATCCTTTATGTACAAAAAACACAAAGATAACTATGTGAATCTGCTCTTGGGTAAGAGTAAAGCCCATATCATCAGATCTCTTAAGAGCTTTATGATCAGTTCAAGATGTTAATGCTCAAATCAAAATATCTTACTGTGATTTAATGTTCTGAAATTAGGCACTCCTTAGTTTATGAAGATTTCTTGGTTTCTGTTTGATTACTCTGAAATTAAAACATATGAGTTAGGTGATGACTTCTAAGTGTCTAAACAATAAAGCCTTGGACAACTATAAATCTTAATAGCAGGATTTTAGTACCCACTGTAAACAGTGAATCTACAAAAAAAAGAGGGGTTTTTATTTGCTCTCCTCTAGTTATTATGCTTCTCTCACTCTCAGGTTTGATTTTCTCATCATACAAATGGAAAACAAGTTTTCCCTCATAGCCACTCACTCAGAGCCACTTTGGTTTCTGACAGGGGGTCTTTCTTTCTGACACAACACCAGTGACAACAGAGGTTGTGTTAGCCAAACTGTGACCTAATCTCCTTTTCAATTCTACCACTGTTCTCAAAATGTGATCTCAGTGACACCAGGATAAATGTCTGTCAGATTTCTTGTCCTGAAAGATGTAAGACTGAGAGAGCAAGACCTGAAAATTCTGCTGTTGCAGAATTGTAGTTCAGGGTTTATTGTACCCAGCTGACTTTCATTAATCTGGCTGTAATTTTTCATCCACCATTTCCACATTCAAAATTGAAGGGATTTAATAAATAATATTAATATTATTATTTCTTCCACTTTTTTTTTCTTTTTGACAGTTCTTGAACACATACATTTAAAACACTTTATCTCCTCCCCTCTTCTCTCCCTTTTCTAAGCTCTATCAGGACCTACAGCCATTCGCCTTTCTCCTTTCTATATCTTGCTAAATACACAAACATACTGTTACACAATAAAGAATGTCCTCTTAAAAATAGATACTGTGAAGGTATCTGGTGAGGACACATGTTGAAATTGCTGCTAGGCAATGGACAGCAATCACTGTTATCACAATTACCATTGTTACTATAAATCACCTCCACAGCTTTTCTTTCTCACTCCTCTTAAAAGTCCCTCTGGTGTGTTATCTTTCTAGGAATTAAATGCTTAGAACAGACCAGAAACCATTTCAAATGTATCATTTCAGGAGGGCATGAAGGATAAAAAATGAAGAGCAGGTAGAACTATAACTAAGAGGAAATATGACTTTGAGACTGGGTACTGTTCATGTGCTGCTGGGGGGAAACAGATCACAGTGGACACCTACACACCATATGCTGTCTACCATCATTCACAAGGGCTTCCAGACACCTCCCACCATCCAAGGTATTTGTCTCAGGTTCCTTTCCACTCTTGATGCATTAATGCTGCCACTTTGTGGATTAAACTTTTTCTCAGACACTCCTCCAACCTGCTGTGATTTGTTCCTCGCTTGTCTTTGCTTCTTCACTTTACTCAATCCCCTCCACTGCCGTGTACTTAAAATAAAACCAACAGACAGAAACACAGTCATGTGCTCAATGGAAAATCTTCTTCAAGATTCTGGAGATTCAAAGAAGAGTTTTAACATTCATGGAAATTCAGCAAATAGCCATTGTAAAAATAAGTTTTGAGTACTTCAAACCTCCAAGTTCCAGCACTATTGCTGCACCATCTAGAAATGTGAAAATTTTCTCCTCATTCAATGGGTAGCAAAACAACATCAGCCTTACCTAGGTCAGGGACACACACACACAAAAAAATCATAGTATCATTAGAAATCAGGCTGCTTCACTGTAGAAGAGGTATAAAAGTTCTCTGCATGCAATCATGAGTAGTTCTGCCTCCAGGACTGGTATATCAAAATAATTCTAAATGGGCACCATAAAAACATTAGAGAATATAAACTAAATTTGGTGTGTTTTTGTTGCTCAGGGGAAACATCAGTGTTAATAAGCATTGGAAATCTGACTGACATGAAAGTGGTTTAAAATAAAAGTCATTAATACCCTCAATGCTTAGGCCAGGCTAAGGAAACCTCAGGGTAAGCAGAAATGTCTACAACTGCCTTCTTTAAAATGTCTTTTAAAAACCACAGTAGTTCTTTGGCTAAGCAAATTTTGGTCTCATTAGTGACTGTGACAAATATAATCTGGAAAACTAGAACAAGAAACTAGGAATAACTCAACAGAAAGTAAATTCCATGACCCTGAGATTAACTCAGTTGGTGAGAGCATGGTGATAACAACACCAATCATGGATCCAATCCCCATGTGGGCAGTTCACTTGAGAGTTGGACTTGATGATCCTCGTGGGTGCCTTCCAACTCAGAGTATTCTGTGATTATGTTTAACCATGGTTAATTATTATTCATTCACCAAATTGACACTGGACAGACCATTGAATGAAATATGAGTCAAAGTCATTTGATAACTTTGTAACTGAAGAGACCACAACAAACCCTATATCAGCTTAGGACCATGTCAGGATTATTTTAATTGATGATCTAATGGTCTGCTACTACCATGCACATTCCAGGCACCCACTCAAAGCAGGGTGTGATGAATTCCAGCTGGATGCAGTACCTGATGTGCTGGTTTGTGTCAGCTGTCTTTCCATTCATATTCATCAGCTGTCCCCTTAACAAAGACTCTCACCAAGGGTACAGACTCTCTGCAGTGACATGAAAGAGGCAGTAAAGGTGATCTGAGTCATTGTGAAACATCGCAGGTAAGCCTGGATTTGCCATTTCTAGGTGTTAGGAAGTACAGGGGATGGCATTTGGATTTTGACCTTCAGTTTCTTAAGTTTCAATGACCTAAAATGAGATTCAAGCCTCGTGATTCTCAAATCAATTCAGAAAATGGGATTTGAGCATGTCTGAAGTTTTTTTCTCACCATTTTTATCCCAACAAATTTGATTTAGAGCTTGAAAAATACCGTATGCACTTTAATTTGCATGTGTCATTCTACTTTGCATTGCTGAGTAGTGATTGCAGGTTTCTACTCAGAACTTTTACATTTCATTCTTTCATTCCTCAGGTTGCTTACAAGAGCAAAGACTATCTTTTTAAAGTCCAGTAAAGATTAATGTAATGTCTTCTACTTCATAGCAAATAAATTAGTCAATTGTTGTTATTATATTTCCTCTCTAAGGATTTCTAAATATTGGATACTCACTCTGACACAAACTTGGGATCTGTTGCTAGCATCAAACAATTATGAATAAATAAAAACATAATTAAAATTATACAAAAAATAACAATGATAAAAGATAAGAAACACAGTAAAATAAATAATAAAAATCATACTGATAAAATATTTTGTATTATTTTATTAATCTCAATCAAATAAAATACAATTTTTTATGTTGTTTCAATTTGAGACTTATTCACCTCATACCAGGCTGCCAAGAAGCTTATTCTGAATGTCATCCTGTTGATTAATTCCTTGGGAAAATGGTTCAGCTGATAGGAAACCAACAACAGCATCAAAGGAAATTTGTCCCATGAACAGAAAATTTGATCAGATGTACTATGGGTCTTAAGACCTTGGCAACCAAGATGGATTATGACTGAGATCTGGTATCTAAGTAAGGACTCTGAATGCAGCTTCAGATTTTACATGATCCAGTTTTGATGTTTAATATGAGCTGCCTGGAAGTGGATTTATTTATTGCAATATAGATTTTTCTGAAAATCAGGATCTTTTAGAAGGCAAAACTGTCTGCCAGACTTGTAACTGTCAAAGTTCTGACAACTGTCTGTCTTCCATTACCAGAGTAAGTATATCTTACTGGTTTTAAATCAGTCATTTTTGCACAGATCTTCTAGAAAAACATTCAGGAGGAAACCTCCCCTAACATCTTCAGAAGTGGAGACAATACATGGAGGTGGGAATTTATGACATTTTGGCATTTAAAGAAAGAAAATGCATTATTTTCCTCTTCTAGTCAGATGTTTGAGCACAATAAAACACACCAAAGGTTAAATGTGCCTCCAGAGAAAGGAGGAGAAGGAATGGTTCAAAAGCCAGAGAGAGAAGGGGAAAAATAAAACACATTTCTCATCTTAATGACATGAAAATGAATCACACATTTTAAAATCCAGCAGTCCCTTTTTGATTCTTGGCTGCAGTTTTCTGGTAACACTTCTATCAGGCACATTCATTTGAAGCATGTGGCTACACGTATTGGAGATACGAAGACACAGTTTCTGCATTTGCAATTTCCCATCTTCAAAGTGCTTTTCATTTTTGTGATAAATCTGGAGAAAACCCTGTGATGTGTGAAAGATATTTCTCTCTTCTTTTCTCTCTTTTTTTTTTTTTTTTTTTTTAATTCATCACTGCTATTTTCTTTCGTTTCTCCCTTAGCCAGGATGCTAATATTTATTTGTGTCAAGGACATCTTTCAAGCCTAATGAAGCCAACTCCAGTACCCCGTCCAGTTAAACCTTAATTAAATGCAAATATCAACCATTATACTTCAGCAAAAGGGGAAAACTCATGTAAACATTGAAACACAAAAGCTTCTGTTCTTTACTCTTAAACCTGAATGGACCTGTACAATATATAATAGGACCCAAGAACTAAATTAACATAATACTGAGTCACCCCTATTGACCTCCATTGGTTTCAAATACAATTCACTTTCTAGTACTCATTAGTCTAAAGAGATAATTGCAGGGAGGAGAAAAAAAGACCATATGAAAAAATATTTCATATTTCATATGAGGCAGCCTAAGAAAACCAAAAAGTAGAAGAGAAGGATTGTTTAATGTCAGAAACATGCAAAAACCTAAACAGAGAGTGTGTGGGCAAATCAATGTTAGGTGCGCACATTCATTTATATATATATATAAATAAAAATGGAAATATAAAAATTCTTCTAAAGTATTATGGAAAAGCAGAAATTTCAGTTTTGGTATTTTAAAGTTCTTCCTCTTCATGCTATTTCCCACACACATAAAGTAGCAGTACATGTGGTTGAAACACTCCTGTGGCAGACTGGAAAATAATTGACCATATAATGACTTCATACCTGGACCTCATCCAGAATCTCAATAAAAAAGCCCTTGAAATGAAGACTTATTCAGGTCACTGGTGCTGCACAGCAGTATGTGAAGGCATTTCATCTGTGAAATAGTACTTTCAGATGACAAAATACGGAGTGATCTGAGTAGACTGGAGGTTTGGTTTGAAATCAGCAAATGAAATTTAATAAAAGCATGAAGGATGCTCCATTTGAAAGAAGGAAATCCAGCACTGAGTTAAAAAAAAAGCTTCAGCTATAAACCAATATAATATCTGAAAGAATACAGCAAATCACATACATATTAAGGAGGAAAATTTTGTATGATTTTAAAAAAAGCATATTGCTATGTGACATGTTATTAAAGACTTGACTATAAAATAAACATGGGGGCATTTAATCTGCAAGACTGTGACAAAGATTGAGATAATAGATAATCTAGAGAAAGTCTAAAGGGGACTGGAAAACAATAAGAGGTTTAGGAGCACATACTAAAAAAACTGGATTTATTTAATCTATAAAAGATTCAACAAAGATATGATTCTACTCTTCAGTAGTTTTGTTTTTATAGTAACACCACAGAAGAACGATCAATTGTTCAGACAGTTCAATAGTGGTCAAACAAGAAGTAATTGTCTTAATTTGCAGAAACAAAGATTTAGGTTAGATACCAGGAAAGCTTCCTAACTAAGTATGAGGAAGCACTACAAGTTGCCTAGACAGGCTGCAGAATTGGTTTTCTCTGAGATTATAAATCAAATATCTGTTAGAGGTGGCTTCAGTACATATTACTTGCCTTTTTCAATGCAGGGTGTGGGATTAAGAGGCTAATTAAAATCCTTCCCAGGTTTACTTTTAGAAGATTTATGATACATGAGATCATGGGCTCTGATATGTATACCCTTTTTCTAAAGACATGTATGAAAAATTGTCACCCTTAACTATTTTTTTTTCATTAAACAAGCATCTAATGCTTATAGTTGAAGAAAAAAACTTACTTACTTCTTATGCTCCAAGAAGTGTTATTCAAACTTCACCTGAATTTGGCTTCCTTTCTGTTGGAGGTCAATTGTGCAAAGTTGCCAGCTGTTGGCCAGCTCCCAGTAACACAAATTACAAACTCTGCTTGGTGTGTTAGAACATAAAGTAGATATCAAAATTAGCATGAACAGAGATTTTTTCAAATTGCCTCAGAGACAAAACATCCTGAGAGAAGTCAGATACCACTGTAAATCAATGGGAAGCTACACACTAAGGCAGTATTTTTCCTACCCGTTAAGTTCCTTCTGCAAAGGAATCCTGCCTTATGTCATCCAACAGTGATGCCTGAATATGTGGGAAGATATTGCAGGATATTGCAGTTCACAGACATGAGAGAAGCAAGTGATTTCTGCTGCACTGGTGGGAATCAGGTTATTGCCACAATGATCTCATTTTCCTTGAGTGCAAGATGGAGGCTGAAGAGGAGAATGGGATGCGACATCCCAAATCAGGCTCTTGTCTCCAGCCCCTTTGCTCCATGTGTGCACCCCAGGCAAAGACTACATAAGCATCTCAAGAGCCAAAGAATGTAACTTTAAAACAGCAAGACAAAGGAAAATACATAGCATAAACTTGGGGGAGGGGAGATGAGAGGAGGGGTGTGTCTCAAGCAAGATTGAAATTTTCAAATTTCAGTTCCTGAGGCAGTCCTGGTTTGGGTAAAGTTCCTATAAAAATGCCTCAGGCTGGCAAGAATATGGAAGAATCTGAGTTTACAAAAAAAAAAAAAAAAAAGGCTAGCTATGTAATTTTCAAATACTTTCTGTCTGCTAGATATCTCTTCTGACAGCTCTTCACTAATTGTTTCCTGTTACAGCCCAATATTTTACTGTGATATGGCTAGGTCTGTGGCACAGGTGGAAGCTGAAAGCTGAAGCAGAGGTGCCCTGAAATGGGATGGGTCTGCTCATGGTAACCTCCCCAAAGGCTGCTGTGGGCTTTTCCTGATCTCCTTGGAGCATGAGGGACTCTCTGAACCTTGGCAGCCAGCCCTGACCTCCAGGAGGAACAAGGGTGCTCTGAGAACTTTTAATGTGGCTCTAAAAGGAGACATATCAAGCATCAGATACTAGAGACCAGTGATGGACTGATCTGACATTCCCATCCTTCAACATTTTGATGACTCTTTCCCTCATGTGACCAAAACCCACTGGCATAGCACTGCCATGCCATTCACACAGGACAGGGCTCATGTACAAACTGACCTCCAGCACCTCACCAGTGCTATGGATCTCATTATATGGAATTGCTCCTAGGGCAGTTGGGAGAGCACAAACAGACCATTATGTCAATCACTGCTCACAGCTCCTGCCATGTGGGTGGCACTCAGTTCATACCTGCTCACCAGGATTAGGAACTCAGGTGGAATCACCTTTCGGGTTTTTATTCATAGTCACTATTTCAGGACTTAGCTGTAACCAGCCGCTCTATAGGACCTGTGAAACTCATGACCCACATCCTCAAAACTCCCCAGAGCCCCGTCCCACAGCTATTAAGGAAGATTTCTGACCCAGGAATTCCACAGGTTGTCCTACATACCCAGCATGAGCACAATCATTTTACAGTGTACAATCACTGAGGTGAGTTCTGGGAAGAGCTGATGTGCAGAGAAATATCCTCTCTTTTTTAACATCCACCTTGAACACAGACAGCAACAATCAGCAGTGTTATTCATGTGCTGCCTCTTCTGAAGAATATATACAAATGGACCCAGAATAGAAAGTGCACTGTCAGACTCCTATATGGACAAGGTTTGTTAAATATGGTGAGGGCATAAAGAGAGTTGCCTCTGTCCCTTCACCTCTCTTTACTCTGCATTTTGCACTCTGAGAAGAGAAATTATGTCATCTGTTAATAAAGATAATTCCATCACTAAGGAATTGCCTTAAGGCACTAGGTCAGGTTCTGCAGTATTTAATCTCTGGGAAAAATACCAACATAAATGGATGTGGAAATGGTGTTATATTTCACAGGAAGATAAGGAAAAAAATTAAACCTGAGCAGAATATATGTGGTATTCTTCTGGCTTTAGCTTCTAGAGTAGCATGACTGAATTTTAGACATTTTCAATTGGTGGATCCAAACATACTGCAAGATTATTGGAATTACTGAAGCCTGAAGTGAGCTATGGATCAGGGTCAATTTGGTAGCCAATACACCGAAACTGGAACAATTTATCTTGGCTCTCATTAGAGGAAAGTGTGAACTCAGAGATCCATAGAAGTGATGGCTCTTTCATGCTGTGTTAATTGCAAAAACACCTAATAGTTCACCACTGGAAATCCATAACACATTGGAGGAGTGAATGTTTCTACAGAGGAGTTTTGCTTTGCCACTCACAGTAAAAAATGAAGTCAGTGAGTTAAGGGGAAAGAAAACCCCTCAATATCCATATATTTGCATTTAGAACTTCTCTTTATGTTTTCATAAAGACAATTCTTTTTGAAGACAACACCACTGCATTTTTAATAGAAAAATGCTATATTTTATGGCAGTAGCAGAGAAAGGATACAAATTTGTTTGTGTTTGTATCTGATGCCTTGATATCAGTATGGGGCCCTGTCCTAGGCCATTCTCCAAGTCAAAACAAACCACTGCCTTCCACTCTCCCTGGGCATGGCCAATTCACTCTCTGACCCATGGGACTGAGCATACTTGGCCTTTCATAGTCAAGACTTTTCTACCAAGCCTGTCAGGATTTTTTCAGTAGTCAGCAGAGGTGGACACCCCTCTTGAAGGCAACTCATACCCATGTAAGACAGATGACTAGAAGACAGAATATTAATTTATCTTTGGAGGTATTTCTCCCACTCTGTACTCAATATAGAGAGCCAAGAGGATGGCTTTAATTTAGTCACCTGAATTTCAAGGAGATGAAGTTATATTAGGTGAATCCCACATTTAATCTTTGTCAGGTTTTTCATTTCCTGCAGATAGTTCCATTATGTGTCAGATAATGGAGGTTGAATCTAGAGATTAAAGTTTTCTTTCAGTGGGACTTGTAGGAGTGAGCTTTTCACAATTATTTTAGCCAGAACTATTTTTCTCCTTTGTTTATGTGTTCTAGAAAAAAAAAAAAAATACAGGTCCCATAACAGAAGCTCTACACACCATTTCCATGCATTTCTTTTTAGCTCATTGTTTCAGCCTTTTTCTCTTTAACACAATACTCTTTAGCTTACTTCTGTGAGGAAGTCCTTATTAGCTAAGAGGTAATCAGAACTTGGAGATATGGCTTAGACAATGATCTATATAGCATCTGACCCACAAAAACTATCTTTGACAACTATCAAATAACTTCACTGTCTATAGTCCTCAGTGGGAGACAGTTTTAAGGAGAAACTTTCTGAGGGTGCTCTTAGTCATAAAAGAGCTATGGTTGGTAAAGCTAAATAAGCCTAAATTTTTCTGAAATTACAATGAGCCTCTGCACTCAAGTTTAATCACAGAAAACAAGATTTTTGACAAAGTTTTAAGCCACATTGTCACATTACTTTTGTGTTACTTAGAAAACAAAAAAAGCAATGTGACATTTTGTTCATCACTGAAGTGCGTCACTGAGGTCAAGGAAAATAGTTCCTTTCTGGTGAGAGACAGCTGGTGTGCAGGCTGGAGCTGTGAGGGTAATGGATCAAGAGCAAGAAAAACTGGCATGGACATAGTCAGCATGGACTACAGGGTTATGGGATGCTGGGAGCCGCCTCTTCCCACCACCAGACCACTCTGTAGCTGTCAGCTGGGGAAGGATGATGGGCTGGTGCTGCATCTTTTGGGTCTTGCCTGCTCCTTTGTCCAATAAATGTCTCTAGAATGCATGTGTTTGAGAAAATGAGAACAAAATTTCATTCATTCATTCATTCATTCATTCATTCATTCATTCATTCAAATTCATAGACACTGATGTCTCAAGGAAAACACTCAGAATAGGCGCAGCCAGCACAGCAAAATTTCCAGAGGTGGGAAGGAGGAAGTTTAGAAGACAATATAATCTTGGGTCTATGAGACATCATAGCTACTTGCTTTCTGTGACGCCAATGCTGCAAAGAGGGAGAGGGAAGAAATTGCAGAAGAATTGTTTCTTTGTTTGTCCTCCTCATACTTGGAGAGGGTTTTGGGAAAGCTGAAGATACAATTTCTCCTTCACCTTTTGCTATTTCCAAATAATGGGTGTTGCTCTTCTGTTACTCATTTTACTGTTGTGTTTGGAGAATACTGTTCACAGGATACATCTTGTCAGTGTGTGTATGGAAAGAAAAGATAATTTTGGAGGAAATTAATCTCCTTTTCCTAGAATTTGTTTTCTTCCAAAAACTAGTCTGAGCAATAAAGCACTTGTTCTGACAAGGTACTGCCAGCCCTTTAATTTTCTGTGCATTTCTGTGCCGAGAGAGAAAAGATTATTTCTTCCACTTAACCTGGTGCTGGGATTGGGGATTATGCAGATATTTTGACCCTTGCTCCTTAACAGTCTAATTCCAAACAAAGTAGAATGAGATATATCCCTTCATGTCTTTGCACATCTATTACAATGTTGACTGTCTTTAGGTGATATACATGTGCTCATGTATATTTACACATATGTAAAACCTGCAGAATCAGACCCAAAAGCAGGCAGGTTTGATGGCATTGCTCCTTCTTGGGCTGCTCCACAGAGCTAAACTTGTTGCTGTGTTTTCGCTCTCTGGGATTTAACATGAGAGCCACTGTTTGTAGGGGTGAGAAACAAAACGTCCTCCTTATCCAACTTTGTTTTTCTTGGGTTTCTTATTCCTCACCAGACCTTCACCCTGTCCTGGCACAGGACAGGAGCAGCTATCCAGGCTCTCTTTGCAGCTGGTGTGTTGTGTGCAGTGATTGCACAGCCTGTAACTAAGCTTCAGGAGTGAAATCCAAGTGGGTGTCAAGAAGGCCAGAAAGAGGAGGATGGGTTTGGAAGGTTGAACTATATTCTCTTCTCTTTCAAATATTGGGATGATCTCTTCCTTATGATAGAAGAATGAGAAGGAAAACTTCTCAAAAGCATGCAAATAACTTTTGCTGTTTCTTCCAACCTGAAAACTTTACAGGTGCCACAGGTAGAAGTGAAACACACAACAGTGGAGCTGCAGGATTTTTATTTTAAACCGTGTGCAGACATGTCTCCTTCTTTCCAAGAAGAGATTCTAACTTATTCTGAGCTTACCTGCTCATGCACAAATAAAATGTATGACATGAGAAAGACTGAGGGTGGATTTGAATGACTAATGCTTTGGGAAGTGTGAGCACTGCTCTGCTTCTCACAGACACTAGAAAGCTGGCACCCTACAGTCTTCCTAACATGACTCACGGTGGAGTGTGAAAAGAAAGGTTTTATACAGGTTCACCCATTAGAATCAAGGTGTTCAAGCAGTAAATTAGCTGCTGCATGCCCCAGTTCCTGATGGAATTAAGGAGCTGACATCCCTCTGCTAGCAGGTACCCTGACAGGCTCTTCCAGTGGCTACTGAACCACACAGGGTAAGCACCAGCTCTCAGTGGAGTCAGAGGCAAACCTCACACTGGGAGTAATCCTGCACCTCTTGAAATACATGAGAATAAAAAGATGACAGCAAAATTGTAGAGGGTGAAACTTTGCTGCCAACTCAAGACTGTATCTGAAAGCCATTTGGCCCTTGTGTTCAAAGACTTGTCAAGTCCCACAAAAAAGTCTTTTGTTTCCACACTCAGTCTAGCATTTACTTTGCCAAGCAATACATCAAGGCATGGACCTTTCACAGGCAATGTCTGTAGTCAGTGGCTAATCTTCTGTTGCTGATAACTGACGTGAGCATTGAATTCAGCAGAGATGCCCAAGGTGGGCAGTGAAATAACATTAACTACTGCAAAGGCAGGTTATTGGTGAGACGAGGCAACATAATCACTGCATTGTGAATTAACCTGACAGGCATGAATAGGGAACCTGTAATCATTAAGGAATTAGACTGCACTCAATATGCATCAGTACATAAGAATTTGTAAAAAAATTAATTACAGACAAACCTTTAATAAAATAGTCTCACTAAAATCTAGAAATCTGGAGGTGAAATGAAAAAAACAGTTTACTAGGTCCACTAGAAGTCTCTCTCAGATTTGAGTTATTTATCTATCTCATGCTTGGTGTTTTGGTGTAATTCAGAAAGGATGAGCTTTCTTCTCTCTATTCAGCCTCCAACTGCACTCTCCTGAGACCTCCCCAGACCACTCACACCTGTCTCTGTCTCTGCAGAAGGTCTCAGCAGTAGCTATTTGTGTGATGATTCCTACTACGATCCAAATGGATGAGGCAGTGAAGCAGTGATAAACAAGATTAGCTCCACCATATGGCATCAGACACATTACTCCTCTAAACCAAGTTAATACGCTGGCTGTGACACTCTTGCAGTCATAACTCCATCTCTGGAATGCTTCTGTGTTTGTGGACAGCTCAGCACTATGGCAGCTGGTTGAGTTGGCTGACTCCATCGTGCTCTCTATGCTGTCAGTGCAGACTGTCCTTGCAAAGCATTCAGATATCTGTCTCCAACCTAAGAGTTTTGTTGGCAAGAAGGATGCACAGGAAAACTGAATAATTAATAAGAAAAGCATCCACAAATATGCGGGCTGGGTATAAGAAATGGGTCTACCCCCAAAATTCAAAATACTTTCCTCAAGTGAAAAGAAAAAAGGTTTTGTCAGAAATATTCCTGCAGTGTCTTTTGGGAAGTGACTCCTTAATTCTTCTTTGTACATTTCACCTCTGCAAAAAAATCTCTTTAGAGCAAACTGACTCCTGTGAGGGATCATAAACCTATTCCCTAGAGGATTATGCACTATGGGAGCTGACAGTCAGGAATGCAGTCACCTGAACATAAAGAAGACATAGAGAAGAAGGGTACCTGCATTCAGACACCATCAATCAAAACTGCCATAAAGAATTTTTGCATTCAAAATATTTGGGGTTGATTGGGAATTTGTTTTGGAGGTGATATCAAAGTTACCTATCTAGAGTAGATGTGTATTGCAAAAAGCTTCTCTTAAAAAGTCAGTTTTGCAAGGAGCAAGTTATGCTGGGGATTTTCTGGGCTGAAAGACATTGTATTGTCACCAAAGGTAGTCTTAAGCTCTCCAAGTGTTTGACATGAAAAAAACATTCTGGCACCTGCTTGGAATAACATGAATCTAATACATGAGATACTAAATTAGTCTGCTAAAAAGCTGCTTAATTCTACTGGAGTACAGGTGGTATTCTAATCCAGGGATAGATTTACTAGCATTTGATAAAAAAAGTTGGCAGAGATAGGTAAGAGACTCAGAGATCCACCACCATGGTAAAACTCAGCTTCTTAGGCACTGGGAGAGAGGGAAGCCAGACCACTTAACACAGGTACTGCTCCAATATTCAACCATTCATAATTTCGAAAAGCCTGGCCTCCTATTCACCCAGAAAACATGTAAAGAAATCAGGATGAAGCTAGAAGCTGTGTGAGTTGCACAGGGAGAATGTTAAGGGCACTGACACCAAACAAATCAGTCTTCATACTCCCTGCTGTGTTGAGGGTGCCCATTCTTCCTTTATCAGGTGTGCAGCTGGTCCTGGGTATTATGCATGCTGGGGTGAAGAGTTCATAACCACTAAACATTTCTCAATAGTGCTGTTAACATGAGCAGTTGGATCATGTAGGTTTTTATACCAGAAATATTAGACATATTGCAGAACAGGAAAAGGAATAAATTATAACTTTCCTGAAGTTTCTGAGACGTGAAATCATGCATTATGAATTCTCCATAGATATGTCGCTACTAGCCATCCTCTGTTTTATTTCTAGCTGCAACACTTAGTTTCTGTGAGAAATGAATGAATATATTAGCCAAGAATTTCCAAAGCAATGAGTCAGTTAAGACTGGCAAAGGAGAGAGGATGGGGAGCAATAGCTCCTTCCCCATTAGTATCACCTGGCTCAGAATGCCTACCCCAAGCTGCATGATTGGTTAGAAAAGCCTGCACACACATTGCTCTCCATCTTCCTTTCCTCCTGATCTATGGTCCAGACACATCCATCTGACAGGTTTCAATTTTTAACTTCCCTAGTCAACTAATTGGCACATTCCTTTAGACCTCTCAGCTCTGGTATGCAAAGATGACAGTTATTTTTAGAAATCTGAACTACTGTTTTTCATGAGTAGAAAATTCACATTTTAAGAAATACTGTCACAGTTGTTTTGTCTTCAAAAGAAATGCACCACCAAGGAGCTAAAGGCTAAGTTTTTGCAGTTTTGTGTTTGTACTGCATGGGTTAGCTGCAGAGTGGTTGGAGGTTGTGACATTTGATAGGAAATTGATAGGCATATTCAAAACAAGATGAGAGATCAGGACACTCCCTGATCAACCTGGCAGAGAGGCCTTTTCTGGTGATATGTTCAGAATTATCAGGCATGTCCATATTTCTTTATCTCCTTCCTCTCTGATTTTGAGTTCCATCTCAGGGAAAATAATTAATATTTACCAACAACATCTTTTAGCGATTTACTTCTTAGGATTAAGGAGATTTGCTAACCCAAAACCTCTGATGTACTCAGACACCAACTGTGCATAAAAAGAGTTATTCATTCCTCAGTCATGTCAGTCTGGCACCTTTCACCAGTGCTACACACACAGAGAAGAGAAACATGGAATTACACAAGACAAAGGGCCAAATAGAAATTGCCCTCTCTTTCTCAAAATATTGTCTTTTTAAGCATTACACCTGCTGTTATTCCTAGCTCAATTGACAGGCAAATGCAACAGATGAGGCTTTTGAAAGCTGAAAAAAGGAGTGAAAAATGTGGGTCACTTATTGCTTCTCTGAGTTTGTATTTAACCATAACTCCAGTGGAGAAGCTGAACTCCTAACTGAACCATCCCAAGCAGAGCTTAACTGGAATAAAACAGGATGCAGCCTGATCTCAACAGCTTCCCACTGTATCTGCAGCTCTGCTACCAAATTGGATGCTGAGCACAGCCCTGAAGGAAGCCTACAGGTATTCCTCAAGTTATAAGATAGATAGAAAGGATTTATGGAGGGTTCTTCCTACAGCTTCTGCTGGAAATCATTTACTCAAGGCAACCTTTCCTCTAATATGTTTAAATTATGCTTCATATAAGTTAGTTCTGCAACATCAACAGAGCAATGTAGGACAGAGTTGGGGTTTATGACTCTCATTTTAACAGCATGGCATGGCAAGAGCTAAAAAGTGTTTCATCTCACATGCAGTCCTGTCAAAAGTTCCCTGCTGATGGAGTGAGGTGTTGCAGGGAAGGTTTGGTCCTGACTGAGAGCACCTGATCTGGAAATCAGCAGACAGCTACAAAACATGGAATCTGCATGAGTTTTTCTACATCAGTTTTCTCTCAGGCAAGAAATTACAAATTTAGAAGCACCCAGTTTATACCTATGTGCCATAAAGCCGTGCAGCATGAAGATACCTGAACAAGTGCTTAACAAACAAGGTGTATTGTGGAGCTCCACTGTGACTAATTAACATCTAGAAGTTGCTATATTAGTCCGGGCAAACTGCCATGAAAACCTACTATACTGCTTTTTGCATCCAAGCAAATTACATTAGAGCTACCTAAGGCAGCTGGAATGCAATACACTTTCAGAGATGGAGGAACCTTACTCCCACAAATTATTAGAGATGCAAGGCTCCCAAAAGCCTAAGTCGCCCCTGAATTTTATTTTAAAGCAGGAATAAGCCTAAGGGAGCAAGGCACTTCAGGAAATTGGTCTCTACATAATCTTTATTTACTAAATTCTCACTGTATTATCCATTAGAATTCCTTTAACATCTTGTCTGATTTAGATAAATAGTGTTTGCACTTAAGTAGTGTGAAAAAAAAGAACCCATAAGAAATCCAGAGAAAGGTGATTCCTTCATTTTAAAGGTTACTTGTATCATTAGTAACTGATTAATATTTTTTCATCTAACATTCCTTCCAGGAATGAACTCGGTTTTTAACACACTCCTGAGCCAAAGTCCTACTATACTACCTTAGTTTTCTGACATTGTTTTTAAATTATTCCTCCTAACTTATATCTGCACAAGTAGCAAAGAAATTGCCCCATGTAATGGAGTGAAGAAGGTGATATTTATTGGTTTGAAAACTTCAGCAATTGTAGGTTTCATGAGCACTCCTGAAGAAATGTTTATCCTTAAAATAGCTGAGACAATGCAAGTTGTTCAATGGATCCTTATGTGGGAGTATGTTAAGAAGAATTGTTCATTGAAGCTTACAAATATGATGAGCTGTTTTAATAAAACAGGAGAAACAAGAACTAATGGAGGAGAAGGGATCTGCCTGTCTCCTCTCTGCCAAGATACTGCCAACCAAAATTAACAACTCCTATTTCAAATCCCAGTGTTTCAATGAAAGGATTAATCCATACCCATGCCCAGCTGTGTGAGACTGTCTTAATCCACAGGACTGATCAGAGCCTGGAAGCAATTCCCAGCATCCATTCAGGACATGAGGACTCTGCTGGAACAGCAAGCAAAGGTTCTGCAGGTAACCAGCTGCTGGTTTCTGAGAAATGAAGCTGTGGCTGCTGGGAGCTGATCCAAACCCTTCACTTAATTTGATAAAAGCTTTCTAGCATTATTGCTATCGCTTACAGTTTCTGTTACTATAATGTTGCTTTCAAGTGCCTGACTTAAATGTCCCAGTATTTTTCAAAGAAGAGTGATGGATATACTTATTCATTTATTTGATAAATAAATATCTTGTTTGCTGGAGCTGACATATGTTGCTCTGTATGTAATAAATTACAAAAAGACACAGCAGATATCAGTGGCATCTAGGTAAGACACATTATAAACATCTTTTTCATACTCAGAAGAGGAGAGAAAAAAAAGGTTTTGAATGTGATTTGTCTTCGTACTATTAATCTGTCTTACAATGAGTTGAATCCTACTCCCAGCATAACAGTTGACCTACCTTGGATAGCATGGCTATTTTTTTGCTTCAGACTTTCCAGCACAATAAGTCATTGAAATCACCACAGTGCCTTTAAAACCAGTGTTAGGGCTGTTTCCTAAGTCATTGAGGTAGGAAACATAGTCATGGACCCTGATTTCAGTATGACAAGTGCTGTATAGACACAAGCATACAGTATAAGATGTAGGGCAGAAATCAGTAGATGGACAGGAGAATGCAGAGTAGGAAGGGATTCTGTTAATTAATGATGAAATGTTACCACAGTACATAAAAAGTCTAACTACAACCAGCCTATGTGTGTGTATCATGACAGAATGTGGTTTTAAGAAGTATCAGAAAATGGCATGGCAGATATTCAAATACTGCACTCCTCCAAGCATGAAGGGGTTCAATCTACCCATCCTGCTCACTCAGGTCTCTGAGAGCAGCAATGTGGGAGGAGAAACCCCACTCACTTTTCCTGGAATGTATCCCCTGGAAGGAGACTTCATCCAGTGTGCAGCTGCACTGTACAAGGGGAAGGTGGCCCAGCACACTTGGGAATGGTGCAAACCTGCTGTGGCCATCCTCTGGGTGTACACATGAGCTCAAGGTAAGACCCAGCCTCAAAAGGCCCAGGGACATTTTGCTTGCCCTCAGCATTTTTGTGCCTTTTAAAGCAATATATACAACAATAGCATCACATCAGTTTGGAAAAAAGTAGACAAGCTTCACCATGTTTCTGTACCTCACAGCAGATCTCATTTTTCAATTAGATCAGTCTAATAAAACTCTCTAAACATTATTTCTTTGGCATGCATAGTCTAGATTAGTTACAGCACCACTGGTATTACTTAACATTAGGTATTACTAAACTGCTGTTCATAAAAGATGTTTATGAGCCCTGAAACAAATCATCTGAGTGCTTTTAAGGAAATATTTTATTTTTCTATTTACTCCAAAGAGCAGATTGATACAGAAGTTGTAAGGGTTGATTTATATTATTTCACTTCTGATAAATAAAGTATTATTTGTGCTCTAAATTACCTCATTTGTCATTTAATAATGGTATTTTCCAAACATTTTATTTTATGGCTCATGTAAGCAGTAAAAGAAACACCAATGCCTGCTTTTTTCCTATATTTGCTTGACTTAAAGAATAGTAGGGGACCTCTAATACTTTCAAGATGCAATATTTTCACTACTGCTATTTGTTACTATTTCTAATTAATTTCTCCTGAGGTTTATAATTTGGGAGTGTTATGAGGGTTTAGGGGTTTTGCTTGCTTTAAGAAATTTGCTTGCAAGGTATAATTTTTTAACCTATAAATTGCTGTTGCAACTAAATCTCCAAGATAACACCAATTTATTTATCTTAGGTAAAAAGAAATATTAAGACGATGCCTAGCAGCAGCAGGACACAGTTGAAGTAGAGCATCATGATAAATTCCTGGCTGAGTAGCAGCAAATCTAGTGCTATGTCTACCCTAAAAGACCATGGTCCAAGATTTCAGATGGTGTAAAGGGACATTGTCACAAAGTTCAGTGGAGTGATTAAGACTGTCCAAGAAGCCAGATTTTAATATTGGATTTTTTTTTTTCTATCCTTAGGTTTCATGCCCTTAGAGGTCATTTCCTGCTAAGACCCTAAGTAAATGTCAAAGTTTGGAGTATTTGCCTGAAGATGTGCCTCAGCTGCAGTTTTTGTTCCTAGGTCACAAGCTGGTGTGCAACAAAGAGCAGGGAATATAGCCCTTACCTGCAACCAGATGAATCAACACAGCCTCTTTCCTGCTGCCTGGGTTTGAACAGGATTTTACAGATCCATGGGCATCATAATCATGGCTTAGATGTTTGTGAATAACAGCATTCCTTTCCTACCAGAAGGCAAATTGAGTGTAGAGGGAAAGCAGGCTCTTTTTTCTGTAATCCACTGTAATCTACAATAAGATTTAATGTTTAAAACAACAGGTTTCCAGCTCTTATATAATTGGAAAAATGAACATAATTTCTGTGAATAAGAGTTCTGCTTGTAAACGACTATTTCATTAAGCACCTGATTATCACCACAATATAGTGGTGATAAGTGGTTTCCATAGTTGGTGATTTGTGTTTCCATACCATACACCAAACCTAAAAGCAGCTTTTAGGGCTGAATGTGAAATTACAGCCATTTTGAATATGTTTTGAATTACCGTGGATAATTGTTAGGTCAGTATGAAGGATTCTAATGCTCAGAAACCTAAATCAAGCCAAATTTTTTTCTAGTGTGACTTCTCTGAGTTCTGCTGTAAAGAACTCCCCAAAGTGGCACATTGTTGGTAATATGAGTAAATAAATTGTTTCTGAATCAAACATGCTTTCAGCAATCATTGGATTAGGCACTAATTGAAGCTCCAGCAGATAATAAAACATGACTGTAAATGATTGCTTCAGCTTTATCTTTCAAAAAATCAAAGTCAGAATGCAGTTTCTTCCAAACAAATAAAGAAAGTATTTATAGCAAAATATACTCCCTAATGAATAAAATGTACAGCCAGCCACAAAACATGTGCAAGAATCCATTCATATTTTTTCAAGGAAATCCATGGGCTGCTTATAAGCATACTGAACCAAAATATTTAGGTTATCACTTGAAAGGGTCTCTCTGCTGAGATTAGGCCAGGAAAGTTTAAAGCCTAGAGGTTGTTCTACAAATATCTCTGTATGTGTCTATAAATATTCCAGCATTTCCTGTAATTAGTGATGCTTGATACTCCCTCTTTCAGGATCTTTTATTAGTGTCTCATAACTTTGCTAAATATCTTGATTAAGGGTTTTTCCCTGCTAGGGCTATCCAGGCAGTCAGAACTAATTTGTTTAAATCAAAACAGCTAAGCCTGTACTGTTGTTCAATATGAGGGGGGACATATTTTTTAGAAAGATTGGATAGTTCTAGAATATTTTGTGGAGGGTTTTGAAATTTGGTCTCTTCTACTCAGTGTATATAAGAAAACCTACAAGGAGATGAGCAAATTACAAGTCTCAGAGAAAAAAAACAACAGTTCATGTATGATTAAGAGAATTATTCCGAGCCTAGCAACTGAAATTAGCAGTAGCACTCTCTCCTGAGCATACTTCAGTCCCAGCAAGGATAATTTGTCCTTCAGTGTCCCTTCCATTATTTCCCACACAGCAAACAAGCATGACCCAAACACTTCCTATCTCTTTGGCCAGTCAGTTTTGTCTTTACTCTTCCTTGAGACTTCTCTCTTTTTTTACATTCTCACATATCTGAAGCCAGCTGAAGGCTGTTATTGGACCATAGGCCCATCCAGTCCTGACCTAGCCCCACACTTTCTTCTCCTTCCTGGTCTTTTGGGCCAATCTTTTTCCCTGACCCCCTGCTATGATTGTATTTTTCCCTACTGCCCTAAGACCTTTCTTTTTTGTGCTCTTATATTAGATCTTATTCCATTTTATCTGCAGCCCTAAATCATCCTATCAATACATATTCCAGATTCTCATGCTACCCCCATGTATACCAACAAATGTACTTGCAACAGTTTTCCAAACTGTCCCACTCCCTGAATCTACATCCCTTCGTGGTACTTTGTTCATTTTACACAACCTCCCAGTCCCAGCATCCACTTAGAGACAATCTGTTCCAGTCTCTCCTCCACATGCCCAGATACACCAGAATTTTTTACCTAATATGTGCATCTGGATTTTGTTTTGTTTTGTTTGTAATTTTCCTCCTTTATTCTGCCTGTGTCCAAAAAGGATTATTGATGATGTGGAGGACTTCAGCTTTCTGACTAACATTTATCAAGACTGTAGGCAACTGCTCTTATCAGCAGAGATGATGGGTAAATTTAACACCAGATGGTGTTACCAGGCCCACCACACTCACAGAATTGTGCGTGTGTACGTGTAAACACCCATGCACGTACACATGCAAACAAATACTCTGCTGTGTACATGCAAATGTTCCTTCACACTGCTTGCAGCAGAAGAAGCTTTATCTGTCTAGGAGGATGCAGCTGCCACTTGCCCTGGATTTGTTGATACACCAGAACTCTCTGGCATTGCTCCACTGACGCAGTGAATCACAAATGCTGGCTGTACCACTTTACAGCTGCTTTCCATCGTCTGAGATGCACCTCACAGAAAGCTCATACCAGTAGATCTAGATCTGGTCTTATCTTTATTTTCAGACACTTGCAATCCTGATCACTCTGTCCTTTCCCTGATTATCCTTATCTAAATGGTCTTTAAATTTTAGATGATGAAACAGATTTCCACTGCGATTCTTCACTTTAAAAAGTGAAACTCATCCAAGAAAAGTTTCCTTGGAACATGCCCAGGTGAAGTCATCCTACCCTAAAAAATACTATGAAACATTTTCAGATCAGTGTTTTTTAATTAAGAAAAGGTCTTTTCTTCTGAAAACTTGTAGGGGGACTTAACAGCAAATTCAGAAGAGCTGGATATGAAAACCAAGATGCAGTACAGTATTAACTAGGTTTGGGGACTGAATGATGGCCCTCAGGTCAATATACACCTACCTTATAAAAAATGTGGGATTTATAATAGATATCTAAATGGAATCTGTACAGATATTTACTTTTATACTGAGAGATTCATGTTGAACCTGGTGTCTACCAGGACTTCCAGGTCCTTTTCTGCCAAGCTTCTTTCCGCTGAGGAGGCCACCATCATACACTGGTGCATGGGGGTGATCTTCCCCAGGTGCATCACTTCATAATTCCCTTTGATGAACCTCATGACATTCCTGTTGACCCATTTCTCCAATCTGCTGAGGTCATTCTGGATGGCAGCATGGCCCTCTAATGTAACAGCCACTCCTCCCAGTTTGGTATCACCAGCAAACCAGCTGAGGCCACACTCTGCCCTGTCATCCAGAGGTTTAACAGGATTGGACCAGTACTGGTCACTGAGGAACTCTGCTAGCCACTGTCTCTGGTGATTCACTGTAGACTTGTGAATCACCACTCCTTAGACCCAGAAAACCAGCCAGTTTTCAATCCACCTCACTGTCTGCTCCCCCAGTCTGTACATCAAAAGCTTCTCTGTGAAGGTCTAATGGGGGGCATCATCACAGCTCTCACTGAAGCTCAGGCAGACAATACCCTCTGCCTCCCTCTCATCCAAGAGGTCAGCCACTTCACCACAGATATTGGGCAAGCATGACTTCCACTTGGTGATGCCTTGCTGATGACTCCTAATGATTTTGTCTTCTTCACTGTACCTGGAAATTATTTCCAGGATTAGCTGTGATCCTAAAACCTAAATTCAGCAAAGATCTCAGGAAGATAAAAGCTGTGCAAATTAACTTTGAGCAAAAACATAAGTGCAGAGTTCTGTCCACATTCCCATTAATTCAGAACAGTTCAGAGACTTACATGCTTTGTAATTTGAGCAGTCATCCAATTCAATTATCTACAGGAAAAGGGAATTCCAAAACATCCTGGAGGTAAAAATATGGGAACTTTTAGAATTAATTAGCACTAAGCATAAATTACAAAGGTAACTAAAAGGGGATAGGTCAACTTAGTGTTTACAGTCTTTTCATCCCACATTGTATGTATTCCAACTCTTTTCCACTGGAATAAGTGCTGTAAAAATATGCAATGTTTCACAATGAAAGACATCAGGCAGCATTATAAAGGTGGCTGCAACTTATTTAGCTGCAGTCCAGTTTTACCATAAAATGTTGGGCCTGGTGTTTAAATAGGTTTTTAGTACTCACTGAGCTGCAGAAATTTTGCCCAAACATCCTGTTGTAAGGAGGAAACCTCTAGAGCTGAATATGACAGTCTTCCTAGCCTTGTGCCTTCTAAACAGGCAGCTTTGTTAAAACATCCAGCATTATGCTGGTTTTTTGTGGCTTGAAGCCATGAGACAGGCTCCCAGGATCTGAGAGTCTGGAGCAGTCAGCAAAAAAGGCACTTTCAGGTTTCAGTGGGTTTGCAGCAACTGAGGCTTTCTGGAGTTCAGTCTAAAAGCCTAGCTCCATTCAAGTATCTTCAGGGCTTCCAGGGTCCTTGAAAGCCTTTTCAAGAGCTGTGAGCTTCAGTAGTCTTTGCGGACACTGCAAGAAATTTGATATGTTTGATCATTTTACAGCTCTTACTGCAGCTGTGGAACTGACAAAAAATCCAGCAGACAGCTTGCAGGCTTAGTCCCAACCTGCATCAAGCTAAGTCCTAAACAAGAAAGAAAAAAAAAGAAGTGAAAGAAAAAAGTTACTTCTGAAGGAGAATTTCCCTGGCTGCAGCACTCACTGGGTTCTGGAACCCGCTGGAGGTGGTCTTTAACCCAGCAGCCTAGAAACCACCAATGGAGATAGGAGAGAGACACCTCAAAACAAACTCCATTTCTTTGTGAATAGACATTTATCCCCATCCCCAAAGCAAGCTTTGGGATAAGGGTTCTGTTGAGATCTGCTTTAGCTACCTGCGTTAAAGGCTTCTCCCAGCTTTTTATCTCCATCTCAGTCATCTCTTAGTGGTCCCATTTGCAGCAAACAACCCTCAGAAGGAGGAGTTCAGAGATCCCTTTCCTGATGGCACTGAAAATTCCTCACACATGACAGCTCTAAGTTCCTCTCTCTCAGCAAATGGGGACACTTGAGCCTGAACAAACTTTGTACCTCATCTGAATGCAATCGAGTTATTGGGAAACCAGAAACACTCTTTTCTTTTTCCTTATCCCTATATGGGGGTATGTGAGAACTGCTGCTGCACTGGGCTGGGTCAGAGGCCTGTGCTCTGCTTGTTACCCCAGGTGATGTGCAGCCACAAGATTCAGGGATTTTCCAGCACTGTCAGTGTTTCACTGGTTTTTCATATACTGAATACCACAAATATATGGAATTGACAGGCACTTGCAGTAGGAAGTTATCAATGTCTTCAATCATCCACTAGTTTAAGAACACGGGCTCTTAAGATTGATATCTTTGTCATAAGTATCAGAGCACTGGATAGTTTTACATCCAGGCACATGTGACATTTTGGAAATTAACTTGTGGATGGTCTAAATCTTACTGGAAGTCTTTGGGGTTTGTTTTCTCAAATGCTTCAGTCATATTTAAATATACTCTAGACTTCTAAATCGCGCTGGCATGTCTAAAAATTTTGCTGAGAAGATCTGTGAAATATATGATGTGTATTTAAAAATGGCAATGTGAAAGTTTGCTGAAGCTATAAATCTGTCCAAGTTTCAGAAGCTAAGAACATTGTTATTGACTAGCTAGGCAGAATAAGATTAAATGCCAACTTTCCTCCCCAAAAAAACAAGACACCTTCAAATCCAGCTATTTACAATTAATTCCACATGAACTATGTTAAGACTAAAGCTGGAAAGAAGACAAATCCTATATATAGGTCACTGTTTGCTTGCAGCTGTTTTCAAAATGAGAATGCTGGTTTTCACATGGAGCATTAAACGTGAACAAATATATTGATCATAGGACTGCAGCATATCCAGAAGAATATGCTGATTTTCCCTGTGGAGAGGAGTTAGCTAGTACTGCAGAATTCCTCCTCTTAGCCTAAAGATATGACAAATCTCTTCTTGGCAGCAATACTGTTAACCATCAAATGAATCCATTGCTCAAGGAGATTACTTGGATTCAGAGAAGTCCCAGAAGGAGTCATGCAGCTTGAAGGCAGACGCTTGCAGCTTCACAGCTCAAAGAGAAAAGCTGATATTGGTCAGTCCCCACAAACAGGGTGTACAGTATTTATTTATGGAACAGCCAGATATTTCTGTATCCTCACCCTTACAGCTAACAGATTCAACCCATATAGGCACAAATGGCCTAAGAAAACACTTCATGGTACATGGAGAATTGAGCACAGTTATCTTAGCAGAGATCTCAGAAGGTCATAAATACAAACCAGGGTTCATAAAATAGAATTGAAATCCTCCAAGCAATAATAGCATTTCTTTTTCACTATCATAATAATAACTTCCTTGGCTGAGCATTTTATTTCTCTTTGTTTTGTATGCTAGGATTTTCATTTTCTAACCCCACCCTTCTTATTCTCCTCCCCTGGTGTGTAATGCTCTACATTCAATCGGGTTTAGTTCCTTTTAACTATGTGGGAAGTCTGTAGAATTCCTTAATTTAATTGGTTTGCTGATGCAGCAGCCCAGGAATAATAGACCTTTACTTACCTGAGCTGAGAGGTACTGTCTGGTTCCATCAGTCAGTCAGTTCCCATTCTCTTCCTGCTTGTATCAGGCACTTGTCAGCATAATCTCATTGCTCTGACTTTTTTTTTTTTTCTGCTTTACACAGATGCAAATTACTATTACTCAAGGGAAAAAAAAAAAGGGAAAAAAAATCCACAACCCTAGCAAATTACTTATTTGTCCTACATGAAAGAGGTTTTCAGTGAACCAAACCATCACTGTTATAACGTTTATGTATGGCAAAAACCCAAACAAACAGAAACATAAAACTTTTTAGAACACTGAAATATTTTGTTTTCACATTTCCACAATAACACATTATTTTCTGGGAGACAACATGTAAAGAAATAGGTGCTATTAACAAATCCAAAGCAAGTTTTCCCAGTTTTTGCATACACCTCAGATGCTGGAGGTGTGTGCATTGTACGGGAGGTCCACATCCAAATTGTTTCTTACCTGACTTGGAGCACAGATAGGACCTCTCTGAATCTCCACTTACACCACTCAAGCCTGAAAATCATTTGAGTCTTTGCTACTTAAATAAACATGTTCTCAGTTGCAAGCCAAGATAAGACCTCTTTGGCACAAAATGGCATCTCAGTTCCTTTATTCAATCTAAAATGTCTTAATATTTCTTTAATCTTATTTTTTAAGAGAATGGGTTGCCCAGCCAACTCTTTGCACAGTTCTAATTAGGACTAGCTACAGAGAAGCCAGAGGGCAGAAAGAAGTATGTTAAGTAAATTCAGTGAAGATATCCCTGATTGACACTGACATAAGTGAGAAGAAAATCAGGCAGAATGAACTTAGCACTTCTGTCATTTGCAAATACATATTTAAAAAATAAACTGCAAATAGGTAGACCCCCTGTTTTTGTAACTCAGCAAATCACTGAGCTTTGCAAATTTGCACAACCTGTGGTTCTGTCCCAGCTCTACTGCAGTTAGGACCATGTTATTTGGGATTGTTTTTCCATGGCCTTCACTTTTGATTGATTCTTTCTAGGAGGTGATGTGCTACACACATGCACAGAGAGCATCCTCTGACAACTGCCCTGCTTCTGGTTGAATCACCATCATGTTTCACCTTATCCTTCCATTAATCCCTAATAAATGTTAAATCCTGATGGGTTTGAAATCCTGTATAAAATATCAAGTTTAACAATGTTTGCTTGATCTTTTATAAGCAATGCTTATTCTAAAAAGCATTGGTGTTAGTTTTTTATCTTTCTTACATTATTTCAATTGTTTTCAAATAAATCAGTAGGTATAAGGGTATAAAATATGCACATAGAGCTTTCCTAAATGGAACTTTGATGTTAGTTTTAAAGTATCTGTTTCTCTGCAGAACCCACCATGTACACAGATGATTTATAGGACATTCATGACTTTATAAAGATTTATATGTGAACTATATGTGAACTCTCTTCTTTAAAACAATGTAACAAAAAGGATTATAAATTAAATTCTCAAATAAAGTAGTCATCATTTGCAATTCACTTCCACTGCCCTGGCTTGGTAACCACAAGACAGATTCTTCCCTGTACCCAGTTCCTGCGCAGTGCAGGAAAAGAGAGAAGTCACAGCCCTCTGCCTGAATTGATTGCTCAGCATGAGCTAACACCAACAGACTCAAACCAGCTAAAAGTATGGCAAAGATCTGCACTGTGCCCATCTCTTACCTCCACCTCTCCCAGCAAATTGTCAGGGCAGGAAGAACCCAGTGTACCTATTCCAGCTGAAAACTGGCCATGATGTGAGAATCCCTTGTAGATCAGCAAGAATCCAAATCCATCTGGGCCCTGCGTTTGAGCAAGGAAATGTCTGCAGGGCTTTACAAGTCAGTGTGCTCACTTCAGCACTTGTGTTTGTTGTAACCTCTGCCCTCTGGGCAGCAACTTGTTCCACAAGGGGTGTCAGTCCCTTTAAAACCACATGAAGTTTAACAAGGGTTAGTGCTGGATTCTGCACCTGGGACAAGGAAACCCTGGTTGTATGGACAGACTGGGGAATCAGCAGGGCAAGGGAGGGGATTGTCCCGCTCTGCTCTGCACTGAGGTGGCCTCACCTCAAGGCCAGTGTGCAGTTTTGGGCACCACAACATAAAAAATACACTGAGTTATTAGAGAAGGTCCAAAGGAGGGCCACCAAGATGGTGAAGGGTTGGAAAGGGAATCTTTATGAGGAGTGGCTTAGATCAGCTAGGTTAATTTCACAGGCATTTGCTTCTTTTTCTTTCTTCTTCAAGTAATTTCCTTGTAGATTATTTGCACACTCCTCTGCTTAACAGTTTGCAAGCTTTGGCTAGAATAACAATAATAAATGGGTATAAAAAGAAAAACAGACATAGTTCACTTGTAGTTCAAAAACATAACCAATAATTGTTATGAACAAAAATAAAATTTAAACCTTTGGAGAACGTAGTTAACAAAGTGAGATGTTGTTAGTACAAGTTAAATGTGGTTAATACAAGTAACAAATTGTGATTAGTTACATTAAAACCCAGTCCTGTTGTTCGTGTATAAAGGGCGAGTGGAACCAGGGAGGAGATGGGGTGCCAATCTTTGTAAAAGGGCAGAGAAACTTTCAGAAGTATTACATCATAGAACACAACCACAACTTAAATCAAGATTGGAAGAGAGACCAACCAGTGGGAGATGAGAATTCCAAAACGTTTGGCCAAGACTGCACCAACTTATAAGGCAATCAGCAACAGAGAAATAGACCTGTCACAGCACGGATCCTGAGCGCCCCAATCAGGAGAGAGAGAGAGACTTTGAAAGGCCTGGGGTGTCTGACACCCGGCTCTTTCCTCGAGCCAGTTTCCCTGGAAACACCCATAGGTTACAATTACTGAGTTGTTGAAACAGTCTTCGGACTAGCCGGAGGCTTTTGCTTCCAGTTGTTCCTTTTGTAATAAACAGGCTTACTTTTTAAAATCAACCTGCCTCCTTTTTGTTACTTTAATGTTTCTTTCTAACCCTGTTCCCAACAATTATTGAGTCCAGAGTTGTGGCTTAATCCTAGCTACAACTAAGTACCATGCAGCCATTCACCCTGCTCTCCACTGGCTCCCTAGTGGGATGGGGAGGAAAATTTTATTAAAAAGGTAAAATTCATGCGTTGAGATAAAAATTATTTTAAAATTGAAATAAAGTCAAATCTAGTAGTTATAATAATGATAATGACATTTTTTAATAAAGAGGAGAACAAGTGACCAATGATAGAATTACTTACCGTGATCCAATCAATGCTCAGCCCACCCATGAGCAGCAATTGTCATTCCCTGGCCAACTCCCCCTGTTTCTATACTGAGCATGGTGTGGTATGGTATGGAACATCCCTCTGGCCAGTTCCAGTTCTCTGCCCTGGCCATGTTCCTCCACTGTTTCTTATACATCTGGTCACTGGCAGAGCATGGAAAAATGAAAAGCCCTTGATTGAGCAACAACTAAAACATCAGTGTTTTATCGACATCATTTTCACTCTACATCCCAAACACTGCACTGGACCAGCTACTAAGAAAAAAAAATCAACTGTTCCCCAGATGAAACCAGGACAGGTAAAGGCACTGCATCAAAACACAGCACTGGAAAGTGAAGCAGTTCAACCCTCCAAGAACCATGTGGATATGCACACCATCCAAATGTGTGTTACAAAGGTAGAAAGTCAGATTTCAGGAAGGAGAAGGATTAATGCATTTACTTTGTTCTTGTTGCTATTATGGTTTGTTCTGCATCAACAACAATCCCTCATTGCTTTTTTATTCCAGATGCAATAAACTTTTTTTTTTTATGAGAGATTAGTACCTCAACTTTGCTTCTGCATTTCATCAGCCAGAGCAGCTGTTCATTATTTTGTGTATTTCAAAGCAGCAGAGATTATCACTAAAACAGACATCAAAACTTGTGGTGGGGTGAGTAATCATTTCAGCTGTGGGAAAACAGATTTATTTGCTCTCTTAAAATATTGTAAAATGTTCAAATATTTCTTTGACAATGTGCTGTTTTGATTGTGTTCTCTGTCACTTCAGTTTAGTGCACAGGCAGTAGCTGCTACCCTTTTGCTGGTCTGGGAGGTGTTAGAGGCTTGCAGAAAAACCCAGGTGTTGGTTTGAAGAGAAGTCAAGACTCCTGATATTAAAAACACTGTACTAGAATTCCAAAATCCAGATTTTTTTTCTGTCTTCATGTTTTACTTTGCATGAGTCACACGGGTCCAGCTACTTGAGACTTAATCATCTGAGGTCTTTTACATCCTAAATGATTATATGGTTTAAATATACTGAGGAATTAAAGGAATTTGGGTGAATCTAAAGTTTGTTACATATGTCTCCAAAACAAGATAACAGATTTATTTAAGAGTTAGCTGAAAACTTTCACTTGAAAATCAGCATCTTTTACTTGTTGAAATACCACAACCTCTCATATAAGAAAGCTAATTAGACGAGCATGAGGAAAACTGGGTTTGAAATCTGTTCATCTGTTCATTTCCAGGGAAGTGTTTATATACTGAGACAGTTATTTGTCTTCCTGCCCACAATATTAAAGAACATAAATTAATAAAAATGCAATTTGCCATCAGATGTGGCCAGAGAGTGAAAACAAAGCCCTACTCCATAAATGTTTTCAAAAGTTAAGTGTCTAGTGTGCTTTTGTTTCAGTATTCACTGAAGTCACAGATCCCCAGAGGAGAGGGGTCTCTTCATTTCCAATTCATGAAATCTGAAAATGCAGTAGAAAATACTTGCTTAGAAATTGTATTGATTGGAGAGAATCTTCTCGCTTTCAACTCTTATGATCATCCAATTAAGTGTAAGAACTGTGTTCACTGTTAACAACAGAAGCCCTGTTGCCTGCTCATGCTGTGCTGCCTGCATGTGTATATAAAAAGAGAAAGATAATTTCTATCCTGCTCATTTTCTAAAGACTAAGATCAGCTAAAACCAGCTGTTATACTGGGAAAATAAGGGCAAAGCAGGCTGATAAAGATAGACACCTTGTCAGATGTTCAACTGTGCATATATATGGGCACCTAAAGTACACAGGCCTGAATAAAATCAAGGATGTAAAAGTACTTCAAGCTAGTAGACTTGAAAATTTTGGTGGAACATATACTTAGGGGTCTATACCTTTATGAAGATCTAGTCCAAGACCAGGTTTGTGACAGAAGAAAGATTGTGTTACCCCTATCATATCAAGCATCTTACCCACAGGACTATCAAGCATAATATTTTGCTAAAGGGCATTATGAATTTGTCATGGACAAGAAGGAAAAATAAATTCTTGCTACAATGAAAACCCTCACTGATCACTTTCCTGAGTCAGAAAGTCTTAAAGAATCTACTCTGAAAACTTGGCAACATTCACATGAGCTTTCCTAGCTCTCAGAAGCTTGGGATCAGAAATACTGTTTGGGAGGTTCCCACCTCTCAGCTCCCTTGTCCCTAATCTGCCAGCAGAGGGACAGGGACAACACATCCGAGCAACCAGCCCCTCTGGCAGCAAGGTGTAATGAGCTGAAATCAACTGAGTTTAACACACATCTCTCTATTTTTCACCTCCTGGTTACAGAGTGAGGCAGCTGAGTTTGCAGGTGTCCCCCTTGCAGGCCAGCATATGGCTGGAAGATAAGCAGAACGACCCTGCTGGACTTTTGTTCCAGCGTAACTGACCTTCAAAGGATAGGGAATCTCATCACATGGAGCACTGCAAGTCAGACTGGGGAATGTATCACCTGGACAAAATAGCCTTGGGGGCTGCCTGTCTTTCTGTCTTTTCATTCTTTGTGGTCGTAAATCAAAAGCAGACTTATACACTTGTCTCTGAATAATATATTAGGATGGTTTTAAAACATATTAAGCATTTCTCTTCATGAGGGGGTTGAAATTTGGCCAATATAAATTATGAAATCACCAAGAATATTATTTTCTCTCTCTACTCATTCCTTTATCTCTAAGCAGATTTCATGGCACAGTTCTTTTCAGAGTTCTTTAATTTGCATTCCATGAGAAGAATGCATCCTTCCATTCAATCAGGTCAGTGTACTTTGAAAAGTCCAGTCCGTCCAAGCATACAATTTACTTCTCACCATGGTAAGGTATTTGGTTATTTAAATGCAATTTAAATTTCTGTCTCCTTCTGGAGTCAACAGGTCAGCTTTATCTGAAAAAAATGTGAGCTTGCAATTAAGTATTAATAACTATCCTGTAGTTAATATAATTTCGTCAATGCAGAAACTAACAGGAATGCTTCTTTTCCAATATCATTCTTATTTCCTCTCTTTTTTTTAATTTATTTTTTAGAAATTATTAATTCAGAATCTCAGATCTGAATAATCCCTGGTGCGTAGGATGCTAATTCCACAATAATACCACAAATTGAACTTCTTTTGTCCATTTATTGGTTGTCTTGTTGCATAAACAAGAAAACTGATAAATTTAATTACTTTTATGAAAATGAAAGGGAACTATTATAATTTTGCTGAAGTGTTAATAGTAGTGCCACTTTAAACTAAACTAAAGCATGCCACAGGCTAAGTGACATGCTTGGTAGGGAGCATATCAAGCTTTGGAAGAAAATTCATATTTATTAGGACAACATTAGCATTTTATGGTACAGAGATTGATTACCCCACCCTCCACCATCATTTGTTTGTTTCTCACCTGCCATGCAGTTCTCCTTTAGGCTCTTGCATAATTCCCTGTTTCCCAACAGTAATAATAATTATTTGATTCAATGATAGATTATGTAGTCTGTATGTAATCAAGAGCTAGTAGCAATTAAATTCATATTTAAAGATTTTTAAAAGAATGTTTACATGGTAGATTGACAATTACATAGATTAAATATCATGGGTCTTATCCCTGAGGACAGAGAGATAGGGATTTTTGTTTGTGTTTTAATTCTGTAAGGAATTCACTATCATTCATATCATGCACATTTTATGGATGAGTTATTAATCAAGCTTCTCCCTTGTTAGTACCACAAGTTTCTTTTGCCCTCGTTAACACTGCTGTCCAGGTGCAATTTAAGAAGTAATTTTGCCCAGGGTATACTCCCACAGAAATGTAGCTTACTTGTGTAATTCAATTAATTGTCTTAAGGGTTACTTTTGACGTCACACCATTAGAAGTTAGAGGGAAGTTCACCCCAGAGACTTCTCTGGGAACATCATTTGTCACCAAAATCTCCATTGCTCCTCCACCACAGGTCTAATTTCCACAACAGATCAAGGGAAGGGGGAATAAAAAGCATCATATTGCATCCTAAAATAAATGTGAAGGCCATTTTGAATTTGGGTCATGGGTAGCAGTTGGGCTTTTAACTGTCTCTGAACATTTTTAATGGCACAACTATTCTTAGTCGCTGCATGATTTAATTTAGTGCTTGGGGAACTTAAGGTTGAAAGATACAGATGCAGCCCTTGTCTTCTTGTTATATTTGAGGTAAACGATCTAGTTAAGCTTTGGGCATATCCCCATCAAGTCAACTGGCATGACTTCATTGATTTTGACCAAAGGCATAACAGTTTATATAGCTGAAGATGAAGCCAAGAGTTAGGCCTTAGGTAGAAAGAGATAGGTAAGATCTTTTCTCCCTTGCTTGCCTGAGATTTTTTTTTTTAACAACATCCCAAAACCAAAGCAAAAGCATCTACTCATTTCATCTCTAAGAGAACATCAGAAGTTAATTTTTGTATTTATATAATGGTTCTAACTTGCAAAGAGGTGCACAAGCATTCCTCTTGACTAAGTTCAATGTGAGTCACATCTGCAGGATAAGGTGAAAATCAACTGAATGAACAGAAAATTCTCTAGTATTCTAACTGGCTGGTAGCTGCAGCTCCAGAGAGCTGTGGGCCTCTGATAATTCCTATGTGTTGCAGATAAGCAGGTAGTTCACATGCTCTGAGGCATCTGAAAGGTCACTCCATGCCAGCTTTTAGGTGATTGACACCCCAAATGCCTACATTCAGAACATTTATCTCCCCTCCCAATCAAAGGAGGTCAAATCAAAATAGCTCATAAAGTCTAGGAAATGAGTCCTCCCATCACTGAGTTCTGCAAGCAGTCAGAAAAACACCACTTAGGAGCTCATCTCCTCCTGTAAACAGGCTGCACAATCAGGTGTAGCCATCCATGCCGGAAGCCCGGAAAGCTCCCACTCTTCCATCCTGGGATGCTGCTGACTGCAAGTATAGCAAAAACAGCCTCTGGTAGTACAGTTAATCTTAAGAGTGAAGGACTTGGTGCAGGTTCACTCTGATGAGTGCTTAGAAAAATGACACTTCAGGCTTTGGAATAAAACTCAGGAAATAAGGGTTTAGGTACTGGCTTTTTCAGACACTTCCTATGAAACCTCTTGTAAGAATAGGGGATTATTCACACACAAAACTTTAAAGTCAAGAGTGTCAAGAAATAATTTTACAGAAAAAGTGGTGTGCTGGTTTTTGAACACAGTCGTTTTTCTGCTGAGACCCATGAGGAACAGCTGCCATTAACCATAAATGAAGCAGGGGAAAGAACAAAGTAGAAATATGTTGCAATTTGAACTAACACAGTTTGTAATCCCAGACTAAGTCAAATTGGTGTGGCCTCTCCATTCCAGAAGTAGGATCAAAAAAAGGTTTTAAGATAAGGTGAAGGAGTACAGTAGCTTCGTCCTTATCTTCTTTGCTGATTAGATATCATTATTAAGTTGCCTGATTTGATTTAAACACAATAGTTTCTGTCTGCAGGCAGAAATAGGAACCAAAAAACTTCTGAGGTCACTTTGGAGCTTATTGTCTGTGTGCCAGGATGTTTCATGGCTGTATTTCCACTTGTCTTTCATACTAGAAATATTTGGGTAATTTAGTCTCCTTGGGATGCCATCTTGTCCAACTTACCACCACACACAGTTGAGACTAAAAGGATGAGTTGAAATTTTCTTACATGTGAACACAAAAAACAGGCTGCTTCAGTGCAGCAGCACATAAAGACTGTTTACTTACAAAACACCTAAATGTTATATATCCTTTGTAAGTCTGTTTAGCCTCTGGGCCGGATCTAGGAAAATGTTTACCTGCTTGCATTCACTCTGAGAGAAATAGAAATCAGGCATGCAAATACTTTGATGTATCCATTGCTGTGTTTGATCCACTAGTTTATATAAAAGAGCCATTTTTTATAGGTCTTCCACCTTTTGTACTCCTTACAGGGAAGCCTGAAAAACTATGTTTTCAGGCAATCCAGGGGGATTTGAACAACAAGCATTCAATGCTTAAGTTTAAAGTGCTAGACCTTAAAGACAAGCCCCAAAATTCTAGGTCAGATTGGGTCATCTTGGGACAGACAAGGAAGGAAAGAGAACACCAAGGTCTGAGACATCTAATCAGGCACTGAAATATAGTGGCATCTGAAAATTCAGCAGCTCTGGGTGGTTAAGATTTCTGTGGAGTTCTCAGAGTAAGGAAGGTGACTCAGAAGAAATTGGAAATGCCACATGGAATCCTAGATTGGTTTGGGCTGGAAGGGGCCTTAAAGATCCTCTGGTTCCATCCAACCCTCAGCTGTGGGCAGGGATACCTTCCACAAGCCCAGGCTCCTCTGAGCCCCATCCAACCTGGCCCTGAACACTTCCAGGCTTGGGGCTTCCACAACTTCTCTGGGCAACCCTGGACAGAGCAGAAATGAGCCCATTTCTAGAGAGAGGAGCAGATCTGCCTGTCTGCCTTTGCAGGAAGCAGTGATGCACATGAGTAACCCTGAAAATGTGAGCAGCCCCACAAAGTGACCCATACACTGGAGAATAGACTGGATCCACCTCTCCTAATCCTGCAGGACAGATATTTTCACCTGAGCTGGTTGCCTGAGGCTGCCTTTGGAAGCAGTGGAGAGGAAAAGGCACCCTCAGAAGTCTCTTCACCTCATCCTTAGGTAGACGTATAGAAAGGAAGATTCAGGTGAGTAGCTCTCAAACATGCCTCCATTACAAATATCTGTCTTTAATCAGATTAATCTTGCCTATTCTCACAGTGTCCTCAAACAGAAGCTCAAAACCCAGGGACCCAAGGGAAATCAGGCTTTGCACCTCTGAGTGGTGTGGGAGCTGCCATCTCTCTGTCTGTAGGATTTGCAGGTGCAGAATGAACATGCCACAAGCTCCCTGTAGCATCCATCAGGTGTAAAAAGCCCTGGAGAAATGGATTTGTGAAAGGTCACAGGCAAAGCAGATTTGGATGAGGCTTCACAGCTAAGGCAGGAAATGTTTAGCAAGCAGATAATTATTTCATTGGTGCTTCCCCAGGAGGTGGAGGCTGGCTTATTCCACGCTGTGCAGCAGCAGGTTCCAGACACATCCAAAATGAGGTGCAGTGAGATGAGATTTTATGAATACCAGAGGAATTTGCATTAGATAACATTTGTATATCTTCAAAGCCTTAATATCTGCTTGCAAATCTCATTCCCAAATCCCCAAAACACACAAAATTAATTTCATTTGAACAAGTCAAGGCCTTAAAAACTTCAATACTTAGAAGTCTCCTATACTAAAATAACAGGCTGCCCAGACCAGTGATGCAGTCACCATCCCTGGAGGCATTTAAAAGATGTGCAGATGTGGCATTTGGGGACAAGGAGGCATTGCTGGGTTAATGGTTGGACTCTGTGATCTTAGAGGGCTTTTCCAACCTAAATGATTCTATGGAATGGTAAATTTTATCACAAAATCATACCATTTTACCATGTTCCCCATGGTAGCAACTTCCACGTTAAAAACAGACAGTATGTATGAAACTGAAAGCATTTGTGTAGGGGAGCATGTGTAAATTAACACAGATAGGGTAAAATGGGGTCATTCTGGATCTTGCTCTTTCTATGTTTAAGAAAAGTGTCATTCTGGGGAAAAATGCTTATTAAATAGAAAATCACATTTTTGAGATGAGTTCAGTTTTATTTTGCTGTGTTTGCTGTATAAGGAGCATCTCAGAGGTTTACAGTAGTAGTGTCTGAGAGAAAATTATTAGGAAACAGTGCAAATGAAAGGCTGCAAAGTTTATTTTCCATGCAGTCACCTGCATTCTATCCCACTCATTTTCTATCACAGGTATGTATTTAACATAAATATTTGACAGTGTTTTAGCACTGTAAGAAATCACAAAAACAGAATTTCTTCACAAGAATATGTTTTTGGTGAGAGAATGGCTGTTAGCAACATTAAAATTTGAACATGAATGTGTCAGAGCAAAACAGTATACAAAAATATTTTCTGCTATTTCTCTAACACTAATAAAACAAAAAAAAACCTCAAAAACATTCTATCTGTAGCTTTTATTTCCCATTTCACTGTTATTTCTCACATTTCCTATAGAAATATCTACAGTTACATGGAAATAGATTTTAGATTTTACAAATCCTAACCAAACAATTTTTTGCATCTCCTTTTTTTTTTTTTTAATTAGACTTAAAAATATACAATTCAACTTTACAGTGCAGACTTTTCAATTTCCAGCTGGCACAAAAAGATTAAATACATGAGAACATTTAGGATGCAACTCTATAAATCAAGATGATGCTGGTGTGTCCATTCCTGCAGTCCTCTGCTGCCCCGAGGCAAAAAGCAGTAGGGATTTTCTTTATTCTTTCCTAATCCTCTCAGTTTCAGTGACTGACAGTGCTGGCAGCACGGCAGAGGAAAGGTAGGTTCTGTGGCTGTGCTGTGGGAGCTACAGGGCTGGAAACCATGGGGCTGCTGAGGTGACATGAAGAGAGGATGGGCATTGCCACAGGGAGCCCTCTGCAGACCCCTCTGACCCCTTCACCAGGTGCATTTGGGGCTCAGACACATTTAGGGCTCAGACAGACATCATCAATTACAACACCTACAGAGGTGTTCATCTGGCCAAACGTCTGGGGTGCAACCAAGACTCATTTCACAATTAGCAGAGGGAGACAGGCAGTTTAAGGATGTGAGTCATCTAACATCCTACATCTAAAAAGAGTTGTCAAAAATGGGTAAGATCAATTACACATCTTAAATTTAAAAAAAAGGAAAAAAAAAATGTTGCTTCTCTCCATTGAGTATAGCCCATTATCCGAAAGTGGCCAATCCACTTTACCCATTTATGCCATAGATATTTCACACTCTTGAGGTCTTATTTTCTGTGCCACAACTCACAGCTGATGTGTCAACTGGTTTTCAGACCTTTTTCATTCTGTCTCAGTTGCTTGGATCATAATCTACAGCAACTCAAATCTTTCCTTTGCCTGTCTCATCTGCTTCATCAGTAGCATGCGTTTATCTAGACTAGCAAATTCAGAAAGTTATTCTGACAGCCACCCTCTGAGCGTGGTGTTGTCTCAAGTACTTAGCAATATGTGTTTACATGCTAGATACAGGTAGTTGGTGTTTGTAATAAATCTGCCAGGCCTTTTGCAAGCACTTGGTGCCAGTTTTCTTCTTTCTCTAGTTGACCTATGTCAGCAAGTCCCATTGAGCTGAAACCAGATGGAAGTGTCTTTCCTTTGCAGATGTTCTCAAGCCTTTTTACTCTTTTGTATGCACAGGTTTCCTTTGGGTCTGCCTAGACTGTAGAAGGAAAGAAAGCTAGTTGTAAGCTGTGAAACCACCTAAGCCTTCATCTTTCTACTGTAGTGCAAAAAAAGCCATATATTGATCAGTCAGGTGTAATAGGTTAGACATTTCACTTCACATTCTCCTGCTTTGCTCCCATAAAAGCAATTCAGGAAATATGAAACAGAGAGAGAAGAAAAAAAGAGGGGTTTTACTGATAGGGTAATATCTCTGACTCTTTTAATGTTTAGAAGTATGACCAGAAAGGTGACGAAGTCAGAAATGAAATTGCCAGTCCAAGAAATGAAAGTTCTTTTGAGCAGTGTCAGCAAAGTATTTCCCATTTACTTCTCCACAAGACTTTCCACAGCAAGCCTTGACAGCTGCATAAGAACTGATGAAGTAAAACCTGTGTGGCTGGACTGATGGAAGAGTTAGCTGCAAGGGTACTTTGATATTCCACTAAACTGAACTTATGAGTCCTGGCATCTACCTCACACTTATACAAGTCATTTCAGATGCCAAGCAAATGGCCACAAATATCCATGTCTTCACAAACAGCTGGGAAGTTCGCCTTCAGTATAGCTCATTTACATTATTCCCCCTTCTGCAGTCAATTGCCTATTGGTTTAGAGACAGGATTTAGGCAATTGCTTTATGATCTATAAAAGCTTCAGTGTCAGACATTAAACAGGAAGGAGTTTTGAGGTGAAATGTGCAAAAAAAGGCACAACTGTCAGATAGCAATTTTTTTTACTTTACTACCTCAGAAGAAAGCTGGCAGAGTTGGAGGAGCAATAAATAGCCCAGGTATAGAAGATGCACTGAAGGATGTTAAGGCTATAACAGAAAACACAAATTATTTTTTTGCATCAGTGTTCACCATAGGCTTTTTTTAGAGGTGATCTGTCTCAAATCTAGCTGTCAAGAGCAAGAATATATAAAAATGTGATAAAATGAACAATAAAAAACTTTGAGTCCCCAGTGATAAAGGGATTCAGATATGAAACTGCTGGTCTGTGATCTGTAGCCTTTTTCTTAATTCAGCCCTGTTACCAGAGGAGCAGAATAAGTCAGCTGTTGTTTGATAGTATTTTGGGGGTGATCTGGAGAAAAAGAGATGAATAAGCCTGTCTATCATATCAGAAAATTGCTAAGAAAACTAGCTAGGAATGGCCTTTAGTAATGTGTGGAAAAATCTGTTGGGAATAGGTTCTCCATACAGGGAAAGCTGTGCTGCACATGGCTGCAGAAACTCTTTGGATCCTACAAGATACAAGTGACTTGTGTTTGGATCTTTGCAACATTTCTGACAAGTATCCTCATAAAAGACTCTCAAGGAAACTTAGCAAAGACAAGACCAGGTAGAAGGTGCCTGAAAATGAGGAAGGAAAGGGATTAATGTTCCATTTTCATTATGAAGGAAGACCTCCCTCCCCAGTGAGTTCCCCAATTGTCTGTTCTGGGACTAATATTGATTAACAGAGTCTGGAAAGGTCTGGAAAATGGTTGACTAATGAGACATGAGACTGTTACTTATATAGAGAGATATTCAGAATAGTAAAAAGCCAAACTAGCAGCTACAAGGCACAAAAGGATCTCACAATATTGACTGACTGGACAATAAAATGGCAGATGAAAATCACTGTCAGTGAATGTGAAAGATTAAACAATGTGCAGATTAAACAATGTGCAGATTAAACAAAAAAAAACCAAACCTCTAGCTCTGCATATAATACAATAGCCTCTAAATTAGCTACTACTCCTTATGACAGTTTCTCTGAAAATGCCAGCTCAGCTCCCCTTTGTCAAAATGACAAAGAAAATGTTAGAATTTTTAGGAAAGAATAGGAAAAAAAAACTAGAAAACTAGTATCATCATTATGGGACTGTAATAATAGGCATTTCTCACACACCTGGAGGTCTCCAAATGGTGGTGTGCTGATCTCAGAAAAAGGGAATGTAAAGTTAAAAAATAATAGAGAAGGGCAAAAATGTGGACAGAAGCAAATCATGAGAAAGGAAAACTGAATAGCCTGGGATTTTTCAACTTTTATACAGGGGAAGGGTATGAAAAATTGTCTAAAGCCATGAATAGATTGAAGAGCATGAAGAAGGAAAAAGTATTTGTGGTTTCCCAGAACAAGGTAGACCAGGGTTCTTGCTGAGGCAGGCTTAAAATTAAAAAAAAAAAAAAAAAAAAAAAAAAAAAAAAAAAAAAAAATGGAAGTGTTTTTCACTCACTGACTCTTTTGGTGAGGGAAATCCCCACAGCAGGGTTTTGTAAAGGCAAACAGAATAATGGGATTAAAAGAAGATTAAAGTCCCTAAAGCACAGGTTGCCAGAAGCCATAAGTGGCATATCAAGAGAAAAATGTTCTATTTTGTCCAGTCCCCAAGTTTTTCTAAGTATATGCTACAGGATTAGACAGAATATACTCTCCTTGATGGACACTTGGTGTGATCACAAAACACTGTGCTTAGGAGGCTACTTCTGTTCCATGGCCAGGATCTGATAACTGTCACCACATGAGGTGTTCTTTCTACACCATAAGAGAGCTACCAGGCCAAAATCCATCTAGAATCTCTACTTTTCTTTTCTTTTCTTTTCTTTTCTTTTCTTTTCTTTTCTTTTCTTTTCTTTTCTTTTCTTTTCTTTTCTTTTCTTTTCTTTTCTTTTCTTTTCTTTTCTTTTCTTTTCTTTTCTTTTCTTTTCTTTTCTTTTCTTTTCTTTTCTTTTCTTTTCTTTTCTTTTCTTTTCTCTTCTCTTCTCTTCTCTTCTCTTCTCTTCTCTTCTCTTCTCTTCTCTTCTCTTCTCTTCTCTTCTCTTCCCTTTTCCCTTTTCCCTTTTCCCTTTTCCCTTTTCCCTTTTCCCTTTTCCCTTTTCCCTTTTCCCTTTTCCCTTTTCCCTTTTCCCTTTTCCCTTTTCCCTTTTCCCTTTTCCCTTTTCCCTTTTCCCTTTTCCCTTTTCCCTTTTCCCTTCCCTTCCCTTCCCTTCCCTTCCCTTCCCTTCCCTTCCCTTCCCTTCCCTTGCTGTTAGAACTCCAGGATTAATACCAAGCAGTAGTCTGATTTAGTCTGCAAAACTAAGACACTGAGCATTTCCCATGATGAAGCTCAGCTTACAACAGCTTGCGCCCTTGCCAAAATTTGGCTGAGATTGAGTTTTTCATGTTGATTCTCTGCCTCTCTGCATAATTTCATACAAAAAGATTTTGTCACTTATGAGTCTAAAAAAAAAAAAACAAACCATAATGTTTTCCTAGTCAAACTCTAGGACCAGATGAAAACCAACACCTGGGAGCATGAACCTAACAGAAGGTGAGCAACAGCCATTGCTTCAAGGTATCATGTAAGCTATTCTGAAAGTGTAGAGCTCCTAATTGTGAAAAATCAGGTACTAAGAAGTCACTGACACTTTTGGGTTTTAATGCATATGTCTTATCTGGGAAACACAAAAAAACAACATACCAGCCCTACCTCAGGAGTAGACCAAAAACTAAATTAAATTTAAAAAAGTTTCAAAACACTTGAATGTTTTTCTGAAAAGAAATGGACCATTCTCCCTGTAATGCAGAGGAAGATGAGTGCACAGTACACAAAGGGCAAGACAGAGTCACTGAGCAGTGGAGGGAAATCAAATAATTGAAAATCCTATTTCTTTAGGGTGCTGAATACGTCAGGATTTTCTGAAAGAGAGAAAAAGACTGTGTTAAACCAATTGAAGAGTGTACCCACATGCACGAGGGAGATGAATTAAGATTTCACTATCAATGTTTGTTCTCATTGCTTTTCAACTTTAAGTTATTCTCTTAACCACATTTAATGGTGTGCAATTTAAGTAGAAAAAGCTGAAGAAAAACATACAGATCTCACAATTTGCCTGTATTTCTTGTCTTTTCTTAAATTAGAGAGCACAACAGCATTCTGGAGGGGAAAGAAAAAAAAAAAAGAAGAAGAAGAAGAAGAAGAGGCATTCAATAAAAGGCTTTTAAACAGCTCAAGTGCTATTTTTGTTGCCATCTGCTCAATTATATTTTATGCTACTAGCAGTTTTCCAAGGCCAGGTATGTCCTTCCTGTTGGAAAAATGGTTTGTCTTTGTTAAGGGAAAGTCAAGATCCTTAGCTTGTGACTGATTTGGATTTCTTGGCTTTTTTGTTCCAGTCTCATTTCCAAGAACTTCATTCCTTTTATTTCAGCTTTCTAATTCTGGACTCACTGCTCCTTCCAGGGGTGCTAGTAAAATTAAATGGTTGGGAAAAAGGAAAAAAAAACCACAATAAAAACCAAAATGCCACTAAAAAAATCTAAGCCAAGATGAACTCTAGAATATCTTTCAGCTGAAAAATACAATAAACTTCCTGTTTATAAATTTATCCATTCATTTTTAACTAGTGGCAATGCAGAATCTCAGCAGGACACTTCAAAAGTAGTATATCCAGATGGATTCTCAGTGTGAAAGAATTCAGAAATAAACTCACTGACATAATAAAAACAGGGTTTCCAGACTTGCAAAGCAGTAGTGTAGGGACTGTGAGTAAATTTATTTCACAGGAAGCCTGTATCTTGTGCTAATGGGAAAATGTAGATCTCTTACGTTGCTCTGTATGTGGTAGGTCATAGATATGATGGGATTATAAAGGAAATGGATCTGTGTGCCACAGCCCCTGACAGCACTGTGCTACATTTCTCAGCCCGTGCCCTAATTCAGAGTCACAAGTAATCCCTCCTATTGAGCCAGTCAATGCTTTAAGTGGTTCACAGCTCGACTGTCACATCACCCCCCAGGGGCAAGGCAAACCTGTCAATAATTCCTAAGCACCTTAAACAAAATATGTAAATGCAGTAATTCCTACAGAGAAGAGCTATGGGTGAAGAGAAAGTGTTTCACAGAGAAGAAATGTTAGGGGATTTTCAGGAGGGATGAAAAAGTAGTTTGAAGAAGCCGGACTGCTAGCAGTTCAGACACTAATAAAGAGAAGAATAATGCATAGAAACATAAAGGTGACTTAAAATCAAAATATCTAGGAAATTCTGGTATCTGATATCCAGTTATTCACACAGTAAAATAGATAACAGTCAGTATTTTGTACAATGGGGTCATCTGTTCATATTACTTTAAATATGGCAGAGATTGGAATGTGCTACTGTGCCATGCCCTGTCCCCACACTTCCTGGGAAAGACTAGAGCATCCTCTCAGAAGACAAATAAGAAGACAAATAACACCTTGTGTATCAGGGACATAGAAGGATGGAGTGAGAAGATGCAGAAGGGTGGTGGACCTGGGACTCATAGTCATGACCTGGCAGAGATTTAAAGTGTCCTGCATGTGTCAGGCAGATCCTGTGTTATGTTCATCCCTGCACCTGCACAAACTGCAGCTGGATTTTGGCTAGCGAAGGGCTGGAGTGTGCAAGTGGAGAGTGTGTACTTGTATATCTTGCAGGGACCTGGAGGGACCTTTGCTACTCAAGTATTTTTATGAAGGAGCCCCAGTTGGACAACATCTGGATGTCACATGTGTCTCCAGCAGTATGCTGGGAAACCTGATTTCTGAGAAGGAAGCAGAGGTGGAAAGAGGGCAGCTGGTTCCCACAGTGAAGCCAGACCTTTTCGCCTCTTGTAGCTGATGAAGATGAACAACAGCTGCTGGTTTTTTTCCATGGAGAAGGGGCAAGGAGACCTTGGGGTTAACTGTAGACATGGCTAATAGGCATGAGCAGGCAGCCAGCTATCTAAAGAGTAAAAGAGAAGGAGGTGAAAAAGGCAGAGGAAGACTGAAGGAAATGGGAAAATTTGCTGGAGGAAAGGTGAGAAGAGACAGGTAAAGACATTGATGATCATGGGAGATGGAAGCAGAAGGGAAGATGCTGCTACATGTGCACAGACAATGTGGAATGCAGTCTTTCTTCCATGTGCCAGACCATACCACATGAAGTACAAGTTTTTATTGTGTTGTGCCTTGTAGTCGAGTTGCCACTGTCCTTGAGCATGAGAAAGGCTCAGAATGCCCTAGAAAAGCCTGAGTATGTCATGGCATATCCTTCATGTTGGTACTAAGCCAGTATCCCTTCAGCCAGCTAAGAAAGACGTCACAGGACATCTGACAGGGAATAACAATGTCGCTGAAGGCCCAAGGGATGACACATGATTCAGCCATAAGAGGAACAGCATTGAATCTACATGAGGACTTTCTGCACCATGTGTATTGACCTAAAATCTCTTCAAAGCCACTTAACAATGAGAAAGGAAGACATTCCATTTTGATGATGAGCTTCATGATGAAGACCATCAGTGTTGTTTGTTAAGAGAAACGGAAAAGTCTATTTTTGTTATATTTTCTACACCCTGCCCAGCTGAGGAAGTAGAGGGGCTTTGTTGGGTACTGGTGTCCAGCCAGCAACCACAGCAGTGCATAATTTTCCACAGCAATCCATGAGGTCCTGGAGTATGACAGAGCGACACCCCTTACACTCTTCATTGCTGTGGATCTTCCGTAGTGATCCCATATTCCTCTGAAAGCCAGGTGCCACGAGACTGTTCCTTTGGAGTATGTCCATGTCCCTCACAATTGGCAGGTATGAATGAGCCAGAGAGTGTGGGGCTTTGTAGATGCCTGCATCAACCATTATGTACTTTTTGCCTCTCTGTCTCAGGAGACAGAGACTGACATGGCTATAGTGTTGTGGAGACACGTCTAGACCCCTGTGACTTCAACCATCCAAGCAGGGTTTTGTACCCTGAGACTGGCAGACTCCCAGGAGAACACAGTGTCATCTCTAGGTGCTCCTGATGTGTGCCCCAAACCACAGAGGTAAGGATTGGCCCTGGGGTGATGACCACAGCTGTTAGCTCAGGCAGAGCCGCAGAACGGGATCCTGCCCGCTCACACGTCACTTCCACACAGGAAGCAGATGCAGAGCTGTTGGAAATCAGGTGGCAGGGAGCAATTTGCTAGAAAAAGCCTCATTGATCTATGGCCCTATTCCTGCCCATTTCTGTAAGGTCCCCAGGAAAGGAGCAAAGACCATAAGCCTCATTAATTATTCAGGTAAGCCAGGCCCAATCCATAGGTCACTCAGTGGCTGTACAAGCACATTTGCAATTTTCCTAAAGCTGTGCTTTAGCCTTTAGTCAGCAAATAACCCAAAACAGATGCTTATAGCAAGTTAGGGAACCCTACAAAGTGTTTTGCTGGAACAGTATCTTCCTATCAAATGATGTAAAATTGGAAAGTTCCCATTCATACAGTCTTGAAGCTCTTGCTAAAATTCTATGTAAGGAAAAGACACGCATCTGTTCATTTGTGGTTCTCAGCCTGTTAATCACATTCACAAATTTTATAAAAACAAATTCTTCAGCTCATCAGAGCTTTCTATGAACTCAATTTGGTGTTATGTGAGAACTGAATTTGAAAAAAAATAGACCTTTTAACTAGCTATAACTACTATTTCACTAACAGATAATTCACAAAGGCAAAATATTCCTGTTTCAGAAAATTTAATGCTGCTTTGCCATCTTTGTTTCACAGGCAAGAAGGAAATAAACATATTTCATATTAAAACCCCTTCTTTGGATCCAGGCCATAGACATTGAGGGCTGTTGATTGTTTTCTCCAAGCTGTCCCCTGGCAGAAGTGACACAGTCTGATTTCTGTGTCTAACCGTGGGTGTATCTACAATTAAGTGTAGCATGAGGTGCTCAGTTTAGCCTAAAATGAATGATTTGCCAGTAGCACCCAAACACAGCTTAGCCCAGAGCTTCACTGAGATCTTCATATTGCCTTGAACTGTCCCACTGTGTGTACCTGTAATCCTGAACCTCTGACAGACTGAAAACACACGTTCAGTACACGGCTGCATCTTCAGAACGCCCTACATGGATGCACCACATGCTATCCCAAAAGAGAATTGAGGCACAGTTGTGTTCCCTACAAAAATTCACATGGTTTTCCAGGGTCATAAACTGAAATGAGGTCTCCAGAATCCTGCTTTAGAAAGACAGGGGTAGATTGTCTTATGGCTAAAATGAGACCCTATTGTGCCAGGAGAACTGACTGAGAAGAGCCCTGGATGAAAGTGGGAATGAAACCCTTCTGTCTTTGCCTACATCTTGTTTGCCTGTTTCTCAGTAGCTATGAATCATGTGTAAACGCAAGTATAGTAGCAATATTAGGGACTGATATCAGATGTTGCAGGCCAGTGAGGCATGGAAAGGGAGTAAACCATCGGTACCACTGATGTTTTTTGAAGCACAGAACAAATGACTGGCTCACCTCCCCAGCTCTAAGTGACCTGCTGCAAATCAGACAATACTTCTCAGCCAAATTCCACTTGGTGCCTGTGGTGGCCAATTTCATACACAGTGGGTTTTACATCCTACCCAATGAAAAAGTTACTTTCATACTCACTTTGAGGCATGATTACTATGTACAAAGCAATGCAGAATAAGATCCTTCTTTCCTCTAGTCTTTCCTGGCAATCAACCTGCAGGACTGTGAAAAAATTGTATTCTGAACCTATTTGTCAAATTGTGGTATGATTCAAAAGACATGAGACTGATTTCCTATTCATTTCAGTTTACCCTTATGTTATAGCAATGTCTCATGTACATTTTGATCTAATATAAGGTAGGGTGAACCTGAGAGACACTGCTGTCTTTCATTCTGCTCCCTGCTTAAGTTTAGTCCTTAATGAAACAGTTGTAACATGCACATCTCTGCAAATGCCCTTGGCTTCCAAGAAGGAAAAAACTCATAGAATTAGCCAAGTAGATAAAATATAATGGCAGATAACAAAAGTAAACAGATGTTAAATAACTAAACATAAAATATTACGAAGCAGAAGCAGATTTGGTTTTATTTCCTTTTACTTTGGTTTAACTCCTTACTGGAATGTGGCTGCTGAAACAATAGTGGTCCCATGTGAGCTGCTGGATTGCAGCTCCTGACTGCAGTGTCTCTTTCCTTGCTTTAACTGAGCACTGATGGGGAGCTGCCTGGGTTTAAGTCCAAAGGTGGAGGGAAACATTAGGGGAGAAGTGAACAGTGGGCATCTCCCTGCTAAAGAATGAGAAATCCACAGTGTCCCAACTGCAGCTGTATGGAAGGGGATGTATTGGGATTTTACCCAGCCAGCACAAAGCAGCTGCTCACTGTCCCCCATAGCAGAGAATAAACAATGAAGCCACATATAACACCAGCAATGCCCCATGCAGCTTGGCTTAAACTCACCCTCTCTGAAGTCAACGCATCCATCCTCACTGACTCTTACAGCTCACTCACCTCACTGGGTTTAATTCTTTCTTTAGAACCACAACCTTCTGTTAAAACTCCAGCTGATGTAAGCCTATGGTTTTCAAATATATTCAAGCTAAAAAACAACTTTCTTTTGCCCTTTGCATCCAGCTTTGCTGCACTCTGAAGTGATCTTTTCCCAGTAACTATTTTTCTTCTCTCTTCCCATATAGGAGTTAGAATATAAAGCAATAATATAAAGACTGTGAATAATACATATACATGTATCTGTATATACAAATGCATATGTGTGTATACATATATTTGTGTGCATATATTGGTATATTTTCTATCTGTCTGTCTATCTATCTATCTATCTATCTATCCATCCATCCATCCATCCATCCATCCATCCACAAACATACATACATACATACATACATACATACATACACAAATACATTCTCTTCCAAGGAGATGTAGAGCAGAAGCAAATTGATCAAGCCAGCTGGAAGCAAGAAGGCAGGAGGAGGGTAACACAACGCCCTGAACTGCCTCGGCTCTCCCGGCTGCTCTGTGCTCACCCTGCCCGCTCCTGGCTTTTTGAGGATGCGACAAGTCGCAGTGCCGGGGCGCAGCATCCTCGGAGGAGCGTGTGTTCCCCCCGCCCCGGCCCCGTCCAATCAGGGCGCTGGGGGAGGGATGCTCAGGGCAGGGATGCAGGGTTGCCAGGCGACAGCAGCGTCCCCGTGTCCCGTCCCCCCCACACCCCTGTCCTCCCCCCGGGACCGGGCTGCGCTCTGCCCGCGCTGCCGGCGCAGTTAAACAGCCGCGGGGAGCCCCGCAGCATGGGGCTCGCCTCCTTCCCAGGGCTTCAGCCACAGCCCCGCTCCCGGCCGTGCCAGGAGCAATAGCCAGCTCCGGAGTGAGAATTAGGAAGGCAGTCAATGAATAAATGGTAGGGATAAGGCTCAGCCGGCCCCTCCGCGCAGCGCCGAGCGCCGGGGGAGGCGGTCTGCGAACGCCAGCCAGCTCCCACTCCCTGTCTTTGCAACTCTAGGTCGCCTCCTAATTTAAAGCTTTGCACCAATCCCCTTTGCCCGGAAAGGAGAGGAAATCTAGAAAGATGCCAGGCTGCGAAAAGGGACCCCAATTCACAGCGCCGGTCCCAGGCGCTGCCTGGCTAAGCAGAGCCAAAGTTGGTCAGAGGAACGGGAAGCGGGTGCTCCAGAGGAGAGGGGAAAGGAAGGGGATCATCGCTTGGTGATCACAACCTCTCCGTCCCGTTGTCCCCCTCTTCCTCTCCCCTCACAGTTTACCTCTGACCACTTAGGAGGCCTTGATGAGTTTCCATCGGGATCCGATCCAAGGTGGGGGGGAGAAAGGGTGATTGTTCCCGGAGGAAGCAGCTCGCACAAGTTTGGGGGGTGAGACTCCCCGGTGGATGTTTAACGAGCACATCGGGAGGCCCGCGATGCCCGGGGACAGCTGGAGACCCTCGCCAGGACCTATCCTCATTGCACGGTAAGAAGCTGGGCACTGCTATCCCGCGTCCTGGTCCCTGCATCCCACATCCCTGACTCTGCATCCTGCGTCTCGAATTCGCGCATCCCGGTCCTCACATCCCCGTATCCCGCATCTCAATCCTCGCATCCCACTCCTTGCATCCCACACCCTGCAGCCCGGATCCCTGCACCCCGGGTCCCTGCAGCCCTCCCCCGCCCCATTCTGCCCTCTGGACCAGACGCAGCCGCTGCCCCGGGGGTTGCGGGTTGTGCAGCCAGGAAAAAGTTTAGAGTGGCAAATTGCAAAGAGGTTTCCTGACGGGATTCGGGGGCAGGAGAAACGGGGAAGGGGGAAGCAGGAGGAGAACAGGGGCTTTTACACTTGCAGAGGAAGGGTAGGATTCAGGGGCGACCCTGTGGTCGACAGCTGAGGGGGATTGATCAGGGCAGAGTGAAGAAAGGAGCTGTGTCCAGATGTTGCCCAGAGGTTCCTGCTCCCGCAGGCTCTGGGGGTGAAAGGATGAGATCTTAAGCTTGCCATCCTATGCCATTCCTTAGCCTGGGGTGGAAAGTGCCAAGCCAGCAGCTGGGAAAGCTGTGCTGAGTGCCCAGCTCATCTCCCTGGATCTGCTGCTGGGAGAGAGGGTGAGAGAGGTGGGGAACCTTAAAGAAATTGGAAGTGCTTTGCTCCTCTGGGAATATCTCCTCTGCAGGGACCTGGCTCACTCCAGGATCCTAAAATTGGATTATTTCAAAAAGGAAGGAGAGATTAGCAGGGATGATATAGCCATTGTAACTCTTCCTCACATATATAATCTGTGTGTCCATGTGAGTACACAGCCAGCTGTGCAGGTGTGTGTGTGTGCTTCTGGAGCTGTCTGTGCCTGTGGATGTGCCTTGCCCATGTCCCTGTGTCTCTGAGTGTGCAGGTGTGTGCATCTGTGCTTATGTGTTTGCTTGGATTCATGTGGATGTTTTATATGTACAGATTCATAGGAATGTGGTTTTTTATTCCCAGACAGTGTTTATCTAACCCTCTGTAGACCTAGAGGTGTGTGGGTACGTACCTTCCCTCTATGTGTGTGCCAGCCACACGCATCTGCTGGGACACACATGTGGGTGTGAGAAAGTGTATCTCTGTGCCAGTGTGTAGGTAGGATTCTGGGGGGAGAGTTGGATTTTGGGGGCTTTATCCCCCCATGTTATCACAGATATTTAGTGGATTATTTTATGTACACATCTGTGTATTTCAGCAATCTTGATAAAACTCAAGCAATTGATAAAAAACTAGGCAAGCATCTCACCAATACTGCATTGAACTGAACTAAGGATTTGCTGGTAGTTTGTGAGTTCTTTGGCCTCTCAGTTTATGCCACCTGCTGAAGATGATTTTAGTTCTTTTTGTTGTTGGTGGTGGCAGTTCTTTTGTTAGTTAAATCAGCTTTTAAAAACACTCAATTGGAAGACTGTGAAACAGAACAGCCTGGGACACAGACTGGTACCTATTTCAGCTTGCATAAGTATATGTCTCATGTTGATTAAATATTCATGAGAACAATTTGAAAATCACACAATCCACCTGATCAAGTATATATTTTAGGAAAATAATGTTTTTCATTTTCTTGAAATGCACCCAAATCATGATGACTTCTTCTGCTGTTATTTATGTTGACAAATGTATTACAAGAAAAGGTAACTTCTCCAGTTATATTGGGAAAAATTGCACATTAAGCTAATTTTATTCACAGTTAAGGTAATAGAAAAATTATACTTCTGTAATGTTCATTCTTTAAGTGAAATCAGTAACAATTCATGCAAATCCTTCTTAATGAACTGATTATTTGAAGAGCAATGCAAGTCAATTTTTCCCTACTAGAATATTTCATACTTCAGTGAGTTTTTTCTTGTTTGTTTGTTTGTTTGTTAGGGGTTTGTTTTAAGAATAATGTTCTCCACTACTCTCAATATCTCTAGAGCCCTCCATTATATATAAAACATAAAACACACTCCAAAATAGAACACATATTAGTTGCTTTACTGCTCTGTAACTTAAAGACAAGTAAAATGGCATTGGTACCAAGTACATTAAAACTAGACTTTCATCCTGGAGCCAAGATGCTTTTCTAATCACTGTTGATGTTTGCCTGGGTTACTTGTGTTGATGACCTACTTATAAGCTTCTACAAATAAAGGAATAAAGTTTTTTTTAGGCAAATGTTGACACCTTGTCTAGAAGTAAGATTCTAATTTTATCATTGAAAGACTGGATCTAAAGCAAGATGCAGGGATAAAGTCTCTTTCTGGATTCCCATAATGTTTGTACAGTTAAATAAATGTGACAAAGCAAAGTACTAAATCAGACTGGAAAGCCAAAATAAGAGAAATACATTACAAACAATGCTAACATTCAGTTCAGTGGTCTGTGTTACATAAGTGGAGCTGAATTTGGAAATGAAGGCAGTGTAGGGACATGTAGTGGCATTAAAGAAAGAACAATTTGGATGTTTTGCATGAACACAACTTGCCCATGGCAGTGTCCTACAGAACATAAATTGTGCTGTGGCTCACAGAGTCCTCTATAGAATACTATAAGACATTAAAGACCTGCTTCTAATGTTGCCTATGCTGGGGTCAAATTGCAGGTTTTTACCTTTAAAGCCAGTGGGCTAAACTCTCTGTTTGCCTACAAGAATTCAGGTGGGTACATGAGGTATGCACCCACCAAAAGTCTGGTTTAGCAGTGCAACTTGAGAATCCAGTCTCAAGATTTCACAAGGCATGAGATCCTGTCTATGAGGCTGTTAAATTTGCCAACAACATCCTACTGAAGGGACTTCATTCTTTGATCAGTTTTTGAAAGCTGTCTCCAAAGTCCTACAAAATTTTATCAGGATTGTTGCACCTTGTTTGCTCCAACTTGTTGTACTATAGTTATTGATCTGTTAGTATGAATTTTTGTCATTGGTAAAGTCACTCTCAGGATGTCACAGAACACCACCAAGATGTTTGACACCCTCCAGGATCAGACAGCATTACTGTCTATGTTGGAATGTGTATAACTATGGCAAGCTACATAAGCTGTTGTGAAGATGGTGTAATATTAACTGCTGGGGCATTTTTTATGCTTATTAGTATAAAACTGAGAGCTGGTTTAAAGCTTAATCAAGAACATAGTCCAGGTCAGAGAATTAAAGAGAAGATTGTCCTCTTGCTCTCTGCTAGTGTGGAGAATAAGTCTGTGCTTTAATCCCTGAGTGGGTTGCATTTGCAATGGAGGGGTATCCACAGCCAGCAAAACAGGGTGACCAGAGGGAGAATCAGCCACCCTGCCCCTGCAACCAGTCCTGAATGTCCAGAGAAAAACTGTGGTGGACCTGGGGTCCAAAGGTCCAGGAAAGGAGGGCAATATCCTTCAGTGGTACCATCCTCCTAAATCTCTGCCTGTGACTGTTTCTTGCTATGAATTTAGCTGATAATCCAGCCCTAAACTGGCAGAAAAAAGAAAAAAAAAATGGAACACATTTCATTTTGTGAAAATAAAGATTGACTGAAAATCCTGAGTTTAATTTAGCAGTAAGAGTAAAATGACAAAAAAAAAAATCCTCCAAGGGAAAATGCTGCCTGAGAATAGCCTCAATGCAATTGTCAGGTGTTTCCACTGGGACAAAACCACAGTTCATTGTTAGGAGTGCTTCAGATTTTGCAGATTTGCTTTCAGATATTGCAGATTAGTGCAATTTCTTCAGGTCTCTTTCTTCAGTTAAGCCCAGAATGCCGTATGTGATCTCAATGGATTTGCTGGTTTATCTATTGTCTTAAGAGGTTTTCAGGCATTAATTTTAGGTATGTGCAGATTTTCAAAAATACTGCAAGAAATATACTGTCTTATTCCCAGCTGCCTTTTGAGAGTAATGCAGCAAATTTTCATGGGGAGAAAATCCCTGTGAACCTGTCAAAGTTAAAAAGAAGTTACAAGAGCTACAGCAAACTATACAAAAAACAATTGGGTTGTAGAACTATATTGCTTTTATCTGATATTGGTCCTCTCAAATATAAAATTATGTAGTTGGAACAATTATCATGCTTGTTTTCATAGCTGTGCTGAGATTATGGGAGTAGTTGCATAGTCATGTAAATCAACAGGCTTTCCCAAAAATGCAAGAGTCAGGTTAGCAGCTTTTCCAAACTGTCTGAGACCCACACGCAAAAGCATGGCCTTAACCCCAGTTACTGAGGCAGCCTTCCTTCAGAACACTTTAAAGTCTGGCAAGTGGCTTGAACTTGATAGTACTGATGACCCTGACCTTCAAAGTCACTTTCCCAGTGCATCCAGAGGGATACAGCATGATCACCAGGTATATAAACCAGATCAAATATGCATCAAGCAAGGTGCGTAGAGAGGGATTTGCTGATAAACTTTTCATGGGTGAAATGGGAACTTGGGCTTTTGGTGGGTGCTGTCAGACCTTGAAATTCTCTATTAGAAAAGTGAATAGAGAAGGCAAAAAAAAAAAAGTTTGTGAAAACAAAAAAAGATTGAGGAAAATATCTCTGTACAAGACAAAATGGGAAAAATAAAGAGAAGAAAATTGCTTGATAGAAAAGGGAAAAAAATATCAGTAGAGATACTCAAATGGCTATTCAAGCTGGAAGAGAAGTAAATTAAATGATAAGCCAGTTGTGGGAAGAAGAGATTTTAAGGCAGATGAAGGTGATGAAGTCAATGGAAACATTGCCAGATTCCAGAGGAAAATCAAGCAAGTCTACACAAGAGAGAATTAAGTCAAAAGCTAATTGGGAGACCACAAAGGCAGCAAATTCATAGGACAGAACTGTATTAGGAGAAATCATGAGAAGGATAAACGTGTTCATTTAGAATACCCTTTAAGGACCAGGGTATCTGAAAGAAGGGGTGCTCCACAGGTGGACTATGCCAGTGAGAAGAAACAAAATCTTAAGAAAATTAGAAGTGATTAAGGAGATAACAAGGGGAAAAATAACATAGGGAAGTAAAATGAAAGGATTGGGACTGGCATGACATCAGAGGAAAAGCACTGACAAAGGCTGGAAGAAGGTATTGAGGGAAAAAAAAAGAGGACAAAAAAAGAAAAGAGTAACAAAGGGTGTGGGAGGAACAGAAAAGTCATCTCCCACTGTTTCAGAGGAGGAGCTGGGGCCTGGGCTTGCCAGGAGGAAAGAGCTGAAGGGAACCTGAAAACTGAAAAAAACCTTTGTCTAGAACATGACATGCTGGTGGAAGACAGAGAGAAGTGAAAATGTGCAGAATGTAGAGACTGACAGCATCCTCAGCTGAGAAATACTGTTAAACTTATACATTAGCTTCCACTCCCATGAAAAGCTCCACTAACCAGCCCAGAAACAAGCCAGGGACAATTCTGTGTTACCTGAGGGCTGCATCTGGAGGAGGGACACACAACAACGTAGCTGCATGACCTGGGGCTCTGCAAAGCCTCAGCCCCTGTGGGTTGTGGTGCTGGTCCTCCAAGGGACTCATTGCTGAGCTGACAGAGATCCTGCCCTGTGCTCTGCGAAGGAGGATGCTGCAGGCAGCTCACCGAGTCTGGGATTTGGCAGCAGTGGGATTCTTCTCTGCAACGAGCCCTGCAGAGAAGCTGGCTGAGATAAGTGGGCAACAAGGGGCTGTCTGGTTATATTGAGAGATTCTAAACTGCTTCCAGCAAAATTAATGTGCCAGATGTCAAATCTAACACTAAAGGGACATTAGTGGCTTGCAACAGGCTTTGAAGACTGTGTAGTCAAAGTGATGCTGAGGTGTAAGATGGGACACAAGTGGAAAAGGGTTTGAAAATCTTACAAAACATCGTTTCATACCTAAATTCCTAAATTTTATCCCCAAATATATTCCTAATTTTTTTCAGCCCTAAAAGTTCCTAAATATTGTTTCATCAGTGATGTGACTCCCTGCTCTACAGACATATAATAGCAGGGCTATAGAAATTGTCTTTGTTATAGGAATGCAGGTTAAATACACTCCTCCTCCCTGGTGAGGAAAGGAGCCCTATGAGAAGGGCTGGGGTTCTCTAAGAGGATCCTAGACTGGCACTGATCTTTTTGACCTTGAGCTGTTAAAAGTACAGCTCACCATATCAGAATGGTTATTTTCCATAACATAGCTGTGATTAAGTCTCCTTAGATCCCAAACTGTCCCCAGCTTTTATGTGCCAGGCCTCCACGATGGGGAACCTGCAACTGTGCTTGAGGGAACATTTCTACATGTGTGTTTTGTAAGAGATTTTTGCCTGAGGTATTTTTGGATCCAGTACCTTACTGCCTTGCAGATTCTGTATTGCTTTATAATCATTATATATTATATTTTTATATCTAATTTAATTCACATTGGCTGCATCATCGAGTGAAGAAATTATCAGGAAAGCATGAGAAGACGTGTTCTGCTAGTGTTTAAAAATATATTTGTAATGCTTAGCAGAAATTGGCTGCGCTACTGTTAGACTCATAGCAAGAAATGTGATAACAGTCAAGAAGCAAATTTTGGAGAGGTTTTCAGAACTCATAGAATGCTTTTTTTTTTTTTCCTTTTATTTATCAAGATAAGAGAAAGCAGATAAATAGACAAAAGGATGGAAGAAAAAAGAAAGATAAAAATATTGCTCAGTAACACATGTAGGGTTCAGTGCTGAGGTATTAAGAGTATGCATGGGTCAGCTCACATGGCTAAGAAATGTCAAAAATTATATTTCTCTGCAAGACCATTTAAAAACTGATATTTTTATGCAAAAAATATAATTGATCGTGCCATGACAAATTGGTTTTCAAAAAGCTTCCTTATAATTTTTTGTGAGATTATTTGCATATTTGATTGATCAGTGTCACCAGTCAAGAATATGACTAGGGACTTCTTTGCTTTTTATCATAGATTTTTAATGGCATTTTTACAAACCTTTAGTCAGTCAGAAAGACATCTTCACTGCATGTCAACTAAAACTGCATTTTCTTCCATTTGTAAAACTTCCAGATGTTTCTGTAATACCACAAATTGTCTTGATTTTACCTTGTAAGAGATGTATTTTACCAGTATTTATCTCTGCCTTGCAAAAAGCAGGGGAGAAAAGCACCCACATGGGGCATCAGTGTAGTAATACTGGATTAAACTTTGGCAAAATTGTGTGAAAAGAACACCTTACAACACCTAATAGACGTGTCAGTGCATTATTTGCATAGAGACTATTAAGTTTCTTGTTTTCCTTACTATTAAATATTTGTCCATAAAATAATATTTTACCAGAAAAATTGTAAAGTTTGTAGGAATCTTCTTAGATATTTTCCAAACACTGCAAGAGCACACTAAAGTATACTTGTTAAAGCTCTGTTGCAAGCGTTTCACTGTATTCCCGTGGGATCTCTTAATTGTGCTGCTCATTTTGTTCCTTGCAGCCACCATGGCTTTAGAAGAGCCCTGACAATACCAGAGATCAGCAGACAGTGTGTTTTATTAAACAGGTGCAAGCTCATCCTATACTGGCTGATGATGAGGTTGAGTTATCAGGCAAGTCTTTGCTCTCAGACGTTGAGGAAAAGGAGAGCGATTGTGTGGGAATGGTAGACCAACACTCACATCTGTTTTAGCCAAATACTCCCAAACCATACAGCTCAAGCTTCTTTTTTACACCATTATTACAAAATGCATTTACCTTAAAGAAAAAGTTTTTTTCTTGGTTCTTCATAACCAAGAAAAGAAATAAACTGTCTACCTCAGGTCTTAAAAGCAGAACAAACCCCACTGCTGTTCCAACAAAAGCAACATGCAGCCAATGTCTTTTTCACCCATTCACTTGTCATTGTAGCTGTCATAAGGTGCATTTACATATGGCAAATCCCACAGCTGATTCATTAAGATGATTTTATGGGTGAAAAGGGAACATGACTTAATGGAGTCACTCCAGGAATACAAATAAAATCAGGTAACTTCCAGAGGATAATAACTTTCATTTCTGAAGTGGACTTTAAATCTCTAAGAAGAGAATAGCTCTGCTTAAAGCAATCTTTGCTTCTTCACTCAGAAGTGATCTCCGAATAATTGTTCAGTTTAGCTGAACTTTGCTTTCCTTGGTATCCTAGGAGAAAAGCTCTGACAGACTGGGAATTTTAACTTGTTTGTAATGTAAACTCAGTATACTGGTGGTGCTTTTTCAACACTCCAGAAACTGCTTGGGAGGAAAAAGAAATAAATAAAAAGGCTTTGATCCTCTGAGCAAACAAAGAGGGGAGAAGAAGGCTAAAAGAACCATCATTTGTTAAAGGCAGAGCAGGAAAATGTGGGAAAGGTGTTTCCGTTTTAACAGTTTCAGAGACTGAAAGAAATATCAGACACTTCAACAGCATTAGAGGGTTCTGAGGAATAAGGTTTGATGCTTTATTTTCATTGTGTCATTGACATTTTTGAGATTTCTAAGGATTATGCAATTCTCAATAATATCAATCATCTAAACAAGATATTTTTTTCCCAGAAGCAGATATCCAGGACAAAGCTTAGTGATTAATGCTAACACTTTGAGTATGAAGCTCAGATAAACATATTCCAAGTGGCATTATTCAGTATAGAGAAAAGACAAGCTTAGTCTGGAAGTAACACCAGGTCCTGGGAGCTGAGATTTAATTTGTATATCAGTTTTTTGGCCAAAGGATGGAATGTAAATTGAAGCTTGCAGTAGCAAGGAGGGGTGTGACCCAGCCATGCCCTGTTGGCTGGTTATCTCTGAGAGATGCTTCCACACCCTAAAATGTAGGTATTTTGGCCAGTAGGTAAGATGAAGTCAAGTCTTACATTACTTCTGCTTATCTGCCTGTCTATTTCACATTTTTTAAGGAGGGAAGTAGACAAATAGTTCCACTTAGACCTAACTACCTTAAATCAATGTCCAGGGAGCAGCTGCAGAGTAATAAGGTTTCTTAGTCATGTGATTTCCTGGCGAGGGCACAAGGTTCCAATTAGAACTTACCCTGAGAGAGTGCAGTGTCCATTAGGGTAGAAATGGATGGAAAGGAGACCTTTTTATGTAAGATTCTTCATTTTCAAAGATTGAACACAATGTTCCCTTTGTCTGAACGCAGCATTTACAGTTCCACAGATAATGACACCAGTAAGGACCTCATCTGATCCATCTCCCCCTCCGAAGATGGTATAAACTGTCTTTAAGTCTTTATTAACTGATACTTGTTGAATGATTTCCTTAAAATCTGCAATGACACATTTCATACCCTCTTGCAAAAGCATATATCTTAAGTGCTTCACTGCTCTTACGGACAGAAGGTCTCCAAAAGTTTAACTGAATCCCACTTTTTGCAACCAAGCCTATCACTCTTATCCTCTCTACTATGGAAATTTGAAGCAATTCAGTATTTTCTTTTCCATTCCAGCCTTTTATATTGCAAAGGGATTAGATTTTGGCCGTTTAATGTTCACTTAGGTAATGTTCCCCTCAGTCATCTCCTCCTGACTCAGTGAAATAACTGGTTTTCTTTTGCCATTTGCTTTTTTAAGTAGCTTGTTTTTCTTGTTGTTTTCCTTTTTGCCTTCTCCAGTATCTCATCTGGACCCATACCCCAAAGATGAGTACAGACAATGAAGGGCTTGACTTCCCTTGTCTTGAATACAGCATTTCTCAAAGAAATCTTTTATATCATTTCTTTCTTCTGTTCTCCAAGGCTCCCTTCAGCCAGCATTTTTCCCAAAGAACCCTCAGGAGCTGCACAGAGCCATAGTGATGCCCTTGTCCTGTCACATTTCAATTTGGTATATTTTTTCTTGACTGCTTGTAGTCATTCCTAGTTTTCAGCCATATCCACCTCCAACCAAGTAACTGTCAGCTCTCACACCCACATTAATATTTCAGAAGAAAATTTTTAAGGAACTTTGAACACCCTGTTGCTTTGTCTTTGCCAGAAGGCTCTGTGTGGATCATAGCTCCTCTTGGCTCAGTCACTGCTAAAGAGTGGGGATGTTTGACTGCTGCATTGTCTACCATGTGCAGGAGGGGAAGCCTCCAGACCAACTCCAAGCATAAAATATACTGATGAATGTTGCAGAGCGATGGATGCAGATGTGTGGTGGGTACTCCTTTGGGTATTCCAGCTGTAGGCCCATGGAAAGGCAGAAGCTGCTCATGCTCTCAGGCTCATAATCACAGAGTCAGGAGGTCTCAAATGAGATGTTCAACCTTGCTGCTGGCAAACCCGCACAGAGTTCATCTACATTAAGCCTGATGAATGTGGCATTAGGCAAGAATCCAGAACTTCATGACCCCTAGATACACTTTGTGCCTTACTTGTTTAATTTCTCTTCTTTTATTAAGACTCAAACTTTTCCCTGGCCAGTCTAGAATATTTCCCAAAATGTGCAGGACATGGATAATGTCAGAGAGGTCCTAATGAAGCTGCCACAGGTACTTGCCCCAAAGGCTCCTTAGAGAACCCTTTACATCTGTTAGGTTTGTGCATAAGAGAGTATTAGTTACTGCTAAAATAAAAACCAAAAACAAGCCCAAAAACCAAAACAAAAACAAAAACAAAAAAACCCACCTCATGAAGGAAAAAATAAAAAGCTCATGTATCTGTAGTAATTCATGGAGCACTTTGATATTTCAAAAAAAAATGTTCCCTCTAGCCTTCAAATTAATCAACATACTCTTTTAATATACCTCAGTGAATTAAAACACATCCAGTCCAACTCACTTTTTCCTGACCATTAACTTCCAAGCCTTGAATTCCCCTGAACAGGTAAGCAGCTGTTTTGAAGATTTAACTGGCCTGACTCTACCAGGGCACAAGCCACCATTATGTATGAGAGAAGTCCCTTTTCTCTGTCCAGCTTTGTCACATTGCACAGCTAAATAATCACTCCTTGGATGCACTGGATGAAAGGGAAGATTGGTGTCCATGTGAGACAGAAATGTTTTGCAGTTTGGGGTAGGGAGACACAGAGAGGCATATTCAGGCAACCTGTGGATGCATTTTGATGGCTTTTTTCTCTCCACTTGTAGTATAATCGACCCCAAACACTCATATGATATGTTGGCTCTTGAACCTAGATCACACTAAATAGATCAAGTACCTAAGATACACTGTCTGATCATGGTCAGCAGGGCCTGGCATTGTAATGGCACTTATTGAATGGCCAACAGTGTGTTCCCAAGGCCTTAAAAAACACTTTCCAGGTAGATTCATCTCTATTTAATAAACAGGACTTATCTCACTAGTATTTTAGACTGCTGCAATTTTTTGTAACACATTTTTTAAGGCACCAGGTAAAGGATCCTCTAGCATGTCCCATTTTTGTCCATTCTCATTTATGAGACGGTTTCCATGCCAATGATTATAATTAAATACTAATATAAGTAGTTTTCAAAAATAAAAGCACGTTTGGAATGATCCTTGTTTATCTTTAGAGACTAAGAGCAGCAAAGACTAATGGATTGAGAGGGATTAAACACAAGGCTAATTGTTCATTAGGCAACCTAAGACCAATTAAGTGTGCTAATCCATTCAATATTTTTTCTAGCTATTTCCATTATTATCCATGTCAAAATTATTTTGCATTTATTAATTCACCTATGCTTATTTATTAATAATGAAAACTCCCTTGAAATGCAGGTCTTGCATCCTATAGTCCTTTCTCACGCAAAACTTCCATGATAGCAGTAGCAGAAGGACTTCAAGATGTGACTGGAACTATCTGTACTGCTCTTCTCCTAAAATAAAATGTAAATTCCTTCAATGAGATTAATGTGAGTGCATTCTCCATCTGTATCGATTCCAGACACTCTCCATGTTTAATTAAGACATATTATCATGCAAAATTATGCATAGTTCTATGCAGCGTTCAATGAAAGTGGTCCAGAGTATACCTGACCAAAAGAATTTATCTAAAATTTATTGCTGATTGCTGACTATTATTATGTATTAGTTTTTACATTATTTTGATGTGTAATTGATTATCTGTTTGCCAGATAAGTAGACAGAAAGTTATTGATAGCTAACTTGATCATCATGTCTTCCAAGTTCCAAAAAGTAATTTTTTTTTTTTTTTTTTGGCTCAGTTATACATTAATATTGTCAGATTCTGGCTTCCAAAATAATCCTTGGAGGAAAACAGACTTATCATAAAATTATTCACAAAAATGTTACCACAAATATGGGAAATGAGCCACAGGCCAGGTAGCAGTGCAGCAGGAATAGGTTTAAGGCTATGGAAGCTCAGAAGCAGAGCATGACTCAACACCATGGTATCATATTGCTGTGGAAAAAGGAAATTTTCTACTAGGGTTAATTAACTGGAATATTGTCTTCAAGATACAGAATGTAAACATTAATCTCTACTCAATACTAGTAGGGCCACTTTCAGAGTATGGTGCTCAGTTTTGAGAATAATGTTTTAAGAAAGACTATAAATCTCTTGGAGTGCACAGAATATCAGCACGGAGAATTGTGTGGAACAAATAGATTTGTCACAGGTAAGTAAAAGGCTTAAATTGTCACACAGAAGTCTAGACCTCAGGAAAAGCTTTTAATTGTAAGGAATGGGAAAGACAGAATAAACTGCTGGGAAATAGAGGAAGTTCCTGTCACCAAAGTGTCTAGAAAAAAGTTACCCAAGACGTGAGTTAGATAAGACATAAATAAAATTTATCTTGATTTGGGTAATAGCAAAAGAAGATCAAGATCAAGACTTTCAGGGTCCCTTCTAACCCTCTCCTTCTCTCAGTGACCTAAACATAATTCATGGTTCCTATCCCAGGGTCTATGTTTTGCAAACTTTGCGTGGTGAGGTGCAGCAGAGGCAGTCAGAGCAGGGAGCATCACGCTCCTCTTGGGGAAGAGAGGGGAAAATGGACAAATGGCAGGAGCAAACAAGGTTGTCCTGCAAGAGAGAGGCAAGCTCTGCCATGCAGGGGCAAATCATGTGCATGTACAGGGCAAGAAGGGATCGCAAGTCTCTGCTTAGTTCACACACAGACTCCTTATGAGTGACTTCAGTAAAGACAGACACATCATGTAAAGACCACGGGCAGTCTCCCCTCTTACTGTAGGGGCTGTGCAGAAGTCCCCGTGTGTCTGCAGAACCAAGCATTAAATGAGTTCTAATATTAGGACAACAGAGAAACAAGAAAGGAAGGAGCAGCATGACTTGTGCTGTCAACTTTAAAATCTACTCAGCGTGTTCACAGCCTTTGATACCCTCATGTGTAGGCAGCATGCTATATAAGGTTATAAACTTATGTATGTTTTTGGAATATTTGCATAAGGAAATGAATGCAGTAAATCTGTTGACGTCGTCAATGCAGAACTACCGTAACTCGAAAGCTTTCTGCACTGCAGTGATGATTATGAAACTAGTAGGTAGTTTATGTTATTAACTAAAGGCATCATCTCTAATAAATACTCATAAAACACATCAGCAAAAGCATAAACTGCAGGAACATGAGTAGGAAATTTGTGACATGCCCTCTATCATAGATAAATTGTTAACACTGCTGTTCTGTAATTATTTAATCAAAAGCATACTTAGGGAAAATCTGATATAACAGAGAGATTTCAGTTTTTAGACTAAGAGTCCTATCTTCATGTTAATTACTGAAGCAGGGTTATAATATATTTTAATAAAAGTGTGAGATGGTATTGAAATTCAAATAACTCCATTGAGGTTTTATGGCTCATACAAAACGCAAAGAAATTCAGAAAGAAAAAATTTTTCAAATTAATAATTCTTTCTTAAAGAGTGATAAAGAATTAGATGTTGTCTTCTAAAAGGACATTATGTTTTGTGGTGAGTTTGTGAAAAAATACACATGTCATGGATAGGAATGATATGTCATGTGCATTACATTCTTTCCTTTCTATCCTGAAGTTTTTCTTCCATTCAAAAGATACTGTATCTTTCATCATTCAAAGCCTCTCTGTATTGACCCTGGAGAATACTGAAATATTCCTTTTATCTGTCCTAAATCAGGTGAACAATAAAAAGACATTGATTTTTCATACAGTATAAATAGTTCACAAATATATAAAAATTTAATTCAGGATTCACTGGGTCAAATAATAGATTGTGATAAATTAGCAACAAGCAATGGAGCTGTTCTATGTTACAGCAACTGGCAGTGCTGTTCAATTTGTCAGAAGTGCTGCACTTCCATCATTTAATAGCTTCAAGAGATAATAACATCTGCAATTTTGGGTTTTCAAAGTCAGCTTCTTCCTTCCCTTACTCTTACTCAAGCAGTGGAGAGGACTTTGCAGCAAAATCTTTGCACTGTAATAAAATATCTCACTTGTCCCTCTCATTGACAGTGGCTGCTGCACTCTGAGTTTGGCCATCACCAGTAGGAAGCTGCTGAGGAGCTCATGGTATAAGAACATGAGACATGAACGTGTCCCAATCCCCCAGCTAGGGTAAATGAGTGTAACTGCACCGTTACAAGTTCCAAGGACAGAGATAGCTTGTAAATACAGGAAATATAGGGGTTGTGCAACATAAATAACACCAGAAGAGACAATTCAATCTCCTACCCCAAAGCAGAATCAGTATTATTGTGTCACTTCTGGAAAAAAGGTTACTTTTTCTTGAAATCTTGTGATGGTAAAGACTCCACAACTCTCCCAGACAGAATGTCCCTATGCCTCAGTACCTTTATGATGAGGACATTTTCCCCTAGTGTCTAGCCTAAATATTTATTTTTACAGTTTAAGTTCATTTCTGCCGTACCTAATGACTGACACCAAAGTTCTTTCTTCCCAATTAATTTCTCACACCCTGAGCTTGTTGCAGCTTTGCTTACAATCTGGTCTGGCCACAACTGTGATGAACCTGAGACTGCTGATTAGATTTGGAAAGCTGTGAGTCTCAGAATGGTGTATCCATGCCTTCTCTAGAGGTCTGAAACTGGCACACTTCTCTGTCTGAGAGATCTTCCAGTCTGTTGAATTGGCCATCAAGCCATGAAACATTCATTGCCTCTGGAAAGAGTCAAAGTAATGCTTGTGAAAAAAACAGCGTCCCAGCATTGGGGTTTTTTCTTTGTCACCTATTACAGGAACATACTGTTAGGGTTTTTAACATAATAAATAGATACAAAGACATGTTTTAGACTGTGTGATTAGTACAAAGGAAAGTACTATCTCATCAGTGGGATAATGCTTTCTTTCTAAGTTGTAGCACCTCTAATCTTGTGCTCTTTAGTGAGATGACAAACGTCAGCCGGCGCATTAAGTGGTTTTAAATGGCATTGAGTTTTTGTTGCATTATGGTTCCAACTAATGCTTAACATTATTATCTCTTATGCTCATTAAAGGAAATGTTTAGTTTCTATCAAAGTAAAGGACTTAGTGTTAGGTGAAGAAAATAGCATCGGTTTGAAAATAAAATGTATAAGTAAAAGAAAGAGCTATTGCTGGTGAAAAGGGCTTTGATGAAAACATTATTGAGAATGGCAGAAATGTCTTTTTCTCTGATAATTTCTTCTCTATTAATGGCCTATTCTGCTATGTTCAATAAAAACTCCTTCAAGGGTCACTGTGCTTCCCAAGTTGATTACTGCAACAGAAACAAATTGGTTCAAAGCCTTTCCTGAGTAAACAGTTACTGATAACACTTCATCCTCCCTGTTCATTGCTCTTCACTAGGGCTTGGTGTTCTCTAGCAAAGCAACTGGAGACAGCAGCCTTGACTAAACCTCAGGCTGGGGGGCATTTACACAATGAGGAGATTCACTGTGGCATTTTCCTGGCCCCTGCTCAACCACACTTGGTACCAGGGTCAATTCACTTCCCTTCTCCTGAGATGGAGGGAAGGAGCTTGGCATTGTCTGGTGGCCAGGGATATGTGTAGACTTTTCCAAGGTTCTTCTCCTAATTGCTGACTGTCAGCCATGCTTTAGGGCCTGGAGCTCTTCCTCTGTTTGTTTAATCCTCCCATTCCACTGCAGAATGCAGGAACACAGTTTAATGACGTCCTTCTGGTGTTTCTAAGCCACTTGCCTCCCTGAAATTTTCTAAGAGCCTTCAGAGTATGGACAGATTCCCTAGCAAGCTCCTTTTTGCCTCCTGCATCTTTAGGAGATGGCCCTCTTTAATTTCTAAAACCCTTGATTACTTTTTCAGAGTGGCAGCAGGCAAGAATACCTGAAATTACAAAACAGGGTTATTTTCTCAGCTCAGGCACATTCTTCTGGAGTAAAATTACAATGTCTCAGAGGCCCTTTGGGCCTGTGGGGAGGATCTGGATTGATGCCTGGCACGTAGGCAGTGATCTCCTCACTCTTGCCCACAAACCTCCTGCTGTCTATAGGCTGAGAACCTTGTGCCCCATGCCCTTGAGGTCATGTGTTTCCCCAGCCCAACTAAGTGTGTGGAGAGCAACTGCAAAGGCTTAGCTGGTTACACAACTATGTTAATTGTTTTGCCTCTGAGTCTCTGGTATCAGCTCGTTTTCCTGAGAACTCTGCAGTTAACCAAATACTTGCAGTTCATCTCAGACACTTCAAGCTTACACCACATAAAAACCTTTGCTAAGCAGCCAAGTAACTCTTTCCACATCAAGTCAAATGAATGGATTTCTATTGGAGCCTTTTGTTTGTGACTAATACCAACAGTGAAAGTAATATTTAATTTGCCTCATGTCCCTCTAAAAGACCAAAACTGTCTTGACTCCCTCTCAGATGTCTGGAAGAACAAGCAGTCTCTCACCATTGCTCCTTCTATGAGATAATCTTGCTTTTTCAGAAGAAGCTTGTGAACTTCAGGGGGCAGGGGGAGAGAGAGAAGTATTTGTAGTGACTTCTTGTACTTTTCACCATTTCTGTGACTACCAAGGAATTAGTGCTTCTTTTGGTCCTTTCATTCCACAGCTTCATTTTTCCATACAAATCAAGGAAAAAAAGCATTTGAGGGTGGGATTTATCTCAGCAGACAACACCTGAAGCCATAGTGTGGAGGTCTACATCTTTGGAAATCATATTTCCTTATAAAAAAAGAAGAATTACACTTTTAAGGAGAGATTCAGCTGACCTGTTTTAGACATTTAAAACATCTCGGAAGAGAGAAATAATGCTCAAAAATTGTTGTGTTTTTTTTTTAATTTAAATAAAGTGACTATAAAAGGGCCTTTAAATAAGCAGATCATATGCATGACCATATAATCTGACTGTTTCATTAAAAGAATCTCACCTAAATGTCTAGGGTGGGACTCCAGCAGTTCAGGCTGTTTTATCCATGTTTCTTACAGGACTGAAATTTTAGTCATAATTTTATTCATAGCCTGCTCTGTAACTGAACTCAAACAAGGTGCTATGTCAGCGAGAGAGGAAAACATGGTGCTGCTGGTTCTTTCTCTGGTCCTTGCCAAGTTGTCCTCCCTCATTTATTTCCACAAGAGTCTGCTCTGTGTCTGTTCCAAAAAGAGACACTTTTCTCTCTGCAACGCATAGGAGGAAGGCAAAATGTGTCTGAGATCCCATAATGCCATCTTATTATTTGAAGATAACTTTGCTTGGCAAAATGGATTTTTGTTGTAAAATGCAGGCGAACCCAATGGGAAGAATGATGTTGTCTAACTCCAGTTCAGAAGGCTGAATGATTTCTTTATTGTAACTATGCTATAATACATTAATATACTATACAAAGGAGGATACTAAATCTACATGCTACTTTCTCTAACTGTCATATCTAATTACTAACAACTCGTGACCCTGTTCGCCAGAGTCCAGACACAGGTGGATCTGATTGGCCACCAGACTCAAACAACTCTCACCAGAATCCAATTGAGCAATCACCCCAGGTAAACAATTCTCCAAACACATTCCACACAGGAAAAACAAGAAGCAGAAATAGAAATTGTTTTCCCTTCCTTTCTCTCTGTGCACCTTTATGAAAAATCCTGAGAGAGAGAGAAATGTGCTTGCCACAAATTTTCTCTCCCAGAATCCAGAGTTTGCCTTTCCATTGAGGTTTGAATTTTTAACCACACATGAAAGCAACAACTTACTTGTGCTGATGGGGATCTCTTGCACTGTTATAACTATGCTTCCTTGAGTGTACACAGATGACGTCTGTCAGAGGCTGAATAATGACAGACATGGGCTACAGGAGCCTTTGTTTTAACCTAGTGCAAAGCTTCCTAAATTCTTAGTGCTAAACTGTTAGCCTTGAAGTGGGAATAATACAGGGAGGTCTTTTTGCTTGCATTATACAAGAGGCCAAGCTGGAAAGTCAGTTATGGCCCCTATGCCTTTAAAGCCAGTAGATATGTGAATTAGCCATCCATAATCTTCAGGGATGCCAAATTAAATCTGTGTTAAAGTGAGAAAGAAATATATTAGAAAACCTAGCAAGCATTCAAGTCTAAGCTCACTGTTTGTCTTGATCTTGTTGATTTGAAAGATTTGCATTTCAGGCTTTTCAGAAAACATTGAGCTATTCTCTCAGTCATCTCATAGTGTCAACATACTGGTCCAATATTAAGGTATTCATATATGCAAACTCTTCTCAGTTTACATACTATGCATATGTGATAACTTTCATCTTGGTTACGATAAAGACTGAAGCAACAATTTCCTAAGCCAAAAAACTTAACATTCTTAAACTAAAACACTGTTTCCTGTTCATGAAGTTGATTTGGGCTCAGAGCTTCTGTGGTTTGAGTGTGGAGGAGGTTGCACTGCACAAATTAAAGCAAATACATTTCCTTCCAAGTGGTGCTGTCAGAAAGTCACTTCTGCTAGACTCCAGTTTTCACGTAGAGGCGTTTGCAGTATCATAAATACCTGTTCTTCCTCCTCATGTCAAGAGCCCGAGACCTTGGGTTCCCTAATTTCCTTTTTGAGCACAGGTTCCCTGACAGGGTTCACCAGAGTTTAGTTTAGTTTAAATTTGGTGCCTGGTGGGTTGAGTTCTTTCTTTTCTTTCTTTAGCCTTTGCTGCCTTCTGTTAAAAGCTCTCATGCATTTGAAGGTCTCCAGTTAAAGGCTAGACTTTGCCTTTTCTGCATAAAACAGCAGGAATCTGAGTCCTATAGCCCCCAGGAGTGGACTCATGATTTCCCTCATGTACTCCTTTCTCCTTCTCAAAGCTACCTTTTATTCCTCCTCCTCTGGTGCACTTTGCAGTGTCTCTCATTCTGAAGCTGGCTCAATTAGAGCTAGGGGAACTCATTCCTGGTGTTGTCAAAGCTTCCTGGAGATTCCCAAGAACCGTAATCTTGCAGAGATTTCCCCACCTGCTGGATTTTCTACTTGTTCACCAAGTCAGCTAACTTTTAGCCCCAAAAGACAGGAATACTAACAGGATCAGGACAAGGCCTTTATAACATCCATCAATGGATGTGATTTTGGTTAAAATAGTCCATTCCTTTACATATTAAAATTGTCCTGCTGATTAGTTCAAGATGTTCCTCTGGCTTTGTGTGGCTGAACCAGGTAACAGCAACAATTACAAGGACATTCCCCTGCTGAACCTCAAAAGGACACACCATCTTCATTGCTCCAGTCTTAGAGTCTGGGCAATATTTAACTTCAGGGTTCAGGGATTTAGGAAATTTCTCACCTTTATGTTCTCTCCTTGTACCAAGGGTCTATAATCACACACCTTTGCCCCAATATCTGTCAATGTGGCAGAGGACTAATTACAATACAGGCAACCACTGCATCTACACAGGGACTGCTCATAGACCTGACCCTGCTACATTTTGTCCCCAGGACTGACCCACCAGGATGTTGCTGTTGCATTTGTGTTTTTGATGATTTGTTTTTTCCTAATCTAGAGGTGAATTACAAAAATTAAAATTTTATATTAACATATTCCCGCTGTGCCCAGGAATGCCATTTTTTTCTAATGTCTTTACAGCTGAAAATATATCTGTGACAGGAAATTGAAGGATCTCCACTGATTTTCACTGAATAACTTTTGAATTATACCACCATAAATATCAGGGAAGCAGACCAAGTTATTCTTTTGTACCATTTGAATTCACAAATCCACTAGTACTAACCCTCTTGTGATCATAGCTGTAGTTAAGCAGACTAAGTGGGCTGTTTTTATAGATAAACCTTTGTTTATGTCTCACCAGGTTTCATATTTACTGCTTGAATCAGTCAAGAAGTACTCACAGAACCAGGAAACAACTCTCCTTATGACTCATATATTACTAGGTCCAAACTGTTCTTAAGCTGCTCCTGCCCAGAGTTAACATATTTTTTAAAATAAATCCCAACTGTCAGTGGATGACTACAGGTACAGAACTCACTCACTCTAAAAATTATTCAGTTCCTAATGTTACATTGTGTTAAAAAAATTGTGAATTAGGCTAGATGTTTCATAATTCTGGACATCTGTCTTTGACAAATAAATATGTCATAGTCAAGCAAAACAGCCCTAGGAGAATATTAAAGATGCTACTACCTTTTTAAAAAGAGACTAGCATAATGAATTAAAAGAGTTAAGGCTGTGTTTTCCACAAATACAGATGAACAAGCAGTTAAAGATTATTAAGATGACAGCAAACACTGTAATTTCATAAAGTTTTATCTGTAGCTTGTATCATACATCTGAGCTCTGTGAATGACCCTCTACGTGATTTACTCAAAAATGTGGATTTTGCCTCATTGTTCCTGTTGATTGTGGGTTTAATCTGGTCATTTGACAGTCTATTTCCTGAATGATTTTTTCTGTGGTTTGGTTTGGTTCTGAGAGCTAAGAAATGCTGCAGATATTAAGCAGGGTAGGACTTTGAACTCTGTTCCACCTGCTAATTCTCCATTGGATATTCAGCACAAACTTGTCACAGAAGAAAACGACATCTCAACATGTAGGAAGTGAGGAACAGAGACAACACCAAGGAGAAAGTATTTTCTCTTTATGTGAATTATTTTTACCTCACAGACTGTTATTCCACTGAGCAAACTCAAGATAGGCAAAAGAAAATGCACTTTGCAGGCTCATCTTGTATCAGTTGCAATCCTCAATATCTTTACTGTGCTCATATTTTTACCACTTGGTTGGTGACGTTGTGTCTGGCAGATTGCTGTGGCAAATCCAGCAACATTTCTTCTGTAGAACAGCCATGTTGCTGTATAATAAAGTACCCCCAAAATCTGCATTTTACTAAAATAGACACCATGATTATCTAAGAACAGCCTGCTGGGAACTTGCAGAGTTCAATGCTACATTTATATTTTCTGCAACAAAAATGGCAGTCTGACTCCAGTTCAGCACTCTCCTCACTACTCTCTGGACAATGACAGTGTCATTGTTGACATTATCAATGATTATCACCATCTACCTTCTCTGTATTTCAATCTTTCCTTGTACAAGGGTAGGTGATATTCCATTAATCAAGATGTTGTCATTAAAAAAAAAAAAAATGCCCAGAGGAATCTTTATCAATTTTCTCATGTTTAAGTCAAAAACAACCCTTTTGTACCAGTGGTTTTCATTCCTTATTGCTAAACATTTTCTATTTCTCCCTATGGATGCAGATTCTGCTGAAAATATATTATCATTAGGATTGTGTTTCTCAAAAAAGTAGAAGAACATAGATATCAGGAGGTTAATCCTGGACCCATGAAGAATCACAGACCACAGACCAAAAACTGAAATTTTACAGTTATTGGGGAACAGCAGAAAAAAAAAAAATAAACAAACAAACAAACAAACAAACAAAAAAAAAAAACAAAAAAAAAAAAAACAAAAAAAAACAAAAAAAAAAAAAAAAAAAGAAAAACCACCACCAAAAAAAACACAAAAAAAACCACAAAAAGCAACACTTTACCTTTGAAGCAGACTTTGAGCTACTAGAACACACACTGAAAAACAGCATTTCAGATGGATTTCTGGCTAACGCCTTGGAAAAACAGACAACTGTATGGATTAAGTTTTTCTTTACTTAAATGCTTTTCTGAAGTACCTTCTTCTACATTATCCTATTGAAGTGGGATTTTGCACTCTTGGCTCCCTAGGGACACACCTCCAGCCAAAGGATTTACCCAATGCCTCTTTGTCATTTCAAAAACCATCAGCACTATTTATGATGAAGTGTATTAGTAAAAACATATCTCACTATGATTACACACCCTTCCTGTGTTCTTAGTTCAGCAGGTAGCTCCCATCCTTTTACCATCATCCCAGCAGCTACATCTCCACAATGCCTGTGTCCTGACACAGAACATAGTCTGATTTGGGATTGCTGGGTGGGATATCCTACACATCTGTCCAGTTGGTGCCCCCAAGACTGTGTTCAGTTCTCATTCTGTTTATTACTGGAAAAAAAATGAAGCAGATTTCCCTTTCCATGCTAGTGTGACGGCTTCCCACATTGCTTCTTGACAGCTTTTTTCAGCCTGTTAAAGCAGAATGATGAACTGTCATGAGAGGGTAAAACTCCACCAACTTGTTTGCCTGATTGAAGATTTGTGGCAGGTCTCCTGAAACCCCTCTGTGATATCAGCTCACACAGGTAGCTTCCCCTCAGCTCATGCAGGCACACAAAATGTTCTCAAAGATGATATATAGGCTGTTGAGCATCCTGATGAGTGTGTAGCTCAGCTTCCATCACCTCACATCTGGCAGAGAGTTTCTAGTGCAACTAGTGAAATCCATGAGCTGCCTCTGTGTTATTAAGCCAATAGAAATGTTCTTAACTCCTTTTTGGAATACCACAAGCTGCAAATAGTTCTGCTAATCTTAGGCTGGCCATAGTGACCTGAGGTAATTTTTTAAAAATGGCTTTGGGAAGGAGGAAGCTCCCAAGTGTAGCTGTTGGAAGAGTTGGACATCCTGCCTACATAAGACCAGATGAATTAATCTCCTCCAGTTCAGGGAAACCCAGTGTCCCTGCTTTTTAAGCATCTTTTTCTGGGTTGGGATGAACCTGTCTCCCTTGAGGTCTCTGCCTCTCTGCACTGATGGGAGAGGGAGCTCTGTTGACACACATGGCTAGGCTCCAGGCCTTTGAATTATTAAAATTAAATAGGATTAATTTCACCCATTTTGCTTATTTTTTTCACTTATGGTAACAATATACTGGAATTACTGAATTCACCTAACCTTTTTTTCTTCTCACTAGAAGTTTGGAGGTATTAATTTTTTTATCACTTTAAAATTTCAGATTTTTAGCAAAAACTACAACGTATATTACCAGTGGAAATATTTTTATATAGTAGGGACTTTACCACATGCTTCAGTTGTTTTTATATCCGTTATTGCTGTGCCATTTTAATGCAATTTTCTGCAGACTCCCGTGTTATTAACCTGCATTCATCATTTATATCCCTCTCCTGAGGCTTGTTGTAAGACTCTATAGAAAAAGATAAACAAATTACAGATACAGGAATTAATTGTTGCCTGACTGGAGCACCCCTCCCAAGGAACTTTAGGAACACTGGTTGGAAGGAAGCAACCCATAGGCCACATTGATGGGAATGGTAGGAAGAAGGTTGAATACAACTGGACAAAACGATATACAGGGAAACACACAGATTATGGCAGATATGAGAAAATGGAAGGCAGTGAAAGTGAACAAAATTACTGCAGGCCCCCAAGGAATAAGGGTCTGCAAATCAGACGTTAAACACTCCTCCCAGCCAGGTTTGCTCCCTGTTGCACACACAGCCTTTTCTACAAGCTGTGCAATCTCTGATGAGCTCTGCCTCTTCTTTCTGTTTAGGTCTCTGCTCACTGAGGTTCAGGCATAGAAATCCCTGCTCCCTCATAAGGGAGAGGAGACAGAGTGGCTCGACTCTTCCTGCAGATCCTGGGTGTCCCCTGGTCCCAGTCCCATCTCCAACCCAGGACAGCTGCCCCAGGCTTGGCAGCACAGCCCTGGAGGAGGGCAGGGGGAGAGTGGGGAAAAGGTAGAAGGCTGAGAAGGAAGACATTGTTAAAAGAACAGTAGAGAGAAGAAGGGACATGAGGGTGAAGTGAGTTCAGAGGAATGTGAGGGCACATCAAAGAGATTGTGTCTTTTAAAGAAGCATATGGTGCCTTGAACCTCAGGGGAGATGTGTTGTGCTACAGTGGGTAATGACAAAGAGTAACAGACTGTCCCTTTCCCTGCAAACCACATGGCTGAAACAGATAAAACACATCAGAGGAGAGATGAGTGACTGGCCCAGTGTCCAACAGGAGCCCTGCACTGGAGCCACTGGGAGCACCCAGGCAAAGTCCAGCCAGGTGTGCCAGCAGTGAGGGACTGCTGCCCTCGGAGCACGGGCAAAACCCGGGGGACAGGAAACTGATGAGGCAGAGGGTATGAAAAGGGCAAGGGAAGGGTGCAAAGTTTGGCTCCAGTAAGGTTTGCTAGCCTGACCTCAAGTGTACACAGAGCCCATGAGAGAGTGAGAGCATGACTGAGTTCTTTGCTTGAGCAAAAATAGCGGCTGTGAAAGAAACGGGAAAGAGGCAGGCAGATACAAAAGAGAAGAAAGCTGGGGAAGAAAGGAAAAGAACATGAAAACACTATCCACAAAACCAAGGCAGACATGCCAACCATATTAATTTCCAGTACAAATGCCCTTCCTCCACTGCAGCTCAGTGAGGGATCTGACCACAGTTAAGTTTACGTTGTGAGTTTTCAATAATAGTAATAATGACAACAAAAAAACCAAAGCTCAGAATTAAAAGTCAAAGGCTCAGCTTAATTCTAAAAGAGGAACAGAAGGAACAGCTTTGCATGGAGGTGAATGTGTTTTTCTCTGTCTACAGAAGAGTTTTGTGGGTGGTTTTAAAAAGTTTCAGTGGTGGAGCTGATAGTTCTAAGGAACAATCTCTTCTGTTATATTCTACAGTTATTTTTTAGCCACAGCTGTCAATCATACTGCTTTTCAAAGAAGGGAAATGTCAGTATCTCTGCTCTGTAGAGACAACACAGAGATGAGAAACAGCTTGGCCAGTATCAGTCAGTACAGTATCTGTAAGGCAACAAGTACCAGTAAGAACCCCACCAACAGGGTCCCAGCCTGGCCCACACCTCCTCTGTGTCCCCTCTGTGAGTGCTGGGGGGGGGTTAGTGTTGATCTGCTGAAAAGCTCCTGCACCTCATTCAAAACCACAGGGTAGATTCCCATTTGCCTTGACTGCTGTCTGGTCAAAGGGGAGTGGTCATTTCCATGCCACATCCCAGATTGTGGGGATCTCTACTGGAAATATATACTGGAATTACTGAATGCAGGGGTGGGAGTCAGGTTTTTTGGCTTCATTGCAGTCATTCAGTGTATGACTGGGAGGAAGCAATTCATGCTTTGGGCAGTGATATCTAAGGTCTGAAATGGACACTTCTGTTTAATTTTTGTGCTGTAGAAAGAAAATAAATCTACACATAACAGCAGCAGCAATAACTGGAAATTAGAGAGATGTTTTCCCCACTTGTGGAAACATGACCTGGTCAGATGCTCTTGTACATTCTCCTGCAGCATCTGGTGCTGGCCTCTCTCTGACACAAGATGCTGGGCTAGATTGGACTTGGGTGCAGTCCCATCTGAAAATATCTGTGTTCCTAAACAAGTTGTGAAGTTTTCTCACATTCTGTTCCTCAATCTGTATAGAAAAGCCCAAATAAAGCATAATCTTCTCCTCTGAGAAATCTCACATTACATACTTTCTTATACTCTGAAGCAAAATTCCTTTCAATACTCTCTTCAAAGCACTTGTACTCCTGACAGGGGTTTTGTAGTGTGCTTATCAAGGCTCTGTTTTCCCAGTGGAGTGCCACAGCTCATTACTACAGTCACAGTCTTTGCAGAGCAGGTCTTAAACCCTTTGCCATCCCCAAAACTGTCTGGTCTGTTCATTCTTGAAATGACCACCAAAACAACAGGGTGTGTAGAGATGCTCTGTTTGCTTTGCAGTTTTTAGTGTGAGATCATTTAGCACCTTTCATACTTCAAATTTGCAGTTTGTTAAACCAGAAAAAAAAATTAGGAGATGAAAACACAGCTTAAAGCTGAATTCCATCATGTCATGGAAAAATATTTATTTTTGTGCTAGAAGTGGAGGATAGACGAAGAACAGGTATTTGTTTAAAAACGCAAGATATCAAACTGGTGCCTGAATGAAAATGTTCATTTTCATTATCTCCTAAATTCAAATCAGTGTTCTTTTAATATAGTTTTTACTGTTAAAAAAGGGATTGTGATTTCTATTGCATGCACCTTGATTCACAGGAGAAAAATGTCTATGTTCCTTGATGGATGCCATTTCAAAAAAGCTATGTGATGAATGTGGAAAATGCCCTGTCCTGGGACACTGGCAGACAGAGTCCAGTATCTGAAACACAACATCTACAGAGGTAATAGTAAGAGATGTGGCTGGTTTTCTTTGAGGGCCAGACACAGAGGTTATGCTCAGTATAAGAAACTGGTAGATAATGGATCCAACCTTGCAGACAGTGATGAGCAGCCTGAGATTTCAGACAATTCTGTGGGAGTGATGAGGGAAAATTCAAATCCACATGACAATAGTTTTAGGAAGAAAAAAAACCCCAAACCTTTAAGAGGACCCTTAAGTTCTGGATTTCCAGAAGCTGGGAAATTTATTAGAAAAAAAAATTGCTAAATGTTTGTATTTTGTGCCATTCCATGCCATTTAAGGAATTCTGAAACAGACAAAGGAAGATGACAAAGTAAAACAACCAAACCTCTAAATCCAAGTAATGAGACAAAACAGAGAAACCAATCAGCCTTTGAAATGAAGATTCATCATCTTCATTTCATCCAATTTACACCCACTGTAGAACTGACCCCTGTAGGAAAAGAAAGACCAGTCAGTTATTGCCCAGTCATGTTGGGTATTACAATCCCTCCCCACAGACCACTAGTGGCCCATACATTGATTTTGCAATCAGGCCAAAAGCAACATCCTTAACACCACACTGGATTATTGCCCTGACTCTGACTCAGGGAACATTTCCTCTAGCTCTTGTGTTTTCCTTGGAGACCTTTCCATCTAAACATTGACCAAGCTCAACCTGCTTTAGCTTTTGAAATATGACAAGATAATAAATCAGAGCCACAAGCAAGTAGGGCAGCTGTGCTATTGCAGTTAGAGGGAAGGCTGCCATACAGTGCCAGGACAGCTTCCCATTTCACACTGCCAGCAGCACTGTGTGTGTCCAAACCATACCCTAAGGCCAACAGGACTCCTCCTGTGATCCCACACTCCAGGGGGTGGTGGGGAAGGGATACAGGTAGCCAGGCCATGGTTTCAGTGATTTTCAAAATTAACCTTGATGCCACAGACTTCTCAAACACGCCATAGGACTCTGTAGCTAGCACTCTTCACAGGTAAGCCCTTGTGTCAGGTTAGAAACCTGTCTGCTGTCCTGGGATGCTCCAGGCTGGAGGGAGGAGAGCAGTAAATCCTGGTGTTCAACACCACTGCACCACTGGTAAACCTCTGAGCAGTGGACAAGCCCCGAGATGTAGATGTTGGATGTTAGGGAGGAATTCTTTACTTGAAGGTGGTGAGGCCCTGGCACAGGTTGCCCAGAGAATCTGTGGACACCCCATCCCTGGAAGTGTTCAAGGCAAGGTTGGATGGGGCTCTGAGAAACCTAGTCTAGTGAAAGGTACCCTTGTAAAAGGCAGGGCATGGGAACCAGATGAATTTTAAAGCCCATTTCAACCAAAGTCTTTCTGTGATTCTATGAAACTGTCCCCATGTTCAAAGATGCTGCAGCAGGTCCCTCTTCGGCCCACCACAGCAGCCTCTCCCACATAAACCCTGTGCTCCTTCCGACACTCCTCATTCCATTACAGTGCTTTTGAGGAAAAAGGAATTGGACATTTGGTGCCCAACACTGGAGGAGCCATTGGGAGACTTCCAGATGAGTTTAGAGAAATTTTACCCAGCACATCAGTATCAGACAGTGGAGCTCTGCTCCACAGCTACTTCACTGCCAGACTCCTCATGGCAAGGCTGGCAGACCCCAGCTTCCTGCTGGAAAGAGGAATCCTCCTCCAGGCACTTGCAGCCAGCTTACAGCTGCTGAAGCAGTTTTGAGGGAAATTTGTCCCTCTACTGCCAGCACCAATTTGTGCACATTTGCAGGTGTGTCAAATTTGCTTCAGATGACCTCTGGAAGGCAAAAGCATTGCCTTGAAAGTGTGTCAGTGATACCACTTAGCACATTTTCTACTTCAAAGTGTTCTACCAACATTAATGAAGTGAGCTTAAAAACAAGAGCTGAAAACACCCTAATAACATGATAATACTGCCCTGGAACAAGTATATAAGCAAGAAGGCGACAAAGCCATTATAAAATGAGGACATTATTATTTTTTTCTTTAATGAGCTTGCTTTACCCAATCTAATTTAGAAGTAGCTCATCTGTTTAGCTGAAACCCTCCAGTCATCTTTTTGAGAGCACTGTGAGGTGGAATATAAATATATTACTAGGGATGTAAAATTTCAGTTCTGTGACCTTGGTGGCCTGGGAGAATATAGTTTTCTATTTAAGAAGGTCTTAAATTACTTCACGTATCACTCCAGACTATTTTTAAGACATATGTAAATGTATGGTACAGAGTCCTTCAAAGAAACAGCCCCTGTTTTGAAGCTCTGAGACAGAGGGACTCAGCTGAGATTTGACCAGGAGCTGTACACAGTCACAGGTGTAGTTCTGTTCTGAAAGCATCATCAGGGCACATGTAGCTGTGAATAGATCAGAGAGGTTTGAACAAAGCAAGCAAAAATTGCCAAATCCAGGCTTCTCATAAATTAGTCTCCCATTGCTTTTAATAGGGTTAGGATTTTGCCTGCTGGACTGAATTCCCAGCTCTACACTGAATTCACTGTAGCAGAAATCCCTTAATCTCACTGTGCATCCTTCTCTCTGTGCTCTTTCCTATCTCCTCATCTGTGGATAAGAATGATACTAACATCTGCCTCTATGGGTATTATGAGAACTAATTAACTGAGCTTTCAGGAAAATTTCAGCAGCAAAGGCAAATTTCTCCTCTGGAGATAAAACACATACACACACACGTATAGATACAGATATTTCTGTGTGTTGATAGATATATAATCTGGCATATATAATATACCTATCACCTGCCAGACCTTTCCTAATGTCAAGGCTCCTCTTTTCTCCCGTGTCTTCCTTTTACAGTCCAACTATTTTTAAATGCTGTACTTTATTCAAAGTCAGTGTGGAGATGTCAGGCAGGTAGTTATTAAAAAAAAAAAAAAAAAAAAAGGAAAGAAAGAAAAAAGAAAAGCCTTTGCCTTCTTCTTACTTAATAGCATTTTTCTTCTGCAACCATTGCTCCTGCTAGTAAGAAAAACTGCTTGGTTTTTAATGAAAAATCCTAACAGCAACAAATTGCAACCCTCCCTTTCAGCACAGGCATGCCCTTTGAATTTAATTATGCCTCAGGCAATGCATTATAAAGAGCGTGTGATAAGTGACACCAAAAATCTTCCAACAAACACAGCACATATCCCCCACTGGGTAAAAATAGCTGAGTACCAGATCGCCTGTTTTGGTTCGAACTCACTCAGGGCCGGAGTGTGCCTGACTTCCCCCACTCAGGCTAGGGGTGTCACAGCTTGGTCCTGCTGATACCGGGAGAGCCGAGCAGCCCTGGATCCTGGCTCCCGGAGAACGCCAGCCTCCAGCGAGGGACATTCCTGGAGGGGTGATTCAGAGCACCAGCAGGAGCAGAGAGGAGCCGGGGACAGAGGAAGTGGAGGAGTTTGGGAGGTTTCCTTTCCTCCCAGAATAACTTCTCACAAGCTGTGTCAACTATCCACAGTTAAACAAATACGTGAAATATCTATCAACATTTCCCATTCAGAGGGAGAGGCAGCACCAATTACCTTTGGGATCTGCCACTGTCAGCGAGAGGATACTGCCTGGGATTTTTCTGATTGTTTGCAGAAGAAAATTTCCTTTGAAAACAAACACCCACAGCCCTGCCTGTAATGCAACACCACGGTCAAACTCTGCCCTTTTGCATCCTTCTGGATGCTAACTTGGGATAATGCAATGCCCCTGTGTTACTTAGATCTTCTGGGATGGACAGTGACTCCCAAGAGACAGCAGACCACAGAATCATAGGACCACTAAGGCTGGAAAAGATCTCCAAGATCATCAAGTCCAACCTTTGACCGAATGCCACCATGCCCGCTAAACCATATCACAAGCTGCCATGTCTACCCAGTTTTTGGCCGTCTCTAGCAATGCTGGTGGTGCACAATGGTTTGGTCTACTTACTACTGGGATGCAAAGTATTCATTGCACAGGGAGACAAGTCACAGACACCTCCTGGCTACTGGTGGGCAAATATCAGGACAAGTTCTATTTAACCTCAAAAGCCATACGGATGTAAACATAAAATGAAGCAATTCCAATCCTGCCAGAGGGCTTTGTTATTTCAAAGTAGCTGCATTGGACATGGTCTCTGTTTTCCATTTCCTTTCCTGACAGTACAGGTGCCTTGGCTTGCGGATATTTTAAGAGAGGTGAGTTTTCAGTTTTGTACCAGATATAGCTGCTCTGGGTCTGAAGACCCTCTTGCTCATGTCAGGGAGCTGTTTCCCTTCTGTGGTGCAGCTCTCTCGTGAGCTTCTGCAACAGCTGTTTTCATTGAAGTCTTAAAGCTGAAAGACAGGCAGAGCTTTTAAAAAGAGGGAGTTGGGATTCACAATCAAGTTCTTGCAGTTTAATGTGTTTCTGCGCAGCAGCTGAGCCACACCAGCCAGCTGGGTTCACACCCTCAGCTCCAGTAAATGCAGGATTTAAACTACACAGTACCATGGCCTGAGTATGACTCCGGTCAGACATCCACAGCAAATCATTCACTTTCTTGAGCACAATAACACCATAATGTAACTGAGTTCTCCAGATATTTAAATGCTTGATTCTTCCTTTCACCACTAACTTGCCCTGCACCCATGGGTCTTACCACCTCCTTAGCTTTCAAGTGTAAAATGAATATGAGGAGTGCTTACACAAAAGGGTACTATAAGAACAAAAATGAGAATCTATGAGGTGCTGAGATATTCTGGATACCTGGCCTAGGGGTCATTTTAAACACCCCATTCTGCTAAGAGGAATCAGAGCAGTAGTGCTTTGCTTTTAGTCACCCCCAGTGCTCCTTGTTATTTATGCAGCTGTGGAGCTGAAAAATGACTTAGAGTCCTGCCTTTTTCCTGCAGTAAAAAACAGGGCTGCATTGCTCTACAGGAGCCGAGGAGCTGCATCGCTTTGTTGCATGTTTTAATGTGAACCTGTGAGTCACAGTTCGTGTACCAAAATATTTCCAAGTACATCTCCTTTCAAAGACAAAATTTGAGGAGCTGCTGTCATGTGTCACACATAAACAATGTGAAGTATAACATCAAACACTTGGAAAGTGTGCAAGTACACCAAAAGGAAGGAGGGTGATTTACTGAGCTTCAGTTCAATATAACTGCATGAGTTTTACACCTAGAGGACTCGGATTGCTGTAACTGTTACCTGTGAATAAAGCTTCCCTCCGGCAAGTGATAATTAATTCTTAGATTTCAGAAGTTTCTGAATTTCAGAGACCCCTGAGCACATTTGTATGAAGATTAGACATTGTTTCTTTTCTCCTTTTCTCTTTGAAGTCTTTTCTTCAAAGATTGCAGCTCACTGTTCAGACTGCATAAATCCTCTCCTGACAGAGCCGGCTTTTCTCTGCACTCGCAGAGCTTTGAGTCTGACTCTGCTCTCCCTTACTCTGCTCTGTGCCCCATCAAAGAACAGAGAGATTGTCAGCACCACATCGCTGCCAGTGGGGAGGAGAATCAAACCTTTTGCCAAGTACATCAAGTGAATTGCTCACCCCCTGTGGGGGAAATTTGCCACCTAAAAGTACAGTAATTGATATTGATGGTGTGTGTTGTTCACATTTCAATTTTTTAGAAACTTGTTTTCAGGATTGTGAGAAGCCAGGTTACAGTGATCAAAGGTCGAAGCCTTTATTTCCCTGTAAAACAACTTCCCTGGGGCTATGCCTGATGTGGGAAGAAATTTGTGCTTTTGGAAAGAGATTTATACAAGGCACATACCTAAACTAAAAAAGACCAAAGATGCTAAATTACAGGAGTGAGATTTTCTTCTTATTTTATTAACACCTATGAATTGTAAGCAACTGCTGAAGAAATGAGCTCATCCACATTTTTAGTTGGAGTAGTAAGTGCTGGGTCCATAGAAATGCAGCTGAGTTCTTAATGTTCACACCTTAGAAGTTCTTACTTCTCTCTTCTTAAGCTGTGCTCCTCTGACCTTGTCATGAAACAATATTTTGCAACTTCTTTTCTAATGAAAAAAAAAAAAAAAGGAGAAGTGTTTGCTTTTCCTTTCTATCCTGTTGAACTAATTTTGGGAGGGGAAGAGAAAATGGAAAAAAGAAAAAGGAAAGGGAAGGAAAAGGTATATGTTCATATTATCCAGGAATTCCCTTTTTTTACAGCTTGGGATAAATAACCTCCATTAGTGAGAAATTAGAAAACCAGTGTTCCACATTTATAATTCACAAAATGCTATAGCTGTGTGCATAGCTGAATTTCAGGCTTGGTGTTAAGTAGTACAAATCTTTAAATACTCCTACTGCTGCCTCTGCTCTCAGCTGTCCTCCCTCAGTGACCACTGCCGACAACCTGTGTGTGAGGAAGTCACTGCTGAGGTGAATAAAAGTTTTACCATCCAGTCAAATTCTTGTACATTAAGTTTCTACTCAATGTGATCATGGTGATGACCCAAGACAAGCAATGGGATAAGAAGAAACAATGTTCTACAGTCAGGCCAAAATTGACACTTTTCCTTGTGGTTTTAGCCAAATCACTGCAAGTCATGGCAGAAGCTTTCATGCTGAAAATACATGGCTGTGTGTTCAGTGATGGAAATGATATTTAATTAGCAAGTACCTTAAAAATACCCTAAACTCTCATAGGCATTAGAAAATTTCATAGTGAAGTGTCTTGCCCAAGACATCTGGGCAGTGACAGAATAAGGAGTAGAGCCTGGAGCACACATACATCCCACCTTCAAACCACTCTTTATGTTACACTGCTTCCCAATTTAGTGTCCCAACTGGTCTAATCATGCACAGCCCTCTTAAGCATTCTTGACTTTTCTCTCACATCATTTCACAGAAATTTCCTTTCATAGCCTGACAAAGGAAATATTTCTAACTATTATGATTTTTTTTTTCCTCTAAAATATTCGATGTACAGACCTGAAATTTTAGGTCACTTCTTGGAACTGGCCCTCTGAGCCCCATATGCCTCCTTTGCCTACCTTGAATATCCACAGCACAGCCCTGTGGTGGCCCAATGTGCCGGATACACAAGTGCAACTGCACCAGGAGAGCTCTCTCCAGGGGCCACAGAGCAGATGACAAAGAGCCAGGGAAGGAGGTTCATAGCTGGATGTCTTTGCCCAAGGGAAAGCAGACCAAAGAATACAAAATGTCGGCAGAGGGCACGTTGCCCGTGATTGAGACCCCGCTGGCTGGAAACCCAGAATTAACAACAGCAACAACAACAAGAAAATTAGTAAGGCTTGCCAGCTGGGGAGAGACACCTGGCTAGTGATCAGAGGGGCATGTGAGTCAATTAATCCATCTCCGAGCTGGATTAGCACATTGAAACATGCTTCCCTTCACTGCTGCAGAGGGACCTGTTGAATGAGCTGTAAAGATGAATGGAACTAAAGAAATTTCATTTAGATGAAGAAAAATGGCTCTGAAGTAGTGAGTGGGTGGTTTTTACATGCCTTATGTGCTGCAAGAATTAAGCACAACTCAGAGAATGTAGGGCATGAAACAGCCATTTGGATACAAAAACTCTTGTATTTCAGATCTCACTGATTTAAAATTTGTATCTAGATATCTGCCAATTTATTTCTCATGTTTATAGCATATCCAGGAGAAAAGATACTACAGCATAGGAAAAATAACTCTTTCAGTCCATTCTTTCACAACTGTGGTAAATCAGTTTACTGTTGCCACAGAAGCTATTCCTGGGCTCTTTTGCTATTAAATGGAATGGCAGGACTGTTGCTCAAGGGTATCATGCTGCATTTACAACTGGAGAGATTGAGACTCAGTCTCCACCCTCTCTGTCCTTGCAGATCAATGGGACATGGTCTTCTTAAATACTTTTCAGATCATCAGAGATAGGACCTAAAGGGATGACTTTGGTCACTGAGTTCAGTTCTTGCTGTCATGAACCATCAGGTCATATAATCCCTTCTTTGGAATTCTTCAGCTCCCTCCCTCTTAAATTTTGCTTTTTTGACTGTTATTCCTGCAGTCAGAAAGCTTTTCCAAAACTTCATTCCTCTACTGTTTAGAAACTTCTTTATAATTCTCATTGTCTGTTTATTCAGGACCAGGTTACAGTCATTTGTTCTAATTCCAGACACGTCTTTTACTCTCCTCCCTTCTGAGTACTCAGACCCCTGAGGTGTCTATGGATAGCTGTCAAAAACTCCAGCTTTCCTTTCACTAAGCTAAACATGTGAAGCCATATTTGTCCCCCCCTAAAACAGCTTCATCAGTCCCATGTGTTCTGTAGTATATTTATATATCTATATAATATGTATAAATATATTCTCTATACCTACTTCAATTATTATTTTCACAATAATACATGGATTATATACAAGTTTCCCCTGCAATGGCAGCAACACCACTTTGCACCTGCAGAAAATACCCTTTCTGTCTGTTCTCTGGAAGTTATGTTCACTGACTGGGGAGCTTTCAACTTTTGGAAAGTATGAAGAATTTCAGTTAGCACCTAGAAGTTTATACTTGAGACCTCTTAGGAAGAGGCACATGAGTTTTCCCATCCAGGGGACGGTGCCCAGGGACAATCTTGATACAGCTATTAGCCAAGCAAATTGAGTGCTGGGATGCATCAGGGAAGATTTCTCTAGCAGAAGTGGTGAGGCCTTTTTGTATTACTAATGAACTAAACAGTGCCAGAGAAAAGACATTGACAATATAATCCTGATTGCCAATACTGAGAAAATGCTTGAATGATCCCTGGAGTTCTTTTGGGATGTGGCATTGTTCTGAATAATTCATTGACATGTGTGGGGACTTAGCACATAGTGGGGACCACTCACCAGATATGTTTACAACATGGGCCCCCTTTTTCAGAGGCTGGCAGAGGGGAGCTGGATGAGTGCCCACTACTGTGGGCTAATGATCCCATTGTCTCAGGATGGTCCCACAGAGGTTTAATTTATGAGACCAGACATAGCTATACACATGAGGGTGCAGCTCCTCATGTCAAGGGCTGTGCACAGTTCTGATCATCTGTACTGGTGGCAGAGGACCTCAAAGATTGCAGCTACAGCTCTTAAAGAGCAACAGACACCAGAATATGATCATATCATTTAATGGATAAAACAGTCTCCAGCCACAGAGTTTTGACCAATATAACTCTCCCGACACAGCTCCTGGGAAGAGGCTGGAGACTGTCTTAGCCCCAGCAGTATTCACATCAGATCTGTGGGATGGGACCTTCCAGTTCTGGAGCTCCAGAGATTTTCTCTGCAATGGCACAGCACAGCTGTGTCAGATGGTATCCAGATCAGAGTGGTCCATGACCCATCCTATTCACTAAGATCATTTCAGCCAAACTGGCTCAGATATATTGAAGAACTACCTTGGTGATCAAAAGGAACCAGAATTAACTCTATGAGAGCAGGAAAAACCGATTTTGAATGCTTTTGAAAAATCTCCTTTATACTCAAAGAAAGCTTTATGTACAGAAACTGTCCACAGGCCCTGGGAATTTGGCTTTCAATTCCTTTAACTGGAGCATGTCAAATAATTTCAGCTGTCACATGTCATATCTGAGAGACCATGAGCTTTGACACAATATGTGTCAAATATACCTTCAAACGAATGCAGCACTTCTCTGGGAGGTAATGACAATTGCTGAGCATGATTTCCTTCTGAATAAATATGAAAACTCCACAGACATCAGTCAAAAGAAATTAACTCTCCTTGAAGACATTTCATAAGAAATGCCTTCTTTCCTCTGTCTCTGCTACCTCTCTCTTCTCTCACAGAAAATGCCAAAGTGGATAAGTTCAGGACTTACCACTCTGAAAAACAAGAGGGCCTAGAGTAATGAAAGCCCAAACCCACAAACATCTGTACATAACTAGAGTTGTATGAAGTTGACAGACATCTTGTCCCTATTGCTACTGTGTCACTCAGTGTCCATTTCTGGCTCTTGATCATTGTCCAACAGACAGACCCAGAGATAAAGAGGGAAGGACTCCCTCTTGGCATGTGTATGAAGCTTATTGCAGGGAGCATGTCACCTCTTTAGGGCCCCTGCTTACACCTACACATTGCTTAAAATGCAGTATTTGTTGGACATTCAGTTATCTCCTCAGAGGAACCAGGAAGGAGAGGAGAAACATTTCTCCCCTTTTCTCTTTAAGTACAATGAAAAGACTCAGACCTGGTCCCCCGTTCAGAACCTTCAGATCAGAGATCCAGCAAAGCAAACTCCTCTTTGTTAGGGGACCACCAACAGTTCATTCGAAAGGAAATCTAATTTTGAAAGTGATCATAAATAGACACATGTACTTGTTAATAAGAATTACAACATGAAATGCAGTTAGATACAAATAGAAGACAATCTAAATTTATTGACTTTATAAATATATCCAAACTTACTCTCAAAGCCCATGAATGTGGTGAAAGGACTCCAACGTGTTTCATTTCTCCAGTGGGGAGTGTGGGATTTTACAGGGATGGAGAAATGTCCCTACAGTCCCGCCTGACAGAGAACTATGAATTCTATTGAGATTTCATGATCAGCAGATGATAAGTTAAAAATGATGAGAGAAAAGTGTCAATTAGGACAGCTCTAGGAGCATGAAATAGATGTAAATATCCCGTTATAGCCATTAAGCAATATTCCTTCAATATGGCACAGCAAGAGACACAGGGAAAAAACCAAGGAAAGACAAGCCTGGCCAAGCTGGTTGTCACCTATGCCAAGTGCAATCGTATCACTCTTTGCTGCCAGCAAACACAGACCACCAGCAGTGGCTATCTCAGGAGTGAGAAGTCCCTGATTCAAGAAGGAAAAACAAATGGGTATTTTAAATTTACCTGCAAACTGTCCTGATTTTACTCATCTCTAAATAACCTGTGTATTCTAAAAAGTGTTCTTTAAGAGAGATTTTTAGCCTGTTTGATAGGATATTCAGCAGAAACTCTGGGAATAATAAAGGAGTGTTTAAAGCAGATTGCCTGTCTCATTCAGCTGTGTCATGGAGCTGATCCAAAGACTCCCAGGAACTTTAAAAGGTGCTGGAGCTGGCCCATCAGTTTCTAGTACTAATAGGAACCGAGCTGTTAGTGTTTTTGCATGACATCCTGTAAGGAAAATCACTGGCATTTGGCTTACTCGGGAGATTTCACCATCTGTACCCAATAATGATACAAAACACAAATAAGCAAAAAAACCCCTAACACTCTGTCAAAGTTAGTGAGGTCTTAAAATATTCCTGTACAGGTAGAGAATTTTGCTGGAGGAGAATCAACAGAGCACCGGGCTCAATTGCATCTGGTTTTCCTGTGTAAGACCTGTCAAGCAACTCCTATCATCACGTCTGTAAGTGAGTGTGAGTAATGGGTTTTATTTAAATTCATGTGGTGTTTGCTACCTACACCCAGACAGATAATGGACAGATAGCAGAACAATGATCATTAAGAGGCTATCACTTAATTCTTGTTTTATTCTGCAGCTTGCCTGCTTTCATCTGTCTTCCCTTCTGAAGAAGTGAGCACGTTCCTTCTGTCTCAGATGAAAATTCAATGGCCTATTATGCATTCATCACAAGTTTTCCATTTTTATTCCAAAATCATGACAGTGATACAAATATGAAAGCCCACAGAATTTGTTTCCAAAAGCATTCAGCTCCACGCATATATGTTTAGCTTTCTGCAATTGAATTTCTTATCCCCCAAAACACACAGCCAACTTCCTTCTAAGTAGCGAATATAACATTTAAGGAGTTTATTTGTCTTACCAAAAACAAGAGGTATTAAGTATGGTGGTAAGGACAGAGCATCCTACAAAATATTGAAAAAAAATCTGTTAGCTCACTGCAGTTCTATTGATTTAAGAAACACAAAGGGAATATGCTGAAAGATGAGATGAGAAATTAAGTAGCATCATGTGAATGTTGTAGTAAAGCATCCTACATAGTCTCATCACTGTCAGCTTCCTGCAGGACAAAAATGTGTGTTCAGCCCTGAAAACTATGTCCTCCCAATACAAGTATTGGTATTCAAGTATTCATTGCCTTAGCTATCTGAATTCCTTTGGGTTTAAGGAAGCTGTCAAAGCCTTACAAGTTGTGAATGCTGTTGTGCAACTAAAATTAATGACTCCTTTTCTGCTTCCCATATTTAAAGCTTTAAATGAGTCTTATTGCTGTGGAAAACATGAGGAGGAGCAGAGGGGCTGTCAGGATGGAATTGTAAATCTTTTGGCATTTAAAATCTTGGACCTGATTGACCTCCTGACGGTGCTTCAGACTAGTATTTATCTTGGTGTTGTAAAGCAAGCAAATTACCTTTACCCAGGCATGAATCCCACTTTGCAGTCTGCTGTATCTAACTGGGGTATGAGGCTCAAGTGAAATGCTCCAGTCAAGCAAGTAAACATCGAAAAACAAACAAAAAACATTTGCATCTGAGGAAGTATTAAATGTATTTATCATCTGCCCTTTGAGTCTGTGTAAGTGCTGGAGTAAGGAGACAGTAATATGAATAGTTGCAACTCAGTTATTAAATAAAACGGAAATACATTAATAATTAATACAAATAATAACTGGTGCTTGCCCGACTGGTGTATGCTGAGGTTTTAGCTAGTGCTTGTCAAGGCATGATGGACTAAAGGTTGCTTGGGAAGAGGGCTCCCTTGTTGCCCAGATCCCCCAGCACACCGTGGGCTGCAACACGAGCTCAGGGCTGGCTATTTTCAGTGCAGTGAGGAGCTCCCAGCAGAGCCCTGCTCGTGGCTGTAGGATGAAGCCTGGCTTCAGAAAGCAGAGTCAGCCTGCCAAGCACTTTGCCTACGGTGTCTGTTAAAGCAGCAGCTCTGGCCCAGGGGAACTCAGACTCAATAGGTGTTATTGACACCCTCATATTTCAGCTGGCTTCGCTGCTCTTCCCCACAGCCATTAGAAAGGCTCTCCAGAAAGCACTTTGGAGCAGCAGCCAAACCTACATTCTCTGCAAATCCCATGAGATTTTCTTAAGGAATATTCATGTGCCCAGAAAGTAGAGGGAGCCCTGGAAAAATGGCTAGCTTATGATTTTCTCTCTATGTGCTAGCAGCAGAGATGACCCCACATGCCCTATTGAATTGTTCTTCCACCAGTCCTTTCAGAAGGGAGCAGGTGATAAAATTCTCCAGAAAGTATCTCCTGTTTTGCCAGCATGCCCCTAATTCCTGCTTTACCTATCAACATACTCTCCCACAACCCAAAAGATACCTTTCCTTGCAAGATATGTCACAACATTGAAGTTAGGTCTGAGGCATGGTGCCAGCTGAATGAATCTGTCTCAAGCCTGGAGATCATGGGATTCATCCAATGGGGCCAAATTTCTGCTGCCATCAGAGGCACACCTAATTTACCTCCATGCAAAGAAGAACAGAGTGTACTCACTGACCTGACTGCTGTTCACTGCAGGAGTGTGTAGCGCATTCCAAACATTAATCCTTAGGACACAACTGCAAGGTCACAAAGTAATATCTTCTATTTTCTATAGGTACAAAGAGGTGAGCCAAAGGAAGAGATGAGACTGGAACCAGATTTCAGTGCTCTGGTTTACCTGCTAGACTGAAGCCTTTCCAACAGCTGGAAGGGGATTTTGTATATTATATCGTGAACCCAAAACCACCAGAAAAAAATAATCTCGTGTGCTTTAATGAGTAGAGTGTAGGAAATATGTGATGTACATGAGTTTTTCTGAGATTTGGGGAAGTCAGTAATTAAGTTAGATGATTGTCATACAGTCAAAAAGTGCTGAAGGACATCTTCATAGAGAATTCCAGGGTTTGCTCCTTCTTATCAACAACACAATTCAGGGCACTTTAAATCGTCCTAACCTATTATCACAGAGCTCTTTTCTCTTGGTTCTGCTGCTGGCTATGCATTTCCCCATAGAAATTAATCATCTTTTATGGACAAATAACTTTGTAAAGCACTAGCACTGTGGCCATAGCTATCTAGTTTAAGTGAGGCAGCATAGGTAAAGAGAAATGGGTATTCAATGAATGTTTTTGAGGGGAAACAAATTAGTTTTGGATGATGAAGACCTGAAAAAGTGCTTTGGTCAGCTATATGGTGTTTACTTTTAGCAGCTATATCAGTCTTATAGCAGGAACCATTTCTTCTTGTGTATGGACTGGGCTGCAATGAAGGTAATACCCCATTGCCTGCAGCTTCTCTGCATTGTTCTTAGGCATTCATGATCTCTGAGAGTTTTATGCTGACACTGGGAAATGATCCTTGCTTCTTCTGCCATTGATTCAGGCCATACTTTGTTTTCTCCACAGCTTCTCATTGCTAAATACAGGGATGGCATTATACCCTGTAATAAAGGGAGTTGTAATTGTGGAAAAATACAAAATCTTGTTTATTGGTTCAGCTGCTGAAAAGGAGAGAGCTGTCCATAACTCTGAAAAAATATTTCTGAGTGTAAGGGCTGGGTGTTCAAAACAGAGAAGTAAACTGGATAAAATTAGTTTTGTTGCACGTTTTCTTCCCTGTTGCCTTGCTGATCCATCTGGGACACTCTCGGTCCCTGAGTGAAGATCATGTCATTACTTTAGACTCACAGTCTGCACTGAAGCACAGCTAATGCTCTCCTGTAATTGTTTCCTGAATGCTGAAAACAGCAACAAAGCCCACATGCATGCATGCACATATATGCTCACTGCTATGCTTAGCCTGATGGAAATTTTGTAAATTGCTAACCCTGTCTGGAACGGTATCACTTCCAACCAAACATCAGCACATTGGTTTGGGCAGCAGAGCTAGGAGTCAGAAATGGCTTCTGTGGAACAGCAGGTTTAACAGCTGAAACCATCAAAGCTCTGAGCCTCCATGCTGGCCAGATGATGAGTTTTTAATTTCTTCCCTGTGGGTCCTGAGATGCAATAGATAAAATAGGAAAAAAAATCATACATCAGTTCTGTTGGCCTTTAAATGTAAATGGAGAAAATCTGCAACTTCTATCAGAAAAGAAACTAATCAATTGGTATATTTCTGTGGACCTACAATAGTTGTGTATCTCTCATATGCAGATATCTATCAAAACACTCTGAATTTCTTGGTACACCTACTCAAATTCCATATACTTTGTACTAGATGCATAAAATCAGAGAGGAAAGGGGGGAGGAATTTAATTTTACACTCGAAAAATTATGGATCTTTCATTTCTATGCCTCCCCACATTACACTCATATTTAATTTAAGATCTTAAGTGGTTCTAAATAAGCTTCTAAGATTCAGTTTAAGCACAAAATATCCATTCAGGATGAATGAATAATTCTGAATTGCTGGAACAAGAGAACAAAAAGGGTTTTAACATTAACAACAGGACAGATCCATCAACAAGATAACTATGATTGACACAAATGGAGCCTCTTTCACTGGTACTTGATTTGGCCATTGCATTAGACAGTGTTTTATTCCTTGTGATAGCAGTTCTAGATTAAAACAGTCTGTTCATACAAGAGAACTTGTAGTTCAAGTCTATAATACCCTTGACTCACTGAACCAGTGGACCAGACAAAAGTCTCATGTTGATAACTGGCACAAATTCTTGAATTTATCTTGAAAAATGTGCAAGTTTTCTCTGACTGAGGTGCCTCTTCTTAAATTTGTCAAATATTTCCCATCATATGGTTGTCTCAAGCCCTAGGTGAGTGGAAATGTAGAGTGTTTTCTACTTGAGGTTAATTGCACCAATAACTTGGGAGAAAGAAGCTGCTGGCATGAAGAGGGAGAAGGCTTGGAAGAAGAACACAAGGAGGCCAACTTTGCTCCTTCTCATCAAGGAAGGATGGGAATAAGGAATGGGATACACCTGAGAACTGCTGAGGGGCTGAGCTGAGCAGGAATCAATGAAAGGAACAGCTCACAGACTGAAGAAATTGAACTTTCAGCATTTGAAATGCTATTGTAACAAACAAACTTCCTGCACACCAACACCCTGACTGCAGAGTGCCAAGTTAACTCACCAAGTTCATGCTGGACTAACTGGGGCATGCTGTGAAGATAATAAGAGCATTTATCTGTCAGGAATGCAAGCTTATGGATTGATAGATCATTTGATCTGTATGACTGTATTATGGATTTGCCATTAGCTTTTATCTTTAGCCATGCTGACAGAATCAAAAAACATATTTATTACACTTGGTGGGTTTTAATCGACTTTGCATTTTCCTATGAGTAGAGTTGGAACACAGATAATCTGCAAAATACACTGACAATCTTCCAGTTTATTCTGGTTTATTCATATTTTTTCCAAAAAAACAGCTGAAGAGCATATCACAGATGGATTCTCCTGTAAAAGCTTTACATAAGATTTGAAGGAGAATAAACTAGCATTAGCCTTAGAAGAGAGAAAGATGCAGTGGGAAAAAAAGCTTATCCTCTGGGCTTGATGAAGAAAACAGCTCAAAGCCAGCAAATCATTGATCCCAGAATGAAACTGAAACACTGCCCACAGAAAAAATGGATTTGCAAAATGTGAATTCTCCCTATTTCATATGGTATTGCTCCTTCTCACAGAGGAGAGCTTTTAGTGCTAAGGCACAAGGTCTGATACTGCCAAGGCCTGATAACATCCAAATAATGTGACAGAAGGACCAGACCTCTGCTACACTGAAAATCTGAGAATGTAGGGGAGTCCCTCTTATGGAGATATCTTTGTTGTTGATGTCTCATGTGACCCGAGTGACTATATGTGGATTTTATCAATACAGTCAATAGAGGGCAGGGTGTGAATCAGCCTAAAATAGAAAGGACCTGGGGCTTCTGGGGCACAGCAAGCTGTCCATGAGCTACAACGTGCCCCAGGAGTCAAGAAGGACAATGATATCCTGGGATGCATTAGGAAAGCATTGCCAGCAGGTCAAGGGAGGTGATCCTGCCCCTCTCCTCACCCCTAGTGAGGCCACATCTGGATACTGTGCCCAGTTTTGGACTCCTCAGTACAAGTGAGAGGGTCCAGCAGAGGCTGCAAAGATGGGACTGAAGCATCTCTCCTACAAGGACAGGCTGAGGGATTTGAGCCTGTTCAGCCTTGCAGTAGGACAAGAGGCAAAGGGCAGAAACCGATGCCCAGGAAGTTCCACCTGAACACAAGGAAGAATTTCTGTCCTGGACAGTGACTGAACACTGGAACAGGTTGCCCAGAGAGGCTGTGGAGTCTCCCTCACTGGAGATAGTCAAGAACCATCTGGACACAATCCTGTGCTCTGGGATGACCCTGCCTGAGCAGGGAGTTTGGACAGGTGACCCACTGGTCCCTTCTAGCCTGACTGATTCTGTGATACTGTGAAATGATTTGCATGCCAGCAACTTTTGGCCATGTTGACCTCACTGACTAAATGAGAGTCTGAAGAGTGCAGTCCACCCAGGAAATTCCTTTGTCCAGTTCTACAAACCCTGCTCATTGCCCATGGAGAGAAATAGATATAGTAGTGTGCAATTTATTTCATCCTATTTCAATGTCTAAAATATATTTGATGAACCACGTACTATAATTCACTAATTTTAGGAATAAAGCTGTGCTATTGGCTTACATAACAACAGGGGAGGTTCAAAAGTTAAAGCCTGGGACCCTGCAAGGATAGAGGAGTTCTTGTAGCATGCTCTGGTCTTTTGAAGGCTGTTTTCCTAAGGAAATAGGGCTTATGCAATTACATTAACTGTCAATTCCAATAAAGTTTGAATGATAGCCAGTGTCAACAAAATCATACAAAATACAGACTTTGAAGATATTAATTTGTTACAGGTTTCCTTTTTGGGGAAAGGAAGATGGCTGAATAAAGGAATGAAAAATGTGATTAAAATCCCTTGATAAAGAAAGGCTGAAGAGTGAGCTTAGCCACATAGCAGACACCAAAAAACACCCCTGCAGGAAACCACAGGCAAAGAGGCTTTCCATAGAGAGGCTATATCACTATTGTAACCTATCTTACATCAGCTGGAAACTGCCAGATAATGTATTTGTCTTGGAAAAAATAAAATGCCCTGGTCTTATTCTATGTCAGAAAGAATAGACTCAAACTAGAACACAAGTGTCACCTGGGGATAGCCTGTGTTTGACTGACATCAGAGAAAGCTTGGCTCTGAATTCAGTAAACCCTGATTTCACGCCTTGCAGACTTGTTTTAGACAGGGAAGTTACAGGTAGGGCACAGTCAAAGCAGTCAGTAGCTTATCCAAACCAGTGAGAATTCCTCTGGTCTGGAATATTGGCCATCTTCGACACTTTCTTAGTGCAAATGTAAATGTCACTTCTACAACCTACTAGGATGTACCAAAAACATGCAGCCTGTGGTAAGAGTAGGCTGTTACTCAAGTGTTGTCTTCATTTTATATTGGAGAGACACCGTAGGAGTTCCCATTTTAAATCTTGTCACCTGTTTTCACAGGCCTCCCCTGTTTTCCATGTATATTTTTCATTCCTGGGTGGAATAGGAAAAGGCAGAAGATGTTGGCCTTGCTGATTTTGCTTTCCTGAGAAAAAGGTACCTGGGCCTGAACCATGAAGGGAGGGTATTTCACTGCTTAGTGCCAAACTGAGTGTGATAATCCTAAAAAGCACATAAGGTCATTCCATTTAAAACTTAGGGAACCGCAGTTCTTTCTCCCTGCAAGCTGTCATGTAGCTTAAAGGTCTAGAATTTTGTCAAAGACATCTGTCCTAGAAAATGAATTTCAAAATTTCCCCTCAAATTCTTTCACAGTTCCATGCTTGTTATTCTTCTGTAATTCCCTACTTCCCAAGCACTTTTAGTGAGGCCCCCAGAGCTTGTTCTCACTCTCAGCACACCCTGAGCTCTTCAGCTACTGCTGCAGCAGAGCCACATCCAGGGCTGCTGTTTGCTTCCTGATTTTCTCCTTGCTCAAAGATCCCTCTGCAGTTCATCACGTGTGATGTAGGGCCCTTTGCCTCCCAGAGGCATGACACTGGCATGTGGAGTAACACCACAGCCCCAGGAAAAACAGACAATCTCCAGAGATGGTTCTTCTCCATCATCTTCCTCTCCATGGAACAAGCTGTGGAACTGGAAGAATATGCCCTTGAGGAGAGTGCAGCCTGATTCACAATCTGGCATGTACAGTTCCTAACCTACTTTTTTTTCTCATGCACCTGGTCTTGTGGTTCTCAGCTCTCATTTTTCAATCACTGCCTGACAGGAGAATTTGAGGAAATTATCACAGAATGGCTTTTATTGTGTGCCTGCTGCCATGAGGATGGCTCTGCCTTCCTGTAGAAATGTAGTAGAAATGTTGGCAATCATGAAGTTTCTCCCCAGTCAAAGCCAGAAAGTGCAAGCAAAGCAATTAAATCCTCACCTCTGGTTCAGTTTTGTTAACAAATACAGCTAGTGACTCTTGGCCAGTTCTTGAATTCTTTAATGGGATTATTATTCATTCATGCTGGCCTTGGTGAAATTTGGGATACAAGTATTAATCTTAGATTGCAATGAGAATTGTAATAACAAGAGAGCTTGTTATTACAAGCACAGAGGCCACACAGAAAGAATATCCAGTCCCAAAATAAATCAGATCTAACTTCTCCTGGAGTGAGGCAGGAGTACATCCTTACTGTGGACTGTACCTTCCAAGAAATTATAAGCCTCTATATAAACATCCATGCAAAACAGTTTTAACTCTTCCTTGACAAAAACTCTGTCCGCCTCTAGTGAGGGATGAAAGGAGCACAGTTAACACCTGGGCTTATCCTGCTTAGCTTTAGGTTCCAAAGAAGGAACCTCACTTTAGATGGTTAAAATTAGACATGAACATTTTTCTGAATATTTTTTGCCAATTTCGTGCTTTGTCCAAAGCAAAGGATCATCACCATAGAATAACCATAGAATGATTTGCATTGGAAGGGACCTTAAAGACCATTTAAATTCCATCCTGCCCTAGCAAGCCCCAGCCAATTGCACACTTCTAGCAATGGGGAGTCCACAGGTTCTGTGGGCAACCTGTCCAAGTGCCTCTTCACTCTCACAGGAAATAATTTCTTCTCTATATCTAATGCAAATCTACTCCCACCCATGCCCTTCTAAAAAGTGCCTCTCCCTGTAGACCTTTCATTTTGGCTTATATAAGATGTGACCTCATATAAGAACATAGGACAAAGTTTGCACAGGTTTTAGGAAAACATGAATTCCCTAGGAATTGTTGAGGTTATTCATGTTTGTCTTTCCTCTACTTTGTCATTATGTTGGAGATTTGGCACCACGGAGCAGCTCCTTGCAAGGAGAAGTGTCCCAGACATGCACTGTGCTTCATCCAGCAACTCAGCTGGGCCTTCATCTGCCACCAGATACGCTGATGCAGAACACTAGCACTGTTCCAGACACTCTAAATAGGGCCTGTGTCTTTCCTTCCCTTCATTAGTAAGGAATTCCTCATCACACTACCAGGCCATGAATTATTCCAGCAGAGGGATTGAGGACCAAGCAGGGTGGACTGCAAATTCAGTTCTGTGGCCAATCAGATGGCTGAAAGTCCATTTACTGTCAGCACAGAAAAGAATAAAGACAAAGCCAGTGCTAGAGAAAGCTGTTTCCTGCACAGTGCTGGGCAGAAGGTGACAGACTACAAGTGGCAAGGTCCCCAGGGTGTCCCGAATCAATCGGTGAATGGAGCCACAGTGGGCCATCAAACCATGCATGGCTTTACTCAGTGTCTCATCTCTTCTTTCATAATTTGTGTTAAATGCCTCTCTAAATTTTGAGTTAAGCTGCTGTTGCCATAGCAATGGCCATTTAGAGTGAGAGAATGCAGTGTATGTGTTGGGGGTGTGAGGCTCAGGCTCCTCTCATAAAAATATGTCTGCATGTACATACACTGCTGTGGAGCTGCATGAAAGGAGCCAAGCAAGCAGTTTTCATCAGATCTGAGGGAGGGACAGGTGGTATGGAAAGAGGAGAAGCTTGGTGCAGGTTGGAGCTGTTTGTTCCAGCATGCACCTGCGAAGAGCTGAGTACTAAACTGAAATGAGCCTGAGTGAGAACTGACTGACATTTCATTTCCTAGCAGTAGAAGTCACTCCTTTGCTCAGGACAAGGCATGTTTGTTTCTGCCTTTGTGAGATAAATCTTTGCAGAAACAGGAAAAATTTGCTTTCTCTGGTTTATTTTCATTAAAAATAACTCTTGCTGCTAGCTCTCTAACAGGAAATGCTTTTAAGCAATCTACTCCCACCGTTTATACAAGTTTATTTGTCAGGGCATAGGCTGAAAAAAAGTCAATAAATAATGCAGGCATTATATTACCTAATTTTAGATCCACTTCTAAGATTTTTCAACCCACTTCTAAGATTTTTTCAACATTCTTAGCACTAGCATTTTTAGTGGCCACAGCAGGAGAGATTCAGAACTTGTGAGGTTTATTCCTCACTTTATGCCACCTCTCTGTTGGGTGAAGAAACTTCTTAAATAGTTACAGCTAGGGCAAGATCCCTCTCATATCCCTGAGCCTATTTCCCTGAGGACTTTGGCAGAGGTCCATCTTCCTCCAACTAAATTTGGCTTAGAAGTGGAATTAAGCATCACCTTGATCAGCAAGTGCAGGCAGGGTCTAAAGTGTTTTGGGAATTTTCAGCCTGAGAGTGAGATTTAGGTACCTGAAGCACTAATTGATGAAGAAGAGCAGTCCATTTCTGTCACTGGCTGGGCCTCAGATTCTTTTGAAGTCCTGTATTTGACTGATTGTGAACAGCCTTTTTAAAGTCCATAAATTCATAGGAGGGCATCCAAGTTTGATAATGTAGCCATAAACTTGTGTGACATATCTTGTCCCTCCATGAGCCCAGACAGGGTCATGAATCATAATGAACATTCCAGATTCCTGTAAGAATACCTTCTTTAACCTTTGAAAAGAATCTGGGGCCCAAAAGAGAGACATAAATGTGAGTATTTTCGAAGTATAGCTCTGTATTTGCCTGTTTCTCAGTAAATAGCAGCCACCAGCTCCTGCTCCCTGTTGGTGACATAAGGACACACTTTGTGCATGGTAGGTCTGAAACTGAGCTATTGTTTCCACTTCCAGTGGTACTTTCTGGTGGAGGAGAGGCAGTCTTGTGCCTCTCTTTGCCGACTGGAAAAGAGAAAGGCAAAGAGGATCTATCAGTCAGCAAACCCCATAAGCTTCAGTAGTTTACTGATTTACAACAGCTGCAAAACAAATTCTGTAAATTTTTTAGTACAATCCAGTTCCCACAAATAGCTGAGGGCAGCTTTTGTTTCCAGCAAACTTCTGAGACTTTTGTGATTAGAACTAAAAAGGCAGTACGCACAATTCACAATCAATTATGTTTTATTAATGTTTTTTTAATACACGCCACAGCCCAGTAATCATGAAGCTGTTCAACAATGTTGATCTAAAGTCAGCTAATAGCAGGATGTAATTTGTGGCCGTCTCTGCTCACTTACAAAACACTTGCTCCGTTAATTGTGATTTCACACTCTGCTGAATGCTGTTGCCTGGAGGTAGCATTCGTGTGATGGAAGAGTTACCAGTCTGGAGGGTGTAGCCGGGTGGAGGAGGGAAGGATCATTTCAACAGAGGCTACTGTTGTTAAATTTTCAATCCTTTTATGTTTAAAGAAAAGGGAAAGGAAACAACTAAACATCAAAATGTACAATCCACTACTAAATAGGTCTTTAAAACCTGAACATTCTTTCCATGTTTTGATCCCTTTCTATTGCTTTGTGTTGTTACCAGGAACAAGACAAAACAAGTGGCCAGGAGGTGAAACCTTGTCAGGGTAATCAGGCACCTACCTTGACCTCATATTGTAGATGCTGAGCAAACCCAAAGCAGGAGCATATTTTTTCATTAAAAATGTTTTCATGCCTTTGGGGGTCCCAGAGACACCTGGTGTCTTTCTTAACCAGAATAGGCAGGAGATTCTCGTGGAGGAGGTCAGAAGTGCCTAAAATGTTGCCATATGATAGTGAGCAAGTTAAGCAGATGGAATCTCATCACTGAATGGTTGGTCAGTGGTGATGAGACAAAAGTTCAGCCCTGCACTGGCAAGGGCAAGGCAGCTCCTGCTCTAAATGTTTGCAGTGAATATGTCAGAAGGAGAAATATTGCCTCAATCAAATGAGAAGAACCGTCTTAACCTAGAAAATTTCCAGCTGAGTGTTTGGTACTGCTGTGGCAAACTGGGAGATACAGCTCAGACCAGACAGGGATAGGAGCATCAACCTGGGAAGGTTTTTATTTGACTCATCCCTAAATTGGGGCAGGGAGAAGGAGCCACAGAGGGGACTTTGTCCACTGCTTGCCATCACCTCCACTATTCCAGTTTCTCCCATCCTGAGCAGTGATGTGGAGAGATCCAAGCCGGGTTTGAGTGCTGCTACCTGGGGGTCCAAGCCAGGACTGAGTCGCATCAGAGCAGGCTGGGTGGCAGCAGAAGTCACCACACATGCAGCCAGAGAGGAAAAAGGGTGCACACTCTGCTGCTCTGTGAGTCTGGTGTGACTCTGAGTCTGCCTGTGTTGCCAGCCAAAGCCTCAACAGAATAGTAGCAAAGGACACTCTGCTCTCCACATATGCAGAGGCCCAGCCATATTTTCTGTATTGCCAAAATGTGGGGAAAACACCTTGGCACAATAGCAAGAGTGAAATCTGGCAGCTCGCTTTGGAGTGAGCCAAGAATGCCCAGGCAGAGCACCTCAGCTGGAGCACAGGTTCACGGGCAGATCCAGCCTCAAGGAAAACCCTGCAGGCGCTGCAGAGAGCTGAGAAGTGATTAGGAGCACAAAGCAGCAATGATCTCTGTGTGGGCAGAAAAAAAAATAGATGCTTAAGAATCAATTAAGAGGGAAAGGTTAAATACGTGTCTAAAGAGTAAATGTACAGATACTCCTTAGGGGGCTATGCCTTGGATGGTGTTAACTTCACTTAGTTAAGCCTCACTTGCATTAAGCACAAGTGTTTTAGCTAAATATTTCATCCCCAGGACATGATACTGAAAACATCATGGTTTACTCTGGGCAAGACTGCTCCACACTTATGCCATCACCTCTCTCACCCAACATCTGACATTGCTGACCTTAGCCTGGTGCTGGTGTTCCCACACCACCCAGAAGGAATAATTGCAGTGATATCCACAGGTCACAGAAGCCAGCTGCCCCTTTGTCCCCAAAGGCTTTATAGTCCCATTTTTTTCCCTTTTCCATGCCTTTCTGGGATCACAGGTGAAGGCTGAGACTAAAGTCAACTAACACACAATCAATAAGCACACAGCACTTGCCTGTTCATTGCAGTCACTGCTGGTGGGCTTTCAGCTGTCACCAAAGCCTGGAAGAAATAAGCAGATGGACAAAAAGCAGTAGGATTCAGCTGATTCCAAAGAAGACAGAAAGGAAGATGGTGGGACTTTCAAAGGTCTAACCCTGCATTACATCAAGATCATTACACCACAAACTGTCCAGATGGCACAAAGCCCCGGGCTCACGGCTGGGCTTCTCAGTGCACTTGAATGTACTCATTGTCAGAGTAGGGAGGAACTCGAATGATTTAGGAGCCTGCAATGGCCTGGCCCAGAGCTCTGCCTCTGGTGGTCTGCTCAATGTAACTCCCCCTCCTGAGACCAAACTCACTCTGGAAGAACTCAGTGCCAAATGCTCTCATGTATTTTAACAAATAACAAAGACTCGTATTTCCACACCATATTAATGTCTGGCTATCTTCAGGGGCTCCTTGTTCCTCACCAGGCTAAATTAATACCTCTAGTTCTAATCTATAGAGTTATTTAATATCTGAAAACTGAAAGAGTAACACGTCAAAGACATCTGTTTTCCCGCGTGATTAATATTTTAAATACTTTTTTTCCTGAAACAGGATATCATAGATCTCTGAGGAGAGGGTTGGGCATCTGCTGTATGTTGACAATGTAGAAAACCTAAAGCATCAGATGTTGATGCTAACACAGTACAAATAGTTACACAGTGTTCTGAATTTTTCTGCTTGTTCTAAAGCATCAGAATATAAGTTTTTATTTTAAGACTGATGGTTTACTTCTACACTGATGCATTATCTCTTGCTTTATATGTCTTTATACTGAAATTTCCCCTAAATTTTTAGAGTTTTTCAAACTCTTTTACAATATACTAAAAATGGCATGAACTTGTATCGCTTGTATGTATAATATCGCTGGTGGTAATTGCAATAATTAATGCTTTTTGTGTACAGGTTTTCAAGATGAAATTCACAAAAGTACCTAATTGGAGAACCATTTTTGTCCTTTTTTCACAAGGCAAGAAAAATAATCTGAGATGTAACAGCCAACAACTGAAATTTAAAGCACTTTGATTAATTTTCAGCAAATTTATATGTCAGGACCTGATTAACATTTCATGAAGGAAATTCTCCATTTCCATAGAAGAAATTTACTTGTTTCGCCACCTCACCACGTGTTCCACAACTTTTTCCTGGTTTGTTTTTTTCTTTGTTTTCTTTTATGTCCTAATTTAAGCTACCAGATTTCAGCCAGTCAGAATCAGGGTGTGAGTAATTTGTGTACTTGGCACAGGTTTGTCACTGTAAGCTTTAGGTTACTTTACAAATATTTCTCTTCCAGAGGCAATGACATCTCTAATGTTAATTGGCAAGGAGACTCAAGCTTGTATATCACTTTTTTTCTGATTAAATAAGATATTATATTTCAGTGTAGTTCTCATCAGGTATTAAAAGTCAAGTTCTGCCAGGGCACATATAAATGTGATAAATGTGTTGGACGATCTATGCTACTGTGTAAGTTATCCATGATCTCTGAGAGAAAGAAATTCAGCTTCTTGTGTCACTCTTGAAAAACACACTGTAATTTTGAGCTGAAATTTGAATTGCTTTAGAAATTTGCTTCCCTAAGATAAAATTTGTAGGGCACAGAGAGGGCTCAGGGAAAGATAAGTCTCTGATGGGTGACTTTGGAGAAAGATCTATTGATGAAACTATTAGCTTCAATATTTGTAAAATGTCACAAGAGCACAGGTGTGGTGGGAACCTCCTCTGTGACCTTACACTGAGCATGGTTCTCCTCCAAAGAAAGTTTACAAAGGACAGAAGGTGATACTGAGTTGACATATGGCTCCAGGCACCACAATAACACATTATGGTTCTGAATAATGCAGTATAAATCCTCAAGTGCCAAGGGGGAGCCACCCACAATAAAGCTAAACATAATCTTCTCCAGCACCCACGTCAGCTCTTGTTGCATGCTTTGTCAGGAAGCTGCATAAACAGATAAGCCCTGTAAAACACTGTGAAGGGGAACAAATGTGGGGAAATCTAGGATATAGCACATGGTAGGGAGGAGAGGAAACCTCTCCAGAGTTTTAGCCCTGTCATGTAGATTGCCCTATTCATTAGTTAATGGTGTTGAAAAAATAGCTAAGCAATCTGAAGTTCATCAGCTCTGTAAGGCTTCCCATTCCATCCTTAATTCTGTAAGACTGGAAAATACATGGCTGCTGGATGCTGGATTGCCAATACCAAGCATTGGTACTGTTATGATGGGAGGCATGGACAAAATTGCCACTGATGTATAAGCAATAATATTTGATTTGTAAGTCATCTGGCTAAATGAAAAATTCAACTGCAATTCTCTTTGAAGTTTGACACCTACTAGACAAATAGACTGAAAATGCTTAGTCTGATAAGAATTCGTCTCTCAACCAGCACCACAGGTGGACCTGCTCCGTGAGCTACAGACAGAAGGCCTGCAGAGGACCAGAGCTGACATGTTAATACAGCCCTGGAAGACAAATTTAGTTTTGGAGATTATATCAGTGGGATACTGAACACAGAAATCCCAGACCCCAAACCTCTTTCTCATTTTAATTGCTTTCACAGAAACAAGAATGTGCCCATCCTTAGTAAATAAGCACATTTACACCAAGAATAGTAAATTTGTGCACCCAACTTTTCACACACAGAGAAATAATCCACCAAAGCCGATGATTCAGACCTAGAGGCAAGTGGATTTTCAATGAGAGCAGCACAGCTGCTATTGTACACAAGTGAGTTGCTTTCAGTAAGGGATATGCTGAGTGTCCCCCAAGGGCAGATGTGACTTCCCCCTGTGGGCTTCTTGTGGTGGAAGAAAAAGGGCCTCTGGAGTGCCAAATGAAGGTGTTTCACAAGCTGGATGCTTCTGGCTAAAGTTCAGATAGAGTAATGCTGGCAGAAACCCTCTGATGCAGATACTTTTCTCCTTCAGCTTGTTTACTTTTCATGTTGATATTTGCATTGCTTCTACACCCAGACTCTACTTCTATTTCCACCAGAGATCCAAAGACTATAGGGCAGGAATGCAGTACTAACAGAACACCTACAACAACACAACCCTGCCAGTTGCTGACATTAAAACTTTAAATATAAACAAAACCTGAAAGAATTCCTACATGATCAGCAAGCACTTCTTTTTGAAATATCCCAGAAACATGCTTTTAGTAGAAGACCGTACTGCAAAAGCCAATAGGAGTGGTCAGTATAGTGAAATCACTTCAGGAAGGATATGATCAGTGGTATCTTCACCATGTTTAAGAGGAGGAATATGGGCTGTATCAGCCTGGAATAGGTAGGAAATGTTTGTATATATAGTCCTGAGCTACACAAGTTGCAGAGAAAGCATGTGGGAGGTGCACACCAGAGAGAACAGGAGAGAAACTGAGCTGCAAGCCCATCTCTGTGATCTGCTTTAAAATATTCTCCATCCCACCAAGATGTCTGTCCAGTGTCACCATAGTGACGCTTCTCACTGACCACCCAAATCTGCCTCACAGCTTCCTTCAGGAGTCCCACCCATGAGAAGCCCCGGAGGCATCCATCCCTCAAACCCAAAGGGGAAACCTCCCCTGACAAATCAGCCTTTGCATGAACAGAGTGAAGGTCACTCTGAACCTCTCCTCAGCATCCTTGGTGCTCAGCAGGACACTGCAATGCCACTACATGGGCAGCAGTGCTGCCAAGGCTGATGAAGGAGAGAAGCACATTTTATACCCTAAGCTCTGTTTTTGTTTACTGTCTCCCATTTATAAAGAGAGGATTTGAACACATAAAATAGGTTGCTTTTCCTGAGAAGCAGGGCTCTGCATCCATGGTGTCACCCTGCAGTCGCAAAGCCCCCATGACAAGATCAGAATTCACAGGAGGGCAAGACAATCAGTGTAGGTGGGTGGCCACTACCCATGGACACCCCTTACCAAGCACTGTGTCCCCAGATAGAGCAGGATTGTGGGGATGAGTCACCTGTGTGCTCCAACCTAAATGGGCTTCCCACCACCTCCTCCTTTCACATCCCTGGACACCTTTAGACTGGTGCTGTCAATACAAAGTGGCAAAGAAGAATCAGAGAAATGATCATTCCCAATCCTCACCTACTTGGATTGCCCCTTGGGTTCTGCAGGGACTGATCCCTAGCTGTGCCATCACTGATTCCAGTTTCCCTCAGCAGTACCACTGTAACAAGCATAAGTGACAGAAGACAGGAATCCTTTGCATTCTTTGCTGAGGAAATCAGTTGTCCATGTGCAATGTTGAAATAATGTTCAGTGCCTTTGTATCCTTTCTTGCTGATATATCAGAGACACACACATTCCTGAGACACAGAGGAGACGCAAGGTGAAAGGCGATGCCATTTACAGAAACCAGCACCTATGAAGGAGTCAAGGGAATGAGAGCATCCTCCCTGCTGTGAGGGTAAATCCACTGTAGCTCTAGGTATGTCCCAGGGTAGTTTTAGAAAACCTTATAGAGGGCCCCATTTTAAAGCCTTTTCTTGGGGAAACGGGTCGTGTTGAAGAGCTATTGAAAGCAGATTGGTTTAATATGACCTTATAAAAGACTCACATAAAAGCCTGAAGGAGCAATAGGAAGCAAGGGAGATTTATTGTTAAGGTATCAGAGGAGCACTGGGAAAGATCAAAGTTTGATTCTTGGCTGTGCTGATGACCTTAGTTAAATCACTCAGGAACAAGCTTGGAAGAACTTGTTTAGGAAGTTTTTCAGGTTCAGTGCCTTAGTGGGAACAAGGGGGTTCAGGGCACAGTTGACCTTTACAAATTTTGATAGTGATTGTGAGTGTTGAGCAAATCAAAATCTGAATTTAGAATCTTCTGAGAATCTTAATTCATCTCTCTGTGTCTCTTTTTCTCCCAAGTGTAAAACAAGGAAAACAAATACTTTGCCACTGTTATAAAGCTAAATGTATGAATGTTTGCTGAGATACAATAGCAACAGAAGCCACAGAGGTAAATAAGATGGATGTTGCATTAAAAAAAAATCCCAAGTCCTGTTTTTATCCAAACGGTGGATTAGTGATGAAAACAATGGAAGTCAACACAACTGAATTATTAACCACACAGTCATTTATACAACAAAAGTAACCTTTTTGTCTGATAATGATTTCCAGTGGGATAGCACCACCATTTTATATGTCCTATATACACTTAAATAATGTTTGGTAAATTAGAGTACTAAGTCTGATACAGAGAGTACTGCCGAATACAGTCATCATTACTTCTGTTAAAAATTACCAGAAAATCTATTTTCTGGACCTGTTTAATAATCCACAGGTGACAAACCAACTAGTTTACTTAAAGATCATTCAGGGATGAGGGAGCTTTTTTTCCATTGACATTTCTGAATGGAAAATTCTGCTGAGACAGTCTGCAGCTCAGACTATTCGGAGAGCAGAGGGAGACCTTTAACAGTGCATCTGACCCATTACTGATTTATGAGAGAACAATGTTGGAATAAATATGAACAAAAAACTATCCTTTCACTCAATTTGGTACAGCAATGTTGAAATTGTACTAGGATAAACAACTGCCTTGCAATAAGCATGCTCATTCATTATTCAGTGTTAAATCTTAATTGTTACTGATTTAAATTTCTTTGTGCTAAGTGTTTCTAAATTATAAATAACCCTGCAACTCTAATAGTATATACTCTGTTAAGGAAAAGGTAAGTACAGAAATAAATTATTAAAGTGTTCTGCTTAACTATTGCCACACAATTCATCTCAGGATTGGGAGATCAAGGCAGCCACTTTGATAAATTTGAAGAGATATTGACAAGGAGTCTATGGACAAGTCATGCATCTGTGTTGCATAAACAGACTTTGTGTATGTATATTTATTTACAAAATTGTTACATTGTGATCTTCACTCTGAGGTTTGATTTTTCTCCTTTTCAGGTCATTGGCAAACTGTCCTGACCTTAGTGAGAGTAAAATCATATCCTAAGTACACACATCACTGCTGTGCTCTCCCTTTGATCTGAACGCTGAACTGTGATTAACATTAAAGAGAAAAAGTCCAGCCGCAAGCATTTTCATGCCCTGAGCAAGCATCAAACACGAGACTCCTTCTTGTCATGTCTCTCATTCTCCTCTTTCATGTCTCTCTTACTTATTTATGTATTTACCTTAATTTGCTTGGAAGAGTTTTGTTTGCCTCAAGGAGGGATGGCTGTGTGCTTAAGGCCTCTCACATCCCTTTTGCCTTTTCTAATTCTTTCCATGTCTTCTTTAGAGGTCCAGTGGAAAGACTTGTTGGCTTGTTCTTCACGGGCTTGTGGGACAACACTTCGTATCTGGCAATGGATCAGAAGGACTGAAGAGTGTTTTTGCTCCCACCTATGTTTCTTAGAGCTGCTAAAACAGGACCAATGAAGATGTTCACCAGACTCCAAGTCCTTGCGCTAGCTTTATTTTCCAAAGGAGTTTTCCTTTCCCTAAGTGACCACAGCTTTGTCAGAAAGGAAATTAAGATAGAAGGAGACCTGGTCTTAGGAGGCTTATTCCCAATCAAGGAAAAAGGCACTGGGATAGAAGAATGTGGGAGAATCAATGAAGACCGAGGCATCCAGCGCTTGGAGGCCATGCTGTTTGCTATTGATGAAATCAACAAAGACAACTACTTGCTGCCAGGAATTAAGCTTGGAGTTCACATCTTGGACACGTGTTCCAGGGATACATATGCCTTAGAACAGTCTTTGGAGTTCGTCAGGGCATCTTTGACTAAAGTGGATGAAACAGAGTACATGTGCCCTGACGGCTCGTATGCCATCCAAGAGAATTTGCCACTGCTCATTGCAGGAGTCATAGGTGGTTCCTACAGCAGCGTCTCCATACAGGTGAGTCACAGCAGCCCCACCAGGTGAGAACTGTTTATCTGCAATTCCAGTGAGAGAACCACTGCTTATGTAAGTTTGCCAGTAAATCAAGTCTTAGCTTGATCACTTTACCTTAGGTGTCAATCTAGCATGTGATTTTTACTTAATTTACATTAGTTTGATTCACTCTTTAAAATACTGTACTTCTAACCTCTGGCAGCTGTCCACTTCTCCTAGTTATGTTGTATCCTGAAGGCATCTGAAGTTTCCAAAAGTCTTAGTATTTATTTTGAACTTTGCATTTCATGACACTTCTACAGCTCTAAGTGCAGATACGTGTTCACATCAATCACAAACTATTACCACCTAGGTGTTTGAATACATGTGTTCCTGCCATGCTGCATGTTCATAACATTCATCATTTTAACAACAGATATTTAAAATTAAAAAATAAATCCTTGTCTTACTTCTAGTCACTAGTGGGATTCCCCAGGGCTCAGTACTGGGGCCAGAGCTGTTTAATATCTTTGCCAATGACCTGGGTGAGGCAATCTAGTGTACCCTCAGTCAGTTTGCAGATGATACTCAGCTGGGCAGGAGTGCTGATCTGCTGGAGAGTAGGAAGACTCTGCAGACTGAATCAATGGACTGAGGTCAGTGGTACGAGGTTCAATAAGGCCAAGTACAGGTCCTGCACTTGGGTCACAACAACCCCCTGCAGGACAACAGGTTGGGGGAAGAGTGGCTGGAAAGTGTCCCAGCAGAAAAGGACCTGGGGGTGCTGCTTGACAGTGGCTGAACATGAACCAGGTGTGTCCAGGAGGCCAAGAAACCAGCGGAATCCTGGCTTGTATCAACAATGGTGGGTCCAGCAGGACCAGGACAGTGACCTCTATACTGGGGACTGGTGAGGCCACACCACACATCCTGTGCCCAGTTCTGGGCCTCTCATTGCACCATTGAGGTGCTGGAGTATGTACAGAGAAAGGCAACAGAGACAGTGAAGAGTCTACAGAGAAAGATGGTGAAGAGTCTCCTCCTGAAGGAGTGGGGGTGTTTAGCCTGGAGAAGAGGAGGCTCAGAGGGGACTTTATAGCTACAAATACCTGAAAGGAAATTGTAGCCAGATGAGGGGTGGCCTCTTCTCCCAGCAACCTGTGACAGGTTGAGAGAAAATGTCTTCAAGCTGCACTTCATGAGGTTCATGTTGGACATCAGGAAGAATTTCTTCACAGAAAGGGTTGTTAAGCAATGGAATGGACTCCCCAGGGAGGGAGGTGGTGGAGTCCCCATCCCTGGATATATTAAAGAAATTACTGGATGTGGCACTCAGTGCCAAGGTCTGGCTGATGTGGTGGTGATCAGTCAAAGGTTGGACTCTGTGATCTTGGCGATATTGTCCAACCTAAATGATTCTGTGATTCTGTGGTCACATTATTTTGGGTCAAATAAAACAAGCCAGTTCACATGACTCGTTATCACAAGTGGGTGGTGTCTTAAGCCCAGACTGACGTAGACTAAGACCCTGCATCTGGTATTTCTTCATAGTCAGCTGCAGGTTTCCAAAGGCATCAAGTCTTGACAGTGCCGGATGTTTTTTCAGACTCAGTGTGGGACGTTTTTCCAGACTGAGCACAAGCCTCAATCACTGCACTAGTGTCAACAGCAGTAAGAGTTCTTGTGTACTGCAGACTACCCCAGCAGTGACAGAAAGCCCACAGAACCTCATTTGCCTGTTTCGTAAATAGGGCAAGAGTTCATCCAATGTTCGTTTCAATCAGAATTACTCCAGGGAGCTGGTAGCTGCTCTTGTGAAGGCATTAAATCCCATCAGTTGGGAGCATGATCAGATCCCATAGGACACGCAAAAGCACAGAAGAATTTAAAGAAATTACATTTTATTTCCTTTTGTATTCCAGTGTGTAACTCATCTGTGTATTCATAGGGAATATAAGGGCAAATCCTTATCCATACTGCAGGAGAACAATTTCTGCAGAGCAAAACCTCAGCCATCTCTTGTAGTAGAAGTGGTTTTGTCCCACTGTGGACCAGCTAGCAGAGCAGGAATGTATCCTTCACCAGTTATGTGGGTCTGATCACTTGGAACACAAAGAACAAGTAAGTTTCAGGCTGAAAAAGAGACATCTGAAGGGGGAAAATGGTAGTTACAGAACCTTGGGCAGCACAAACTGTTAAGGAAATAATTTTTCATTGTCTCTTCCAATCACACAAAGAGTACATCAAATGAAACCAGTAAATGGTAGGTTGTTGTGAATGCTAAAAGCTGAATGAGTTTCAGAAGTGACTAGAAACAAAAAGAAGAAATTCTGTACTATACCTCCTTTGGTTCAGCAGTTCCCAGAGCTACAACTGTCTGAAGTCTGGCAAAATATTTTGAAGCATCATATGCCTGCCCTATCCCACTGGTGGAGGAGTTTTTTTGCTGTACCTTTGGTTTGTGGTCAGTGTGTTTCTCAGTTCACCCTAAGTTCAAGTGAGTCCAAAGGACATGAAGATCTGAGGTAACCTAAAAGACATATCTATAAGAGTAGTTACAGCAGAGGAGATGGTGCAGGTGTTTCATTCCTTCCCAGAAACCCAGAGGGAGTCAGATCACATTTCTAAAGTAGTCTGTGGCCTCTTGCACAGCATCTTTCAGCGTGTCCCTTTGAATCCAGTCTCTGGTGATCACTGATCTCAGACTAAATCCATAGCTGAGGCAGTAGATTGGATGCAGCACACATCAAATATACATAATAGAGGGCATTTAGATATTTCATATTCCAAAATCTTAAGTTTGGAGCAGCTGTCCAATGGAAATTGGAAGTCCTAATTAGAGATTTTCCAAATCAATCCATGTAAAAAATAGTATTATAGCTGTATGAAAATCTGTAGGTCATCCAATTTTCAAAACCTAAGGAAGATGATGAAACAAAACTTATAGTTAATATTACTCTATGGTCTTCTCTAGACTTGTCAATAGTTTTGCAAACGTAAGGTCTTTCTTAACATAGTTCTTCAGAGAAACAAATCGTTTCACAAATCATTCAACTTGTCATCAAACATCTTCCATTTTTTTTAATAGAAAAAGGTATTCAGTTGTTTATTTTCTCTTTACATTAATTGTGTTGGCCTTCCTTCAGTCCCTCTTTTCTGGCTTTCCTCTAGAGTTCACACCACCTAAAAAAGATGTAACTAAGCACTAGAAAATATATAATTAAGCCGTTCACTCCTGTTACCCATCCTGTTAAGATAGTCAGTCACAAGTTCTCTTTCAAAAGAAAATCCCTGTCAAGAATAATAGACATTGTAGACTCAAGCCTGAAATTGTAAGGACATTCAAGCATTGAAGGCAAGCATTTTGGTGCCATACCAATTTCAGAGTCAGCCACCTGTACAGAGTAGCTCCAGTAACAACTGTAATCACACCACTGCTGAAAGTCAAAATATTTCACCAGGGGTGTGTGTGCAAGGCTCAGCACGCCCTTTCCCTGTGTTTTCAAGCAGCATCCAGGGTGCTGGTTGCTTCCAGATGTAGCCCTGGCAAGCATTTTTATTTTGCTGAGAGCTGTAAACACCATAAAGTCCATAGTGCAATTTCTTAGCCTTAAAATAAAACATGCTGAGTTCTTCAGACAAAAATTATTTCTGGCTTTTTTTTTTTTCCCTCCTGTGAATTTGTCTTTATATTTCAATATTTTTTCTTCCCCTCCCTTCGCCCACCCTCTCCTGCTTTTTTCTGGACAGCTGTCTGCCAAATCACTTCATGATGCTCCTGCTGTCAGATTTGTACTTCTTTCATTACCCTTCCACTAAGGAATAAAAGATTTTGCTGGTAAATCAGCAATGAACACCTTCCCCACTGAGTCAGTATGTGCGATAGGCACTTTTTGCAGAGACTAAAAACAACAAGAGAATGCAGAATGCTTAATTATTTTCTGGTCAGACTAGGCTATTATCGTTAATGATGATCTGGATAATTAGTTTTTAGATGTTGTGTTTAAATTAGCAGTGAGCCCAATCTGCACAGCACTTGATTCTTCAAAACTCAAGCCAGGATTCTTAGTCAATGGAAAAGCTCATGTTAAAAAAAAAATAAAATAAAAAGCTGTTTTCATGAAATTAAATTCTGTCTTGAGTAGAATCTAGCATCAGGAAGTGAAGAATTCAAAATTTGAAGAGTTTTCTTTTGGGCTCATGGATTTTCATCTGAGCCAGGTTATCTACTCTTTCTTAGTTTACAACAGAAATTTCAAACATATTTTCCTTGGAGAGACTGACACAGTAAAAATGATAAGAAAAATAGACAGTATTCATTTGCAGAAGAGCACCTGCATAGCCAATCCCAATTCCATGTTTAAGATACTTAAGTCAGCTCTTTTCAGGAATATGAATGTGGAAGCAGGAATACCTTTATTCAAGTACTGGATTTGTTCTTCCCTGTTTCTGAAAACTGGATTTTCTTCCGAAAATGAAGACTAGAGTCCATTTCCTTCAGTCAGCTCTTAGAAAAATTAAAACATTCCTTTAGGTGGGCTGGATTTTTAATTTCTATGTATACTATATTCACATGGATGTAAAGATTGTCTACTGGCTGTCACCTCGCTGTCAACCCACAAGACCTCCAGATCACGACCATGAAAGTTATTTCCAATTTAGAGCCTCATCCAGAAAAAAATGGCAAAACAAAAACCAGTGCCCTGCTGTCTTCTCTTCAGTTCCTCACTGTGTCTCAAGTAAACTGTAACAAAACCACTGCAGCAAGTTTAACAGTGCATTACTGCTATCACAAAAGCTAAAGCCACTCCTAAGTGAGTGACCATCTGGCATGAAATTCAAAATATGTACTCATTTACTGGCAATCTTTTCCTGGCTGTCGTTTCTCCTTAGCCACAAAAGTCTGCCAAGGGCTCATGGAGCCTGAAAGCTAATCACCTCCATTTCCTTCCTCCAAGGATAAACCATCTTTCAACCAGAGTCTTAACAATAGCTTCTGACTTCCATCACCACTGAAAATAGTGGAAAATCCTTAAATGAACCAAAAAATAAATGAAACATAGCAATGGGACTCTGTCCCACTGTGCATGGACCCAACAGGGATGTGGGCAGGACACATGTGCAGGGTGTTGCAGCGGTTTGCCAGGCCACACACACCATTTGTGCTGTGCACTGACAGCCTCCGGTGATTTTGTGCTTGTGAAAGTAAACCAGATCATTATTAAAAAATCCATTCTGTGAGATGGACCACCTACCACCAGCATTTAAGCTACACATGCACTTGCCAGCTTCCATGTGTCTCCTTTATACTCTCTCCTCTTTTGTCTCAGTTCTTCCCCTCTTTCCACCACCTCTCAGCCGGATCCTTGCTGTTTGTTCCTCTCTTTGTTTCTATTCCACATTCAGAAATTGAACAGCCACTAGGCTGAGATTTTCAAATGCCCTGAGCATTTCTTTCATAGAGATTTCAAAGGAATATGTGTACCTCACTCTGGCTTCTCTGAAAACCCCACATTAACCAATTATTTTGCAGTCCTTTTTTATTTGGTTTTGAGCTATAATTTTTATTTCTTAAGTGTGTGCATTTTGTCCTTTTGCTAAGGGGATGTTGTAAGACTTTACAGGGATAGATAAGTAACCACTGAGATCATAGGTAAGAAGGAAGGAGCTCTACCATACAATGAGAGAATCATAGAATTGTTGAGGTCAGAAAATACCTCTAAGGTCATTGAGTGGGACCTTTACCCTGCACTGCCAAGTCCACCATTAAACTGTGTTCCCAAGTGCCACATCTACATGTTTTGAGAATACTTCCAGAGCTGGTGAATCCATCACATCCCTGGGCAGCCTGTTCCAATGCCTGACCACCAATTCAGTGAAGAAATTTTTGTTAGTATCAAATCTAAACCTCCCCTTGCTCAATTTGAGACCTTTTCCTTTTGTCCTATCACTTGTTACATGGGAGAAGAGACCAACCCCCACCTGACTGCAGTCTCCTTTCAGGGAGTGGTAGAGAGCAATAAACTGTTCCAAGTGGGAAAGGGTGTCACTAGAAGAGAAAGTGGCCAAAAATAAGAACTAGCTAGGGTCACCTAGACATCACCTATACTTGTTCTACCCCTTCTGACTAGGCCTTACTCTACACTCATTCTACCCCTTCTGACTAGGATTTACTCATCAGTTAATGAGTGTCAAATTACCATATTTATCACTGATAGCTCTTTTAACTCCAGAAGCAATTCCATGTTCCTTTAGAACCAACAGCCCCAGTTTTAGTGCCTTTTCTGATCCTGTGTAAATGGGACATGAGTCACGGGCAGGTTTACGAAGTCTCAAAGAGTTGCACTCTCATGCAAAGCAAGATCTTCTGCACAGGTCTCTTTTCAGGGTGCAAGTTTGGTGTTCAGCTTACTTCACTGCAACAGTAATGCTGTATGGAGGCAGAGTGCATATGTGACAGCTTACTGAGCCATCCCCTACAGGAAAAAAGAAAAAAAGATTTTCAAACAATTCCTTCAAAGCACAACATTTCTCTGCATGCCCTCTATGGTTTACTTTTTATTGCAAGGACAGACACAAATATAAAAAGAAATTCCCAGGTCCTGTGCAGAAATCCTAGCTGTTATTCCGACAGTGTTCCTTATTTCTGATGTTCATATTGCAGATGAAGTTACTTCACAGTTCAAACACTGCTTCTCTCTGTGTGGCAGCTACTGAGTCCACTGCAAACATTTAGCTATATTTTTCCTAGCTTCATTGTCTAAATTTTCAGGAGAAGAGCAAGGCTAAAAATAATGTTTCCTTCACCCTTCTTCCCGCTAACAAAAAATGTCAGACATTTTTATTTGTTTGGTAGTGAATTATCTTTTCCTGAGTTACCTTTTGGAAGCAATTTTATTAAGGAACATTACTTATAAAGTAGGAAACAGGCTTCTTAATACCAAAGAGTGTGAAAGCTGATGGAAACCACTGCTTCAGTCCTGCAATGCACCAAAAGATTCCACAGGAGAACAAGCCAGGATGGGACTCCTAAATAACCTCACTGCATCTGGTTGAGTTCCACCTGACCTTTAATGATTTAAAGAACTGGGATATTGGCATTCCCAGTGACCTTCTGGGGTCAGTGCTTGGAGTTCTGCTGAAGCCTAATTGGTGTTTTCTGTTGCAGGTCATGACACAGCCCTTGTGCAGTCACTGCCTTCATTAGTGCTTATTATAATATCCTAGAGATGGCACTCTTCGTTTAAAAATGGGCTAGGGAGAGATGATGTTCCAGGCTGATAAAGGTTTTTCAGTTCTGAAAGCAGTGAGGCCCCTAAGGTCCTAATTTCCCTTTGAAAACAAATTAGCTTGGAGTGAATTTTTTCTTGGGTCCAAGGTGATGTTGCATTTGCATCACTGAACTCTCTTCCTCCCACATACTCCCAAATTATGGGAGTATGCCAGAAGTGTCCAGATTGAGTCACTCTGGGTCACACTGTCCCCAGGTAGGAGACTACTAAATCCCAAGAGAAGAGGGAAAATTATGGTGCAGCCCAGCTTTTCAGTATTGCTCATATTTATTGCCAGTGATACAGTCTAGCAGCTCACAGCCTCCTGGGCTGTGTCTGCAGAACATAGCCAGTACATAGATGGAAATAAATATTTCTGTTTATTCTATTCTCACTGGACCACATCTAGAATATTACCCCTAACTTTGGGTCCCTTGGTAAAAAGAAGATTCAATAAATACAAATATAATCATGAGGAGGAGAGTCTGAAGCACAAACCTTACAAGAAGAAACTGAGGGAACTGCACATGTTTAGCCTGGAGAAGAAAAGGTTTGGTGGGAAACTAATATCAGCTTTTCAGTATATACAGGTTTGTTCTCAGGAACACAAAGTAAATGTCTTTATCAACATAATACAGGACCAGACGATAGAAGAAAATACTTATAAATTGAGATTTTAACCTGAGAAAAAATGTACATTCCAGGAGTTGGGACCAGGGGAGACTGCACAGGCCAGTGGAGACTGTTGGCTAGAGAGGTACCTCATTTAGTCATTACCTTAGGTTTATGCCTGCCACCTACCACACACCCACATCCCAGCCCATTCAGAACCAGTGTGTCTTTCCTGCCTTTCTAAAATAGCTCTTTCTACCAAACTTTTGGTATATTTTTATATTTAAGAAACAAGAAAAATTTAAATAGGGAAAAAAAACCTTTACTATATATTGGTATGAATGCTTTAGAGGCAGTTTGACTTCCAGCTGCCCAAATAATAATAAAAAGCCAACAAGGTAGATTACCATAATTTAGGAACTGGATAAAACATACACTAGATGCAGTCCATGTTTTTTTCAAAGCAAGAGCTCAGGCCCTGTGTTATAGCAATGAAATTAGGAAAAACCTTGGGACATGGCTTTGCCATGGTCTTGCTGTGGGAATCTGGACTTGCAACTTATTCCCAGAAATAAAAATACTTTCTCAGGAGACCAGAGGCAGCAAAATAATCTCCATTAGGACAGATTTCAGCTCAGAGAGACAGAAATTTGCCCAGTTTCTCAGTAGAGAAAAAACTCCTTAACCTTAATGTTATTCTGCTCCACAGCCTAATTTATTGTCTGTTCAGAGTAGCTCTTCCCTGTCTCAAAGGAGCTCTGTGAAATTAGATTCATTAAGCCATGTTAAGTGCCATGAGACTCTTGCATGGTTAAATTTCAGAAGGGCAGAGAGCACTGTCATCTTATAAGAGGCCTCCTCTGTCCAACAAATGTGCAATACACACTTGTGAGTTGTGGTAAAGACACCCTACCTGTTCTAACACTTCTGAGATTTATCTTTCCTTCTTTTCTCCAAAATATTTCCTGTGTTTTCCAGTCCCATACACATTCCAAAAAATCCATGTAATAATCTCAGGGCCATTAAAAAAGGAAAATTTTAACAAAAACATCAGAATAAATCCTACTGCCAGCAAAAATAAAAATCTTATGAAGATTAAGAAAATGTTCAGTGAGATTCAACAAATCATAATATAGATCAAGGTTACTGAGACATAGAGGTGTTACCTATCTGTCCTCGCTTACCAGCAGGATTCTTGAATGACCACAAACGCACCCAGAAACCAGGTTCATATGTTTGATAGCTGTATCTAATTCATGGCTCCTTGCAGGTGGTTATTATGAAACCATTTTCAGTGTTTTAAACAAGATTGGCAATATTCCACAAGCATTTATCTTGTCCCTGCAGCTCAGAGGAGCAGAAGTGACAGATGTGGAGAGGGAGACTGGTCCCCCCTGGCACTGCCACAGCCACTCCATTTGCTGGATTTGCTGGTGCCAGTGTGTCCCTGTGGAGGCATGTGGCTGGCACTGGACTTACTGCCATGCTCATGTTGGGCAACAAATCACCCAGCCGAGTGAGAGCCAGGTTTGCCTGGGGAGTGGGCACTTGACCACAGGAGAGTGGCTGCACTGACAAGCCCAGCAGCATGAGAGCAAATGAAGGTTTCCCATCTCTCTGAATGCAGACTCCATCGACATGCTTTATTCACAGCAAGCTGTGCAAAGTGGCTGGTTTGGTTTGCAGATGCAGAACATCCAGACTTATCTTCAAAGGTATCTGCAAAACCCCCCAGTTTTGACAGCAAAAAAAACCTGGCTACTACGGCTGCTTAAGTGCCAACATATGGATTTCAGGCACTAATTGCATGCACCACAGCTTGATTAAATTGTTCCCTGGAGCTTTGCCAGAATAAATTATTTCACTGAGCTAAAGCTGGATCTGCACTGCAATTTTGAAACTGTTCCACACGTGCCAAGGCAGCATGGAGCTACACTGGAGGTGTGCCTCAGGTGGTTCAATCTCAGTGCACATAACTCAGGTTTACATCCCACTGTCCTCTAGTACCCTGGGCAGACATAGCCTTAGACATTATCTCCTCTGCAGAACCTGCTACCTGATCCTGTTAGTCTCTTAACCAGGATAACATTTTCATGATCAAATGCTCAGATCAGCATGAAAATGGCTAGAAAAAGGGACTGTTCTGAAATCAATTGCATCAGCTAAGCGCCTGAGACTTGAGCTTTTTTAAAAAATTAGTCCCTAATATCACAACGTTACAATATTCTAGAAAATCCCCTCTTGAGAATTTCAAGAAGAGTGTCTTGATCTGAATTAATAACAGATACAACTTCACTGAACTCCAAGAACAGTAATAGTTCTCAGGGAGGATTGGATCACTATCCTTTATGATTAATCAGACTTACGTAAAATTTTTAATTTTTAGTCCATGAAAAATCTACCATCTGGACAGCTTCGTAATGAAGAGCTTTACAGCAAACAACTGTAAACACATGAAAACTTTCTTCTCCCAGAGCACAGGAATGAGAATTACAGGTGTTTGCAGGGACCCTGGAAGTATCGTGGCCTCCAAGGCTGAGGGCCCCCGTGTAAACTGGGAGAGTAGTTCTGTGGATGCTTTTGCTGCTTAGACTAAAAAAAAAAAAATTAAAAAGGCACAAACAAACATAAAAAAAAGAAAAAAAAAACTAACTATAAAGCTGCTATATTTGTTAGGATCACCTTTCTGTGAGCTGAAGGCTTGTCCACTCACTGACCAGCATTACCTGAGCTGCTGAAAATGGACTTCTTCTTTAGCCAGTTTGAGGGGGAAAATGCAGAAAGGTATGTGTGCATATCTTCATTATGGTTTAGCACAAATGAAATAACTCCTGCTAGAATAAACTGAGACAAGAATAGCAATTCCAGCCCACACAATTCTGCAGGAAATGTTCCAGAATAGCTACATGGAGTACATTCTTATTACCAAATTGGATTGCTGTTGAGAGAGGACATGTGAACCAAACCATGTGGATATGTGGGCATGTAATCAAAGTTACAAAGCCACAGGGACTTAACAATGCTCAAAGCATCCATTGTACCTTGGTGACAGAACAAGCCTCTCTGCCCATCCTGTTGCTTTAAAGCTGTTCATTTCCATCACCAGATGCAAATTAAATCCCACACTTCCAGTATAAGGCGGTTTAATGACTGTTACCATCCAGCAGGGAGGTTAAGAACACAGCAGCTGCTTTCTGGGGGACAGTAACTCGTTCAGCTGCAGCACTTCCCAGCCTTGTGCCTGTACCCACTGGCAAAACTGCACTGTCAGCTAAAGCTCAGCATACTCCTTCCAAGCACTGTAGGAAAGGTTTTATTTTGGCTTAAGCTAAAATAAACCACTACCAATATTTTTTTTGTGAAGGTAAACTTCAACTCAACAGCGACAGCTGAGATGCCAGGACACCTGGTCTTTCCTGGTGCTCCAGAAGGACAGGAGGATAAGAACCTCCTGAAGTCCTCCGTTCCATGTGGCCCAGAGGTTGTAGAAAGTCCCTGTACATATGTGGCTCACAGCAGAGTCTGTCCCAGATGAGATTATACCAGTTTACAAGGGCAGACTGAGCTACAGCAGGACACTAGTTGAGTGTCTGCATTACAGAAAAGACAGAATCTAAATCTATAAAATCCTAAGTCATACAGGTTGCTGAAAAGTAATAAAATTCTTCTGTTTGTTTTTTGGGCTTTTTTTTACCAGACTGTCTAATTTGCTATTGGTGTCTGAGCTTCCAAAATTTGCCTCTTCTACATCTTTTTCAAAGCAGTCCGTTGCCTTTGAATTCTTCCAGACAATCTGTGGTCAAAGAAACATCTGGGGAAGATTAAAAAAATTAAAGGATTGGGCAATTTTAATAAGCTTCCCTTGGGAATCTCAAGTACACTACTGCAGAAATCTCAAGCACACTGTTGCTTTTCAAATGGTTTTGTCAGGCTGTACTCTAAGATCAGCTTCAAATTTTATTTACTGGACAGAACTTCCAGTCACCAATCTTCTCTTTGTCATTTAAGAAACTCTCATAGAAAAAAAATGCCATAACCTTTCTTCATTTCTTTCCAGATGTGATCAAGAGTTGCACTTCTGTGAGAGCAACAGAGTAGATTTGGAAATATTTAAGTATTGGACATAGCCAAATACGAAAAAAAAAAAAAAAAGAAGAAAAAGTAGGACTTTGGACCACATAAATCAAACTGAAAGGACAAATAGAGATTATTAAAAATTTTTATTTTTATTAAAAACTGTAGGTCAACATGACATTAGCTCAGTTGGGTAGAGCATGGTGCTTATAATTCCAAGGTCATGGGTTTGGTCCCCATATGGGCCATTCACTTAAAAGCTGGATTCGATGATCCTTGAGGGTGTCTTCCAATTAAGACCATTCTATGATTCTGTGGTTCTGTGATTCTGTTCCTGACATTGTGGAACACTTGAAGAGTACTAACATGCAACAGATGTGCCATCTCAGCTGGTCTGCAGCCAGAAATCTCAGAAAAAAAGTTAGTTTAAATGAGTAAAAAATAGGAGAACTGGGGACTTGGCCTGAGTAAGTGAGATTAGAAAGTTCTGCAAAAGGCCTGTATGTTTGTGATATTTGCACAAAACAGAAATTTATGTCTTCTTAGTGCATTTGGTCATCAAATACAATGAATCTTGGAGAAGATGAATCCCACTATGAACAGCAAAGGCATGCAAATCCCCAGGCCTTAGTAAGGAACGCAGTCTGAAACTGAAATATATTGTCCATTTGTATCTAATTATCTGTTGTTTAAACAGGCTGAGTTTCATGAAAATAAAGGTCCATTACAGTCCCAGCAGGACCCAGGGAATTAACTGGGCATCAGAACAGGTTTTGTGCATATGCCCAGTGCAATGCTTTCCCTGGAGTTTGTTATCAACATCCTCTATCAACACCCTCAATCTGTGATCATAGAACATCTCTCATTAAAAAACACTGTCAATGCCTTTCCCTAAATATTTCTGTTCCATTTTATAAATAACCCTCTTTAATAATCTGTGCACCCTGCTTTGTCTCCAGGTGGCAAATTTGCTCAGACTCTTCCAGATCCCCCAGATAAGCTATGCCTCCACCAGTGCCAAGCTGAGCGACAAATCCCGCTACGACTATTTCGCACGGACTGTGCCCCCAGACTTCTACCAAGCGAAAGCCATGGCTGAAATCTTGCGGTTTTTCAACTGGACTTACGTGTCAACAGTGGCCTCCGAAGGAGACTACGGGGAGACGGGGATCGAGGCCTTTGAGCAGGAAGCTCGCCTGCGCAACATCTGCATCGCCACCTCCGAGAAAGTGGGACGGTCCAACATCCGGAAGTCTTACGACGGCGTGATCAGGGAGCTGCTCCAGAAGCCCAACGCCAGGGTGGTGGTGCTCTTCATGCGAGGCGACGACTCCCGGGAGCTCATTGCGGCCGCCAACCGCTTCAACGTGTCCTTCACCTGGATTGCCAGCGACGGGTGGGGAGCGCAGGAGAGCATTGTCAAGGGCAACGAGCACATAGCGTCCGGGGCCATAACCTTGGAGCTTGCTTCCCATCCGGTTAAAGAGTTTGACAAGTACTTCCAAAGTCTCAGCCCTTACAACAACAGGCGCAACCCCTGGTTCAAGGACTTCTGGGAGCAAAAATTCCAGTGTAACCTGCAGAACCGGAAACCGCATAGAAAGGCTTGTGAAAAGCACTTCACCATCAACAGTTCCAACTACGAGCAAGAATCCAAGATCATGTTTGTTGTGAATGCTGTGTATGCAATGGCTCACGCCCTGCATAAAATGCAGAGGACTCTCTGCCCAAACACCACCAAACTCTGTGATGCCATGAAGCATCTGGATGGTAGGAAGCTGTACAAAGATTATCTCCTGAAAGTAAACTTTACAGGTAATAACTCCTCTTTTGGTACCTACAGAATGTAATTAAGCACTGTAATTAAGGAAATGTTCATCAGTCATGGTAACAGCCAGCCAAATTTCTGGTAGCAACTATTTACACAGTTTAGACCAGGGTGGTACACAGACAAGGTCACTCCTGTCACAAGAAGGCAGAAAGGAGAAGGATGCGGAGCTTGATGAGAGCTCTAAAAAAAACAGGTTGATGGTCCTCCTGCTTCCAGCAGAAGGAAGAGGTGAAGGTGGCAACAGCTGGTCTTGGCAATGTTGCACTCCATCCTCTAAAATTCCACACACCAACACCCATTTAATTCACAGCCAGTTTGGGCATGTCTGAAAGGCAATGGTCCTTTCACCATCTGCTACACCAGCCATCCGCCTGCTAATCCCATGCCAAGACTTGGCCTTCTCTCCCTCGTTTTGCTACAAATTTACATAACTGCTGGACCGTGGCCAATGTCTTTGCAATAATAAAGTAATAATTCCTGTCATAGGACCAGATGTACATAAACTATTCAAATATATGGGGTAGTGCCATTACCTGTGTTACAAAACTACAGGCTTAATGGCAAAGTATAAAAAAGCTGCATTAAACATGTGCAGGAGATGTGGAGGAGGGTGATCCATATGGGAATGATATGAGCAAACTTCATGGGGACTGGCTGCACAGCACGTGGCATCTCTGTGGTTTTGCCACCACGTAAGGCTGAGTTTAGCTTTTTTTATTAATACTATGACATAACAATATTACACCTCAGCAAAGCTAAATGGATCTACAGGGGAAAGAAGTAAAGTGTAGAACATCCTGCCTTTTTGTTTCTTCATGTCTTGAGTTTCTTCTGAAGCATCTAGGTTGAATTTGAATTTCTATGTAGTGTGAAACTGATACTCTCAACTGACTGAGTCGATAGTAAGGAACCATCATGCTGTGCTTTGAGTGAGAACTAGCTCCAAGAAGGAGGATAAACATGTGTAGGATTCAGCATGCTCAATCCCAAGAGACCTTCAGTAACTGTACAATGCTAATAACACTGAAAACTGCATAAAACTGTCAAATTGGAGCTTGAACTTTCCCCTCCTTTAGAGGTGTTCTCAGCTTTTGGCTCAGATCACTTCTAGATACTACCAACCACATCCCTGGTGCTTCTCTAACTCCCAGTGGGGTGCATCTGTTGTAGCCAACTACTCAAGTCAGAATGAAACAAACTTTTTGGGTTTAGACCTCTAGAAATTAAGAATAATCCTTTCTCCTTCCCCCCCTCACAGCACTTACAACACAGAAACTCTTTTCTCGTTTGCCTGCACTTATCCTCAGAGATACTTGAATGTCTTTAAATTGTTGAAATCAATTGGTTTTAGGAGGACAGCACTTCATGGGAGCTGATTCCTCGCATGCTGATCAGGAGGGAAGGCAGTGGTGTGCTTCTGTCCCTGCCAGGGAAATACTTCACAACTGTAATGACCTACCTAAATGAATAGGCACTTCAATATTTTAAACTTCAATTATTTTGAAGATTTTTCTGACACTACAGGTGTTTTTATGAGCTTAAATGAAAACGCTCTTAATAGAGTCCAGCCTTAAGACTAAGCAATCTTTGTTCAAATATAGGATTCTTAATTATTTTTCTAACATGTAGATATTTTTAAGCACCCAAGCATTTTCCCAGTCAACATCTAGGTATACAGCCAAAATAACCCCAATTTTCTTTCACCAAAATCTCAGGAATTTTTTTATTATCTAGAGCCAGAAAAAATAGTTTTTATTTTGACTGAAATGTCCTTTTTTTTTTATGAATTGGGAGTTGAAGTTGTTCAAGCTGGAAAAAAAAATTGAAGCCTATAATTTTTCAGTTTTGAAAACAGAAGGGTCTTTTTTGAACTAAATTAATTATATTAAAAATCAGCATGGAAATCTTTGAAACTCTGAAGAGCTTTATTTTCTATTAATTTTCATTTCTAATTTAAAACATTAAGAAACCTGTCAAGTGCTTTTCCAATGGCTTTGTTCCATATACATTTTTTTACCAGCTTACAACATTATTTGCTCATCTCTTTTCTTTGTTATTAGTTCTTCCATTATAATGTGAATCCCTATTTTAATGTAAGTTATTTTTTTTGAGCAGGTGAGTGATTTTTATGTAGCGAGTTATTAAGCAAATCTTCCATCCCTTCCTCCTTTCAGAAGGGTGTGAAGACTTAATACATATGTGAGATTTTAATACATATAAGTGTTGTCATTGATTTGTACAGGACCAAAAATTATTATTTGCTCTTTCCCGGATGAAGAAAATCTTTGTGTGTGTTGTTAATGCAATACAAGGACTTTGTTATATGGTGCATTTGATCAAAGACGCTCTCATATTTCCATCTCCAAACCTGAGAATGCTTTCCCAGCACCCTTTCCCAGAGAAAGGGTGGCATGGAAGTTACCAGTCCAGCAGCTACACTGAAGCCAAGTCAGGCTGTGGATGTTCTCTCTTCTTTAGCCTGGGTAGCGATCCAGACCCACTACAAGGAAACAGGCAAGAAACAGAACAGTGATAACTATATTTGCAGACGCACAAAAAGCTATTTAAGCGATGCTTCCTCTGCTAAAAGGCAGGGGTCCACATAGATAAGCCCTGCAAGCATAGAAGTCAAGTAAAGAAATGGTGGAAGAAATCAAGCAAATGGCCCTGAATGTCTCATCCCAGTTTGCTGGAACATGGTGCATTTCACACACACCAGTCTGAGTAAACGATCAGGTGCGTTTCTATCACTGGTGTGGGACAAAGCAATTTTAGACATTTACCCTTCACATTCAAATTAGTTTTGATTAGACTTTGATTACAGTTAATGAAGAGGATTAGCACTTACAGAGTGTGCTCCAGCCCATGCAAGATATGATTTGCCCCTGTATCTCTTGCTACTGACTACAGATGGAGTATAGAGTGATTAAGGTTTATTTTCACTTGCCATTTAGCTGAAAGCCTGAAGTGAGACTCTCAGGAACAGCAATAATGTGATATGCAAGGAAATACTCAGGGACCAGCTAACAGCAGGGTGGTTGTAGGGGACAGGCGGGATTTGTGCATCCTTGTGCTGCCACTGTTGCTGACATGCTGTGTGACAGGTAATTTCACTAATATCTCTGGGTTCCTACTTATTTCTTTTTCATTAAATTGAAATAACTCCACAGAACTGCAGTGTGGGATGAAGACAGTGTGAAATTTCATTCCTTACTGTCTGTGAGATACACCAAGCACATAATTTTCTTGCAAGTCAATAAGACATATATGACAAATGTAATGGTATTCTGAATCTTTATAATAAAGGAAAAAAGAGACACCTGTGCCTATTCCAGCTTCCAGCACCAGGATGTGAGAATGCAAAGTCCAGCCTCTAGATAAATGCACTCACTCAATTTCAGTGTTTATTTCGCTTTTCAAAGAGATATAGGCTGGTTCATCTTCTTGATTTTCCCATCCTCTACATTCCCTCCTGAGGGCACAAATGCAGCACTTGATGTTCTAAATCGTGATGGTTTTCTGCTGATAAAGAGATGCCAGTTCAAGAGGCTGTTAACTTCTATTACCAGAACAACAAAGAAGTGCTGAACAAAAGTAAAGGTCTCCATGTCAGAGAGCACAGAGTAAACTCAACTTCTCACCGTACCCTTCACCATTGCCTGGTGAAGAGCAGCATACAGAGGGGCTCCTGGGAGGGCTATGAATCCAAGTATGAACCCACACATCCAGAAGCCTTCCTCCCTCACAAGGGTGGAGGGGACAGTGCAGCAAACAGCTTTGCTGACTTATTTAGCTCGTTTAAGCCACCAGCATGACACAGGAAAGCAGCGTTGTCATTGGCCACAGCACTACTGCAAGCTTCACATTTGACAAGTGCCAGGACAGTGTGAGAGGGGTGTCCATCATTTGGGATAAAATAGTGGCAGGGTCACGCACAGCTGTGCCCTACATGTTACTGCCTGGTGTAGCTGCTCCTCCAGGACATTGGATTGGAAGGGAAGGGTGAGGAAGGGTAGCCATGATAATGAAAGACCAGCAGTGGCTCCAGGGCTGCTTATCTGTTGTGCAGAATAACAGCCTTGTCAACCAGGAGTGTGGGGCTGGGCTCTAGCTTTTCCCACACCAGTTAGCAGGGCTGATGGTGTAACAGGACTAACCCTGTCCTCAGTCTAGTGTGGGAGCATATGGGCAGAAGGGGGTTAGATTTTGGGATGTATTCATGTCCACATATCTTATGCAGTTGTCAGAACCTGCACAGCTAATGGTTGGAGGAGTTTAGCTAAAGTAGTAGACTTGGAAAAAAGATCATTAAAAAATTTAGGCAATGCATATTTAAAGTACTCAGTGTCTTTTCCTATCCCTTTCTCCCTCCTGAGTTAACAGAGTCACTGTCATGGACCTTTCTGTCTTGTGTTCAGAAATCCATCTCTTCTACAGCAAAGCCTGTATCACCAAAAATAGCTTATCCTGGGGAAGTCCTCTCCCCTGGCTAACCAGAATGACTACTCCAAATGAGAAAAGGCTTGTAAGTCAGGTCTGATTTGTCCTCTTTCCTCCACTGGACTTTATGACAAAACTGCGGGTCTTACCACATTTCGATGTGGTTCATTTCATTCCTTCTCTTCCTTCTCACTCTGCCCCAGTCAACACTGAAATGATATGAAGCAGAAGCACAAATTCACCTTTTCATTTATTCTTGAACACTGGTGACTTCTGTTGTGGGAACACAATTTCACAGACCATTTCCATCCTATCTGTTCCATCCAAGAAAGAAAGAGCTTAAGTCATGGTCTGCAACAAGCAGATGTCACCTTACTTCTGAGCACAGCAGCATTGCATAGTCCTTGTTCTGGGATTTACCCATAAATATTTCCTGTCAAAAGTGCACTTCAAAAGTCAATGCTCAGCCAAGCTGCATGGAGCACAGACCAAAGGAATCCTGCATTTGCTATCACAAGCAGATTACAGCTGCAGAAACGTCAAAGGCTGGCTATGAGTTCACAGCAGGGAATACCTGTGAAGGCTAAAGCCAGAGCTCAAAGCCCAGGCTTTGCAGCAGGTGGCCCTGCTACTCCAACACTTCACCCAAGGAGGTCCTTCTTGTCGCGTCAGATCCCCCTTGCCTTCAGCACTCAGTCAGCAGTGAGGTCCTCATGGCCTTCCTTGTGATGCTTATTTGTAGAATAAACCAGAACACGCTTTCAGATGAAGGCAAAGTTCACATGGACAGAAAGCATCCACTGCCTTGTTAATCATAAAAGTTGTAAAAGTGTAATATGTGATGGATTAGTAGCTAATAAAAGCAAGGAAAATTAGTGAATTCCCCAAGGTGCTAATTAAAGATACACAAGAAAAAGATGTCTAGGATTTATAGGAAAAAATAACTGCCTTTTCCTGGCACCACAAATGTGTCATAGTGTTTAAAACCTTGCAAGCAGCTAAGGGACAGCCTCTGAAAGCACACTTGAGACTTGCTGTTTTAGAGCAGAAGAACAGTTGAACCTGCACAGTATTTTCCCATATTCTCTCTGTATTGGAGTTACATTGGTATAAATACACAGAGAGCTGCAGCAAGATTTTGATGGCCTGGTAATCCTGATGGCCCCATCTACTTTCTCCTTCCTCCTCTCTTTAGAGACCTCATGGGATCTGCTGTTCCTTTACTTTGGATAAATTTACCCTCCAAGAGTAAATAAGCCAATCTCTACTTAGTCCTCCTGAAGATTTTAGTATGTGTATATATTAATATATTTATATACTTATATATATATGCATTTATATATATTTTAATTGTGCATGCTATAGATTAATAATATAAAATAATGAAATATAAAATAATGAAATTAAAGAATAAAGCAGGTTGGGTGGTCTCTAGGCTAACTACCTGCTGAAAGGTAAGGCAGCTGTGCAATCAGACGAACTTGCTCAGGTCTTTATAGATGTAAACTAGTTGAAAATAAAATACTATAGAACCTCTTCAACACCTAGTTCAGGTTTAAGGTATCATGATGGCAAGCAACTGGTCTGCACTCTGGATGTGTTGTGTGTCACTCACTGCACTCTGTGAACTGGATACCTGGGCTGGCAGAGGGGCACAGGTATCATCATCTCTAGGGCACATGTTCCAAATAAAATTTCCATTAAAACTTCTCTCACCGTGATGGCAGGTCAGTGACCTACCTGTTAATGGTGTCTGCTATCAAGCCAGAGACTATCACAAAAAGCTGCTGTTTCATGCTTTCCTTTGTCACTAAGTCACAGTTATTAGCCTGAGTGAGCAGGAGTAGAGCTTGAATTGTATTTTCACCCCTTGAGAGAAGCTCCAGAAGCTGAGGCCAAGGTGTGCTGGGCCATTGCTCCCCATCTAACTCAGGGGCAAGGTACTTTTGCCTGGTGCCACCACTGTCACCACTGCCTGCTGCCACCACTGCTGGCTGCCACTGCTCTCTGCCTGACATGGGCACTGAGCTTCCATGGACAGAAAGATGGGAAATGCAGCATTAGCAGGACGAAGAGCAGCAACAACTTTTCTTCATAGTCCTCAGGAAGTCTCTGGAAATATGTTGCCTTTGGCCTTTACCCAGCTGGGTGTCATTCCTGGAAAGCCTGCAGAAACCACAGGCCAGCAACAGCCCCAAACTTGTTATAGTGGCATATTTAGGTGAAAGTACTTTGGCATCCCTAAAATTGCAACTGGATCTCCATCTCAGTTTCCTCTACTTGAATATTTAAACAACCCACCACTTCAGCTGAGCTATGAAATACTGAACATAAAATTATATAGTCTATGCCTTGTATGTAATTTATAGTCAGCTGCTTATCTCCTATTAATAATGTAGCCTTTAGGCAGCCATAAATCTCTAGATTTCACAACATCCATGGGAGTGTGTAAATGAGGATGAGATTAGACACCCTGTGTTTGTGGAGAAACACATGACTGGCAAACAGCAATGATTTTCTTTCAGATCACATAGCTGAGAGACAGAAGGCTTGGTAACCTAATTTCTCTAAATCACAGGCTCCAGTGTTTGCCTCCTGCTTGTTTTATAATAGTTATTATTTTATCTTTTGTTTTGCTGGCAAATGGTATGTGAATCCCAAACACCAAGGGTCAGTACAAGTCTTCAGAGGAGTAGGAAATCCCATATAACCTTTTCTATGTACCCCAACTATGTACATTTCCTTTCCCAATCCTACTGGGTTTTACAGTAAGAGGGCAACCCAGGACATACCATGGAATTATATTCTTATTTTTCACACAGATTTACCTGGGAGAAATCTTTACACATAAGTAAAGAGATGTCAGGTCTGCTTTTTCCTGTGACCTTGAAGGAGAAGATGTCAAGTGAGAAAGAATACTTTGGTTCAGGATTCCTAGCCTTACATTTTAGCATCTAATTTGGCTTCGAAAAACCCATGGCAAGACCAGATTCTTCTCTACCACCTGCTACAGAAGAGCACTTTGTCACTTCCACACCTAATATCAGTTAGTCTCACTTGCATGCTGAGATAGTACAACAGGGGCTGACAAAGGCAAAGGCTGTGCTCAGAACACAGCCACAGAAGTGTTGAGGATGAGGACAACACATGAGAAGCTGATTCTATTTTTCTATTTTGAGTAATCTAGGTGTGCACTGGGCTTCCAGTGGGACTCCAAGAAAACTCATCTTTTCAAAAGGTGATGAAGAAAACTACAGAAAGTCACATATCCAGATATCTAATCCCAAAGATAACTAAATGTTACGTTATTTTTTAAAAACCCATATTCTTGTTGGCAGCTTAAAATTATACTACAAGGGCAGAAGTGAAAGCATAACCTATAGAAAAGTATCTTTTCTCCTCTAAATAACCTTAATTTCACAACATCCCAGGAAGATATTTTCTTCACCCAGTAGAGCACAGTACAAAGATATTTCCAGGCTAACAATGGTTAAACAGAAACAGGGACAAGACCAGTAGAGCTGCATTAGTGAGACACTAACACTCAACCCACCCAGCCTGGTGCTGCTATCTAGACACAGATCATGGCCTGAATCCTACATCTATTCCACTTAGCAAGTTTGCAGACAAATTTGTCCCAAGCTAACTGCTGTATTTGTACTTGCAAACTGCAGCCCAGATGAGCATGTGAATCTATTTCAGCTTTCTGCAGAGCCTGAACTACTCCCTTCAAGTTTGTCTTTCCCATTTCTGATTCCCAGTGCAAAAAATCCCCACCACTCAGTGATACAGGGCTGTTTATAAAAAGGGACAAAGAAACTCAACCCAAACTCAAAACAGCCATTGTTTACATTTTCCACTAACATATTTTTCCCAAAATTCTTCCAATTTTTTCAAAAAACAACCACCTTTACATCTCTATGGAGCAGAAACTCCTTTTACATATGCATGCTTTTCACAAACTGACCTTCTACACAACTCCCATCAACTGCAAACTGGATGGACCTGACAGACAAATGTGCATGACTTTCATTTCCTCATTTGTCAGAGCCAAGTTTCTAAACACCTCTAAAAGCATCTCAGAGACTATCTGCCTTGGCATCACTGCAATATTTATGGTTATTTAGTTAGCAGATATAGAATATAACGTAAAAATACATTTCATTGCTGTTATCTGGGTGAGTCATTTCCTTTCGTTTCCTTCTTCCTGCCTTGAAAGTGCATTTGTCTGAGCATATAACAAGTGAAGACAAAGAATATTAAAATTCTTCAAGGCAAGGGGAACAAGAGGCATATTCATGCATAGGGATATCAGAGGCAGAGAAACTTCTAACAGAAATGTCCATGAAATCCCAGCTGTAGCATGGCTACAGGAGCAGTCCTTTAATTTGCTCTTTTGCTTTTTGCTCCATTCATGGACAGCCCACCTGCTTAGTGTTGGGATGAAAAGGGGTTCAGCACTAAGTCAGAAAGGACCATGTCTCCAAATAGAAATCCTTAAACTTAAGGCATGTATTTTATAAAGAAATCACCTAGATCATTAATTTGGGATGTAGGGTCTCCGCACAAAAACTCACTATTTCCTGAATGCATGTGAAGAACAGCTCAGAGCCAGAAGCTGTGGAGTTGGGAATGGTGGTTGCAAACACCCAGTAGACGGAAAGCAGAGGTTATTGTACCTCCCAAACTGAAGGCCCCTGACCCCAATCTTGCATCTGAATTTCATCTCCTAGAGTTTTGCTTTTCTTGTACAAGCCCATCTTTCTACTTGGCAATATATGAATCATCCCATCTCTCCTAGACTAATGACACATATACATCTAGCATATTTCTTACAAGAGAAATTCAAGACCATTTCTGAAGGCTGAGAGATATTCACTTTTTCAATGTGTATCTACAATTGCTCCTCAATTCAATGGAGGTTTCATGCAGTCCATTTTTCTCCTTGCTGCTATACACAGATTCCAGACAATTTGATGGAATAAGCTAAGGCAACTATTCCTTTGTACATATGAAATATTTACCCGTTCTGTGGCTGAAATATGAGTCTCAGCAAAGAAAACACCATAATTTTATTCAGGGAGGGGAATGCACTGTGCTCAGAGGAAACAGGGAAACTACTGGTGGGTGTGAGAAAGCTGAGAGGAGCCCAGGCTTGAACAGAGTCCTCACGCCAAACATATATGCTACAGAAATCCCATGTAACTCTGTAGCTGAGAGAATATGGATTTTCAGGGTGGAATGTGATTGCTAAGGGCTACATCTGATATCACTATAATTCTATGATCCAGTATTAACCACGTTTGCTGTATGGATTGGAAAACACACAGAGAGGCATGAACTCACACATTCACAGGAGCACTCACCCACTGTCCTTTAAAAATTTACTTAACCCAATTCTATAATAAGAAATAATACTTGATGTATGATTGTTGAGATTGCATTTATAAAGAGTGAGCAGTAAATCCAAAATCAGTGGTCTTTACACACCAAAGGGAAGGGAGAACGTCCTGGTGTTCAGGTAGCAACACCGGTGAGTTCCAGCATCCACAATCAGGGGACATTCCCAGTTCTTTTTCTTGGAGAGGCTGTACCTTCTTGTTACTGCAGTTGTTTATTCACCATTCACAGGATGTTTTGCACATGCTGCAAACATGCTCTTCTTTCTATTAATTATGCCCTAAAAGCCATCTTCCCTTCTTCCCAAGGTTTAATTTGTGATCAGTAGCTAACTGTTTGTGTGCAGCTCTGGAGCCTCAAGCATCTTCCTGTGCTTCTGCTACAGAACTGTCCTGCTCTCTTCCTTTGGGAGCACTTTCTCTGTGGCTCTAGCTTTTACAAGAAGTCTTAAATTTGCTTCAAAACACCAAGACATGTCTGATCATATGCAGAAATTTATGGGGTGGGTGTTGCTTGACTCTTCTAGCCTAAGCAGCAACTGTGTCATTGTCTGTAACAGCAAAAGGTTGTGCTCTTGTGGTTCCTTCCCTTGACATAAATAATGTACCCCAAATAATACCTTTTACCTGTGGTTTCTGTAAAAGTAAAATTTTTTCATGACATTTCTCTATTTCCCTGATGAATGCAGCACTGCTCCGAGTGATCAGCTTTGTGTCAAAAATTGGCCTGCTGTGCCAGGATAGGTGTCTACCAGACAGTGGCTTAAAAAACTGTGAAACTGGTATTGGGAACTGATGAAAATGTGCTGAAAAAGTTTGTTAAACTTCCTCTATTACATTTGCACATCCATTTGAATAAATAGCTAATGGCTAGTTAATGCTCCAGTAACTGAAAGAATAAAAAGCCCATATTTAAAGGCTCTTTGGAGAAGAAATTATCTCAAGTCAGAGGAAGGTTTGAGGCAGTACTGTTAATGTCTTTTCTAGATCTCTGAAACATTTTATCAGTCTAATCCTATCAATGTGTCTCTACTTCCACCATAAAACAGGCAAATAAATCAACATTTTCATTTTACATTTTCCCCTGAGGTCCAGTGATTGCTGTTGCTGAACTGATTCAGTGGAGAAAGGCATTAGCAAAAGTGATTCTGTGCTCTCAGCTTCATCTTTTATCCCTGAGAACAGAAGAATTTGCAAGTATTAATAGGACATGCAGGTTGTGCGTTGTAGCATAACACATGCAAATGAAGACTGAAGATGTTGGGAGAGATGACGTGTTACCTTGGCAGCTGGTGTGTGGAATTCAGGAATAACCTTAAAAGCCAAGAGTTATCCTTTATCTGACTCTCTTTTAACTGGAATTCATTGTTGTGAGAAGCCCACTTTCCCCTCTCTGGCTGACTCAGCATTTGGTCAGCTGGGATGGACTCTGTTGAATACTGAATTAACTTGCAATTTTAGTAAATGTACATTTCTAGCCACTGCCTTATTATATGGAAAAGAGTAAAAATAAAATCCAGACTCATAGCTTTACAAGGGAAGATGAGCACATTTAATGTGTGTGGTGGGCCTTACTGAAAACATTAGTTTTATTTCTCCATCAGTGGAGAAATAAAGTATTCTTTGACACACTTTTATGGTATAACTGGAGAACTATTGATGTGGGAAGTTACCCACCTCCCTGATGGCATCTCACATTAGCCAGAGCCCCCCTTTGGAGGTGCCAATTTCTTTCCACTCTCCATAGGAGATCGGTAAGAAAACTGCACTCCCAAAACACACACTCCAATTAAACTTCTGCTCATGAAATATAGGTCAGTTTTCTTTTCATTCACTTATTATATTCCTAGAGAAAACTGATCCACTCCAGAATCTTACACCACGTGATGTGTGAAACATTCACCTTTCCAGCTGTACTCCAGTTCTTTGTCCTCCACCAGCATATGTCAGATGTGCCAAATGCTATAACTGAGCTGCATAATATGTCTAAGCCTAAAGGTTCCTATGTTTCACTGTGGTATTGTGTCTTTACTCCAGCTCTGAGGAATTCTACAGCTCCCTTTTTCTCACAAAATATTCCGTAAATTTGAGCTTCAATTATTTCAAATACATGCACTCCTTAGAATTCACTACTTAGGGTTTTATTTTCCTACTGCAAATACAATTTCATTTTGCAAATTACCTCATTATTAGCAATTTGTAGGGTGATTGCCAAGAGTTTTCAGTAGCTCCTTAACAAAAATAATAGCATAGAGTCATAAGATTTGTAAGAAGAGGCAATACCTTTATTAGACTGCCCACATATCTGGAAAAAAAAAAAAGAAGCTTTTGGCATAACATCTCTGTCATATCTTGTCTTGCATCTCGATCAGACCTTCTGTTTCTGAATTCTATACTTTTAAAGATGTGAACAAAGAGCTTTCAGCAATTACTCTGCAAATGGATAGTAATGAGGCTGTTTGCAAAAGGAAATTGTGTTTCCAGCAGGAAATAAAAACCTGATATACTAAACTCCGAGCAGAGTTGTTCCTTCAAAATAAATGGAGGTCAAATTTATGGAGCAATGGTGCTGGTGACCTAATGGAGTGACCTTGGGCCTGAAAGCTTGTGCACTTCTTCCATCTATAAGTCTAATAAGAAATACTGCATTTCTTAGATACTTGAAATTTCTTGTATCTTAGACTGTCACAGCTACAATATTACTACTCCTAAATAATAGAATTGCAGTATAAGTAATTAAATCTATGTCAGTCCACCTGATTTGGGAGTGTCTTCATATCAAGTCAATTAGGAAATAACAGCCAGAGGGTCTATTTCATGGTTCATTTGCTTCGGATCTCTAAGGGCAAACTATCTAACTAAATTATTCAGAGCTGTGTCTGGAAACACGTCTCTAATCCTTAAGTCCCCACAGAGGAGAGAATGTTTTAACCAACTTCCTTTAATATCTTAATAACTAAATCTATTCATATTTCCTTCAGGCTGACAAAGAAGGGCAAAAATATTATTAGGTATTTAACACTTCCTTAGACTGCTATGTATGCAGTCTGGGGGTGGAATTAGCACATCATGGAGCAGTGCCTCCAAAAAGAGAAAGATTTGTGCCCCTGTGATATAACCATGTCCCAGATTTAGTCCAAAAGTAAATTTTACCAAAATTAAAACACAGCTTCAATCTCTTCCTGCTGCACCTTGGATGTGCTGGGAAGAGAGGGGCAAAAGACATGGCACCAGTTCCCAGCTCTGAGTTACATGGGAATGTCCCTCACCCCAGTGTTCAAATCAGACACAGGGGACACAGAACCCCTGAACTGGCAAAAAGCCACAATCAAAAAATCAATCACGTTCTCTGAGAGCAACATTAATGTTCAGCAACTGACGGAGAACTCACCAGCCAACTCAAATTTTCTATGGATCAAAACATTTCAGAAGCTACCAAAGGCCAGCCCAGAGCTCACAGTTCCAGCTCCTGAGCTGATGTGCTGTCACCCTAAACAGTGGCCATAATTCTTCATAATGGGGGTGGCCTCCCCTTGCTTCTGTGTACAAAACAGGGAGCTGGCCTGAGGGGGGAGTTAGGCAGTTTGAAGTCATGGTTTAATTTCCTTTGTAATTGCAAGTTGATTGCTGGTTTCAATTACACTGCATGCATTTTGCCTCTTGTGCCAACCATTTCTTTAAGTGGATAAACTTAAATTAAAAGAATGGTATCAACTTAAATTAATTCTCAATTAAGCAGACATTTTTAAAAAAAGAATAACACCTTGGATGATTTTCCATATGTATTTTTTTATTTTAAAGTTAAACTAATACAACCTTTAACAAAAAACTGCAAGAAATATTCTTAATTTCAGGGGAGATTATTTACATTTTTGTGGAGAAATACAGTAAGTGCAGAATTTTGACATGTTTTTACCTTCCATGTCTTGAAATCCAAATGCTTTAAGAAAGAAGAAATTATATTTTTAATTCCTTAAATTTCTTTAAAAAGGGTAAGGGCAATTTCACAGTTTCCTTGATGAAGGTTTGTAACTTAGCATCTATTTCATTCTCCCCATGTCCTAAAGACCACACCTATGCCCAAGAGCTGCGCAAACAAGAGGACAGCACATACCTGGAAATGTAAAACATTGAGCTTGAGGCAAGCAATTCACAGGAAAGGTAGCCTGGGAGTTCTGTGCTCAGCCAGATAATGAAGGTAATGACAAGCTGAAGGAATTCCCCTAGTTTTTCAGGCCCTTCTTATCTTATTTTGCAAATGTTCCTGAAGCATTCTCTCTGATAGCCCCCAGAGCAGCCTGTGCAGGCAGCTTGAGAGGGACCTGCTCTTGAGAGGGACCTGCTCCCAGGTACTCTGCAGAGAGCTTGGACATGCTGCAGCCACTTGGTGCTCCAGCTCTGAGCCTTTCTGTCCCAGACATTGGAGCTGCTCATCTCCCTTGACTTCAGATATGTAAATAGTGGATGTATTTCAGATAGTCACACTCAGCAGAACAAGAACAGTTTGGCTGAGCTGTTCTAGGTACCATTTTAAAGTGAACCCTAGGAATAGTCAATACTCATTCTCTTTTGTAGGACACAAGTTTGGGAAAACTAACTCATCCACATATATCCCTTGACAGACCTTTGAAACAAGGCCTGAGGAAAACATTTCTGTCTCTGACCAGTGCAAAAGTTGTGGGGGCCTATGACTAGTTTTAAAACTCCCTACAGCAAATATCTAGCCTAAGAGAGAAACCATAGACCTGAATGGAAAATCTGTAGACATAGATAGGAAAATGACATTTTTAGGGGACTAATCTGTCATATTTGTCTCATTCATTTCTTAAATGAGATGAAGCAATGCTGCCTATGACCCAAACACATCCAGAGACAGTGGTGCAGAGGTTAAAAGTGACTGCTGGTCTCTGTGGAAAGTAGTATATTGTTAATTGTGGAAAGGTACAATCTAGTGACACTTCACTCTGATCCTTCCCCATATTAACTTTTAAATTCACAAATTTCAACATCCCTTCTGTCAATCAAATATTAACCCAGTTGTTCCATGCTGAAGCTGAAACAGGAGTGGGTGCATCAGGTCTCTGTTGCTTGGTCTAAATGTTCAGCCAAGCAGAAATAAGTCACTTTGACCTCAACAAGCCATATCAAGATAAAAATAAAAGAGAATGAAAAGAAATATGCAAACTCAGGGTCTTTTCTGATACTTTTCAAGATAAGGCATCATACCCATGGATGAGCCTGTTGGACAAGCACAACATATCCTGTTATATTATTATCTAGGCTCTCCATTAAAGTGTTTTAAAAAGGTATTGCCCTGGATATATAACAGGAAGAGTAGGGGGAATTAAAAAATAACTATATTTTTCTGTTACATAAAAAATTTCTTATTTTTCAGTCTTAAATCAGGAGTTTGGAGTTTTTGCAGCACCATCTAGTGAGACTAAGGAAGTTTTACTCAACTTTTCAGAAACTCCAGCCTGTTCCCTCTTTACTTTTCCATTTCTATTTAATCATGATCTCCTCATAGTCTTTGGGGCCAACAATATGTGGAAGAAGGTACCTTCAGTGCACCCAATAGTCCTTTTTACATCTCTTTCCAAACCACATGAAATCTCCCAACTGCCAAGCTGAAAAACTGCAGGGCTTTCATCAAGCCTTGCTATTAATGAATTGCCTCCTAGCCAGTGAGCTGTGTCTCTGTGATCTGTGCCTTGTTTAGAAAGAATAGACTCTGCAAACAAAGAACAGAGGCATGTTTTAGCAGACATGAAGAATGTTCTTAGATGTAGGGATATCTGTCATCATTCCTGCCAGGAATGTGTTAGTGAGGATGTTTTCTATAGGACAACATTTACACACTCAGATCTGTGCCAGATACTCTGTGCCAGACACGTGAGAGACTCTATGCAAAATATCCTTCCTGGCCCAAAGATGTTGCTGACAAACAAAACCCAGTCTGATTCCAAGCCAGTTAAGATGACACACATCTTTCCCTAGGCTGCTCAGCCTCTTAAAAGATTTCCAGTGCCTAATTAGGATGAAAACTTCGTTGTTTTCCTCATCTATTCATTCCTTGTTAAAAAAATCCTGGAGTGTTTTTCACTCAACCGAGGCATTGCGCAGAATTAGAAGTATTTAAACATATTTCTCATACTGCCTCTTTGCATAAAGGTTTTTCCCAAAGATAAAATAAATCATCCCTTCAGAACTTTGTTTCTGAAATTTTTCATGTCATCAAGAGCTGTACATGACTGACACCAAAAATATTAAGGATATCCAAATAAAAACAACTCATCTGCTTCCAACAGCAGATAAGCACATTTTTGCAAGTTATGTGACTGTTGGAAAAATTGCTCCCACTTAGGAAGATGGAAACAAATTACATAATTCACTACATAAAAGCTATGATGTTATTTTATGTTCTTATCTGTATCTGCTACTAAAACAGTCATAAATCTGCAGTTATTCCTCTCTTATCTGAAGCTGAAGGAGTTTGTCCTCCATTTGCACAATGGAATCTTCTCCTCCAGTAGGATTTCTCCAGGGAGCTGACAGAGTTGAGCTGCCTGCACTGGGGTTCCAAAGATTTCTGCCTTCTGCCCTCCTTCTCTTATAAATGTCACTGCTGCTGCATCTTCATTGCTGAAATGCTGCAAGCTGGAACACAAAGCATCACTGCTTTAGGTCTTTTAAAATTATCCTTTATTTTCCTTGACAGCTTCTTTTACAAAATTTCTCTCGTATAACTGCTTTACACAGGACTAATTCATTTCATGAAATACAAGGGAAGGAGAAGATTCAAGGGCTCAAAGGAGGCAAAGTTCATATTGTCACTCAGCCTCTTAGCTAGCAGCTGATGAGATCCAGAGTCTCCTGTCTGTCCTCTCCCAAGGGATGAATGTAAAAGAGCTGAGCTACAACTCTGAAACAGACCTGCCACAGATACCTGCTATAAGGATTGTAGGCTTCCTCTAAAAACTGAGATAAATAAAAGAATTTGCAGAGTGACTTATGACAGCCTGACATCATCTCTGGGAAAACCAATTTGCAAAAAACGGTTATTTTTACTCTAAAACATAAGATCCTGCCTTCTTGTGATAAGCATCTTTCTTGCCTATAAGCATCTTAATTTTATGATTATTATTACATCATATTTTGTGAAAACATTACTTTTTGGAAATGTTCCTACAGGATCTAGAACATGTTGATAAATGATACGTTAAATTGCCTTAGTGAGTTTATACATAATCAGTGGGTATATTAATTGCTGCCACCCAGTGGGCTCATTTGTAGGCTTTGGCTCACCATACTATAATTTAATACATCATTGTTTGGTTAAATGATTTCATCCTTTCCATCTGAAAGATGGTGATTTATTTTCCTCTATCAGCAGCCACTAAAAATGAATGTTTCAAGCTGCAAGCTTTGGTTAACACTGAACATGTTGTCCTACAAAAATCTTTTGTTTCTTGTAGCGTGGGAACAGCCCTATGGAAGGCAATTATACTTGAGCTTCAAGCTAACTCTGTGTGGGATTACCTGCTTTGCCTTCTGAACCTAACTGCAAAAATCTAAGGAAAATACTTTTCTCCATTTAAATGACAAATATTCTATCAGAACTTCTATAAGAAGTTGTTAAATATGTTATACAGAGGGAATTCTTTCCTGAAAAGTGCTGGTGTTTCAGACCCTCAGGTAACTTGCACTGGGGTTCTTGTGGTCTTCAAGTTATGCACTTGACAGAAGATGTCAAACAAGCAGTTTGCAGTTTGTCTTCCTGACCTACAGCTCCACTGGCGCCAGCAGCAGTCACAGGCTCTCAGCCCACCTCAAGAGCTGGCCTGGATAACAGTGAAGTGAATAAACTGGCTCTTAAAGCTGGGCTGCTGTGTTAACAGCTTCTACAATCTATATAAGTGTTATGAATAATGAAATAAGACACTGGCAGTGACAGCACATTATTGAGGAGCTGTTAAGTGCTACATTGTGATTTCGTTTTAATGCTGCTCCTGGATGAGGGAGCCTGTGTGCCTGTGAATGAGGAGGAGGAGGGAGAGGAGGAAAGCTGCTTCATATTCTTCTTGTTGACCTATATTTTGAATTTATCTATCTGTTTAATTTAGAGCATGCCACTTCCAGCAGAACTGGCCATTTGGGGGAGGATTATGCTGCTCTTAATTTTTGTGCTCTCAGAGGACTCATTGGACCACAGAGTGTTACAACTAGATACCAACAGTGACAAGAAAAAGATAAAATAAACTTATTACAAATTTCTGTACTACCCACTCCTAATTTGTACAGTACAAGAAAGAGATGGAGCTCCTGGGGCAACTCCAGCAGAGGGGTACTGCATCATCTGTCTTACGGGGAAAGGCTGAAGGAGTTGGGCTTATTCAGCCTTTAGAAGACACAGCTGACAGGGGAACTCATGTGGATATGTGGGTATCTGAAGGGAGTCAGGCTCTTCTCAATGGCAATGAGACACAGAGGCAAAGACAGGAACTGCAACACATGAACATGAGAAGGAGCTTCTTTTATGTGCAGTGACTGAGCACTGGCACAGGTTGCCTGAGACAGTGTGGAGCCTCCCTCACTGGAGATATTCCGGAACTGTCTGGATGAATCCTGTGCCATGTGCTCTGGGATGGCCCTGCTTGAGCAGGAGAGGTGGATCAGAGGGCCCTGCTGGTGGTCCCTTCCTACCTGAATTATTCCACAATTCCACGATTCTGTAATCCTACAAACCAAAGCTGTCCACTCCTGCGGCTGACACAGCTGAGGTGGGAAGGAGCAGGAGAGGGCAGGGATTAGAATAAGCAGAGTCTTGACTCAGGAGAGAGTATAGGTGGCTGTAAATTAGATTCCAGTTTTGCCTTACAATAAGCAGAAAGTTGGGGGGAAATCCACTCCAAGAGCAGCACCTGAGGATGTGCAGATCACAATTTCAACCCTCCAGCTGGGGCTTCTGTGCCAAAACCCAGCGTCCCTTTTACTGATCTTAGCCAGAGTACTGCAAAATAAGGTAATGCTCTGCAGGAATAAAGGTGAAAGAAGCTGGCTTCAGTGTTTTAAGGAAGCTAAATAAATCTACCACAAGAAATCAAAAGTATCTGGAGATTGAAGTGGAGGAAGGTATTACACCCTTATACAATATTGCTTAAGCTCAAGCACAGTATGGGCACAGAGGCAGGGAAAGAGATTTATTCCAGCAATGACAGTGGAACCACTTCTATGGCCAAAGATACTGGGAAATAAAATCATCTTTATTGTTCATCAATGGTAAAAAAAATCCTTTTGCTTCCTATCTGTAAAGCTTTTTACCTTTGATGCTACAGCAAATGACCAATAAATCACATGGTAAATGCAATTTCCTCACAGATTTTTAATATTTCTTCATTCCCTGATGGAGGAAAAACAAAACTCTGCAGAGCTTACCGGTTAGAAGTGTTACAATATTGATTTCACAGAAGGTCCCATATCCAGCTTGTGGTTTTGTCATCTGTTCCCCAAACAAGATACAGGACCAAAGCAGCACGTGTTGGGGATCTCAGACCATACAAGAAATATCAGAAACTGGTAAAGCTGAAGCAAAATAGATGGAATTCAAAACTTCCTACAACACAGGGAGAAGAGAAAAAGACATAGTAAGAAATTGTTGAGGATTTCACAGTTATTTCTCCATCATCCTAAAATGAATCCTCTATTCAACTGCATTCCAGACTGTTGGCATCAAAACTGTCATTTAATGACCTGACCATTAATTTTTATTTATTACAGCCAAGTTTCACCAAAAAATGCTGAGACTCAGAAGAAGACCTCTTTCTTTCAGGAGAAAATGTGAGAGATAGCAGCGATGCTTACTGGGAGAAATAATTAGAGAACTGATTTGTATCCAAGACAAAATAAAGTAAGGACATTGGTCATCTTAGATTTATAAATATAAAGTGAAATAGAGTTCCATTATCTGAGCTCTTTTTCCAAGTTCAAAACTGAGACAGACACAAACCTCTTGACTTACCTGTTGACAACTGAATTGTATTCTATAAGCTGCCAGGTGCCTGTGCTTGCCAAAGGGATGAAAAAAATATAATATGTAGCTTTGGTAATAACATTTCTCTATTTCTTTTTCTTTTTTCCTCAGCTCCATTCAACCCTCCCAATGACGCAGACAGTATGGTCAAATTTGATGCCTATGGAGATGGGATAGGACGATACAACGTGTTCAATTTCCAGTTCACTGGAGACAGATACTCCTACGTGAAGGTTGGTCAGTGGGCAGAAACTTTGTCACTGGAGGTAGACTCTATCCACTGGTCCAGGAGCTCTGTCCCTGTCTCCCAGTGCAGCGACCCCTGCGCTCCTAATGAGATGAAGAATATGCAACCAGGAGATGTCTGCTGTTGGATTTGTATTCCCTGTGAAACCTACGAGTACCTGGCTGATGAATTCACTTGTGCAGACTGCGGGCCTGGAAAATGGCCCACAGCTGACCTGACTGGCTGCTATGACCTACCAGAAGACTACATCAAGTGGGAAGATGCTTGGGCAATAGGTCCTGTTACCATCGCATGCCTGGGCTTTATTTGTACTTTCATGGTCATTGGAGTGTTCATCAAGCACAACAACACACCCCTGGTCAAAGCCTCTGGCCGTGAACTGTGCTACATTTTGCTCTTTGGGGTCTTCCTGTCTTACAGCATGACTTTCTTCTTCATAGCCAAGCCTTCTCCAGCCATCTGCACCCTCCGCCGTTTGGGGCTGGGAAGTTCCTTTGCCGTCTGCTACTCTGCCCTCCTGACAAAAACGAACTGCATCGCCAGAATATTTGATGGCGTAAAGAACGGTGCTCAGAGGCCCAAGTTCATCAGCCCCAGCTCTCAGGTGTTCATCTGCCTGAGTCTCATTCTGGTACAGGTGGTGGTGGTGTCCGTGTGGCTGATCCTGGAGGCGCCGGGCACCAGGCGATACACGCTTCCCGAGAAGAGAGAGACTGTCATCCTGAAATGCAATGTCAAAGATTCCAGTATGTTAATGTCCTTAACATATGATGTCATCCTCGTGGTCTTATGCACTGTGTATGCCTTCAAAACCAGGAAATGTCCAGAGAACTTCAACGAAGCCAAGTTTATCGGTTTCACAATGTACACAACATGCATCATTTGGCTGGCCTTTCTCCCTATATTTTATGTGACATCCAGTGACTACAGAGTAAGTCTTTGGACATCTGTTTCCATAAATCATATGCAGCACTTTAGAGGACTATGTTAGCATTCACTAAAGGCTTCTTATCACTTCTTTTGTCCCCTGGGTCCCTTGCAAACAAGTTCTCTTTCAATGTTACCAGGCTTTGGCTTACTTCTAAGAAAGGTGGTCTCATTTCAAAAAGAGCATGTGCAGTTAGAGCTGGAAGGGATTAATACTGTTAGTCTGGTTGCAATAGAGGCATAACATATGGATTAAGTATTCATTTGGGTTCATCACTCCAGTCTGAAGTCACAGTCCCAACAGAAAAACCCAGTAAATGACCTAAAATTAGTCATAATGAGTTATTTGGCAAAAATTGATCTTAAAATAAAATCTGTACTGACTAGTCTCTGCAAAAGAATCTGCTATTAAAACATGGCATTTCCTTCAAATAAAAAAATATAAGGATCAAATTTCAAAATTTTCTATGAAACAGGGTTGTTTAGAAAAGTTCAACAAACATTCTATTTAAGTACAGAACTTTTTATTCTTTCTGCACTTTATAAAACACATACCTCACTGAGCAGCAAATATTGGTCAGCCTTTACCAGTAAACTTTAGAAACATTAAACTGTTTAAATTGCCAGATAGCGTTGCAAAGCTTCAAGTCCAATAAAATTGTATTTTTGAACAGAAGGAAATTGTCTCAGAAAAAAGATTCAGATCTGCTCCACTGGAAATCTCACAGTTATTACGATGTGAGAAGTGATTGTGGGAGTTGGCCCTTGCAGCAGTTTGCAGAGAATTTATTCAACTTTCTGCCAAGAAGAAAGGTAGATTACCTTAGGGGGATGTTATTGCCAATAGTGTGTACATGAAACAGCATATAATACTGTGGAGTTAATAATGTCACTTAACATATTTTTGGTGTGGGCCACCCTCAGACAATATTTTTTGTACTATTTTACTCATCTTAGGAAATGTACTGAAAACCTCTAGAAAACAAGGATAAGTAACAAATGACGCAGTGAGACATGCAGAGTGACAGTAAAAGAGCTAAATATATTTAGTCTAGACAAGAGTAAATCCAGGGAGACGTGATCACAGACCATAAATAATTTCAAGGCAACAAAACGAGAGGAAGGGATTATTCAGTCTCAGGAGAAGTTAGAATAGCAAGTAATGGATTGAAGCTAATGAAGGAAAAGTTTAAGAAAGGCACTAGGGAAGAGCTCTGGACACCCAAAGCAATCAGAGGAAGACAGACACAGGAGGAGTGAAATATCAGTGCAGACAGTCACATGAGTGGGCAGTACAGACAGTAATGGCCAAGAGGAGCATGACATGATTGTTCAAGCAGAATTTTACAGCTTTATCTCCCGAGTGGAGTTTTCAAAACCACTTGTAGGCATTGAATTTATATACAAGGTTCCAAATAAACCAACTCAAGTACTAGAAAAAGAGCAGAAAATGCTTTTAACATCTTTTTGATACTTTCATGACAAGTCTACACTTCTGGGGTTCCTTTGAAAAGCCCATATTTAATTTCCATGCAGTGTCACGTATTGACTCTGAATCAACTTGTGCCATCCTAACGTAGCCTTAGTCTGGTAGCATAACAATAAATAGCCTTAGAAACAGCCCCACTCAGCCTGGAGTTATCTGCAAATTTGCTGAGCATACACTTGATCCCTTCATCTATGTCATTTATGATGATATTGCATAACACTGGTCCAAATATGGGTACCTGAAGGACACCACTTGTCACTAATGCCCATCAGGACTCCGAGCCATTTCCCTCTGAATGTGACCATTCAACCAATATCTTATTCATCTAATAGCCCACCCATCAAATCTATATCTCTCCAGTTTTGAGAGAATGGTGCTGGGGGGCACCTGTCAAAGGCTTTACAGAATTCCAGATAAATGACATCTGTAGCCCTTGGTGAAGCTGTGCTGGCTGTCCCAAAACACCTCCCTGTTGTCCATGTGCCTTAGTATAACACATGGTCTTGTGGGATTTCCTCCACTCTGCCAGCACACCAGTCCAATCTGTGAGGGCACGTTACACACTGAACCTCTGGAGTGACCTGGATTAAAAGGAACCCTGTGGGATGGAGCTATTTTTAAGCCAAATCATTTAATTGATTGAGTGTATAATTATGCCAGCACAGCTGATCTGCTCCAGGCAGCACAAACCCTAGGAAAAGCAGGGTGGGGGAAGAGAGCTTTGATAGTGAAAAAAAACATAACTTGAAACTAAGGAAAATAAAGGTAGCTTCATTAACTCTTGTTTTTTAAGAAAACTCCTTTCGTGTCTTACCCAAAGAGCACTCAGTTCAACACCCACCTGACCTGACAGCATAGGTCTGTGGACAAAATGCAGAGAGGTGAAGGAGAATGTGAAGCTAAGGCGTTCCTTTATCATGCAGGCTCTGTTGGATCTTCTGTGTTTACTCACCCTGTGAAAGCTGAGCACATTCCATGGTGCTTGCAACATCCACAATGTGCAAAGAGCGAGTATTAAACGATCATAATAATTATCCTCATTGATGACAAAACACCAATTGTGCTAGTGCATATGTAAAGCAACTATGTCCACTCCCTACTCTATTTTCCAATTTGCACCAATTATTTCTGACAAGGAGATATGAGAAGCATTCCCATGGAAGAAGGCTAATCTCAAAGAACTGCATGAGTATAACTAAGGAAAAATGAGCTGTAGATGTATAATCATTCAAATTAAGCAATAGAGTTTAAAGCAGTTTAATTCAACATTTTAATTAAGGAATCTGCTTGGAAGAAAAGAATATAAACTGAAAATGAGGCAGTAAACTGGCACCTAGTTATACTATTGAATAAAAAGGATAAAAGGTAGACAGTGCCAGCAAAGCTATGCTAACAAATGCCCCAAGGCAAATATTCTAAAATCCTGCATCCTTACAAACAATTCATTTCTGAGCCCAAAAAGTGATGTCTCAAAATCAGGACACCTTTCAGACCCAGTCTGAACACAGTCACCAGATATTATCTTTACTCCAAATCACACCTTTATTCCTGCAAGGGCTTACTCAAGTTCTCTGATTAGGGCTGGAGGTAGAAACTAAAGTGGTTTTCAGATACATGCTTTGCATGAGACAACTGATGTAAACCCACATAATGTACACTCTGTGTGAGCTGGTTCCCACTGCAGCCAACATTGCTCAGATATTGCATGACAAGCATTACAGAAGGCTCTGCCATCAAATTAGAGATCAAGGGTGGGAGAGAAAGAGAGCAGATCTATCCTTTCTGTACTAAAATGAGGGAGAATCTCTCCCTGACATGCAGAGCCACAGACCAGCACCAGCATCTCATTCCCATGATACTGGGATTGTGGATGATAAGAATGCAACAGAGGCTCACACCAGCCTGCACCATTGCAAACCCTCAGGACTGTGGTTCATGCTGTTATGTAGTAATGTTTCTAATATTTAGCATTTCAGAGCTTTCCATATTGAAACACAGTGCTTTGTGCCCACTCTCTCCTAGGTGCAAACCACCACCATGTGCATCTCTGTGAGTCTCAGTGGATTTGTTGTGCTGGGCTGCTTGTTTGCACCCAAAGTGCACATCATCCTTTTCCAGCCCCAGAAGAACGTGGTCACTCACAGACTCCACCTCAACAGGTTCAGTGTCAGTGGGACCGGGACCACTTACTCCCAGTGTAAGTAACAAGTCTGCCACCTTCCTGTGGGGGTGTGGTGGGTTCAGGTAAAGACAAGGTGGGCTGAACTGTGTAACCCTGTGAAAGCATCACTTCCTTTGTGTCTGGAGAGGAAAACTCATCCCCCTCGCATGGGAGTTTGCTCAGAGCCTGCTCTGAAGCTCACTGAAGTCAGCAGAAAGTTTTTGGCGGGCCCTGACTCCAGCCTGATGGACACACTGAGCAGACCCTGTGTCCCACTGTCGCTCTGGCAGTGTGACAGGAGCAGATTGCCTCAGAGAATTCTTGTCAGAGCAGCACGCTGACAGGATCTGGGCCACAACGCAGCGTGCGCTCAATGGCTCATCACCTGCATTATAAGGAAAGGCTCCAAGTCTGCAGAAAAAGCATCCAAGAGATGCCATAAACTGCATCTGTATGCAGAGCATGATCAATAGCCTTTGTCAGTGCCACAGCCTGGAGAAGCAATCAGTGTCCTGTTGCAAGGACAACTCATTTGCTCTGATTCCCTCCTTTCCTTCATCTTCACTCCCTTCATCACAAGCAGGTTCACCGCTGTGATTTTGTTTTGAGGCTGTCCCTCCTTTTATGGGTGAGTTACTCAGACAGTTTTATGGATTACAAAGAAAAAAAAAAAAAAAAAAAAGAAAGAAAGAAAAAGGTCACCTGTATATTTGTTTGGGATTTTTTTATTTGTCTAGCTTAACTAACTTAACTCGTCAAAGATGGGAGCACACAGCATCCCATTCACAGAGCTCTCTGAACAGCATGTTCACCCTGGAAATCTAATTGAAAAGCACACTACAACTATAAAGAGGAAGGGAATAAGAAATAGAGGAAAGGGGTGGGCACAGAGCAAGGGTTTTCCAGCAAGCTGACAATAGCCTAGCCTGAGGTTTTTGAGTGTCACTTAAATTTCAAAACTGTCTCAAAAGCTTTGGCACTTCAGATTTCACACAAAGCATGGAAGCAATTATGTATCACATTAGCAGAATTAGGAAGTGAAGAGATCCCAGCCATCCCTGGCTCTCCCATCCCAAAACACACTGTGCAGGAATGCCCAGGGTCCCCTAACAAGAGATCAGCCATCTGGCTCTATAGGTCCCCAGTGTCATCAGCCAGGACTGCATCCAGTCCTGACACCAGAGAGCAAACACTCCTTGCTATTTTGGAAAATTTAATGAGATGGCACTATGTGCCTGAAGTGCTAAACACTCCCAAAAGATCAATCACTTCCCAAAAGCTCTTAGAAGTGTGGTCCCTTGGTGAAATGGTAAGTCCCATGAGATTCTTTTCATTCCTTATCAATTTTGTGTAAGTGATATTTCCAAGTTTTTTTTAACATTCTCATGCTATGGAATGAGCTTAGTCAGAAATCATTTTGATTCATAAATACTTTCTACTGGACTCTGGATTGCATTTTGGAATTTGATACTTTTAATGGCTGAATAAAATACATGTGTGTAAGCTTGCATGCAACTGAGAGACATCCTCAGTGCTCATCTTCACATTAAAACCTGCATTTCAGGCTTGTGAACAGCTTGAGGACATTAAGAAAAGCATAAAAATAGACTTACAATCTCTTACAACTTCATTGTGTAGAAAGGTTGCTGCAGTTATTTACTTTTACTGCTTTCACCTAATTGAATCAGGGCTGCTTACCTTGTTGGGCTTTTTAGACCGTGGAAAGACATGAAAGTAGGGCTAAAAGGTCCATCAGATAGAAAGGAAACAGCCCTATAGTTTCCATCTAGCACAATTATTTGGGAAAATAACACTATCTATCACAGTGACAATATTTTCAAGATGAAAAATCTTCCCTTACTCCCTTCTATTAACTTAAAATTATTTAAAATAAATTTCCTTTATTTTTCTTAACTATTTAGTCCTTTATAAAACTCCAAAAAGGTTGTCATCCAAATAGGTTCTAATCTTTCTCTAAAATATTCCTCTCATCACTCCTGGGGCTGTCATCTTGTTTTTATTTTGGTCTCAATGACATTTTTCATAATTCTGAAATTTCTTCATATCAAACTCATCACAATTAGCTCTAGGGCATTCTAGTAACTTTGAAAAACCAGCTCTTAAATATTATCAGAGCTCTAGAGGTCAGTGCTTTACCTATCTCCACAGATTCCCACCTCTATTGCATCTCAGGGCTGCCACCACCTCTTCAGCCCATTGATCATGAGTGCCATGAGCACAGTGTCTCTTGAACAGCAAGTGACACACAGACAGTTTTTAACACAGCTTCCTGAACCATGTAAACTGGTCACTCTGAGAAAAGGTGACATTCATGATGCTTTTGGGTAGTCTAAGTGTTAGTGTCAAGCTTTGGCCATTTTGATAGCTGAAGTCTGGAATATAAAAAAAGAATATAGATTTAAGCCAAATAGAGGCAGGCTAAGAGTGTGCTTGGGTATATGACATGTTTTGAAATGTATATATTTGTACACATTGTTTTGGTCCTGAAAATTCCCATTGGGCAGCATGCTGCATAAGTTCTGCTGCCCCAGCAGTGTCTCCCCCATTGGGATGTTCCCATTTTCCTCTTTTATGGGCTTCAGCACCCATAAAATTTCATGGAGAACTCCCCTTCCTCAATTTATAAGCACTTTAATGATTCAGATTAAGCTTTTACACCTAGATGTCATTCATCCAAGTTAGGTCTGCATGAGCTGCACACAGAGCTGAGCTCCTCCAGGTGGCCTGCACAGGGGTCGCAAGGAGAACTGAACCTACTGTTTATAGCCAGACTGGCAGTTTTTTCCCTCTGAATTTATTTTCCCAAGCCTGGCTCCAAACTAGCCCTGACATAACAGAGATTAACTCACAGTTATCCAGCTGTGAGCATGAATAGAGGAGACAGTGCTCTCAGGCACTTGGTGTGATTCCTGCAGTTGCCCAGTGCACAGAGGGGAATTGGACTCAGTGACCCTTGTGGGTCCCTTCCAAGACAGGACATTCTCTGGCTCTATGACTCCAAGTGGCACACAGACAGCAAATTCAGATCTGCCTGTTCTTGACTGTGTAGGCAAAGCTGCAAGGTCACCACGGCAGTGCTGGACTCTTGCATTGTACCTCTGGTTCTTTTCCTTGGATTACCTAAGCAAAATGAGGGACAGCCAGGAAGAGGGAAATCAAAAGCATGAACTTGAGCCAAATCACAACTTCTGCTGATGTCACACTTTTGTCCTTGGTCTCAACACAAAATGAAGGTGAAGTGTTTCTTGCATATCCAGCAGTATTCCAGGAAAGCCCTTGGTGGCTGCTATCAGACACAGAGTGTAGCTCAGAACCCTGCAGGGCCAGTGATTAACACTGCTGAGGTCTGTAATGAAAAGCAAGGTCTTTTGTTCTGTCTCAGGAGAGCTGGATGCTCAGTGTGAACACTTTACTCCACCCAGCAGAGTTAATAACTGCATCCCAGCATTGCAAGAGAGCTACATGCTGTGCAAGAAACCTGGAAACTTAAAAGGCAAGGCCACTCATTTCTCACCTACCACCATATATTTCTGTCCAATTTTGATATCCTCCTGACCCAGTTACCATAGTATTTGAGCTATTCATGCTTGTTAGTGTGTTGGACTTCAAAAAAAAAAAAAAAAAAAAAAAAGCCTGAAGCTAAAAAAATTCTGGTTAAGTGACTGATGTTCACGGAAACAAAATGCTTTTGCCTGTAGCCAAACTGGGATTTGAATCAGGTTTCCTGAGCAGAACTGATTTTTCTATTTTCTAACAAAAAGTAGAAAATTAAAATAACAATAAAAAAAAAAAGTTTAGGTCATTGTGCTGCCACATTATACCCAGTTAAAAACAGAATACAAAACCAGAATACAAAATACAAAATAATTTTTAGAAATCACAGACATGATGCCCTGTGGTCTTTTACATACACAATTCCTCCACACCTGTGACTCACAACACTTGTCCATGTTGTGAGAGAACAAATTCCATTGACCAGTCCAGAAGAGGGACTCGTTCTTGGGTCTCCTGTTTCAGGAAGATGTCCTGCCCTCTGAGTAGTAGGTTAGTCCAGTAGATTAACCTCTAAATTTCTTGTGTTAAAACAATTCTGTTTTCCATGAAATATTTATTCAGTCAATGAAAGAATGAAAAATACCAACTGATTTGAAGAAAGAATAAATTTTTCTAAAAATTATACTGAGCATCTTTACAGAACCAGTGTGCAACTGAGAGAGCAGCCAGCAGCAGATGTGGAAGATTGAGCATGCCCTTGTCAGCTGCATAAATTGCTTTTTACACAGGATGATTGAGTTTACTAAGTCATTGCTTGCCATGTGTTTTCTTTGATGAAGGCATCACATTTCTCTGGGTCACTGTTACCATTAACCTAATGTATCTTTCAAAAAGCAGCTTTATGGTGCCCTGAGCAGAGATGTCACAGAGTATCTGAAAACATGTTCTTGATGCTCAATGGATAATTTTAACAAAGATGGGCAAAAGAGTCTGCTTTTATATTAAAATCCACAAGATTTAAGCAGAACAGGATAATATATTCTCTGCTCAAAAGACAAATACATTTGGAAACAGATTGTTACACTCAGCTTCAATTATCACCTAATCCCACTAAAGCAATAAAAAACTGATGTATAAAATGTTATACCATGTAAACAAGTTTATCAGAATCTGGTCCTTATCTCTGGATGCATACTGAATCCTGATCCAGAGCTCCTAGAAGTGAAGTGTATTATAGTTAGAAATTATTCTGGGATTAGGTGAGAAATAATCTTGTTTGTAAATTCAGTTATTAAAAAATTTCTTCACTTCACCCAATATGTTCTTAGAATTTTTATTTTTATTAATTAAAATGTGATTGACACAGAAATCTAATATGGTAGATTATCTCCCAGATTTAAAACTACATTTATTTTCTTCATTAATGTCTGCTCCAATTACGTGAAAGCTCAAAGGATCAGACCCTAGCATTTCTTGCCAGTAAAACACAAAAAATCCAAAGTTTCACTTTTTCTACTGAGGTATTTTAATACCATTACAGCTGTATTAATTCACACTACCATTCAAAGTGCTACAAAGTGAGACCCAGTGGCACAGAATCATTTAAAAAAAAATCATATCTTTTATTCTGACACTTCTTGGAGAAGTGTAATCACCCTCCATGCTCCCAGTGGGCAGCAAAGTGAAATCAGGTTTCTTCAGAGGGTGCTTCAGCCTGAGGTCTGAGTTGCCAAGTAGAGGTGCAAGCAGCACCTGCATCAGCTCTGCTGCTGACACAGGCAGTGACTTTTCATTAGGCACCTTGGATAAATGGGGTGAGATGGTCCAGACCAGCACAAACTCTAATCCTGTGTTCTAATCCCCTTTTTGCTTTGCTGAAGTCGGTTGATTTTCCCCTCTCTTTCTCTTCCAGCATCTGCCAGTATGTACGTGCCAACTGTGTGCAACGGGAGGGAAGTTCTGGACTCCACCACTTCGTCTCTGTGATTGTGGCTTGTGGTTCAGTTCTTGAGTTTTTAGACTGTTAGGCAAAATTTTGCACACGTTGTGCACTCCAGAGAACACCAGAAAACAAAAGACATCCAAGCAAAATTAGTACCTTTTTTTAGAAACAGTGTAATAAATTATTTTTGAGGATTGTACAGTATATAGTGATGTTCTGGAACTTTTTAGACTGATTTTAGCCCTTCTGTTGTTAACGGTCGTAAGGGACATGTAAATAACCATGGTTCACAATGTGCATAGTCCTGCAGTAAGGGAGTGATTGTTGCAAGCACAGTTGCAATGTTAGGTGACTTCTTTCCTACGAATTTTTTTTGTAGCTCCTTGTTGTAATTAACTTAGACTGCATTTCTATGTTGTATATTACAGTTACCTTACGTGTAACAGATTGGTTTTCTCAGCACAAAACAGCAGTATTAATGTAAAGGCACCAATAATAAAAAGATAAAAGTTTTTCAGCATGGTTTCATTTTTGTTTCTTACTCTCTCAAGGTCATTACATTTTTCTAGAGAGGAGGTTAGGTAAAAAGGATAAAAAGTCTGTAGTGTGTGTACACAGGTATTTGTGCGTTGGTCAGTGCCTGTGTTATAAAATCCATATCACAATATATGTGCTTATGATTAATGTTTTTTCAGAGTCACATAGAAATTCCCTCTTCTTAAAAAACTCCCACATTATTAAAGCTTCTCAATTTCTTTTTCTGTTATTAAAATAGAGGGTAATTTTCAAAAGTGAAAATGTCTAATTTCATGTTAATGAGATACTAGCAAAAAATTGTTGACTCCTGATTCACTCATTTGGCACAACTAAATGCTGTCATGCACAGAATAGATTGGTAGCATATAAAAACAAAGAGAATTTAGATTAGGTTGGAAAGAAACCTGTCAGAAAATTAGCTAAGACTGTTTAATAGCTCCAGCCAAAACAAAGCTGGTTCAGCTTGTCTACATCAACAGTGCTGTGAAAGGTAATTGGAGCACCACAGAGACCAGAAAGTCAAAAAAGAGAAATGCAGGAGACATTTACACACGTCTCTGGGGTGACCTTTGCGTTCAAACCAAATGCTTCAAGACACACATACCACCTACTTAGACAATTGCAAAATACCTTAAAAGTCTGGCTTTTGAAACTGCACTCTTAAAGCTGCCCTCACTCTATTGAAACAATCTGAAATCCTCTCTTCTGCCAGGTCTAAAAAGTCATTAAGGAAACAAACACACCTTTGATTAATGTGCCTGAGCATATTTACCTAAGGGCTTGTTCCCATTGATCTCATTCCAGCTGAGGTCAATAGCAAAATTCTCATTGACTTCAAAGGCAACACCAGCGAGGCTTGAAAGTCAGACACCACAGATGCATAGTGTGGGATGTACATGTTCTCTGGAGCCCAATTCTCCTGCACTTGCAGATGTTTCCACACCTTTCTGGAAAGCTGCAAGTCCGTTAGGGCTGAACTGGCAAAGGAAGTAGTTGTTATTTGGAATGCAAAAATTAAAGATGCAGGTTCTTAAAATTCCTACTTATAGATGGATGCTTGTGTATTTTCTAAACATCCACGTGTCCACCAGCAAAGACCACTTGATGTCAACACTTCTATACAGAGGCAGCCATTTAAGCCTCTGCATCATGGAGCTGTCCAGAACAGGAATCCCTGAGACTTCCCCCAGAAGTGGGCATAGATCAGCCCACCCTACCTGCAGAGCTCTGCACTCAGCTTCTTCCTCTCCACAACCTGATGTTTCAGGCTTGTTTCTCACCTTGATTCAGGGCCCAGGGTCAAGTTTTGACAGGCTGGGAATCTTCCTTTCCAATCAAGACCTCTTAAAGCACCACAGGTTGGGCAGCTACATTCATTTAACTTTGGTGTGCTCTTTTGTGGATTAAGAGGCTGATCACACGTGACAAAAGGTCAGAATATCTGACCATAATTCTGACGTCTCATCTCTATGGAGCTTTTAAAATGCCTAGGCCAATGAGAGTTTCTTCTGAATTTTTATGGAAATCTACAATCAGGGTCAAATGCACTTCATCTAACACTCATTGTTTACAAGGACTAAGTAAATACCTACATCTGAGATTGTCAGCCCCTCTTCCTTTGTACTCAGTGGAAGGAACTAGGCATAATTCCCCTGGCTTCTCTCAGGCAGACACTTCAGGCAGGGATGAAACTCTCCAAATAAAGGCGAGCACAGCTTGCACAGAGTTTGCACTAAAAATTAAGGCATTGTGTGAGATGAATTCCAGCCCCATAATCGAAATTGACATTTCTGAAGTTAATTTGTAGTAGGTGAGGATCTCACTGTGCTGGAGTTTTCATTCATTTTGATATCACTATTGAGAAAATGTCTGTGTCTGTGTCTGAACACCTGCTATGAATACTTAGTTGGCTTGAAAGCCACTTGCATGTGGGGTTTTCATACAAAAAAAAAAAAAAAAACCCAACAATCAAAACATGCAGAGCTCTGGACTTCCATCCCCACTGAATACTCCTGACATTCTTGTACTTTATTTGGCTTTGTCTTGAAAGCCTTTCACTACTTTCCATTGGATGTCCACGGATGCAGATTGCTGGGTATTGCCTGATGAAGTAATCCAGTTTCAAAACACAGCAGGACAGAAAAGGAAAATGACAAAGCAGAGGCTTTCCACACCATAGGGGTGTGAAAACCTTTTAAGAAAGGGAATTTTAGGGTTTTTTTCTTTGCTGTTGTCTCACATCACTATTTTATTTTCTCTATTTATAACAGTTTATAGTTTCTGTACCCATTTATGTAAACCTTGAATTTAGAGTACAAACCTTTTCCAGTATCTTTATTTTCCCATCTTATTTAAAGATTTGAGCAATTCACCTCAAAGCAGAAGGGGTCCTATCATAGTCCCTCCCAAGTACCCTGACTGTGAGCCTTGAGAGTAATCACACTGCTCTGAGCCCTGCACACTCGAGAGTAAAATGCTGAAATCCAAGGAAATGCTGTGAATGAGAGCAAGGCTTAACCCAGAATTGTACAATGCCTAACTGGAGGCTGAAGAAAACTTTAGTTCTTTACTCAAAAGTCATAAGTTCCAAGTACCTCAGCTCTCTGATAAAAATCAGTCGCAGAAAGGTTTGTGAAAAACTGATGACTTTTTATTTATTAGCAGAATAGAAAAATAAGGTTCAAAAAGTTTATTGCAGGCCAATCTGAAATAAACAAGGTTTGTGGGTTTTTTCTCTTTGTTCATGGGTTTGGGTGTGGTTTTTGGTGGTTTGGTTTTTCTAGAAGAGTTGTTTGGTTTTTAAATCTTCAATGAATTTTGAAAGCAAGGCCAACGTCTACTGTGGAAAACCAAAATATTTTATGTTTTCTTCAAGTGATTGTTTTTCCTTAATTAATTGAACACAGATGGTTTCATTCATAGCCAAACCAATTTAAAAATTAATTGTCTTTTCAAACTGAAAAAACCAAAAGCTATTTAAAATATATTATGTTCCCCCAGAATGGAACAAATTCTGGAAATCAGAAAAAATACGTCCAAAATACCCTGACCACACCCAGAAATTTCACCTCTGTTTAAGGTGATTTCCACTGCAATCTTTTACCCAATTAGTACAATTGGAGTAAGGGAGATCAAAGTAAACCCTTAACTCATCACCACATGCAGTCTGATGTCCATGGTGCCATTGCCTACTCATCGATGCCTGCAGTCTGCAAGACAGAGGGCAGAAGCTGTTTGTCCAGAGCCACCTCAAAGCTTCCCAGCAACACAAGCACAGGCAAAACTGAGCTTTCTTACTGCAAGAAGAAAAGGCCAGGACCAGGCTGGGCTGGTTCTGCAAGAGGAAAAGGATGGGGTAGCAAATACACATCACAAAACCCTGCTGTGGCTTTTAGGTGCTGTTACAGCATCAGCCTCACAGTACATGGAACTTAGAGAATTCTTCCTGACAAGCTCTTGCTCTACAGACCCAGAGGAACAACCAAAACACGACGGCAGCCCATAATCACCTCTATTCTTGTGTCTCCCTTGTTCCTGCTGCATGAATTCAGTGTGGGCACCACTAGACAGGTGACTGGAGATGTCGCTGTACACTGTGACACACACTGCACGTTCTAGGATGAGCTGATTTCCTTTTATTTCTATTCCTCTCCCCTTACATCTCACCAAAGCAGCACACTTCAGAAGTCTTCAACAAGAAATAAAAACAAGGGAATTCAGTGAATGTAGCACACAAGGGGAAAGACTAAGAGAGACCACCACCAAAGATAAGCAAAACTTCATAAGAGTTCTCTTGAGGTTATCACTGAGAAGAGAAGGCTCTGGGGACACCTCATTGCAGCCTTCCAGTACCTAAGGGGGGCTTATAAAAAAGTTACTTTTTACATGGGCAGATAATAACAGGAGAGTGAATGGTTTTAAACCAAAACAAGGGATATTTAGATTACATGCTAGGAGAAAACATTCAGGGTCGTGAGGGTCTGGAATGTGCTTCCCAGAGACGTTGTCAAATATTATCTAGAATAGCTATTTAAGTCCTCCACGCTTCATGATATGGACCAACCAGCAGCATTCCTTGCTGAGGAGGAAATCCTCACTGGTGTGTCAGCATGAATTGTAGCTGCTTCTACACTTACATTGAAGCATCTGTGTTGGTCACTGCTGGAGAAGAGTCAACAACCACTGGCTCCTAAATGTTGACATCTGCTGCTATCTGATTATAATTAAGTACTTTGATTTTACAGGTAGTACTGGCTCCAGAAGGACAAAACCTGCAAACTTTCCCCTCTACTATCAAAGAATCCCAGAACCGATTTCTCAAAAGCAAATAGTAAAATCCTTTCTTTGAACAAAGATTATAGACCATTGAAGCTGCTCAGTAATTTCCCTCTGTGGTTCTAAGACATAGTTTTCCCCAAACCTTAATCAATTATATTCTGTATTACAAACACCAACTAACACAATCAGAGCCAAGCCAGAACATATTCTTTGTGCATTTTCCCCCTAGCAAGCACTGTCAAAGCTGAGACAATGACATTCTGCTAATTTGCCAATAATTTATACAGACACCACTAAAATGTGCTTAATCCTCAAAGAGATTCAGTTGCTTGACTCCAGATTTCAAAGAAAAGCATGCAAATGCAGCAATAAAATGTATTCCATTTAATCAAGTGAACACATAACAGACTGATTCACATTGTTTTATGGCATCAAATAACAGTTTTCTGATGTGATTCCATGTGGAAGAAAAGGGGGAGGTTGCTGTAAGTATATTTTGGCAGAGCAGTAGAAGAGGTCACACATAGCTGACTTTTTAGTGAACTGTTAAAGGCTTCCAAAATTTGTCTCTTAGGGGAAAATGGAAACATCCCCTCTCTACTACATCTTTAACAGAAAGAAATGAATAGCAGAAATCAGCTCAAATATTTCAGTTTACACTTGCTTAATTTTTGGAAAATGCAGTTTTCTTATTTTAAGGTAAGTAAATTCTACAGTACTGGTTTGTGTCCCACTATGTTAGCACTGCACCAGATACACCATTAGACTGCCTGGGAGAATTTTCAACAGCATAATGATAAACCATTTGGAAGCAGAGCTGAGAAGAGTCATACAGCAAAGTCTGTCACAGCTGTCAAAAAATTCCATTCCATTTTATTTGGAAAATATAATGGAAAGAGAAGGGAACCCAATGAAACCTGTGCGGTATTAAGTCAAATTAAATATAGTTCATAAAAATTAAGGCATTTCTGCATTACAGGGATATGAGTCCAGTAATAAAGAAAGAAATGGTGTTCTGGAGAATGAACTGTAATTATGGCTGAAAAAACATATGGAGAGAGAAGGGGAAAAATTAAAGGAGTTGTAGACAAATACAACTTGATGGCAGTGAAAAGCTCTACTCATTACTGAAGACCAGCAATGTTCAGGAAAGGCTGCAGTGCCGCCAAACATCTCAAGTCCAAAATTTCAAATATATTTTTACTTTATTTTATGAATGTCCATCAGATATATATCTTTGATGCTACAACACACTAGCTGAATAAAAATCAACAACATAAAACCCCTCATCATAAAAGATTCAAGAAGTGAAATCCCAAAGCCATAACCATTTACTCCGTGAGCATATCATCTTTGACAACCATATATAAATGACATCATGACAACAAATACAGTGTACAATAATAAGTGTGCAATGGTACAAAATATACAAAAAGGAATGTGTATTTAATATACATTCAACATTACCCCATAAAAATCTTTGTTGGGAAAGTGAAGTGCCTTTTCAAGACCAACAGAAAATGTACACCACTTCAGTTAAGATGCCTGAAGGATCTCCCATCAAAAGAGTAAAGTGTGTGTTCTTTGACTGAAACTATAAAACAACGGAGCTGAATTTTCCCTAATGAAAAAAAAAAATCTAAACTTCATAAAATTTTTGTTCACATCTAGAGTATAATAAAATATTTAGAGTGCAGAAAATTCAGTTTAATTTAAATTTTACTTTAAAGTGGGCCCTCTTTTATTGATAGACCTAGCTCAGTCATATAAAATCAAAAATCTATATTCCTTATAGTAAAAAGACTATTTCTGCCCATGTCTCTGTTCTGGTTTTGATGCATTCCACAATTCACATAAATTTGCTGTAATGGAAATATGAGTCAGACCAGAGGTCAATACAAGAATCATTACTCATTTTCTCTGGCTCTATACAAGTCTTACATAATTTTACTCGAATATTTTTTTGCCTAAGTTTCAGATTCCTTTGAGTTCGACCTCAGAGGGAATTTCAGGAAATTATTACTGTGGATATTATGAAGATCACATACTTATAAAATGTGGCTGATTTTATGGAAAAGTCCACCTAGCCTCCAGTTTCCAAGGCACCACTTTGTGCCTTTCCTCCAGAGCTGCTACTTGCACTGACACAGGATGCAATTAGATGCTGTGCAAGTACATAACCCATGCTCAGCTCTGCTGGACATCCATCCATCCATCCATCCCTCCATCCATCCATCCATCCATCCATCCCTCCATCCCTCCATCCATCCCTCCATCCCTCCATCCATTATTTCTAACAAGCCTCCCAAATGACAGAGCTGATCCCTGATTCCCAAAAGTAGAGATTTTTGCTGTACCTCCAGAGTTCAGGTTTTGCTGGTTCCCAGCCCTGGGAAAAGTGACATTTACACAGCTCAAGGGAGAACACTGAATCTGCCAAAGACCTCTCCTGAAAGGACAAGCTTCCACAGAGAGGGACAAGTGCAACTTGCACGGTAGGTACCACTTTACTTCTCTATAAAGAGTTTGAATCTGCTACTGCCTACAAACTCATGGGCCCAGACCTATAATTCACACAACAGCTGTTACTAAGTTTAAATTTAATAGCACTAGGTTTTACTCCAACCCTGATGGCCATGACTTAGGCACCAGAATGGGTTCAATTTGCAGGTGCAACACAATTCCTCTTGCATTAGAGGTCAACACTGACCATCCACACCTTCAAAGCATTAAAATCAAAAGTATTTTCCAAAGTTCAAAACTCACCCAAGGTTCATTCTGAGTACCATTCACAATTTTGATTTCAAGAAATACTCACAGTTATACCAGTAAACAACAACACACAACCTTTGCAGGAGGTTGCAGGCCTCTCTGAAAATAATTTCTTAGGAATATGCACAGGAGTGAGAAGGAAACAAAAAGTACCTATAAATCATATGGCATGCCTGAGTGTTGCCCAGGTGAATGCAAAAAATTCATGTTATTTGCAGTATGCATATCTCTTCCTGAGTTGAATTTCATTCCCAGTATGGAATCCAAGAATCTGCTTTCTTGTTTTGGCAAGGTACTCAATCACTTGGTAAGGCAATCCCATTTTCTGGTTTGCTTCCTGTCTTCTTTCCTCCTAAAAGGCCAAGCATTTCTCACCAAGATCACCACTATAATGTGTGCCAGAATATGTTTAAAATATAGTCCTGTAAAAATAGAAATTAGGTTTGTTCCTTGAAGGCAGCATTAATTCTTCATATATTCTGGGATCTTGAAGATTTCAGCTGAACAGATTCAAAATTATCTTCCTTTTCCTGCAATGGAAAGAGAGGTTCCCATCAACTGGATTGCCTCAAAATCTCTCCAGCAGTCAGCACAATCACTTCTCTCTCAATATCCTTTGCCAAAAACTTAACTTTATTTTTACTATGGTATTTAAGTGCACAGTTTGACCCTTTAATATTTAATATCATTACTAATTCTGTAAAAATTTGCAAAACAAATAAAATTATGCTATAGCTATTGTTCATGGTACTTATTTTAGATGGTACAGGGAAAGTCTGCATTTCATATTCAGAGAATAGGACAGGTAGCCTAAGCTGGGGAATTGCAAGGTAATCATCTCTATGGTTATTATCAGTTATAAATGTGTTTCCTGCAATATATAAAATGCTTGAAGCATAGCACGTGAGTGTGTACACCACTGCCTTGCTCCTGGATTCCAATCTCAACACCTCCTCTGGGAGACCCACAAGACAAAACATCAGTTTCCATCTTAAAAATCAGGGCTAGAGAGTTGAGTTTTCTCTCTGTTTTCATTTGCTGGGTGACAGCCTTGGCCATTTGGCCAGCAGGCATCAGGGTGAGCAAGAAATGTGGACATACACACACAAATAGTCTGCAAACTGTCTTGAACTGCCTTCATAATCTGATTTTTAAAGCCATCTCGCACAGATCAGGACAGCCTGGTGCAGACAAGAGAAAGAAGGGGAGAAATTGTCCTATGCTAATCTAGTGAAAAATATATGTTCTGAAGATTGTGGTATTGCCGTGCTGGAGACAACAGACACAACTAGAACAGCCCCCAGTCTGAAACAGGTTTGTAACTATTTGGTTTATATCTTCTCATTAAAAATAAGTCATCCCTTTCTATATTACAAGCCTAGCCCTCAATCCCTTGGGTACTCAAACCCACCAATACCTTTATGACATGTTGATAGAGATGCCATAGCCTGAAGCTTGAACATAGTTAGGGTACTGCAGATTTTCTTTCTCTCTCATTTTACGTTTTTCCTTTTTCTCCCCTGTTTTCCTCCATATATTTTTCTGTATTTGACATGCATATGTAGCAGGACATGAATTTCTTCATCTTTTGCATAAATGACAAGCAATGCCTATAACATTTGTTTTCGATAAATATCTATTAAATCTGAGTTATCTGCAGGTGTGCAGGACACAGAGCTGAGTAAGCTAATGAGTTATTGGAAGTCGAATTTACCAGCTATTGTTATCTAGCAGTAAAAAAAAGGAAGAAGCTTAGAAATATCTGACAATCTTGTTGAAAAAGGAGAGAACACTCAGGAGGCCTGCTACAGTGGATAAAAGAACATTTAAAAAAAATACAGGTAGGCATTCAAGTTGTCTGAATACTGAAGTACTAAAGCTTAATTCTATTTTTGCAATATCACCAGAAAATTTTATGTGATTTGATTTTATTTACATCTTCAATATTCTCAATATTGAATTAAGAATTAATATTGAATTTCTGCCCCTTTCCACAAGGAACAATATTGATTTTGCAGGACAAATAGGCTGGGGTCAAGGGAAAATTCTGCACATTATCTGTGCAATGGTAACTTCTCCTAGGAGGGATAGCTGAGGAGCAGGTAGCGTGGCAAGAGGACACCAGTCAAATAAAAAAAGTAAAAGAATGAAGAGAAGAGAATAATAAGGGAAAAGAAAGGCAGTACACAAGTCTTAATTATATTTCACTCAATCACAGAAAGGAAAAAAAAAAAAGAGATACAGGGAAAAGATCTCATAATTCAACATTCTGAGATATTATATGACAATAAACTAGAGTACAATGTTTCAAAATTAATTTTTATTATGAGCTTTTAGAAGACTTTCTAAGGAACTGACTTCAACAAAGCTGTTTGAAAGGGAAAATGTCATTTGCCTTTATCCTGATCATAACAGATGCCCCCTTGAATCCCTTAAAGACAACACTATCCTTTCCATAGCACAGATTTCAGGGCATTTAGAACAAAGACCAAAGAGCTTTTGGGATCTACCGTGATGGCCCTCTGTGGCTCCTCTCAGAAATGTTCAAAGGACACCAAAGACTTTGGTACTGTCAGTTCAGACATGCAACAATCCACATCACATCTACTGTAGAAAAAAAATGCTTTTTTGGTGTTGCTTCCCACTGAAATGGAGGAGGCTGCTGTGTTGGGCAACAGGATGAAGCTGATGCCTCCTCTTTAACTGAATCCTACTCAAAATTATGGTTCTCAAGTCAGCCATGAAGCCAGCCCAGGTGAGCTACAAGCAGCTGGCTGGTGCCTGTGTTGCCAGTGTTAATTTTCTATATTTCTAATAGCTGTGTTTGCCTCAGCAATGGATGTGCCTGGGAGGATTCCAGCCAAAAAAGGTTCTCTCTGCCATTAACTGGATTTTCTGGTGCCATCCATGCAACAAAAAATGTTACTGACATCTCTCTGTGGAGGAAAGAGCATTTACCCAAAACCCTATAAAATTTCTTAATTTTATCCAGACTGTGGATTTCAGCAGATCACTATGGACTGGATGAGATGTGTGTGGGAGGCTGCACTGCTGTGAAATTAGCATCAAAGATTCATCACATCCAGTAATAAATAAAGGTAATAATTATTTTTAGTATTAATATTGGTAATTACTACTCACCTTTGTTGCCAAGGATTTAAGCTTCCCCAGCAGTGACTGCTTATTTGAATATACAATTTCTTCTTCATTATCTTCTCCTTCCATTATAGCACAGCTGTCAGCAGCTGGCAGTTCACACTCTTTTGAGTTCGTTGTCATCACTAATTTGGAATATTTATACTCCAGCCTGAAGATATAAAGCCACACAGGAACAGATTTTTTCTCAAATGTCCCATACCCAGGGGTTTTGTAATTTAGATTGTCTGCAGTCCTCCCACATAGTTACTTCTGAGGTAGTGGAAATTAGATACATTTCAATCATTAAAAATATGTAACCAAAATAGTATTAACAATACACTGAGCTCTTGCTCTCCAATTAGTCCTCTATCCTTATAAAAGGACCATGTTTTCCCAGAAGACCAAGGGGAGGACAAGAGGGCTTCCTGCCGGAGGGCTTCCTGAAGAAGTGCTGGCTGGGGCAACAGCCAAAAGAGAACTAAGCAATATGGCCAAGAACCTAATTTTTTACCAAGCTGAAAGGGACTAATTAGACTAAAGATTCCCTTTTGGTCTTCAGAACTTGAAAAGGCCATGTTGCTTCAGAAACTAAAGTCAAGTTCAAACTCTCAAAAGACAGTTCCTATTGGGAAATTATGCCATTGCAAATTACTGTGGATGTTCTATACTTTCCTCACCAGAATTTTTTATCACCATCGTTGACAGAAGAAACATCAACTTGGTGTATGAATGGATTGATCCTACAAGGCACTGCTCATCAAGAGTATCATGAAGTCAGATGCAGGAAAAGTCACTCCATCAAGCTTTTAGCTCACTTTTCTATAGAACACAATTTGCAGTACTTACTTCTGGTTCTTCTTCCAAAAGTAGCAAGTCAAGGCTATGAGCAGAACAGCTGTGAAAGCACCAACACCAGCTCCAACTTTAAGCCAAAAATCCACTGTTTCACAAGGGCTGGTCCTTTTTTCTGGCAAGGGAACTCCTTTAATGCAATGCTTTGGCTCATTCCATACATATAAGGTTTCCTTTCAAACAGAAAACATCAAAAAGTGGGCTGCTTGTAGGAAAAGAAAGAACTGTTTAGACTTACAGAAAACAAGCTGTTCTGAGGTAGAAAGGTAAATGAAAGCAAACCAAAACACATCCTTCAGATTTTCAGACTTTAGGTTTTCAGTTATATTGTCTAATCAGTCCTCCCCTTGCTTGTGCCAGCAGGTTCAGGCACTGCAAAGGATTTCCTCCCCTGTACAGGTCTCCATGTGACACAATATGGGCTGGACAGCTTTGGGAATAAGTTGTGCCTGCACAGGAGCTGTTGATCAACAGGAGAGTTTGAACCTGTGGAAGGACTTCCTAATATTTGACTAGAGAATGCAGCAGCAAAAACATTGCAAGCAAGTAGGATGAATTTATGAACTGACATTTGGAAACCTTTCCCAGCCTGCCCCTGATGTTTGTGGTTACGAAACAACTTAAGTCTTTTGGGCAGTCCATCCTTCAGAAATAAGTGTCCTGCATGTCTGAATGCATTGAGAGCTCACATCCTTGCTCACACAGCTGGTCAGCACAAACCAGCTCTCTTGCAGGAACCACCCTACCACTGACACAAACATTCCTGAGTGTCAACACAGCTCCTCCCCAGCCAGCTCAGAGCCTGGGCTGAGATCTTCCAACCCATTTACATAACAATTTGCACACCAAATCTCAAGAAGAGTCCAAGTTACATGTAAATGAGCCCAGCTGACTTTGAGATATGGGTCCTGTACCTGAAATCCTTTTTTGCAGGCTCCCTCAATCTCATGGTAGTCTTGCTCCGTGCAGAGAGGACAAGCTTCTGCACTTTCCCATAGGAAGTAGAAAGTGCACCCATCGCAGGTGCCCGCAGGACAGGAGCTACGAGGAGAGCAGAGCTCAGTTATCAGTTATGAAAGAAACACTCTGGGGTGTGCATCCTCCACGTTCTGCTGCTGAAGATTGGGAAATATGAGAAATGGGTAAACATTCATCAAGTTAGCAGATGGGAGAATTTGGGGGAAGAATTTTTCCTGGTTTGTAAAATGCTTTCTCAAGTGAAGACAGGAGTTGAGCTGTCAAAGATCTAAAGGGAGAGGGAGAGGGAGAGGGAGAGGGAGAGGGAGAGGGAGAGGGAGAGGGAGAGGGAGAGGGAGAGGGAGAGGGAGAGGAGTCACTACACCAGCCCAGGCTAGCCCAGCATACTCCTCCATCACTGTTCTCCTGCACAGGGTGGCTGTTCCACCTGAATGCTGCTATCTGGTTCCTGCCATTGTTCTAATGATGTCTGGGTGATTTAGTTCATATGGAATGGACTTGTCCTGTCAGGGTTAATTACTAGAAGGATGTTCACCAGTTAATGAAGAGATAACAGCTTCTCTTACTCCAAGAAAAACGAATGGCCTATTTTGTATTCAGCCTGCAGAAGAAAGTTGTACTGGCAGTGGCAGGAAAGTCATGTAGATTTTGTTACTGACAATCACATCAGGTCTAACAGGAGCAATGGCCAAAGGCCATGCAAGAAGTTTGGTCATGTAAATATGAAATATATTCATGCAGAAAAAATGGATTTAAAGTTGTGTTGTTCTATATCATCTGGAAACCTGATATCCTGATCTGAAAAAAAAAAAACATCCCTAAAAGCCCATTCTGGCTTATCCAGATTTGAATACCTGACAACAGGTACATTCCTCTGTGAATTATGGAGCATTTTTCCAACCTACATGGCAAGAGCACTGACAGACCTTTCCCTTCAACTACTTTCATCTTATACTGCAGATTCATGTGATACTAAACACCATGCCTGGAGGATCAAGGAGTTACATTATTTGACATATTTCTGAGACCTCACCATGTGAAAACAGCTGACTGCTGAGCTAATCAAAGGGGGACAGGAAAGGAGAAGTCTACATGAACAGAGATAAGGTACACGTGTCAGCTGTGTGCCATTTCTGCCCATGCTCACACTTTCAAAAGCAAGGCAGGTTGTTCCTCCCTCACTCCTGCTGCTTTATCACAGTTCACATCGTGTTTATCCTGTGGCACTGGAAGAACAACTGAAGAATTTTCATGCAGAAGCTGATAGTGGCTTACTGCCCAGCATAATTTGTGTTAGGACAGGTCCCTCAGAAACTGGGGAAAGCATCTCTAAAGGTGTTCAAATATCATTCATTTCATCCATCACCTGTGAAGGAGACTCTACTTTGCTTTCAGGCAATCACAGTTTGTGTGTCACAAGAGGGACAGGGATCAAAGGATCCCACACATCTCACACTGTTCTGTTTTGGGAAGAGGACTCAGCTTTTGGGAAGGAGGATGAGTGAGAGCTATCAGCAGAGTTGTAGTAACATCCAGACAGACTAGAAAGGGCCTTGATATCCAAAGAGAAGGGTTATCAGAGTTGAACGAAGCTTCTGAAAAATCACAGTGTGCTGCTAAAGAGTAATAGAATTTAGTATTTTACTGTTTTTTTCTCTGCAGTTTTTCAATCATGCTTATGACTTAAGTTATGTTTATGCAGGCATAAACAGGATTTTGGAAGAAAGAAGCTTTTTAAAGTCCCTCAAATCAGACTGAAGAGGAAAAAAACTCAGGCAAATTAAACACAACTGGTACAAGGCAGCCAGGATACAGCAATGAAACACATAAATAAATATATCCCAAACATAAAATAGACAATCAGAGCTCACATAAGCATTGCAATAGCAGATTTCAAAGTTCCTAGAATAGGTTAGCCTTTTCCAAAAAAAACAATTTTCACTAGCCACTGCTGTAGACCAAAGAAGAAAAAGTACCTCTCAAAGCCCCAACTAGGCAGTTTAATCAGAAGGCCGAAGATTAAAATAAGGAACTGAAATAAAGGAGAAGTGAAGACAAGTAAACATCACTGCATTTTCTTTTGCATTTAAGCTCAGAACAACCTGCCACACAGCCTAAACACAGATCAGTTGGTCTGCTGGAAGCTGATGGACACCTAGGAAAAACAAGTGACTGATGAGGGAGAGAGCACTCCTCATTGCTATTATATCATAATATAAAATTACTAATGAGTTTTGTAAAGATTACCTGAGGAGCAAAGGCTTTTTGGTACTAGTAGGACACAAAGACTGAAATACCTGGGCACAGAAAGCTCTCCTTGGTCTGGTTTGTTGGGGTTGCATCTCATTGTTACAACAGTTGCACGGCCATTTTCACAGGAGGTTGTCACTGTTGAAGACCTAATGTCAAACAAGAGGAGAAAAGCAACATATTTCCACTACATTAAATGGATATTACTGTTTCATGTAAACACTCATGCAGCTGCAGTACTAACAAAATACCCTTTACCACAATGCTTTTGACTTTGCCAGGTGAAAAAACAACAAAAACAAAACAAAACAAAACAAAACAAAACAAAACAAAACAAAAAAAAAAAAAAAAAAAAAAAAAAAAAAAAAAAAGAGAGCAACAACAGAATCAGGGTAGGCCTCACCAATTCATTCATTTAAATCTCAAAGTGCTCTGAGATGCTACTGCTACTTAGGGAACTGCTCTGGTTTTCTAGCTAGTTTGGAATCTGCTGCATCAAGGAGTGAACTTTCCCACAAAACAGAATAGAATGATTGAAAAGGACAACCACAGGTGATGTGGTTGGTGTGTTACTCTGCTGGAGAGGTGCTGAAGGCTCACTCCCAGCCTAGAAACCTGAAAACCAAACTGTCCTGAAATAGCACAGGGCAAAGGGGATTAAAAAGATCTTTCTCCAGCATGATAGATGTTGTAAGCCAAGTTCATGATATGCTCAAAGCAGGGTCACTGGTGTGGGGCTCAGAACGCAGAATGAGACACATAATTTAAGTATTCACATAAGCATAAAGTGCTGATATCCAAAATCCTATATTCAGTCAAGTCCCAGCCTAGAAACACAGCTGACATGAAGACCAGCATGTAGACATCTGAACTGAGCTGATCTTTGAGCTACTTCCTACCCAAACTGAGGCATTCTTTTTATGGAGAAGAGTGAAGAATGGGAAAAGCATACCAGTAACTGTGCATGTTGAAACAATTACTTTTAATCTTGATTAGTCCTTTTTTGTAGCATCAAAGTAAACACAAATGAAAGTGAAAGAAAATATGCAACCAGAAGTGGACATTTCAAAGTCATATATGAGAAAATATGGAAGGTAACAGGATATTGAAAGTGGCATCTGGATGAATCAAAGCTCTACAAACACTTCCTATGGATCAAGCCTAATTTAGATTTAAGTAAAGAGTGTTTGCTGATTTCATTAGATGATCTTCAACCTGTCAATCAATATCAGGTAGATACTGATTAAAGTGGCAAAGATTAAAGGTGGGTTATAGATCCCCCCTCAGTTTTACTTTCCTCTAAACAAATTAAGACATCTGACATAGCAATAAGCAGCATTTTTTACCTACTTGTAAAAGAAATGCACATCCAGTGTTTTGCTTGGAGAGGGAGGAAACATGTCTGCCTTGATGCTGATATTTTCCAGCACTGTTTCAACAGTAGCTCCTAAAATGTGAGAAATTTTTAAAAAAGAAGCAAATATTAATGGATTTTTGAGGGGTCTATGTGTAATATTTTCTCAGTCTGAAAGGTGTGGATCTTACTTAATAGCATTTAATGGCATTGTTGTACATTACACACACCTTTTTCTAACTGAACTTTGCAGATATATATGTTCCTCATACAGTCTGATTTCCTCATGTAGACATAGCAAAATTTTAAAAATTAATAAAACACCCATGTAAATATTTATTACTCTCTTATATTAATTTAAAGCAATCACTGGATATTAAAGAAACATAAAATAATTTAGGCTGGCAAAAGATTACTGAAGGTATCTGATGGAACCACTCAGAGCATATGCCTTGAGTGTATAACCCTCACACATCAAAACCATGTAATGACCTGAGCAATTTGCAGTACTTTGAGAGAAGAAATAACAAGACTCAGAAGGACTATGGAATCATAGGCAAGCCTTGATGGCATATTTTGGAACAAATGACAGGCTGCTGTATGAACGACATGGATTTTGGGCAAAAGCTGAAAAGGAGGAAAATGCAAGTAATCAAAGTTCTTAGAGATCCTTCCAACCCCATGGACCAAAGAATACAGAAAATATTGGTGCTCCACTGCAACATTTCAGAAGAGGGAGTTGTACAAAGGGGGCTGCATCCTTCCAGAGAGTTAAAAGTTGACAGAACAAGAAGTGGTAGTGGTCAGAAACTGGTGAAAAGACTGAAGAAAAGAAGTTTTCCACTTGTTCTTGAAACAGTTCACAGAATCACAGACTCATACAATGGTCTGGGTTGGAAGCAACTTAAAGATCATCTTGTTCCAAACCCCCTGCCATGGGCAGGGACTCCTTTCACTAGACCAGGTTGCTCAAAACCCTGTCCAACCTGTTCTTGAACACTTCCAGGGATGGGGCAGCCACAGCTTTTCTGGGCAACCTGTGCCAGTGTCTCAGCACCTTCACAGGGAAGAATTTCTTCCTAATATCTAATTTAAACCTGCCTTCTTTAAGTTTGAAGGCATTCCCCCTCATCCTGTCACTACATGCCCGTGTAAAAAATCCCTCTCCAGCTCTCTTGCAGCCCCTTTAGGTACTGGAAGATGATCTAAAATCTCCTTGAAGCCTTCTCTTCTCCAGGCTGAACAATCACAGTTCTATCAGCCTGTCACCCAGGAGGAGTGATCAGCCCTCTGACCGTGTTTTGGCCTCCTCTGGACTCACTTCAAGCAGGTCCACATCCTTGCTATGTTAGGAAAGGCAGACTTCAACCATTTTAAAATCTAGCAACTGAGATTTAAAAAGGCACCAGAAGAGCTTGGCATCTTTTTTTTTGTATTAGGAAAAAGTCAGGACTATCTCTTTGTTTTTCAAGACAATGACTGCCCTCATTCCTCTAGTGGCAGGAGACAATATTGGCATTTACTGGCATGAATGTTTGTGAATTAGAAACCCATACCTAAGAGTGACCTTTAACAGAGCTTTTGATGACAGTGAATTGTCAAAAGATTCATGGAGAGGGGAAATGGTGACCCGAATTACAATGTCTCTCTCACAATGAGGCAAAATAATGGTAATGGAAAATGGGTTTCAGTTCATGGACAGATGCACAATGACAGAAAGTCAACAAGAATTTATGGAGCACCTCTTTTGTTGAACAAATCTGATCTCACTCCTTGAGTGCTGATGAACTTGGTTGCTAAAGAAAGTTATGTAAATTTATCAAGTATTTCACTAATTACATGAGGTTCTAATTAAAAAGTTAGCAGTGTACTATCAATTAAGCGCACACTCTGCATTAAAAACTATTTAGCTAAGTCATTATAAAATTATCTGGCCATGGGAAATTGTCATCAAACGTGGGATGTCTCCAGGCTTCTCTAGGCATCGATACTGAAGTGTGAAAATGCAAGATTAACATCAGGGATCTGCAAGTAACTGTACAATCCATGCTGGCAAAGTGTGTAGATGAGACAAAGATTAAGGGGATTAAAAATAAAATACAGAGCAACCTGGTTGCTTGGTTCACTTAGTAAAATGGTCCCAAAAAAACTCAATATAAGATATATATATATATAAAATATATAATGTAATACAAGTGCAGCAATAATTGAAGGCCAGTCTTAAGGAAGAGAGATTTTCCCTTGGAAATTGTAACTCTGACATCAGATCCAAGAAGCCAAGCCATCATTAAATCCCTTAAGTTTGGAGAAAGAAGGATGAAGGGATTCCAAATACAAAAGTGATTTTTATTGCTATTATAGCAAATTAAGTACTGGAATACTATTCCATTTTATGCTTTAAAAAAATATAAAATCTTACAGAAGGTGTAGAAAGAGACCCAAAAGTTATTTAGGTGTTAAAAAAAAAAATACATGGTAGCAAGACAATTAGGAGAACTTGGTCTACTTAATTTATCAGAAGGGTGTGACGATTCCAGTACACAAAATATTTCTTCAAGAAGGAAAATATTGGTGTGGACTGGAGAAAGACTAATAAAAAGCAAGAGCTGAAAACTGAAGTCAGGGAAATTCAAATAGGAGACAAGCCTGCTTTAAAAACAGAGAGATGGTGTTTGACCAGTGGAAAAAAATACCAGTGACTGTGGCAAAGTTGTTATTTCTGGCAGTCTTAAAAGTCCAGGTTGAATGCTTTCCCAAAGATGTGCTTTTGTCAAACATAAGTTTCTGGGCTCGGTGCCAGGGAGAAAGTACAAACACTCAGTGCCTGTAATGGATAGGTGAGCAGACCAAATTACTTCATTGTCTCATCTGGTCTCAGATTCTGGGGACTTGTGATCTGCACCAATGTAAAACTTAATGATGTGCACAGCCATGTGCTGCCCTAAGCCTCCTGACTCCTTGCCTAATTATGTCCCCACATCAGTTTCTTCTAAAAGTGCCCAAGCGGGATCTTGGCAGGGCAGAAACACTTGCACTAATGTGACTATCACAGTCATTTGTCTTGCCCTGAGTGAGGTGGGTACAGAACATAAAAGAAAACCAGTGCTTTTTAATTACACTCTCCAGATTTTTGTGCTGAAATGCTATGCACCGTGAGACCTGCCAGACCAAGCACAAGGAAGAGTGAATAATACAGAAAGGGAAAACTAAAAATGTGCACAGCCTTTGCTTTTCTCCTCCAGCCATCAGCTCAACTGAAACATCAGCAAAACACAAAGGCCTCTGTGCAGAGCTGCTTCACAGCTCAGGAACCATCTCAGACTGGTCTTGGGCTGCCCCTTCACCCTTCCCTCAAAGTAATGCAGCTGCTGAGCCAAGAAGGATTTACTCTGCAGCCCTAAATACATGAGTACATTCACAACAACAAGGAGAAGACAAACCATGTACCTAAGAACCTGTCAGCAAGGCTGTTGGACTGCAGAGCCAAGGCTGTTCGGAAGCCCTTGCTGTCTGATGGGATGATGGTGGACTGACAGACAAAAGCTCCCACAAAATTGGAAAAATCTTCTGATTCTGCAACCATGTCCTTCAGAGTAACATCTGTGATATTGTCAGTGCAAATTGCCATCTTCTTCCCCTGTGGACAATCAGGAAAAAAGAGAGAAGCTGCTGGTTGTTGATAAGATGTGAAAAAGTTTGGGAAGAAAGAGATTACAAACTTGCTGATTGCAAACTGGATGAGATTCATTACTTTACTTTATAACAAGTTGATGTCTCTATGTGTCTGTCATAAGAGGGACAAACCACAACAAATTGTGCCATTGTCAAAGTTCCCATTAAAGCCTTGTACAGACTCAGAAATACAATGTCACCTCTGGCAGGTGCCTTATCAGAAATCTGTACTGTGGAGCACTCTTCTTTGTTTATCTTGACAGCACAGTGTTTTCTTGCAGAGCATAGTAAAATGGCTTGCAAAGGAAAACCCTATTTCCCTTGCCTTTAAATAATATACTGTAGAATACCTCTTTATTTGGGATTTAATCCAGATAAAATATTTTCAAAGCACAAATACATGAAATCCCTAAACAGATATATAACCTTCAAGACTGCTTTAATATCGTATGCCAAGATCAGTGCTAGAATCAGAGCAACAGCAATGAAAGAGAAATTACCAGACTCAGTTTCCCTAGCAAAATGTCAAGCACTCACCACCTAATCATATGCTTGGTTGTACTGTAGTACCATTGTAGTAGTTTGGGAAAGTGAAGAGCAGATCCACAGAGAAGAGAGCATATCTGTATGTTTGTGGATCTAGCTGTCAGCAGCTCTAATCCAGGTGGTAGTTAAACACACATAGAAGCCTAAAAGTATGCAAAATGCTGTAAAGAAATGTGACTACTCATTTGTCTTAACTCATGCAAATCCTTTGATACATGGCTAAAAGACTTCAGAACTTTACAGGGCTGAGCATTATTGTTAACTACACATGTTGGCTTTCATGGGACAATGCACAACACTGGTACTGCTCTGAAAGTCAATTTATGTGTGTGACAGCATGCTCTGACTCAGACCAAGCTCCAGACAGAGCCTGTTTAACTCACAGACTAAACACATTTTTCTGCCACTCTTTAAGGCTGCAAAGTCAGCACTGGGCATCTTGGCCACTGGCAGACAGCAGGGTGACCAGGGGGTCTGTATACAACATCTCCAGGGAAGCAATGAGGGACACATATGGAAAGCAGTTGCCAGCTGAAAGACTCAGACTCTTCATTTGAGCTCCTGGGTGGCAGCCCACAAAGGTCAGGGTTGTGATGTAAGTGACTTAAAGGCACAAGAAAGAAAAAGCTGGGATGTGACAGGAATTATCTTCTGAGCTTTATTTATGGCCTATAACACAATATCTCTGCTCTGGAAAATCACTTGGCTGCTCAAAAGTCCTCTTGCACTGCAAAGCAAGATCCAAAGGGAAGTGTTTGCACAATATTGGTAACAACTCAGCTGACAGGGAGTCTTTGTCCTGTCGCAGTGTTACCCCAGAGCATCAACACATGCAACAGATTGGTTCATCCTCCCAACCCTCAAGCCCAGCTGAGCTCACCTCATGCCCACACAGGCTGATGTTAAAGAAGTGGAAGAACTTGGTCCCTCGGGAAGTGAAGCTAGGTCCACTCATCAATGAGCCCACCTGGCTGAGGTTGCTAAAATTGTAATTCAGGCTCTGGTTATCCTTGACATAGGACACCAGGCAATCACTGAAGCAGGCAGAGTGGTCCTGCAAGGCAGAGGCATCCATTAAAGAGCAGTTATGGAACAGCAGCAAACCATTCACCTCAGAGTTAAAGCATGGGTGCAGACAGGACTGCTTTCCTTATTAAGGATGAAGGGGAACTCTGTCCTATTCCTGTAACTGATCTTTCCCTTGGGATAATTCCCATTCCCATTTCAGTCCCTTGCAATCACATATCAGGACCAAAATGTTCCCTAAGCCTGATTTTTCTGTTGTCTGCTGCATTAGCCAAGAGAATGCAATTTCTTGCTTTGTTTTGTCCTGGGTACTTTTAGGATCCCAATGTTCAAGCTTAAAGCCCTGTAAACAGGCCAAAACACAACCTTGGTCACACTTGCATTTTGTAAAGGAAACACAGGAAACAGCTCAAGAAACAAGGGCAGGATACGAACGCAGCAGAACGCAGGCAGAATACAAACAAACTGGAGCCATTCTTCCAGTACCTGTGCAGCTCCTTGAACATGATAAATGTTTACTTATGCTTACAGTTTCATGTAAGAGGAACTTGTTATAGGTTTCTAAAGGCCCAGAAACATCATCCATCTGAGGAAGACTGAGTTTAAAAGAGCAGGCATTGGGATAGCTTTGGTGGAAGTAATGTAGATACTTGCCATGTTTGTACACTGTCCACAGTACAGCACCTTGAAATAAACCTTTTTTTGAGCTGATATTGTCACTTTTATCTGATTATTTACAAACAGAAATTAGACTAGTGACATCTTTGGTGGGCTTATTGGTTACAGCCATACTCCAGTGCTCACAAGGCACATGCCTGTAGGAAAGCACTAGAAGCAGCCCTCTGAGAGCTTCCAGCCCAACAAACCCTGTCTGCTCATCTCCCAGAAACACTGAGGTTCAGTACCTTGGTGCTCTTGCTGCCAGGCCCGCATGGGATGCAGGCCTCCCTGCCGTACACCTGGTGGATGGACAGGAAGGTGTTGGCCGGACACTCCTTGCACTGGCTGGTCTCCTTCTCGATGTAGTGTCCTGGCGGGCAGGGCACGCAGGACGAGCCGGACTGCTCGGAGCCCAGGGCACAGGCCCGGCAAGAAGAGGCCACTCCATCCACTGCGTTGGTCACCGTGATGGAGTAGATCTTGGCCATGTCATTGATGAACTGCCTGCTCTGGAACGAGAGCCAAGGAAACCACCCCGGTGTCATCACACCATGGCACTGGGACACCACCCACATCTCTGCACCAGTTCAGGTATCAGCTTGTCCATGGCTCTGTCCTTCCTCATGGATCGTTTATGCACAGCTGCCTCCCAGGGGCTGCTTTGTGGTGAAAGCCACTTGTCCCTTATGGGAAACCTGTGAGCTTCAACAGAGGGCTACAGTTCTGGCAGAGAGTGTCCAAAGAGTGCTGGGTTGCAAAGCCCCACACATAAAGAAGTACTTACATCTTGGCCTTCATTTATTCTCTGAAAGGCCCAGGTGAATGTGAAGGAAGCATTTTTGGAGATGATGTGAGTGTAGGATTGTCTTTCTTTACTTTTTTCCCATGATTCCACCACATTGGTATTTTTTCGATTAACATCCTACAAAATGGGCATAATTAAAAAAAAACAAAACAACAAAAAGTGTGGTCATACTACACTAAGCACCAATGTTTTATGATCTAGAGATTAGCATATAAAAAGGACTCCACAACTGCATTTAACATTTAATAAAGCAAGCATACTTATTTTGTTTTGCACAACTGACAAATTTTCAGACTGTTCTAAATTGCTGCCTAATTTCCACTCAATTTTCTTTAAATCAAAAGTAGATTCCTTTAAAGAGACACTAAATACCAAAAAGAACTGGCTTCCCCTTTCAGTGGAAGGGGCAAGGGAGCCATTGCAGATCCATTTCCTCAGCTAATGGACATTCAAACAAACATCTGTCTGATCCTCCAGGTCATTGACAGGATCAACTCCAAATTTCCAAATTCTCCTCTTCCCATCCCTCTGACCCAGATCTTGACTTGTCACTCTGTTACTAGATGCTAACACAGCAGCACAATAGACACTGATAATTTTGTCAGTCAGTTTAACAGGGGAAAAACTGTCTCCTTAGTGTCCAGTGATTACTGTTAGAATAAGCAGATAGCCAGGAATGGTTCACAACTCATGTGCTGGAGGAATTTCACTAGGTCATTCATTAAATCCTTCCTGCAAGGGCACTGCAGATACCAAACTAATGCCATGCTTAATCATAATAAACCAAGTACAACTAATCACACCTATGCAGAGGTATTAAAGTGACTTGTGCAGGCTCAGTCCTCAGTCATGGAGAAAGGGGTCTCACTTACTGCCATAAAGTACAGCACACAATCTGCTGAACAGATGGTCTCAAAAATAAAAGTAATCCGTCCGAGTTCTGACCCAGTTGCTCCTGTCACTGATGTTGGAGGTCTGTTTAACAGAGAAGGAACCAAATATTTATACAGTGCTCTCCAGACAGGCACCAGTCAATCCTTCAAATTCCTTTTTGTACAGTGAAGCCATCAAAGTCCTGTCACAGAAAACCTGTCCTTGCTGAATGGTGGGAGCCTCTGCACTGAGTACAGGGTGCAGCAGGGTCATTTTTTAAGCATCTAAATTCTTTATTGTACACTTCCCTCCTTATAATGAACACCCAAATTTGACCATATTGGTAGGGAGCCTTATTATTAAAACACATTACATACTCCAAGTGATTTACACCAATGTAATTGCATCTACCTCAGCTGGACAACAGCAGAGGGAGGGTGAGGTTCATCTTCCGCACCTTACTGGTCTCAACATTCGGCACCTGGTCTGAGCTAGGAGTCTAAGCTCACTCTTTTGACAGAGACATAAGCACCTCAAGCAGGTATTTCAGCCTGTCTGGGGGCTCAGGAGTGGAGGGATTCCCATTCTCCTGCAACACCTGCATCTCCCCACTGGCTCCAAGGGAAGCACAGACTGTGGAGGCTTCCTGGAGCCACAGAGCAAAATAACTTGGGTTTGACTAAAATACTTTTAGGGCAGGCTCCAGTATCCTCCCCATGGCAGGTTTAGCTGGTTACTGTGGAATAATTTAGAAACAGAGGTATAGCAATATCTTTTCTCAGTTTCCAGACAGCCAACTGGCTGCATCTTGGACTGAAGCAAATACTGCTAAAAACCAAGGTCTCACATGCTTGCCTGCCTCAATGGACAAACTGGGGACATGGGAAGAAAATTCAAGATTCCTCTTATCTCTAATTCATTACATTATTTCACTTCAGAAAGGAAGACTCAGATCATCCCTGGAATAGAGTGAAAGAGGTATAAGAGACAGAAATAACTGACAAACAGATGAAAAAATATCCCATTCCTTACTTAAATCCTGGGATGTGCAGGTTCAATATAAGATAGTCATTGTCAGAGCCTCCTGCTCCACTCTGGATGTGATCACCAGCCACCTCCCAACCTTCACAGGACAGAAAAAGAAAAAAAAATCAATGAATGGGTGGCAAAAGAAACCTATGTTACCATAATTTTTAAACAATTTGGTATTTCAGTGTATTTTAAAGATATCTGATATAAACTACAGAACAATACCATGATGATTTGAATGAAGAATTTTAGCAATTGTATGAACTGCTGATTTTACAGGCAATTTTCACCTTTTAAATCAGCAGAGATATTGATATTCCCTGTTCTGTGCTGTGCAGCTCAAGGGGGATAATCCATCCAATGTCTTTCAGCCTTAAAACAGATGAATCAGTGAACCTGTGTGTTAAATGTTAAGCACATACTTCAGTTGGCCTCTGCTCAACAGGCATAATTGAAAGCTTGAGTTACATCAGTCTGACAGGGTGGATCAGACTGAGGAAAATCTGTCAGAGAAGGCTGGAGAAGTCCCAAACAGGATCATTTTCACCAGTGAGCTGTGACTGCTCTCTGCTGCAATTTTAGCACATGTGCAGAGAGAAAGCTCTGAGCACTAAAGGAATAAAATTATAGACTGTAATTAAGTTTTCCAAAAGAATTATGTGTGACCTCGATGGGCACAGTTATCGCAAAACAGAAAATGAGAGAAACTAGGGAGAAGACAAAACAATGTTTTTTATAATGGGGATATGAATGCATCTGAGCATCTTTGATGAGGGAACTTCACATAGGCTGCAGCTCCTGCCCTCCTCTGGTATACAAGAGATTTTTTATTCCTTTGTGATACTGTGACATTGCTTCTCACAGGAAATTTCAAGCCTGGTGCAACTAAAGGAAAGGGAGGAAACTGTGCTGTGAATCATGCAGCCAAGAGCACAGTCATTTTGATGGGTGCTCCATTACAACAGGGATCCATGCAGGAGACAGGCACACAGCCCAGGGAGTTTGGCTCACCATTCATCCCATCACACTTCGAGTTGCCAACATTAAAGCAAGATGTCTTCATGTTTCCTGGCAGGATGTTCCACCACTTGTATTCAAACCCAAGAGCTGGTTCAGTCCCAGCAGGGCAGGCTTTGCACTCTAAAGGTGAGAGGGCAGAAAAGGATATCACACAGCCAAGGCACATGTCAAACAGTGCTTTGAAGAACATAGATACTGCTATTTTACTCTCTGGTGCAAGTAATAAGCAAAGAAAAGAATTCATTTCTTTGTAGTTATACAGTCAAAAGAATTATCAGGAGCAGGAGAATGGAAGTGAGACCAGCATTTTATGAATTGTAGAGCATAGCGGTGTGTTAAGTAATCTGCAACTGGTCCCCCAAGTCACACTTACTTTTTAATAGATTCAGCTGATAGTTTGAAAAACAAGAGCTCCCACAAAATGCTGTAGGGGACCATTGGGCCAATGCATCTCAGAATCAACAAGCCAGAGCTTAGGCTAGACAATGTTGGCAGGGTATTCATCTGACTGGGCTTAAAATGAGGTTTTCGCAGGAAAGAATTTGGCATGGATAGGAGAATGGTTGAGGAGGAATTGCTGACTGGAAAAGTTCTGATTCCCCTCTCAGAATCCCTTAAAATAGCCCTCAGGATGTCTATATCAGCCAAGAAATGCATCCAGAACACAGCAGGTCAACTTAGAGCAGCAATCCCTGATAAGAAAGGATTCAGGAGAGAAAGCAGATATCCACATGCTGCTCTCCAATGTTATTTAACAAGTATTTAACACAAAATGAATGCTGGCTTATGATGATGTGACACTAAATTAAGTCACATACAAGCAGATGACTGCTTTTGGAGACACAAAGTATTTTTTTGCAGACTCCTACCCTGTGTCCCATCCGAAAATGTGCCTGGTGGGCAGGGAGTACAGGAAGATGAGGCGTTGTTGTAAAAGCCAGGATTGCAGGGTGGACAGTCCTGCCTCTCTCCAGAAGGAGGTAGGGTCAATGCATCAGGGAGATCCTCTCTGCAGATCTTGGGTTCAATCCACTTGTACATGATCTGAGTCTGGAAAGAGGAGAAATGAGCTCTCATGGTGTACTATGAAGTTGTAGGACTAGATGCACCAATGAAGGTCCCCCTTGTAAACTAAATTATTTTATTTCCATCATTTGAGGCCACAGACCTTGCACACACAGGACAATAAAGAGAAGTGCAGGTAAGAGCAACAGAAATGATTGGCTTCACAGGAGATTCCAAGATATGAGGCTTTAAGGACAAAACAAAATAAAACAGCAATTAAAACAATTCCTATTTAATTAGTAAATTTCCTATTTAATTAGTAAATTTAATTTCTATTTAATTAGTAAATTCCCCCATGCAAGCAGTCCTGAGGAACAGCAGATAAATAATTCTAACTGGACATGCAATCTCTGCATTTTAACCACAGTAACACAAAATATAACTTCTGCCATATAAAAGCCCTTTATTTGGATTAGCAGAGAGAACCACAAGTTCTGCATTTCTAATTCATACTGGCCTGTTCTTTGAAAAGTCTCCAATTTCTCTCCTGCCATTTTTCACCTATTGAGAAAATGTCAAAACCATGCAGGAGCTGTCCCCAAGCCCCTCCAATCCCTTGTCATCACATAAGGAGCAGTTTATGAACACAAACTTGAGTCAGTCCATGGTGTTACTATATCACCTCTTCATCATCACCCCTCTTTGAGGACACAAGTTTCTGTCTTCAGGAGAACAACTGGGTGAGATGCATCACCCACAAAGTTGTGTTTCAAATTTCATCTGACTTTGTGTCTCTCTCTGAAAGGGTTTTACATCTCAAGATGAAACTTAGCTGAGTTCCACAGCTGAGAAACCCAACTGGCAAAAGTTTAACCTGCCCACAGCTCCCACTCTGGGTACTTCCACCCTTTGGTCCCAGCAGTCAGGGATCTTTGAGGCTGGAGGTTCAGGTAAGGGAGATTTCACCTTATGAATTTGATCCAGACCCCCTGTCACCCTGGGCCTTGAGCTGCTTGCACTCAGGGTTAGCCCTCTGGTAACACAGAGCACCTGAAGTATTGATCCTTCTTGAAACTGTTTCACAGAATAACCTGGGAGAAGCCTCAGTTCAGGCTCAGGCCCGTGCTCCTGGGAGCTCCAATGCTGCTGAGGCTCTCACTCTCCATCCCTGCCTGTACTTTGTTGCAGCCATGCCTGTGCCAGGTCATGTTCCCTGGCTGACCCATGGACACAATGTCCCAGCTCGACACTGGTCCTGCCTTGTCTCCATGGACTTGTCTGCCACCTTGGCTGAATCTGGTCACTGGCACAGGGTCCTCAAGCACTGAGGAACTGCTCCTGCTGCCAGAGTGGCACCTCTTCCTATGGATCAGCCTGTCCTTGCAGCTCCTGAACACTTGGGGGATTTTCTGGAGAATCACCCCAGAAATGCTTCAGCAGAATCAGGGTACACAGCATTTAAAATAAAAAGGCTCAAGAGCTGGTAAAGCACCTGTGTTGCTGCCCAGAGCCCAGACACACTGCCTACCATAGAAATCCTACTGCACCTGAGCAGGGAGAAGAGGGTCAGAGGGTGCCTGTGGCCATGTGGTGAGGGGTTTCTCAGACTGGGGATGAAGCATTCAACTTGGGATTTTTAAATCAGCAGGTAGATGAAAAGTCAAGAGTAAAGTGTATAAATCTCCAGAGGCCTCTTCTACACATGGAGTGGGACAGCAGAAGGGAGACAACAATCTATTGTTCAGTGAAAACCTGGCTTATTTTAGCAACCATGGATCAATAGGCTGGTCCTTTACAGCCACTGCTCTCCTGTAGATGGCCTGCAGAGTCAGGCCCTCTCACTGAGCTGCATCACATGGAGAGATGGCTGTGGAGTACAGCAAACCTGAACCAATTTCCAGACATGCAGAGCAGTGAAACCAACGCTGAAAACTCAGCCAGTATCTGTGTGCCTGTGACACCTGCTGCTGTCATTGCAAGTGGACAGTGAAGGCTGTCTGCAGAAAAACCCACTTTTCATTCTAATGATATCCATCAGTAAAGGGAAAGGCCATTGGAAAGGTAGGAAAAAGGTCAAATAACAGGAACTTGTTCAGTGTCAGGGAGACTTGGGCCACACAGAGCAGTGACAGAACAATCCACAGGAGCCTGCAATTAAAGCTGTAGCTGGGGGTGTAGCTGTGAACACTGCTGCTAATTTCTTGAGTCATTAGAGACAGTTAACAGAGCAGAAATCAGTGAGTCAAGACCAGATTGCAGAGCCTGACAGCTCTGGGGCTAAACTCACTGATGCTTGTTATCAAAGCATACGAGCTCTCAGCTGCATTTTAGAACTCACTGATCAGAAGAAACCAAAATACTCAATCCTGCCAGCAAATATTAGGCCAGCAACATACAGGTGTTATGGAATTTGACTATTTGTAATTCCATCTGAGAGATGGGATCTGAGAGATGGGAAAGGAAAGACATGAAACAGGCCTGACCATGCGTCCACACCCCTGTGGGCTTCCTATAGCAGTAAACAGCAGTTTCTTCTCCAAATTCCTCCAAAAATTCCACTTGACTGCTAGGACAAAGCCAGGCTGCTCCACCAGGAGGTCCCTCTATGAGAGACCAAGTGGATCTAGGGTGACTGGGTGAAACAATGTCCTGAGAGCCCAGGTGATTCGAGGCATCCCATAGGACAAGCACATTTCCAGCAGCTAAGCTGACACACGTGAACACTCCAGACTATCTATATACCATTATTTTACCTGACCACAGGCAGGAGTTTGACCTGTCCTTTGATGCTAAAACCAAGGGACATGACACACTTCATACCTATGCAGCCAAACACTCCTCCACCTGAAATAGAGATGGTCATATCCAGTGCTCCTGGGCCATGGTATCACCTGAATTATGGCTGGGCACTGCTGGGACAGTCATCACAAGCTTAAAGTATGCCAGAAATATTATTAACAACTAGAGAGATGGGTTTATGCTGGGACAGTACTTCACCCTGTGTTCCAGCAGCATGGACGTATGAAAGCAGCCCCAGTGACCCCATCAGGCCCATCACAAGTGCAAGGAGCTTATCATCTCACCAAAACACATCCCTTAAGCAGACCCAGACCTGGCAAATTGTTGCAGAGGGATAAAGGCTGCAGAGAGGGCAGGCAAAGGACAAGCCCAAAGCCTTGGATGCAATACTGAAAGCAAAATTGGGAAAGTAATCGGGAAATGGATTCCTAAAAAGGACTACCTTGCTTTCAAATGCAGAGATAGCACTAAAGTCAGTGAGCTTAAAAATAGTATCTTGCCTTCTACTTACTTTTCCCTCCTTATCACATGGGGTGTGGATCTGGAAAAAGTCTTTGCTTGTGCATGGAGGTCGCTCTAGGCATGCACTGGATCCCTCCTCTAAAAGAAAAGGTGAGAAACAGGATATTAAACTATCAAATGGTCCCTGGAAACAAATGTAACAAGCTTGAAATTTGGAGGCTAACATGAGTCAGCAGAAAATTATAAAAAGAAAATGAAAAATCAAGCTCTTAATGGTGTCTGCATGAACCTTCCCCTGAAATGAAGTGGGGGAACAGGGAAAATAGTAGCTGTGCTTATACTGTCACACTGAAATTCACTTATTCAGTGTATGCAGGGACAATTATTAGGAATAAGTTTTTTTACTCTGAGGATGGTGAGACACTGTAGCAGGTCACCCAGAAAAGTTGTGAATATCCCATACCTGGAAACAATCAAGGCCTGGTTGAACAGGGCTTTGAGCAAAGTGGTCTATTTTCCCTGCCCATGGCACACGGGTTGGAAAATTCCCTGCCCATGGCACAGGGGTTGGAAAATTCCCTGCCCATGGCACAGGGGTTGGAATGAGATGATCTCTAAGGTCCTTTCCAACCCAAACCACTCTATAATTCCATCAAACCCTCCCCCCTTCAAACAGAAAATTGTACAGTTTACCAAGCATGGAAATATTTTCTCACTTGATAAGGAACAAAACCACTCTAATCCTGTAGAAACTTCCTTATAACACTGGCCCAATTTCTCCTCTTGCCAAATAATTTTGCGATATTTCCATTCCCACTGTGAGCAGAGGCACAGGTCCTCAAGCATTTGCAATCATCAGTGATAGCAGATGCTATGATCAGTAAGTGATTCTTCAAGAACTTTCTAAAACTGCTACAAGGAAGAAATCTGAAGACCTTTTGCCTATGAAGAATAGATTAAGACCAAGTCGTTTGAAGATCATCACCTAACCATAGGAGAGGAAACGCAGAGGACTTTGGGACTAGTTTTTGCAACTAGATCACCCCATTTTCCAACCCCACAGGAGGCAGGGGCAAGGCAGGGGAGAGTGTTTGGAAAGGACATTCCTCAAAACAAGTTAAGGCTGAAGGTAGTGATGAAGCAAATTCGTGTCATCACCAACCTATAACACAAATTACCACGAGAGGGCACAGCCCACCTGCTCTATCCTTCAGAAGAACTCTCCCCTTCCTGGTGATAAAGGTCTCCATCCCTTCATGCTAACACTGATGACACTAACAACGTTTGACTGTGGCCCATTATGTATCTATGTGCCCTCTGCTTATTTTGGGAAGTCAATCATCTCCCCTTTACATATCTACTGGAGACCGTCATTGCTGGATACAGCCACGCTCACAGCTGAAACAGCTGGTGACTGCACATACTCAGACCTTCCTGGTTTTGCTTGTCCCACTTGGTTTATGTACCTGCATAATACATTTCTTCTTTACACTTGGTGCACTCTTTAGCTCCTTTCTCAGAATAAGTGTCTCGTGGGCACACCTGGCAGCCAGATGCACCTGGTTTGTCGCTGAAGGTACCAGGCTTGCATGCGAAGCATTCAGACGTGTACGCAACTCCTGTAAGAAAAATTCTGGGTAAAGCATTGAGAAAGACCCATCTTTAACTGCTGCTTATCTGGGCTTATGGCTGAGAGCAAACCAGCTGTATAAAACAGCGTAAAAACCACACTCAGTTTCATTACTCGCTTAAGACACTTTGGCTTTGCTGACTCATAATTTAGGTCTTTAATCTTTATACCTCAATGAAAGTCTGACCCATCTAGGAACCTTATATGACACTCCCAGTTTTATTATACTTAGACTTAGACCAAAAGAGCAATTATAGATAAACCAGATCATTTGAATATTAATTCAACTGTCATTGTTATTATACATATCCATTTATCACTGTTGAGAGGCTTATCAATAACCACGGTCTTTCTATCCTACAATAAAGAAAACCTGATTATTCCTTTTTCTCTCTATTTGCTAATCCAGTCTTCTCCAGTAGATGGCAACATTTACCAGATAAATTAATTTTTTAGCCTTTCCTCACTGAATTTTTGCTGTTCTCTTTCTACTCTTCAGAGGAGGAGACAGGGGGCAAGGGGCTAAAAAAAAGCCACTTCCGTGCCTACAGCACGTAGAAATAGCACTTGGCAAACATTGTGACAAAAGAGTGAGATAAAACCTCAAAGACAAATTCTACTTACCTTCAATTGTGATGTTCTTCACTAAAACTGGTTTTACAACTTTGGAGCCCATGAGAATCCCTGTTGTTCTCCAGTATAATATATTGCTACCTGATTTCAGAGTTACCTGCAACAACACATGTGAGTTAGCAAACATCCCCTTGCCAAGATGTTGTTTCATTTCCTACTTCCATTCAAATTTCTTGCATCCTAGCAGCTTTTCCTGTGCTGTTTATTGGGTCAAGAGGTAATGGTAAAGCAATAGCCAAATGCTGTACAGACATATCTGAGGAGTGCCAAAGTGTGCTTTATGAAAATGTTTCTCAACACCCCAGTTGGCAAAACACCAAGAGCTGTTTCTGACCTTGTTTTAAGCAGAATTTGGTAAAAACTGTTCCTGTCTTTGTCCAATTACCCCTGAAACTCAAGAGCTTTTATCTCCAGCCTTATGTTCAGATATAGTTAATCAGTTTGTTTTAAAAGCCTTGAGATACACTTTCATAAAGAAACTCGACATGACCTAGAGTTCAAAAATCCAGTTCACAAGTGAGTTTTGTTTATAGGTTTTAAAAATCAAGCTCTGCCTGCATGTAACACTACAACACCATGACCAGTAAGCCAGGCACAAACCATGGCTATCTCCGGCAGCAGTCTCATCCCTCCTGCTCACTTCTGACTGCAAACAGCAAATGAGATGCAGAAAACAACCTGGTTTCTGACTGCCCTGACCCACTTGTTTTCATGGCATGGTTCAGCGACTGCACAGCCCCTGTGGAAGGTTGGTGGGTTGGTGGCACCATGGCTGAGGTAAGGGGCAGTAGGAAGGCACGAAAACTCCTCCAGCAGCAGTTTTAGTGCCTTCTGCCTTCAACTCACTTTGTAACTGCAGTGTAACTCTCATCACTAAAAGCAGCAGGTTCACCAAGCCTCTGCCTGGCATGCAAAGCTGTTCTATATCTACTAGCTCAGTACAAGTTCTTTACTACCAATAGCAGGATAATGGCCTGAAAGTGCTATATTTTCAGACAAGAAAAGGGATAAACTCTACCAGCATAAGGGTCCAGGATAATGTGATTTCCAGCAGGCCTAGCAGGACCAGAGTTTTTGTTCACCCAGGATAAGGAGTTGAAAAATTTAGCAAAGTTGGAGTACAGCATATTGTATCTCCCACACCCAAACATCTGCTACCTACAGGGGAGAGCTGAGCTATCACGTGTAACAGGGCAACTGGGACCATATTGAAACAGGCATCAGGTTGTGTGAGGTGAGGTACCCAACACCAGCTCCAGGGCAGCAGGAATCACCTGCTGAGAGCAGAGACTGCAGCACATGGAAAATTGTGCTCACAGAAGACACCTTGACAGGATTTTCAGTGCAGAAAAATCCCTTCAGGACAGCCAGAATCATCATCTCACCTAGCTCATATGTTTACATTTCAGCCAGCCATCCCAAAAACTTTCATACTTTCATAGACAGTGAGAACACTTGCACACCCCAGATGACAAGCTCAGGGGGCACCATCTCCCATGCAGACTGCCTACATCCCTCAGATCTCCCAAGTCAATGCCCTGGCCTTGGATCTACCTCCAGCTCATGCCACTCATCCCTCCTCAGCCAGCTTTCCAGCCTCCCAGTGTAACCTGCACTGGTCTTGCCCCTGACCTAACAGGCACTCCGACCAGAGCTGGCTCAGGAATACATTTTCTCCTCCAGGAGGAAAAGCACACCATGGAAACAGAGAGTGTGCTGCTGCCTATGTCCACAAAAGCCTTCTTCTTCTGGCATAATGTCACCTGTGCTGGGCCTTTGCTGATATGGCTCTGGGGACAAGGGTATGATGGTATAGTGGAAGCCAGGCCTCAGCTGGTGAGCTGGTCTGCACATGATCCTGGGAACATGATGTTCACAGGGCAAACTCAGCCAGCTGGGTCACGGGCCAGCCAAAGGGCTCCTACCCCCAACATGGACAGGCTCATATCTGTGCTGCAGGAGCCATCCTGGTGCTGCCAGCTGGTTTTTCACACCAGCCCCCATGGAGCAGGAGTTGGGTGCAGTCCAGCTCCTCTGCGCACACTTGAGAATGAAATGCCCGTCCTGCTTGTCTCCACATATACACCCCACTCCCACTGCTCTGCTGAGACAGAGAAAAATCTTGTGTTCTCACGAGCAAACTGTTGTACAAGTTTTCAATCACAATCATGCAGAGTGATTGTGGCATGCAGATTTGCATAAATCTATTTAACCTCATAAAACACTTAATTCAAAGCCCAGGGAAATCAATACAAAGTCTTGCATCTATATAATTTCCTTTGGGATCAGCACCTTAGGCATCTCCATGACTTTTCCCCTCAGTACTAGGAAAGCTCTGCTTCTTCAAATACATTCACAGGAGCTGGCCCATGTTTGGTGTCAGGACAGAAGAAATTACAGACATTTATAAATGGAAAGAAACTTCATGAAGGAATTTTTCACACACTTACAGAATGAGAGCCCCATTCCCCGTTGTCTGTGAGCTTCACCCATTTGTCAGCTGTAGAGTCCATTTCTTTGCACTGGTCATTTTGTATCTGTTAATAAAAACACAAAATCAGTGACTACAATCAGGTGCATCTCTCTGTCAGCATAATGACTTCTGAGAATTATAAGACTCAGCTCTGTTTCTCTTGTCTACATATTTAGACAGCTGCCTTACTTGTGGCAAAATAAACCCCCAGCTTTCAACATCTGTTACAGCTTAACAGTGCCTCCACTGGCCCCCTCTAACACAGATGGTAAAAAAAGAGCAGGATGAGATGATCTCAGACTTGTCCTCACACTATATGGGAAGACAAGGATGCTGAGCATCTTGTCTTGCTGCTTCCTCCTTCTTCTGAACCTACAAAGACTTAATTCTCTAAAATCCAGAGGCTTCTAAGTCATAGGGGAAGCAGGAGTGGATGGGCCCAAGCAGGAAGACGAAGTGTTTTCTCTACAGCCAATATGTGCTTTGCCTTTGGCCTGCTGCCACCTGACCTAGGAATGAGAGTAAAGCTATCAAGGGAGAGGCAACATGCCATGGAGAGTCTGTTCTGGCAGAAGTGTGAGGTTGGCTGTCCCTTGCTCAGGTCCAGGGCAGATCAGAAGCATTTCCTTACAGCAGGGTGTGGTACACTTCTTTCTTATTTCTTCTTATATCTGCCTTCACAGATGAAAAAGTATGAAGTCCCTTTGAGGCACAAGATCACATACTCAACTTTTATTACACCAGGGAGAAAGGCCACTTCAACACTTTCAGACACTTGACCTGGAGTCAAGGATCCTCCTTAAAGTTGCTCCAAATCAAATCTGAAATAAGCTGTGTAACTCCACATCCTCCAAAGCATCTATACACTCAGTTCCCACCTAGACCAACTGCACTGAGGAAAAGAGGTGTGAAGAAGCTCCTGTGTTGAAGGTAGATCCCTAATTATCTTGTGCAACCTGAGCTACAGCACTTTTGTCTCTTGGTTCCCACCTGCAAAGAGGAGGTAAGAATATATAGCCTCTTCTCATCAGGTGTAAATATGTAAACAGAGCCAAGGAAAGGCAGATAAAACACCTCACCATTTCCCATTAAGCTGTCACTGCCACTGAAATGCCACTGTCCAGAGCTGAAGTGTCATTGTTAAATATATTTAAGCACAAAGGCATGCTGGAGGGAAAAAAATTAATTTTGCAGGAGCATTAAATATGGCTTCCCTGAAATACTGAGGTTGACTATGAATTTATGGGCATTTCTATAAAGGACTGCACCACTCATTGCTTCTTGAACAGGGAATGATAAATTCAGAGAAGGCGAATGAGTGGGATACGGATAAACGCAATAATCAAGAAGCCATTTTCAAAGTCAGTGCTCAGAGACACAATATATTTGCTCTATTGCAGGAGCAGATCTGCCAGTCAGTCAAACAACTGGAGCTGGGATTCATAATCCTGGCACATTCACCTGACAGCAGAAAGCATAGTTGCTGCTTTCTTCCCATGAAGAAGGCAGGGTAGTCTAATACAAAACAGAAATGGCTAAATAACATTGCCTGCACGGTCTGTTATCCAAGTGCAGTAGCAATCTATCACACTGATGTAGCAGCATGAAAGTGCCTGAACAGGTAATTTTTGTCTTCCTTTCCAGGCCTACTAAGGATAAGATACTTTGCACTTTTTTCCAAACTTCAATAAATACTAACCAACACCAGCTAAGACTTCTCACTCCTGTGAGGTGCCATGAACTGTGTCTTTCTGATGAAAAACAGAGCTTGTCAGACAGATAAAGGGGCACTAACAAAGGAGAGTGAAAATTTCCAATCATCTGCTTCTCTTGAGTTACCCTCCCATTACATTTTCTTCTGTCCCAAATGGTAGGTACAACACAACAAGGACAGTGGAACCTTCCAAAGCTCCTTAGTAATGTGGGGCATTTACACCCCACTGCAAATCCTGATGCTGGGAACCCTCCAGCTCAGTGGACAGCAGCCAGTCCATCCAGGTGGGCAGAGCAGGGTTGCCTTCCCCATTCTGGTCACTGCTGACCAGAAAGTTTCAGCAATTTGAGCACACCATTGAGCAACTTGAGCCCAGCCAGGCTGTTCCCATATCAGAGCTAATGACCCCCAGCCCCTCCATTTCGCAGCACAGACACATCCTCAGAGACTAATTCCTGCTGAAAGTCACCTGAATTTCTCCTGCTTTTATTTTCATCTTAATTACTGAATTACTAGGACACAAACTGACCTAAAACGAAAGGTTTCCACACAGTACTACCTTGGAAGAAGTATTTTTAAATGTCAAGTCCCTTCAAAGACATCTCCAGTCAGACACCCCTAAATAGGAGCATGTACCACCAACACCCATCTTGCAAAAGGCTGGACTAACTGGGGCAGTCATGACCTCTAATGGCAAAATCCCAGTGCGTGGAAGACAGGATCAATTCAGGCTGAGTTTTGAAGATTAAATAAATACCACAAGACAGTATAAGTGACAGAAAGAGAAGCAGATTTTTTGTATTGTTCAGCAATAACAAGTTATGGGCATGCAGGGAACTGAAAAGGGGGAAAGCTGCTGCTAATGATCTGGGGTGAATTCTTACAATATAAGGTTGGATTCACCATTTAAAAGGCCTTACAAAAAATTCAAAGAAGATGTTGTTGTCAATATACTGGTATTCGAAGAAGACAGAGCCGGATTTCTTCAGGTGCACAGCGTAGATGAGAGAAACTGTACAGTCATCCCTGTTTGACTCTATGTAATTCCCTCGAGGCGTCCATGAAGAGCTGATGAACATAAACAAAACAAGCCTCAACTGAGATCACAGATACTGAGGAGACTTTTTATACACTACTATACAACAACATGTTACATAATACCCCAGAATCCCACAACAGCTAACTGCAGTGAATTTTAAATTTTATTACAGGATCTCCATTTATTTTTCAGATATAGTAAATACAATAATTTTATTTTATATATATTTTTATATGTTACATGAATAATATAAAATATAATACTTTTCATTGAAACTGTGCATGGGAAAGGATATGGTATGAAAAATTTAGGTCTCAGCCTATATAAGAAAAGTTTCTTATCCACAGGTTCTATATACCCTCAATTACACTCAGAAACAGCCTTCTGCAAGCACCACAGGTCTCTAAATAGGCTGTAAAAGGACCTTTTAGCCACATTCACTATACCATGACCCTGGAGCTTTCCAGCTACAAATAAAAGCAGCTCCAGGCTGGTCTTAAACTCACTGGCTGCTGATGAGCCCAAGGAGACCATGCTGACAGCAAAGAGATGGGGCTACAGATTTCACCTCCCAGCCACTCTTGTTTGCCATTAGCAGGGCTGGCCATCCTCTGCAGAGCTTAGATGAGTCATTAAGCAGCTTTGTGCTGCTGAGCTGTCTCAGGTTTACCCACAGCTGCCTAACCCAGGTGCAAACAGAACTTCTCACTTGTTGCAGCTGTCAGCTTTACTCTCAGATGAGCCGACCGCCGTGTCCATGAAAGTCGCCACGTTGGAGAATCCTGCTGGCAGCTCATCCCACTCGTCAAACTTGATCCCGCTGCCCAGTGAGTAGGTCCCCTCTGCACATTTGCTGCACACTTGGTTCTTCATCTCCAGGTACTCACCAGAGGCACAGGAGAAAGCTGGGGAGACAATGGTTTACAATATAGGAATGAATTCATCAATCCTTATTAATTTCCTCATTCTTCTTCATTTTTCTTCTGCCACTTAATTAATTAAGATTGAACTGCCACTAAAGGGGACCAAACAGAATGTCCTAGTCCCAGGAACACAACAGCAGGATTACCAACATCATCAGCAAAATTGAGATGTTCACCTGGGTTTTCACTGGCATGGCAGCACTGAAACCAAACCCCAGTGACAACTCCTGATTTGCAGTTTGCCTCCATTGGCAAAATAAGATTTTTAGAAATAAAATCTCTATGGACAGATTGTGTCCAAAAGCAATTTGTGAAAATGAGGATTTATAATAAGAGTTCTTCTCACCCTTGCTCACCCAACTGTTACACCTTGAACTCAATTAAAACCACCAGTACTTGAGAGCCAGAACAGACTTTTCTCGCTCACCTAAGCTAAGAAGGGCATACAGCAGCAGGCTGACAGTCAATATAACACTACAAACCTTGTCTGAGAGTAGCAGACCTAATCCAAAGGCCCCTCTGTGTTTCTCCTCACATGAACTACCTACAAAGCCTCAAACATCTTGCCTGATAGACCATGTGGTCTTGGAAAAGGTCACCCACAGGTTTGTGACTAGAAGATGAGGATCTTTGATTAGGGTGACATTAGCATGCTGAGAAAATAACCACTGGTTGTCAGCACAGCAAAGACATTATTCAAAATCTGTGTAATTAAGGGAAGTACAATTAGGAGGTATATTCGCAAAGTGTTTTTTTTTCTGATGTCTCTAAAATTATTTTCTCCAAATAGCTGTATGCTCCTTGTCCCCCTGATCACATCTCTGTCTGCTAAGGGAAGATTATCCCCACTATGAAACAGAAACCTGGACAGTAGCTGAAGTCCTGTATGCCCAGAGAGCCCTATGCCTGTGTCACAACATTAACTCCTGCCTGGACACTTGTTTCAATGGCAGGCCATCCCGCTTTCCCTCAGTACCATGCTGCATCATGTCCTCCTTGAGACTGAACACCCTGAATGGAAAACAAATGAGCGCTTTCTGCAGCCCATAGCACTTCCTATGATGTTTGCAGATTTTTTAACTACACCAGTCAAGCCAAAGCAGGATCCAGAGCAACGCACACAACTCACATCCCAAGAAATGATGGGATTTTCTTCTGTTTCACACATGCCACATTGCACAGTGACAGATATTTCATACACTCTCTTTGACAGACATAAACTCATTAGCCTGAGAAACTGCAGGATGAGATCAGACTGGCAGCCGAAGTGCTGAAACTGGCCCAAAACAATGATGTCGGCTGAAGTCCCAGAAAATGTGGTTCCACAGATGTGCCAGTGTTTATCTAAACTGCAGAAAAACTTGCTTTATTGCAAGTTCTTTGATTAACTCATGGCTGCGTAACACGAATCTCCATCTGAATCCAACTAACAGTTCTGGCTCCCATTTCTGTCCCAGTACCAGCAGGATTTCTTTCTGTAATTGTCCTTGATGTGTGCCACTGGAAAGCAGATTAAAGGTCTATTTTGATGGAATGATCTGCCAAAGGGTCGTTTTTCCTTCTTGGTCGTATCAAAGCTAAATAGCAAGAAATTGAGAGTGCTGCTTAACCATTCCAGAATCATGAAATTCAACTAAGGAGTCAAGAACCGTGAGCAATTCACTGCCATAATGAAGATGCTGAGGGCAGCAGAGCCGCCTCTTCCATTGCAGCAAGGTCGAGCAGAGATTGTTACTTTAGCTGAACTAATATATTTTAACCCCTTGCAAGCTGATAATTTGAGAGAAATAAAAGTGTACAAGAGATCAGGCCAGCTGTCATGCAGGACACATCATCCATCTCTCACCTTCTAGGAAATAGGTGAGTCTTCATCTTATTTAGGTGGGGAATTACCTTCTTTCCTTATAAGAATTGTATTTCGAAGGCAGCAGCATTTCCCATCAAAACGCTTCCCTGGCTGGCTCTGAGCATGCCAGCTGCTTGCCAGGGTCAATTTGGGGCTGAATGTGGCTAATGGCAACATGAACCACTTTCAGTATTGGAACAGATGCAACATTTGGTCTTGTTCCAGCTGGAGAAGGGTGGGGAGGAAATACAGTGTGTGGTGAGCATGAAGATGGTCTCCTCTCCTCATGTCCCATAACTTGGTCTTCCATCAAGGGGGAGACCAAAAGCCAGGGCAAACTTTCTTTAATCTAAATTGCATCAGTTCAAGAATTCATCCCAGCTGGAGACAGGGATGTCAGAGTCACTTGTGGAGGGACAGAACACAGGCAGATGATCCATCCCAGGAGCTTCTCCTTCCTCGTGGCTGCTCCATAACACTGAGACGTAGCTGAGCACAGATGCAGCACTTCCCAGCAGCCACAGAAACAGCTGGAATTATTGCAGCATCGCTGTGTTTGTGAGGGTGACAACATGAGATGCTGCCAACAAGAAGGGCTGCATCACAACTTAGGAAGTTAAGGAGTGATGCAAAGTTTTGGGAACATAAATTCTGTATTTTAGGAATGTGATCTGATTTGTCATCCACTAAACTTCTTCAGAATCCAGAGGAAAAATTATTCTTCCACATTAGAGGAAGATTCTGTGAACACCCCTTACCCCAGAGTCCATTTGTTTAGGCATTTGATACTTAATTTTCAGAGAAATCATCTCTACTGAATAACTGGACATCACTATTTTCTATCCCTCTCTAACTGCAAATTTTACTATTACCCCTTTCAAATATCAGTTTGGGTGTTACACACCAACTTACACAGAGCAATGCACATTGTGAAGACTGAATGTGATCTTTCTGTCAAAAAAACTGTGAAATGCATGAAAATATTTCATGACTTGCCCCACCATGGGCATTTTTAAAATTGGAAGAACATTTCCAGAGGCAGTTAGGAACAGCATGACACACTGTGGTGCTGGATACACTGCTGCCTTTGGAGCTGATACAATTATTAGTGATTCGCAGCTGTAGCTTTCCTAAATAACTACAGAAGGAAAAAAAAAAAAAAAAGATGTTGTGGTTTGTACAGGTGAGTAGTCTTTCTCACAACAAGATGCTGTAAAGTACTGTTTAACTAGACATTGCCACAGGCAGCCACACATTTACACACATGTGCAATAAAGCTGACAGCATATGCGCTTAATAAAAAATTGACATGAGATCCAGTACTAATAGCCACCACTGTATAAGTCTTGTCAAACAGATCTCATTTCATTCTTCCAAAGGATTACAAGTCACTTGATAAAGGTGGCAGAGTGGATGTCATAGACTTAGGGTTCCTAATACAGTTAGCTTAGTTTTGCATGTCACTTATGAAGAAAGGTGGTGCTGCACAACGCCAGCAGGGAACACCTTAAAGGGATTGAGAACAGCCTGAGTAACAGACCTCAGATGGGCTGTCGATAAGAAACCATCCTTGAGCAGGGAGGAAGGGGGCAGTTCTGCCTGCCCAGGACTGAGTCAGATGGCTGCCCACATTTTTCTCAATGAAAAGGCAAAAAGAAAAGGAATGGTATCAAGATTGGCAGGGGAGAGACTGTTACCAAGCCTAAGCCCACTTAAAGTCCGTGTGCTTTAGCAGAGTCAGAGGTAAAGACAAGCTGCTGAGGGCAAGGTGTGCCAACCCTGCCTGTAGAGGACTGAAATGTATCCCAGAGAGCAGCAAGCTGAGGATGAGAGCAGACCCATCATTCATCAAGAGCTTCCACTGTCAAGGCATCCAACAAAGTCACTAGTGAGATCTAGATAAATTTAGAGGTGGAAGTAGAGATATGTAGGATGAAACATGTATTACAGGGAAGAAGATTGTTATAATGCTGCATATAGATGTGATTTGGCATTTTTGTGAGGTCAGTACAAAACAAAAGGACTTCAAATGGTTTTAAAATTAGAGGTAATGTCCTGCAGTGAGAGATTTGAAGTGCTTAATCTATGTAGTTTATCACAAGGAGATTGAGAGTCAACTTGATTAATATATAAGCATCTCCAGGGGGAGCAAACACAAGATCCTGCTGCACTCTTTAATCAAGCAGACAAATGCATAAGAAGAGCTACCTTCTGGAAGCTGAACCCAAACAAACTCAAATTGGAGATAATGCACAGACTTTTAATAGGAGGAATGACTGGTTGTTGGAACAATCTGTCATGGCATGTGATGGACCCTTTGTCTCTCAAGTGTTTCATGCCATAACTGGATACCATATGGAAGAAAAGCTCATGCCAAATACCCATTATCAGCCCCACCATCAGCCCAGATGGGTGTATGTTAATGGTCTTCAAGGTCAGACTAGCAAATCTAATTAAATCCCTTACTCTTAAACTCTTTGAGTCAAGATCAGTGGTGCCCTGCCTCCCTCCTAGGACACACCACAAGGACTGGGGCATCCTGAAGCAGGAGCTCTGCCCACGATGTAACCACTTCCAAGGAGTGCTTGCAGTACATCACTTGGCAGACCTGATTGCACTTTACAATCACTTTGCAGACATGGAAGCAGCTCCCCAGAGGGCAAAACAGACCATAAACAAGCTTGTCCCATTTGACCTTTGACTGTAAGTCTCCAGGGTCACATTCTGTCTTTTAGTACACCCTCCTGGTGATTTTGGTGGACTAGGATCAATATTAGTTGGCAAATTTCTCTTCTACTAACCGACCATAACATTCTCACATTGCTTAACTCTCTAATGCTGGGGATCAGGACAGGATTATCAGGAACAAAGACTGACAAACAGAGTAGATCCTCGCATGTATTTGGCTACTCAGCTTCTCCTGAGTGCTGTTACACACATGTGCAATTGTGGATTGTGTCCTCATCTCAAGTATCTTTCAGATACTGCCACACTGTGAGAGGGATAAGAATATTTGAGATTTCACCAGAAGATTAACCAAAGATGTCTCAATACCCTGCATCCTCCAACACCAAACTATAATGTATTCATTTGCTTTCCTCCCTTATGCAGCCCTGGCCACTCAGTCTTCCCTCCTTCCTCATCCAGCTTCCCATCCCACACCACTTGGACCCACTACTTCTACCTCCACCACTCTTCTCAGCAAACTATTCCTCCAGGCATTTCTTACTTAACAATACCTAAAACTATCTCAGGTCTTCTGTTTATTCTGCTGTCACTGAACATGTGCACATTCATGTGTATTCTTCTGTGTCTCCCTGGCTCTCGATAATTAGGATTAAAAAAAAAAAAAAAGACACAGGACTGGATTTTACCAGGTTGTACAACATCAGAAGGGGATAGCAATTGTGCAATTATACACAAATCAATGAAAATACAAAGCAAAAATGACGTCAAACACTGGTTTTCCATCTCTCCCCTCTCCATTCCTGTGTTGTTCATCCAAAGCCCCACAATCTGGGATTCAGGTGATGTGCTGCCATCTCCTGCAGGCAGAGTCAGGGCTGAATTGTCTCAGCCTCCCATGGGCAGAGGTGGAAATGTGAGGTTGGCGGCATCAGGCAGCTGTGTCTCAGAACAGCTGCTGTTTTCAGCAGACACATGCCACAAGCCTGGAGGGGAAGATGTGGCCAAGGACAAGCACATGGAGGATTTTCAGTGATACCCCTGGGCCATCGGGGTCCACACAACATGGAACCAAGGACCAACCAAAATACAGAATGAGGAGAAAAAAAAAGAGGAAGACAAAGGATGAGAAGAAATCATTGCTTTATTATTAATATTTCCTATAATCTTGCCAGCTTCAGAATGTCTTCTGTGAATAATTTATACGTGGCTTCTCCAATAGACTGTGAATAATTGATGTTCGTTTCCTTCAGTCATTATTTCCCAATGTGTTACCAGGAACTAGACTGAATCTTAATTAAAAAAAAAAAAAAAGAAAAAAAAAAAGAAAAAAAGTCTGTCTAGGCTGTTTAGTCTTGAAATGTGATCATACTGAAACCTGATATAACTTGGGGAAGAGTACCTTCTGTGGAAAATCTTTGCATTTCATAGGAATACATAATTTTTCCTTTTATCCAAAAAATAATGAAATAGAGCAAAGCTTTTTTCAGTTCGCCTCTTTTCCCCAGCTGGCCTGGCACTTTTTTTATCACTTTATTGCATCATTTGGACACTGAAAGGTGTGGGTTTAGAATGGAAATAATCAATTCATAGCAGTGCGGTGTAGAGAGCAGGAATGCAGCTATCGCCAAGAGGTTAGGAAGCACATTTGCTACCAGGGTTTCAACAGCCATCCCAGTGGAGATGGCAGGAAACAGATCTGGAGGTGAGTGAGCAGCTCTCCAGCCCCTACTGACTCCTTCAGGCATATTTTGATTGCTCATCAACCAAAGTGGTTCTAGTGCCATTTGATGTTCCCTGCACACACACAGAGTACTTTCCTCTCATCCCTCTACCAAGCCATAACAAATCTCAAGTCTTGCCAGCTGCTTCCCTATTGAAAGAGAAATTAGTGACTCAGATGAATTTTTTTTAACTTTTTTTATTACATTGTGTACACAACCAAGGTGAAGAATTCATCAAAAGACACTAAGGCCAACCTTTCCCTTCATAAACTCAGTACACACATAAACATGCAGTTCCCAGTAACTCTTCCCCAGAGAAGAGAATTAAATTCTGAGCGTTCTGTTCAAACTCTTCAGCTTTTTAACTATTTGCCTATTTTGTTTTGAATCTGTGCTTCAAAAATCCAACAATGTGACTTGTTCCGCAGGGACAGTGTCTTGCATAGAGTAGAAATTCCTAGAAAAACTACTTGTAAAACTGGGGTATCTCTCAGGGTATCAATCCATATGGAAACACCATGAAGTCCAGCCTCAAGTTTCAGCCCAGGTGAGAAACCTAATACCATCAGTAAGACTCACACACCTGACTGGAGTGAGGAACACCAATTAGCAAGGATGCTCTAAGAGGAACAGGAATAAACATCTGCTCAAGTGCTTTGCTAAATCACAGCCCTTCAATAGCAACTCTCAAACTGTGCTGTGCACACCCCTGCTAGCTGAACATCTCTGATCCATGGCAGCCCTGCATTAATATCTGTGTGCACACAGACTTTGCAGATGCCCACTGACCCAGTTGTTACCTGCTTGGGATATCCAGCTTTACCAAAGACTGAGAGAACATCAATCTCAAAACCTTCATTTAAGTTTTCTGTTATGAAAGAAAAATGCTAAAACTCCTGCTGATTACTTAAATTGCCCTAAAGTGTCATAAAGTGTACAGCCTTAAAAAGGTCATTTTGCTTAATTGAGACTGCAATTAGCAGGAAGATCTGTATCTCCTCCTGTGGTATGCTGGGAGCAGCAAATCCAACTCCTTTAAAAATGTTCTATTATTTTCACTAGAGTTTCTTTATTATGCACATAGCACTACAAAATGAGCAGACCTTTATGAGATAAGGTACAACCTATTCTTGCCTAGGATGGCAAAAAAAAACTAATATTCTGTGGAATAAGAGAGTTAATATTTTAAAAGAATATGAGGTCAAAATGTGAACTTTAAGCTCTTTTTGGGCAACAATTCTGCTGAGATGAGAATATCAGTGCACCTGGGCACACCCTAAATCAGGTAATTGGGCTGTACTGGAGGGGGAGAAGGGAGGGGGGGAGAAGGGAGGGAGGAAGGGAGGGAGGAAGGAAGGGAGGGAGGAAGGGAGGGAGGGAGGAAGGGAGGGAGGAAGGGAGGAAGGGAGGGAGGGAGGAAGGGAGGGAGGGAGGGAGGGAGGAAGGGAGGGAGGGAGGAAGGGAGGGAGGGAGGAAGGGAGGGAGGGAGGGAGGGAGGAAGGGAGGGAGGGAGGGAGGAAGGAAGGAAGGAAGGAAGGAAGGAAGGAAGGAAGGAAGGAAGGAAGGAAGGAAGGAAGGAAGGAAGGAAGGAAGGAAGGAAGGAAGGAAGGAAGGAAGGAAGGAAGGAAGGAAGGAAGGAAGGAAGGAAGGAAGGAAGGAAGGCTCCAAATTCAGACTCTGGAGTGTAAAACATGCAGCATATGGTCAGGCTGGCAGAAGAGCCTGATGGTGGCCACAAAAACAGACTGCAGTGCAGTGTCAGCAGGAGCACCATGCCAAGTGCTGCTCCCACTGCCAAATCCCAAAAAATCACCAATAGACACTGCCTATAGCCCCACACCAAAACAAAGAGCTCCCAGAGATCCCAGCCATAAGGGGGTGCAGGAAAGGGCTTAGCCCTAAAGCAAGCTGCTCCCTTGGACTGCCATCAATATTTTCCATTTTAAAAGCCAAGCAACTGCCCAGATGGCAGTGATCCTTATCAGCTGAACTCCCTTCCTGCTATCAGACTCATGAACGGATCAGAAGGAGATCTGTGGTAATTAAAAACGAAGGAGATCAAATTAGTAAAGCAAATTCCCAACTGTCAGGAGTGATTCAGAGGTCTGGATTCTGCTGAAGGAGGCTCTCTGTCTGCCACTCCCACCTCCATGTATGTACCTGTCCTTCAGAACAGTATTGGGAAGATGACCAGATGGGATACCTTAAATGGGAAGCAGAGGAGAGCCAGAATAGCTCTAGGAGTAATAAATATTACCTTTTCCCTAGCCAAAATCTTTCCGGACTTTTAATGCATCTCTTCACAGGAACCCTTGCAACCATGATGTGGCAGCATCAAAAATGTGACTCAGCTCTGAACAAACAGAAACCTGAGAGTGGTGCCCAAGCAATCTGGTGTGGCCATGCCATGGCCTGTCCAGACCTCACAGGGTGGCCACTGAGGTACCACACCACACTGAATGGGAAAACACAGGCTGCAGGGTCTGAAAGTGGTGATGACTGCAGCTCCATAGAGCAAGGAGAACAGAAAAAAAAAAAAAAAAAAAAAAATAGAGGGGAGTGAAATACAGAACAGGGCACGTTGTCCCAGTGCCTTGCAACTGCAGAGCTGTTACTGCAGCTTCCCTCATATATCTGGGTCACTGCATAGCAGGACTTCCTACAGCACCACAAAAATCTCTCATGTGAGCCTCCTTTCTTCCCACCTACCACCTACATGGGAGAGGTGTGGAGGGCAGGAGGGCAGCAGGAGGGGAAGGTGGATCATTGTGCTGCTCTGTGCTCATGGAAACAAGAAAGCGTAAAAATCCTTCTAGTAACCAGGTCATAAAGCAATCAAAATATGACAGCCCTTTCTACTATGCACCCCATGACTATTTCTCAGAGGACACTGTCTTCTCTGCAGGTAAACTGTGCTGATTAAGCTTCCAAAGACTCAAAAACAGGGTAGAATCCCGGCATGTTTCAGAGCCTGCAGCAGTTTCAGGGAATGTTGAGGCTGTGTTCAGCAGGACACAGTCAGCTGTGATTTGCAGGTCACTGTGTGCTTCAAAATGCAGCAGAGCACAGAGACATCCAACCTAATTTTAAATGGTTTCATTCAAATGAAAAGCAGTAAAACACAACATCCTGAAAATGAGCACATCTCAAGACACCGACTGAGCTCTGATGCCACAGTTCAATTGCTCCAGATATGGGAAGCACCTGGGCTAACATATTTTTAGCAATCTCAAGTGTCTTTCCACTCCACTGGAGGCCACAGTCTAGACATATTTACAAAGCAGGAGACATTTAACATATTGTTATACCATCTTTCAGATTTCTAGTTCAGGCACAATTTAAAGAGAGTGACTGCTGAGCATTTGGAAGAAGGAGAGGTTGGCACAGTATTCTCAGGATTCAAAATTAATGACAGCCTACACATCACTTCTCTTTTCAGGGAGCAGTAAAGATCAGCGGCAGATATTCTCAAGCAGCAGCATTTCTGAGTAGATGAAAACAACTGCAAACATTGTGAAGTCAGCAGTGATGGCAGGTGTGCTCCAAAAAAACTCACTTTCTCATATAGATTCCCTTATACCATTGTGTCCACTGAGGGCTCTACCAACCTCAAGGAAACAATAAAAAAAAGCTCTAAGAGCTCATGCTGCTTCACAACTGCAACTGCTATACAAGTGCAACCCTCTCTTAAAAGCAGAGACATAGCTGGCCACAGAGTATCTCAGGACTAATTGATGCTGAACAGAACATCTGAAGATAGCAGACCTCTGGAAGGAGGAAACTGGAAGCTGGAAGTTGTCCTACCCAGAGTGATTTTACTGTCGGCCCTGATTCTGCAGGTTGAAGGACCAAAGAGAAACCCAAGGAGACTCCAGGATTCTACCAAATGCCAAAATGAGGACCTGCGAGACATAGGAGAATCTGAATAAATTTGTAGAACGACCAGAAAGACTCATCTCAGAGGATATGGCATAGTTCTGGCATTTCCTGATAGACTTTGGGATAAAATATCACCAGGCCTAAGAGAGAAGGAAGGCATCTCAAGGAGCTGTTAATGTGAGTTGTGTGCAGCTCCTGGCCAAGCCTGCAGCACAAATCTCACTCTGCACACATTCCACTAAGAACACGACATGTAGAAGCCTCAGATACAGAACCTTTTGTTTTCCTTAGGCTGCAGAAATTCATGCTTTTAGTGTAAGATGTCCTTGGTACAGCTGCTGTATTGTCAGATGAGACAGAAGCCACCAGCTTAGAGAATACGACAAGACAGCAAGGAGATATCTGTCAGCATCTTCAACACAACTCATCATCAACAACATACCCCCATGTGCAAACACTAGAGATTTGTGGGGCAGTCACTTTTCAAAAGCTGCCTCTCCCAGTTTATCCCACCTACTGGAGAATGGACTGTCAAACTCTATGCTGGTTAAAATATTTTACAGTAAAAACCACTACATTAACGAAGCTGAAAGTGAAAGGTGTTCCCTACGCATTCCTACAGTGACCGACTGCTGTTGACAGATTCATGTTTTCAGGCTGAAAGATTGGCTGTTCTTTAAGCAAAAGGTGAAAGACTAAGAGATGAGAAAACCTAAAATTACTTTTGCCATCAGAACATAGCCAGACAGCCCCTGCTGCCAGTTAATTTACTACAGACAGAAAAAAAAAGATAGAACTCCAAGAGCCCAGGGAGATGGGATCTGAGGGATTCAGTAAAAAAGTCAGCTATCTGATTGCTTCTTAAACCAGCTGAATTGCCGTGGGATTTAACAGCAACACTACAAGAAAGAGATGAGTTTTCCAGTGTATTTAACAGAATCCTGTATTTTGGTGTATATCAGAGCCCATCTACTGAGAAAATTTTACACCTTGTCTAGCAGGGGCTAGATATTGAGAAGCCAGATTCATCTTTTGTAATAAACCAGCTGAATTCTCATTGGAATTGATTTAAGACCAGAAACAGGCACAAACAATAGGAGATGAAGAGGGAAGTGAACCATTTGTCAAAATCTGTAGCAGAAAGTTGAGGATAGTGTAACGTTGCTGGACTTAAACCATTTATCACAAGATTTAAGAAGAAATAATGTATGTCACAAAAAAATAGTTATACCTATGTCCTCCAGGGTACACCAAAAGTGGTTGTGCAGCAGAAGAAATAAAACTATCTGCTCTTTTATAGTGCAGGCAGCAAAAAGGCTTGAAGGATAGCAAGGGAGATTTAGCAGCAGAAAAATTTTTAACAGGAGGGAAAATGAAAAGAACTAAATGTATGAGCAAATATCTGGAGAGCTTCTGGGTTCTTCATCACAAGAGGTGCCTGAAAACAGTCCAGCCAAATATCAGCCATGAATGACAGTCATTTCTACTACAGCTGTTTGGGCTGGAGGGTGAATTATGGCATCATCTGAGGTGCTTTTCAGGTCTAAATTTCTGTAATTGAAAAAGTACATCCTAAGGATATACAGAGATTCCACATTTAAAACCCTGGAAACTAAATACCAGGAATGACACATTCTCAAATGATGCTTGCAAGCACTCAGACACCTTACAGTGATCAACACTGCTACAGAAAACATTTATGTACCTCACACTGGAACATAGAGAAATGAAAACAAACCTTTAGAGGAGCAGAGTCAGAAGTGAGTAAATCTGACATCTGCTGCAATAGAACTGAAAAGATGTTGCCATTGTTCATCCTGTTTGTCAGATACAATAATTTATACCCCCCGGTATAAATTACTGTTAGGATCTTTTGTGGAGAGAATTGCTAGAGCAAGGGAGTGTGATGGGAAAGAGCATTCAGACTGGGAAGCTACGAAACAGTGAGGGATGTTTTTGCAGAGCAGCAGTTTGTTTATATCCCCCAGATGCAAAGAAGTGTTTCAATATAAAAAAAATGCAGAACCAAGTGATATGAAAACACTCCAAGTTGTTAAAAAATAAATGCATAAATAAATGAAATGCAGGAAATTCATCATAAAATACTCAGGCAAATAAGACATTTACCATTCCTTATGCATTCAGCTTATGAATTAGCTAAATAATGGAAGTAATGAGATTGTGGACACTATGCAAATATAGTTTGACCATTGGTGGTCACCATTTTGGCCAATACAGCTATAAATGACTGGAGAGCTGCAGAACTGGAGAGCAGGGCAGCTCAATCCAAGCAACCACAGCTCTTCAGGGGTGCTGTCATAGATGTGCCTTGTCTGTGAATCAGCATAAAAGGGTATCTGTAGCAGTGACTTTCATGGCTACACTGCAAAGACAATCGCTGCTCCACATCTCCAGGAGAGAGAAAGCTGGGTTTGAGGGGAAGGACGACTCAGGGAAACTCGAGACATCAGTGACAGCCCTACAAACGTAAATAGCACAAAAAGCCAGTGACAGTCTGTAAAATGAAAAGTCACAACGTACTGCATTCCTTCCCTCTCACGGGGTCAGGTAGTCCAGAGCACTCCACTGACGGATTCGGGACAGCCACCCTCCATCTGGAGCCACTGCTGTCGCACTCCGTGTACTCGAAGTGGTAATCTGTCTGCAAGCAATTACAAAGAGTTTCAGTTTCATCATAACATTTGCATATTAAGCTCATTAATCAAGACTGGGATTAGCAAGCTCAGTTGTAATTAAACCAGAGAGGAAGTAGCTGGCGTGGAACATACTGTGAAGCTTTGATGATTGCCGTGTATCATCACAGAGCAAGCACAGCTCTCATCAGATGCTGCACAGCACAAATGCTGGGGCAGAAGGTGGGATTTGCAAAAGCACTTGATAGACAGGAGGCAGATTCCACTAGAATTTTTTTCCCAGTCTCTTAGAACAGGATTGATGTAAAATTTCTGTCCATCACAGTATCTGATCCACAGCAGCCAAGGAGGCTTCCTCTTTGATCAATAGAGCAAGCCATACTTGAGCACACGTCAATCCATGATAGGCTGAATGTGTAAGATGGATGGAATGTTTCCTCCTGCAAGAGCCTTTCCCTCTTTGTCAGTTTCAGAGGAATCCCAGGTAAATTAGGGCAGATAAACCTGGTATTGGGACGCCTCTGAAAATATCATCCAGGGTCAGCTCTGAGGAGTACCTCAAGGCAGAATTGTGGCATGAGGGGAGATCAGTCCTGTGGTCTCTGGGGCTGAGATAAGCCCTGGGCAGACTCATTGAAAAAGAATAAGAAACTTCCTACCATTAGCTAGGAAATAATATTAGCTATTTGTCTTATTAATAGTATTGATTCAGATCCCACATAAAATCTAGACTCACATTTAATCACATTTTTAGTTTTGTGTTTATAGCTCTGTTTTCAAATTTATAGCCCAGAAGTTTATGATTAAAATAAACCTCAGCAACATCTCATTTTTCAACCAAGTTTGGGTGGAGCTAACAGAAATGGTGAATAACCTTCTTCAGAGGGAACAGACCCATGTTCAAATGACACACAAGCTGGCAAGCTCCGTAAGTAGGTTCCATATGGGCAAAGCCACCTCCATCTCCCTCTGCAGTTAACCAAGGTAAAACATTGGTCATGTGCCTATTTTAGACACCTGTTACAGAGGGGACAAGGAGATAACACATCCTAGAAACACTTCTTTCTCTCCACTGACTATAGAGGAAAGCTAGCCACTTAACTTGGATGGAGTCATCTTCATTTCCTCAGGGGAGCCCCACCTCCAACACTGCACATCCCTTTCTGGCCCATGAAAGTACCACCAAAAGCATGGTACCAAGGAAAATTTAGCCACAGGCGCAGTGCTTAAGAAGCTTTGAGGCAGCCTGGTGTGGTGATCCATAAAGTCTGGTGGGCTCCTTTCAATTTATCTGTCTTCTCCAGGCAGGACTGGCCATGAACCAAGGAGGGGAGGCAGCGGCTGTGTCTGCAGCCCAAGCACAAGCACAAGAGCTCTTCAGCCACTGCAGCTCACTCTCATTACAGCAAACCCCACCCAAGGGGCAGCAGAAATCTGCCTTCCTGCCATGACTGCAGACATCAGGCCCTAATTCCACTGCCCTAGAAGGTGCTACTCTGTGCACACAGGGATTATTTTGGGGGCGATCTTCTCCTGTTCCTTTCCTTGCAACTGACATTGTACATGATGGAGCAGAAGAAGGGGGATCAGGTGGATAAAAGTTGATCCATGCTGGCTCTGATATAGAATAGTTAATTCCTGCAAATATCCTGCAAATTCTTCACATGGAGAAGACTTGCAATTCTCCTCATTTACTTGCAGAAAAACAAAAAATATTAATACTTCTCCTACTGTTACCATAGCTCTCCAGAGATATTCAAATGTTAATAAAGTTCTACCTAAACATCATTAAAGCCTTTGCTATTTTGCATCCAGGTGCAAATAATAATCTGATTTCTCTGGAATTAATATTTTAATGGCTGAATAATTATCTCTGTAGTTCAATCAGTGGTTTAGAGTCCTAACTCACAGCACAGTGGAAAGGAAAACTATTTATCTCAAAAAAAACCAAACCCAGATCAACACATGAAATATGATATAACACACTGCCAACTCTACAAATATACTCAATTATAATATGTATTTTCCCCCTTTCATCTCATTATGCAATCTTTCAGGAATACTTTAAAAAAATATTCCCGAATCATCTCAGTATGAAATCTGCCATAAGGCAACCAGAATACACAAATGTAATAGATTCATCTCCTAGTTCATATGACATAAGAAAAAAATGCATCTATTAAATTACTGGAGTGAAGCAAAGAAAAGGATATTGAAGTGCTCTGACTCCGACTTACTTGCAGATCCATCTTCTATTTAATATCAGATTTTTAAAAAAAATTACAGTGAGCAGTTTGGTGTCAACAATCCAGGTTGCTCTCATAGCCACCCTCCCAAAGCATACTTCAGTGTCGTTGAGCCAGCAATGCAATCCCTCTGCAACCAAAGCAGGTCCCAAAAGTGGGACAGCTGTGAGGGACACATCATGCAGTGCAGAAACATCTCCTCTAATGGCTGGATAACTGTCAACTATCAACAGGGATTCAAAATTAAGGACACTAACAAAAATTATAAAGAATAAAAGGCTTCTGCTCTCCTTCCACATTCAGGAGAATATGATACGTATTCAGGCAGATGAGTCAAGTTTCCATCGCGCCACAGAAACCTCTCCTGCTTTAACCAGTCAGGTAGGGTTCCTGGAGAGATGGACCCAACACGTCATTCCTTCTGATCACCCCATCCCTGTGTGTAGTTGTGTCCACAGAAGAGCCACAAGACTCAAAAGGTTTGTACAGCAGAACAAGAGTTCCATTTGTTTCCATTACTTTTCCCTGTACTATGCTCAGTTCCCTTGTGGATGAGTGGTTGGGTTGGGGTTTTTTTTGTCTGACTTTCAACTCAGCTTTGTGTCTGAAAACACCTCTATGGACATGGCTGTTTGTCTGAAAAGTGACTGTATTGAGGACTCTTCAGATTAACTTTTGCCTTTGGTTGCACACACATGCATAGCTCCAAAAATCTCTGCCAGCTACAAATGCTACTCTCTTAGAATCAGAGAACAACAGAATCCCAGAATGGTCTAGGTTGGAATATTAAAGATCTAGTTCCAACCTTCCTGCAATGAATCTGAAAAAAAAAAAAATGCCCAGAGAAACTGTAGATATCTCATCCATAGAAGTGTTTGAGGCCAGGTTGGATGGGGCTTTTGAGAACCTGGGATAGTGGAATGTGGGAACCCAGAGCAAGGGGAATATCTCCCTGTCTGCCCTAGGGTGCTCTGACTCCCAAGAAAGCACTGACTTTGACCCTCATTCATGGAGAAAGCCTCCAAAGCTTCAAAGTAAACTAGAAACCACAACAATGTGAAATAGATTGCAGAGAGTAGTTTAGTATGTCACATTGGTGATTAAGATTTTACGGTTTTAAGATTTTTAGCATATTGTATGTAGATAGATACAAGATAAAGGGTACAAGGTGTTGTCTCAAGTTCCTTTATTCTTTCTTCTTCTTCCTTCTTCTTAGTTTTAGGTGGTATCTTGTAATTAGGTAGAAAAATCCACATTGCGGGTTTTAGGGGGTCAGTTATTGGGTTAAAAAGGGAAATAATCTAGGTGTCACTTCTTAATTGGGAAATTTAGTTTTTGATTGAACTTAAAAGGCCTTGCAACACAAGGTTGTTAGCCATTTTTGTGCTGTTTTCCTGAATGCAAAGTCTAGGTGCAGACAGTGTGCTGAAGTCATGATAAGATAACAATAAAACGAGAACCTGAAGACCGAAAAAGTCCTGTGCGTCTGCTTTTCCTAACAAAGAACTGCTTCAAGAAAGTTTCCCCCTACCAAAGAAGCCCCCAGAGAGTTGCCCAACTTAAAACCCACAAACTCACAATCGAAGACATCCCTGCCTGTGCCACAGGGTTTGGCATGAGATCTTTAAGGTCCCCTCCCAACACAAACCATTCTGTCATTCAACGATTCTATGAAACAATCACTGAGGGCCCAGCTGTATCCATCTTTTATAATCAAAATACATTTGTGCTGTATCACAGGCACAGCAGCAGCTCACAACTTCAGCTTTAAATTCACCAGCGTGGCTCCTTATGGTGGGTGAATGTAACTGCAGGAACCTGTGGTTCAGCAACATGGTCCAGCACCTCAAACTGGTTTATAACAGCCACGGTGATGTCCTCAGCCCCCAGCGTAGCTCAGGTCCATCCCTGTGAGCTGGAAGCACACCTTGGCTGCAGCACCCACAGCTCCCATCACACACAATGTTTGCAGGATTGTTTACTGGAAATTGCCCATTAGTGCTGCTTACCGGGCTCAGAACTTCTAATCTGCCTCAGGAATTTGAACTTCCAAATATAGAAGGCTGACTATGGAACCACCACAGCACCATGGGACACTTACAACACCTTTGTTTCTCATGGGAAAATGAGAAATTTTGGGATTTCCTTATGGAATCATAGAATGGCTTACATTGAAAAGAATACTAAAGATTGTCTACTTCCAACCCCATGACAGAAAAATTTCTTCACCCACCAGTTCTCTGAAGTGAATTTCACGGCAAATCCATTGCCAGATGTTATCTGTTGCCAGCTACTACTTTGGCTTTGCTTTCAATATTTCTTCCCACTATCATCTACTCATACAGTATCCTTACATTTGGCCACAGGCCTGTTTTAATTTTAACTGTAATTCTGACTCTGTTTTATTACTTTTCTGCACTTGGCCTTCATCTTCTAAATATGTCCCTCCCCTAGTTCAGCTATAATTTCCTATAGCATTTCCTATTTTATTGATCATAATTCCTAGGGTTTGACAAAACTGGTTTGAATTTCAGACCCAAAGAGGAAGTTTCCATTGGAAAGCGTCTCTCAGGAAAAAATTAACAACATCCCACACAGAGTTAAACTTGGAAAAAATGCAATTTTCTAAATGGATAATTGATGCTGTTCCAAGAAACTGCTCAGGATCAATGTGTAGTCCTCAGCATTAAATTTCAAATGAAAACTTAATAGTAACCTGAAAAATGCTACCAAAAATGGGCATCTGTGTTTGCCTTACCCTGTGCTGAATTTTGCTTTATTGTTCTTGGAGAATCAGTGAAATCACATTGGCAGTACCATGCAAAGCTGTAGTGAGAAACTCTCTGACCTACACATGCTCTCTTTGAAGGACACCCTGCACAAAAAAGAAGCCCTTGTGCATGCACATGACGTGAAAGAGATGGTGCACTGGTCACAGCTCTGCCAGGGGGAGGAAAACACGACAGAATTTTTCCAGCACCCTATGCTCAAAACCCATCAATGTGGGATCGATGGTGTGGGCTTGGCACCCTCGCACGCATCCTGTGCAAAGCTCCAGCAGAGATCTCCTGGCTCCCTGGGGCACACAGACCTCCTGCCCTGCAGCCCTTCCCCAGCTCCCAGCCCACCTGGAGCTGGCTGAGCAACACTTCAGCAAGGTGTGTCCCACCCTGTGTCCCCTGCAGCTCCACTGCCCCCACCTCATACAATTCTTGCCTTCACTTTAAGTGGTACCAAGTGTCCCTCCATGCCCAGCTCTCCAGGCCCAGTGCATGTAATGTTAGATGTTTCCAGACCTCTGCATCTGAACTAGACATCTCACAGTCCTCCACGACAGGACTGACTGACATGGGCATTTCCAGGGCACAGATCCTCTGTCTTAAAGTAAATGCCTATTTCAGGGCATTTCTGAAACTTTACAAGTATTTTTTTCTTCTCTACTGACTGGAGAGCTTTCTTCCAGACACCCCCTGCAGCAATGAGCTTTCTCCATGACAAAGAGCAACACCCTCTTCAGTGCCCTTCCTATTTTTCTGCATCAATTTCTTCATTCCTGCCTTTCACATAGATGGGAGATGCCTTGCACTCCTTCCACTTAATTAGAACCAAAGAGCAGAAAGGGCACAAGCCCTTACAACCAGTTCCCAATGCACTGCACTGAGTCTGGGCAGAAAATACTGGATGAAGCCCAGGAGCAAAGAGCATTTACCATATCTGTTATGAAACACAAGAGCAAAAGGCCCCTGCAATTTAACAGCTTGCTTTACTCCTTTTGTTTTCCAACCACAGACATCACTGAGCCAAATCAAAAAAAAAAAAAAAAAAAAAAACCACACACAACAACAAAAAACTCTTCTATGCTACCTGGCCAATATCACTAACCAACAACTCTCAAGAGGTCTGACACTTACCCCTGCCCTGAATGTGGACTTCTTGTTCTACTGATACTTTTGCTTAACCCGATTAGCTGCACACAATGCTATTAAAAGATACTGCTTGCCAAAAGGGGCATCCATAATCTTTACAGACCTCTCTGCTGTCTATATTTACATGAACAATAGGGATTAGTTGCGTATTTATTAAAAAAACCCTCAACCCTCCTCACAAATAAAAGCCTCTTTTAAGGAAAGAACGGCTACAGGCAGAGATAAGAAGGGAACCCAACCTCACTGAGCACTGCTGTGATTCCCCCCAGACTAATCTCAATGAAAATGAGTCAACATTTTCACTTCCCTGCTACACCAAGAAATGTCACCCCAAAAGAGAGCAGATGCAGAGACATGGCATTCTCCCTGCATGGCTGTTTCCCATGTCTGGCATCCATAGAATTAGCACACTCAGGGACTGTGCTTTCAACACTTTGAGACAACTCCAGAGCTTTCAATGGCTGCTTATCAGCCACTTCTAATTCAGGCCTTGAAAATGAGAGGCAAGTTCCCATTTCTTGTTAGTTTTGAGCTTCCACCCCTTCCCCCTCTTTTACCACACTCATTATTTGTAATTGTATCCCAAATATCCCTGCTGCCCCTCTGTGCTCCTATCACCCCAGCCCATGAGGAAGAACCAGACCCTTGAGTCAGCAGGGCTGTCACATCACTCTTCCAGACCTATTGCCCAGCTCTACACTCCTCCCCAACATGAGCACATTCCTCTTTAAGCTCCTTTGAAATTACTTATATCAGTGATTTTCAGCTGAAAATTTGAACCAGGCTTTCAATTATTCCTAAATCCCCAAATTCCTAAAGACATTTATGTGTATTCTGCCACATTTCTCTTTTCTGGACCCCTAATTCATTTGAGGCTGTTTTGGCAGTAAGAATCCCAGCCCTAATTGCATTACTTAGAACTTCACAAGGCAGCTGCATATATTCAGACTTTCTCAAAATCAGGCTATTTGCATCTTAAATCTAATTCATGCACCAGGTTTCAATCACCAGAAGCTGAGGTTGGAACACTGCCAAAGCCATCTGCAAATTAAAGATGAACTGAAGAGGTTTACTGAATGAAAGCCAGAATTCAGCAAAAATATATCATCAATATTTGCAAGGAATCAGAATAAATGACATTTTACTAAGTTTTTATATAACCTATTTAAATCTAAACCAGAATTCTAACCCAAATGTGTTAAAATATATGTCTAGTCCTAGGCCAGTGAGCAGAGTGACCTACAGTAGACAGATGTCTGCAGAATGATGGGTGAAGTTCATGAGCAGTTCTGTCAGCAGGAGAAAGACAGGGACAACCCTTAGCAATGTTTACAAACAACAACTGATAAAAAAGTGTTTGGATGAATACAGCGTCCCACTGGAAATGAAGGCATTGAGCTCTCACACTAACCAGGTCAAAGGACTTCCTTTGCTCTTGGTGAACCTGCTGCAGCATGGGATGATGACCACCAGAGAGATAACCAGGAGGTGGTTCCAGCATATCCCAGATGTTCAGAGTACACATGAACTGCATCTGTTTCTCCTTCCACGGCTGCAGAGCTTGTACAGACTCCTTTCCACACAAGTACCTGAGGTTAGGTGGGACAAGTCCTTGCTGTTCCTTCCTGCTGCACCAGCTGTCACCTGCTGGGCTGCCATGGACATTCTGAATGTGCTGGTGCAGCCTCTGAACAGCTTCCAGTCCACCTCTCAAATAAGCCTCCCAGAGATGCTTGTCATAGAAATCATGTGCTATTACTACAGCAGGGTTTTAAATTAAGAGATTGCAGAGTTAAAAGGGCATTTCAGAAACCATTTAGTCCATGTTCTTGCCCCCCACACCTAAACCATTCCTGACAGAAGTTTGCCTAACCTTTTAGAAACCTCCCAGTGACAGATATTGCACAGCTTGCAGGGTGAAGCTCATAGTTATTGGCTCGATAAAACAATGCTAATGTACTCAGACCATTCATCAGGCAGCTAATGAAGCAGATATCATCAGCCAGGGAGCTGAGCAGATGAGCTGGGAGAAATATCTAGGGGTGAAGGGTTTATTTGTTGCAAAGTGCAGCCCAAAAGATACCATTCCAGCATATAAAGAGATTCAGAGAGCACGGCTGGCCTCAAAGGCTGGCTGCATCCCTCCAAGAAATCACATTTACTCTGCTATATATTTATATATATTTATTACATGATTTGTTGAAGATAGTTTCTTAAGGACAGTGCATTCCCATGTAACACAACATCAACTGCAAGAAACTACAGGGCTGTGCTCTCAACAGTTCTTCTCTTGGCTATCAGGCATCCTCCCTCTGGTTGGAATCAGTGCAGATTTCTCCAGCCTCACAGGGCACCAGTCAGGTCAGACACTGTCATCTTCCAGCAGAGATGGTACTTTCTCACTTTGACACTTCCTCAGCCTTTGCCAAATCCCTTTCAGCAGCAGTCTAGTAATGGCTAGGAGAGTTTTTTATTATCATTACTTTATTTTTCCTTTCAGGGACCATTTTCAGTCTGAAAAGGTCAGGTCAGCCAGCAGCCCTTTGACTACGAGAAATTTATTTTTCTTTTAAATAAAACTTCACAAAAAAGCTATGTGCAGCCCAACCCCACCCATCTTTGAAAGGGTCTGGGATTATTTATTTTTGCAACCTGCAGAAAAAAGTAGCCTCTAGTAAAACACTGTCTCTTCCATCCAGGGCCTTATCTGTTGTCCAGTTAAGTCAATAAAAGATATCTATTCACTTCAAAGGACAACAGGATGAGCCACAGTTAACCAGCTCATGTACTCATCACCCTGATGTTGTTTAAATAACAGGTAATGGCCATTGTCATCCTTGCAAGTGAAGCGCTAAGGAAGGCAAAAACCTTTCTCCCTTTTAAAATAATCCCATTGGATTTCATGGAAGGAGATATCAAACAGAGAATTCTACAGGATGCCACAAAATGACCCTCGAAAAGATTATTTTCAGCCAGACAAACTGCATTTGCCATCCAGTGATGGCTTAATAAGCTAATAAGAAGTGTTGAGCAGTTTGCCTACCCCAAACCACATTTTTCTTTTCCCTTGTGTCAGCACTACATCTAAAAAGAACCCGATCCATCATAAAGTCATTTTTTCTCCTAGTTTTCAGCAGAACAGCTCCCTGCACACTCTGTCAGTTGTGGACACAGGGAGGAGTGGTAATGGGTGGCCAAGGCAGAAAGATGGACAGAGGAAGAAAAGCATTTTCAGTCAGGAACCGGACTGAACTATTGCTCACACAGACCTAGACTGGATTAAATTGATGGCAAAAGTACTCCTTGATCCTGATGTCTTCTTTCCCAGCTTCCACAGCTTTATTATTCAAGGGTTTGGGTCTCTCAGGCACCACAGAACATTTTAATGAATATGGAAATTAATACAGTCTCTAGGGATACACATCTCCAAAGCCACTCAATAGAATTTCCAAATGCATATTCTGGTTCTTAGCAACAAAGCCTTACAAATCTTCGTCAAAGACAGACTTTTTAATGCCAGTCAGACCATAGAAAATTGAGAGTTAAGAGAATAAGCTTTGTGCTTTAACTGCATCTTTGGTGAAATGCTGGTTCCTGTTTCAAAACCACCTATCCCTGCTTTACAAAAACAACTTGCAGGAAAACCATCAAGAAGAAATTTAGACATGATGATACACATTTGCATTGTATCTTAAGACCTAAAATATTCTTTTCCTAAAGGAGAAAGGAGGAGTTAAACTTCCCACCCTGCTCCATCATCCCCCCATAGCTTGACTTGGGTAATTTGGAGATGGAGGAGTGAGGGCTGTAACACATCTCAGGTAAAGCATGAGATGGATGTAGGAAATGGCGCCTTGTAAAAATGGCAGGAGACATCAAATTCTTTGGCAAACAGGGCTGGGTCTTCTTTACAATGCACAGGAAGGTTATCATGAGCATAGGTGTAAATCCAACTTCTTCATCAGCTGCTGGCTTGCTTGAGGAGTCTCAGAGAAGTGTTCACTCACCTGCCTTTCAAGTATAATCTCATTTGGCACACCTGGAGATGATACATTTCTCCACAAATTATTCTGGGAACCAGGCCACTTTATATTGTCTTACCTAATGCTAAATACTGAGACAGGTCAGGAGTGGAATCCAGAAGCTGAGTCCTTAAACATATAATAACTGCCTTGTCCACAGGCAAAGGGCAAAACCACAAAACAGACTTGAATTTACTAATGCAATTCCACAGTATTCTGCCCACTGTCTGCATGGCTTCTGGGAAATGGAAAGCTTGGAGCACTTATTTTCTTTACATTTAAGACTCTGTAATAGGCCAGTCACAAGTGCAATAAAGAGGATATTTCTGCCAGGAGAGAGCTTGTAAAAACAGCAGGTTAATAGCATGTTCTCTATCTCTGGCAAGTCATTACACATGTAAGAGCCACCAAAAGCACCTACCAGAAAGAGGGAGTAAGATGTGAAATAGTATGGCACAGAAAGCAGCAGAAGTTTCCCACTCAAGTTTCCTACCATCATCTGTCACTTGAAGTCCCATCCCAAGGCTGAAGGGATACTCCCTGCAAGCATTTGCTTTTGGCTTCCACTTCTCAGGACTATGGAAAACAGTGCTGGTTAATATCTTTGGAGTGTGTTTGGTTTAGAATAAGATGCCAGTCAAACAAGAGCAGTTCAAGCATCAGGAAAAACATTTCAACTCATCTCTCAGGTGGGACCAGCTGCTAGGACTGGATTGAAAAGTTCCACCTTATCAGAAAACTTTTTATAATATCCATACCTGTATCTCCTAAAATACCACCAAACTTTTTAGCTGAAAGTTAAAAAAGTTAACTGTCTCAAGGGCAACACAACTTTCTCAGGTCACAAATAAATTTAAATGATGGTATAAAACTGTCTGGCTTGTTTCCAACAGAGAGGATAGAAGAGAAATGAGAGAGACATGTCCAATATCCAGCAATTCCACTGGGAGGAAAATCTGCTAGACGTGATCAATTAATTCATTGTAATGAAGAGCACTGTAACCTGCTATCAATCATTTTTGTCCTGTGCTTTGTATCACATGGATTTCTAATATATGCACATGCCAGGGGACCTGGAGGAATATTACTCAGCATGTCTTTCAACTGGCTTTTTTAACTGTAAATCATGTGATTATTTGTTAACAAGACAGGGATGTGTTAACGATCTGATGACATTTCATTTATGACTCTTGTCTAGGTAAAGCCTCCAAGGTGCACGAAATACAAGCAAATAAAGAAATCAGCCACCTATAATGAGTGTGTGGGCACGTACACACCTGCTTGTGCATTTTTGTATGCACACATAGCAACTCACACAAGGATAATTCTGTCATCACTTAACCCACAAGCTCCATCTCCTCTTGGCTGATAAAATTTGGTACAGCTCTGCTGCCTGCAGAGCCTCACTGATCTACACCCACGGAGACTCTGGCTTCTTGTTTATCTTTTAACAGAATGACAAAAGGTTGCTAAAGTAACACACAGGTCTCGGGGGAAGTTTGGGGTATCTGACCATTGCTCCGTGAGACCCCCTGATGGTGCAGCCACAACCAAAACATCTTGTCTTTGCTCTCGAACCCTTCCAGCAATGACAGCTAATTAGGTGCTGCAGAATTAACTTTCATCTTCCACCTGTGTGCTGGTGGTGACTAATTGCATTCACAGAATGAATCAGTTCACAATTCCAAGTACACCAGTAAATCCCACCATGGACAAGCATGAGAAGATGCTATAAGGATGGGATTGACCTCACCAGGACACAGATGGCAAGGATGACAGAGCAAGGGCTTGATGTCTCCCCCCACGTTTGAACCAAAAAGTGCTCTGAGAAAGAGCTCCTTTTGTGACACAAGATCTTGCTGCAGGTGGAACACTGGGCACAAATGCTGCTCCCTTCCAAGGTCCCACCACAGCTCCTCGGGGTCTATGGCATGGACACATCAAGGCAATGCCCACAGTGCTCTGAAGGAAGATTGTAGGTAACGTCTGCCTTCTCTGCTTGCTAATACCCACTGACATCTTGTGCCTAAATCCATGGCTGGATTTCCTCACAGGATTCAAAAAACCTATTTATTTTATCCCTCCCTCCCCAGATGCTTTTAAGTTGTGTTACATATCACTGAAGTGCTGGTGCTCTGGGAGGAATAATAACATCAAATATAAATATAGGCATTACAACCAAAGCCATCTGTTCCTTTCTGTTGATTACAAATCTATTCTCTTCACCCAGGGCTACTCCAGCCTCATGATCTCTCCTGCAGCCTCTGTCTCTGCAGCACCCCAGCAAACATGCAAATACACAAGCTCGGCTCCAATTAACCTCTACACAGGTTCAGACCAGCCACAAGGGATTGTCAGAAGCAAGGAAACAAACATCTAGAGCTGGATAGAAAATATCCCCATGGACATTGACAGGGAAACACATCACAGGGGCAATGCAGTTGCCCATGTGTAGCACCATGTGGGCTTCAGCTGCTGGAGACAAACCTGTGGCTCTGGTAAGATAAAAATCACACTTCAGGAAAAGCACATGCTGCTCTGAATCAGAGCAGTTGCCAGCAGACCACCCTAACCTGGCCTGAGACAAGAGCAAGTCTTTGAAGAGCAGATACAGATGCCCCAGAAATACAGGAGGAACAATACATAACTTGGGACAAAGCATGAAGGCATTCAGACCCACATGACAAAACAGAAACAACCAAAGGTTCTTCCCTTTCCTTTAAGGACTGTGACCAAAAGCTCCAGCTAAAACAGCTGCAGTAATATTTCCCCACAAGCTCCACATAATCGCTTTCTCCCCTTTAATTATTTCTATTTCCTATTTCTATGCATAACTCCCATAGGAAAAGGTCACAAAATATTTGGATGGAAATACCCTTCAGCGAGCACAGCAGAAAACACAATTTACAACCCTTTTCCTGGGGCAATGACAATGCTCTTTCCTCTCTAGTGACATCAGAGATTCCAATGAGAATTTTCCTTGTGTCCTTGCCAAGCCAGCTCAGCCTGATCCTTCCAGCAAGGAGCAGATGCCAGGCTCCCCTCTTGTCCCAGTTCCCTGGCCAGCCCTCAGGACGGCTGCGTGGGGCAGTCAAGCTGTTTGGAGCTGCCCCAGGCAGTAACAATAGCTCAGGAAAGCTGTTTGCTCCCTCAGTTCCTTTTCAGGTAGTGTGGAGAAATGGAGCCAAAACCCAGCAAACAGAAGTTCAATCAATTGAGGCTCAAAATAGAAACAAGACCGTGCTGACCGCCACGGAGGACAGAAAGGGCTGCCTGGGCTTGAGAGCACAAAGAGCTGAAAGAGTCATATTGGCTCCTGGGGCTGCAGGATTTGCACATGAGTCCCTCCAAGTTTATCAGCAGTTTCATAAGGAAGTAAATAATCAGGGATTTACAGAACAGAAGGCTCAGGCTTGCTGCACTGCTCCAAGACAGATCCACAGTCGGGCTCCACATCCCTGCTGTGCAATGGGGAGGGAGTTGCATGCCCTAACATCAAAATCTATGAGAATCAACCAAAAGCACCAAAGGCAAAATTCAAGGCAAATTTGAAATTGTAAGAATAGAACAAACCTATGCCTCTCCCCAAAGCTGGAGCATCACCTGAGGCCAACATATGAGGGAAGACTACTCCCTGCTCAAGTCAGTCTCCATTAAGCAAAAGTTTTCTCAGCATGCTGCAAGTTTAGCACACAAGCTCTGAACCAGCTTTGCTAATCTTGCTGCAAATTCATGTCCAAAGCAAGATCTGTCTGCAGGGGTTCATATTCCTACCCTAACTGGAAAATTTGAAATTCTGAGGTAGTGGTGACACCCAGTGAAATGGGTGAGAACAGCCCTGATGTCCACACCCGCTCTGTAGTGCTCTTCTCAGCTCCAGATCTAAGATCTGAAATCAGAGTCTACAAAAAATGCAATAATTCAGTCTTTAACTTACATCTGCTTCCTTATGACACAGAACATTGAAGCACAGCTTGGGCACCCTGGTGACTTTATCCTCAGAGCATCTTTCCAACACAGAACCACAAAATTGTTTGGATTGGAAATGACCTTAAAAATAATCTACTTCCAACCTCCCTGCCCATGGGCAGGGATGCCACACACTAGACTAGGTTGCTCAAAGACCCATCCCATCTGGCCTTGAACACTTTCAGTGAAAACAAGTGTTCTTATCCCAAATGTAATTCTGCCCAGGAGCTAAAAAACCAGGACATTTAGGTCTTTATTTGTAAAAGGTACAAAAGAGCTTTGCTCCTGTCCAGGTGCTTGTTACAGCAGCTGGGCTCTTCACCAGCTTGGAATCGTGTCCTAAGTGCTGTGGCAAGTGGCACACAAGAAGATCAAATGCAGCTCTCCTGAGGGTCAAAAGACTGGATCAAACTCTTTGTTAAGAGCTTTCTAAATCTGTAGTGTTGATCCTGCCTGAGGGACTGCTGGAAGGGAGCTGCTTTCGCCGTGGGAGGAAATCTAGCAGCAGCCCTCGCCATGGCAATTCCATACTGCACTTCTGCAGAGCTTCAAAAAGCAATAAAATAGGAACATTTAGCCCCACTTTTATAATTCTGCAAAGCTTTCTTGATAATCCATCTGTTTTCTTGCCAAGGAAAGCTCATCACAAAGTCAGGGGCACAGGGTTCTCCAGGCAGGTAGTGCTGCTCAACGTGCCTTCACTGAGCAAACAGGCTTCCCCTCTGCAGGCAGCAGTGTGTGGGCTGCTGTGCCAGGCCACCAGCATCATCCATCTTGTCAGCCAGCCCCACAGAGCCAGCACAAGGTTAATGTAGTCAAGGTAAAAAAAAAAAAAAAAAAAAAAAAAAAAAAAAAGAAAGAAAATAAAGAATAATAACATACTGAAAGGCAATGTGCATATAAAGCAGCTAATTTCCAAACACTGTGAACTCTGCATTTCTCAGGATACCAGTGGCACAGGTTCCCACAGCCTCCTCCCACCACTGACCACAGTGTACTTTGTAAGCTCTGAAGTTTTAAACAAGGTTCAACATTGAAGGAAGAACAGTGGAAATTAAGAGATGTTATATGGGCCTGACATGCTTATATCTTGAAGTGGCAGCCAAACATATTTTTAATTGGCTTTGAAAATCGGAATTAAGCACAGCTATAGCATAATTACATTTCCATTTTTCTCCACAAACTGTACCTATTTCAACAGTATCAATTCTGTCCTGAGTTGGGAGTCTGGAAGTTTGCTGTCCTCATTTGAAAGAGTCTAAATGTATCTTCTGACTGTCCAAGGAGAAAGGTGGGGCCTCCAGAAGATGGTACATGTCATCTCAGAGGAGTCCCTGCCACCTGAGAGTCTTTAAGCTGAAACCACTCAGGATGTCAAAGTCATTCGCTCTGAAGGCTGGAAGGAAGGAGGGGACGAGGGAGAAGAGTTTGAGTTGTGGGGTTTGCTCAGTTGAAAAGCAAAGGATATTTCACTCTGAAATACCCATGCAACAGGAGATAGTCAGCTTTCCAGCTAAAAGTGCGCTTGTCAAAATGCATTAGGAAACATTCCCTTCAATGTGGAAGATTGCAAATCCCACCAGAATAACATTTGCTTCTAAGGCAAAAAAAAAAAAAAAAAAAAAAAAAAAAAAAAAAAAAAAAAAAAAAACACCACAATACAACCACAGCACAACCCACACACAGTACCCAGCCAAAGATACCCTCAACACTAATTAATTGTAACACCCAGTGCAGAGATAACCCCAATCAATGTGAATTAAGAGTCTCCTGCAGCACTCAGGGAGTCTCCAGGGATAAAGCAGTGCTGACAAAACCACTCCATGCCTTCCCAACATACTACCTTCCCTGTGCCTATCTCCCTGCAATGTCCTATCATATTTATTCACAACCTGTCACACACCAAACAACTGGCTGCCTAATGCCATAATTCAGTGTCCGTAATGAAACATCGTAATTGTCTGCTCATCTCAGCTACAGCAAATCCATATACAACTATGCACCACCAGGCACAGAGACAGAGAAATAATTATGAATCTTCCACCACTGGCTGAGTATTTCACACACATAAAGACAGGCACAGAACCAAAGGCAGTAAGTCTCAGTTACAGCCTTTCTACCCACCTGACACCTCCAGCAGCACTGGAAAATCCAACACGACATGGCAAAGTCAGCGAGGCATTCTGGGGGTTCCCTGAAGAAAATAACCTGGGGGCTCTGCAGGAATCCCCCAGTGAAGAATCCTGGGGATTTCCTGCAGAAGTATTACCTTTACATCCATGGAATCCATAAAGAGAAGGAATTAACTGCTTAATCAAATCCCCAATGAGCAACGCCAGACTCCCTAACTCACAACTGCCTCCATGTCAGTCTCTTGTGAAGATTTGTGGCTGTGTTAAGCTGTTTTGCTTCTGTAGGCTTTTACCTCCAGCCCCTACAAAAGCTTTCCAATTTAAAGGCTGAAAGATATTTTTAAAAATACATAAACACAAGTGGTAAGCAAAAAGTCGTGCGTTGGCAGGTTATCTCAACATGAATGAGGTCCCTTTCCAAAGAAGTCATTCCCTCTTCTGTGTTGTCCTTTTCTGTGAGAGATGCCCAAGTGAAGCAAACTGCTACAGCCAAGTTTAATATCCCAGGAAAACTGTTCTCTCTGATGGAAAACCCTGAGAAGCAGTGAGCCACAGCTGCTCTGTCAGGAGCCATTACGACGAAGGATTACCAGCACAGGCCATCTGCCCGAGCTTGGAGGTTTGCTTTGTTTTTTGGATTTTTTTTTTTTTTTTTTTTTTTTTTTTTTTTTTTTTTTTTTTACTCTATGATGCTGCAGTAAATCAGGACAAAATTAAACCCAGGAGTGATCCCATTGGGGCTGAGTTGCCCCTGGAGCACCACTATCACCACTCCACCATCCAAGGATATTAAAATAAAAAACACTCCTGAACAATGATTCAGCATGATATGAACTGATTGGCCACTGTTTCTTTGTTAAAAACACAGTGCCAAACTGAAAGGGGAACTAAATCAATAGCCACAATTCAGGCTACATTAATTCCAAATCCCTTTCACTGTGCAAATACATTACAGTGATTCACTGAGACAGCCTCAAAGAAGCAAGTGCCTCTGCGTTATTACACAGCAAAATGTAAGGTGCTTGGGAGTCATGTGGGCAGACAAATGATGGCATTAGGGATTTAATTTGCCCTTATGGATAAAAATGCAAATGAGGAAAGGCAGGGACGTCAGCAAGCAGCAGAAGCCAGGCCAGAGGAGAAGCTCCGAGATGTTTTCCCCATGCTGGCAAAACAACACGGCCGCTTGCTGGGTGTGAAAGCCGTGGTCAGGCAGCGGAATCACTGAGGGATGCAGGGGTCGTGTCCTCCTCGTGGAGACCAAAGGGCCACATGATAGCAAAGGTGGGTGATGGTGCCCCACAGAGTGAAGGAGGAAGGTGTAATCCCAGGATTATCTTTGCATTTAAAGCCAGGAAGCACTTTAAGGTACCTGGTGAAGAGGCACAACCTGACAGGGCAAATCACAGAGGTGCAACCAAAATGCAACAGAGTGGGAGATGTCCTCATCCCATTCACAGAGAGGACAGAGAAAATGTTGTTCATTGCCTGAGGCCAGCGATAAATGCACACTGGAGGATAATGATGCACATCCTGATGCCTTTTCCTTTCCACCATTCACTACAGCTGTGCAACTGTGAAACCCAGCACACTGCAGACACACAGACAACTCCTATCCTCATCTTCTGCTGCCCAGAAGCAATTTATAACACCAGTGGTTGGTCATGCCTGCAGCTCTTCAGCTCCCAGGAGCTGTGCACAGCTCTCACTGCAAGTGATCCCAAACAGAGAAACACTCTGAAGAGCCAGGATCTAAATTTTGTAGACAGAAGTGAGTGCAACTGGACCATTAAACACCATGCTCACATCCTGCACAGAGAATAATTCTCAGTATTTTGGAATAGTAATGACGTAGCTGACCACCAGCTGTTTGCACAGGGCCATTGCACTTACACAGAGTAGCTTTTAAAGATGGAAGAATGGTGCAGATGATGCTATCAGGCACATAATCAAGTTCTAATTACCTTTTTCTTCTACAACCACATGCTACCCAAACCATACGCTGCATCATGTTAGATGATGGTAGACAGAAGTGGGAAAGCAGATTTTTAGAGTCTTTTTTTGCCCATGGGAAGCTCTTTGCCAAACAAAGTCCCACCTCTTGGTTAGTGGCGAAAAACCTGCAGCCTGCAAGGGACAGCTTGAATTCAGGTGATTCAGGATATTTCCCATCACAGATACTTCACCCACCTGGGTCCTGGGCAGTAACAGAGCTCCCACAGTGGTAAATCATCTGGAGATACCCCATGAAGTGCAGAAGATGAACTAGCAGCTAAACACCTACATCTCTGCTGCTAATTAGCAACAAACAGAGAACACCTTGCTTAGGAAAGCCAAGCTTAACTGATCTTCCCTGCCTGGGGAAGGTGACCTGCAAGGCTGCGTGCAGAGCTGAAAGGGAAGATGTGCCCACAGGGCTGTATTGGGGTCACAGAGGACTGTAGGACTATGCAGGCTCTCTGGGACAATTGGAGTGTTTGCAGTGTAATTACCTGTGTCTGGAGATCATGGATTTAGTACAACCCTAGCTGGGTGGCTTGGAGAGGAAAATTTCTAGTATAATTTAGTAGCCATAAAAGCACAAAGGTTTTCTAGGACTGGCATGCGAGTAAAGTTTGTCTTTTTACCTAAGAGGATCTCATACATAATTCTTTTTTGTTTGTAATTGTCTCATTATTTAATATTGCAGTTCACAGACCCCTTTCACTTTCATCATAAGGTGGGGAAAAAACGTGTGCTCTTTTATAATCACGTTCAGTCACAGGCTCCTCCTAAACTAAAGTCCTGATGAACCAGAGTGAGTTCATGGAAATTAATCTGAGCCCAAATAGCTAAAAAGCTATTTTTTCATGAGCAGAACTTAGGAAAGGAAGAAAGGGAGGCACAGGTTTTATAGGCATCTCAAACCCAAGTAAAAATCACAGAACACACAATAATTCTTAACTCTTGGAGCTCAGGTTGGGGTGCTGTTGCAGGAAGATTGGGCAGGGGAATCTCTGCTCCCTGTCTTAGAGTAAGAAAAAAATTCCAGCAATTAAACAATTTACTTGTCCAATGTTAAAGCAGAGATTAGACTAAAGAGATTATTACATAATCAGAGATCATGATATATGAGGAAAATGTTTAAGAGCCCAGCTTTGGTGGTCTCTTCCTTAGGTTAATAATGTGCTTTCCTTTGCAAAGGCCATGAGTTTCTGAAGAAAACTCTCCTGGATTTACACCAAGCTTTCATGAATACCCACACATGTGAGGGAGAAAAGGCTTGTCTTAGGAAGGATTAACTCCTCAGGCCAAGCAAGCTTTAACACATGACTAAGGACTCTCTGAAGATTTATGTAGCCAGGAAAGGGGAAATAATAAAATAAAAAAAATGAACTGGCTTTTGCAGGCCAATAAGCAGCACAGCTGAATTAGATCTGCCTAATGCTTGGTTAAGATCTGTAGCCTCAGGCAATCATTCTCTATTAAACAGATTATATTCAGCACAAACACAGGACATTTGTAAGCTTAAAGCTAAGAGGCTACACATGAAAAGACAGAAAATAAATTGTTCTGGGAATAGGAGCAGGAGGAAATCTAGAGGTAAAAAAAACCCTGGTTTTAAACTTAGGAAAGGAGGTGATTAGTGTTTACCAGAGAAATTATCACCCCTGCAAAGAACATCTTACCCCATAAATACATCCAGCACATACAGATCCCCTCCTGCCCCCCTACTGAAGCAGGGAATACAATGATGGCAGGTCCCTGGAAGATGCTCTCCTGGGGCCCCAGGATCCCCCAAAGCTCCTGCTGCTGCCAAAATGCTCCAGACCACAGCAGGGCAAATTTCTCATCCAGGAGGACCTCATCTGGCCTTACACCACGGCAGAGGCTCTGGCTCAGTAAGATCAGTACTTATGGACAGGAACTGGCTGGGAGCTTCTGGTTGAAAAATTGCTCTTTGCAAAAGCATCCATTTCCTGAGAAATTTTGAGGGAAGTGACCACATTATTGTTCACTTTTCAAACTGAGCCCTTTTAGAAAATCTTTCTGGCCCACATATTCTCACTAGTCATTTTATATGAAAATTCACTTTTTCACTCAAATGGTACAGAATACTTTAGCCTCCAAGTAGACAAACTCTTGACATCTAGCCTTGTCTTTTTCAGATTTCTTTTTCATTTTTTGTTTTAAAGATGAAGCTTGACTTCTATATTGAATGGGAATGTGCTTGTTCTGAGTTTTGCTGAGCAGAGAAACAGCTGCTTCCAGAGAAGCTCAGCTTTTAACTGACTCAGAAAAGGGCCACCATCCAAATCCACCAAATCAGTAACTCTCTTTCAACTAGTTTCAAGCAGGAAAACAAAAAAATTCTTACTCAGGACCAAACCATGCAATATACCAAACTGTCTTCACTTCCACAGCATAACAAAGCTGAAGACTTTAAAGAATGAAGGCCTGAAAGGGCAGCTAGGATTTGATCCACAAAATCCTCCTGCTCTGGGGATTTGGTACTCCCATCAATTGGTAAGAAAAAAAATGTAGCATGATCTGTCAGCAGAAAAACTTTGTGATAAAACACATGTTATTTGTTTCTGAAGTGGCTGGAAGAGTCCCCTGCTTTGCTGGCAAAACAGCTCACACTTTGGTTTTTCCTGTCTGACTGCATTTGCCACATTTCTGGAGTTCCAAGTAAGCCAAACTGAGCAGAGCAAAGCTGACAGCAGGACCCTCACTCCGTGAACCAATAAATCTAGTGTGGATAAAGAAATTAAATGAGAGAAGGAAAAATCTCTCTTAAAAGGAAAATTCTCTACACAGAAAAAACTATTTTAAAAGGGACCACTGAGACACACCTGTCCCCACCTCACCCCAGAAGAAATCCCTCTGGGGCAGGAACAAGCTCCAAGGGGAATCACACAACTGAAGTAAGAGAAGGAGAGAAAGCTCCACTGCTATCCACCATTTCTGAAATGCCCTGGTGAAAAGGTTTAATAACAACGTGGCCTTCACTGGTGTCACCATATTTTTATGTTATCCAAATTATAAAAATCTTCAGGTCTATCACCCAACCTCACTCCTTTAGCCATGTGGGTTTTTAGCACGACTAGACACCAAGGACAGCCTGAGGATGAGGTTTAATATAGACTTATACATCCTTATATCTTTAATGTATTTTTGTCTGACAGCATCCTATGACACTGTTGCCAAGCCAACTATAAAAAGAGCAGCTCTGTGTTTTCATTGTGAAGAAGATAAAACACAGCAGCAAGAGCACAGGCTGTAAGTGAGAAATGGATGGGAGGGAAGGACACAGAGCAGTTAAAGAAACCCCTGAATTCAGAGGAAAAACTTCCCCTGCCTTCAGCACACTTTGAATCCATCCTCCTTCAGGAGATTTGCATTTCAGACTTTTTAAAAATAAAAACCCAACAATATTTGCTTCAGAGCTAAAAATTGTCCTGGAGTTCAGCTGAGGAGAGAAGCTTTCTCATTTCTTATCGACTTCAAGGACAACTTCAATGCTTTTCAGGATTGCCACACTGCAATTTGCAAATATCTATGAATTTCCAGACTCCTACGCCAACTTGGCTTCACTGGAGGTTTCTTATCAGTTTCCTGTTAGTAGTAAGAGTTTCCTTCCTTGAATTTCCTTAATATGATCTCTTTTTAACTCCAAAGTATGATTCAATAACCAAATGATAATTCCTTTCCTTTAGCTTGACATTAATAAAGTCTTTATAATTTTCCCTCTAACTTGTAAAAGTTAGAGGGAAAATTATAAATTCAATACAATTCCGAACTTGTAGCATGTCAGACATGAGATACTATTTAGACTCTTGAGACGTGTTCTCTAAACCAAGAGTCATTTTTTAATTGAAATCAAGAGTATCTATATATAGCACATTTCTGTATTAAAAAAAAAAAAAATAAAGTCAGTGCTCCAAGAAAGAAATGAGAGATTCCAATGTATTTCATACTTTCAATATAAATATAAAGGTTTCACCCCACATCTAAAGCCACTTTTCATTTAAATCTTTGGTATTATTACCAAGTTATCCTTCAGCATAACAGAACTGGCTGCCAACATTTGTCTTTATCTTTGCTGCCTATGTTCTCTTTCTTTAAACAAACAGCTTGCTCTATTTTGATAACTCCTATTTACACTAAAATGACCCCTCGTGCATTTACATCCAACTTCACAGAACTGAATTTCTGCCCCAGAGAGTAAGCTGTGAAAAATGCAAATCACAAAGATTTCTACAACTCTCTTGATTAGAAGAAATTTCTTTGGTCCAAAGTCACCCTGTTATATCTTTACTGAAGTTACTACTTGTTCCAGTGCTTTTTTCTTAGAACATGCATTCTTCAAAGGAAACTACTGAGACAAACTCAGTATCAAAATGTAATTTCATTTGCACCATTGAAGTCAAAGGAGTTTCTTTACAGCTTGATCCAATAGCACATTTCAAAGAAAAGAGGGAAAAGAAAAAGCACCATAGGCTTATAAGTAGCAGAAATCTTCCCCAGCTTCCTTCAGGATTGATTCTCAAGGTTAATTGGTCTTTTATGTACAGATGACTTGCTCGAGCTGGCTCTTTATATCTGTTATTTCAGTTCATAAAACCATTTCTAAACCTGCCTGTGCTATACTAGGGGAAGAAGCACAAGCCTATAGGGAAAGGACATAAATTAAAGGATTATAAGGAAAAGGAAGAAATAAAACTAAAATGGAGGCAGTAGGCAAGGGCATTGCTGCCACAAAGGAAGTAGGGGGTTGTTTTAACTGTAAGGGATACATTAGAAAGAAATATATCAGCTATCATGTTATACATTCACAGAGTAAACCAGGTAAATTGTAAACATGCAGATAATATTGCAGCATGGTTAGATGAAGTCAATAGAACATCCCACATCCAGAGCTGTTTTCATCTTACAATAATGAACATGAAGCTGGTTCATTTTCCAGCAGGATATTTGTTCCTTTTTTTTCAGCTTTTTCTCAGCTTTTTTTTTCAGCTGTTTCTGGACAGTGGACAAAGGCAGCAGGTAGAACACAGTCTCATCAGCTACAAAACACAACATCCTCACAGGAACTAGGCTGCATTTTCCTGATTAATTTAATGATCCTGAAACCCAAACAGCACCTGTAATTGGCCCTCGGTCTCCACTATTGTGAGAGGCAGGCTCATTAAAGTCCCTCCGGCTTCAGGCACTGCTGGGAGCTGGAAGTCAGGAGGGGACAAAGCTTCCAGCCCTCAAGCAGCTTTAGCAACACAGGGTGCCATCAGAGCTGTTCCTAAATGGATGCACACTCATACCAGCCAGGACAGGCTGCTGGCTCCCGAGATCCACCACGGCTCACACGGGTGCTCTGAGAAGGCAGCAGGGAAAGGGGCAGAAGCTGTGTCAAGATTGTTTTGGTAATCATCTTACCTGCCTTTGCAAGGGTTTTGAAGCCAGCAGTTCCATCAATGCTGTCACTCAGGATACTTGTATTTGATTTTAAAAGGCTAAATCCACCCCAGTTTCCCAGGAAAATATTTTTATATCACACCTTTGCTCCCCAGTGAAAAAGAAGCGCCTTGGAAAGCCTCCACTGCTGCCACCACAGGATGCAGAGATGGACCCAGGAGTCCAGGAGCCAGCCCCAGCAACCCCAGACATCCCAAATCATTCACCCTGTCAGCAGTGAGATGTCCTCATCCCATCCTGGTGGTATTCCAGACAGCTCAGCTTCAACTCAGTGCTCAGGGGCCATAAACAGGAGAATAAAGCTGATGCCACATTTTCCCTCCCTGTTACAACCACTTACAATCTACTTGGATTTGAACTGAACTTTTGAATTTAATTTGAATTGAGTTTGAATCACATTTGAATTTTAATTGAATTTTTCCATAAGCTGTTTATTTACACCCTTCATCACTGGTATCTTCTATTATTTCTTCAGGGAAAGCCACCATAAGACAGACTAGCACTTTTTGTCACCAAACTGATCTTTCTCACTACGCTGAATTTCATCTGTTATGCTGACACCCTTTATCCCTGTGTCTATTTAGAATTTCCTATTTACAGGTTTCTACTTTCCACTAATCATGTCTTTTGGATTATTATTACTACAGATACTTTAATTATTCACTGGAAGTAATTTTTAATGGCTAATATAATTCTCCTCTAAAGAGTCATTAGAAAGTAATTTTTTAAATTATTGCTAGATAGTAGCTATCAGGCAGACACTGAATCATTTGGGAGATCATTTCTACCTGCAGTTACACAGTACAGCATTCCAGCATGTGGATCCATCATTTAAACCCAAAATACTGAGTATTTTCATACCCAGCCCAACCTCAGCACTAAGCACGTATCTGTAGAGGGCTGACAGATCAGGGGCCAGGATCTACATTCTCTCCTATGAGTTGCATGCCCTGCTATGTGTTGTATTCAATGATTTGCAGGAGAGATGGAACTTTTAAAATTAAAATTAACAAATATGTGTGTGGACAAAAAGCTGCCTACAGTTTTTTGGGTCCAGGAATAGCCCTTAAAGGAGATGTAAGACAGAACTGGATTACCATTGCAAATTTGGGCAAATTTGGCTCAGTCTCCTTCTGAGCAAAGCACTGCAAATCTGCTCTTGAGCGGATTCACTGCATATGGCCAACCCTTTCTCTTGCATAGAAACAAGGGAGAGCTTCATGTAATCTTTTTTTTTGTGTGTGTACACTTAAAATACTGAAGAAAAAATAAAGCTGACACTGAGGATGTAAAAATAATTTATTGGATGCTTTGTCACTAAGTTACACGTGTAGCAACCAAATATCCCCATGTAATGGATGGAGTGTTTCCTATGCCTGCCAGTTTAGTACCATCTACACAGTTAAAACATGCCCTTATCAAAGGAAATGCTAAATGAAAGTGCTTTTTGCTCTGTGGATATATTACCTGCTATGAATCTCTTTCTGGGCATGCCACTGCTTTGTTTTTAGTTCTTTGGTCACTTATGGATGTGATGGGGTCCAAAGCACAGGCTGAATTTCTTTTATGAGGATATTTCAATGCAATACAATAGCAAGTACAAAAATGCAATGAATTTGCCTGGCATTATTTGTTCCAGTGAAATCCATGATTTTTCTATTTGCAAGATAATGATTTTCTCTCCCCTGTTATTTGTTACACTCTTTCAAGCAGGTTTATGGGCCAGTGGTAGCTGAAGGTGACTTTTTTTTAGAAAAATACTAAGCATTATTTATTTACATTTCTAAGAATTTTCTGTTCCTCATTATCATACCAAAATCTTCATATACATTAATTGAATATTTGTTCTCTAGATTCCAATCATCCTTCCAGTTATTGTACAAGCTCTTTACTACTAATTATTTTCCATAAAGGTATTTCATGAGTCAGTATCCTTTCATCATAAAATACTTAAGATATTATCAGTAATGGAGTTATTATAAAGTAGACATTATTCTCTCTTCTCTAAGAGTCTAAAATCTCTCTCCATTTCTTTGATATATTTTAGCCCAACATCAGCTACTTTATATAATATGTATAATTCTTCATTTTTGTTTGCTGTTTTTCCTGTATTACACAAAGATGCCTCTTTTTTGTTCACCTGATTGTTTACCTTTCTCAGAGCAGGCATCTTTATCCCCACTGTCTTTATAATACCATTACTTTCATCATGACCAGGATGATTAGTGCATCAGTTAGTGGTTCTGCAGTCTAGTTTTGATCTGTTCAAGCTTTTGGTTTTTTGTTGTTTGTTTTGTTTGTTTGGTTTTTTTTGTTGTGGAGGGTTTTTTTGTTGGTTTTTTTTTTGTTGTTGTTGGTTTTGATTTCTTTTTTTATTATAGTAATAATAATAATAATAATAATAGTAATAATAATAATTTCCAATTCTTGCTGCATACCTAGCTTGTTGGGAAGCAGCTTTTTGATTCTATGAGCTACATGTTGCAACACCCCACATCAAAAGTTCATTGAATCAGATCATCAGAGAGAAAAAAAAAAAACAGTAAATGATAAAAGCAGCACAACTCAGACTGTAAACTTTTCCTGCCATTCCCACCCTATACCACACCATGGAAAATGCTTGGCAACTTGAAGAACCTTCACATGCTGCTGTCAGGGAAAATCTAGAACCATTACTTTTACTTGAGGCGGGTGGCTTTGTTAGTCAGGGTTTTCCTTTTAAACACCCGTAGGTAGCAGTTTCACAATATCCCAGTCTGTCTGCAGTCTTTTAACCTGATGAAGAAATTATGAGTGCTGAAGTTGTCCAAGTTAGGCTATCAAATCCATCAAATCCTTCATCGCTGGCTTACAAATGATTACAGCAGAGATTGTTATTTGTGGCAAGAACATACACAGTTTCTAGGCTGTGGAGACTCTTCCTGCTGACCCAATGGCTTCTAACCTAATCTGACTGGGAATTCTTGAAGGAAACTATTTCTTTAGTCATGCTTCCTAAAGTGATGAAACTACAGAGCAGGGATGATTGCCTACATCATCTACTCAGTAAGGCTGGATCTGTGCCTTCCTCTGAGAAGCAGCATCCTCCCTTCAGTGCCACACACTTCATTAGGGCTGTGCAGGCACTGTGACTGATGGCTCCTGCTCAAGCAAGTCATCCCACTGACTCCAGAGAAATTGCCCACGTGAGCCAGAGGTACCAAAAAACACCATTTGTCATAGACTGATGCTTTCAAACACATTAATCTTCCTACAGCTGCTCCTTTTTAAAAATGGTTAGAAGATTTACTGCTGATGAAGCTGCATTATTTAGCAAAGTCTGGCAACCCATAGGCTGTGGACTCCCCTTTTAGCCACATTAAAAAATGGGAAGCCACGTGGAAAGGTCTGTAGCGCAGTGGGACTGAGCATGCCCAGGTTAATCTGAATGGGCAGGTCTTTCCCTGAGTGATCTGGTGCCCAGGTGGCATTGAACACTAAAAACAGAATCCCCTTTGCTAGCACCCTGCTCCAGCACTTCTGTCATGGACCTGAATATACAACATCCACAGCACCCATCCTCCCAGAGCTGCACTGCCTGGAGAAAGGGAATGGAAACCATATCCCAAAAATACAGATGCCTTTCCCATTAATTCAAGAGTGTTTTTATTAAGAAGACAAGTTGGACTGGCAGGACTAACCCTTCCCCTCACTGTACTTCCCTCCTCAACTACTCCTGCTAGAGACTGTTGACAGCTTTTGCACATGCTGCCTTGCTTTTCTCTGCACCATCCAAGAAGACACAGGAGGAGCATGCTCACTGCCACAGCTGCCCAGAAATTGAATTTGCTGCTGAGAATTTAATTACAGAGAGCAATCAACGCAGCAGACTGAGAAGTGACCAAATGTGAAATGGGGTAAGTGCAGGGCAGAGGTGTGGTACAGCAGTGCCTCTCATCCTACATGTTACACTTCGTGTGCATCCACTAGCAAAAGGCTTTGGAACATATGGGGATGATATTAACCATATAGAAAAAATGGTTGACCAAAAATAGTGAGGCTTTTTATCAAACTTCATCATCTTCTCCAAAACATTGTTTCTACAAAGCTTGGTGCTATACAGTAGCTTTAACATGATGTTCACTAAATTGAAATGTATTAACATTTTCCAAGCACGCATTACCCTTTATGTACAAGAGCCATTTCTAGTCCCAGAAAAGATCATTTTACTTTGACATTTCTAACGAAAAGAAAAACATTGCTCACAGATAAATAATAAATGAGAGTGCAGATGCTCTTATTTGCATGGCAGAAGGCAACAGGGAATTACTCATGAGTATGTATCCAAATGAAACTACCAGACCTGTCCATAACATGCACATCTGGGTACCACAACAACTACAGTCACTGACTCATTTTCCTCCCACTTTTTTCCAATATCCCATCTAATTAATTATATGGTTTTCTCTTTCTTCCTGAGGAGTCCTGTGATGACTAAGTACAATGAAAATGTACACGTAAGAATGAATGCTGTCACTCTTTGGGCTGTGGGTAGTTTTAGTAGTTACCCTAAGCTGGGCACTAGTTGCATGTTTTCTCCTGAACCTGAGAAACTGTCATAAATATCTGTAATCAGAGATTAACATAATTTTACCACCTTGATTATTCATAATATTATAGAAGAGTGAATCAGAACTCAGACATTAAATGCCTGGGACGGTTGAAGATAACTGGCTTATAAGCATCCTAAGTTTCACTCTCCTGGATATTTCACAACACAGACTTTAGGCTTTGGCTTTGCATTAAGAAAAGTGTTCATTAGTGTTTAGAGCAAACACTGGGAATAAGGCTTATAGCTCCTGATCCTCCTTCTGCCACCAGCTTGAGCTGTTCTGTAGCTTTGAGAGTACCACTGGGCCACCCACTTAAATTTCTGCATCTCTAATACCTTAAAAGCATACTCTGATAAAGCCGTTCTCCAGAAGAAATGGGTATTACCAGATCTGAGCATGTGTGCACACATGGGCTTGTTAATGTCCCACTATGCCAATGCTCAAGGGCTGCAGCATACTGGGTGATGCCTCACTGCTGGGAACACAGAAAACTCAAAAGCAAGGCACAGTTTTGGGTTGTTTGACTTCCAGGCAGCAAAGCAGGTCTCATCCTCATCCTTGACCCTATACAGTCAGAGAAGACAAATAGCTACAAAACCTAAACCATGCACTGATAATAAAAAAATTCAGATGCAGATCCCAACTTTCCTGACTGCACTGGGACCTGGGGTTCCCCTGGACATCTGATGGTCTGAACTGACCCTGCTGTTCTTGGAATGATGACAGCAGCTTGTGCCCATCACAGCTGCCCATTGCACAGTCAGCTCCCACTCCCATGGGCAAGGACCTTCCTGATGGCATCAGAGGAAGTGGGAGCGGAGCAGAAAATGGCTCAGTGTGCTTCTCATGGAAAATTAACAGAGTGGTCTTGCTCCTAAGAAATGTCAGTAGCAAAACATTAACATTATTTAACACCATTTCATCCAGCCTTACTGACTGGAAAGTTGTTAAGGCAGCACTTTAGGCTTAGTCACAAAAGGACATAATTAAAACTTCACTATGGATTCACCTAAGCATCCAAAACATTTCTCATCTGAATGTTCATTCTTGTTTGGATTATGGAACCGAGCACTCCTCTCAGTAATTCCACCTCCTCCTTAATTTACTCAGACAGGGTCAGGATTTATATCCGACTTTGTGTAAGTCCTTTCCCTCCTCAAAGGCCATGCCAGCATGGGGGAAGGGAGGCAACACTTACACATCCTCATATGTCCTCAAAGTAATTAGTTCAAAGACCTAGAGACTAATTCAAAAGGCAACATCCAGCTATGGAGAGAGAATGAGCCATCATTAAGTCTCCAGTTTCAGCAGCACATCACTCAATCCTCAAGCCAACATAGCAACAAACAAAAAAAAAAAAAAAAAAAACAATTTCCTCTATAATTTTATTTTTATTACTTCACCAGTAACAGAGAACAGGACCAGATTTTACCACTGCTAACAGTGTTACTCTGGGAATAAAAGGCAAACCCTGTGCTACCCTGCATAGGTGGTTGAGAAACTGAGATGTCAATTTTCTCTTTTGTAGAATTAGAGCAAGAAATTATATCAGGCCATAACACTGAGTGAAAATAACAGGTTTGACAGTCAAATTGCCCAAAAGGCAGGAAAATGCTGCCCAATTCTAGAGGTGAAACACTTGAGACAAAACAGATTATAATAATTAGAGACAAAGACCTCAGGACTGTCAGCATATCTTGAAAAGCACACCTAATTAATCCCCTAATGAGGAGGTGAGAGGTGCAAAGTTACTGCCTATCCTCTTAGAGTGCTCAGGGAATACAAGGAATATTTTATGGTAAATATTTCAAGAAAAGTGTCTGAGGAGACCTTCCAGCACCTTCCACTACCTAAAGGAGATGTACAGGTGAGGTGGAGAGGGGCTTTTCACAAGGGCACGTAATGACAGGATGAAGGGACAACGGTTTTAAATGAAAGAGGACAGGTTTAGATTAGATATTAAGAATAAATTCTTTACTGTGAAGGTGGTGAGATACTGGAACTGGTTGCCCAGAGAAGCTGTGGATGCTCCTTCACTGGAAGTGTTCAAGGGCAGGTTGGATGGGGATTGGAGCAACCTGGTCTAGTGAAAGATGGAATTTGGGACTGGATAAGCATTAAGGTCCTTTCCAACACAAACCATTCTGTAATTCTATTATCTTCCCATGCAAGTGAGGTTTTTCAGTAGCTCCCAAACACACAAAGCCTCACCTGCTTTGCTTAACCACTGCCATGCAGTGATGGGGCTGCCCAAACCTCAGGGACTGAGGTGTTCTGACACAAAACTTCACGGCTCAGAGGTGATGATGCCTGGGGCATAACACATCTGGACTGGCAAAACCCTTGGCACAACACCAATTGGGGGAGATTCCCTTTCCAGCCAGTACAGCTGCAGCTTGAAGTTTCAAGCTTGTCATGACCCTTCCTGTGGTAACCAGTGCTTGTAATCCAGCAGCATTAATTGGATTAATACAGAGAAATTATAGGAGCAGGAAAACATAAGAAGCTGCCTAGTTAGGAGACTATATAATATCAGTTCTGGTTTCGTTTGCAATATAGATTTATATAATTGTGGTGCAAAAAACAGCACAGAACACGTCCAGCCCAGACAACTTCCACGGCAAGGGAGCCATTCCCACCACCCATCCCCACCTCCTCCTTCTCTACAGCCCCTGCTCCTGCCAGGACACCATGTATGTCATGCAGCTCTCACCTGCCTGTCAGTGTTTCACCACACATTTAGTAACTGTTATTTCCAACCCCTGGGATACATCTAATGTTTTGCTAACCCATGTGTTGATTTGCCTTTCAGGATTCTCAGCAGCAGCCCTGTGTTTTTCTGATACGCACTCATCCAGTTACAATGCTTAAACTACCCAGGGTCTTGCTCTTTCTGATCCAGAGGACCTTGTTCGAAGGGTTTTACAGTCTAAATACCACCCTGGACTTGATTATAAGGCCAGATTTTACCATTTCTGCCCTGAAATAACAGCTGCTCTGGAGGAGGTCAGCTGTTTTAACACCAGCATTGTCTTTGGTGTGGAGAAAAGAAATCGCTGCAAGCATTTTCTCACAGTTCTTCCTCAAAATTCTTTAAAACACTTTGCCTTTGTAAAAAGATGCCAAATGCAATAAGCCACAGTCAGACCTCACTGGTAATAGACTTGTCAGAGGCACATTGGCTTTCTGCAGGGTAGCAGCATGTCACTGCAGCCTCTGAACTGTAACACTGAGCACTCACAGCCTTTCATGGTCACAAAGCTCTACAAATGTCAAAAGAGACCAACAGATAGTTCAGAGCCTTCCCTCTTGAAAATTAACCTCTGTGAAGATGAATTCACTGTGACTGAGCTCCCCTCACTTCTCCATTTTCTTCCCTAGGAGTGTGCTGCTGAAAGTCCCTTGTACCAGTAAAGGAAATACTAAATTCTTTTGTGGTCAACAAGCACAGGTGGAGGGTGGACTGGAGCAGGCAGGACAGGATGGGATGCAGGTTGAAGAGGGCAGTGCTGCCCACTGGAGAAGCACCACTGAGAGAGATGAATTCCACTCGATTTCACACACTGAGAGAAGCCCAACTCATTACAATAAAAACCACCAAGCATGCTGTTACACTTGTGAATTCAAACTAGGGGTTTATTTAACAGAAAACTTGGCCATTACTTTGTGAACAGGCAGAAGGGGTTGACCCTTTCAGATGCTCTTTTGAAAGCTTGCTTCACACCCTAATTACCCCATAAACACTGAAGTTTCATCCCAATTGACCAGCCTTTCTTCTCAGGGAGTTCTTCAGTGTCACTTACACAGGATGGAGTTAACTCCACAACCAAAGCAAAAATCCCAATGATTCCTTTTATGCCATCAGGTTTTGGGTTATGGGGTTTTTAACCCTTCAGTCTTGAAAACTAACAAATCCATCTGAAAACCTCTATTGCTTCTCAAACGGGTTTTAGACAAGACTGATTGGAAAATAATATTTTTTCAGCGAGCTTCTAAATTTTCTAAAACAAAAACAGGCTAAAGAGAAAGCCGAAGTAAAGAATGTGACCATAAAGGATGTTGATACATAAATTTATCTTCATTGTTCTAATGTTATTGAGTCATCTAGTCTTTTAGTCACCCAGCAGTAATATTTGGACAGCTTTAATCCAGTTCCACAAAGTGAATATTTTTCCATTAACTGCAACAAGCTTTCCATGAGTTTTTGTATTTTTCCTCAGATTTTTACAGCCAAATAAATGTAGTTTGTCAAACTGAGAATGACTTTTATTATCACCTATGCATGACACTCTTAATATTCATGACATGAAAATCTTACTATTTAAAATTCATACATCATGGATTGGTTTTTGTGGGATTTATTTTCTTTTTATTACATACATTTAAATGAACACATAATCATATTTTAAGTTTAATAAATGCACACAACTTCCTACGTGACTAAACTTTTTCAGTGATACTTTCACTATATATGGTGATTTTACACAATCCTACAGATATTCACCCTTGTATCACTTTGCTTTCACACAGCATTTTCAGGAGGTCCAGGCTTTTCAATGATTTTCCTGAGGTTCTCTCTTCCAAAGCAGGAATTCCAATACTCAAAAAAAGCATTTAAAAATAACACTTTTTTCACTTGTTCTTGTTTGTGACAAGAGGTTTTCAGGTCACTGCAAGTGCAGGCTTGTGGTGGAGAACAGGGTCACAGTGGTAGAGGGCACACCTTGACAACAACCCCAAAAGACCAATCCCTAAAACCCCTTGCTGAAGTAGGTTCTCAGGGCTTAAATCTGCAATTATTGAAGTCAACTACACTGAAAGATCATGCACTGACAGAAATGTTACGCATAAGACTTAATGCCACCTTTAATGCCAATATTCACAATCTCATGAAAGCTCATCATAGTAGCATTAATGGGCTACAGCTTTTTAACTCTCAATATTTAGGCATCCTATGCATGGCTTAAGCAGTTGCCTTGTTAACTACTGGAAATCTATCCCTTATACACTCTTTTATAGCAATAAAAAAAAGGCAAAAAGAGCTGTAGAGTTGTAATTTTATAGTATCCCCCCTCCCCACACTCTGCAATAAATTTCTACCTACAAAACTATAAAGGAGGAAGCTCACTAAATGCTGGTTTGTCATTTGGTATTCACCAGTCAGAGCACAAAGCAAAGTGCCCTGCAGAGGGGACAATGACAGTGTGGCACCAGTGGTGTTCCCCACAGTGATGGGGCTGAGTGCTGCTGTGCGGGGCGGATGGACAGTCCCCAGCTGGCCGGGTGTCCCTCCCTGCCACACAAACAGAGCAGCATCCAGACAGGCTGGCAGAGAACTGTTTGCACAAGGTCACTTCCACACACATAAACCCAGCTTTTCTCTTCAGGAAAGTAAATATTAGTGCCTATTATTCCCAAACATCATGTATGCAGCACGCCTTATGCAAACGCTGCGTGCATATGGACACCAGATAAGCCACCCACGTGCTGTATCTCAGATCCACACACCCTGGCACTGTGCAATCAGCCAAAATGTTCTCCTAGAACAAGATTCATGTTTCACTACCAATATGGTGAAGCTTTTTATTCAGAGCTACTCTGTTATTACAGTCGAACAGGCCTGACAGTATCAAAGTTGATCACAGTTCTAATTATAACTTTTAATATGCTGGATTTTATTCATTCCTCCTCCTTTTCAACCTTGATGTTTTATTCCCAGCTATTCAGGGCTTAAGACTCATAAATGAAAAGAGAAGCTTCTGGTTTTTTGAGTATGGATGTTGCTGACTGTTACCTATTCAGAAGGCAATCTGCACAGAAAGGGCTCAGGGTATAACTATTTAATAGCTCAGAAGCAAATCCTAAGAAAGCAATTACCTAAGGTACCTGCAGTATCCCAAGTGGCTCTAATTAAGCCACTCCAAAAAATTGCTGAGCTTTAGATTGTGAAGGATTCAAGGCCATTAAGGCCAGGCTGGGAGGGGGCCCTGAACAGCCTGGTCTAATGAAAGGTGTCCCTGCTCATGGCAGAGCTGGAACCAGATGACCTTTAAGGTCCCTTCCAACCCAAATCATTTTGTGACTCAATGATCCCAGGCCTGAGATGGACAGCAGGCAGATGAGCCAGCTGCTCCAAGGTGAACAAGCAGACCCAGGCAATCTCCACTCAATAGATGCATAAGCTTTCACCAAGTTTCCCTTGGGCACTGAGTTTTCCATCTGCCAAGACAACTTTTTCTTTTTTATTTCTGCTCCTTGTTCTCCTTCTGAACACCAATGCAGTGGCAAATTTCACTGCTTCCTGAAGCACCAGCCAAATGAACTCACTTCTTTGCATGCCTTGTCATGACTTTTCTTTACCAGATGCAAGACAAGATGATAAATTGGGGTCCCTTTTTATGATCTCAAAATAAAGGACACAGACAAACCCTCACTTTGGGTGCTCCTGAGATGTGTAGAATTCACAAACTAGAACTACATCAGATATAAAACAGCTGAGTAGGACAAAATAACTTACCTCAGATGAGGACCTGAGCTGGTAACTTCAGTGGGAAAATTATAAACATGAACTTGAGAAAAATTAACCAGATGGAGCAAATGTTAAGGCAAATACTATAGCATATGTATCTACAAGGCTCCTCCAATTTGAGTGAACAATTTAGCTCAACATTAATATTTTTGGGCATGTGCAAGTGCATCCAAGAGCTTGTGCCTCTCCTTCTGTACAGCCTCTCCACTGTACTGCTCTGAACCAGGTTTAACTTCTGCAATTACAGTGTCCACAGGGAAAATGCATCTCCAATGATTCAGTTCACTACTGCCAAACTGCCTCATCCTCACAGGGCTCCCAGGGGGTTCATGTAGAAGAGGATAAAGGTAACGATATTTTACAAGTTGCCAACTTTAATTCTGTGAGGATCTGAACTATGGCCAGATTTAATCATCTGAGGAATCAACACAGCCCATTTCATTGCAGTTCTCCTCCAGTAGCAGCCCCACAGCATCATCCTGTCCAATCTGCTATACAAATTCCATTTTAAAGAGCATATAAGAGGATGCATACAGAAGAAATATTTCTATGAAAATCCACAAAAGAGCATGAAATGAGCACCAAACTAACTTAACATTTAAATAATCTTAACACCAATCAATAAGCTTTTTTTTCCACACTGCACCTAAAGCAAAATCCTCAACTTACCAGAGGCAAAAGATTTAAATTCAATAATATATTTCAGTTATGTCAGAGCATTGACTCTGTGATACACAGAATTCCCTGACTTTAATCCAGGATGGTATTTAACATCAACTTCATCTTAAATAAGGCATTCATTTTCAAACTTCAGAGGAATTATTCATGTGCTTAAAAGGAGACACATGCATGAGCATTTTGCAAAGCTTCCACTCCTGTCCCTCTGCTGTTGGTTATCACTTTCCATTAGGTGTAAGAATTTTTCATAGCAGGCACCAGAAAATCATTAGAAAAGGAACAACACAGTTATTAGAGGGAAGCCTGGGTGATGCTCACTTGTCTGATCTTGTATCATTTTTCTGCCCTGTCACCTCCTCCACAATTTCCTACCAAATGCATTTGCTCCACATTTCCCTTTCTCCTGAGAGATGTTCCTATATGAAAAAATACCCATTAGGTACTTGGCCTGCACAGGGCAGGGTGTGACAAACCCATCCCTCATTCCCTCATCACTAGTGACCCACGTCTGTGTGCTCCTGGTGTGCTCCTCCCTCTCTCCACTGGGATGGAGGAGTCTGGCTCACTTCTGGGCTCAGCTCAGACTTTGACTTCCTCAGGGGCTGAATTTCAGGCACAGCCAGGGAGAGAATCAGTGAAATTAACCTTCAATGTGAAGGGAATGTTACCCCAATCCAAAGTCTACCCACACACAGAGTCCCCAAAGGAAGAGCTACAAGTATTGGTCAGTTTTGTGTCAAAACAAGTGATTTGCACTCAAAACTCACACAATTTTAACATAAGTGGTCACATTGACAGTAAACATGTTTATAGACAGGACTTTGTTACACTTCTATGTAATATTACTTACTATATTACACTAATATATAATATCGCATTTACATGTAATATTACAAAGTAAGCATTTTGAAAATTAAGAGCAAGTGTGCTTCTTTTGCCAAACCTAATTAATCCTTGTGGGGAAGTAAAAATAAAAAAAAACTTTGTTGACTTTAGGCTTTGCCAAAGCTGCATTTACTTATATGAAGATTATTACCAGGTTCTGCATTTTACAAATACGAATTTTACCCAGGAAAAAAACACTGTGGAAGAAAACACTGCAAAACCAAAACCCACCAGGCTACAGAAAGACTGTGAACTGTTTCCTTCTCCCATTCATTGTTTTTCAGTGGATGTTTTGCTGCCAATATCATTCAGCATTTTATTTGTTTGCTGACCAGATGGCTGAGTATTTTCAAACAGGAAAAAAAAAAAAAAAAACAACCCCATAGCAAATAAGACATTTTCTCTTTACAAATTTTAACTGAATCTTTATCAAGATTGTATTCAAGTTTGGAAATGCTATATGTTTTTATGAATATTCCATTTTGAGGGGGGGAAAAAAGGACAAAATAGAGACTGATGACACCTGTAACAGTAGAGGGACATCATGCTTGGGAGGTTTAGCCTGGGAATTTCTGCCTAACTTGCAACCACTCATCCCAAGATATGACCAGCCTTTGTGAGGAATTAGCTGTCTGATGTGAAACAACCCTGTTAATTGAACAAAGCAATATCTTAAATCACAGCCTGACAAGAAAAATATGTAATACTGTACACTTATGAGCAAGCCTCATCCAGTATTGCCCTCCTGGGCTGTCTCCAAGCCCACAGAGTCCATTTCCACTGCAAGAATAACCAATAAATAAATAAAACCAAGGAGAAACTAGCAGCCCAAGGGAGCCTGAACTAAGTAAACGGTGGAGAAAACACATCTTAGATTTTATTTTGCCATCAGCTCCATTCAGCTTCTGGATTCTTTTCTGTGTCTGTGCTGCTGACTCCAGTTAAAATGACCTCCAGTAGCAGGGTCTAGCCAAACCTTGCTCAGTGCACTATTCTCCTGAAGTCCAGATTTACCCACAGGGCTAAGGAAGCTTAGGCAGCTACAAATCCAAATTTGTTAGCATTTCTAGCAGCTAGAGAGTGCCCAGAGCTGCAAGATTCCCTGTTGCATCCAGCCAAGGCCTGGTGAGGGATGAGCTTGGTGTGACAGCAGGAGGCAGAGCTTTGTCCCTAGCCCCATTAAACCCTGTTCCAGGGGCAGGGAAATGTGTTATCAGAAGGGCTGCATCAGTCAAATCAACCAGCAGTGACTCATCAGCCACAGACTGGGGGAAAGGCAGGAGGGAGAGATCAGGCTTTTGCTCAGGTACAGTTCCTCAGCTGTCCCTGGCTGCTGATTGTGCCCACGAGATGTGAGCCAGCCCAGGACACAAAGAAAGAAATGCATTCATAGCTGGTTCACCTGCCTGGGCAGTGCAGCCAGCCTGTGACCACGCACATGGGAAGCCATGAAAAATCCTGCAGTTGCCTTTTTGCAGTGAGAAATTAAACACAGATACAAGGCCTAGCCCATTTGACAAATTACAAGCTGATAATTACAGGCAAGCTTAAAAGTGTGTTTCCAGAGATAGACAGATAGACAGAGGTATATCCTGCATGTATAATAAAGAAATTTACCCTGGCATTAGCCTGATGTTAATTATTCCCTGGATAGGAAGGGACTCTGCTGTGTGATAGCGTACCTTTGGTAGGAAGCTGCTACAAGGCAAAGCAATAAAAACTCTTGGCTCACAAACAACTCTCCAGAACTAAAGACCAAGACTGTGCTCCTGCTGTGTTTCCTTTCTAATTCAGCAGTTCAGAGGCAAAGATTTAGATCCCTTCTCCAGTATAATTAGGTCACTGCAGAGACCTAGCTGCACCACTGTGATGTCCCAGCTTATCAGAACACCCTCACCCCTGCAGCTCACAGAGTGCTGCAAAGTGACCTTGTAGCTTGTGTAACAACTAATGCCACTTACAGCGGGGACTGATTCCACTGATGGGCCCTTATTTTACTTCAGGTAACTAAAAGCTGAGCATCTACCTGGCAAAAGCCAGCATCCCTCTGTAACCAGTGGAAAAAATGACCATATTCAGCAGAAAAATCACTTTCAGGATGATAAATATTAATCTTGAGTGGTGATTGTCTCAGCTAGATACTTAGGTCAAGCTAGGTGCCCAGCTTGTACAATTAAAAGCAAGGTAAGTTCTTTTCATGGCAGAAATGCTGGGTCTGCCCTGTGTTACTTCCACACCATCAGGATCTCATGCTTGGACTATGTGTGGACCACTGGAGCAAGGTCTCTTCACACTGATTTTCTGCTTCCCTGAAGAACAATGAGGGTGCTACGTGCTTTCCTAACATCTAACAAGTACCCAGTTATCACCATCCCATGACAAAACTGCCTCTACTCATCTTTACTGCCTAACTGCAGGATTTCTGTGGAGTTCATCCAGAGCTTCTACTGCAGTGCCCCTTGCTGTGCCAGCTGCCATGGGCAAATCCATGCCAGGGGGCACACAGACAGCTCAGGGACCAGAGCTCCTTGGGTCTGTCCTGGTCAGCAGGCTGGAGACTGCCCATGAGAGCAGGTCATTGCCCCAATAATTTATTCCTGTTTCTAGCATGTGTGGGAGGCACTACTGGGTCTTCCCATCAGCCTGCCTACAGTGTAAATGCTAAATTTAAATAATGTCAAAGTTTGTTAAGCAAACTGTACTTTCAGTAACAGTCACATAAAGCCTCCCAAAACCTTGAGTCAGGCATCATTGCTTCCAGCCCATCAAATTCATATAACCTATTTAAGTGCCACAGGACCTTAAAATACTATGCAACTTAGCTCCACCTCATTTAACTTTACAGATTTTCAAAGTTCACATTTGAAACTCTTCAATACTGAGGAGCCAACTTAACTTTTCTTTCTCCCACCTTTTTCAAGCTGTGATTCCTGCATGACCACATGATGAGGCTTTAAGGTAATCTTTTTCTCTTGTTTAGCAAAGCAGTTCAATAGATTTGCAGGTCAGTATCACAATAGGCAATGCAGCAAACCAGCTGGTTTGTTTGGGATTTTCTTTAATTTAAAAGCTGGAACTGCAAAGCAATGACTTTTCAGAGGAGCCAGCAAACATTTAAGTAGAGTTGGCTTTAAGTACCATTAAAAATAATGCAAAACAAAAAGATACAGGAATTGATTGGTTTTGGCATTATGCCTCCTCTTAGCTGGGGTGAATGAGAGTGTGATCATTGATCACAGCTATTTCAGTAGCAGTTCAGGGCTCAGTGTTGAACTATTTGTGATACCTGGTCAGTGCATCCCTGAAAGAATAGCTTGACTCTAATTGGATGTGTTCCTTTGGTGCAGAATAGAGCAACACCTCTGGATCTACTGCCTTACTGTGCAGAGGCTAACAGAGAGAACAGTGGGCTTCTAGCTAAAAAAGGGAAATTCAGAGTCCATATGTATCCTATATTCAGCATCAAAACCAGGCATTAACTGACAGTCATCCTGTCAGATCTTCTGGAAGAGGAGAGAGTTGGCCTGGGTTCAGCTGTTACTTGAGCAGCTCTAGGGGAGAGCCACTCGTCTACTAATCAGGACACTTGACATTCATCACAAGGCAAGACAAGCTGCTCATCAGCAGGTCTGCAGGGCAGGTGCTTGTGAGGAAGGTGCAGCATCATAAGCTGACTCATTTCCCACTCCAATTCTATCATGCAGCCTTGCCCCAGCATCCCTGAGATGAACATCAGCTCGTAGTCCCTCCATGCAAGCATGAATCCTGCCATAAAGAAGTCTGGTTACAGCCCCTCATGCTTTCCTTTCAAGAGAAGTCTGAATTTTTAAAAAATTGGATTAGATAAGAACAAACAGAATAGACAAGAAAAGAACTGTCTTGGGAAATCTTTCCTTTCTTCATTTGCTTCAGGGAACCACAGAGCTGGAGATAAAAAGCAGCTTAACCAGAAACAAGCAGCATTTGATCAGCACTGTTGACCTGCCAGCAGGAGGGAGCCATGGATATAAAAGCCTGGGAAAAATCAGCCATCATCCATTTCTGCCATACATCTCTCAAAAGACACAGCACCACCCCTTGTGTGTATAAAACACCACCAGCCTGTGTGAAGGCCTTCCTTTAAGAAACTTCAGAGAGCAAGTACAAAACCAGAAGGATTTCATACACCGCAGGGAACACCGTGGGAAATTAACACTTTAAGAGTCAACAGCTCAGGTCTAAATCACCTTTACCCTTCAGCTTGCAGCTAGCAGTCACCACCTCGTACACCTGAGTTTTCTGTGACAACACAATCAATTTAGACACTACTATTAAATGTGTCCTGTGTTTTATCAAGCCAGCAGCAATTATGTTAATGGCATCTTCAGGTTTTGCACTCCCCATCACTCCTCCCTCTGGCTTGCTTATCTAATGCATTTGAATTTTCTGACCATATTCATTACATCAAAAACACCTCTAAGCATGTTCAGGCCAGTTCTACCCTCAGAGGGAAAGTTCACCCTCTCCCTAAAGCAGGGGTTTTTCAACAAATGGGATTATAAGATTAGCACTAGTAACCCACATTGGTAATTATCATATAGAAAATAGCTCTTTTGACTGGGTCAACCCTGCTAACTAGAAGAGGGCCAGGGATCTGCCCACACTCATGGACTTGCTCATCTTGTTTACAGGAATATCCTCTCCTGATGCTCCTGTTCTTGGCAGGGTGGGCATAGCCTTTTAACCAATCCCAAACACCCAAAGACTACTTTCCTGTGGATTATCCCTGGAAAATATTTGTACCTCTAAGGTGGAACAAAATCTAACCAAATGAAAATTGAGCTACCCAGCATTTTCACCACCAGAAAACAGTTCCTTATCACTTTTTGTAGGTGCTTTCCAAAAGTCTTCAAGTATCACCATAAATCACCTCTGTTGTGTGTTGTATTCCTTGACCACAAAACACTAACAGGTATTCCATAGCAATGGGATGAGTGATTTGTTTTCTCTTTGTAGCAGTAAAAACTCAATGTCAAAGAAATTTTCCAGTTGGGAATACACCATCATCTGGAATTATTATTTTTTTCATTGAAAACATGTCTTGCAGCCAGCAAATACCTTTCCTTGCAGGGACAGCACTTGTGTCTCTTAAGTCAAAGCACAACAGAGAGCAACAATCCAGTTCTTTCACACCTTTAACACACAGCTCTCATTTTCTTCTTCCTACATTACAAAATACAATCCACTTGCCATTATCTCAGTGTAAATCCAGGATAGCTCTATCTCACCAAAACTTTATGTTCTAGAAATAAAAAGAAGACCAGATTTGTGCCCTTGAGTATGTCCCAAAGCCACCTGTATCACTTCTATCACCCCAGAACCTAAACACTGTCTGAGTCATCTCTGACACTCTCCCAGCTAAACCCTCACCCTTTTTTTGGCTTCTTTTTCTATTTTTTTTTCCTTATGGCAGGTGAGTTTGCAGCCGAATCAGCATTAGTTCTGACTCAGCACAGTGACAGAATCATCAGCACCAACACAGCAGAGCCAGCAGCTCAGCTGCACATGTCGTCCTAGATCATCTTAAATCAGCTCTGAGCCCATGTCCCAAGTGCACAGCGATTACTGTCTGGCACTATTTATCAGAGAGAGTATCACAATGCTTGTGAAACAAGGTCATTATGAGATTTAGACAACGTTTTGTACTTGAAAGGGTTTTGTTTGTTTGTTTGCTTTAAAAGATGGATGTTAAAATAAAAAACAAAATGGGGGGTTTATCCATTTCTCTCCTTCAAAATGAGAGGTTTTTGTTTTCAAAAGACTGAAAACCAAAATCTAAACACATTTTCAGGTCCAGGGTAAGACCTAAGGTATTAACAAGGACTAGTGAGCAGGACACTCTTTTCCAAGTAGGTGTAAGAGTCAGGGAAGGTATGGCTATGCCGGATAATAATATTGGACCTTCACAGCAGCAGCCCCTAGAAAAACCTTGGCACCATCTGGGAGACATTCCCAAACACTGTTTCTTTCCTATCTCAAGCATGAGGCATTCAAGGCTGCTTTTCTTTTTACCAACCATTATCTGTTCTTCTCTAATCTTTTTATTTCTACTTATTTGATGCTTACTACTTCCTTCAGCAGGCGTTGACAGCAACCTACCATACGACACAGGGAAACCTGCAGTGATGGCATCTCCCTGCTGCCCACAGCCTGAGCCCTGCAGGTCTAAGAGCCCCTGGCTCTGCCCCAGGGTCGTTGCAATCAGTGGGAGCCCTGCCAACACCTTCTCTGAGCACAGGGTCAGGCTCATGGAAAAGGTTCCCTTCAAGTGATTCCAGCATTTCTGACCCAGGTCATCACTCGGCATAAAGCAACACACAGTACTGCCAAAGCCTTCCCAGCCAACACCTGGAGGAAAACATGGCCTGGATGAGGCAGCTGACAGCCCAAATCCCTGCAAAAACCCATCCTGGCCCCTGGCTGCCTGGTAGTCCTGACTCCATGATGCACGGATGTATCAGGAATCCCAGCACAGCTCCCATTCTCACTCAACCTATGAAGAAAAAGAGAAAATAAAATCATGGCCTTCTTTTTAAATGACAAATCTCACCCTGAATGATCCAGTGATATTTGATGGTGGAAGAAATGCAATCTTGTGTTGGTTTAATGGCTACTGCTCTTTTGAGTTTATGGTCTGTTACAGCAGTTTCCACTATGACTAATTCTCTTATCCTTGAATCATTACAACCATGGCTCACTATCCAGTTTTTATGCCAGCATCTGTCTTCCTTCCCAGGTTTTCACTTCTGACACCTCACTAATCTCTCCTGTGCTTCCCCCACCTTGGTCTGCTCATGTTCTTTCTGCTGTGGTACCTGTTTTAGCATCTGTCTCCTCACCTTTTGTGCACGTGTTTCCACTCCATCAACTTTACTGTCAGCAGTTTTGTAGCCTGTTTTTTGCTCCTCTTTCCTCATCTTTATGACCCTTCATCACCATGGAAAATGGAAGCTGTACATTTCTCTTTTCCCCACAAAGACAAAATCCATGTAGCGAGACATGACAGAAATAAAATGGTCTGTGTAGGAATCTTTCCTCAGCCTCTTCTGCTGACTATGTATCGCTCATAGATTAAGTGTCTAATATCTTTCAAGGTGGTTAGAAACTAGGGAATACAACATTGGATCATCCCAGCAGCTGGTATAGGTAGCACCTGCTCTGCTGCCAAAATAGCAAATGCAGATGCTTCAGAGAAATGCATGAGGGTACCAATATGGGGTAGCAAGGGAACCAACTTAGAAGGAGAATTCTTTCCTAAGTGAGCTATTCCCTTCAAAGTTTTTAAAGCCAACAGAGACTAAATGAATCTCAGAGATCAAAGAGTTGTATTTGATCAATCCAAAGGTTATTTATGGTTACATAAAAATAAAAAAATATATTACGTTTTAATAATAAAAACATTTAGCCTTTCAAGTGCACAAAAATCGTTTTTATTTCTACCTTATCCTATAGATTTGCATCTCATTAATTTTCTCTATCCCATGCATTAATGCATGTTCTTCTTTCTCTTGCTCTATTAAGTTACTCCCTCCTCACCAAGACAGCCCCACCCTTTGCTGTGTGCTCATTAACGAGCTGTAGAACAAACACGGCGTTCACGGTTCCTGAGTACTAATGATAGGGCACAAAACCACTCTGACAGGTTTTATTCTTTTCTTTTTCTTTCCATCACCCACCCAAATTGTTTCACCATCAGCACATGTGCCGCCTTTACAGAGCTTCTGCAATGACTCCAAACCTCTTCCCAAGCAGGTACAGCTCACTTACAACACAAGAGTGTTTCAGATATTCAGATTCCTGCCAGCAGACATCCCTGTTACTCCTGTCATGTGCATTTGGTGCCAGGCGTGCTGGCTTACGTAACACCTTTCCACGACTGACACATCTCCTCCATCCTTTACATGCAAAGACAGAATTTCACCTTGCTTCCCACACTGCTCAGTACCTAGTATCCTGATTTAAGGTATTAATATACCTAAAATACTTCACACTTACCTTAGACATACTCAATTTTTTAACCTTTTCTCATCACGAGAATTGGCACTATTTCAACACACCAAATATCCCTTACTTGACCTAAGTTCAATTTCATGCTTCCCCTTTATTCTTAAAACTTCTTTGCATTTGCCTAGCAAGTGATTTTATAAAAGACTCATTTTCCAAGAACATTTCTAATATTGTTTTTGTCTTTTCCATAAGGATTCTAGCAGACTAGTGCAAAAATACATCCCCCTAAAGAAAGCATTTAGCATTACCCTTTATATTACCTGTCTACTAAAACAGCAGGTAAACCATGCAATGTACCAGAATCACATTTATTATCAATGTCAAAGGCACTTCTCAATCTGCATAATAACTGAATGGAACAGGAGTATGAAAGAAAACATCTTTGCCAGCAGGATGCTCTGTATCTCTCTTTGAAAGCAATTTGGCTGAATAGGAATCAAGAGATAAGTCACTCAGGGAGTTCAATTTTTTTTATTATTATTGCAAAAAACAACATAGGGAAAGATGAAATGAAGAAAAGACCCATTTAGGCTGAGTATCAAACGTCATAAAAGCAAAATCTGCTCAGATTTGGGTGAATCTCTAAGGGGAAGCTGAAGAAGACCCATTCAGTTGAAAAGTTCAGAAAATAAAAAGTACAAAACACTGGAATTTAAGATGTAACAACTATTGTCCCTGCAGCAGCAGGGGGAATGGCATGAATATCTCATTATTTCCAACATAACAGCTTAATGTGTATTTAATGGCAGTGAAAAACATGGGTGTCATCAATTCCACTCAAAGTCATAATTTATGCAACACATGAAATATTTCCATGAGTACCCTGATCATCACTGGCACAGCAGAAAGAATTCACTGAGCACTTATTCTTCTACCACTGTCCTAATTCGAGCTGCCAAGTCACCAAAGGCACAGGGTACAGTAATGGGTCTCCCCAGGTTCTGTACCCCAGAGGTACCCCAGCAATCCAAGCTGAGCCTGCCTCCATCTCTTGGAGATGCACAAATCACCTTTAAATTTGCTGCTGGCACTGGAGAGCTCAGGGAAGACTCAGGATGTGAATGACCATCACAGCCTGGACTGAGCACTGTTGTGCCAGAAGCTTATGGCTGTATCAATTTACTCCAAAAAGTCACAGGAGCATTCATTCAAGCTGCCTGTACCTTTGGTTTCCAGCACAAACACACCCCTCCTAAATCCAGTGTGCTGAACTACTACAGTCCCTGAAGAATGAAGTCAATGACAAAAAGGTTTCTGGAAAGTGACATTGCTAGACATTATTATTTTACTATCCATGTAATCAGAGCACCACAGAGCCTCAGGCACAGCCAGAGATCCCACGGCTCCAAATGTTGTGCCAGCACAGAAATCTCACAAACCAGCAGATATCTGTATTTGTCATAAGTGAGGGAACTAAAAACAAGTTGTCAAGGCAGGAGTGGGGAAAGTGCTGCTAAAGAAGGATCCCCTATAGACTGAAAATGAACTACCTGTCAGCACATTAAGCTTTGTTCTTCTCAGACCTTTTGGGTATAAAACAAAAGATGTTTGCCAAGTCTTTAAAGGACTGCCATACCCTCTGACAGGCTGTGCTTTCTTATGGCACAACTTCATCCCTGTCTGAGTCTGCCCAAACCAGAGTCAATCTCATCGGGAGCCGATGTGTTGTTAATAGCAATACACCCAGGTCACTCAAATCAGACTCAATTAGGGCAAATGGGAACGTTTTGAGAAAAAACTATTAACTTCTGTTCTTCCCTTTTGCAAAGCAGTTCATCTGCTATCCTGGTTCTTTGTAAGCTCCCTTTTTTCCTCTCTGTCTCCATCCAGACATGTTTTTTTGTAATTACATTTCCTGGGACACACACTTTCATGGCTGCACACACCCCAGCACAAGTAACACACAGCTTTTTAACCACGTGAGTGAGGGCTGTCTCCGTTTCACACAGGACTCAAGTAAAGTAAAACAACATTGTTAGCCTCTCTGAAAAGAAAGGAAAAGCACACCGGTCCAGATCCACAGGCGTACAGGAGTGGGGCTCCAGAGAGAATTTGCACACCTAAAGCCCAATGCAGGATGCTCAAAATACCAGCTCTACACTTTTGGTACCACTGCACAGGTTGAGCTCTCACCTTTAACAGTGTTTTTTTTGAAGCAAAGACTTTAGGATGAAAAAAGCTCTAAAAGTACCTGTTTCCCTTCACTAGCTGAAAAGGGAGCTAGGTAATTTAAAGCAGGTGGCTGCATAAATTTCTCTCTCTGGGAATGACTAACATTTAGGAAAAACATGCTCTGAGAATGATCAACATTTAGGAGAAACATGCCCAAAACAGACACTGATTTGCCAGACATCACCTCGCCCTACTGCAAATTTCCCACACTAGACTAGCACTGAGCTCTGCTACTTGGAAGACAACAAGGAAATTCCATAGGCAACGAGAGAATATTCCCCAGGTCAGAAATGCTCTCTTTCATCACAGGAAGGAGAGAGACATGGACTTCTGCACCCCCAGCCGAGGATCTCCCACACTGCAATAGCCTCCAAGCATGGATCAGGACCCTTGGCCAGCCGAGTGCTCCCATCTGGCTGCAGTCACCCACCCCCAACCCACTCTGAGAATGCACAAATTCGTTCTTGCTAAACGGTGCAACTGCAAGAGGTGAAGTGGGGAAGCTGCGGTCCTAGAGCATCCTCAGATAGAAGTGGGTTAGAAGGAAGGGAGCTGACCATTGTTAACCCACTTACAGGTTTCTGCTTGCCTGAGCAGAGTGCCGGTCACCTAGACCTGTTTGGGATGGTGATACCCAGCCTCCTCACCTCTACTGCTGGTTTAAAACACAGGAAAGACCCACTTACTCTTTAACAGCAGCAGAGAGGATTTCCCTGCATGTAGGGAAACCCTGGAAAATAGCTTCATGAAGCCCAGGTCCCTTCCCCGGAGAACCTCAGGGGCTACCTGGGGCTGCGCATCCGTGTCCGGCCGCCTCAGCCCCGCATCGGGCACAGCCGTGCGGAGCGTACCTGCTCCGAGAACCCTCCAGGTTCGGGTTCCTACAGCAGTAGAGAGCCAGAAAGTTTCTCTCCCCATGTCACACGCACGGCTCAGCCCCGGACACACCGACATGACACCGGGCGGGCGGGACAGCTCCACACACAATCCCTCCCTTACTCTCCACCTTTGCGCTGATTCAACACTGTATTTAGAAAAACAGCGAGGCCGGCCGAGCCCCTTTCGTTTGGAGAGGGACTCTACTATTTCCATGCACCGAAGGGAGCAGCCCCACCACGGGCAAGGGGAGTGGGGAGCGCGGTTCGCGACCGACGGCCGAGGGAGCCGCTCTATCGTGATAACGCGGGGAGGCTCGGCCGCCCCAGAGCCCCCCCGCCCCACACCGCGGTGGAGGGTCCTTCCCCGTGGGTCTGATCCCTCTACCATCCCCCGGACAGCTCTGAGGAGCCAGCAACACCCCCTTGCTGGGACACCACCCTCCTCCCGAGCCCGTGCATACCCCCCACCCGCCCTTACGGATGGGGAAAACCCAAAGAGGAGGAGGAAAATCTCACCTCTTCGCAGGGCGGCAGCTGCAGGGCGGCCGCTTGCCAGCCCAGCAGCCAGCAGCACACCCAGGCGCTGCCCGGGTAGCCCCGCTCCGCTCCGGCCCGTCGCATCCTCAGCATCCTCGGCAGCATCATCTTCCTCCTCCTCCCCCGCCACGGAGCGCCCGCGCACCCCTTCCCGGGGGCGGAGGGTGCTGGTGGGGATCACCGCCCCCTGCTCCTGCCGGACACCTGCGAGCCCCGGCCGCGGGCTGCCCCTGGCCCTGCGCCCCGCCTGCAGCCGGGCATAACCCCGGGGCTCTCGGACACAGCGGCCCCGCCGGCCGCCCGCCCCGGCAGCCGGCACCGCCAGAGCCGGGAGGAGGGGCCGGCAGCGGGGGGAGGAGGAGGAGGAGCGGGAGGGGGAGGAAGGCTGGCAGCGCAGGCGCACGCTGCCGAGGCTGGTCCAGCCCCGGCGTGGCGAAGGGAGCGCGGAGCATCCTCCGGCTGCATCTCGCCAGCCCCAAAACCTTCGCGGCGGGGGCGCAGGCACCGGCAGCCCGGGCCCTACTGGGGAGCACGGCAGCAGCCCCCTCCTGGAACCTCTGGTTTCCATAGGCTCCGGGATGGGAGCGGAGCTGTGGGATTGAATCCCCCCTTCCCCAGCCCTACCGTGGGATGCTGGCCTGCATCCCCCGCCGTCTCCCGCCTGACTGCTGGCAGCCCTATCCCTGCCCATGGCAGCGCCAGGCAGGTGCCTGCACCCACCTCCCTGCTCCTCGGACCGCTAAGGATGCCCCGTGTCCCCCACGCAAGGCGGGATCCCACCAGGCAGGATGTGCGCTGGACCGCCCAGCTCATGGCCAGAACAGGGCAGCGACCTGCTCAGTGAGATGGGAAAGCAGCTTATTCGTGGCCTGACCCAAATTATTCTTATCTCCCAGAATTATGTGCATTTTTCCCTCGGTGGCTGCCTTTCATTCCGAATTTTGTCTCCTGTTCCCCAGCAATGTCCAACTACTCATTCCTAATGAAGTGTGTGACTGCCTCAGGCACCGATCGTCCTCTCCCTGCCTGATATCTCAGGGGTTGGCCCTGCTCACTTTCCTGCTCCCTCCTGGGTCTTCCCTTCTGCCTCCTCTTATCTAAGTAGCAAACCCCAGCAAAGGGCTTCCCATGGCTAGCACAAGATGTTCCTGTCCTTATTGATCCACTTTTCAGACTCCAGTACATGGCCCCTTTTTTTTAATTTCAATTCATGGAGTGACTTTTTTTTCCGTTAATTTTACCGCAGTTCCTGCTCACCATGATTCAGGTTTGACTCAGCTTTTATTCACCTCATGAAAAGAGACGTGAGGTGTTAGGGCAGAGTCAGATCTTTGCATCATGCAAGCCCTCTGTCCATCCCTGGCTGGTGTCATTGCTGTGACCATATGCTAACAGAAAAATGGTTCAATATGCTCATTTTATGTCACTTGAGACGCTTTCTGGAGCAGTCAGGAAAGGAGCTCTGTGATGCTCTGCTAACGGAGACAGGTTTGCAATTTCCCTTTGTTCCTGTACAGAGCCTTGCTCTGATTTTAGCTCCAGCTGGAGGAAGGAAAGTGGGTTATGGTGCTTCCATCAAAGGCCCCATCGCTCACCAGGGTGCCAAACAAAGCACCTTGTGTAATCAGTTACATGAAAAAAAAATCAAGTGATCTTTCCAGAAAAAGTGGAAAACAGGATAGAAACCCTGCTGCTGCTTTGTTTTGTTCTTCTGCACTGGGTAGGTCACAAGGTTGGTCCAAGGATTTGTTGCTCACCTTAAGTGCAGGATAAAATCCAGTGTCTGAAGAGCACTGATTTCAGCTGGAGCAGCATTTCTCTTCACCTTTGGTAAAATAAAACACACAAAACTGCAAGCACTCCCAGGAATGTAGCAAGGGACTCACTCTGAAAGTATATGGGAAAAATATATTGGTTGAATACAACATGCCTTTCACATGAGGAAAATGGGTACAAGGGTGTAGGCACACAGTTTATGGTATTTGGGAGTGGGGCTGCAGCTGAACCTCATCTCCAGTGGGTTCAGCTGTGAGAAGCAGGTGAGCAGCACTGACAGCAATGAGCCATGGAGTGCCCAGGTGCACTGACAACCACCAACGGGAACAGAGGGCACACAAGTGAAATGCATGAACCATGAGGGGTAGAAAGGATGGACTGAAGAGCAATAAAGAGTAGATGTTTGAAGCCTTCTGAAGTGATTTGGTGTTGCTCTGTCTGGGTGGATGCTGAAAGCCTTCTGAAATTGTATGGTGTTACTCTGTGTATCATGGCATGTGCTACAACACAAGGACAGCTTGCAGAAAAGTGCACCTGCTGCGGGTGCTGGCCTCGAGTAAGAATGCAAAGTGGGAAGCAGATCTGGGGGGCTGCTGGCAGAATTGCTCTCTGCAGTGTGGGGTTACTGCTGCTGATTCCCAGGGACCCTCCAGGAGGAAACAGAGCCAGCAGAGTCAGTTCAGGTGAGCAGAATTTCCACACAGCACAGGGATGGGTGAGGAAGGGGCTACCAGAGTGTGCTTTGTCAGCTGCTCAGTCACCCTTTTGCATCACTAAATTATTTAACCTTAAAACTCAGAGTGGGGCTAAGTCAATTTACAAATAAAAGGCTATATACTCTTCTTCAGGACTTGCTGTATGTTACCAAAGCTTTTCTACTGTCCTCTGTGGGACTCGCTATCTTCCTAACAAGAAAAACCAAGATTTTGGTTTTTGTCTTACTTTGTTTCCAAATTACATGAGGTCCAGAAATTACTCAATCTTTAAAATTAGTATCATCACTCTGGTTGCTGTACTATTTGAACCAGCTCTGAAATGCCTGTGATACTAAATACTGAAGATCTTACCTGATGGTAAGCAGGATGGCAGAAATTCTGCAGTTCATAATAATTATGTGGCCAGCAGAAAATACAAAGTGTATATAATTCAATGAGCTTAGATAGACATGAACAAATGAAGTAGAGGAAAGCAGTGTGGGATTTGAGACATACTGTGTAATTTTTATACAAAAAAGAGTAACACTTGTATATAAGGCAGCAGAAATAAAGGAGTTTTAAATCTAGTAAAAACAGATAGCAGGGAGTGAAACACTTCAGATCTGTACCTGAAATCTTGACCTAATATTTTGAGTCAAGTGAAAAGATACAAAAGTAATTCAGAAGATTTATGCAATCTCACTTATAAACAATTGCTCAGCTCAACTACATTAAAGTACAAAAGAAAGGAAAAAAGCAAAGTAGCAAGTAATAATTTATACTGTAATGTGTTTCAAGCTACATCTCCCCTATTGCCTGAATTTTATTGTGCATCAGCCTGGTATAAGTTAAAGATGTAAAAGTGTACCTTTATACTGCTATTCTAAGTTGTGCCCAGAAAAAAATAACAGCTTGCAGGCATTTAAGATCCAGATCTGTAAACAATTCTTCCTGACACCATCAAGATGCTGAAAGTTAATCATGGACTTTTATGTTTGCAAAGCTCAAGCTGTAAGTTTCCCTGGTAGCCACTGAGCTGGGGCAGGGAAAGAGCCATATGTCACTAATGTTAATGACACCAAGTGAAAGGGAAAATTAAATGGCTGCCAGCTACTGTTTGGATGACAGCAATTAGTAACCACACTTGGGATTAGTCAGGTCTGTAGGCTGACAGTGGCTTTCATGAGAATACATCACACAGTAAATGAAGCTATTAACCCTTTTCTGCTCTGCCTGTTTCTGGTGAAATTGCCTTAAAAACCTTGCTTGCACACACATTTCACTGCAGCTTTTGGAAAAGCTAACCAACATAAAGGCATTTCATGGAGTTTCTTCACTGAAACTCATTTTCTAACACTGTTGACTATCCATGTGGTTAACTTTTGTGATTGCTCTGCAAGAGTAACTGGTTTCCCACAGAAGGTAACATTCTTTTTGCTTGCTAACACATCCATCTGTGGGCTCTACTGCAGTATGTCCTGCTCTGACTTATTCTTTTTCTTGTGAACCATATCTTTTCCCATATAACCTGGTCATCTGTGTACCTTCCACGAGGGAATATTTTATCTGAGACAAAACACACTTTCAATACATTGTGTCATCCTGGTGCTTTACTGAATGCAGTTCAAGAAAGCCTTAAAATATGTGCTTGCTCCTACAAACTTTTGGACTTCCAAACTTTTCAAGCTTTTTGGATTGATTTCCAAAGATACATAGCAATACTAAAAGAATGTTTATGCCAGGCCTCTGACCTACTTAGACATCACTTATACTTCCAAGTGATTCAAGGACCATTGTGACCCCATCCTACAATAATCTGGAGAACCCAGCTGATGTGATGGCTAAGCAGTCACTGTACAAAATGTGTGGCATTTGCAGTGAGATCTCTCTCAGGTTCTCCTGTAGCCCATGGAAGAGCCCAATGCTGGGATTCACCTCATTTAACTTTGTCACCCACGGCTTGTAGGGCTCTGGGAGTACTATTCACCCTCCCCTGAAAAATAAGTTATAAACACATCAGAAACCTTTTTCTAAAGGGTACCTGACAGCATCCAGAGCTGAAAGTGAAGGTAGCCTTCATCAGGCATTGTTTTAATCATCTATTTGAGGAGGAGTCGAATGTCTTTTCTCGCCATTAACTGTACAGGTAGTTCTGACATAGACACCTATACCTGGTGCAATGAAGCCACCCTAAATAATTTTCTGCTGTCTAGTGAGTGTCCTCTTTAAACAAGGTTCATGTCCTCCAGCTTTGGGGTGTGTTAACTGGCACATGTCTGCCTGGCTTATACTCTACCCTCAGCCCCACCTGCTTCCAAACCAGAGCCCAGCATAGGGGAAGAGACGTGGTACAGAGGTTGCTGGGTGATGCAATTGTGAAGTTTCATCACATGGCTGTAGCCTCCTGATGTAAAGCCACACCTGAAAAACAAGGAAATAAGGCTTCCTGGATAGAGAAAAGCCAGGATCAGCTTGTACTGCCTTTTCATAATTCCCACTCTTAGAGGTAACATTCAGGGTTTATCCCTTTCCCTCCCTTGCTCCTCAAAGCTGTATTTTTGCCTCTTCTCCCTAGAGATGTTTAGAGTGCCTGTATTTTGCTTTTCTAGCAAACTTCATCTTTTGGATCCACTTTAAACCTCTTGAAGCCTTCCATTTGTGATTTCTTTGTTCATCCCTGCTCTTATTGTGACTTTAGTTAAATTTTCCTGTAAATCTTGCTCTTGGCTTGGCACTAGAACAGCTCCTTGAATACATACAATTTAACATGAGTTGTGTAAGGGTTAGATAGTTGTGTAAGGGTTAGCACTTCCATACCATTTCTATCCACAAGCCTGGAGAAGAGAGGTTAGAGACATAATCTGCCTTGCTTGAATCTGAATCACAAGAAATTCAGCTGTAAGAGAGGAATTTCTCTGCTTTTCAGATAGCCACATGATTTGACAGCTATTTCTTTGCTTTCTAAACTAAGGGGAAAATATTAATTTTCAGTTTTATAGCGTATAGACCATCTGATTCCCCTCCCCATCATATATAGGATAAAAAGAGATGATCACTGCATTAAAGTCAAATTAGCATGTTTGTTTTGAGTAAGAAGGAATAGCAAGGGTAAATATTTCCAAGACAACTGGGGACAGACAGCAGGATCAGCATCCAAAGCCTTTTACTGCTGCTATTAGGTTTTCTCAGCCATTCATCCACAGACATCTTTTCCCAGCAAACCTATTTGTCTGCTTATTGGGTAGTAAGAGGGTTTTGAGTAATGATGATTCTCTTGACTTTGCATGCAAAATTGAGCCTTGTTAGAGGACTCTCAGGGACCCATGGTGACATGGTTATGTCTAAGGAGGACATGCTGTATGAGGGGGGAGGAGTGGACCTGGGTGAGCAGTCTGAAAAATAATGCAGTGTAAATTATTAGAAAGCTAAAATCTACCTCTGTGTTGATTTGGTGTGTGAGCTAATTTAGGAGGAGTGACATGGACTAAATTGCTTTCTGCAGAGGAGAACAGTTATGTGGTGTAACTTTGTATTCATATCAATAGTGATGCCAGGTATATTGAGGCTGATCACATCCACTCCAGGCTGGCAAAGGCTCTGCAGATGCACTCTTGGCTCTAGGAAGGAGCAGAAAGCAGAGCAGCCTCCACGCAGTGCTGTATTTCTGACCAAGGAGTCCCTATGTCGCCCAGGTTCTCCAGTCACCATTTGTCCCTTGTTCCATCACCAAAGTGTCAGAGGCCACTATCCCACAGTGCAGTGAGGAGAACTCCCTCTCCCACCTACCTTATCAGAAACATCTTATTTTTCAAGGAGAAGAACAATCAAAACTTCACAAGTTTACAAGTTTCACATAGCTCAGCCAGATGACCTTTGAAGGTCCCTTCTGACCCAAACCATTTTATGATTTTATGATACTGTTCTCTGGAAGGAAACAGGGCTCATATTTTCTATTAATCTGCCTGATCTTGATGGAAGTTTTGCGATTAAAACACTGCATTTTCAATGGTCTCTCAAAGGTCTTTCTGCTTCCCCTGAATCAATGACAGTATCTTCCTCACTCGTCAAAAGCTTCAAAGAAAACAATACCAGGCACTCCCAGGGACATCGATGTGAGCCATCCTGAGCCAATATTAAAATGCTTTGAAAGTCCCACCTGTTTGATAAACAGGATTTTTTTGTAGATAGGACATATTTTATCACCTTATTATTGCTGTGGTTAGTAGCAAAAATGAATTGAGCTGACACTGCTGATAGCACTGACACATGCAATGGCAGCAAATAACTGCAACTCAGTATTAACAACAGTATTGATTTTCTGCTCCCAAGAAAGCCTTTGTAAACTTTCAAACCCCAGTTTTTCCAAATAAAAAACACAAAACTAAATGTCAGAGATTGTAACAAAGTCATTTTAGTAGAAGCCAGAGGTGTAATTCATCATGTGACAAGACTGATCTCACGTATCTGGGTGTGAAATTCTGTTAGCCTTACACAAGCACGTGACAGAACTTTTCAAGGTAATTTCAAGGTGATGCTGTGACCAAGCAGCCTGATCTACCCCAAAAGGCTGACCTACATGTCAGTGCAGAGTCCCATCTCCATTTCTGGGGCTTCAGCTGTAAGGAGGCTGAAGGAGCAACACACAACATTCACTTGACTCCTAATCATAGAATGGTTTGGGTTGGAAAGATCCCCCAGTTCCAGCCCCCCCTGCCATGGGCAGGGATGTCACCCACTAGATCAAGCTGCTCCTGTGGGTGAGGATTGGTGTAAGGCAAAGCAGGGTATGTGCTGTTAGATGAGTTTGCAGCTATGACAGGGAAAGCTTAAAATGCTCAGTGGTCTTAGCAGCTTTCTTGGCACCTGAGAGCCTTTTGTCCATCCTCAGCAGTCCTGGAAGCAATAAACACCCTCAAACGTGTGTGCTAATGCAAAAACCTTTGTAACGAGCTCCTCTTCTCTGTGCCCATTATTGCAATTAGATGAGCACATCCAGCTGTCACATGCATCATCTGCTTGAGAAGTTATTTTATCCTACCAGGGCGACAGTCACTGTGCAGGCTCTCTGTAGTTCAGCTCTGGATGAGTCACGGCGCATTTACCCAGTGCATCAGGCTCCATTATGATTAATATCTGAAAACAATTTCTGCAGCCATTCAGGTGCCGCAGGCAGATGCCTGCGTGCTCAAAAATAAGTATTGCGTAAACTCTTTGCCCGTCTTGCTGAGTTTACAGCCTCCCTCTCCTAAAACTCCCACACATTTTCATTCACTTGACCCAGCTCACTCTATGGATCTTCATGGAAAAAGAGCAAGGTTTGGGGCCAAACCCACCAGAGGAGCAGCACCCCCCCATCCTGGGGGCTTTTACCCCTTGCCGAGAGGGAGGACCACTTGTCTGGGAAAAAGGATGCACAGATCTGGAGGACAGCTGGGCTTTGCATGGTTTTCTGCAGGAGGAGGGAGCAGACCTGTACATTTCACATCAGCCCTGTCCCCACCTCCAGATGCCTCAGAGTCAGCCTTGGTTGCTCCCTGTGTGGTTTCAGGGTGAATTGTCTCTTAAAGCAGGCACTCTGAGTCCTATAAAGAGTATTATAGCATTTTTAGGAGTACAGCCCGTTTCCCTTACAAGGACTATTCACAAGGAATATGGCAATATTTAAACATTTCTCTGCACGTTTGCTTCTCCAGCTCCCTCAGGATGATGTTGTTTTGACACAATCAGTTTGATTTGCCCCACAAAAATACTGATTGCTCTGTCAGCATCTTTAAATTTGGTAACACACCACAGCCTTCAAAATCCACAAAGGTAAATTTGCAATTTAAGGGGTGAGGTGACTTACTGCACTATAAATAGCTTGCTGCATTAACATGCTAGTGTTCAAGTGGCACTGAGCTAAATAGAATACTTGCAAATGTAGTTTTTATGCTTTATCAATTGTTCCCTCATGAGTTTGCTTTCCTTGCTGGGATTATGCTGGTGTCTGAATTTTCCCCCCCTCCTTAAAACCACTGCTTACCTTACTACTTTACCCAAAGGTAGTAAGTAATTCCATTTTCCCCAACATCTTTCCCAATGCCCCTTTTCCCTACAAACTCACCTGAAAGAAAACGCTTTGAATTAAAAGTCTGTGAGGCACTCTGGTTCATCTTAAACCCAGCTTTCTGAACAGATTCCACTCATGTGCCAGCCCACTGCTTATGAAGATGCAGAGCAGCACAGCAGGGGTGAGTCCCTGAGAGAGAGCTGAGTGTGGTAGTAAGACAAGAGCTCCAGGGATGTTCTTCCACTCGTATCACTGCCACTGACTCATCCCAGATAAAATTTATTCTTTTGCAGAACATCACCTCAAAACTTACACCTTAGTTATAGGCTTACTGTGGCTTCTGTTGTCTCAGGGAAGCCACTTTTTAATTCCTTATTTCAATATCTTTCTCTGTAAATTATTATTTAATCAGCCTTTGAGATGTTTGGATGAAAATTACTTACAGCAGGACAGGAGGGGTTTGTTTGCCAGCTGATTATACCAAAAAAGTGCAGTATCTGGCAAGTAGAATGCAAATCTCCTTGATCCAAGCTTCTATAGAGCCATGGATGCTCACGCTGGAGCATTTGTCTGTTTGTCCTTGGCACATGGATGCTCATTGCAGCCTAGACCTGCCCAAGAAGAGGTAGAGGATGATCCATGAGCAGCCTGATCCTGGCATAATTAATTAGAGGTGGGGTTTAGCCAGACCTCCAGGGTCATGAGGAGGATCAGACATCTCAGGATGGGACCAAAACAGCCCATCCCAGACCAAAAAGATGACAGATCTCTTCCCCTGCTGCGGGATGGAAAGATTTGTTTAAACACCTAATGAAACTATGTATTAACTCGTCCCTAAATATTACTGAGAAATAGTGAAGGCGAGGGCAAGGTGAGTCTTTAGTACCTCTGGCTGTAAAAAATACAAACACTAGCACCATTAGAAACCCACAGACCTGCAAGAGATCAGAGGGAGTGAATTTGAAAATAACTTTGCACAGTGAATAGTGTGTTTGAATTAATCTCTAAAAATGGGCTTTGCCATGCAGGTAAGGTAGGATGTCAGCCTGAGGTTAAAAGCTTTGTGAAACCAATCTCTGTTTTAAGACTTAAAGTGACCCTTGATATTTATCAGAGTAATGAAATTACAGACCTTTTCAAAAAGATGATGAGAGGTTGTATTCAGCCCACCCATCATAACAACTGGGTGGTTTTGCTGCAACTGAACAACTTGCTTTTCTATCAGTTTCCCACATACAGAGACAAATCCTGCAGACTGCATATTTTTATTTCCAGGCATATTTCTGCCAAACTTCAGAGTTAATTAAATATAGACATATATTTAGATAGATATAGATATTTCTTTTTTATTCTTATTTTATATATATATATATGTATGTATGTATGTATTATCTAACATAATACATATATACATATATATATATTTCTGGTGACTGAAGTGGCCAAACAGAGGACACCCAGCTGACCCCCAAAATGCTCCAGATGACCCAAGAGGCAAAGATGTTGCAGGCAGCAGGGATAACAAAGGTGACCAGCCCCCTCCTTGCTGTGTCACACACAGCTGGACAGAGGCAGACGTCACTCCACAGGCACTGCCTGTGGAAATGCACTGCCCAGCTGGGTGTGCAGGCTGCTGCCCTATTGGTAATCCATGGATGCCTGAGGCTGATGGTAAACAGGTCTTTAATTTGCTGAACATAAGACAAACACAGAAGAGAAAAACTCGTGAAGCCAAGCCACAAAGAAGTCCTACATCAGAAATATCAAATGAAATTTTTCTAAGTACAAACTTCCCTGTCTAGTCAATGCAGGTATCTTATACTGCCACCTTCCCTTTTTTTTTTTCCCAGTAAATCACTGTAAAACATTCAAAATAAGAGAACCAACAACCTTTGTCCCTGAGACTGAGGCAAAATTTAGACATTTTGTGAACACTTGTGTAAGATGAATTGGGTGCTTCATCCTGTTCCAGTTGCAGCTGACCTCTCTACATGAGGGCCAACATGAGACCCAGCTTCCCAAAAAGCTGCTTTCCATGGGTACCCCTTTGTGTGTCTCCAGCAAACATAGGCAAATGGGATTCCATGAATAAAATATCAGTCAATTATCGTTCAAATCCTAAAGGTTTAAAAGTAGCACAGCCATTGTGAAGTCTGATTCCACTTTTTATCACCCAGCATGCTCGGAGTTTTGTGCTGATGGGCTGCAAGCTTGGCTCAGGCCAGCTGCCCAGGACCTTCTCCATCTGTAATGCATTCACCCCATAGTTTTCAGACATCCCATTGCCAGCAGAGGGGAAACTGTAAGGTATATCATCACTTATCTTTTGATATGTCACTTTGAAACTAATAACTGATTTAATATTTTGCTTTTTATTAAGTGATGCTTATTTTACTCTTACCTTAAAGCTTTCTTACTCATTTCAGAGATCTAAAAAGTTCTTGGCAGAGTGACAGCCAAGGAAGAACAACATTAAAACAGTCAGCCTGCTGTGCCAAACATCCTGAGGTGGTGTCAGGAATTCCCAAAGCTGACAACTGAGTATATGGAGAAGAGACTCTCGCTTGCAAACATCAAAGAAAGCTGCTGTAATATCCAACAAGACTGTGTGGGGAGAGGTCATGGGGTCTCCACACAATTGTAGCACCGAGTCTGTAACATATATTTAGTAAGTGAGCTAACAATAAATGTGTTTTGTACCAACTGCAGATTTGATTGAAAAAGATTGTGGGATGATTGTTATCTATTGAATAATTGAAGGATTTTGTTATGAAGTATCATGTTACACTGATTTGCTAAAAATAGCCTAAAGCTCCCTCTGATTTTTAAGGTGGAGCTGTTGGGGTATCAAATATTTCAGAGCCATCTGCTGTGCATTGGGATTCACATGGCTTATTTCAGACATCTGCACAAAAATAGGATGAATGACATCCAACAGACACCTATTTCTTTCTGGTTAGGATAGTCCTAAAAACTTGTTGAAATGCAGGTATCTGTCCTGTAGACACACCTTTGCTCAGGGGCATCCCAAACTACCTGCCTTCAGAGAATAGTTAAGAATCCCTGACATTGCTAAGAATATTTCCACTTGTTCCACTGAGCATTAAAAGTGACCCTACAAAGCTCCTACAAGGCATTTAAATTATTAGAGCCCATACCAAGTCTGTTGTTTTCACCAAGACTGTATCCAAACATGAGGATATTTCTCCACACTAGGATCCACAAGTAACAGCAGGGATTGATTATTCACAATTGGTAAAGCTGAACTGCCCTGTTTGGAATTCCTTATTCTCAAAAACTGTAAAACCCCACAGTTGTCTCCACAAGGAAACTGAATTTTAAATGCTTTACAGGTTTCACAGTGCTTTGATTTTTGTTCAGGAAAAAGGGTTGTTTGGTATTTTGGCTTTTTGGGGTTTTTTTGTTGCTGTTTTGTTTGGTTTGGTTTTCTTGTGGTTTTTTTTTTTTTTTTTTTTTTTTTTTTTTTTTTTTTTTTTTTTTTGTTCGTGGAGAAATGCAAAGTTCTCATGTGCAATTTACATTAAACTAACATGCCCTCATTGGCATTATACCATTATGCAGGATAACTGAAAGCAGAGCCCTTCCTAATCTTAGAAACACAGGTCTGGAAGCAATCTCCAGGGCAGGGGATACCTCATCCACATTCCAGGCACTGAAACTCATGGCATCATGCAGCAATTCTGGGAGCTGCTTTTACAAAGGTCATTATCTTTCTTAACCTCTATGCAAAATTCATAGTGCTGAGAGCCAGGATTCACTTTCCATCAGTCATGATAATAGTCTGACATTCCTGAAGTCCTTATTATCCCATACAGCAAAGCAATATATATATATTCAGTTTTCTTTTTGATTTAGACCAGACAGGACAAATTCTGGCTTAAAGAACCAGTTCTGCCTCCTTAATTCATAAAATCAACCCCTGAAAATCCACTTTTGCCACCCAGAGAAGATCTGCTTTTAATCATGTCTTTAGGAGAATCACCTCTCAGATCTGCTGTAATGCAGAACTGCCCTGGATTGCCTCAGAGAGTAGCTTGGGACAGAAAATAGCATAAGCTGCTCTCTTAGTCTTCACTGTAAACCTGGAGTCTAATAACAACATTTCTTCATCAAATACAGCAGAGTCAGACATGCAGATTTACACAGTTGTAATTCTGGGGCAAGGAATAAGTAGATAAAGCAGAAGGATAGCTGATGGAGATGGACCAATGTCCCACTTGTGCTTGTTTGGTAAATTACTGGTTTTTGGAAGGAAAATACAGGAACATTGATCTGAGGCCAATTCACAGCCAGCTGATTACATGGGCAGAGATTTAAATTTGGGTGGAGCCCCACCACCGTTTTCATGGGAGATTTCATATGTTATTTCAGGTTATTATTACAATAATGAGAGAAAGGACTACAGTGTGACCCTGATACCTGGGATTTTCTTCCCAGTTAATCCCTGTCAAGTGTGATGATTAAGGACCTTCATAATTTCCTGTTCAAATTTTATTGCCAGAGGAACATTACTGCACAAAAAGATATAAATCACACAAAACTTGTTTACATGCTTAAGTTTTAATCATGGAGGATCTGAGGCTTCCAAATTCTGTTTTGGAAAGTGCAATAAAGACTGATATAGAGATGGAGAATTTACCTCATTAGGAAAAGTTGTACATATCATGCTAGCTTTTTATATATTTGGGCTTTTTGGTTTCAAGAATTACATAAGAATTCACATGAATAGTACTCCCCCTGGATAAAACTGAGAGAAAGGAAATCTCAATGCTGTCACATAGTAAAATACCATCTGCTTCTATTTAAGAAATCCACGATAATGGAACCCAAAACACTTTGATCAGATGTTTAATGTGAGTTTTGAATTAGTATTCCAGATCAGCCTTGTAAAAAGTTGGCAGCTCTAAAATTGCTTCTCAGCTCCTTTCCATGACGACCAAGAAAGAAAAAGCAATATTTCATTCTCTGAGAACAATAAAATAGACTTCCCCACAAATTTGACGAGTTTGTTACAGCACAGAAGAAAACCCTGGCGTGTACTCAGACTGTATGCAGTTATAAACAGCAGATTTAGGTCAGACTGAATGATATGGCTCTTACTCTGAATCATCTAATTACAGAGCATTTAAGAGCCTTTTTCTATATATGTAAATGGGACTTGAATATTCCAACATACTGAGATTACAAAATGAAGATTGAGTAGAAAAGTAAAATGGCAGAAAGATGCCTCTTCTACCCCCAAAGATTAGGAACCTCAAAAACAATTTCTTGCATGTCAAAATAGATGTCTATGCCTGACTGCAGAGACTCTGCATGACCTTGTAGGGATCTCTTTAATCATGGTAGGACATGGCCAGGGCAACGGAACAAGAGGCTGGAGGGAGACCTTATGATGGTTTTCAACATCCTCATGAGGGGAAGCAGAGGGGCAGGCACTGATGTCTTCTCTGGTGATAAGTGACAGGACCCAAGGGAATGGCCTGAAGTTGTGTCACGGGAGGTTGAGGATGGATATCAGGGAAAGATTCTTCACCCAGGCGGTGGTTGGGCACTGGGACAGGCTCCCCAGGGCAGTGGTCACAGCACTGAGCCTGACAGAGTTCAAGGAGCATTTGGACAATGCTCTCAGGCACAGGGTGTGACTCTTGGGGTGTCCTGTGCAGGGCCAGGAGCTGGGCTCAATGATCCTTGTGGGTCCCTTCCAGCTCAGGATATTCTGTGATCCTATGAGTTCCTAATGTGATGCTCATGAGCTTGCAAAAGCCAAAAATTCCTCTCCAGCTCCTATAGCATTTAATACACAGATGTCAGAATGTAAAAGATCAGACCAGTCTGGATTTATTCTAATTATTTCTGACTTTCCTGTATAATTTGCATATTTGGGACTCAGTATTGCCCACTTTGCCACTTGTTTGTACAGGAAAAATTACCCAAGGTGTGCATAGCCGTGAACAGAGGTGCCTGGATGGGAGACACCTGAACCTTTGCCATGACAAATCAAGCTAAGCAGATGCAATCGTAAGGAGATTTTTAAGAATGTCATATTTCCTGTGAAATATACCTTTGGGTTTCCCAAAATATTGAATGCCTTCATGCAAAAGCCTCCAGAAGCAAACAGAAAATGCTGAGGTTATTTCAGTCTGAAAATGACTGCAGCCTCATGAAGACAAACTCACTCTTTTCCTTTGCACCAACTGCAGAATTACTTCCAAATCTGCCTAGAATCTAATAAATCATTCACATCACCTTTTGTTGTAATGGATGAATATTCACGGTGAAGGCTTGCAATTATAATTTGCAAGATGCTAAAAATTTCTGGCAAAATTTGCACAGAAATAACCAGTTCCTTTTTTAATTTTAATGATCACACATCTTTAAGGCACTTGTTGAAGCTGCCTATAGGAATTCAGATGAGTACTGCCAATTAGTGAAACTCAAAGTACGCAGAATGTGTTCCTAATAAAGACACAGGTGAAAGCTTTGATGGAAGTCCATCTTGAGTTCCTCAATTATTTTTATCTTTCCCTTTGGATGTCCACAAAAACTGGTGCAAGTGAAGTTTGGAAACAGGAGGAGATGAATTGTCATCTTTGGCTTTTCCCTGTGTCACATTGGCACTCTTGGCTGTGGAAGCTCTCACTCATTTGAGATTGCACAAGCAAAATAAAGCCTGAGCTGTTTTCTCCTCTAGGAATAAAGCACAAAGCTGAACACCAGGACTGAAAGAGCTTCACACCAGGCATGAAATTTCTCTTTGGTATCACAGCTAATCTGTGTAGAGGGATTGCTCTGTTCAAAGAGCAATTCTGCCCATCTTGGCTCACTCAAGTACTGATGATGGGAGCTGGGTGACTCAGTCCAGTACAGATGAGATCTCCAGTGGCTCTGCAGGTAACCTACAGCTTCCTTGAAGCCAGCTCTGCTTCAACCCTGCCAAAGTTAGCAGAGATGCACAACACTGACCCTCTGATGCAACCATCCTGAGGAACTCACCTGTTCCCATATTGCTCCCATGAAGTTTTATTTAAGTGCAGTTACATTTTTTATACTGGAAACTTTCTCATTAAAAATTTAAACAATGTTGTGGCAAGAAAAAGCACATGTGCTTTTATTCCAGGCTGCTTTCCAAACATCAGAGCTCCTTTCAGAGCTCAAGTAACACAGGGATTGTCACATCAGCAATTTTCTGAAGGCTAGGTACTAAGATTTTATTAATATTTTGACTGTGTAAAACATCGCAATAGTATTAAAACACCCATGAAACTTAAACAAAAGTAGCAAGGGAGTTTTCCTCCATTTATCCAGTACTGTACTTTCAGGTGTGTCAGGGCTGTTGCAGGGTCCAGATGGCTTGTACTCAAAGATCAGGTTCAAACACAAACCTGCCCTTTTCTTTCCCCTTCTTTCTCTCCCCCTCCCTTCTTCTTCCTTCCAAATCTCAAATATTTAAATATACCTATAAGATATAAATGCCTGGACTGTAAGTGTGGGTTTACTTTAGGGTTTGACAGAGAATTAAACTATATTGTCTCCTAGCAATAGAGTGACAATTCAGCTTTTTTTTTTTTTTTTTTTTTTTGCAAATATCTGTATCACTACCATGTACTGACCCCATCTCCTTCCCTTTGAACCAGTTCTGCTGCTCTTGCAGCCCTGCCCGACCCAGGCAGCACCCACAGCACAGCTCAGATAAACCAGGAAGGGAAGAAAAGAAAAGGCAAGGCAAGGGGGTATCACGCAATTAACACTCAGCAGCATCCAGTGTTTTTTAATGCTTGAAACTTTGAAAGTTGAAGGACGATGGCACAGTACCACAAAGGCTTTCAGGGCCTATGACTATTTTTGTTCCAGATTCAAGGGAAAAGTCTTGGTATTTTCAAGAGAACTTCCTTGTTGGATGTGCCCTGGAAAAGGAAACAAAATTGGCATCCTTTAGCCAGCAAGTAGGACTGGGTTGGGTCAGGATTGCCTGTAAAGAAAGGTAACTGTGAGTGAAAGATTGCCAAGGCAGAAATTAGCAGGGTGCAGACGAAGTATTTATGAGGCTCTGTGACTCCTTATATTCCTATTCTTTTTTTCTTGACTAGTTAATACTTTTCTGAAATCCTGCACTGGCAGCACATTAAACTATTTATCTGTTAATTGTTTGTTCACTGGACACATGTATTGACTTAGTGTGTCCTAAATCAAACAATGGTTTGTTTAGAGGAAAAAAAGATCCTGCAGATCTCCTCAGATGGAGGAAATGGAAATGTGCAACTCTATTTTAGCAAGGATATTCCTGATGAAGTTCATTTCCCTATGTACAATTAACAGAATTCTAATAAAAAAGGAGTGGCTTTCTCCAGAAATTGCAGATCTTCAAGTTAATTCTGACTCAGCAGAAGATCCTTTCCTTGATCAAGGTGATCACCACTTCATCCAGTGCATGGGAGCTGCAGTGCTGAGTGCTCCCAATTCCTAATGGCTATAAAATATGTATGTGAATGGTTTGTGCCTTTTCACAGACTATTTATAGGGTGAGACTGTACGCTCAGCCATTGACAGGTATTTTCTGAGGTTATGGAATGGTAGAACCAAAATGCAGGCACCTAATCCCCCCTAATCCAATCTGCAATTGAAAAAAATTAGACACATAATTAATCTAAGTAAGTCTGGGAAGCGCAGCTTGCAGCAAGAGGGAAAAGATACCCCTTTTTCTCCATTTATTCAAAGAATGTTAAAAGGTGCTTTGTTCACAGGTGCCTTGTTCACAGCTTGTATAAGAAATGTATTTTGAATTTTAGGTGGTTCCTTTCCCCTCCCCAAAAAGACATAATGAGAATTATATCCAGATGTAAACTGATGCTAAATAATTTCATATTTTTAAAAAAGTAAGCATAGAATTATAACAGGAAAGACAAGTAATGTATAGGGTTGTGTGGGTTATATATTACCAGAAATCTTTAAATCATGGTCAGATATTATTCTGAAAGGATCACTAGAGCTGAAATAGAATTTCCCACTCCATGAAGAAATTACTTAGTGGGATTTGGAGGTCTGTGCTATACAAGAGGTGAGTTAGTTAAAAGTGATTACCAACATCCACTTGAAAAATCAAGAAATTCTTTCTCTCTGACCATCTCTCTAAGCTCTGTGGAAAGGGGAAGTTAAAACCTTCCCCTTTCCACAGAGCTCAGAGAGATAGGAAGATAAAACCACCATTGTAACCATAACAGAAAAAGATCAAAAGAGAACCAAAGCAAACAGCAGCTGGCTCAACAAATACTAATTTCATGTAATGGTCATAAACAACAGGTTGGAACTGTGGATGCTAATAAAGTGAGAGTGAAGGTCAAATCTTGCTCTTTAATAACATGGTTGGTTCAAAATAACAAATAAATGGAAGTGTCATTCACAAAAAAGCCCATTTGTGTGAGTAGTGCAAATAAATGGTCCCTACCCCAGCAGTGCCTCAGTTCCTATAGCAGGCACAGAAGTGATGCCTCCAAATGAACTGACCATGAAAAGGCACCTGGGAGACTGAAATTGCTGCTGATCCTGCTGACCAAACTCCCTGTTTCATGTTATTCCTCAAGGTGTTGATTTGCATCCCTCTGGCATCTCTTCTCTAAGAAACAGACTGTAAAGTGCTTGGGGGCAAAAACATCTTTCTACTGGTTTTTTTTGTGTAGTGGGTCACACAAGGGGCTTCAGGTCTTGGCTTTGACACTTTGGGTCTATGGAAACAGTTGGAACAGTAACAGATAATATTTCATCCTTTAATCTGTTGCCTGCAGAGCTCCCGGAAATAAACAGAACTCACACTGGTATTCAAGTACTGATGTTTAGGGAAGAGATTCAGCAGTTACAGAGACTCTGAGGATATTAATTCATAGCAGGTCAAAACCCAGAGAAGTTTGGTCTTGATGAGGTCATTGCTGGAGCTGGCTTCTTCCCTATCTGCTTGTGTGAGATTTTGGATGCAGCTGTGCAGACACAACAGGGGCAAGGATGCTGAGCCACATGAATGTGGAGACTGATCCAAACTCTCAGTTCCTGTGAGAAGCATTAGCCCTCAGATAGCTGCAAGTAATAATCAGATTTTATGCTTATCACAAGAAAAATCCCATAATTGTCCTAATAACTCTATGAACAATTTATCCCATTATTTATTTCTTTGTTTGCTAGTGCAGTAACCTGAACACAGATGGCCAGGAAATACTTTTTTCCATCATGTGACCTTTGGACTCTATTGTCAGCTTGCTTTCTGCACCATGGAGCAAGCTCATTTTTGAAAAGATAGAGGAAAAAAAATAGAATAGCCAAAACCTTTGTATTAAATGTATTTACTTGGGCTGGGGGATGTATTTCTTAGTCCAAACTATCTTGAAACCAGCTATTTCCATGGCAGAGAAATCTCTGGCTGACCCAAAGTTTATTTAAATGATTAAAGAAAGTGTAAAAGACCTCACAGGAGAAACTAAGAATCATGCCATGGAGCCAAGGGGGTATTCTGGAGGTATTGTGAGTCTGGGTCACTGCCCTGGGCCAGGATTCAATCCTGAATCCTCCATCAGGCATGAATCCTCCATTTACCATGTTTGTCCTGTCTCTGCCACAGGGACATTTTACTTTTGAAACTCAGAGACAAAGACAGATGAAGGTAAAAAAAGCTCTTCTTTAGCTCCCCATTCTCTAATGAGGATTGTGGTTCACAAATTGTGATGGGGAAATGATGGAAGAGTCCTACAACCTCTGCACAATAACCATTCAGCACTGAAAATTATCTCACACTGGAAATGGCTAAGTGGCTAAGCTAGAAGGAAAAATTAGAGAGAGGATTTCAAAATCAAAGAATAAATAAATATAAATGTTTGCTAATTATGTAGTTCCAGGATATTACATCAATATTAATCAAACTTCATGGCATTTTAAGTCCTTAAATAATGTTTTCCTTTTCTCAAAAACAAAAAACCTGCCAGGTTGACAATTATGAGAGAAAGGGAAAGAGATGCTAAAACACATGGGTTTAAAATGCACAGTGCTTGGACTGTCATTTAAAATCAGTCTTGTCCATTTGAGTGGAACTAAACTGTGTTATAACCATGTTATGAAACCATGAAAACCAGTATAGGAGCCCAAACTGGGATATGTCAGCCATAGAAACAGACTTGTACAGATAATGCTCCAGAAGCCAATGAATTTTAAAAGGACAGCTCAGACATCTGCTTCTTAGAGAAAGGAAGACTTTTTTTTTTTTTAATACTTTTGGTTAGGGTTTTCTTGATGAAAAGAGATCTTAAAACTACTTCTTCTTTTTTTAAAAAATCAAATCCAAATATTATTACCAATAAGGGTTTAATCAAAAACTTTTTTTACTGAAAGGCCCCAGTTTTGGAAAAAAGGGTCAACTAAAAATTGAGTAGTTCTAATTTTCAACCAGGACAAGGCAATACTTCATGCAAGAGGTTAGGCAGCAACACAGAGGCAAAGTGAGGAGACAACTCAGGTTTGCCTGCTCTGTGTGCAGCTTCACCACCATATCACACTTCTTTCCATTTCCTATTTGCAGAAGCAGAACAAAACAAATTTGCACAGAGCTGTCCAAATCAAAAAGCAATGATTACCTGCAATGAGCAAATAGAAAACAGAGTCATTTCTAAAGAAAGCTGTCTGACTCTCATATAGGCTGCTGAACTGTTGGTGAATTGGTTTTTTCCAGAGATTTTTCTTTCTCATAAATTTGACTCCCCTTTCTCTTATTGGCAAAGTACATAATATATATTGTTAATTTACTGGGAAGATAGTTCTCTGCAATTTTTTGTAGATGCAATGCAATGAAGTTGCACAAAAATAATATCTGGGAAAATGCATTCTATTTTTGTCACTTCATTGAGATATTCACCTCGCTCTGGGCTCTTCATGCACATAATGGAACTATCACACACTGCGAGGTTAAAAAATAACTGTACAGAAAAAATGAACTTGACTGGCAGATTCTGTGAAGGTCACAGAGCAAGAGGGACTTCACACAAATTCACATGGCACTCGGACAATATCTTATTCTACTGAATTCTGACAGGGGCCATATCCAAACCCCTTGATCTGAATGTTATGAAAACTGGGAGAAGGTTGGATGCAGACATAATCTCTACAAGCAACCTTTGCTGCCTCTCTGCCTCGGCTTCAGACATAAGCAGCTCCACATTTAGAAAATATTCAGAGATGAATTCACATTGGGAATCTTCACCTGAAATGACCAGAGTGAAGGCAACTCCATCAGCCTGAAAGAGCAGGGTATAAAAGGTTAGAGCATCTCTGCTGTCAATTAAAAGCGCTTCTATGGTCAAACCATCATTAAAAGGGGAAAGACAGGGGGAAAAGCCAGGAATCTGTGCATCATCCTGCACCAGACCTAATAGATGGGCTGGCCTGATTCTCAGCTGCTGCTGCAGGCAGCAAACAGCTCTGAGATTAAAAGCATAGTACTGATAAGCAAAAAAAGAAATTAAAACAGACAAAAAAACCAAAAACCCAAAGCCAAAACAGCAAATTCAGTCAAGGATTTCAGCCATATCACTGCATATATACATGCATATATCTCAACAGTATTTGTTCTTTTATCAAATTGATAACTTCAAAATTCACTGAAATTGCAGTGTACTTGAGTTTTTTCCATTTTTTCCATACTTTCCCATTTACTCCTCACAACTGCCTGTGATGTCTAATACACACTACAGAGAGACATTAATTATTGTCTTTTCAAGAGGGCTGAGGTGTTTATACACCTTTTTTTATATATGTAACCAAAACTATTTTTTCCCAAAAGAATTTTAATTGCTAGGATTTCTAATCATTAGACTGTTTGCCATAGCTGGCAATTATTCTGATATTATATATGGCAATTAGTTCTATTTGATACAGCTGCCAGTATTTCTTAGCAGGAAATTTGCAAAAAGTCTAAGAAGGGATTTGCAGCTCTTGTGCAAGGACCTCAAATTCTTCTTTTAAGGAAAGGGAAGGAAATCTTGGAATTGGAGGACAGAGTTGAACAAACACTCCTGAAAGGGGATATTATCAATCAAACATGAAATTGAAAATCCAGAAAATTTGAAATGGAGTGACTACAACCAATTGTACTGAGATGAAATTGGGTGTAGGGCAACAGACCAAAACTTGCCAAAATTATTCCCTTGGAAATCCCTAAAATCAGGGAAGAAAGAAAAACAAAGAGACAGAAGAGAAACAGAAGCATATAAATTTCATTTAAAAAAAAAAAAAAAAAACACAAAAAAACCTGAGTAGGACATGAAAACAAGAAAAGCCAAAGGGATAACATGAAGTGCAGGAATATGGACTGAAGCTTGCCCAACTGATACTCATTGAAATTGCAAGATTTCAAATCTTGAAATCTTGAAATCATAGGACAGAGTTGAACAAACCTTCCCAAAAGGAGTAATGGTCAATCAAAAATGAAATTGAAAAATCCAGATTTTTTTTTTTTTTTTCCTTTCAGGAAATTCTTCCTTTCCCTTCAGACTCTAACTTGTATCACTCCCTGGATTTCAGTCATTCTGATTTGGCCCTAAATACTCAAATAGAAATTTAAGAATTTTTATCATTTGGGATCCCATCATATATATTCCTGATCTAAATTCATAGAACTAGTCATGATTGAAATTAGGAATATATTGAGGTATTTACACTGTGAGAATGCTGAGGACTGACTTCTTAAATTTCTCCTGCTTGTATGGATGTTCACATTGTCTTAAAGGGAAGAACATGGGAAGAACAAGGGAAGAGCAGATCTCAAGAATATCATCTCAACGTCGATGTCTTTAGATTTTCTTTCCAAAATAGCTGATTGATGACAAGAGTATTTTAATTGGGATATTGTTCATTTGAGGTGAGAAAAAAAGGGATTTTGTAATTTCTTGTTCTTCTTGTCAGTCCCATAAGCAGAGATCCCTTTTTTCCCCTTGAACACAGAGTTTTCTGATCACCAGTGACATATCTTATCAGCTGCAGAGATGAAGACAATTTCCTAGACAATTAATTCAGAATCTCCTGTTAGAGACAAACCAGGTATGCTTTGACTGTTCCTTACACTGATGGATGAAGCTGGCTGGTTTATGTTATAATGCCTCGTTTGCTGGCTGTAGCTTTGCCTTTTTTTGTGTCAACATTTGAAAATGTTGTGTTTCTGAGTTATGGAAACATTTCAGATTAAGTGAGAGAAGGAGATGGAAATACAGATTCTCCATCCAGATGAAATATCCCTGACAAATTTTTTGTCACCCAGTGATCTCTGTCATCACCAGCATCTTTTTATCCTGCCTCCTGTTCCTTCTAGATAGTGAGTTGCAGTGAAAGGTGCCCTGCCAACAACTACATGCCATAGCTAAAGATTTGTGCTGATTTAATTTGAGAACAAATTCATTTTAAAAAGATTGAACAGATGAAAACACAAATTATAACAGAAACCAGATGCAATTTGTAGTATAGCACTGAACTTCTACAATGCAGGAATGTGGCCATATGTTTGGGAGTGTAACATTTTGTCCTTTATTTTAATTCTGGTTGGTTCAAGATGGTTAGAAAGCTTTTACAAATGAGTGGAAGGAATGAGTCTCACACTTGAAACATACTGATCACTTCACTAGTAAGAGTGATTTTACTGGTTAACTCCATCAGTTTAGACTGAAAGTCGATTAGAGAACAGTGGACAGATTCTGACAAGAGCCATCCAGGTGGGATAAATCCAGATTTACAGCCATATAAATGAGGAGGACATGAGCCATCTGGCATGAATAAAAAAAAAATACATAACCACAAGATCTTCCAGACGCTTTCAAATCCCTAGGAGAATCACTCCTTTTCTCTCATAAGAGTCCTGCAAAGAGAAACCTGCACTCTCAAAATTATCATAATGAAGAAACTCACAAATCATTTGCAAGCTCGAAGCAAAGTTTTCTGCTTGGACATGATCCAATCCCCAGTGCAGCAGCACTCTGACATTTACTAAGGGATTAGCACATCCTCCAGTATCACATCTCAAACACCACAGCACTGCAACTTCTGGCCCCCCACATACAGCTGCTGTTTGACATCAATGTGATTTGCACAAATGCTGCAGCTGTGCTGGCCTCAGGCGAGCTGACATTTGTGTAATAGCTGTCAGAGGAGAAAGCTGCCCTGCAACTCAGACCTGGAGAAAGAGGGAATCTCAGCTAGTGGTAAAATCCAGATAACAAGTCTAGAATTTCTTAGTTCAATCCCTTTTTGAGCTGGTTACGGACCGAGTCCTGCAGCTCATAGCTGGGGATCAATTAGTCATGCTCCCCTATAATCCAGCCCCCAGAAGGCATTTTAGCTTTTGCCCAGCACTTGCTCCTGATCTGACCCTACTCAGAAGTGGATGGTGACTGCATGGCTTTGGGAACTTTCCCAAGTTCCCAAATTGTTTAAAACAGCCACCCAAACCCTATAGGGCCAGGGTGCTCCAAGGGAAACACAGCCACACACTGGTCTACAGGTACTGAGCAGTGGATGGAGGATAAGCTGTGATTAGGACAGTCCTTGGGGAGGATGTCACACACCTGACTGGAACAGGAGGAGGGGGTGAGATTGGAGTATCCACCTGTGAACAAATCCCCAAAGTAGTTTTCATCTCACAGGGCTAGAATAGCCCAGAGGTTGCTACCAGCAACCAAGCTGGATAAATCAGTGCTCTGGGAACAAAGAATTTGTCTTGCAGCCTGATGTTCACACAACCCTTCACCTGTGCTGGAGTGCAACCAAAGGACAGGACTGAGAGGTATTAAAGAGCTGAAAGGCTTTTTATTCCTGAAAGTTGAATTCACAGTCCAGTTTCTCATTTGATAAATTCATAGCTGTCAGATACAGGCAGTTCAGGGCAGATTTGCTGTGTACAGCATCTGTGTACAGATGTGCTGTAAACACAACTGTGATCCTGGAAGACATAAACACAAAGAATTGATTTCTCACTCCTTTGTTTGAAATGTGCCTGTCTGTAAATGCTGATTATAAACTCATTTCTCATGAGATCTATGTTCTCATCCTTTCTCTCTACTGTGTAAAAGAAAAGTATCCAAAATGCAACGAAGAGAAAACTGGTCACCTGATAAAGGTGGGATGTACACTGCATGATGATGGCATATGAGAAATTCTTCTTACATTGGGGCGCAAGCTAAAACCTGAGATTTTCAGTAAATATGAAGGACAGACAGACAACCTGTATCTGGGACAATCTTCCTACTCGTTCACTCCCTACAGATTCACATCCTTAGCTGCTCTAATTCTGCACAGTCTGACTGACTCCTGCAGTGGAATGAGTTTACAGCAGGTAAATATTAATTTCTACAATGGTAAGGGGTGTTCAGACCACAGTGGAGCAAGTCCATCTATAGCCTGAAGAACTGGATTGATCTTTCTGACCTCTGCAAAGGAAAGAGGATATGAATGAAATAATGAGGAAAGGGAAAATATAGACACAAAGCATTGAATTAATTGTGAGGAAAAGACCTGAGGCATCACATAGTCCTCCCATCAAGGCAGAGACAAGTGCTGAAAGCAATTGGTTAAAATTCATTTTATCATTCATTCTGAGGCAGAGAGCAGACAGCAGAGCACAGACTACAGGGCTGAACAGCTTCCAGCCACCAGAGAAGGATTTAGATCCAGTGGGTCTTGGACAATGCTTTAAATGCCCTGGAACACACACCTTCAGCTATGGGACCCTGCAGACTGTGCTACAGACACGAGAGAGGGGCTCCTGGAAAGGCAAATGTGGAAGCCCAATCTGCATTTTCACACTGGGCTCAGGGCTCCCACTGGTGACTGGTGAAGCTACTGCTGGCAGTTTCACTGGTGGAACAAATTCAGGAATCATCTCCCCAGCGAGCAGCTTTAAATTAACCTGATTATTTCATCCCAGCTCTTTGACAAATGAGTCTGATTTATTTAGCTCATTTGAAACAAGTTCATTTTAATGAAGTTACTTATATAACTCCGTGATGCCATTAGCCAGATTACATGCTGTCCAAAGGGCATAATGCATGATCTCGTTTCCAACTTAAATCCCTTCTATTTCTTTCATCCTCTAACTTAAGTAGCAGGAGACGAGAACATATCTTCTTCTGTTTCTCTCTAGATGGCAAAAAGTCATTTGACAGCTGCCAGGTATTATCAGCTCATTCAGTCACTTCTTCTCTAGCCTAGGAAATCAGATTAGAATGCAAAACATATTTCTGCTAAATCACAGGGAAATCCAGCCCTATTTGAGGTGCAGAAACATATCACTGTTGCTTTTGGAAATGGATAATGTTATCCTGACCACTGCCCTTTAAACTGTCAAATTTGTTTTACTGCATTAATTGCTTCTGAAGATTATTCTCACCAGTTTTTGCATGTCTGTAATAGGAAAAAACAAAGCTGTTGTGGCTTGGGTTTCAAGTTCTACCCTGCCATGGATTTTTCAAGAGGCAAACTTCTCACACTCTTCACACTCATACTTCCCCACATGAGTGCATGGGCACATGGGCACAGAAATCCACTCTACTGAGCACCTGGAATGTTTGAGCCTCACTGTGAACATGAAAGAGCCCAGGAAAAGGCAAATGGGCACTTTAAATCACCACTGGAACTGGGCCCTGGCACTGGGTATAACTTTGCACTGAGACCCATTGATTTTTTTGTGAGTTTAGGTGGAATTGCCATCAGCAAGATAAATGTATCTGAAGAACCTGGCCATGCAGGACTGGACTGACATTATTGATGTTATTTATGAAGTGCTGAGGTTGGAAAATACTGCCTGAGGTCCAGATGTGCTTAAGCATCAGAGACTTCTGATGTCCTTCTGATGCAAATGCAAACATTTCTCAAGGCATTGAACTGTGCTCTGGAGATTTCAGGAGGATAACCTTGTCTCCCTAAGTTTACCTCTGTCTCTTCTTGAATGTAAAGCATCCACAGAAAATTTTAGGCATATAGATTCTAAGAGGACACATCCACCTGGGCATCACCTCAGAACTGGTCCCTGATGGACTGTTTTCTCATTAAAAGGGAAAAAAGGTGCTCACTTCTTTTTGCATGAGAGCTTCTGGCACAATTCCTTCCCCAGGAGCTGGCAGGCTTCTGTCCAGACTCCTCCTCATTGTGGAGCATGGGTCCACGGGCATGCTTTTCTCAGCAGTGAAGCCACCCAGAGAGATGTCTCCCTGCAATCACTTCTGCTCACATCCTGCAGCTCTTGTCTCTGACTTTTTAACAACTTTGTGGGTTTGCGCTGGAAACTGGGTCACTGGAAAGATCCAGGACAAAGCAGAAAAACAGCAAAAAATTACCTATTTTGGAGATTTTTCTTAACCCAGATTGTTTCAGTCTTGTAGCATTCTGGCAGGGATAGTGGGGGGATCTGCTCCCTCTCTTCTTACACAGAGCCTGACATGAACCCAGGGTAGGAAGCCTGATGCTCAGATGGGAAGGATCAAACAGGGATCTCCCACTCAGTTGCCTGGACTTTCAGATTACATTCTCACAGGAAAAACCCAAGGCAAGTAACAGAAATCCTTGTCTGGCCCCAAGTGTCCTGGCTGTAGGAATAAGGTTTTTCTTGGTGCTTCTGGCCTTTAGCTCTAGCACTTTCAGCCACCCTCTGAGAATATGGGTGCTCCATGGACCTCTTGAGCAAAACAAGAAGAGTCTGTGCACCTCTTAGACAGCACAGACATTTAAATTTAGATATTAAATAGGCTGATCCCATCCTTCACTAATGCCTTCAAATATTCTTCTTTTTTTTTTTTTTTTTTTTAATATAAAAGAGTTTGGGTTGGTTCTGGGTTTTTTTGTTTCCCAGAAAGAAACCACTGAGAGAAACCTTTAATCACCCTATACATTGCAAGGAAAACAATCAGCAATGGATCACAGTATCAAGCACATGATATAAAAAGAAACATTAAAACTAGGGCAGAAGTGACTCTCAGAGGTTGTTTATGTTGTATCTCAGGTGTATCTATTGACAGAAGCTTCAGACTGCTGTTAAAGGGAGACTGCAAGACCAGCATGGGGCTGAAAGGTTGGATTTGTAAACATAAGAAAACCTTACATTTTGGGGAATACTGCCACAAATAGATTTTCTTCCATTGGAAAGATTTGAGTTTGGAGTTGTATTCTTCCTGCCAGCCATATGATACTCCAAGGAGGCAAAACCAAAACTGGCCGATCTGCTTAGACAGTTGAAGTTGGGAGCAGAAAAAGAGGAGCGAATTTCATTTTGTAGTAAAACAAATAGAGGAACAAACTCGAATGAAAATACAAAGGAGATGCTTCTTGCTCACATCCTCTCGAAGTCAAAAAAGCTGATTCCCAGCTCCTGGATAAATCACAGCACCATCTGCCAGCAGAGAGTAGAATTACATCATAAATAGCATATTTTCCTTAAGAAACAGTTTATCCCCTTCAAATGCACAGGAGGTTTGTCATTGCTTTCATGATAACCCAGCATTTAGCAAAAGCTGCCAAAAAAGCTGAACCTACATAAAAGCTAAATCAACGTGCAGCTCCAAAACAGGACAAGTTTTTCCCCTGTGGAATACATCCTCTCCTCCCACAGCTTGAATTTATCAGAGTTCAAGATTATGACCATTCAGTTACTGGGGTTTTATGGGTGACATAGGCCAAGGAAGCAGCTCTTGGCCTTCGGGTTGACCTCCCTCCCCTACACAGCTGCAGCCCCCCTGCCCACCCATGGTCTCTGCATATGACCTGTGCACAATGCCATGCAGAAAGCACCTGCCCACTTTTACCTGTGCCTCCTACAGAAAAAACTGCATTTGCCACCCTCTCCTCATGCCTCCCCCTGTGTAGCAGGATGCTTTGCCTCAAAAAACAAGTTGAACAATGCTGTATTTCCAAAGCTATCAGTGGTAAATGAAAAAGGGAACCCTCGTGCTGCTTTTGGTGCTGATTAGTGCTGAAACCAGTATGACACATCAATCTCAAAGTTAAATATCCCAATAGTGAGATATAGATGTGGTAGACCTGGTAAAATATCTGGATAAAAGAACAAACAAGTGCTGCTACTGATCACTTACCTAGAGGTACTGAGCTGACACAGCTGGTCTGGAGACATATGACTGAGAGTGCATCACTTTACACAATAAAAGCCCAGTTCCAAATTTTAACATAACATATCCCTTCTTGGGATGTATGTGTGGAGATTCCTCCTTTCACTGGGGATGCTCCTAAAGGTTATTCCTGGAGGCTGAGTGAAAGAAATCTGCCCACGGTCATAGGTATGGGTGAATAACATCAATCTCTACTTAATAATTGTTCTTACTAGCTTGAATACAATTGCTTTAATGCAATTGCTTCAATATCGCTTCATAGTGCACTATATTATAATAGTTATAGTTCCTGTACTGTCTACTAAATAATTCTGATTCAGATCTTTTTGTCTAATCATAATCATACTAAATTATATATATTAATATAAATACATCTGGTTTGCCACCCTTAATCCTGTGGGACAAAGTATATATAGTATGTATAAAGGTTCGATTACACCTAAATAAACTTTTACACATAAACTATTGACAAAGTCTGGGGCTCAAAATGGATCCAGCTGCACTCAGGCTCCTCTCTAAGAAAGACTTTAGAAAGCAAGGGGAGTCCTCTCTGCCCCTCATGACTCAACAGGAGGGCTTCTCTAATGAACTTTGTCTGAAGCTCCCACTCTGCCCACGACCCGCTGCCATCAGCACCTTTGATTTCGGTAGCGCGCAGTAAAGCACTTCCCAGCTGGGATCCATCTGCTCCTCCCATATGCTCTGTCCTTTTCTCTCCCTTCTCTTCTGCCAGAGATCCTGTAAAGTCTCATTCCTTCTCCTCTTCTGCTGTCCATACGCCCATCTTACAGAAACCAGTTCCTCCTTCCTGTTTTCTCAGATATCCCCTCCAAACACCAAATCCTTATGGACACTGTGAATTGCACAGCTGCCTTCCTGCTAAACTCAACAGCAGGAAGAATGGCTCATCCCAATGTCACTGGCAGCTCAGATCCATGTAGACCTTATCCTCTGCTCATTGTCTCTAGAATTCTGATCCTTTTTCTTCCTCACATTTAGCCATATCAACAGAATCATTCCTAGTCTTGGACTGCTTCAGAGGGATTGCTACTGCCATGGCCTCAAGGTAGGGAGAGGGCTGGATATGTCCAGATGGCAACCCAGGTTGTAGGTGTGCAGCCTGCAGTGACTGCCATCGAATTTAGGTGCCCCAGCAGAGGTTTCAGGAAAAAAGAATGACAATGCCCTCATTCTCAGCTCTGCAGACTGGGTATTGAGGGTCCTGGATACATTGCCATTCTCTAACATTTTCCAGGACTCTGACAGAGGGTAAGTGACAGAGCAGGCACTCAAAATGAATACACAGAGACTTTCAAGCTGATCAGTCCACTAGAGCCTCACACAGGTGCAAGTCAGGAAATGACGAGATTGTCAACAAAGACAAAGAGTCTCAGAATGAGTGAGTGCTCTTTATAGGATTCTTCCTAGGCCAGGCCACAAGGTAATAATTTTTCTTACAGGAGATTCACTCTGCAGTGAAGAGCCCACACAAACTGCCACCAGTGCTCTGTTACTCCTTCTCTCTCTTTCAAGGCAGCTCTTCAGAGCCTGAGCCTGAGCAATTCTCCATAGCCAGCCCCTACCAAACTGTGAGCATACGAATGAACAAGTGTTATATAAATACTAGATTGTTTATTTATAAATATTTCTTTCTGTCAATGAGTAATGAATATATTTGCTGTACCCATATGTAATGAGGTTCATATCTATACAGATAGAAATCTATGTAAATATGAAAAATCTCATAAACAGGAATCAAGGCCTTTTCTAACTTCTATGTTTTGCATTTCTTCCCCTGAATCTTGCAGAAAAAAAACTTTATTTCTTCTATCATGAAAAAGGATCTGCACCAAGCTTTCTGTCCCCACCCATGTAATCAGATTTGGGATTATTAAATTCACACTTTGCCTTCAGGATTTATGGTGAGTCATCAGCATGTCGATCCTCCTTCTCACATCTTTGCCTTATCAAGCAACTCCCCAGTCCCACTTTTCCCCTAATGCTTGACGAGGAGTGAGTTTGCTGTACATACAGAGCAATGCTAATTGGCCTTTAATTGGAGCAGAGGGAGAGACGTTCCATCTCTGGGAGGCAACTGGTGGGTCTGGAGTACATGGCAGTAGGGACACCTGGTGGCTAACAGGAACACAGGGCCTCTGGAAGAAAACTCAGTGTGAGTTAGTGAAAAGCTAACTTAATCTAAAGAGATTGTTAGGTCCGTAGCAAACTCTGTGTTTGACTCTTTCGTCGAGTTAAGTAGGTATAGATGCATGCAATTGTTCCATTAACATGAGATAACTCAGGATTCGTGAACCTCATTTGCTCTTACAAGAGCAAGATTTCATCCTGCTCCTGAAACAGCAGAGAATCCCAGGCAGCATTTTACCTACATATACCTTGAATCTGATATAAAGTGAATGTTCCTGAGTGTGGTTATAGCACATATCTGTGAGGAAAATTAGATTCTTCCTATTGCATAAACAGGGAACGGGGCCCAAACACAGGTCATCATCCCAAACGCTGCACAAAGTCTTGCAGATCTGTGACTAAAATGCTGGCATAAAATTCCCAGTGGCCCAGTCCTCAACCTGCTGCCACTTCACAGCTTATCTTCTTTATACCTCACTATGATATGTCCCAGAACAACACCACTGTGTAAAAGGAGGTACAGATTTTGCAGCTAAAATAATGTTTTCTACATGGTACATCCAGATAGGTAAGATAAAAATATAGTAAAGAGAAAGGCTTTATATCTAGCATGGGAAAGGCTCGTAACTGAAGGGATGACATATGGGGAAACTAATTTATGGAAGGAGTCCTCTTCATGTTTGCTGCTTACTGAACAAGGTCTTTTTAGAAATTTCCACATGGTGAAGGCTTATATGAAATTTCAGTATAGTTTCCTGCAGTCTGAACACAGCCTCCTGATGAAGCTCTTTGGTACAGCTCAAGGAATTGGTATCATGCTATTTTGAAAGCAAGCCTGTAGCTGCCTTGAAATCAAACCAGCCAAGCAAACAAATAAAATCCAAAAAACAAACAGAAAAAAAACCCACCACCACAACAACAAGACAGGTACTTCAAGGAAGGCAAATGTAGTGCTCATGCTTCATTTGCTACAAAAACTGGGGGGAAAAAAAACCCAGAAGCTGCAAGAGATCATGGCTGGTGAGTCCAACAGCTGTATGCAACCCTAGAATAGCAAACTGTGTCTCTGCTTTGGCCAATTAGTGCCTAAGGGTACCAGGCACTGAAATTTTTCCCTGGAAGTCAACTACTGGGTGTGGTACTCGAGATTCCTGAGTTTTGATGTCCAGAAATACCAAGTACACATAGACCAGAGTTAATGTAAGTCTGCTTTGACCAAACAGGTGCTATAAATCCTGCTTTCAGCTCCTTAGCTTTTTGTCTCAGCTACACATTTCATCTCCATAATTTACCACCATTTTTATGTGCAATGTCTCCTCCCCTAAGCTGCCCTGTCTTCCCATGAGGACACTTTTTAAAGCTCCCAAGGTTTGAGGAGGACACAGCTGGAGGTCACACATAAGGGAAGTAGCCAAAAAGGGGCTTTGTGAGAGAAGTGCAATGAGGTTTTTAGACAAAAAAAATTGCAGGCAGGGGATGCCATGCACCCTCTTGCCCTTATGTGCCCGGTTTGTCTGTGAGGGACTCAGCTCATTTGCCAAGGATCACGGCACCCACAGGCACCCATTCCACAGGGCAGCAAGCACCACAAGCTGGGCACCACTACATGCTTGTTTATTCTTGGCTTTATGGCTAATTTTTTATTAATATGTCCTGGTTTTGTGAGGTTGTTGGGCAGGAGGGAAACAAAAAGTGACCACAGAGTCACAGAATGATTAGGATTCGAAGGGACCTCTGGAGATGATCCAGTCCAACCCCCCCTGCCAAGGCAGGGTCACCCAGAGCAGCTTACACAGGAATGCATCCACATGGGTTTGGAATGTCTCCACAGAAGAAGATTCCTCTACTTCCCTGGGCAGCCTCCTTCAGTGCTCTGCTACACTCCATGTAAAGTTGTTGTTCCTCATGTTGAGGTGAAACTTTCTGTCTTTTAGTTTATGGCCACTGCTCTGGGCACCACCAAAAAATGTCTGGCACCATCCTCTTGGCACCCACCTTTGAGATATTTATACACATTGAGATTCCCTTCCAGTCCTCTCTAGATTAAAAATGCCCACATTGCACAGTCTCTCCTCATGTGAGAGATGCTCCAGAGCCCTCATCATATGTGTGGCCATTGATTAGACATTGATTGACGTCCACTGATTAAACAGTGGAATGGGCTGCCCAGAGAAGTAGTGGAGTCACCATCGCTGGAGGTGTTTAAGGAACGTCTGGATGTGGCACAGCGTGCCATGGTCTGCTTGACAGGGTCGTATTCGGCTGTATGGTGGGCTCGATGGATGGCCTCCGAGGTCTTTCCCAACCTAATCAATTCCGTGTGGACGTCCAGGGGCTCCGTCCCCGGGGCCCCTCAGCGAGGCGGGGAAGGCGGCGTGCGCTTTGTGGCGCTGCCGGCGCTCCGGGCCCCGCTCCGTGCGCTTTGTGGCGCCGGGCGGGCGGGCGGAAGCGCCGGGCGGGCGGACGCGGGCCCTTCCGGCGGGCTCGCAGCGCCTCGCCCCGCCGCCGCCTCCGCCTCCCCCGCTCGCCGCCCGCCGCCGCCCGGCGCCTCCATCCTGGTACTTGGGAGTCTCCATCCTGGTTTCTCAAGTGCCCGGACCCAAAACAGGAAGTAAGTGCGCGGGGCCCTGCGGGATCGCAGGGCCGGGAGCTCCGGGCAGCGGCGGCGGCCGCGGGCGGAGGGGAGGGGACGGGGCGGGGAGCGGCCGTGTGCGGCCCCGCGGCTCGGCGCGCTCGGGCCGGGCTGCCGGCCGGGCGGGAAGGGCCGGGCGGGCAGCGGAGCCCGCGGTGGGGCCGTCCAGCGCCGCCGCCCGCCGAGGGCACGGGAAAATGGCGGCGGCCGCCGGGGGCCAAATGGCGGCGCTGGCGGCCGCGGGGCAGCGGGGCTGAGGCGGGCCCGGAGCCGCCGCCCCGGGGGCAGTGCCGGGGCAGGGGCAGGCCCGCTGCCTCCCGCCGGCTGCTCTCCTGGGAGAGCCCTGGGCCGGCCCTGGGCCGCGGCTCCCCGCCTTCCCGGGGAGCTGCCGGCCCGCGGGAGCGCTGCGCGCAGCGAAATTGGGAAGCGGACAGACGGAGCGGCCCTGGAAATTACTAAACCCGGCTCCTTTGGGAGGACAGGGCCAGGGGAGGCCGGCCAGCGCGTTTGTTTTGTTTATTATGTTATATTATTTTTTTAATTGTTGTTGTTTTTTCTGGTCTTAACTCCCTCCCTCCATACCTGGGTGTCTCTAATAAGAGGCCCACCTGCAAGATCGCATTTGAATTTCTCCATTTCCTCTCGCTGGGGCTGCGCTTGGGGTATCCTGAGCTTGTGGATTTTATCTGTTTTGTTTCATAATCTCTTTTTTTTCCCAGCGAGAGTCGAGAGTTGTGATTTGAGGTTGCTTAGGGCAAGTGGAGCCTGAAGTGTTCGACTCTGCCAAGATCAGGGGTTTCATCTTAGGGCGGTACCAGGACCTTCTGCACTAGAGCAATGCTCTGTTTTGCCAAAATAAAGGATTCCGGTTGGAAAAGACTATTTTTCCCCCCATTTTTTTTCTTTTTTTTTTTTTTTTTTTTTTTTTGGCCTCTTTATTCTTTGTTTTGCCCTTGGGGGCATGGTGAAGTGTATTACCCTTGTACCAGCTATATCTTCAGCTGACTGATAGTATTTGTATGTATTCATTCACAAAGAGTTACACTGTTCAGCCCCACCTGGCCACTGTTAGTTGAAGTAATCTAGAAAATGCTTTTTGTTTGCTGGTGCTGCTCTGGCTACAGATGTAAGTTGGCCTCTTGACAGCATAGTCAGAATTCCTTTGCAAAACCAGGGGATGCAGGTTTTGCATTGAGATGGAGCATCTCATTCTGGTTTTCATTTACATCATGTCACGTGATTATAATAATAAACAACTTCATGATGTTTTATGACTTATTGAAATGATTGAACATTAATTATAACTCCTTAAGGAGAATGCCCAGAACTACTGATTTTTGTCTTAACCACACAAAATTATAAAAAGTGGCTGTATAAGAGACAAAGATCTCTCTACTGTGTTTTGCATGTTCTCCTTTTCTGAGCATCGTTTCTGTGCTTATCTGTCCATCAGAAAGCAAGAAAGACTTCTCTTTGCTTATCAGTCTTACAGTTAGGATAATTTTTCTTATTTTTCTTGCATGCTGAAATTCTACTCATAGTTTATAAAGGTGAAGAAGTTACTAAAATGCTTAGCATGGAACTGGATTTACATGAAGGGAAAAGAATTTTAGTACATATACTTGGGAAGATTTCTATCCATAGCTATAACCTGGTGCCCAGTAGCCAGTTCCTGAAAAAGAAAACTCAAAACTTTCTATGTTTATTTCTTTTGAAAGAGCTAGGACATAGGTTTTATTTTGTTTTGTGTTGTTTTTTTCCCCTGTGTGACATTTAAAGCATGCTCAGTGCTTTTCATTAAACTTTCAATGGACAGGCTAAAACTCATGGAGTTCTGCCAAATTTGGATCAATGCAGATGAGAACACTTTGTCCCATTGTGTCTCCCATATATTCTGCTTCATTGGTGGCCCACTTCTCTAAATACCACTGATGAGTAGGATGCAACTGTATCTACAGGACTGTAATCTCATGCTGATACAGATTAATAAATCCTTGTATGCCCCAGACTCAGGTCCCTGGGTCCTTGTGATTGGTGTCTGCCCAGTTTGGTTCCTTTTCGTATCCATTGTTGGCAGCTGTTGGAGAAAATTTCTGTGTGGTGGAATTTTAAACTTGAGCAGAACTCAATTGGTCTGAAGTAAAGTTGGGGGAATTTTGTTGAATATGAGCATAACAACAGTGGCACTAGATGAATAATAAAAGCTCCTGATAACGTACTGGAAGTACTGACTTGGTGTGGAATACACTAAACATTCAGGCATCCTAAAATATGAGGTCCTGTAATGATTTTGTTTCCTTAGTGTTACTCTTGAACAAATGCCTCAAAATCCCAATGTGTTCCATGGTATTGTTCCAGTTAAATGCCACAGTAACTGGAATCCTCCCTTAATAATCTTCAGTTTTTGCTTTTTATAAGATTTAGTGAGACATATTTATTGCCCAATGCAGAGAATGCTGCCTTTAATTCAACTCATTATAGAAATTTTAAGATTTACAACAGTCCACTGAAGACTAGATATAACATTCAGTTAATAACCAGGGGCAATGACAGAATTCTGTCTGCAGGAGTAAAAATATTGTTTCTTTGAAGTACTTAATTTTTACAGCCTACAGAATAATTGAGCCCATCTGCCTGATGAGGTTTATTTAGAATTAAAGGAAATTTGTATTAGGATATTACTTTTTTTTTTGGTGTAAAATCAGCTTTGTGAGGTTTTTTTTTCCTGCCATAATTCTGCTGCATGCTTCCCAGATAAATAAGAACAACTCTATTATGTGGCTTTAGTGGAAAACCTATATTGGAAATCTGTATTAAATGAGTCTTGTAGACAAAGTATTTTCCCACCTCTTTGGCTGCATGTTGAAACCTGTTTGAAGTTGTAATACTGCTCTAAAAAGTGTTGAGTTTGGTAAATACACACAGAAATCCAACAAGGCAAAAATGCTTATTGAATTGACACTGATTTCTAAGATGATATTGTGAAAAATGTTTTTGTGATTTGTGTCAACTGGCAATGGAATCAGCAAATGCTTGTATCTGCTGTGTCAAAAGTGGACACGTTCCCTGGGATAACTACAAAGAATGGTTTTGAAATTTTCTGACCAAATAGCCAAATAAAACATCGAGAAAGAAAATAGAAGAAGTATAGTAGAGTCAAGAGATGAGGTGGCAAAAATGACTGATGCTTAGAATAAAATAGAGGAAGCTGTGGTAAAGCTAAGGGATATTGCAACAAAGCGACTAAATGCTTTTGTATAATAAAAAGCTTGATGCACTTGTACCAGACTAAAATTATTTAGCGGACATTGGTGAAGGGCCTCCCTCCAGACAACCACGAGCAGGACAGGAAGCCAACAACCACCTGGAAAGATTATGAAATTGCTGATCCCAGCTTATTGATACTTGCTGATTCAGACTAACACAAGCACACTGGAAAATGCTTTGTAGGCTTAAAAACAGTGTATATAATTTGCTGAACTTGTACGTGGTGTGTGCTGTGAGTGGAGTGGTGACTCCCCGGCCACCCAATGCTGCTTGCTTGCTTTCTTTAAAATAAAAGATGCAGAAATAAAATTCGGTTTGGCTATCAAAATTTTGTATCACAGTTTCATTATGGATTATGGCACCCACACTTTCAGTGCATGTCTCTGCAACACTGTTCTCTTCCCCAAAAGCTAACACCTTCCTTCAGAACATGAAATATTAGTGATGGATTGGCACCTCTGTAAAGAATGTGTCTGAATCGATGATTAAAGAAAAACCTTGGGTTGTTAATTTAAAATTCAAGTAAGTCTTTTGTTTAAAATAAAACTTGTTTGCATTTTCAGAAGCACACCTAGTGAACTTGTGAAAAGACGGTGATATTTTGGAGGTGATGAGACTACTCGGGTCCTAATTCTCACTAATTAATAAACCATGGCTGTCATTTACTTTGCATTTAGCCTTTGCAAGAGCAGATGTGTGGATGTGCAGGTGTGTGTAATGAGCAGAATTCATATGGCACATCCCAAAGCCTCTGCCGTGATCTGGCATTGTTTAGCACAGCTCTGGCTTCTGCGCTGTGATGGATCGAGGGCGTCCTGCAGGCACAGTGTCCCTGCAGCCAGGCTCAGGAGAAGGCATCAAAGGGTGTTGGCTCAGGCAGCAGCACTGGGCTTTGGCCCCTGAGCTCCCTGTGGATGTGTCACACCTGATGCATGTTCAGAGTACCTGGTAGCTACATCATTATTAAGGTGTGAAAGAGTGAAGTTTGTAAGATCTGGGGATTGTTTCCTATTCACACGAAAGAACCACTACAGTTATTCCTGATTTTGGTCACTCATTTGTGTGTTAGTGGGTTGGTGTCCCTGTCCTGGGATAAATGTAGCTTGAAAGAACCTGGTTGGTTGGTTTTTCTGGCAGTTTTCTTGTATTCGTATGGTCTAATGAATAAAAAGTAGTGTCCAAAATATGCATTTGACTTTGACTTCATTCCTCATGTTCTTTCTACTCAGTGTTCAGTTGTGATCCAAGGCTATATGCCTTAAAGTTGATGGGAATCAAGGATGTGGCTCTTTTTAAGTTTTTATCAAGGGTTGGTCAAGGTTATTACCTTTATTCAGAAAACTTTGGATACGCTAAATCATGAGTATCTTACACAGAGCATCATTAATTTTTTGGGGAGAGCCTGCACTTACAGGTGGCATAAACCATTTTTGGGAAATCAGCAAGGAGTTATAAACCCATCCTCCATCCAGGAATTACATTGAGGAATGTTTCTTGGGAAGTCCCAGGTCCTTGAACAAAGTGCAGTGCCTGGTGTCTGGTGCTCTGCAATTCAGGGGAGCTTGAGCTGAGAGCTGTAGATGTGTGACTTGATCAGAGGAGTCAGTGGTGCTCTCAGACGTGCTGCCTCAGCCACTGTCTGGTAAATCCTGTTACAGCTCTGGATGGAAGTGCCAGGCTAGCAGCTGCTGATCCTCGGTATAGCTTCCTCCCCATCTCTGGGAATGCCATATTTGGATGGATGGATCCCTTTTATGCTGTGTCCTGTTCCTTGCTAACTTGTAAACTAGCAAGGCAGGGAATGTAAAGGGGGTTAATTACCCTGTGTTTTTTATTAGGTAGCCAAATCCTCTAAATATACGATTTTCATCAAGTCCTGAGTAACTGCTGAAACAATGACACAGCTTTGCTGTGCCTGTACTCAATTTTCATCAGTCTTCAAATAAAAAAGAAGGAATAGTCTGCTCTGTCTTCTGCTGTGGATGGTGCTATAGTTTCCACTGCTTTCAGAACAGCTGTAGGTGAAGTAAATGACTGTTGTAATGTGTCTTATAAATCTCATGTCTTTCAGGCCTCTAAAATTGTGAAAAATGGATGCTTTCAACTGATTGTAGAAAAATAAATGTTGTGACAACTAGTTGACATAAATTAAGGAAGAATCCTCCACCTCCTTTCCAGTAACTTTAAGGATTTTTACTACAGCAGTCCCTGTAGTAAAACTTACTTAGAAAGTACATATGAACATGAAAAAGAGAATCTGTTTATTTTGGCCCAGTTTCTTCATTCCCCAAAAGCTAAATTAATAACTTAAAAGTGGGTTGAAAAAGTTACAGTCTGCTAATTTAGCTGTAATGCTTTGGATGTCTTCCTTCATGTTTTAGCATTAAGGATGCCTCACTGGGTTCCTAAAATCAGTATTACAACCATGCAGCAAACAGCAGCTTCTAGTGAAGGAAAGAGCACAGGCTGTAAAACTCAGCAGCAGATGAATCCCAAGGAAGTTACTCCCTCCTACACTTGCATGTGGCAAGGAACTGTTGATGGTAGATGTGAAAGTAAGTTTGAGAATCCTCTGATTTAAAATGTCAGTGGTATCTGAAATTTTTTACATGTTCAGAAGGGTAATATCACTTCATTTGAGGAATCAGTCACTGTGTGTGCTTAAAGATGTGCCAAATCTTCAACAAGCTCAAGAGGCGAGAAGTAGTTTTTTAGGAAGACTGGCAGTAGTTTTATCTTTCTAGGATAACACTTCTCTTGGGGATCTTTGATACTGAAGAACATGTTTTCTGATTAAAAATTAAATAATCTCCTGCTGACGCAATAATGTTAACATTATACAGGGAATTTGAAATCCAAGTTGTAAATTCCAGTTACATGTGGGTATATAGCTATCCCTGCCTAGTACATGGAAAATTTATAATGTATTTGTGGTTTCTTTTTTCTAAAGCTATAGCCAGATACTTTTAACAGCATTCTGGCTTCAAAATAAAAGTTAAAAGTGATTTTTTTGTGTTTGTTGACATATTAGTAAACATAGAAAAAGGACTGAGCAGTTAAAGGAGAAATAAATTCTATTTTCTTTTGACAAATCTCTGCCAAAGTCAAGAAAAGCAGGCTTAAAACTGATGAAATCTTTGTAAAGCTTCTGGATATTTTAGGTGTTATTTCATTTAGCTTCTGCAGCAACAAAGGCTGCATCTCTTTGTATTTGGATAAAACTTTTTTGTGGGGTTTTGCTTTGTTTTATTTCTGAAATTCTGCTGGTGGTTTACATAGAACTTCTTGGAAACTTTGTGTTTCATTGCAGTACTTTTATAGTGGAAATTAAATTATGAGAGGCACTTTATATTTCCCTAATTCTGTGACTTCAATGTATATGGCTTATCTGGGATTGCTTATTCCCTCAGTTGCTTTTTGTACTGGTGATTGCTTGCTGTAATTTTCTGTTGCTTTTGTTGTTTAAATGCTGAAGAAAAAGTCCAAGTTTCACATTTAGTTATATGCATGGAAGGAGAATAAAACTTTGCAAGTTGGCAGTCTATAAATAGGGCAGCTGTGACTAATAGGACACTAGAAAAATATTTGTCAGTCTTGACTAGCTTTCAGTTCTATAATAGCAGAATTATTAAATTAACAGTGGAACAAATACTGGACAAAAATATCAAATGTGAAGAATTTAGAAATGACGAAAAAGTAATAGCCCAGGTTTGTGTTTGAAAAAAAAGAAATCACTAGATTGCAAATTCTCATAATAAGGAGTTTAGGTACTATTTTTAACTTTAAAGAAAGTTTCTTTAAAGCTATCTGGTTTTACCCTGTGCAATATATGTGTGCAGGAAAGTAAAGGTCGGTGAATGTCTGAAACTGTGGATTTGTCCTGTGAAAGAGCAGGCTCATTCCCTGTGGGAGTTGGTGCTGGTTGCGTGGGCTATGGAAGCAGCATTGTGGTCCAAGTGGAGTCCAGCTGCAGAAACATAATCTGTGTGTTGCTCTTTCAGGTTTGAGTATGAGCACAGTTGAAGAAGAGTCTGACACAGTGACAGTAGAAACCGTGAACTCTGTGACTTTGACTCAGGATACTGAAGGGAACCTAATTCTTCATTGCCCTCAAAATGGTATAGAATTGTATTACATAGTATTTTTTTTTCTTCTTTATTTTGATTGGTCTGACTGCCATACATCCCTGCCCACAAGTTCTGTGAGCTACTCAGGTGCAGCTCACTGTACAAAAATTGTACTGCTTTGGTTTAAAGAATGATAAAGTGTTGAATTGGGTGTAAATCCCAAAGCTGTTTGTGTGTGCCCAACAAAGATACAGTTGCCGTGGTTTATTTCAGTTGAAATGGATTCTTAGAACCAAGCATGTACCCAAATTTCTGTAGACTGATCTGTGTTTGACAGACTGTGGATAGAATTTTCAAAGAAAATGCATGTTGAAGAAAGCATGGGGACTGCTGTTGCCCATAAGTTAGACCAGGTTCCTGGGCAGCAGCAAAGCACTGAACCAGCCTGTCACATTTGCTTCTACTATTTCCTTTGGTCAGCTTTTTAGGAGAACTCCATCCAAGGCTCTACTTAGCTTACAGGAAGTAACCTGAGTGTGTTTTTGTTGTTAGAAGCTGATGAAGTAGACTCTGAAGACAGCTCTGAACCTCCACACAAGAGGCTTTGCTTATCAGAGGATGATCAAAGCCTTGATGATTCTACTCCATGCATTTCTGTTGTTGCCGTTCCAAGTAAGTTCTTTTATGTACTCCTGTAGCACGTATATCTGTTGGTAAAGGTTAAAAGTGGACTCTTGAATCACAGTAGAATATTCTGCATGGTTTTTTTTTTCTTCCAATTTTTATTAATATACTTGGTTATCATATTTTTTCAGCCTTGTATAGTTTTGTAGCAATTAGTACTGGTAAAATAAGCCTGTGTTAAAGTAGTTTAGAGACCTGCAGGCACAGGTGCATTGAATAAAATTAAGGATAATGAAGGATATGTAAATTAGCAACTAAATACTCTCCTGCAAAGAGATTTGGAGTTTTTTAATGATCAGACAGTACAGTTAGTATTTCAGTGTTTTATAGTATTGAGGTGTGTGTAAAAGAGATTGATGTAAAAGATATAGGATGAATACTGAATTAATTTTCCAGAAGTTGAATATTAGAAAGTTTAGTGTCATCTCCCAAAGGGAGACAAGACCAGATCTAGTTAAAATACAATTTGCAGTACCTGGAGTGTCTGTTTATTTGGTGGAACTCTGTAGAAATTCCTTAGAAATAAAGGCATTATCATATTGAAGTTGAAGGAGGACTGGGGAAAATGCATGCAGCCAAAAGATTTGAATGTTGTCCTTTAATTTGAAAATACTAGAGGTAGGGCTGGAAAAGAAATATTAATACAGTTTCAAATTTTTGCATCAAACACATTTTGTATATGTTTCACATTAAGTCATACTTGTAGTCAAGCATAAAACTGAAGATTTCTAAATCTATATTTAAGTTTTATGAAGAGAAGCAGTTGATAATAATTTTAGTGAATTTACTGTGTCAACAAATAAATACCAAGTAAGGCTCTTCAAAATTTTCACTTCAAAGGTAGCAATTTATAAAACTTGTAGCACGTGTGAAAAAATGCTTCAGGAGTTAAGTATGCAACTAACTTACCCATTCTGAAGTTTCAGAAAATGATCAGAGCTTTGAGGTGACCATGACTGCTACCACTGAGGTAGCTGAAGATGAGCTTAATGAAGGAACTGTTACCCAGATTCAGGTACAGTAAAACTTCAAAATGTACCTATTTGATGTATGCTTTTATTTAAATTGAAATGAAAAGGGAAACAAATATCAGAAATGCTTACTAAATGAATAAGACTCTTTGAAATTAATATATGTGAGCAGGGATCTTTTTTGTAAAAATGCTGGTCTGTAAAAGGACAATTGAATACTTTTATATATGAGAGAGGTTATTTGTAGTCTTAAGTTGCTGCCCAAAGAGCAATACTGCAAAGAGTAATAGAGGTAACCCTCCACTGGTAGTTATGTGCTCTGTTGTGATCTGCATAGAAGACAAGTTTATCTGTTATTTCTGTCATTCTTTGATTATAAATTAAGCTTTATAACAGGCTTAAATAGGCTTTGTCTCTTGTCACCAGTCCTAACAGTTACATGCAGTTTTCTTTGTGGGTATACTGTGTTTAAAAGTTCAAGATTGGAAGTGCTAGATATAGTCCTGTTCCCACCATAGCCAGTGAGACTCTTCTTACTTACTGTACATTAAACAAGATGAAGAATATTACCTAATTAATTCTCACAACATCTGTGTATTAATATGCTAAATCTTACTCAGGTGTTTTAACAAAGGTGATAGTTCCAATGCCATATCTAAGGCATGACACTTTTGAACATTCAGCAAGGTGACAAGGTGTGCTGATTTCATTTTCCTTCAAACTATGTCTCCATGTTAATTGCAAAGTGATATAAACAACTGAATATCTGACTCTATAATTTCATATTGGTCTTTTCAAGATTCTTCAGAATGAACAGTTGGATGAAATCTCCCCAATGGGCAATGAGGAAGTATCAGCTGTTAGCCAAGCGTGGTTCACAACCAAAGAGGATAAGGATTCTCTAACCAATAAAGGTGGGGTATTTCAAATGCAGTTCTCCCATGCTGTAGAGATGTAAACTATTCCAAATGTCTCAGAATGTTTTGCAAGTTGCATAAAGTAGTCTCTGGTCTGGCTTTTTGGAGATGGGCCACGCCTGCAGTGGTGACAGTAGTGGCCACAGTAGAGAAGGGCTGTGAATGCTGTGTGTCAGCCCACATTGGGCAGAGAACTGTGTTTGCCTGGTCAGGGGGTGGGAAGCTGCAGCAGAAGTGGGGGACACCAAGAAGAAAAACAATCCTTGCTCAGGTTAATAGAGTTGCTTCAGAGGAAGAGGGCTCCTGCAGACCAGGACCTAATGAAATAATCTCTACTACTCCTAAAAATTCCACCCCACTGGGCATTCCTCCCTTTCCAAATATATCTGTGCAATCATACAGTAGTTGCTGAACTCAAGAGATTTTGTCTTTTCTTTCCTGCCCACAGGGGAAGTGGCTTTCTAAACCTAGAGAAAAAAGTTAGTGTCAAATGAAGATATATTGTATCTCTGGTTTCCTCAGCCCCTCTACTGTTTTTCTTACTTTGACTTTTACTTCTTCTAGGGGAATTTTTTTTTTTTCTTCAGTCAGTTCAAAGCAGCCCCCTCTTTTTGTTAGAAACCTTTAGGAAGAGACATAGAATTGTCAGCTGGTCAATGGAGGTCACTCAGTCTAGTGATTCCAGTTAAGAGGTTAATAACTTGAGGAAGATATTCCTAGTAAAATATGCCAAGAAAAATATTTGAGAATCTCCACTGTCTGAACTTTTCTTGTAAGCTCTGTGGTTTGTCACAGCAGTGAAGGAATGCCAGTGTGTGTCTTCTTTTACAGTAGCTCAGAGTTTGGCATGTGTTGCCTGAGCTCATCACTTTATAGCAGTCTCCACCTAATAATGCTTTCTTCCCAGAACTGTGGGCAGGTTCTGATAATCTTGACTATGAATTTGCAAACATGTAAAGTGCAGAATATATGTCTTTTCCTAAAATAGTTTGCTATTAAAGGTTATTCTGTGTAAAGAGTAGCAGTGTCCCATTAAGTCAGGTCAGAGGCTTGGATCTGTGTGAATCACAGTTACTGGAATACATTATTTTTCTGTCTCTGTAACTGTGGAAGAAGAGATTGAAGCTATGGGACACAGGCAAAGAGTACTCTCTCACCAGTTCCAATGGAATTAGTAATAATGCCTGTACTTTTCATTATAATTGGATTTGAGTAGACAGTCTCTTTGGTGTGTTCTGTCTCTCAGCTCTGGTAATTAGCAGGCTGAGAAGGAAGTACCCTGATTTTCCCGAGCAGAGGTGGGCAGATAGCCAGCACACACCAATATGTAAACTGGGTCACACCAGCATAAGCTCAATTAAAAGTATGGTAGGACCATAAGAGGAAAAAAGGATAATTTAAAGTAGGAATGTTTTAATGTTTTATTAAAAGACTTCAGATTTGAAATTTTCTCTCTGAATAAAGTTGGTTGCATTTGCTTTTAAAGCTTAGCTGGCATTGTAGTTACTAAAGACATAGGCAGAGAGGAAACATGGTTTCTATTGGCTTGCCACTTTTATTTGGGGAACTAAAAAGACCCACCACAAGGTTTTATGTTGGCTGTGACCCCTGAGCATTACTCCCAATGCAAAAAGGAGGAGAGAGATGGGGACCAGCTTGTCAAAAAGAGGCTTAATGGAGCATTTACTTCTATAAAAAGCACTCACAGTAGGTGGCACTGCTCTCATGTTCAGCAGTGTTAAGGTATGCAAGAGAGCCCCACCTTGTTGCCAATTCCAGGTGATCTTCTGAGTCGTATTTTAAGTTCCAGCTTCTGGAATCATTTTGAGTACATGGATATTTCAGCTGTCAGTTTAAAGACAGAAATTTTCTAGTTGCAGCTGAAGAGAAAGGCTGAAAATGTGACTTAGCAGTGCATGGAGGAGTTCATATTCTGTTTTTAAAAATGGGATGTTTTTGAAGAGGGGTCTGACTCACGTTATTTAAATATTAGTTGAATGCTACTATCAGTTATGAAATAACATCTGTTTAAAATTAATGCTAGGTATATTTTAGTAGCTAAAATTATTCTTTTCCTTGTTAATTCCAGTATGGGTCATGTTTTCAGATACTTCTTGCTTCAGTAATTAGTTGTCATTTCTATTTTCAGGCCATAAATGGAAGCAAGGGATGTGGTCAAAGGAAGAAATTGACATTTTGATGAGTAACATTGAGCGTTATTTAAAGGTATGTTTAGAGTATGTTCCCTGCTCATTGATGTGGTGATGCAGTTCCTGCTAGAAACCAAATTTCTTTAGTACTTCCCAGAATACTCAGTAAGTGATTTGGATTGGTTTCTTGTAGGAATGGTCATCACCCATTTGAAATACATAAGAAAATTTTATTCATAGACAGGATTTAAGTACTACTGAATGTAACATTGCTTTTAATTTTTGTGCTGGATATAGGCTGTTTGGAGCATTCTGACATGACATTTCACATGGTTAAATCTCTTTCTCTGACTATACCTTGAGGACTCATAGAACTTTTGTTAAAGATGTAAAAAATTGCATTAGCAGTTTCCTTACTAAGCACTGAATACAACTTCCCAGACATCCTTGGTGCCAGGGCTGTGATTGTGTACTATACTAGCAGGATGCCTGTGTCTGCTTTCTTCCCCTTAAATTACTGGGATCAGAGTTCAGTGTAAATGGGCATGTGGTGAACATGCTGATGGTGATAATTGCCCATAAATTATATTTGTGATAGGCTTGCAGCTGAGACTATTTGAGCTGAACCCTTACAACTGAGAATATATAGCCTCAATATTACAGTTTCACCATCCTTCACCTGTGGTTTAAATAAAAGCCCTGAATTTAGTGTTCACTTGAATAAAAATCCACAGTATTAGTTGAAGAATGTATCTGCCCACACATATATTAGAGGTTTTGCCACAAAATCATTCATGGGTAATGCTGTGTTTTAAATCTAGTGAAGCATTTTTAAGCTAGCTAAATAACTTTTCTGAGTTACTGATAAATCATTTGATTTATTCTGTTCCCATTTATCTGCTTTCTTGTACTACTTTGAATAACTGAAATATAGTGATTCTTAGTTTAAGCTGGAGTTAAGCTTTACTGTTATACTTCATTGCAGTATTTTTGTATTGAATTTATTTGAGTTTCCATCAGAACAAGAAGAATAGTTTAATTGAAAGAAATCGCTTTTGCGTAAGGAATATCTATAATTATGTAATAAATCAATATCGCACTGTTTGACAGCCTTCCCTTGTATGGCCTCAGACTAATTCCACCACAATACATATTCCATGATGTTCTATATGATGGTTCAAGTTTTGATCTTAAAATATACATTGGACAGATTTTTTTTTTTTTTTTTTTTAATGTAGATAGGTGTTAGAATTTCTGTGTCTTCCTGGACTCCAATGTAAAAAAACCAAAACAACAAAACCTAGTGTTCAAGGGTTTGTATTTGAGGGAGCTAATCCATAAATACTCCATTTTACTTTTGGACTGTAGTATTTGTGATACACAGAAAGCTGCATAATGGCTTCAGTTCTTGTGTTCTACTTCTTGATTCTTAGGAGACTTTATCTAAGGTGTTCTGTTTGTGGTTTTTGTTTTTGTTTGTTTTTTTTTTAAATGCTTTGTTCTAGGCCCGTGGAATAAAAGATGCCACTGAAATTATATTTGAAATGTCAAAAGATGAAAGAAAAGATTTCTACAGGACAATAGCTTGGGGTCTGAATCGGCCTCTCTTTGCTGTCTATAGAAGAGTTCTTCGCATGTATGATGACAGAAACCATGTTGGAAAGTATGAAACCCTCTAATGCTGCATGGTTTTATTGGTATGAGTAGGGTCATGTATTTATGCTGGACATGTTCTATGTGAGACAGAAAATTTTAGCCAAACAGACCTAGATTTTGCTAATATGTCACCTCTGCTCAATTCTGATAGATCATCCTTGGCAATAGTTGTGTTCAGTTGATGGTATTCAATGACAGCTTTAAAGAACAGACAAACAGAAAGCCCAAAACAAAGGTGAATAACAGATCCTGATATGATGACAGGACTTGGACACAAGGATGGATCTCCTGAGATGTAACTTTTTCTAGAGCTGTGACTGGAAGTAATTGATGCCCTTGCTTGACATTTTTTAAAGCATTGATCGGGTGCTATGCAGAAAGGATATTATATTTTAGTTTTTTAAGGCAGTTGAAAATTAACATTATCTTCTCAGTGCTGATACACTTTTTTGATGGAGAGTCAGCTTTATGGTGATGGTGAATTGGGACAGTAAGGAAGAAGCTGTTTATTTGAAAGACTAATGCAGAAAATTCTAATTCTGTTCATAGTAGTAAGATCATGAAGAATGAGGAAATTTTTTGACAAATGAGAGGAATCTTATACCAGTTAACCTTAGAAATACACTAATGTGGAAAATGACATTTGTTCCTCACATTCTTTTGAAGTATTCAGTCAGATTGTGTCTTACAGCTGAAATTCCTTAATCTCTTGTTCTAGCAAAATGTGTGCTGTGTCGTTAGTAAAATAATAATATTTATGCTGTATGCTTTCTGTTTAACATAATGTCTTTTTATTTACCTGTTGCTTAGGTACACTCCTGAGGAAATTGAAAAGCTTAAAGAGTAAGTTATCTTATGAACAAGGTCATTCTTCCTTGTTTATATTTAGTAGCTTGATCCATTTTTAAGGGTTTCCTTATATGAAATCACTGAAGAGTTACAAATAAATTTGACTGCTCCTACATTACCCAAAAGTAGTGGTTACTATCTAAAGAAAAATGAAACTACATTTGAATTCTTTAATTTTTTTTTTCTAATGTGTGTTCAGGCCCTGACAATATGCAACTAAGTTCTAAAGCAAGGCTTCTGTTGTAACTAGGAAACTTTCAGATTTTTACAAGCACAGTCAAGATTTGTGGTTATGAGAAATAGAAGTTCCTTTTCTGTACAAAATTTGAGCAAAGGTTATTCCTAAAGGAAATGGCAGGTCAAGAGTAGGATCTCCCCTAGGAAGTATTACAGATACATAAATTATCAGTACAGCTCAAAAAGCCTAATTTTGAGTGTGAACCTGGTAGATCAAGGAGATGGGGCTGCAGACTTTATCTCCTCCTGCACATTTCCATGCTCGAGCAGCTGGAAGAAACTGTTGGACTGAAGGAAGGAAGGGAGTATATTGCATTGCATTGATGGATCTGTTTGGATCAATTGAGCTGGTTTGTGTCATTCACAAGGTGCCCGTGGTTCCAGATGTGTCAGAACTACTTATTGATCAACATTTTAAGCAACCCGCTGTCATGTGAAGGAGGAAGATGATTGCTAAAATGATGAATGTGATTATGCAGTCTTTTGCTTAATTTAAATTGTAGGATGCCTGGATTTTCATTGGGTATTACTGAAATTTCTCAAGTGCTCTCTACACCACCTGAAAATCATTGAGGAACCTGTATAGAATGGAAATCAGCTGTTTATCTAAACATTCATATTGTGTTTAACACACTCATTAAGCCTCACAATCTTCCTGCAAGACAGATACTACGCATTTTATATGTATCTTGTGGCTCAGCTGGTCCAAAAGGCTTCTAGAAACACACAGGAAAAAGTAGCAGAAAATACTAATTGTAAAGTAGCAAAGTGATTTCTCCATTCTCTCTTTAAGCCTGTCAACTGCACATTCATCCTGTTTTTATTAGAGAATATTTGGTATTTTGGTAATTTCCTAACTGGATATAGTGCTAATGAGCACATTTCTCTTTAGGCTGAGAGTAAAGCATGGTAATGATTGGGCCACAATAGGAGCTGCCCTGGGGAGAAGTGCTTCATCTGTAAAGGATCGATGTAGACTGATGAAGGATACCTGCAACACAGGTGAGGTAAATGCTTGTGTCAGAAGTGAATATTCTGGTTAAAATTCTGTCCCTTGTGTTTAATGGTTATAGAGTTACACTGTATGTTTGGTGTCAAGAGAGAGACAGATGCACTTCAGGAGTAAAGTACTGTTTATTTTGTAATGCATATTTTCAAGTATAAAGGAAAATTCAGTCAGCCCTCATGTGAATAATGTTGCATGGTTAATTCACTCCAGCTAGTACAGTTCAGATAGCTTGGATCAATTTGCTTTGGTCACTATTTGTACAAGTTCTGTGTAGCCTTACTCATCTGTGAGAGAAAGAGAAAAGAGAAATTCGACAGCAGAACAATAGAATTGTTGATTAATTAATCAAGAATGGATATGATATAAATTGTTAGTAATTAAGAACAGTTACATCTTCTTCACAAGGTAATATTTCCATCTGGAATAAGGTGTTGGACATGGCCGTTAAAATATCTGCTGGCATGTTATGGGTCAGAACAGAGAGTATGTATTGCTAGTTAAGTTGCAGGGCTCCTCTCTCTTTCAGGAAAGTGGACAGAGAAAGAAGAAAAAAGACTGGCAGAGGTAGTGCATGAGCTGACAAGCACAGAGCCAGGTGACATTGTCACACAAGGTGTGTCGTGGGCTGCGGTGGCAGAACGGGTCGGGACGCGCTCGGAGAAGCAGTGCCGCTCTAAATGGCTCAACTATCTCAACTGGAAACAAAGTGGAGGCACCGAGTGGACCAAGGAGGATGAAATAAATCTGATTTTGAGGTTTGTTATTTTAGTTACTTTTAAAGGTTTGTAATATGTGTTGCTAGCAGGATTCCATTGGGGTCCATTTTGCTGGTTTCCTAGACACTGAAAATTCTAGAACCTTCCAAAAATCACTGCTGTGTTTACAGTTCCCAGAGATTTATTATTGAACGTATTTTTTGTTTTTTGTTTTTTTAGTGAATGTTAGTGTTCGTGAAAGGTGTCAGATTGAAAACCCTGGAGACTGAAGTCTTCTTTATTCCACAGAAAAGGTACAGCACAGGCAGCAAACCGTGCAAGCTTCCCACACGTTGCCCCACCGATGCGCTTTAACCCTTAACTGGAGGGTAGCTCAGTCTCCCTGCCCATTCAGTCCTTGGCCTCTCTGCTGAGATGACCAACAAGGGTCAAGTGTGGTGGTGGTTTCTGTGATGTGGACATCTTGTCTACAAAGAGCTAAACTGAGACTGCAAATTAATTTCATGTAGGCCAACAAACACTGATTGGATATCAGCATCTCTGACTACATTTGAACTGGCAACCTGGTAGTGACTTTGGAAATCTTTTGCTCTCTCCAGTCCTCCTTCAATTTTGAATGCCTTTAACTCAAGCTTTTTAGCCAGTGGATTTTTATGGTTGGGTGGGAATGAAAAGCCAAGAGATCCAGGGAATCTAAGGAATACTTACAAAGTAGTATTAACAAATTTAGTGAAGCTGTTTGACATAAACTCAAAATGAAGAGCCTGATTCCACATTTCAGAATGTGCTGGGTATATTTCTTAATATTTCTGGTTTGGTCTGTCCAGATATCCTTTACTTATCCTACAGGGTTGGTTTTGGTAGTTTTTTTTTTCATTTTTACTTCTTTCTTTCTTTAGCTAGCAAGAGTGCTCTTGCCTTATTTGTGAAGAGGACTTTTCTTAACTTCCACAAAAATATCTCCCCTCACTATTCACCTCTCTTTCATATGCTCCATGTACAGATAAGGGCAATTCAGAGATTTTTAGTGATTCCAAACAGATTCTGTAGAGAAAAAGTGGTAGAGAAAAATGTCCCTTATCTGGAAAGCCTGGTGGGATTGATTTATGAGGAAGTGTTTAATGCTGTAGTTAACTTCATCTACTTTGGCTAAGAAGCATCTGAGAGAAGGCAAAAATCTGTGTTAAGGACAGATGGTTGTTACTTAGAAGAAAACAAGTAAATATCATAACATGAAATTAATTAAATGAATGTTCAGAGTGAATCTCAGAAGGTATTTCCTGCCTTGGAGATGTGTTTGGGGAATGTTTTTTCAAAAAGAAAAGATGCAAGTACCACCACTTGGAATGCTTCACAATAATCTGATCTAAGACCTAATGTATAAATAAATAAGGAGAATAATCCTGCATGGCAAGGAGATGGACTGGATCACCTAACAGGTCTAGTCCATCTTCTGTTGTTTATGATTCTGCTTGACCTCTGGCAGCGTGGAGCCGTGGAAGCCTGTGTCGATTCCTGAGCTCTGGTGGGCTGGTCACTAGCATGTCGTTCTGCGCTGTTACGTGTGACACGGCCGGACGTGTGCGACACCCTGCCGCTCTGGAGGGCAGTTTCTAACAGGTCAATGTTTTCTCTATCCTGCCAGGATAGCGGAACTTGAAGTTTCTGATGAAAATGACATCAATTGGGACTTACTGGCTGAGGGATGGAGTAGTGTCCGCTCCCCACAGTGGCTTCGGAGTAAATGGTGGACCATTAAAAGACAGATTGCAAACCACAAAGATGTTTCATTCCCTGGTAATGTACTGCTTGCGCACTTCTCTTCTGAAAGCCCCTTTCACATATGTCAAAGGAATAAGGCTGCATTTTGTTGTCTGCTTACAGCATTGCTGGCCAAAGAGCACATTGTTCCTTTGCTGGAAGTTACTGGCCCCTTGGATCTGCTGGCTGAATTGCACCTACAAGCAGTCCTTAAGTGTTTCAGTCAAAAAGGCCAAGCTGATGTGTACAACTAGACAGACTTTGCCATCCCTTCTGGCTTTGGCTAAAGTGAGAGTATGTATATAAGCAGCTCAGCTGGCAGATCTCAGATGATGCTGATCTTTGGTATGGAGGGCAGTGACCTCTTCAGGTGGAAGAGGATATGTATCTGCAGCCTAACTATGGCCTCAGGTTAGGTGTGTTGCCTTTACAATGTTAAAATGTAATCTCTGTCAGGTGCTGAGCCTTAGGTGTAGACAGAAAGTAGATCTACTACTAGGTGCTGTGAGGAGGCGGGCAGGAGTCAGGAGTATAAAGCTCCCCCAAATACATTTCATACCATTTTCCCGTTCTGGCTTGGAGAAATTAGTGCTTAAGCCAAAGGGGTGACCTTCAGACCTCCCTTTGTCTTACTTGGGGAGAGGAAAAAAATCAGAGAGATTAGTCATGTCATAATTAATGAAAGATGTAATTTAATGCACACTTGTGCTGTGGTTGACAGTGTGGTTATATATTAGTCCTGCCTCAAGGCTGCAGCTGGGAGTAGGGCCCCTGTTACCACACATTAATAGGCAGTTGTTGCATCAAATAATTCATAAGATAAATGCAGCACTGCATCAACAGGCTGTGCTGTCTTTCCCCTGACAAAGGGGAGATGTTTAGGCAGTTTGCTGTAATGAATTCTAGAGAAGCTGAGGCCTCAGGTTTTGTGATCTGCTGTTACATCAGCTGCTCCCTCAGCAGGGCCAAAGCAATCATAGCGAAGAAGGGTGTGCGGTTCTGTTGGAGCAATGGGCCTCCTCATGCACAGGTGAATAATTGTGATATAATCACTGTGGGATTCATTCTCTCTTGCTCCCCATTTTCAGTGACATTTCTGTGAAGCTCTTGAACAAATCTGCTTCTGTGTTGTAGAAGATTGGAGGATTTACTTCTGGTAGCAGCTAGTGATACTGGCACTTGATTGTAGCTTGGGGATATACCATGCATCATTTTAGAGAGTTCCAAAATTTTATGGGCTATGTGTTCTTTTTTTCCCCCAAGCATCGTGAAGTGCCTGGGTTCCATGAGGAAATCTAGTTCACTGCTGTAGTTGGCTATAAATGATCTATGTATGTGCTAAATTTCTAGTTTCTGTATCTCTGGAGATTGCTTAAGTTCTAGGTTCTGTAGGATTTTGTTTTCTCTTTTCATCTTGGGTAAATCACTAGTTGCAGCATTTCAAATGTGCTTGTTCAACCTGCTTTAGCATGAGTGTTTTTTCTCTCAGTGCTGATAAAGGGTCTTAAACAGCTCCACGAGAATCAAAAAAACAATCCAGGGCACCAGCTTCCAGAGAACAAGTGTGGCAGTGGCTTAGCAAACACTAACCCCAGCTCAGGGGTGCAGCACGTGCAGATCCGGGTGGCTCGCTTGGAGGAGAGCACAGGAAGTGCCCCGAGCCCCATGGCAGCTCTGCAGATCCCAGTGCAGATCACCCACGTCTGTAAGTACTGAAACAAACCACTCACACAAAACCTGAAACTTGCTTCTGCTAAGGTGGTGAAGGAGGAGGGAGCATATCTTGTAAGAGTTGTATTCATTGTCCCTTGGTCATGCCATAACTTCAGATGAAACATTTCTGTGTTCTGTTTACCTGTTTCTAACTTTGTTAGGCAAACGTAGATATTGCTATGACTGTAGTTCCAAGAAGCTACAATTGGAGCACCTGAACACAGGTGTTGTTGGTGTCTGTTTGTGTGTGTGCACACAGGAGTTTGCCACATAGCCTGTTGTTTGAAAAGCCTTCATAAACTTCTTAATGAATGTAGAGTGTGTATGTTTATTCCTTAAGTTGTTTCTGGTCACTCTTGCAGAGAGCAATGAACATCATGTACAAATTCTTCTTTTGTAAGTTACATAGACTGCTGTCCCTAAGTTCTGATGCAGGGCACTGAAGGGAAGGTATAAGTGGTTTTTTTTCTAGTCCTTTGTTACGCAATTATTTCTAGTCACAAACACTCTGGAAAACGTTAGCTGCTAAGTCACACCAACATTCAGCCAATGTTCTGCTAAACCACTGTATTTTTTTTTAAGTTGATGCTTCCCATGCTCTTAAGGATGAATTTTGCTCATTATCTAACATTGATTCCCAGATTTGCTCTGAGTGTAGTTCTTACTGCTTGATCTTGTAACTAATCTTATTAAGTAACTCCAGTCACATGCAGTCTGTCATCTGCACTGTATATTATTTTGCACCATTTGTCATTTGTAAATTTTATTAGGAAAATTTAGTGTTTTGGTCTTGCTGATTACCAATTAGTTACAGAATATTCTGAGTTGGAAAGGATCCACGTGGATCATCGAGTCCCAGCTCTTAAATGAGTGGCCCATACAAGGATTGGACCCATAGTCCTGGCATTATTAGCACCCTGCTCTGAGCTAAGCTGATCAGTCTACAAACTGATGCTTCAGACTATGCATGAATAGGCATTTGGCAGACAATTTTCTGGTTATAATTTTAGTAGATCAGTCTATCTTAATCTATTTATTAAGTGCTAGCTTCATTTTATGTGGTTTATTTTCTAATTAGAATGACAGATGACACCAAGCCAAGAACTTCTTATCTGTCACAGTATGTCAGTAGTCTCAGACTTTGAATGAAGCTTGATCGAAGACGATGGGTTTTGATGAGCAGGCAGGATGGGCTGGGATCCTGGAACCTTTAATCATTTCTGAATTGAATCCTGTAATGGTTATTTTGTGACTTCACTTGCCCATGTCTGCCTAACAAGCCTTTTCCCCCATTTTAGTCTGCTTTTCTGAAGAATTTCTGGTTGTGTAATCACAGTGAATTTTGTGTTGTGTGTTTCACAGTCCCATGAGAGCTGAACCTCTTAGCCACTTTCAACTGCATTTTGTGGAAGGCTCAGGGTTTCAAAGGGGCAATTCCTGGGGTTTTATGAATATACTGGCTAGGTGACTGACAGGCCATACTTTACAGCTCCCTGCTATTGAGTGCCAGGAAATCTGCAGCAGGAGACCTTGAACATGCCACTACAACAATAATAGCTTCCAAAATTGAGCTTTTATCTTCTTAAGAGACCAAAATTACTCTATTTTGCAGCCACGGAGTCTGAGATGGCAAAGTTTCCATTGCTTGGGTCACTGTTATCATCTTGTAAATCTTTTCCCCTTTTGGCATTTAGGAAATTACTGGAAAACCCCAGACAGAGTATTAATTTTGTTTCAGCTTCCTAGAACTTGTGATTTTTTTTTTAAGAGTAAGTAGAAATTGCAATTATGGTTATAAAGTTTTGAGTACAAGTTGTTCGGACCTGGTGATCTTAAAATACCTGGTACATCAACTGTTTTCACTACTTCACTACTTGTAAAAGTAGTGGAACTAACTGCATAAATAATTACATAGTTGTAGTAAGAATACTTACAGCTTTTATACTGCAGTCATAACACACAGGATAGGCAAATATCTGGGAAGCATTTGAACTTTCATCAGGGGTGGACATACTGTGGAGGGCAGAAAAGATTAAAAACACAAAAAAAGAAAAAGAGGTCTGTGGGAAACACAACCATGTTAAGCCTGACACCAGTTTGAAGCAGGCAGTACAAAGTATATTATTACAAAGGGTATCTTTACATTAGAACCTCTTGCAAATCTCATTACAAAAATTAATTAAATCATGTCAGAAACTTTATTTTCTTCTTTTATCTCTGTGTGCTAAACCCATATTTACTTTCTTTTGCTCTTTTGGATGGTAGAATGCTCTCTTTAAATAGAATTGTATCTTGGGTACCAATTAGAGAACCTTGTCATTAGGACTGCAGCCAGTTTTCTTTTTCCTCTTAGGGGAATTAACAGTACCCTGCCATGTATTAATTATAGTATGTTATTCTCTCTACGGGGCTGAACATTCTGGTTTACATACTTTCCTTTTCTTTTTTTTTTTCCTTCCTTTTGCAGCCTCAACCGATTCCCCTGCTGCTACTGTTGACTCTGAGACAATAACACTGAACAGTGGAACACTACAGACCTTTGAGATTCTTCCAGTAAGTCACTGGTGTTTGTTACTGTGTTTTTTTCTTTTCAAACCAGCTACTTCTTACACTACAGAAGTGTGCACTTCCAAAAAAAAAAAAAAAAAAGAAAAGAAAAGGGAGGGTTTTCAAGTGGAAAGAAGAAGAGTTCTAAAACTTATTTCTGAAAGTGTAATCCATTAGGGCTGCTGGGCAAACTGTGAAATACAGTTAAATGCTTTAAATTTGCTTTAATGCTACAAAGTTTTCTTTTGTGCATGTTTTTTTTTGTTGTTGTTGTTGAAATCTGACATAAAGGAGCCAGAGAAAGCTCCCAGCAAGTAAAGATTGTCTCAGTTCCATTGTCCTGTAATTTATAGCACAGTTTCTCTTTCATCTCAATGCAAAAGTAAGTTGAATTTGTTCCTTTTTTACCTGCTGTTGTACAGCATTATACAGACCTGCTGGGCTCCTGCCTTTAATACTTGCCTCGGTAGCCTAAGGCTACAGATGAGGTTTTTTTCTGCTTTTTGAGTGCAGTGCAGAAGGGATTGAGTTGGTGTGGTGATTTTCCAGGGGAGTTACATTTAAGCTGGTTCATGTAAATCAAAATGCTCCAGTATGTCCTGGACAGTGCATTTTGCATTAAACCCGTGTTGTTGTCTTTTCAGTCTTTCCACCTCCAGCCGACTGGGACACCAGGTACCTACTTACTGCAGACAAGCTCGAGCCAAGGCCTCCCCTTAACGCTGACAACGAGTCCCACCATGACCCTGACGGCCGCGGCAGCTCCAGCATCCCCGGAGCAGATCATCGTTCACGCCTTATCTGTGAGCGCTCTGGGCAGGGACAGCCCCGGTTCGGGCACTGGGGGAAGGGGAGCCTTGTCATGCAAGGCCCTGCACATGCATGTTAATCTTGCAAAGCAGTTCTCAAGTCACTACAATGCTACTTTGCTTAAAATCCTGAAGACTGAGAATTTGGGGCTTTGTGTATTGTTTTTTAAAAAAAAACCTCAGGTTGCTTCAGAGCTTGGTTTAGCGAGCAAGTTCTGAACAGAATGTCTCCATTTAGTGTCTTGGTCCCCAGCAAAACCAAGTCTTGATGTTTTGTGATGTTTTCAGTTACTCTCACAAATAGATACTAGTCCACAACACTTGGCTAGTAGTGTCAAGTATTGCTTTTTGTTAGAGGGAGGGAAGGGGAAGCAAACGAGATTGAATCACAAAAGTGATGAAAAATTCAGTGGAAAAAACACTGACCTTTTGAATCTACAGTGGTCCTCACCTGAATGGTTGCCTCTTTCATATAATTATGTATTTACTTTATTTGTGATTAAAGAACACATGACACCACATTCAGTTTACAAAGTTATCCTTTAGGAACAGGAAAGGTCAACAGATGATCTGGGCTGACATAGTATATATATATAATAAAACTCTGAACTACATTTAGCAATTGGAATCTTTTTGCTTGTATTTGCTTGAAAGATTTGTAGATAGTTACAGGAAAGTCTCTGACCGTTTTTGTTTTGTTTGTCTCTTTTTTGCAAATGCTGCTGACAGCCAGAGCATTTGTTAAACACGAGTGACAACGTCACAGTGCAGTGCCACACGCCGAGTGTCATAATCCGCACCGTTGCTGCCGAAGACATCTCCTCCTCTGTCACCCAGACAGAACTGACTGTGGATGCAGACATTCAGTCAGCTGACCTGACAGATCCTCCAGACACCCTAGGAACAAATACTTTCCCACATGATATTCATCAGTCCAAGCTGAGTGACGAAGAGCAGTCAGCCTACAACGAAGATGATGCTTCCAAGTTTAGCAGCAGGAATAGTAGAGAACTGATGGATGGAGTTATGGTACGAACAGAGGAGGAGATTGCTGATGCCAGCCTGAAACAGAATGAGGATTCTCACTCTGATTTACCCAGCACTTACGTTACTGAGGTAAGGGAGGGCGTGATACTTGATATTTTCCCCATTTCTGCACAGAGAATTATTTCATTGAATCTGTGGCTTTATGTTAAGCTATTAATCTGAAATATCCCAGTGATTTCATTTATATTGGTAGCTGAAGGGAGAAAGATGAAGAGAGATTATTCATAAGAGCATATAGTGACAGGACAAGGGGGAATGGCTTCAAACTGAAAGAATGTATGTTTAGATGAGGCATTAGGAGAAAATTCTTTCCTATGAGAGTGCTGAGGCACTGGAACAGGTTGCCCAGAAAAGCTGTGGTCTGCCTCATCTCTGGAAGTGTTCAAGGCCAGATTGGATGGGGCCTGGAGTGATCTTCAAGGTCCCTTCCCATCCAAAGAATTCTGAATCACAGTTCTACAAGTATTTGCCGAGATCCTCTATCCTTGAGCTTTGTTAGTATGTTACAAATATGAAAGTAACAACATTTAATTTGGTGCCAGAGCTTATATTTGACTTCATCTGGAGCACTGAGCACCTCGCTAGCTGTAGAGTTGCTTCATTACTCAGGGTACTTCTGCATGCTGACAGTGGAAAGCTGGAACATTGATGGCACTGAGCAGTTGCCTTTAGGTGATTCCTGCTTGATGCCGTTGCTTTAAACTGGGCTGTTAATTGTCCAACACACCTGCATCAATAGATTGAGCAAGGGAGGAGAGCTCGAGTATTTAGGTTTTGCTTTATGAGTCTAATAACATACTTCAAGATGTACCTCAGTTTCCAGTTTTGAGGACTTCTGTTAAACATACTGCTCCAGTCAAGTATCTGTTAAATGGGAATTTGAAACATTAAGCTACTTCTTTCTCTGGCCTCAGATTTATTCAGCTCCAACACCTGAGATGGAGAAATTAGTTTATCCAAATGATTACAGGTATTTGGATTGTTTCTTTCAGTTGGTGGAATTAGGAAAATGACTAAGTCACAGAAAACAGAGGTGCTAAAAAGAAGATAACACTCTTTACTGGGTAGAAAAGTACTCTTCCTTTACAGGTTTGATTAGGTTGGAATTTGGGAAAAGATGAGTTAGGATGAAATACCCCTTCCTGTTTTTTAGAACACTGCTCTCCACAGTAGCTGCATTTCTGCTTTGTCAGCCTTGAAAATGTATCATTAATATGCTTTGGCCTTGTCTTTGAAGAAGCTTCTAATAGACAGTGCATATCTGTTATGCTCTTAGAAAAGGGAGAATCTTTGTACATCTCAAGTTTGCTACTATGGAAGCATCTGAATCCTGAGTACATCAGAAGATGGGGATTATTCTTCCATTTTCCTCTTTCTGTGTCATGATTGACATAATTGTGATAAGATTTTCAACATTTGAGGCAGACCATCAGCTTTCTATTCTTATTTTAAAACTTTAGCTTCTCAAGGTAGAATTAATAAACTTTTGATATTAACCTAGTTCCTAGTTTAACTTTGTACAAATTGCTCATGGCTAGCAGAATGTAAACTTTTTTTTTCTACACAGAAAAACAAACTGAATTTGTAATTCTAATTTGCTATACCCTTCAAGTCAGATTCAAGTTTGACATGTGTACTTAAATTCTAGGAAATAGTGAACTGTCTGTGAGTAATTCTCAGTGAAAAGTTACTCTAGAAAAACATGCCTAAATTTTGTTTTCTTTAAGTCAGTGTTATTTTTATGAGCTTGCCAGGATTGTATTGTCACTGTGGGCGGGTAGTAGGAGGCAGGCAGTCATGCTGCAGGGTTTTATTATTTCTGGCTGGGAAAGGTGCCCATTTGCCACAATGACTTCTTTAGTTTTTCACGCCTCCTCTTGCCAGTTTCAGGCCTTGCAGCCCAGTGCTGCCAGTGAGCAGAGCTGTGTGCTCTGCTGAGAGCTGCTTCTGCAGGTCAGGCACACCGTGCCCTTGTGGATGGGACCAAGTGCAGTTCACAGAGCTGCAGCACAGGTTGTCAGCTCCTCTCCAGCAGCATCAAGGAAGGGGTTTTCAGACAGATGCTTTTGCAAAAACAGTGTGGAGTTACGTAGGGAAGCAAGTTTTCCTACAAAAAACAAGGTGGAGGAACATCAGGATTTTCTTAAACACAGAGGGCTGTAACCTCTGAAAACAGTGATAAATCCAGGTGCCTTCCATTGTGTCAGCAGCAGTTGCTAGCATTCTACATCAGGGATTCCTGAAGTTTGAACAGACCTTAAGCATGTTACACACAAGAACTGGAATCCAAATATCTCTGCTGATTCTGGCAGTACTGTGTGGGATGACTTTTCACTGCATTTATGGGACCAGGAGTGTGCTGTGACACTGAGTCAGCCAGATGTGTTGCTGCCATTCGAGTACCACAGGAGCCAGGGAAGAGGCAAGAGCAGCAGCAATGGCAAGACTGGAAGAGAATGAGGGTATTGACAACTTGTACCTGGAAGGAATCTGTGTGTTGCCAGTCTTGTGGTACCATTAAGGTCAGCAAAAAAAGTCTGGAGCCAGATTCCAGCCAGTGACAGACCAAGCAAGGCACAGCAAATAAAGTGGGTCTTTTGAGCTCTGTGTTCAGTGTCACTTAAAATTTGACAACAGGAGTTGTGAAACTTAAGGTAAAGCTGTTGGGTTTGTGGAGCAGGTAAGTGCTATAAAGGTAATGCTTTAGTCTCAGAACATCTAGACAGAAAGTAGTGGAAAAGCCTAATTATTCCTATTAACAGGCATAATATTTGACTTGCAAGGGAACATTTTATCACCACCTTGCAGTGTCTCCCTTCCTCTCCACATTACTTAAGAGGGTAAAATTCCTCTCATCTTGTTTTTGAGTACCTGCTCTAAGATGAAACATGCCCTGTAAATGCTGAAATAAGTAGTGACATTTCAACTTAATGAGATAAAATTCATCCAGAGTGTATTGCTTACTGTGGAGTATGGCTGAGCAATGCAGGATTTTGTTTATGCTGCAGTGAATACTCTCTCATAGCCTGTTCTGTGTTGTGCAGGACCTGGGTTCCCCAACAATAGAAGAACAAGTTGATCAGCCTACAATAGATGACGAGACTGTGCTTATTGTTCCTTCTTCCCATGGTTTTATCCAGGCAACAGATGATATAGATAGCGAATCAGTCTTGCCCTTGACAACTCTCACAGGTATGACAGTCCCTTTCATTAAAGCACTGTATAGAGCTTTTGAGTCTCTGCAGACAACCCTTCATAGATCCTTGCTTTCTCTTAAATAATTTTACATATCAGTGCTGTGAAACTGCAAGTAACCTAACAAATACTCCTCCCCAGAGGAAGGATCTCCCTGTAGAGCCATCAGAGGGTCAGCACTGATAGTGCAATACCTGATGGATGCAAATGTGAGTCACACCGTTGCATCCATATCCATCCATATTGGTCATCACTTACCTTCTCTAAAGATACTCAAAACCCACCTGGATGTGGTCCTGTGCAATGTGCTCTAGCTGAACCAGCTTTAGCAAGGGGTTGGACTAGAGGATCTCCAGAAGTCGCTTCCAACCCCAGCTATTCTGTGTTCCTGTGAAACTAGAAATTGCAAACTGCGTAGTTTGAGCAACACTGCCTGTAATTGGTTAGAATTCCAGGCTACATTTCCTGTCTCCAAAGTTTGTATTTTGTATCTTGTTATAATGGCACAGCAATAGTTCTAATGCTTTTTGTCCCTTGCCAGATCCTATCCTACAACATCATGGAGATGGGTCACACATTATTGGCTCATCGTTGGGCAGTCCTGACTCAGAAGATTCAAAGGATGTTGAGGATTTAGTGAGCTGTCACTGAGAAGCAGCAATGGTGTCCATTTTCTATTGACCATGTTTGCATTGTGAAGTTAGTTACAACCCTGTGCCACGTTTCCAAAGAAAGCAGTCACAGTCTGTCTCTTTGAACAGGAGCTTCCAGTGTGAAATGACCATGGTGCACTTTCTCTGCTCAGGCTGTTTCCCTCATCCAGGAGGGAGGACTGAGCCGCCAGCCAAGGCCTGAGGTGCCATGTCTCACTGGGGTGTTCCAGTGTGCTGAAGAGCCTCTGTTGCAGTGCTCACAGTGCTCAGATCCATCCAGTCAGTTCTGATCTGACTTGTTAGTGATGTGCTGAACTGCACACGTGGAAAACTGGACAGAAGTCAAGGATTGTGGACTGTAGCCTCTTAGTGCCGCAGCAAGTAGTAGTTTGCACAGGCTTCATGAAGAATGGGTGAGGATTTTTGCACTTACTGACTCTTGTAATACATGGAGTAAGAGACTGTTACATTTCTGGAAGAAGTAAGTTCCATCAAAGACTTCAGGGAGCATGGGCAGCATCGTGAAGCAGTGGGTGTATTCCCATCTCACCTGGCTCGTTCGTATGTCTGTGGCATAGGAAGAAAGCAGAAGCTTATGGGACTTGCCTGGTCTGCTTGTTCCTGAGGAATCCATTGCTGGCAATGGACAGAGCTCAGAAAGATCACTTGTGGAATTTTTTTTTTTTTTTTCTTTCATCACTACAGCAAGCTAAATAAAAAGGGAAGGGCTATGAGAAAGGGAAGCTACTGGGACCCACCAGCCTCCCCCAACAAGCTTGGAATTTCTGTGAGATTGTTGTGAGTGGGTTGGAACATTTGTCTCTGTTGCTGTTTACCTGACACTACCAGCCACCTCTCCAGACCTGATTTCTGCAGCAAGTTAGTAAATGGGGAGTGGTGTGAAGGTGGCAAAGTCTTGGAGGAATAACTCTGTGAGAATCTGGACATAGGGCCTTGAGGCAAAGGAGGCCAATTAATTCCTACATTGTTTGAAACAGACACTAGGCTGAACCACAGCCTGTTAACTAGGAATCAAGAGAAAAAGCTATAGAAACTAAAGACTTGTATAAATTATTTTATTTATTTCTGTAATTAGCTCTTCATAATCAAGAGTTGGTCTTTTTCAGTCTGTGGTTTTGTTAATGTGAAAAATAAGTTGTAGTTTTAAATGGTTGCCTAGGGAACAGAAAAAATTGTATATTCAGTTTCAACAAAATAAAGAGTATTTGTCTTACTTGACTGTAAGATGCCATTTATTTATACTGCCACAGATCCTTTCAGTGCTGCAGTTTATTTGTACAGTAATTGAAAAAAAGTGCATTTTTTTTCCAAAATGAAAAAGCTTGTGCCATTCTGAAACATCAGTACAACTGGAATGTTCATTAAGCGCAACAGTAGCTCTTCAAAAAAAAGCAGAATGTCACGTCTTATGGCAATAATTCTCCCCAACAAGAGGGACATTACATATACATTTACATGAAAATCATGTACTGATTTATCCTTGCACAACCCACTTCTTTCCTCTCAGGCTGATGGTTCTCACTTCAATGTCTCGAGTAGAGCTGAGAGCTGAGCTGGAAGCAGTCTGACACAGCAGCATCATTGCTGGGTATTCCCAATGTCCTTCATTTACCCACTTCATGGAAGTACAGGTTGGCACATATACATAACATGACAATAGAAAACAATATGTAGTAAATTAGATTCCTAAATTTGGGTTCCAGGTCTCCTTGTCGATACCAGTAGATCTAGAAGACAAAAGGAGTTTGTGTTATTTCAAAAAGCTAGGTATTCTGAGGAAACTCTTTGGTAACTGAATTGGCAACTTGCAGATTTCATTTTGGGTGTTTTTTTCTTCCTGTAAAACAATCCAACTTCCTCTGGCCAGAGGGACTGAGTGTGTGTGTGTCTGTATGTGAAACTGGCCCTGAGGAGAGGTGCTGTCTGGTCAGCTTTGCTGAGAGGCAGGGAGAGTGGGTGGCTTAGCTGGAAGTGTTTTAACTCTCAAAGCTGGCTACACCCTGGTGAATGAGGACAAACATCAGCTTTGCACTAACACAGTCTATTCTGGGCAGAGTCGTGGCCACCAGCTCTGTAGGATCAAAAACTGGGACTGACCAGGCAATGCAGAGCAACCTCCCAGTGTACCCAGCAGTGAGGGTTCAGGGCTGCTCCGGGTCACAGCTGGAGGAAGGAGAATGCTCCAAGTATGAAAAGCTACAGCAGAATAAGGAGCCACCAATGTGCCTCCCCATGGAAGGGGGCTTGGACTAGATGGTCTTTGACAGCCCCTTCCAACCCAAACCATTCTGTGATTCTGTGAACTCAGACCTGCCAGTTCCCTTTGCAGTGCTTGGGACCAACTCCCTTTTAATTCTGCAGTTGTTGAGTAGAGGAACATCTTCCACTTGCTGTAGCTTCCTACCCCTGTGTTTGAAAGGTCACTGACTAGTCCAAGTTCATGGCTGACCCCACTTCAGGTATCTTCTGCAGCACAGTCCATCTCTGCATTCCCATTTCAGTGCTCTGCTCCCTGGTTTCCTACTCTCTGTCTCCATGGGCAGCTGTGGGTGGCAGTGCCACAGAGATCACAAGTCTTGCACAACAGCTGGGCTGCAGGAGTTGGCTCAGTTCACACACTTACTCTGCAGTAAATGCAAAACTCACTACCACTCCCTCATTGTCAGCTTGTGTTGTGGAGGCAGGAAAGCTTTTCTAGGAGAGTGTAAAAAAGAAGGCAGCACCACGTAAAGCAGATTTTATTCAGAGCCATTGACTCAAAAGCACGCAAACATGGTGGTACTTACAAGAATGCCAGCAGAAATGCAACACAAGGAGATGCAGAAAGCAAAAAATACATTCACAGGTTTTGGAGGTAGTTGCGGGAAGACAAAAGCACTGATTAGAGTGACCTGTATGGAGGAAAACAAAGATGAGGATTTCACTCTGGCCAGAGCTGCAGTGAGAAGAGGCTCAGCCCAAGGGCTGGAGCAGCACAGCACTCGCATCCTGATCTGCACACCCCTCCCTGGCCTCTGACTCCCACCCCTGAGGAGCTGAAGGAAAATGTGCGAGTCTGGAGGAAAACTGCTTTGATACAGCTGCACACTGAGAGGAGTGGGAAAAAAACTGTGCCAAAAGCTTTGCCACGCTGACTTATTGCCAGAAACCACCCTCCAAGTGGCCATGAAGCCATCAGGCCCAGAGGTGCACACTGCCCATGCAGGAGCAGCCCTTCAGCCAAGTGTTCCACCAGCTGGCACCTCACCTGTCCCCACAGCCTCCCTGCACCTCAGCTCTCCAACAATCCCCCCATGGACCACGCCGATGGTCTCCAGTCGCGATGGCATCGGGTTTGTCTTTAAAGCTTGGGGAAAGCACAGCTCAACACAAAGGGACAAACTTTGGGAAGACTTGTATAAGCCATAAATAGAGAACAATAAGTCATAAATAGAAGGAAATAGAAGCAAACACGCTCTCCTGGCACATAAATGCTTTGTTGTCTCACCCAGCCTCACGTTCAGCCAGGACGGACGATCTGCCAGAGAACTTCAAGGATTTTATTGCAGCTCTTAAAGAAAGGTATTCCCTTTCTCCTGTTGTCAAAGAATTTCAAAAGACATGTATGTCCCAAAATGACTGCCTGCCCTAAATCAGAGCCTCTTTGGTCATTGGAAGCTTCACCACCCATTTTTGGGGAGGAATTCTGGTTTTCTCCCTGTCACTTAAAGATGCAACATGGGGTAGGATGGGAGATACTTACTACAAGCAGCAAGGTTGTTAAGCCACCAACAACTAGATTGATGATTCTGTCCTGAAGAAAAGAGAAGAGTGTTATGTGTACCTAAAAAACCAATAGCAAAAAAACCAACCCCAAACCATATAAAACAGAGCATTAACCAACAACACTGAGAACATCAGCCAGGATCCACATTATTGCCAGCACACCATCAAGGCTCCCTGATCAGCTCTGCCACACAGGAAGGTTTCCCCTCCCTCCACGGACCCCAGGGAGGTTGCACTGGTCAAGGCCTCGTGCAGCAGGTTTGCTCATTTGCAAATGGCTTCATTGCTACATCTAAATAGATTACAGTTGTGCAAATTGTATTTAATTTTTTTTTTAAGTGGGAGTGCACAGATGGAGGTTGTCAGAAAAAGCTTTTTTTAGCGTCCCTGCCTGAAAATCAATAGACTGATAGAGTCTTAGGTGGGAATTTGTGGGCTGCTGGCAAGGAGGTGAAGCGTTGCCCACACCCCAAATGCTCCACCCTAACACCAGCAGATCTGAAGATGCCACACAGTGGCTCTGCTTAGACAGACAGATATCCCCCTCACTTCTTTCTGCTGCTCCTGATCAGTATAAAACAACTGGAAGGACACAACCTTTTTGTCCCTGGGAAGAAAGATCCCTCAGTGACAGCATTGCAGTCCCATCCCAGTGGCATCAGTGCAGGGACTGGCTGTGACACTGGGCTGTGTGACCATGGGCTTAGAGGAGCACCCACAGCAAGACCCTGTATTGATGAACCTTCTGGAGTAAAAAACAAAAGGAGAATATTCCAATCCCTGCCAGCACACTGCCTCCTCCCTGGTGCTGCTCTGAGTACAAACATGTATCACCACAGTCGGACTGGGCTGCACACAGCCAGGTGTGACACCCCAGATGGCTGACAAAGGCTAAAACAACAGCTACAGCAGAAAAAATGTGCAGAGAGAAAACACCCCAGACTTCGATTAAGTGTACTGAGAGTCATTAAATAGGTATGGTGAAAGGAAAGTGAGAAAAGAGTTTGAGCAGTGAAAGCATTTTGCCTGACAACCCAGCCAGCAGGCAGGGCAGCACGGGCTTCCCTCCACCTGCTCTCACACAGTTCTTCCCTCCTAGAATTTGGATTTGTAGAGGGAGAAGTCCCAGGTCATCAAGAAGTAACACATGACAACAGCAGGGCACTAGAAGAAAGCAAAGAGGAGGCAGAGAGCAGCAAATCATGCTTTTGTGGGACACCACCAGCCCTGACCTAAGGCTGTGGAGCTCACCTTGAGGTGCTTCAGGAACAGGTGGATGCTGTGCCCCGGTTGTGTTCATCCCCAGGGGATAAGGCCACAGCAAGCAGACTCTGAAGCCTCTTCTATTAGTCCCCAACTCCTCTTTGTAAAACAAAACCACTGATGCTCCTGCAGCTCAGAGGCCCCAAGCTGTGGGGGAAGAGCAGTGGCTGCAGCAGTGGGAAGTGACCCCCCCTCCACAGGAAATTGTCACCAACATCCCCTGTGCAAGGTCCTCACCAGCCAGGCACAAACCCCTTCTCCTCACCGGCATTTCCTCACACGGAGTTGGTGATGTGACAGCAGCCTCTGAGCGCCACGAGACACGATACGAGATACCCACCACTGACCCCAAAAAGGAACCAAGAGAAGTAACTCCAGGCAAACAAGAGAAGCAACTTGAAAAATGCAAGCATGAAATGCTCCATGAGAGCATATCCTGACAGCTCAGCTGGACTCCTCCTCCTCACCTAAAATAAATTAAAGAACTCAAAGCTAACTTTAGGCAGGGCACGGAAGGATCCTTACCACAAAAGCCACTCCAGTGCCAGGAGAGGATGGCAGTTTTGCTCTGCCCTGCAGACCTGGCTGAGCCCACCAAGGCAATGTTACGGAGGGGGACCAGAGTTGGCATTCAGGCTCAACTCCTCCATTCAGGGTGGCAAGAGGTAAGCAACTGGATCCCTTGTGCCATGAGGAGATGGGCTTTCAACAGCAGAGATAGCAGGGAATGCCAGGGAGCCAGCTGCAGAACTAGCAGTGGGTCACCAACCTGCAGAACTCATCTGGTGAGCACAGAGTCACAGCCAGCTCTGCAGAGAGCTCAGAGGGATGGACACACAGTCAGTCACCATCCAGAAACTCAGCCATGACTGTGCTCCTCATTAACTAGAGACCCATTGTGCCAGGACAGACTGGACTGGCAGCAGAAAACAAGGAGGTCAGACTTGACAGCGATCATGGAGCATTTCTCTCTTGACTGTTTCAGTGTGGGAGAGAGCATCCCCCCGGCACAGGGACCTCTCATCTCACACTGCTGACCGAGGGACCTCCAGTGACAGCCTGGGCAGGTAGAGATGCCAGCAGTGGAGCACGTGGCATCCAATCCCTGCAGCCATGCAGCCCCTTCCCTGTGCTCAAACCTGCGGGCACTCAAATTTTCAAAATGCACAACTGGCAGAAGAAGGTATTTCAGGATCCAGGGATTAGACACTGATCCTGAAATCCCGGGCTTGGCGAAGCAGTGAGAGGCTGTATTCCCCAGTGCCCACTGACACTTCAGCCCCAGGCAGCTTAGCACAGCAAAAAGGTTAAAAATACTCAAGCAGAGGCCAAGACGGCTAAAGGGATTGGGGATGACGGAGCCTTTCACCTCCACACTGTGTCCGAGTGCACAGCCTGGCCCGGGCAGACACTCCTGGATACTGGGCACGCAGAAACTGGCTGTGGTGAGCCTTGTGTCCTACATGTCACCCAGCTGGCACAGCAGGCTCTTATGACCAGCACAGCTGATTCAGGAAGGATTTTTCTCCAGCATCACTATGTACAGTAATAGCTGCTAGAGTAAAAAGACAAAAAAACCCAGCAGGCACATGAAAACAGAAAGCCTGCAGCTGCCTGAGGTCACCTGGACCAGCACAGGGTACTGGCACACACACACCAACTTCTGATTCAGCCCAGCAGTGCCTCCATGGGGGTCCCCATTCAGCCAGCCAGCTGCTGAGATGTAGTGAGCTGTTGGCCAGCCAGGAGATGAATTCCATGTTTCACTGTTGCACAAGATGCATTTTGAAACAGGAGGGTTTCTGCCCTGTCCTTCTACTCTGGGGAGGGTATTGCAGGGGCTGGAGGCATCAGGCTTCTCCCAGGGAGCCTCTGCAGTGCGGAGGTCTCCCTCCATCTGACTCTGGGAAAGGGACGTAAGGTCAGGAAGTGTCAAATCCTTGCAAAGCAGGAGGGCACAATCCAGGATTCTTTAGGATCTGGGTCAAGGTTACTTGGAGTAGCAGGGAAACTGAGGCTGGACTGAGACTGTATCTGCACTCCCTCCACAGGCTTTGGCATTGGAGCTTTGCTTTTCGCCCCATTCCAGCTTGGCACCTTCCATCCTTGAATCCTCCAAGCTAGCAGCATGTGGGCTGAGCCCACAGGGATCCCTGCAGAGGCTTGGCCAGGAGAAGGGAATGAGCAGGTCCCCTGGAGCGTGGGTACCTGGTGCCATCTCTGCAGGAGTGACAGAAAGGCCATTTTTATGCCTTACATCAGCAAGTCCAGATGGTCAGCAGCCATTGCAGCCCGCTGCAGCCGTAGGGGATACCTGAATGCAGTGCCAGACCCAGCCTGGTGGAATTGCAGGCAATACAGCCTGTGCTCAGGGCCAAGCTGGACACCCACCCTCTGCAAGACATGGGGACTTCCTGGTGTGTCCTTAAAAGCTCATCATTCCCATCCCGAGCTGCTCAGTTTCTCTATTGCTTTCTGCTTCCAACCCACAGCAATTAACTCCCACCCACTCAAACACTCCCACCATGGAGGAACCCAGCTTTGAACTTCTTTCCTGCGAAGTGCTGCACCTGTGACACTCTGTCCCCTCTTTGCCACCGTACAGCTGTGCCTCTGCCTTGTCTCATCCCCATTCACTGCCAGCGCTGCATCCCTGGAAACCACGGCTGAATCCACAGCGCCTGGCATTCATCGGCGCCGTGTTGCCGCACTCCCTCTTCCCACCAGCCACTTCTTTGGTACCATCTTGCCCCAGTCTCTGCTCAGCAGTCACACGGAAGAGCAAGCTTGGCAGGAGCAGCTGGACCACGGCAGGGCAAGGAGGTGGGTGCTGCTGCCCAGCTCTGCCATCCCCACAGAGTGGCTCTACCCTCAAAGTCACCAGCTTGGAGAGCAAGAGAGTGCAGGAGGGCAGGGAGTCCCCATCTCTACATCCATTTCCAATTGCTGGCAAGAGTGGAAGCTAATTTTGGGCACAGAGCTTCCTGGGGCACAAGCACTGCCCCTGCCCCTCCTTGTGGCCCCAGCCTGAGCAGAGGATCCCGGTTTGCCAGTATCAGCCATCATTTGCAGAGACCCAAAAGCAGAGTGGGGCATGAGCAGACGCACTTCTCCCGGCAGACCTGCTCCCATTTAAAGGCAAAGTTTAGCTTTTCCATTTCTGACACAGAACATTCCAGCTCGGGACCTCACCAGCGTCTGTTCCTAAGCAACCCCAGTGAATCAGGGAGGAAACGACCCCTGGCCAGCACAGTGATCCCTTGTCTGTCAGACACGGGTTCAGCAGAGAGAGACCATTGGCTGCTGCTTGACCCATATGACAGGTTCCAAAAAAGCCACAGGAGACAGGCAGGGGGTGAAGTGCAGGATGCTGGATCCCCGTTAGAGCCCAGGAAGTGAAATTAGCATCCCACGTTTATTATTTACTGCTCTCCTTTGAGAGAAGAGGCATAGCTGGAAAAAGACAGGGATCAGGGATCGAAGGCTTAACCTGGGCTGAAAAGTTTGGGAGTTACCTGCCAGGATTGCCTCCCTGCTCCGATGGCACATCCCAGTCCCCAGAAGTGCCCATCGCTGGGAGCTTCCCAAAATCCCTCACCAAGGACTGTCCAGCAGGACCCAAGTGCAGGGCACTGCTCCAACAAAGGTACCCCTTGCCTCCAGTGCTCCCCATCAGAGCCAGCAACTGCTAGCGGGGATACCTATCCCACCCTCAGTTCATCCTCTTGGCATCCTGCCTGTCCTCCTATGCCACCTCATTCTATTTTTCCCCAAAAATCCAATTGGTCTCACTTTATTTTCATTCAACATTATAATTGTAGCAGCAGTTCCAAGTTCTTGCAGGGAGGGCGGTGATGGACTTGATACACTTCCGAATAATCTCAGGCAGTTTCAGCCTGCACCCCCCAAACACACACACGAGTGTGGGTAACCCCTCCTAACAGGGGACAACCCCAAGTCCCAGACCGACGATGTGACACCTCCAGGTGCCGTGGTTCCCGAGGGATCCCGATGCCGGGCAGCCCCAGGAGCCCCCTCCCCGGCACAGCCCCCCGCAGCAGCGCCCAGAGCCGAGCGGCTTACGGGGATTGACACCTGAGGAGCCGCTGCTGCCACCCGTCAGCCAAGGAGCCACCGCCAGCTCCTCCAGCCCGGGAGAAAAATCAGTTCCCAGGAAGGCACCAAACGCAGCCCCCCCCACCATCCCCATCCCCAGCAAAGACCCCCCAAACTGGGTGAGAGGCAGCCTGGGGCGCTGCAGCCCCAGAGCCCCGGTCTGGGGGCTGCAGGGCACACCCGGGTGGGACACGGCGGCTCTGTGACCCCCTGCCCGTGCCCAAACCCCTTCCCAGCCCCACTCCGAGGGTCCCCCCAATCCTGGGACCCCGAGCCCCAAGTTCCCGATGGAGTTTTGGGGGGATGTTGGCTTGGGGAGGGTTATTTGAAAGTTGATTTCCCTGGGGGGAAGGGAAGGGGGAATGTTTTGTGAGTTTTTTATTTGGGGAGGGGGGGTCTTGCTGGGGGGTTACTTATGGGGATACGGTTTGGTTTTTTTAAAATTTGGCGCGGTGCTTGTTTGAGATTAATTTTATGGAATATTTTTGTTTTGAGGCGCTAATTGGGAGATGGTTGTTTTTCTTTATATTTCAGGGGTTTTTTTTTAATAATTACATCAAATTTAAGCTTTTCCTTCTTTTGGAATTTAGGGGGCTCCTTTTATTTTTTTTCAATGAGGTGCAGCCTTTCTGATTTTTCTTGCTGTTTTGGAGGCGGACTGAGGATTCTTTCTTATTTCATAGGGATTTTAAAATTTGTTTGCAGGATTCGGGCAGGTTCCTCGCTCGGGCCGGCCGCTCGGCTGCCTGCGGCGCTCCGTGCCGAGCCCGGGGGCAGCGGGTGGCGAGCCGCCGCTCTCCGGGGTGGCCGGGAGGAGGTTCCTCACAACCGGGGGGCACTTACGCCGGGAGGGTGGGGAAGGGGGGGGCACTACGGGACTTTCAGCTGCATTTCCTCCGCTGCGGTTCGCTTTGGCGGGGGGTTGTTTTGGGGAGGGGGGTGCCGCTGGCGTGGCGGAGCGCCGTCCCTTACCCTGGCCGAGGTCTCCCCGAAGAGCGGCCGGTTGTCCGCGCCGCCGGTGCCGTACCCGCGGGCGGGGAATCCCTCCATGGCGCGGGGGCGCTGCGCCGGCGGCCGCGGGGGGGCGCCCGCTCATGCTGCGCCTCCCCCCCCGCCCGCCCGCCCCTGCGCGGCCGCTCCGCGCCCCGCGGGCGGCACCGGCACCGGCAGGGGCGGAGCGGAGCGGACCGGAGCGGGCGGCACCGGCACCGGCAGGGGCGGAGCGGAGCGGAGCGGCCCCGCGGGCGGCACCGGCACCGGCACCGGCAGGGTCGGAGCGGAGCGGAGCGGAGCGGGCGGCACCGGCACCGGCAGGGGCGGAGCGGAGCGGAGCGGAGCGGGCGGCACCGGCACCGGCAGGGGCGGAGCGGAGCGGAGCGGCCCCGCGGGCGGCACCGGCACCGGCACCGGCAGGGTCGGAGCGGAGCGCAGCGGAGCGGAGCGGCCCCGCGGGCGGCACCGGCACCGGCAGGGGCGGAGCGCAGCGGCGGGAGCGGCGCCGCGGGACCTGCGCGGGTGCGGAGCCGCCGGCCCGGCCTGCGCGGGGAGGGGCGGGGCCAGCGCGCCGCCGCTGACTGTGCCGATTTGTTGCTCAACAAAGTTGCGGTATTTGAGCAAATCTCATTAGGGATGATGATAAGGCAGCTCAGAGAAATGAGCCTGATTTGATTTGGTTTTGATTCGACTTGATTTTTTTTTATTATAGGTTTTATTTTCTTCTTATTATTTTTTTTTCTTTTATTTTTTTTTCCTTTATTGTGCTTTACTCTCATAGCAACATAGAAGCAGAATATCCTGAGTTGGAAGGGACCCAAAAGTAACATCAGTCCAACTCCTGGCCGTGCCCAGGACACCCCACAAACCTCACCCTGTGCCTGAGAGCATTGTCCAAACCCTTCTTAAGCTCTGTCAGGCTCAGTGCTGTGAGTGCTGCCCTGCACAGCCTGTTCCAGTGCCCAGCCACCTCTGGGTGTAAAACCTTTTCCTGATATCCAACCTAACCTTTATTTTATAGCTGTTGTATTTTTCTTATTTTGTAATTTATTTTATTTTACTTTATTCTATTTTACTTTAATTTTTTGTGGGCTTATTTATTTATTTATAAACATCTGATCCTGCTAGAGCTGGAAAATGAACTCACCAGTGCTCTTCCTGATCCCCTACATGAGTTACCCACCTAAACGAGGTAAAAGAGAGGGATTATTCCTGGAGCTAGGATTGGTAACAGTAAAACACTTTTGCTGTATACATTCCTTAGCCAAAGTTAACCCATATACTGTTGCTGCTGCTGCTGCTTTGGAGCTGATGATGTGTTTGCACATGAGAAAGCCTGGGGGGATTAGTTTTAATGTTATTTTAAATTTTATTTTTATTGATTTTAATTTTCTAATTATCTTTTTATTTACATTTAATTTCATTTTTATTTAAATTATTTTCTATTGGTTTGGGTTTTGTTTTTTTTTTCCTTTTTACTTAATTTCATTTTTTCTATTTACATCACTTGGTCTCAGAAATATAGCTTTCCTCTTGGACACCCCCCCAGACCATAATGGATACAACCTTTCTCCAAGTGCATTTTAGGGTGAAAATAAACCAATTAAGATGCACTAAATGTTGTAGCTTCCAGGACAGATTGTAAGTTTTTTGTTCAAATGAGCTCTGTGGTTTCCCCCTGACCCTGCTCTCCCTGCCATGCACCTCTCCAGGGGGCTATTTGCCCTGTGAGACAAACTCCCCTAAATATCACTGGAATTTAGGAGAAATAGCATGGCCATTTCCTTCTTGCTGGATAGAAAAGATTTGTAGGCCAAGTCTGTCGCTGAAAAGATCAGAAAGAAGAACACCAGCTGCAGATATGAGGTGCCAGAGCAGTTGTTCTGTTGGTGGCTCCAGTTCCTGTCACCAAGGTCCTCCTGCAGGCCACTGGTCACAGCTCGGCTCATGGGAGCTCCCAGCTGTTGAGCAAGAGCCCAGTGAAATCAGTCGCTTCTCCTGCGAAACGTTTCTGTCATTTCAGCTCTCACGTGTGCCTGCTTGCCCTGGGGCCGTGATGTGCACACAGGGCTCGGAGCACTCGATCTGCTCTTGGCCTCTGTGCTCAGCACACTCGGAGACCAAAGCGCCGCCGCTTCAAAGGCGAAAAGTATTGAATTCAAGTGAGGCTGGAAAATTATCACAGCTTCCAAGAGCTTGAGTGTGTCCTGAGCTGAAGTACTGGGTGGGAAGGCACTAAGGCCTCCTGTAACCCTCCAGCAGTCGTTCCCAGGGTAAGCTCTGGGGAAGAAGGGTCTCCAGGACTCAGTGGAGAGACTCTTCATGTCCTCTTGAGCCACCTGGTAAAAAACAATCCCATGGTGTGAAGGATGTGGCTTCCTGACACACAAGTGCTCTTGACCTACAGAACAGTTGGTTCTGTGCTCATTTTTCAGTAGTTGTGTATTAATTCTACTCCTGAGCAGGCTCTGGCTGTGCCCAGATTAAATACTGAGGGGGTTGTGGGGTCTGGGTGGGGCATGGCAGTGCTGGAGGGGGGCGACTGTGGGTGTGCCATGTGTCATGTACTGCATGTATACTTGGAGTTAGGGCTCGGTGGGACAAAGGGACATAACCTTCTTCAACATCCACTGAATAACTGAGAACAAATGCAAAACACAGGCAAAACTTGCTGACAACCACAAATTGTTACTTGGGCATAACAATCAATGAATCAATAACCGGGGAATATTGGAACAGGGGAGTTACTTGTTTCTCAGTCCATGCTTTGTTATAGTATCTTGTTTTTTAAGTGCTACATGTCTTCTACACTTAACCAACCTACATCTCTCCCACCTGGACCACTCACTTGTGCATCAAATGCTTCCTGGGTGATGTGATCACTTAGTAGACAACAGCTCTAATTTGATGAGTGAGAGTCTGATTGAGCCACTAATCTAACAGACCAAACAGATTTACTTCTTTCTACAATTCAAAGTGTATCAATCTTCAGTGAAAAGTACCTATGCTTCTCAGGTCTGAAATAAAAAACTAATTGCTTTTTAATGGAGGAAGTAATATCAAAGGAAATCTTGGATAGTTTAACATTGGAAAGACTTGTACTGCTCAGGTAGGACACAATTCCCTTGGTCTTATTTAGTGTGTTTTACATTTATTACAGTTGGCTGCATCTGTTATAGCAGTTACAAGGTTTACATGCTGAGCTTTAGCTTTCCTTCCTCAAAAATATTCCTGGCATTACTTCCTAGAAATAGATTTGGCCCATAAATTGCAGAGAGCTTTGGAGTCTCTTCAGAACATAGCACCATAGACTATAAAAGACTATGTGCTTTCTCCTGTCTAGTATTTTATTTATATTAGAAGTTATCATGTGTTTTTCTCTGCACTCTGGGTGAAGGTTTAATTCAGCACATATATGAAAATTTCAATATATCCCAAGGTGAATTATATATCACTGTCACTGATGCTGCTGCCTCTCTAACTCACCAGCTGGCTGTCAGAGTCCCAGGGTGGAGGTCAGTAACTCATCTGGGCAGGCAGTGCTGCCTTCAGCCCCTCACTGACCTGGCTCCCTGATGCTCTGTGTGTCCTTTCTAGTGATCTAATGTGCTGGGGCTTCTAGTGCATCAATATATTCCATAACTCTTTGGTAGCAGGGGTTTTCTGCTGCCATTTGTCTTAGTGTCAGCTCCAGCAAGAGCAGACCCTGCTCTCCTGGCTCCTTCCCCGTAGTGATTTCAGCTTCCTGACACAGCCATTACTGATTACAGCCTGGTAATTGTTTTTTGCACTGTTAAATCAGCCCTCAGCTCCCAGCACCGTGGCCGTGTGGCTGTTCTAGTTGGCACACTTTATTTTGAAAGGATAGCAGTTTCCTCAGAGCTTTCTAACAAAGCTTCTACAACACAAAACTCCTGGGGCATCCAGGAGCTGTTTTCATCTGTGTTTTCAAGCCCAAAGGAAACCTAACAAACTTGGTTTGTTAGAATAGACTTTAATCTCATCTCTATCAGCCCCCAACCTGAGGAAATACTATGGAAGAGGAATAAATGGACAAGACATTTACAACACTGAGATCCCTCTCCATCATCCCAGAAGAGTTGGGTTTGACTCCCTCCACAGAAAGGGTCACCCAACTCTGGCAGATCATCAAGGGACAACCAGCTCGAGGACAGCCAGCATGGTCCTCCCCCAAGAGCAAGGGGCATGATTTTCAGTTTATTCTGCCATGGTGAGACTGTACATTTCTTGCCTTTGCTGGGGGCACATGTTCTGCTGAGAGGACAGGAAGTTTCTGTAGGGAGTGTGTGAAAGGAGAAGAGAATCCAAAACCTTTAAGTTTTGCAGTTCCCATGGTGGGTTTTACTTAGTAGCTGCCTATAAGGATGACAAGATTTTAAAACTGGTACCAAGAGGTGTTACAGACATATTCAAACTTTAAAAGAAAAAGAAACAAAACCAAAACCAAATCAAACCACACAAAAAACCACCAAACCCAAGTAAACAATCAGCATCCCCCCCAAAAAACAAAAACAAACAAACAGAACCACAAAAGAGATAAAATCAAAATTCAGTGAAGTATTTCCAGTATACCCCAGGTGTAGTCTAGTCATGTAGCCAAAGGTCTCTGCCTGCATCTCTCAGTTTATGGTAACTTTCCTTGAGTCTCTGCCTTACTGCTTTCAGAGTTTTTCCCCTAAACAAGGATGCTTTCATTTAGAGTTAATGGAGAACCTGAGTGACACTGGGACCCATGGAGCAGATGCCACAGAGGGAACACAGGGCTGCTGGGGTAACACCCGCTGGCATTGGGGCTGATGTGAGCAGCCCATATGCAACAGCTCCCCGGACTTTGCTGTCATTGCTTAGGACATGGGGAGGAACATCAGCCCAACAGGAAGGGGGAAACAACCTTGGCCTTTTATGATTTGCAGCCAGGGAGAGAGAGGTCTGGGGAAGCAGTCAGCAGAGGGAGGCACAAGCACACAGATCCTGTGCAAACCTCAGCTCGTGATGTCCCTCCGAGCTCCAGAATGCAGGCAGAGGGCTTCAAATAGTTCTGGAAAACTATTTTATTTCACTTTTTCCACATTTATGTTTAGCTCTTGGAGATCAGATGAGAGACTGAGCAAATGAGGAAGCTGAAACATTCTCATTCAAGGATGTATTGTCTGAATTATTCATTATAATCTTCTTTCTCCTGTGGATTTTTCAGCATTTGAGTTTTATGAAGATTGTGGATTCTCCCTCTTTTACATTGTCTTACTTAATGAATTGCAGAAGCTTTCCCATCTATTCCTTCATGTTCCATAATCTCAGCAAAGAGTCAGCATTCGATTTAGAGAAAAAATTTCCTCAATATTTTTTATTTTTGAGAAAAAATATCTTCCAAAAGATAAACATTTCATTAATATACACACGTGTATGGATATACAATGCAAATTTCCCTCCTGAGCTTCTGATGGATGTATAAGCTGTTTACCAACTGCTCCTCTGAGCTGGTGGCAGACATTAAGTGGGGCAGCAGCTGTGGGGCTGCTTCAAAACACCCCTTTGAAGAGTAGAGGATAGAGCTCGGTGTGACACACCAGCTGAATAGCAAAACAGCCCCTCATCTGCTGCATCTGCAAGTCAGACATCACCCCACCAAGGGTGGCAGGAACATTGAAGGGAAATCTGCATTGGTACTGATCTTCAAGAAGAGAAAAGCTACTTTGAATAGCAAAAGGACAAAGAGCAGCAGTACCACCTCCTGATTTTGCAGGATTTCCATCTTGTCATTTAAGCTTTCCACAGTGGGATGAAAAGAAAATTATGCATCTATTTGTCCTTCCTTAGTATGTGCATATGCTCCCCTTTGGCACTACTACAGCCTTGAAATGCAGGGTTTTGTGATTCTCTGCAGAGAGGTGAGATGAAAAACCTTCTTTGCCTACAGCAAGCATGCTCTGAGAGGTCATCCCACCAGCAGCAAGGGTCTGTATGCCTCATCCATCTTCCCAAGCCACATCAAGGCTACCTGCCAAACAAACACATCCAGGAGAAGATTTTCTTCCCAAAACTCGATGTTCCATTAAACAATGGCTAGCCAGAGGCTGACTAAAACATCTGCCTGAAATCTAGATTGCTGCCTCTTGTGCTGAAATGTTTCCAGCTGGCACTGTCCCAACCACAGTTTTTTTCTTCTCCATGGGCATGTGCAATTCAAAACCTGCAGTGGCTACAGCCTCTGAATTGAAAAGCAAGTCATGCAAATCCTATTTGCACCAGGGAGCTGCTATCTTACTAAAGTTTATAGATTTCACAGAGTCTGAGGGCAGAGGGCTCCATCCCAAGTGAGAAGTGTGAACTCTCTTCTCAGGGTCTCACACAGCACAAGTCACTGCTTATAGTCAGGTAACTCTGGGCTGAGAATGATGACAGTGTTTGGGAAGTGTGTTAGTCCTCAGGCAGTAAAATAATGTCCCAGAAACAAAACTTCTGCCTGCTCTGTATCTGTCTTACATCTCTGTACCCACCTTGTCTGTATCAGACAAGATGTGTCTGATCAGTGAAGCACAGTGGAAAATACTTATTAACCTCAATTGACAGAGTCCCAATGCAACCACTTCATTAATTTATCCCTGATTAGTCTGTTTATCCAGTGTACTATCATTCCCTTTCAAGTACTGGTTCATGTTGACCCTCCATCAGTCCTCTGGCACCTCTTGTTTTCCAAAGTTTGTTAAGATGTAAAATTAGTGAAATGAGAGTACTAAGCTACTGGTCTTAAGAATGGAAGTGTGCATGACCCCAGATTTCTGAACTTAAAGTTGTTTGTATTTAGAAGGTGATGTTTCACATCCTCCTCAGCTACAGATGGTAAATTATTTCATCTGGTATAGATGAATCCAACTACCTTGTTCTGATATAGTAAAGCAGGAATTATGAACATTTGGTGTGATGTTTTTCCCATCTGATGGACATAAATGGTAAGATTGCAAATAACAGAGAAGCTATTCCTAAGTTAAGATTCCCAGTGATATTTTAATGTCTCCTTACTGTCTATAACCTAATTAAGTTTTTCTATTTCTTCTGCTTCTGTTGCTTTGCATTCTCAATAGTGTTTGCAATAAGCATTCTACGGCAATGGATATCTCTTCTAAATATCTCTTCTAAATGGGTTCAGATCTGAACCCATTCTTCAGATCTGTCTGCCATCTATCTACCTAGCTGTCTTCTCTGTTGAAATATTGCTCTGGTCTGACAAAATATTAATCCACTGATTTAAAATAAAAAAAAATCTCTGTAGTTGCAAGTGTAGTAATCTTTCTCATTTGCTGAGACCAAAGTTGTGAGTGACAGGTTATCAAAGAGATATTTCATGGTTTTAATTAGCATCTCCTCCAAATAGTGATCTTTCAGCTCTGGTACACAGACCTCCTCCTTTTTGAAGGGTCAAGTGGAGGGAAAAAGGGTACTTCTGGATTGTGACTCAAGTTCCTTCTGAACAAGATGGGCATGTTAGGAGGTTAGGATAGGAGTTTAGGATAGGAGTTGGCAGGATGCAACCACCACAGAGCAAGAGCTCCACTGTCTGTAGCTTCAGGAAACCAGAGCCACGGAAAGAAGCTGATCTGCAGGGACACCAGGCTCTTTTCTCCAGAAACCCTGCCCAACACATCCCTGTGTCGTGTGTGCCTGGCTCCAGCCCATCTCTCCAGGCACAGCATCCTAGCGCTTATCTCCTTGCACTCGCAGCCCACCTGCTGGCTCCTCCTCGCTCACATCCCAGCCCTGGCTGGAACATCGTGTACTTGGCACGAGGATGCTCCCCAGGACAGCACAGCAGACATCCTCTAGACACCCCGGGCAAACATGTAGAGCCTGCCATAGATCCAGTCCCCCTGCTTTTTGCTCCATCCCCCAAGCAGCTGGCAGCAGTTTATCCACCCGAGCAGGATAGCTCCCCCTTGGATGAGGTATTTGGGTCTCCTGCCAAGGCAGAAGGAATATCTGCAGTGAGGAGCTGGGACCACATCCTACTTCCCCAACCAGCAAGAGCTGCCAGCAGGGGAGGACGTTTATGTGAGTACGAGATTGCTGGCAAAATGCTGATGCATCTGTGTGCTTGACTCTTTAACCTGCTCGTCCTTCCCTGAACCCGTCCCCTTCTTCCCTCCTTTCCCCTTCCCCCTCCTCCTTCTGCTTCTAGGCATTCCTTTCCCTGTATCCCTTCCCTAGAGCTGCCTCCTGCCAGGGCACGTGCAGCAGCGGCAGCACCGCGGGGCTCCGGTGCGTAGGTGCCTCTACACCATCCCTCAGAGCGCAGCCAAGCGCCTGCCTCGGGGAGCCTGCCACAGCACGTGTGAAACTGGAGAGCATCTGCTTCAGTAAACTGTTTGGTTAGTCCATATCTCAGAAATAACAAATAACGAGGAAAACAGTGATTTAAACACACAGGCACACAACCATTAATGAACAGGTAATTAGAGAGACAATAAGGGAAGGCAGAGCTTGCCAGGCACTGACTGATGGGCCATTAAAGGAGCTACTCTGGCTTTGGAGAGGATCTGCCTCAGTATTGCAACTGACAAAATGGAGAAAACATGGTTAGTGTGCAATTAGAGGTGTATTTGAGGGAGCTTGGGGGACTGAACAAAACTTACTAGAGGATGTTTACAGAAGTTACCAAAGACACAGGAAGGGAAGGATGAGGGTGGAACAAGTATGGGAAGATGACAAGGAAGGAGGTTGGAGGGATCAGACATGACAGCAAGTGTTTGGGCAGGACAGTCACCTGGCTGGGCCCTGGCCCTGATCCATGCAGTCTGGCCTGCCTTCTTATTAAACCCATCCTTAATTACCTTGGCTGTGTGCCAGCCCCTGGAAAAGACTTAACGTCTGAGCCAGGCTCAGGTCGAGGGAGCCAGGATAGAGGACATTGGACAGGCTTTTCAAGGGATCCATGAGTGAGGAGTGCCTGTGAAGGCAGAGAATATGGAAGAGTGTTGACGGGGAAAAAAGAAACACAAAAGCAACAAGCAGCAAAGATACTGTATCTCAAAACTCAGAGATGTTTGAAAACCAAAAGGCTGAGTTTCAACTGCCTTCAGAAATGGAAAAACAACTGTCCATTTGGGTGCCTAAATGAAAAACAAAACACTTCTACTACTTCATCATTCTGTGCAGAGCTTTGAGCTGCTGTGACTGCAAAGCAAGCAAACAGCCATGGTATCACTGTCAGAAAATACCGTTCCATAATGGATTCCAGTAAAGCCTGAAAAACAGCACAGCAGCCTGGAACACCCAAGGCTGCACTCTTGCCATTTCATGTGTAACAGTCAAACACAAAGTCTAAAAAGTAGGTCTTGGAACTTTGTTTTCCCTACTTTTGTGAGCTTCTACAGGCACAGAAAGGATTTATTCTTCTGGAACAAAACTATGAAGGGAATTAGACCAAGTAGATCAGGCTTAGGCAGCTGCAAGCTAACAGAGAGCCTTGCCACCAGTCATTCCTAGAGCTGCTGCAAATGGCCATTGAGAGCAGTACAGTATTCCCTGATAAGAGAAATACCAACAGATAAGTACCTGGGAAAGTATTTCTTACATAATTACTTTTCACTAAGACTCAAATCAGAAAAATAGCACATATTTTCATCTCTAGGCAATAAAACTTGAGATATGTGCTTTTGTTCTTTAAAATTCAGTAAAAGAGTTTGTATAATGATGTTCAGAAATTATTTATGTTGATAAGTACTGTTATGTCATCCTTAAATGAAGAACAGATCCCCAGATCACTTACTTCTGATACTCCTTCATAACTAAGCTTAAAAGACAAGTGAGCTCACAGTTCTCCACCTGCTTAAAACTGAGGTAGGGATATTTTAGTTAAGAAATATTTCAGATATTTCTCTTGTCAGATGTATCAGATAAGGGAAAACACTGAGTTCTTTTGACAGCTCTTCTGAGTGAAAGATACATCCAGCACACAGGCAGCAGAGGAAACCTTGCTGGTACTCAAGTATCAGCTTCATGTTTGGCCAGCCCAGCTGAATGCCGAAGCCTGGTCAGGAGGAACTTTGGCAGGCTGGAGGAGTGGTCACATTATCTTAAGTTTAGCACGAACTGGATGTCAAAGAACAACTATCATTGAAACGAACACTGTCAGTACAAAACCTGCTGTTTTGCTAATGAACTGAGAGAACTCCCAAATTCACCAGTCTTGACAAAGGCCATCTCTGTAAATTGGTCTTACTAATTACAAGGCTTGTCTTTCTCTTTCATCCCATGAATCTTTTAAATATCACAGTGACTTTCAACCTTTTTTACATTGACAATGCTGAAAAATGTAAGTAATATCTAGGTAACTCACTCTCTCTAAGTGGGAAGGATCTGTCAATTCATATAAGGTGGAACATGAATTCCCATGCTATTTGTTTGAAGTGAAATATCCATGGGCTGCATGAAATGCATACTCATGATTTTGAAATACAGACAGAAGCATCCAGCAATATTGCAAAAATATTGAGGAGTAGTGAGGTAAAATGAGGAATGCCAGAATAATCTCTTACGTGTTTCAATTTTTAAAAATATTTCTTGAGGAAAAAAAATCACATTAAATCCTACAGAGTTACCTGCAGTTTTAATTCCTGTTCTTGAATGCCCAACTATGTCTCTTTTATAGACTGAGAAAATAGCTGTACCAAATGTTCTCACTTCTTCTGTGTGTGCTGATAGCAATAAATTCTGACAATAAATTTGAGCTGGCTATACACCACATCTATTTTTTGTGAAATTCTTTAAAGGCTGTTTTCATGTCCACTGGAATATTTTGTTTTTAGGAATCTATAAAGTTAACAAAGTGAGATCCACTAAACCAAAGTGACAAAATAGATGGGTTATCTTGTAATTGCTCTGTTCCCACTATTTAGCTGTAAAGCATGTGAAAAGTCATGGTTTTAAAAAGTACATCCAGAGCACTCCAAGCATAAAAGAAATCATAATGAAAGGCTGAAGTGGCATTCATTGTAGCAATGCTTTATTTCTCTACACTTCAGTAACTCTCTATATGCCATTAAAACCTTCTGGGAATATAAGTTTCATAGCTGCTTCAGAGTATCTTTCAGTCATTTCTCTAACAGAGCTCATACAAATTTAAGCTAAAACTTTCCAAGTAGTCTAAATAAGATGAGGAGATCATTACCAGTCATTGTCAATGAGGTCTTTTAAATATTGCACTAATACTACTTATTTTGATTAGGTGCTGTAAGTCCTCTATTTCTCATCTTGAGTCTGCTTCCATCTTAGGCTCAAATAAATGAAGAATATCCACAAAATAGGTGGTCAAACGTACACTGCTAAGTCATGCCTAAAACTGAGTTTAGATACCCTTGGTCAACAGTCTAGAGATACGAAATATTAATAACAATTTTTTTTGTAACTACCACAAACGCATCTAGTGGTTTACATAACAACAGTCTGTTCTACTGGTCAATTATCAAGAGCTTTGGCATTGCAAAGTATTTTAATTAAATCCCCTCATGAGTGAAGGTAATTACAGTCCCTTATCCTCACTGAGTGTCTCAGTAGCCCAGGTACAGGCAGCTGCTGCAGAGCTGATGTCACAGTAGCACATTAAAATGTTACATACCTGCACTTAAAATAAATTAATTGTGCCCACAAGAGCTTCTCTCTATTCAGAACAAAGGCTGTCCAAATGACAGGATTAGGTATGGATGTTGATAATGTGACATTTGAAGCTAGATGAGATGAATTCTGCCCAGAAATCCCACATATCATCTGTGTATGTCACTTTCCCCTAAATATTACCGAGCGTGGATTTAATGTTTTCCCTGTAGTTTTATACTCCATATTCCCAACACCTGTGAATCCACAATCCACCCCCTCAAGAAAGCATCTTCTACTAAGTCAATTAATATTTCCTCTTTGAGTAATTAATACTGGCACCTGACAAAAATACTTTGGGGATAGACAGAAAGACATTTCTGTTGTGACTCCTTCTATCACAATAACCAGCCTTTATATCTGCAGCTCAGCACTGGCCATTGTTACTTGATTGTTCAGCATCCTTCATTTAAATTCTTTGCTTGTTTTTCTTGCTCTGCTCTAAGGAAATGTTAGTCAGTGCTCTGGCCTCACTTTGGCCCTTTGGAGTCTCATAACCCTTAGCTACCCCAAGAGACTGTGGCTGACATTAACCAGTGCCAACTAGATTATATTGTTTGGAATAAAGATTGATGCTTTTACTTACAGTGGATGTTATACAGTTAACTGAAATATATGATGCCCATTTACCAGCTTTTCAGCTTTATGTCTAAGCATTTGTAACCAGGAAAATGAGGAATAATAAGACTTTTAGTTATAGGAAGGAAAAAGTGAAGTTTCTATGTCTATAGTTCAGGCTTCTCTACATTTCTAGCACTCCCCTTTCTATCTAAGCATGACATAGATACTTTAGGTAAACCAGATTACACATTCATTTACTTACAGGTTTTAAAAAACAATTTATAATAACAAACCAACCAGAACAGTAACACTAATACACATAAACTTTCACTTTACGGACATCTTTGTCTTCACATTCTCTTTGCCTATTGTAATAATAGAATGTATTGTCCCTTCTCTGGAGTTTCTTAACAAATCCAGTTTCTGGCCAGCACTCTACCTACAAGTAGAACAAAAAGGATATAAAATCACCTGAACATGCTCATATTAAATGATGTTTGTGCATGACATTGCAAGGAATACAGGGTATACTTTCATAGGAAACTCTTATTTGCATCTAAATACTACTTTTCTATTAACTTGCTGAACTTTTAAAAACAGATTGAGAACAAGATGACAGAAACCAGTTTTCAGGTTTAGTATAAAATTATGTGATGTGAAAAACCTAGAAATAAGAATCTAAGGATATTTAACAGGCTAATTTAAAATTGGACAAGTCAAAGATTTTAAAACACCTTGTTTAGGAATATAACATTGATGCTATTCAGTTATTCAGTAATCTGAGAGGCTGCAAGTGTCTGTTCCTGTAAGACTGACATATATTTAAAGGTTTCTTTCAGATCCTTCTGACCATGAAATATGTGCTCTTCATTAGTAATTTAATGAAAATAAAGTAAGCCTCAGACTGTATCAGTCCCAAAGACAGTAGGATCAGTCCCACCTAAACACAGCATCACCCTGGTGCTCTTTGCTGTTTCACAATGTAAACCTTTAAATTAAAGGCTTCAGCATTTGCACGTTCAGCAGCTTTATGGCTTTAATAGCTCTTTCAGCTTGAGCATCTATGACTGCTTCTGATTAAACTAAACCTTAAAAATCAGGTAATAAGCATCTTATTTCTCTTCCAGGCAGAGCTGACAACAGGATGTCAAACTAGAGCATTCTCTAATTGGAGAGCCCACTTAATCACTTACCTTATGACTTCAGGCATACAGCTGTGTTATTTGCATTGTCTGTCTAAACATAACAGCCTTAATATTCATTCCACCTACATTATAATTGCATCTTTAGTAACAACTGCATTATAGAAACCTAATATGGACTTAACAAGACATTTCAGAATATGTAAGTTGAAAGAGAATCACTGCCAGGCCCTGGCATGCTGGAACTGAATGCATGCTCACATTATAATTAGTCAGTGGTATTCTTTAACTTTCATCAGGTTTTAACTGCCGGTGATTGAGCCCTGCCATAAATCTTGAACACACAGATCCTACCACAATAATGACGTGATTTCCTTCTGCAGTTACTGAAAATTATACCACAGCCTTTGCAGTGGTATCAGAGTCCACAATAAAATAATAAACTATCTTATTATGCACATCAACATGTTTTGCTGTGTTTTGAGTTAACTGGATGTGGTGTGAGTTTCTTGGAACTTTCTGTTCTTTCTTATGTGCACAGGAGGTCAACATATTTTAAAATTGTGTTCTTCATAATATATTTGTTGCTTTGGAAGATAAATTACAAAGCTGTAATAAAAAATGATATATTGTTTGTTGTATTAATCTGTTGGTTGCTATTTTGAACCTCGAGTAGCCACTGGATATTTGGCCACTACTCAATAGCTCATTTGATGTGCTGGGGAGCATCACTAAGAACTGCAATGAGCAGAGGTGCAAGTCCCTGGTGTTGACAAGAGCCTCTGTCACAACTGCCTTTAGTACAGTTCAAATATTGCCATTGTGGACATCATTTTGAGAGGGGCCAAGCTCTGTGTGTGCACAAAGCCTGACTGTGCTACCACACAATCCAACTGCAAAGTGAAAGCAGTAGCAATGACACAGGATTGACTCCATGGACCAACAATGAGTTTCCTATCAAGTCTATTGACAGACTAATGCAGAAGCTTCAGAGAACTCACTTTGAAATACTTCTTCCCTCAACACTGAATTATACCTTTGGTGATCAGCTACATCTGTTCAAAGAGATCTGTGATGCTTCTAAATGCATCAGAGATGGGGAATAAACAGCTCAAGAATTCAAGTCAGACCTGCGAGGAAGCATACTGTATCAGAACCTAGCCTAAATGAAAGGAAATAAGCAGCACCTCTATTTTTATTTAATCATTTTACATGAGACAGAAGTTTAAAGTAGCAACTCTTACAATACAAAGTTTTAAATCTTACCTCATCAACTTGTTTTACTTGTTTATATTCCACCTCATCTCTGTATCCAGCTTGCTGAAATCTGTATAAGTTCTCTACGTCATCTGACCATATTTTGGCACGATGCATAGATTTTGGTTTGATGTCAGCTTTAGTCATGACTTCAGAAACTTCAGACATCTTCCTGAAATTAGACTTAAAAAAATTAAATAGAGAAGACAGAAGCAAGTGATTTTGTTGGGGACATAGAGTAATGGATAGAACAAAATTTTAAAATAAAGGAATTACAGAGTTCAAAGTCTGAGGTCAAAAAAGGAAAAAGTTATAAGCAGTTGGAATCAAATTAAATGCACTATTTGATGTCAAACAAACCCAACACATCTGTACTTCCATATACATCTTGACTCAACCTTCCTAAAATTTAACTGTGCATATTGATGAATTAAAAAATACTAAATGCAGTACTTCTGAATTTCACATCTTTGCAGTTGCTGTCCCCTTGGGGCAGGCAGGCAGATTTACATATTTTTCTTTCTTGCTCCTGAAGTGACACCAAACTGGGAACCACAGAATGAAGATCTGGGCTGCTATTGAAGAACAGCAAAGACTCAGGATGGGAGAGGAGGGGAAAGGAGAAATGCACAGTCAGTGACATGGCCACAGTGCCAGTGACAGAGATAAGGTCTTCAGAGATAAACTGGATAAGGAGACAAGGCGCACAACCTGACAGAATTCACCCTTTTCTAGCTTTGCCCAAGCAAATGGACTGCCACTGACTTCCTCCTCACACAAAACCCATTTGTTCAGTCTGCTGAGACATAGCAAACAGGTTAATCAGCTGTTAAATCTGAAAAGAGCAGAACTGAGACAAGCTGAAACTCAAACTGAAAATAAAATTAATTAATTAGATAAATTAAAAAAAAAAACCCTACGCAAACTAAAAACAAGAGCAATAAAAAAGCAATAAAAAATTGCAGACAGTGGATACTCACCAGGGATGGATTTGAACTACATTAAAAAAATAAATAATTTGACTTCTGAATTTCATTGCATTTGCTTTCCTAAGCATATCTTTTTTTCCTGCTCCAATAGAACTTTTGTTGCTTCTACAAGCAAAACACATCCTTCACTATCATGCCCAGCAGGTATGATCAGAGATAAGTCCTTTCCCAGTTTTGAAATGTTGCCAAGCTTCAGCTTCATAACTAGGAAAGTATCTCCAAGGAATGAAAACTTCTGGATTTTGCACTGAGAGGATGAATACAGTCTCCTTCCCTGTGGGTATCATGCTGTCTCCAAACCTTGCCCAATTTCTTTATTTGGCAAGTTCCTATATCAACAGACAGCTGGAAAAGTTGAATGCTGAAATCGTATCAAATGCAAGATGACACTAGTCTTTTGGAAAAGCAGAAATTGGAAAAAAAGTTTTGCACCACAGGATAAAAATATTTGTGAAAATTATATCAAGATTTATTATCACAATGTAGAATTAGCAGAAAGAAGTCTGCACACGTATCTCCTGTCTGTATGAGAGACAGGAGGAGACAAAGATAATCTCTTATCAAATACATTTATTAGAGATCAATAAAAATATGTAAAAGGACATTTTTCTGGCAACACTAAACCATTTCTTGCAGTTCAGTACTCCAAGCATTCTTTTACCAGGCACTGCAGCATTTTGCAATTGAAAGCAGCCATTCACTAAACTAAAAAGTAATTTTCCCACCTGCTTATGAGGTATCAAATACAAATTAACAGGATAAGCACAGATCCTTATTCTAAATTTAGGGTAGTAAGTAGGATAAGTTTTTTTCTCCTGCAAAGGGCTCTTCTGTAGCCATCACAGGATTTTTCAAGCTCTGTATTTTTTCTTCAGTGTTTGATGAGAACTGTTGTCATTCAATATTGACTTTAGACAATCAATATTATTAGCAATAATACTAGATCCTAATAAATGCTAAGCTATAATGAAATTACGTGTCTTGTGATAATTAACATGTCATTAGTTTTAAGTACTTCTTTACTGGACATGCTGGATTCACCTAATGAATGTTTTTCTTCGAGATGTGTGGGTAGGTCTGGCACTTCTTGAGTCACCGTTAATTCACAGTGCCTGTCCACAGGCGTTCCTGCCCAAAAAATAAAGATCATATATTGAAAGTTCCAGCTTAGTGACTTCATATAATGAAAGCATCCCATTTTGGGGCTGCTATTTAAAAATTGTACTCTTTGTCTATTGTGTGTCCAAGTTCTAGGCACAGAGCTGTTTTCATTGTGCCAGAGTAGGGGACAGCTGTACTCCAGCCAGGAATCCAGGGAAGAGATGAAAGACAACAGACAGACAAAGGCAAATAAAGAAGACAAGAGAATGGTAAGAAAATATTCAGTTTAATATTAACACTTTTCATTGAAGGGGAATTTTTGAACAGTGAAGTGAACTTTGCTAAGATAACAATGTTTGCCAGCTCCTAATTTAGGGTAAACAGTGAGTGCTTTGGCCTTGGGAACAGATTTTTTAAACACAATTACTGTGGAATCCTAACTAGCCTGGGCTCACTGATGGTGGTTTCCTGAACTGTTACACAAGCTGTAAGGGTTTGTGGGAGGAGAGTTAGGGCATCTGCTCCCTTAGGGCATCTGCTCAAGGACCATTTTCACTGCAACACAGGGTTACAGGAAAGGGAGAAAGACAGAAAACAATATATGGGGTCTCAAACCTGAGCAGCAAATGAGGAAAGTGATGATGAGAACCACACCTGTGGCATGTGAAGAGTGTGAGAATGTTTATTTCAGCAAGGTTATCTGACCAGGGACCTTGTCAGCTGGGAAATTTGGGAAAAAGGGTGAAACAAACAAAAGATGCAGAGACTGGGACCTGACATAAATAAACCTCAACTCCAGCACTAATAGATGGGCTATTAAGAAACTACAGGAATGACATCCAGGGAGACCAACCTGGACTTTGCACTGGTGAGACTTATCCGGGGGGGGCAGACTTGGGGAGGTGTGAGAATCCATGGAACTGTATAGATTTGTGAGGAATGTGCAGGAGCAGTGAGAAACAAAGATGAGAATAGACAGAAAGGAGTATAAAATAAGCCTGTCCTGTGTAAAACAGGACCAGTCAGTATTCACAGACTATCACAGACTATCCTGCCCTATTGTATCTTCTTAAGTCTTGGCTGTCTCTCTGCACAAACTGTGTATTCCCCATGTGCGTGTGCTGCAAGGATAAAGTGCCAGCTCCTGGTGAGACCTGTGTATGAGTGAACACTGGTGCCAGCTCTGGGAGTCAGGCTGGGGTATGAGCACCTCTGGCCTATGATATCTGGAGCCAGAGGGAGTACAAAATTTCCAGCCACTGCAGCAGTAACAGGATGTGTCCCGAAAAATTAACTACTGGGGGAGGGCTGTCATGAGTGAGGGGCTGCATGTCAGCAGGTTGGAGCAGGACTGTGGGTCGCAGCCTGTGTGCCTGGTGCTGGGGAGGAGTGGTGTCTGTGCCTTCACCCATTGTGGTATACCTAGGGTGCACACCCATATAAACCAGCAAACTTGAAGCTGAAGAGCAGGGGCACCTTGGCTCCAGGCCGGGGTATCAGGCAGGACAGGGGGCCCTGCTGCATCCTCGGCCCGGACAAGGAGCACCATGTCCCCAGGCAGGAGAGGCCCTGGGGCACAGCAGTGGGAGGAGATGGCGGTACCGCCTGCATCACGTAACCTAAGCCAGCAAACACAGGATTTGCTTGGGGTCTCAGAAGAACCAGCAAGAGATTTCATAGGATGTCAGGGGGTTGGAAAGACCCTTAAAGATCATCTCGTTCCGACCCCCAGCCATGAGCAGGGACACCTTCCATTAGATCAGGTTGGTCAAAGCCCCATCCAACCTGGCCTTGAACTGTTCCAGAGCTGGGGCACCACACCCTCACCGGGCAACCTGTCCCAGTGCCTCACAGCCCGCACTGTAAAAAAATTCCCCCTAATATCTAATCTAAGTTCCCCTCTTTCCAGTGGCTTCTACCTACTCTACCCGACAGTTCCTCGTACATTCCGAGGTGCTCAGGCCATCTGTAACTGCGCTGCGACCGTAACTTCACCGTGCTCCCACCGCCCTGGCTACAACCCGCCCACCCAGCCCTTAAGGCGGCCCACCCAGCCCTTAAGGCGGCCCACCTCGGTTCAAGAGACACAAAACGGGGACTGTTCTCCCGCGGGGCGGGGCGGGGCGGGGCGGAGCGGCGGCCGAGGCGCGGCGGCCGAGGCGCGATGGCGGCGCCCCTCACGGCCTCCCCCCTCCCCGGACCCCTCACGGCTGTCCCCTCGCGACGCCAACGGTCGCCAGGCAACCGCCCGCCGGGGCCTCTTTAAGAGGCCGTGCCCACCCCTGATAGGCCGGCGCGGGGGCGGGGCCGCCTCGGGATTGGCTGGGGGCCGGGCGGGCGGGCGGAAGCACGCGCCGCCCGCCATGAGCCGGTTCGGGGGCCGCACGCGCGAGTACCCGGCCGTGTCCATCGACCGCTTCGACCGCGACAACCTGCGCGCGCGCGCCTTCTTCCTGTCGCACTGCCACAAGGGTGAGGGCCCGCCAGGGTCCCCCCGCCTGTCCCTCCTCCCCCGTGTGTCCCCCGACTGACCCCGTGCCTCTCTCCCCAGATCACATGATGGGGCTGCGGGCGACCGCCCTGAAGAGGAGGCTGGAGGGCAGGTACGGGCTGCTGGCGGGGCGGCCGGTGCGCGGCTAAACAGCTCGAGGAAATTGCCAGGGGTCATAAAGCCCAGGATGGGAACGGGACAGGGACACCTCCCGCTAGACCGGGTTGCTCCTGGCCGCGAACTCTTCCAGGGATGGGGCATCCGCAGTTTCTCTGGGCAGTTTGTTCCTGTGCCTTACCACCCTCACTCATTGTAAAAAACTTCTTCCTCGTATCTCATCTAGACCTGCCCCCTTTCAGTTTGAAGTCGGCTCCCCTTGTCCACACCGTGTCCTTGTAGAAAGTCCCTCTCTATAATTCTTAAAATATGAAATAGCAGTAATGTCCCCCCAGAATTTTCTCTTCTCTAGGCTGAAAAACCCCAGCTATCTTAGCCTTGCCTTCATACGAGAGGTGCTCTAGCCCTCTGACCATCCTGGTGGTCTCCTCTGGACCTGCTCCAGCAGGTCGCTGTCCTTCCTGTGCTGGGGACCCCAGAGCTGGATGCAGCACTGCAGGTGGGGTCGCACAGGACAGGAGTGGAGCAGAGGGGCAGAGTCCCCTGCCTTGTCCTGCTGCCCACAGTGCTGATCATGCAGCCCAGGATAAGATTGGCTTTCTGGGCTGCAAATGCACACTGCTGGCTCGTGTCCAGCCTCTCATCCACCAGTACCCCAAAGTCTTCTGCAGGGCTGCTGTTAACCCATTTATCCCTCAGTCTGTTTTGATACCAGAGGTTGCCCAGATTCAGGTACACTTGGCCTTGTTGAACTCCCTGACGTTCATGAGCTTCATGAGGATCTCTGTTATTCCCTGGAGGTGTTGATACACAGAGACAGTGCTGTGCCTGTGCAGTGAAGGAGCCAGCTGTGCTCTCTGAGGTGTATAAGCAAGCAGGTAGCCAGCAGTTTGAGAGAGACTGTTATTCCCCTCTGGGCAGTGTCTTTGAGACTTTTCTGGGGTACTGTGTCCAGCCCTGGGTCCCCTGGATAATAAATTGATAGGTGTTTTGGTCAGCATCACCACATTGGTCTGGGGCCAGGGCCTTGTCATATGTGAGGAGAGGCTGAGAGGTCTTTGGTCTTAGGAGTAGGAAACAATCATATATCACTGTTTGCAGGTAGGGGTAGAGGAGATGGAGCCAGACTTTTCATGGAAGTGCATAAAGAAAGGACAAGGGACACTTTTATCACCATGAAGATGATCAAATGTGGCAATGGGCCCAGGGAGGTTGTGGACCAGTTCCTAGGCTCTCTTTGATTTATTAGAGTAGATAATGCTACTCTGATGTAAGCTGAGAATCTCTCTTTGCTCATGAGGTCTCTGTGCATCAGCTCAAGCTTCATAAGGAATGTTTTGTGTTCTGTGTGCTGACTGTCCCAAATGCCTGTTCCAGGGGTGTGTGCAGGGGTGCACACACAAGCAGATAGGTCATGGCCATGTACCCACGCTGCATTTGTGTCTGCACAAAACCATGCAGGCAGGGGCACACAGGGGTAGGTTTGGGTTTGCTGTGCTGAAGAGAAGCCTGCAGGCTTCCAGCTCTGCAGGTCTCCTCACATGAGAGGTTTCTGAGTGCAGGGTTTGATGTACTGGGTGCCAGGTGCTGATGTGTCATTAGATTTGTCCTCATGTCTACTTTAAAAAACACTTATCTGTGTTTTTTGTCTCCTCACAGCTTGAAAGTTAAACTATACTGCTCACCTGTAACTAAGGAATTGTTGTTGACTAACTGGAAATACAAGTTTTGGGAGAATCATATTGTGAGTTTGTGTTTATTTTGAAAATAGCACTTTCAAAGCAGTGATTCTCAGAAGGAAGAAGCTCTCTGCTCCTCAGGAGTGTCTAAATATTGGTGTTGACACAGTGTTTCAGGGCTTGAGTACTTCCAACCATGTGCCTTTCCTGCTGCTTGCTATGTGGCATCGGTTTATTGCTGTTTGTTGTTTTATTATTTTTCCCCCAAAAAAATTTTTCCTTTTCTCTCACCTTCAGCTTTACATGGCCTTCATCCTTACATTGATCATTTGTACATTTGAATTTATATTCATTTCCTTACCTTGCTCATGTCTCTTTGCTTCTGTCCTTTATTTCTCTTTCGCTTAATTTAAAGTCTCTTATTGCTTGGAGTGTATATAATCTGAAGTTATATGATTTTCCTTTTGCTTTTTGGAAAATGGACTATAACATGAAGAAGTTTTAGTATAAAATCACTGAAAAACTTAATAAATTTACATGATTCCCAGTGTTTGGAGCCAGACTGCAAGGGATCAGTGTTATGTACAGGTGTTACTTTAAGTTATTTCCTTCCCTTTGCAGATGCAGGCATTATAAAACAGAACATGAGTTATTTAACATAAATAAAAATAATTATATAGCACTTATTTTTTATATAAAATATATTATAATAATCATATAATTATTATATTATTAATTATAAAACAGGCATTATAAAACAGAACATGAGTTTTTTTAATAGAAATAAAAATAATTATCTCTGCACAAATACAGGAATACGTGGTCCCAGTGATTTGTGGGCTCTGCTTCTGGTAATAGGGGGCAGTGGGAAGTACTGCAGCACAGAGCTGTCCTAGCAAGATCCACTGCTGTGGGACTGAGATTTTGGGCTTTGCAGTCATTCAAAAATAAGGCATGTGATCCATCCAGAAAAACAAGGGCTGTTGCTGATAGAAGTCCAACACTCTCTAACTCTTTAGGCATGCACACCTTGCCTGAGGTATCTCCATTTAATTTTTAGATAACTTTAAGGAAAATTTCTTCCACTGGAAATGGAAATTTATGACTTACTATTGGAAAATGAGTTTAATTTTACAGGCTTAGCATTAGCCAGAGTGAGTGCTACAGATGTCTACATAATAAATACTTAGACATAAACATGAAACAGAATGTTCAGTAAATCCTATAATGCAGTTAATCATTTTGTTACAGGTTGCATTGGAAGTTGAAACACCAACTCAGATTACTTTAGAAGATGAAACATCTGGTGAGGTAAGTTACAGGAAAAAAAGATTCATATGTCAGTCATGGGCAGTAATGCTGTTTACGTGAGCACAGGAAACACAGCTGCAGCATCTGAAGTGCACAAGCTATTTTTGAAATGTATGTGCCCCTCCTCTCCTGTAGTGACAGAAAAAGGGGTGGTAGTTCTAAAATAAAAAAGGCTCGATTCAGACTAGATATAAGGAAGAAGCATTTTACAATGAGGATGGTGAAACACTGGAACAGGTTGCCCAGAGAGGTGGTGGATGCCCCATCCCTGGAAACATTTAAGGTCAGGATGAGGCTCTGAGCACTCTGATCTAGTTGAAGATGTCCTTGCTTATGGCAGGGGAGTTGGACTGGATGAACTTTAAAGGTCCCTTCCAACTCAAACTATTCTGTATTTGCTCATGAGGAACCAAGGAAGCAGAACTGTCTTCTGTCCAGCTTGCTTTATTAGCACCACACAATACTTGGTTCTCTCGTCTGCCATGACAGGATGGTGACTGCAGTGTGAAGAAACTCTGGTTTTAAAAGCAATGCTAAATGCTGCTGTGGGGAGTAATGCATTGCTCTCACTGTACTGACAAAAGTACTGGTAGTACTTACTACAGTCTGAAAATAATGCTAACCCCTCTCTTCCAGAAAGAAGATGTTGTGGTGACACTTCTGCCAGCTGGTCACTGTCCAGGTTCAGTCATGTATGTCCTTTCAATTCTTTAAATGTTTCACCACCTGGCATTTAATGAGGAGTTTGACCCAAATGTTGCTGTCTGCAGGTTTCTATTTGAAGGTGAGAATGGCACTGTGTTGTACACAGGGGATTTCAGACTTGCAAAAGGAGAAGCAGCCAGAATGGAGCTTTTGCATTCAGGGACTAGGTGAGCTATTTGTGAGATATAGAAAGAACAGAAGATCATATGGCATGGACAATTTGGCAAGGTATTCATTATTTTTTCCTCATTTTTTATTCTAGATTAAATATAATTGCAATACTGCAGGTACAAGCCCCATTTGACGTATTCTTTGTAATCAAGAGGTAGAATTACCTCCTTTTGAAGAGAGAGGAAGTGGTGTATCTTAGCACTGTGGTACAATGTTTACTCTGATATCACATTTCTATCCTCCAGGGTAAAAGACATCCGGAGTGTGTATTTGGACACTACTTTTTGTGATCCCAAATTTTATCACATACCAAGCCGGGTAAGTCTAATAAATTGTGAGAAGAAAGGCCCTTAAAACTGTTGATTAATTAACTAGCCCTTTGTTAGGTAAGTCTTACAAGGCAATGCCATTTTGCATTACTAAATCACAGCACTTTGGAAGTATCTTCCAAGATGATTGACAGCACTTTCTACACTTTTCAGGAGGAATGTTTAAATGGGATCTTGGAGTTAGTGCGAAGCTGGACCTCACTGTCTCGTAATCATGTTGTGTGGCTGAACTGCAAAGCTGCTTATGGATATGAGTATTTATTTATAAACCTCAGCGAGGAACTCGGAATCAAGGTAATGTTTCTCTAATCGTTGCTTTGGAACAGATCCTCAGTAATGTTGTGGCCAACACTGAGCTGACAATGGCTGTTTAGAGGGCTGCTCTAGGTCACAGTTATGCCTGTTTCTTTAACTTCCCTTAAAAAGTGCAGTTGTGCTCAGAATGAGGTAACTAGTTAACTTCAGTCTGGAACATCTGGACTTTCCAAAGAGAAGTTAATTCCCAGTTTTCAAGGTCAGTGTTTACCTCACGCCCTTTTATTTTGTGAATGATAAAAGTCATTTGCATACAGCATTAAAAGTTAGTGTATATATTCTGATTTTCTCATGAGTATTCATCCTTCTTCAGTGTAGGTGGTATGTTCTACTTGTTCTAGATGTCCAAGTTTTGGCTGACACATCTCTGCTTGGACATTATTGGGAGTAATAATTTAAATGCCTGCCAGCATTTGAGGAGAGCAGAATCACATCTACACAGCTGCTCCAGCTGCAGTCTGGCAAGCACTAATAAAGAGTAAACTCTGGCTTTCTCTAGGTGCACATGAACAAACTTGATATGTTCAGGAACATGCCAGAAATCCTGTGCCATGTTACCACAGACCAACGCACGCAGATTCACGCCTGTCGACATCCTCGGGTGCGTTTGCTCTGCAAAGCCTCCCCTGCCTTTGCTGTGAAAGTGTGGTTATAGGTGCTGATGTTTGGTGCCTCTTGGGTTAATGAAGACTGGTGAAATGGTGACGTAATGTGAAGCAGAGTGAAAACCTTAGTGGGTTGAAGTTGTTTTGTATTTTTAGAAAAAAAAAGAGAAAAATATATTAGCTTATGCTAGAAGTAATTTAATTGTACTTGAAACCTGAAAATTGTGTTTTTAAGCGAAGTAAGACAAGCAGCAGAGTAGATCAATCAGGTATTACCCATTTCAATGTATCAAAAGCAGCTCAGATAGTGCCTGTGTGGTTTTAGCATGTGGCCATCCACTTTCAGGATGTCTGTCAGGCTGGAGGCTCCAGCTTGGAGGAACACAGGTAGAAACTGAGATGGCACATTGGAGCACTGGTCTCTGGCTGATGTGCTCTGCCAGGTGCACTAAAGAACCAAGATGTGACAGGGTCTTTCAAGGGAATTAGATGTGAGAGAGGAACGTGGTTTGACTAGATGCTATGCTGCTTAATTTCTGAGTAAAAAAAGGTCACTGTTGAACTTAATTTTATATCCATTGGACAGGATGATGACTGCTTCCGAGGGAACAGACTGCCCTGTGGGATGACTTGCCTTAATGGAACTCCCCTGCACATAATCAGCATCAAACCCTCCACAATGTGGTTTGGGGAAAGGAAAAAGAAAACAAATGTAATAGTGAGGTGAGCATTTAGGCCACACAAAAACCTGTTGTTTCAGGTTTGTATCTTGCTTGATACGTGTATAATTGAATCTCAGAATGGACTTAAGAGTAAGTTAGGCTGATCTGTTGACCACGGATGAAAAGCAGTTACCTAATTTCTGTGACTCTTCTGTTTTTCTAGGACTGGGGAGAGAACATACAGAGCTTGTTTTTCTTTCCACTCTTCGTACAGCGAGGTATGTATACTTCTAGTACTGAGTATACATTGATTATGAAAATATAAAAGAGTTTTGATTATTCTGGAGTGGATGACAGGATTTATCATACTAAGAAAAAATCCTGTCAGTAATAAGATGTAAGGAGATAGGAAATTCTGAATGCTGAAGACAGAGAAATTTGTTTTTATATAGCTGCAGAGGAACATGTTAAAGTAGAGCAGGATCACAAGCCTATTTCCTCTTCTCTGTTCTCAGTGTATAGGTCACTTCTACAATTGTTTTGACTGCCTATTTTAGATTATTGTGTAACCATGCAATGCTTAAAGCATGAAGTTTTAGTTTAGTTTTTCTGGTGTGACTCAGATTTGGGTGGGTTTGCCTTCTTTTCTCAGCCTACATATTTAAACTGAATTTTCTCTCATCCTGATTGCTGCTCTTGCCCCTTTTCCTGTGTTAAAAGACTAAAAGGAAATTGGTCATGGCAGCATCCTCAGCACAATCACACACTTTCATTTAGTATGACTTGATACAGATCTAAAAATGCTACTTTCTCCTAAGAAATTGAACTGAAACTGGATCAGTGCTAACAATGAACTGTCACAAAGTCTTGCACTACAAAATGGAGGAAGGCAGTACTGTTTTTAAGATCCTGATTAAGTTTAAATTTGCTCTGCCATGCAGAATTTTAAATGGAGGTCCCAGTGTGGAATTTCTTAGTGGAATATGGGGGGTAGTGTAACTAACACTCCTACCTCCACATGCAAAAATAGATGGGTCCTTGTCTTGGTTTGAGACAATTTAAAGGAGAACACTCTGGAACGCGTTGTCTCTCTTTACAGGTTCAACTAATCCTTTTCCACCAGTAAGGAATGAACAGCAGTAGATAGAAGTGAAAAAATAACAGTTTCCTAACAAGTGCAACAGTAACAGGCAAAGAAATAACAGTAAATAACTGCTAGATACAAAATTGCAGTATTATGGGTCACTCCAGGACAGTCCTGCTGTCTGTACAGATAGCAGTGTACTCAGCAACCTGCAAGTGTTTCCAGTGCTCAGCAGGAGTGCCCCAAAAAAGCCTCAGCAGGAGTGCCCCAAACCGGACACAATTCTCAAAGAAAATTACTGGAGATCATCTAGAAGATGACAGAGTAAGGCTTGGAAAAAACAGTGTGTTTTGTCATAATGGGCTTTTACAGGGTACTTCAGGAAAGACTTTAGGAATAGAAAGGAATACCTGATCTGCAAAACAAGAGACTTGAACTCCAGTAAGAAGAATGCATATTTGAAAAAATCAGCAGCAGTAAGGACAAGGAAGCACTGGATCACATTGCTGGTCTGCCCAGCCTTTTCTTTCAGAGACAGTGATAGTCTTGTGTAGTAATTGATAATTGCAGTGAGGTGTTAGGTGAGGCTGAGTTCTCAGCATCCCTTCAGGCCTGTTTCCTTGTTCCAGAGATATCCACTTTGACAGAGTCATGGCTACATTGGTCTTTTCATAAAGACTACTAGTAGTACTTTTGGATGTGCTTGCATCAGTGCTGCCTTTAAGTGACATTCTTAATTGTTGATGTAATTTGTTAAATTGCTTCTTCTTTTCTGGAATTCAGATCAAGGATTTCCTGAGCTATATCTGTCCTGTGAATGTGTATCCCAATGTACTGCCAATGGGTGGGACAGAGGACAAAGTTATGGACATGTAAGTGACAAGTGGCTGCTGGAAGGAGGTGATCCAAACTCTGCTCCTGTAAGGACAATTCACCTCCTGAATCCCAGCCTCTCAGGAGGGCTAATGCCTTTTGCTTTACTTGTCTGATAATTCAGATTTTTCTTCTATATTCAGTCCCACAGACTTGGGCTTTCTGAAGCACACGTGTACGTTGAGCTGAGTCTCAGAGCTTGTATTCTACTTCTATCTGTGTGTAGAGGCTTTTCTGCTGGTAAACTGTTTGGGAAGAAGCTGAATATAGATTCATCTCACTCTGTTCTGTGACCCATTTCTATTTGTCATTGCTACTTCTCAGAAATTTCTTTTAAAGGTGGTTTCTCTGGGGATTTGAACTCCTCCCCCCCACAGCATCAGAGAGGCCAGTTCTTCTGTGCTGCTGTAGATGTTGATAGCTTAAAAAGCACCCTCGGGGAGCAGGAGAGCTGTGGTGTCTCAGTCTGGACAGAACAAAGATTCCTGTTCCTTTTTTCTTTCCTCCTTAGTAAGAAAGGAGACTTTCACTTAATAATTACTGAATAAAACTCTAGTCAGATTTTGAACCCTGTCAGCTTGTCTTCTGTAAGTAAGGAACTACAAGATAGTTTCAAAAAAATGTACATGTTTTAAGGTAAATATATTGAAAGGACAGATTTCTACCTTTCAGCTGCTGAAGCTCGTCAATGAGTCAAGGACTTTGCCCTAGGTATTGCTGCCTTTGCTTTAATATTTTTGCTGCAGTGCCTATGAAAGGCATGGAGCATTGTACTTAAAACAAGTTAAAGGATTTACTTTTGCTCCTGAAAGCATCTGCTGAATTCTAAATATTAACTGCTTTTCTCATTCCCTTCAGATTAAAGCCATTATGCAGGTCATACAGGAGAATCATGGAACCCAGGTACAAGCCCTTAGGAACACTGAAGAGAGCCCACAAGAGAGAATTATCTGATACAGGTAAAGGTTCTGCTGCTGCTACTGCACCTTAAACAGAAGTCTGAGACTAAGCAGAGGAGCCAAAAGCTTTGGTGTTCACCGCAGTCTGTCTGTGTGTTCAAAGCAACAGCTGGAAAACAGAAATAGAAATTATGTGAACTTAGGTATTAGGAGGATGAGAGAGCACTAACTGTGTGAAAACACACTTGTTTGCAGTCTTAAAATGTACTTAATGTTCAACAGCCCTGTAAGTTTTTGGATGGAGTTCATTCCCTCAGTCCCAGACCAGCCCTAGGAAAGCTTGTTCTGTCTCTGTGACGTACTGTGCAAGGCAAACACTGTCCATATCATCCTGCAAAATCTCCAGCTGGGTTAAAGAATATTTTCCTCAATTTATACTAAATGAATTTTTATTAAAAATTTGCTCTCAACAAGATTTTAGCAGAGATGTGAACTTTTCTTAGTGATTTTCTGTTTGTTTCTTGCCAGATGAAGATGATCTCTTTGATTCAGAATTAATTTCTACAAGGCCTAAGATTCCAAAACAGCAGAGAGGAGAGAGCAGGCCCTGCAGCACAGGACAGTCTGAAAATTCTGAAGGAAACATTAATGAAAGCACAGAAAGTTACAAAGGGACCACAACTTACACCTCCCTCAAGACAGACTTCGTGGACTGTGAAGAATCAAATGATGATGATGATGATGAAGATGACGAAGAAGAACCTGAAAAAAATACAGTTCCATTTCTTTCCCATGAGCCAGATGCCACTTCCATAGCCAATTTCAATGGAGTTACTAGTGACCAGCAGGAGTCTAATGCCAGTGTCCCTTGCTGGGATGAATTTTTTACAGGTAATAAACTAGAGGAAAGCTCTGAAAATGAGGACAACATCCCATCTTCAGCAGATGCTGGCGGGTCCCAGTCACTCTTCAGCGATTCAGATGGAGTAAGTGACTCAACACACATCTCCTCCCAAAATTCTTCTCAGTCAACACACATATCAGAGCAGGGGAGCCAGGGCTGGGATAGCCAAATGGACACGGTGCTCATCACCTCCCAGGAGAGAAGTGCCCTGGACCTCAGCACAGGTGGGAGCAGAGCAGTGGTTCCTGTGCTGCAGGAGAGTCCCAGGGACACTCAGCTGGACAGCAGCAGGGGGAAGCCACCAGGTCAGAACAGACTTTGTGCCCACGATGGTGCCTGTGGCTTGAAAAGCAAAGGTTGTGAGAAAGCTGCAGAAGATGGCACTGCCCACATTCAGGATGTGCTGGCAGAAATAAGCGACAGCTCCAGGACTCCTGATCTGGAGCTGAGGAGGGACTCCCAGAGCTCCTCTGACTTTGAAATTCCCTTGACTCCTGGTGCTGAAGCACCTCAGCCAGATAAACTGCACCATTTATACAAGAAGCTTGCAGCAGGTGAAAACATAATCAGTGAGAAAAAAGTCTCCTGAGAACAGGTATAACTGATTATTACCTTGTGGTAATACCCAGCATGTCTATTAATACCTGAATTATTTTTCTCTTTCCTGCTGGTTACTGTCTGCAGCTATGCTGAGTCATACTTAGTTCAGAAGTATCTTACTGTCAGAACCAGGAATTTGCAGCCTGTGTACCTTTTATTGTTCCTTCCATGAAATACTGAAAGGGAAATATTCAGAAAGTATTCCCAGGAGGGACAGTAAAAGCCTTCTACCTCCCAAGGTTCAAGTCTCCAGGACTGTAAGTAGACAAAAAATGGACCACACAAAACTACGGGTAGGACACTAAATGAAATTTAGTGTTTATCATGAGCTCTAAGAGTTTGCCTTTGTAATGTGATCTCAGGTTTTAATAAAATAGCACACTATTAACTGTGGGGAGGAAGACCTAAGAATGACCATGCAAACAAGGCAGTTGTAATTTGGCTTTAATCCCTATTACCATTGTTTATCATTATTATAACAATTTAATCAATACTCACTACAGTTATTTTTAAAAATAACTGCAGAACAGATTAGAGAATTACTGAGGTTGTGCGGTGGCTTTAATTTGTTTTAAATCAAATTGTTCATTTAAAAAAGTCTCTCTTTACATTGAGCTTTAACTCCTGAGTTAGGTATTGCAGACTGCTGTCTATGCTTCACCTCCAACTCATTGCAAACACCTTGTCATCGCTTCCTCTGTGTTCTGGTTTGTTCTGAATTGTTCTTCAGAAAAACTTAAAAGTCCTGTGGTTCCCAAGTTACCAGCCCTGTCCTGCTCTGGCAGGTAACTCAGCCACAGAAGGTAACCTTGTATCCCAGACAGGCTCTTGTACTACAAAACTTCACCTCCTCTGCAACACTCTGTACACTTCACTGTTTTAAATCAATATATTATTGTTATATATATTGTTATTAAATCAATATATAAATCAATATATTCTCCATGCACATGTGCCATCATAACTCTCTGCCAAAATTCTTAGCTTCTAACAGAAATATAATTCAGGTTTTTCCTACACTGTGTACATTCTGTACACACTGGAGTGCCTACAGAATATCAAAACCACAGAAGTCATCTAAAAATCCCTGAGGTCTTCCATCCATGGTCTTAAGTCCTAAAGAATTAAACATAATTTAGCACAACATCCCTCCTCCTCTGAGTGTACCTTCAGTTGTTGTGCCAGGTTTAGTGACATGTGAATATTAAACCAACCACAGGGATTCTGCCACAGCGAACAGGAGGGACAAAGCTTTGCCATAATCTATGTATGATTCTAAGGACATTAAAGATCCATGTATTTTTCCCACTGTTACCTTTCCTGCTGTTTGTGGGATTTGTTAACCTAATTTCCAAATGTGATCTACCAACTTTGGAAGTTTTTTAGCAAGCCTGAGTGAGTGGAGCTGCTGTTGGAACCACCTCTGTGAATAAAGTCAGACAAAACAATACCTCTTCTTTTGGCTCATTTCATATCTGAAAACTGTGCATGTAAGTTCAGGGCTGCCTTTAACAGGTTGCTCAAATACACAGGAATCCAGTCCGTTCAGGCAAGTGTAAATTTATACCAGTTCTCACCAGCCCTAAACTGAAAACACATCACTTCCTCATGGTCCCTGGAGTCCTTATAGTCCTAGAAAATTTGGGTACAAGCCAGGAATTAAGAGGTTGCAGTCTTAAAGCAAATTCTAGTGCTACAACTAATTTTGACAGGCTAATTTTTTTTTTTAAAAACGACAACAACAAGAGAAAAACTAAATTTAATTTATTTTATCAAAAACTATAGGAAGACAGCAATACTAGAGATGGCACAATATGAAAAGAAAATGTTCCTGAGCTTACAAACTGCATCTTCTAATACAGTTCCTAAAACATACATTAAAAATAAACAAAATATTGACTTAACTTGGAGATTAAATAAATAGACAGTAACTTTTCTTACAGGTGATATTGCAGCTTTAGTTTTGCACAAAAAAACTAAAACCAACAAAAAAAGAACAGCTGGAGGGCAGGCCACAGATTACCAGCCCCCAAGAAGTGCATACACACAACTGAATTGGTGACCATGACGATGCCAACGGACCACAAAGCAAAACAAAGGCCGAAGCTGGGCTGGTTTAGCTTCCCTAAGAAATTGGAAAAAGCTATTTCTCCATTTCCAGTTTGGCAATTTTCTGCCAAACTCATAAAAATAGCCAAAGGAGTTTTAAGTGACACAGTGTCCCATTAAGCTAATTCACTGACTGCAATCCAAATACACTGTGAATAGGTAAATATAAAATACTGCTCAAGGCTCTTATGTTGGAAACTGGATTAATGGGTTTCCTTCAAATAAATACAAAATACTGCTACCTCCCAGAACATAAATTAACGGTTCTTTATTTATGGCAGAAGATAACACACATATCCTTAACCAACAGCAGCGTTATTCCAGTGCTGGTGATAACATTCTCTGCCTCTGGAAAAGGCAGACACCGTACTCCAGTACAACTGCCACAACTGTTACCTTCTAAAATGCAGCTACTTGCAATAGTTAAATCAAACTGGGCATGGGGAGAGACAGAGCCTGGGGCCTGCCCCGTGCCCCTGGCATGGGTGAGGCTGGAGTAAGGAATCCATCTCTTGCTGCAGCCGCTCCATCCTGCAGGGACAGCGCAGACTGCAGCAGATTAAGGAGCTGGAGACTGCAGATTCCATCCACATGGAATGCACTGCTCATTTGAGCTACATGCAAGAGAAAGCACTAATGACTCCAAACGATGCAAGATCATCTAGAGTTTGCTGACATTAAAGCTCCATATTTCACTTAAAACTTAAAAAAAAATATTAGAGATATGGCATGATAAAAACTCACAAGATTCAGCATTTATCAGCTGTGGATACAGGTGAGCCTGATCACATCAAATACTTTTAAATCTAAGCAAACTTCCTCCTATTCATTAAGCAATATAAAGTCTCTATTTCAATGTGTATCTCTGTATTGTAGATTACAAAACTCACACAGAATTTCCAGAAGCCCATGCTCTTCACCAAAAGTGTAAAACTGATTTTGGCTAGTAGCATATAAAATGCTTTTGCAAAATGCATTTGCTACCAAAGAGCCAGATCTTCAGTACAAATGCAACTGTGCTTCTTAAGAAACAACCTTGAAATGCTCTTTTTGAAGTGCTAATAATTAACATGGAATTTAAGGCATTTTCTAACAAATTAAGTAAACAGTTACATGCTAGGTACTTGACTTCATTCACCTGAGCCAACAGCTGTGCACCTTATAAAGGTAACTAGCTGACTTACAATACATAGCCAGCATCCAGCTATGGAGCATCCATTTATGGAGCCACATTATTCTGCCTGACCCTGTCAACATTTACATGACTGGTAAGCAATATGCAAGTTTTACGAGCTCTGAATCCATGAGAAAAAAGCATGTGGATCATTCCTAGAGCATGGACCTTGGCTGCAACTCCACTCATCACCCACCTCAACTGCTCTTCAGTGGTTCTGAAGCCAAGCAAAACTTAGCATATGTTATGAATAGATTGAGACAACTTTAAGATGATCAGGAAAAAAAAAAGATGACTAAAGCAGCTGAAGAACAGCACATTTCTCAGCCTTTACATTCAAGAACATCTCACAAATGTCTACAGCAAATGGGTATACTCACCCCTAGTCTAACTTCACTGAAGTTAACATTTTTGCAACCAGAAAATACAGGCCTAGTATCTTAGACGTCTCTCACTAGGTAAAAAAGACACAGTATGAAAAAATTTAACCAAAACCAGTTGTGAATATACATCAATCCCAGCGCTCTTTTGCACCTAACAGATAACAAAGCATATGTCCACAATGCACTGACTTTGTTAGACAATGGGCTGCTCTCTTCAACCTTTTGCTATCTATTTCCAAACTGTAGCCAGCAACTTGTTTCAGCCATGACTGCCAAATTTATGCAATGAAAACAAACAGCTAAATGTTACTTCTGAAAATTCCATATTTACAAATGCTCTGTGGAACTGCAGTCCTCCTATAGAATCCTAACAAAATCAGAGCATAACAACTGAAAACATTCTACATAACATCAGCTAAGAAGTTCAAATTTTACACTTGGGATCTGTTAATACCAATTACAGAATCACAGAATCAATTAGGCTGGAAAAGGCTTTTGAGATCATTGAGTACAACTTATGACTGAACACCATCTTGTCAACCAGACCATGGCACTGAGTGCCACATCCACTCTTTTTTAAAACACCTTCAGGATGCTCCTATCTAAGCAGCCCATTCCAGTGTCACCCCTCCTGTGAAGAAATTTTTCCTAATATCCAACCTAACCCTGCCAGCACATCTTGAGACTATGTCTCCTTGTCCTGTTGCTGGATCCCTGGGAGACTGACCCTCACCTGGCTACACCCTCCTGTCAGGGAGCTGTAGAGAGAGATGAGGTCAGCCCTGAGCCTCCTTTTCTCCAGGTACATGATGGAGTGGCTTGGTGAGCTCATCTGCCAGCTCCCTCATCACCCTAGGGTGGATCCCATCTGGTCCCATGGACTTATGAGCATCTAAGTGGCTCAGCAAGCCTCTGCTTCCTCCTGGATTACAGGAGGACTATTCTTCTCCAGCTCAGGAGACCAGTTGCCCTGAGGACAGAACAACTGTCTTGATGTTGAAAACTGAGGCAAAGAAGGTGTTAAGTACCTCAGCCTTGTCCTCATCTTTGGTAACCATATTCCCTCACTGTGTCCAACAATGATTGGAATTTTTCCTTGCCCCTCCTTTTGCTATTAATGTATTTATAAAAACATTTTTTACTGTCCTTTAAAGAAGTGGCCAGGTTAAATTTTAACTGAGCTTTGGCCTCTCTAATTTTCTTTCTGCAATTACTTTCTTTGCATGGAGTTCCATGGACACTTTACAATTTGCAGTCCTGTGAACCTTTATTTACACACTGGCTCTCCTTAATCCCTCACCCTGGTGCCATAAATGTTATTGCTAAGATCTTCAAGCTTTTCTTTATACAACAAAAAAAGCAAAAGAACTGTCAACTAAGATTTAGAATTCAAATCAAATGCTTCCTGACTTCTCAAGGTATAAAAAACATGTAGCTTGAAGTTGAGTCACGGGAGGTTTAGATTGGATGTTAGGAAAAGGTTCTCTCACCCAGAGGGTAGTTGGGCACTGGAAGAGGCTCCCCAGGGAAGTGGTCACAGCACCAAGCTTGGCAGAGTTCAAGCAGTGTTTGGACAATGCTCTCAGGCACAGGGTGTGACTCTTGGGGATGTCCTGTACAGAACTAAGAGTTGGACATGATGACCCTTGAGGGTCCCTTCCAGTCCAGCTTATTCTATGATTCTAGGAATATTCACATCAAGGTACATTTTAGAGTTTTCTTTGCATACATTTTACGGCTTCCTAAACAACTGCTCCAGAAAAATGAATTTTTAATCCCCATTAGCAGTTCTGTATTGGCTTGAAACACTACAATCTCTTTCTTTGGCCAATGCCATTTCAATTACAAACACAATACCTTGTTTTCACCATCCTTATTTACATTAGGTGTAAGAATACTTGAATATATGTGTGAAAGAAGAGTCTTCTTAAAACACAAAAAAAGAACAAAATATTTGTGACTTTGGATACCCGAACTCAGTTGAGATAACCTCTGCAACACATGGCTCCACATTTACAGACAGTTCTGATGCTCTTTTTGGATGGGGTAAGACCTTCAGCAGAGTCTGAAGTCAGATCTAGTGAACCTGCAACACAGATGAACACAAGTAAGGAAGTTCTAAAAGACAGACCAAGATCATGCCCAGTATTCAAACAGCTTCTAAAGGCCTTCTAACAGCCCAGTTCAAAGAGCCGTGTGCGAAGCTCACTCAGATTCTACTGACACCCTCGTTACAGCTACTTGTACAACACCTGGCATACACATCAGAATCCAAAACTCAGACTTGATCTTTGTACCCCCCAGGTATCCACATGGATCAGCTGACAGTGCAGCTGGCTTTAAATGCCAGCATCACAAACAGAGAGAAACAAGAGTTTTAAGGTTCAAGATCAATTTGGCAGTGTGGTGTTTTAAGCCAGATGGCAATGAAACACCACACAGACACCTGCTCACTTTCACCCCCGCGGAGCAGGGAGGAGAACCAAAAGTAAAACTTGTAGGTTGAGATAAGAACAGTTTAATAATTGAAACAGTAAAATATTGTAATAATTATGATATTCTGATTATGCTGATGATTATTATTATTAGTAGTAATAAAAGAAAAAAACAAACATGAGTGATGCACATACAATTGCTTACCTTTGGCTCATTGATGCCCAGAGGCCATCCCTGAACTCTGATCAGCCCCTTCTGGATATCTCCCCAGTTTCCACATTGGACATGACATTCTCTGGCATGGAATATCTCTTTGACTAGTTCACTGTCTATGCTTCCTACCAGATTTTTTTTTTACATTTTTTTGAGTACCTCCTCACTGGTAAAAGCATGAGACACAAAAAAGTTCTTGGACCTAAGAAAACATCAGTAAATTATCGACAATATTCTCATACTGTGTCTGAAACACAGCACTGTTCCAGCTACTGAGAAGAAATTAACTCTATCCCAGCTGAAACAGCTGTTGCATAGGTCCTACATCCACAGCTGAGGCCTACAAGATACCAGAACTCAAAGACTATGGTCATGCTGCTGAGCTGTTACAACTGCCTTAATATCTATCTTAGTAACTATCACTAACAGACTACCTAGAAAGTAGTTTACCTGAAATGCTGATTTGAATAAAGGAGAGCTTTATTTAAGGGCAGCCTGACCATTCCTTTGAGCATTTCTGGGACAAAGCTTCAAAATCATTTGCTTTACCAGACAATCCAGCCACAATCCCTGATGTGCTAGGAGCACTGAGGGAGGCAGTGCATTAGACACGCAGGCAAAAGCTTCTGGGTGTGCACCTCTCTGCACTGTATGTCATGAGCAATGACTGTTCTGAAAGCCAGAGCTATGTTTATAAAAAGCTGTGCCTGAGCTGAAATGCTACCATCATTCAGGCTGCAGCAAACCCCACCAGCACCCCAAAACTTCCACAAGAACCATGTTAAAATGTGCAGACCTTTCATCTGATAGTCAAAGGTTAGCTCTTCTCCAGCCTTGATGGTTCGGGTAGAGAACAGCGCTATTCGAGGAAGACGCAAGTCGAGGTTATCAATAAACACATTGAAGACTTGAAGATTTGGATCACACTGTAAGCAAAAATTAATGCAGTTTCTGTTTAGAAAAAATAACATTTAATATCACTGAGATGTTTAAGTAAACCAAGGTCACAGCAAAGAAAGAATGGGTTCTTGTCTCAGTGACAGAAGTATGTAATTAAGTTATCTTCTGAAATCAACAAATTGAAATAATGTTCCAGGAGAACATTTGTAGCTCAGATTCAAGTCCTTCCAGGAAGGCAACCTTTGCACAATGTGCAGACTACACTAATATGCAACAACCTATTAAAAAATGGCACCTTTAAAGGTGACAACAAAAATGCTGATCACATAATTAGAGCTACATTCAGAGGCTAGTATGTACCAACAAAACCCATAAAAAGAATTAAAGTTGAAAGAAAACTAAAAACAACCTAGTGTTTCAAGCCCCACAAACTCACTTCTCTGTAGTGATGTTTAAGCATTGCTTCCAGGTCAGAGATAACATCTTCATACTATGCATGAATTTCTACTATAAACTGCAAACCTGCTTGGCTTCTTGAATTTCCTGCCATGGTCTGGGTGCTAAGAGGAGGGTGAAGGTCATTAAGCTGGAACTAGAAACCACTTCCACATTTTCTCTGGATTAAGTGTCAAAAGTCAGTAGTCCCTGACACTGTTAAATTCTGAATGCTTTTTTGTTCTTTAACAGTGAAATATATCACACATTAAAGAATCAGAAGTGAAGTTACAGACATCTCAATTTACACTGAAGACTGAGAATACTCCCATTTGCAAAAGTGAAGAGCAACTCTATCTAAAACTCTTCTTTATCCTTTTCCCTGGCAAGCCTGCATGAAATACAAGTATCGTCATCTCAAAAATCCAAATACATGAATTTTCTGTATTTGTAGAACACTGACTGCATGCCTCACAAACATTGAATTAGTAAGAAATATTTTTAGTTCAGGAATCCTTACAAATGCAGCTCAGCCTTCTTGATTTAGGTACTTCAGTTGAACTTCAACAAAACACTACAAAAACTGCTTGTTAAAATTTACTTTTGAGTTCTCTGGCAAGTTTAGATTAGGAGGAATAATTATATTTCTCTGCTGTAGATACCTAAGAAAGCACAGGAATTTTCTCTTTTTCCTCTGCCAAGTTTGCAGGATGAAATTCAGAGTAATATTCTATCCTGCCCAGCTACAAAATAACACATCAATTCCTGTCATCTCTGACTCCTGGCTAATTTCATTAAGGACCTGTCACATGTTAAGTATTTCAGGTACTCAGAAAAAACACACCCAAACCAACCCTATTGTGGTTGTCTAGAACCAGCTGATTCTGTGAAAACTCCAGTCCTACAGGATGTCCACTTCAGGCAGCATCTCTCCCCCAAATTTTGGTAGGCAGTCTCAATCCAAGTAAGGCCCAGTATTCTGTTCTGTTTATTACATCATCTGGATTGTGCTGCCATGAAGCAAATTACTCCAGAAAAACTGTGAATACAGTAAGGAAATGTTTACAGTAGAAGACATTTCTAGCACAATGAGGATAATTCTCCAAATCCTTAGTATACAAAACAAAGTCTTACACTGTGGTTCACAAAGTGGGACACATTTCCGTATCGAGCTGCATCTACTGTAAATTCATCTGAGTCATAGTCCAAATCAAACAAGTATGTATTTCCCTGGTTGTCATAGAACTGGCCTCGCCTCTCTGCTTCCTCACTTGTAATCACCTAAAAAAAAAAAAAAGGAAAAAAGAAACCTGCATCATACTATTAATTATTACTAAATCTAAACAAAAATCACAATCAAGTTAGAAAAAAAGTTTAAAAAATACTTAGCAAAAACAATACCACAGTAAGTTTTTGATGTTGAAATAGCATTCCATCTAATGAATGAAGAATACATAAGAGTACATACAGCTGAACTAATTATTTTTGATTGAGGCTTCTCTGGATGCAATTTGTCTACAGCTGATGCACAGCACTACCTTATCTCTGGGAAAAAAAAAAACATATCAGCACCCTCTACTAATAATTTTGATGATGACAATCCAATCAACTGTTTTTACCTGAAGTTTCTATATACACACTTTTTCCATTAGATCCAGAAAGCCTCATTTACTTCACATAAAACCAAGATTCAACCTTTTCCCTTTGCAAAGGTGATCAACAGGTATCAGTCTTTAAAACCCTGCCACATTTACAGCCTGATATTCATTTCCTCTCTTCAAAGCAGCATCTCTTCCTGCTATTTTTGACTGCAATGAAAGATCCTATTCACTGCAGCTCAGATAGACATCACTTCACAAAGCTCAATCTATTCAATTAGGCGAGTGTGTCACTGTCGACAGATGAAACAGCTTAAACAACTTCATCTGCAGCCTGTCACATTAAACACATTCTGTTGTGCAGATTCAGCAAAGAAATCATAATTTGGCAGCAAGAGAGATACAAAATGTAATGGAATTGGACAACAAATCCCTCTAAAATCTGACAGATGAGATTTGAGAACTCAGGAGTAGATATTAAGGAGGTTCAGGTGAAAAGGTAAATACACAGTTTCCTTTAAACAACAAAATTACATAATCACCTTTTGGTGAATGGAGTGTATGACCTTTCGTATATTTAAAGGAAATGGATGAACATGAGAAGAAGCTTTCAGGCAGGAAGCATGGAGGAAATCTACTTAAGATCATAAACATTGTACAAAGGAACAGAAGGAAATACTTTGAGTCAACATAGTAGCAAGGCAGATTTGTAACAGTAGCAACAGACTGTAACAGAGAGGCTGCCAGGAACTGCTGGTGTGAAGAGACCTAGAACAGAGCAGAGGCTGAAACACATAAACAAGGGCAATACAAAATCTCAAGAGTAACTCAAGGTCTGTATTTTATAACATAAAAGTTCTCTTTGAGAATAAGTATGAGATTGAATAAGCAGATAATGTCCGTACTATGAGTGTTACTCTTGCTGTTAATCAAAAGCAATAAATATGCTTGGAAATACTACCTTAGAAGTGCAGATAAAACAGAAAAGGGACTGAAAGTCTGGGCAGGGAGTTTCAAAATTACTATACTTTGGGAATGGCAAAAAACTACAAAAAAATATGATCAGGGAAGAATGAAGAATATGATTGCCATGAAAGAAATTAAGGACTTGCCTTTAGAAATACTATTAGGGCATGCATCTAAAATAATTCTTTAGTACCATATGAGATAAACATTCTCTTTCCTTTTGATCTTTTACAACTGCTCTGGAATGAAAAAATGTTCTAGACAACAGATTTCTGCTGTCAACTTGAATGTTCCTTTATATCTCCACTCAAAAGCAGACTGATCTATTACAGAGTAGAATTGCAGAGTATCCTGAGTTGGAAGAGTCCCACAAGGATCACCAAGTCATGGCCCTGCCCAGGACATCCCCAGGAACCAACCATGTGCCTTAGAGTATTGTCCAAACATGCCATGAACTCTGTCAGGCTTGTTGCCATGATCGCCTCCCTGGCGAGCCTGTTCCAGTGTCTGACCACCCTCCAGGTGAAGAAGCCAAGAAGTGTGAAAATGGAGAGAAAGCTCATTAAGATTTTATCTAACATTTCCTTGATTGTATGTAATTCACCTCTATGAGATAAATACATACCTACCTCTCCAACATACTCCATCACAAAACTGTTGGTTTTAATTTTCTGGAGGGTTTTTACTCCCCAGCCACGGCCGTTGTTGGTTCTGAAGATGCAGAGTGAATACGGGGTCCCTTTCTGCACAATCCTATTCGGGCAGTCAGGCCCACACCTACAATATGAATTGCACTCATAGATGGGCAAGCCAGGCTGGATTTTCAATTTCTTACGTTTATTGTAAGCCAAAATAAACCCAGCCTCCTTTGGACAGCACTTCTCAGCAGGGCAGTCAGCACATTCACAGCCAGTTGTTATTCCATTGAGCACATTTATTCCTGGAGCAGGTTTGTACTCATTGATGTAGTAGAAGTCTAAAGGAGGGCCTTCAAGATCCACGGTGTTTTCTACCAGAATCATTGCTTTGTGATTCTTTTTCCTGTTGAGTTCTTCTTTCCACCTCTGCAGAGCTATTCTTTGTTTGGCCTTCTTTACAATATAATCTGCAATTGCAGGTTTCAAAGTTTTAACATGGTTTCTCAGTTTCATTGCTTTGCCTCCCCTCCCCCGAGACAAGTATTCAGTTTTGTCCCTAAGAAAGTTCTGAATAAGCAGAGGACAGTTCAGATGTTTCCGAGGTTCCCAAGTATTTGAAGATTCTGGCCATCCTTTCCATTTCACAAGATAGTATGCTTTGCCCTTGAAATACAGAAACAGATACAGATTTAGCCAGAGTTCATGGCGCTGAAATCCAGCATCACAGAACAACACAGACAAACACAGGAACTCTGGACTTAAAGATCAGCACACAAGGAAGAAGGCCTTGATATCCCCATAAAAATTACAACGGGGGAGAAAGAGAAAAATCAGGTTGTTTGCAAATTAACTTGTAGCACAACTTTGCATACTTTACAAATTGTCTCTAGGGGCAAAGAAATCAAAAGTTGGGATGAACTCTGCTAACAGCATACCTGGAGGAGGAGGAGGAGGCTAGTTTGTCAAGGCAGGTGGTAAGTTATGCTAACTCGCTGTATGACTCGTACGCACAAGCAGAATGCAGTCGTATCACACACAGAACAAAAAAAAAAAAAGAAAAATGTAGCAAAAAAAAAAAGTCTAAGACCCACTATTTGGTCATATCAACCATCCTTCCAGAACACTAATTAATTTGGTAAGTGTAATACTGTATTTACAATGAAGCAGCATACATTTTGCACTTATTTAAAAAGGACAAATAACTGTAACAAGGACAGATCCTGAGACTGAATTTCACAGGAATCCATTTGCAGCACATGGCCCTAATTCTTTGTCAAATAGACTAAAAGAATCAAGAGAGAAATACACATAGTTGTCTGCAAATAAAGGAGAGGCATCATAATTCATTCTGAGCTACCACCCTAAAGCATCAGCATCAGATACACAAAGATGAAACATTTCATATTCTAAATGTCTGTAATTTCAGGAAAAGATCTTCCTTCCACATACTGAAAGTAGCAGTTTACACCACTTTTTGTTTACAGTTTAAAGTTTAAAATATATTTAATTTGATGCCAGCAAAAACTTTGTCCTCACTGTCTGCTGCTTTATATTATGAGCAAAACTATCTTTGGCTTGCTTCCAAATTTCAGCTGAAAGAGTGATCAAATTGGTCTGTGTTTCTCTTACCTCTTCTACCTTGTAGTCACACAAATATTCCACCTCATAACTCTTTAGACTCCTGTTGGTGATTCCAATGGATTTACATGTGAGATTTTCCTTCCTACATAATTCTTGGAGGGTCTCAAGTGAAGCTAGACATGGCACATACCAGGCTACAATAAGAAAATTGGTAAAGAATCCTATTTAATGTGCTAAATTGAAATCATCATGCCTCATCCCAGAGTCCCCACATTACCATTTGTGACAGCAGTCCATGAGTCTCTTGCACAACTGCAGCATCTCCAACTCAACCCTTCTCTAACGGGCCAAGCTAAACACGTTAATGATTCCTTCCCTGCACCTTTATTCTGTACAGCACATAAGCGTCTAAAGAACAACAAATATTTTGGAAGGCAGAGACTTCCACAGGTGAAAGATACACTAAAAGCACCAGCATTTTTTCTACAATTACAGCATCGCATAACTGAATTACGGGAAGCACGAAACCTCCGTTCTTTAACAAGACCGCCAAATTTCTGAAGTCAAGAGCAGCTGAGTACTTGCGATGCAACCATGGTGACTGGACGAAGAGATAGAGACCCACAGCCCTCCTCCGGAAGGATCGCGAGTGCCCGGTCAGCCAGGCGGATTTAGAGGGACGAGACACTCCGCAGGGCGCCAGCGCCCGGGAAACACCGGGATCAAGGGGCTGAATGAAGTCCAGAGCGGGAGCCGCCGGCTGCGGGGCCGTGCCCACCTCCCCCCGGGGCTCCGCGGGGCTCTCCCGCCCCGGCCCGCGGCGCAGCTCAGAGCTCGGGAGGGGGCGGCGGTGCCTTTCCCGCGGCCGCAACGGGATCCAGCGCCTCTCCCTGCGTCCCACCCTCGGTGGCAGGTTTACCCCAGGCACCTCCCGCCCTCCTCCCACAGCTCCCCTGGGGCCAGCGGGTAGGACCCCCAGCCCTTTCCCTTTCCGCCCGCCGGGGGTCTGTGGGCAGGGGCGGTGGGAACGGTCCTGACAGAGCCGGGTGACAGGGACCGGTAGCGGCTCCCATCGCCGAAAGCGAGCGGGAGCTTCCCCACCCGTCCTCCCCCCGTCCGTCCCGGCCCCCCAGCGCCCGGCAGGCAGCAGAGCCCCGGGCGGCCCCGACCCCAGCCCGCTCCCCCCTCACCTCCTCGCCAACCCTCCATGTTGGGGGGGGGACCGCGCTTGGGCAGCGCCGGCTCCGCCCCCCGCCGGAAGGGGGCGGGGCGCAGAAGGCGGCCCGGGCGCGCGCGCGGCTCCGCCCGCCCTTCCCTTTCCCGCCTCTGCCGTGAGGGGCCCCCGGCGGGACGGAGCTGCGAAAGCGGGAACGGGGCGGAGAGCGGCTGAAAGGGAGCGGGACGGATTTAAAGACATTTTGCTTTTGTTCTTACAGAGCCCTGCGGTGCCTGGGATTGGCGGGGGAAGCGCGAGGCAGCTTCTTTCCCGGGCCCCTCAGCTGCAGAACTGAAAAGAATCTCGGATAAATAGTTCCGGCACTTCTTGGAGGGAAAAAAAAAAAAAAGAAAGAAAAAAACCCGCTACACCGTCATCACCTCAGATCAGGTGTTCACTATTAATGTAGCTTCGACAGAATCACAGAATCGATTAGTTTAGAAAAGGCCCCCGAGATCATCAAGTCCAACCTATGACCAAACGCCACCCTGCGAACCAGACCATGGCACTGAGTGCCACGTCCAGGCTTTCACTGAACACTTCCAGGGATGGTGACTTCACCACCTCCCTTGGGCAGCCCATTCCAATGTCTAATCACCTTCAATATGAAGAAATTCCTCCCATTGTTCAACCCAAACCTCCCCTGTCACAGCTGAGTCAGCAACCTCTCCTCCTGTCGGGGTCTTTCTCCCAGGCAACCACTGACAGGAAGGCTCCTTTCAGGCGGTTGTTGAAGACGTTTTCTAGTTCACTTCAAACCCCAGGTAATGGAATACAACCCTCTTCAAACTCAGACAGGTATCCCCTGCCTGGTGTTCTCTAATTCTTGAGGCCCTTCTGTGACACTTTCAATGTTTTACAAGGTAACACAAGGTTGTAAGCACTGAACTGCTGTCCCTTAACAGCACTTTAGGCTGAGACCCTCATATTATTGTTGTTGTAACCACTCTTGCCTGCTCCATCTCGTTATTGAAAAAAACCTGCCAGCTTATACCCACACAACTGTATGACAATACAGATTTAAAACAGTGCCACACATAATGGAGATTGTCAGGATCTGCATAAAAAAATGTATTTTTTAATAACATATAAATAAGTACACTTAACTCTTACATTCCTCAGGTAATATGACAAAACCATTTTACAGAAAAAAACTCTTGGGGAAAAAAAAAAAATTCACCTGCTCAAGAGGTCAGTGCAAATGGGCTCCACCTTCACGGTTCTGGGCAATATCAAGACCACACAGGATTCCAGTATAATTACCAGAGAGTGGATTTTCACCTAGTCTCGTTCTCACTTGCTCAAAGCTATACTGCTGAAGCCACAGGTGCACTGGCTGAACAGGTACAAGACCTGATTATTCAAGAAAAATCTTCAAACTGTGTAACATGCTTGTTGCTGAACCACAGGCATTTGTGCTTTGCATTTTGTAAACCAAGTGCTGATAATTCAACGATCTGCTGTTCACATGTCTTGACTAACATTTTGCACCATACTCTAAACAGACTTGGTGGCAAAATAACTTGGTGGCATTTTAATTTATTACAGTCCTCTAAGAATCATGAGAGACATCACAAAGAGTCACTGTTTTGGCAGAAAAGCCAGTAAGAGACAAAAATCACGTTAGAAAAATGTTGCCTTTCAAAATGGCCTATGATGCCACTTCAACAGTGATAATTTCACACTTTCCAGTATCTTGATCTGTGCAGGTAACATGCAAGGACCCATCCCTAGATAAAAGAGAGATGTGTTTAGGATTATCTCAACACAGCACTTACTATGTTACTGCATGTGCCAGAGTTAATGAACAACAGTCCTCACACAGATGAAAGGATGATAGATCAGCATCAAAATATCCAGGGACAAACATGCTTCAACACAGATGAAATTGATTTATGAAATTAAGTTTAGTTTAGTCATTGGTTTTATACCTTTATACTTCTTGCCCTTGAAGCATCTATATTCTCTACATATGGTGGAATAGATCTAAGAACACATTTAAATATTGCAATTGAATTTATTTTGTACAGATTTGTAAACAGAATATGTGGTAATATTATTCAAATTATTCCTTGTGAGAACTGAATAACAGCAGTGGATTGATAAACATGTCTTGTCATAGCACGAGAACATGACTTTTGAAGTGTAAGTAGTCTTTAAATTCCAAGGATCTCCTTCAGCAAGGAAAACCTTTATTATCAAAATCCAAGACTTAAGAAACAATATTGAGCCCTACTTCAGCTAGTCATACAGCCACCCAGAATATTTAGGTACAAATAGATGTTCTCTACTGAACTTCCTCTCCCTTTTACACCTAAATATTCCTTGAACCTCCTTCCAAATAATGCTGTTTTTCTGCATGACAGAGTTGCATCTATAGTCCCCAAAATGTTTTCCTTATCAGTGCTCAGTATATAAATCTGTGTATGACAAGGCATTTTAGGTGAGGTCTATTGATAGGCATTAATACACCTGATAGCTAACATAAGAAAATGAAGTATTTTGAAACTTAAATAGCAAGTAGAAATTTCTTGTGGCATTGTTTCTCTGTTTAACAACCCTGCCTCTGAAAGGACAGAACCACTGTAAATTCTGCAATCCTTCATAACTAAAAAAGACAAAACCTCCTTCAGTTTTTCCCAAGAGTGTGGGCATTCAGCAAAGCTACCCAACCCACTTCCAGAGAAAGTCTGAGATCCCAACTGCTCTCATGCATGGTCAAACTGATCAAGGGTTCAGAAGCTGCTAAAAATAATCTACACAATTGTATTAAGCTTTGTTTCTTTAAGAATCAAGCAATGACAGCACCAAAGGTACTGCAGAAAACCCACATTTCTACAGAATTTACCCCTGCTAGGACTGTACAGCCCTGTTACTAAAGAAATGCTGAAATTTCTCAAAAAAAAAAAAAAATAAATACTCTGTAACAGGAGCAAAGACTGTTTGTCAGAAGTGTGACATAACAGAGTAAACAGCAGAACAAGTGGTTTGGGTACCTTTTCATAGTGAGAACAGTTAGTATATCATGTAGGCCATCTTCCTTTTTATCTAAATCCTGGAGTACAATCTATTAAAAAAAAAAAAAAAGAAAGTTTGATTACAGTAAGTTCTTCAAGTTCTTGTGCAGCAGCTCAAGGGAAGTGACACAACAGCTAAGATGCAAAAATTCATGCATTTTAGCTATTTGCACTATCGTTTTTGTGTTTTGGTTCAGAATCTATCCCTGAGATAGCTGAAGTACCTATCACTCCCACAGTGTCCTTAGAATCAGTACTGTAATTATTAGGTAACACCCTTCCCTATCCCCTTTAAAGATATTTGGGCAGAATTAAGGTGGAATAACAATCTTCTTAAATACTCCATCAATATCAGACACATCTTCCCCTTCCCTGATGCTTTCCAACGAAAGCACATCATAACTGTTTCAGAAAAGCTGTGCTCTCTCTGTAGGTTGATTCCTAAACAACAACTTTAAACCCTCGCTTGATTTAATCAAATTCAATATTTAATAACAAGATCCTGTCCAATCTAGGAAGATCAAAAAGTAATCAACACCATTAGCTATACCATTTCCTTCATCAATTTTATTTTAAAAATGTTCAAGGATCTGTGTACGACTGGAATAACTGGTAAAGATCTCTCATCCCAGGTGATCTTATTACAGTAGTGCCACGTGTCAAATCCTGTCAGCCATTTAGGCTTCCCTTCAAAAGGGAAACTTCAGTACTTTACAAAGTAGTTCAGTATTTTGCATGTCCAGAAGAACAATTAAAAACCAATACCAAAGAGATGCATGCCACTGAAATTTTCTAACAACAAGTTTTGGTATTGGTGGAATTGGTTTCCATTTTTTTTTCTAGGTGGCTGTTGAAAGTACACAGAAGTGTGCACATACACTCACCTGTGCAAATTTCTCTTCTTCATTCATGGGACTCTTCCCCAATGACTCGTACAGTTCAAGGCACACAGAGGAAATATTTCCAGGAGCATGTAGGGTGTGCTGCCTTCGAGCTGGCAATGGTGTCCCAGATGGAAACAGCACTGTGAATTTGTCAGCCCCTGACTCGTCTACTCCCTTAAAAAAAGAAAGAAAAAAAAAAAAAAAAGAGTATAGTTCATGTTTTTCTTTAAGTGTTTTATTGACCTGGAAGTGTTACAACAATGCTCCACAAGAAAAGAAATCCAAGCTTCATTCCCTCTGTCACATTTACCATCACAGCAAGTAAAAACCCTGACATTCCCACAAATGAGAAGTCCAGCTATTACAACATAGGAAAGATACAATCTATCTCCCCTTAAAATCAAATTTTCTGTTAATTTTTTGTCAATAAACCTAAGTTACCATGTACTGTTGATCTATAGCAAATCTGTAGAAGTAATAATACACCAATGCTGTTTCTCTAACATCAGTCACACATAATCAGTGTTATATATTCACTGCAGCAGTAAGATTTTCTAATATTCTTATTTTAGCCTTACCTTAAGAAGAATATCTTTGGCAGAACACTCAATGAGTGCATCTTCTTCTAATAAGGTATTCTCTTTCCCTAGCAGAATTCCTGCCTCTATGGCTGCACCAATGGGAATAACTTCATCTGGAGGAATTGAATTCAGTAATTCCACAGTTGGGAAAATATCTTTGATCAACTGCTGTAGCTTTGGGATTCGAGCAGACCCACCACAAAGAACTACCTGGAAAACACATCATGATAATTTCAAATCTTTAGTCTGTGAAATAAAACAGACAGGTCACACCCTGCAGTGCAAAAATGCAAACTGTTCTGGGATATTTTATCATCTGCAGTTGTTGGAATAAAAATTGATGTAATCTTTGGTTGACTTGATACTTTTGCTTTTGAAATTAAAGGAAATATGATGTCTTTGAAAAGTTTCCTCTTACAGCAAGAATCACCTAAATAAAGTAGCACCTTGAAAATTGAAAAATTCATCACAAAAAGAACATCAGGTTCAAAGGGACTTCTAGAGGTAATCTAGTCCAACCTCCCAGCCAGACTAGGCACAGTTACAACAGGCTGCTCAGGACCTTTTCTCCACACATACACATTCCACAGACTCTGTAGGCCCTTAATTCAGCATCTGATTTCCCTCATAGTACACATTCCTTTCCTAGAATCTAAAATTTCCCCATGCTGTAACTTGTGCTGCTTGCCACTCACCCTTCCATCGTGCACCTGTAGGAAGGAGCAAGTCAGGTTTTATCCCTAAATCCAAGTCTTATCACAGAGACTTTGTTGAAATCAGCCAGATCTGGAAACAAAGCTAACTCCCACTTTTGCTCATGTAAAACATAAACCTAATTTACAACTCTGAAATTATTTATTTTTACATTTAAAGTGTTTCACTGCCCTCCATCCAAAGCACTGAGGCCTGAAAGGCCACCTAAAAACCACTGCCACCAGAAAACAAAAGTTGTTCTTCGAACAGTAGCCTGGGATACTTCATTATCCATCAGAGAAACTGAGATGTGACACAACAAACATTAATTAAGAGTCTGAAACAGCATTAAGTGTCATTGAAAGCACCAGGCAACTTCAGCTGCAGACCTGATGAGCCAATTCTATCAGCAATGAATGCAGCATCATTTGCCAAGCACAGGCACAAAGGAGGTGAGATGAATTTCTCTCTTACACCAAGGCAAGAGAGACATGAATTAAACTACTTATGTCTGCAGCCTTGCTCACCATCTTTGGGATTAAACCACTCCCTGGTTTGGCACCTCCTGTAGTTTTTAAGCCAGCAAGGAGGAACACAAGCACCAAGTGGACACTTGGTGAACTGTTCAACTTTAAGTCAAAACTTTACCTTTCTTCAGAAGTGTCAGCATACCCTGTCCAAAGTTGAACGAAGGCAGAACAAAGCCCACAAGACTGAACTTAAGGAAGGTACTCCTCAGCTTGAATTTGGGCAGAGTTACACAAACACACCAAATAGAGACACATCCTCCCCACCTACTCAATATGCAGCAGTAAAAACACACAACTGAATGTGACACTACCTTATACTTAACTTCAAATACCTGAAATGAAAGCAAATACAGCAATTCTAAAGACCCTGAATCTATAGACTTTGTTGGATCCCAGTCAAAACTGCTTAAATATATCATGCTCAATAATCTCAGTCTGCAAGGACAACAGGCCCCATAAACATTGTTCTTGTGGAAACATTCTACATGATTTCTATTATTACCTTATTAATATCATCTGCTGTAAATCCAACTTGCTGCAAGAGCTTTTTAATTGCTTCTACACACTTACTAAAAAGTGAAGAACAGATAAGTTCAAACCTGGCCCTAAAAGAGAAAAACAAAACATTCAAAAAGGATCATGTCATCCACTAGAGAAAAGTACCTGAAATGGAAGAACAATAATTTTTAGAATATACTTTAGTTCTCCAGCTGCTACTAAGGGATTTTTAAAAGTCATCTTTTCCCATTATTAATCTTCAAGTAATTTTGCTGTTGTGGAAGTATCTGTGCTATTAGTTCCATCAACAACACCTACACGAATTCACATGCATTCTTCAGTGTATTCCAGAGGAAAAAAACAGTATTGTTGTCCTGACAGCATCAGTATTGCTGTCTTGACTCATGCCAAAAAAAGAAAGAAAAATCCCTGAACTGCTTCATGATCTTTAAAATGAATACAAGGACTCATTTTTTAGGGGCAAATCAAGCAGTGTCATGATTTTCACACAGGGAGTAGATTAAGCAAATTAAAAAACAAACTTGTGCTTGCTTTTGTCTCTTTCAAGCCTGCAAAGGAAGATTGTTGTATTCTGCATGAATACAACAAATCAAAGTCCGCAACATGACCCCATTTATACAATATTGCTTCTCACACTTTCAAACATGCTGTGCTTTATTTGAGCAGCTCCAGCTGCTGGAGTTCTGGAATGGAAAAGTCTATATCATTTTGCTAAAGCTGCTGCTGCTGCCTAGAAGAGCAATCAAAGTGAGCTAAAAAAGTCTCACTAACAGACCATCCCAAGGGAAAAGAGACTGAGTAGGACACAGCAATAGGAACAAAAAGACAGAAAATATCTTTCTAGTCCAGCTCTCACCGAGAAGCAACATCAAGACTTCGAGGACTCCTACCATTCTGGATCTTATTTAGATGAAGAGTCCACAAGCTATCTTTTCTTTAAGGAAAGTACAACAAAAACAATAAGGGGAAGGGAACAGCCACTACACATTACAGTATCTACTCCCCTCCCATCAACAACCAGACTGTGAAGATGGGGTCTCCTTGTGCCTTTTTTGCACTTCATTTCCTAACCATCAGGGCAACACTGTTAGTGTGACTGTCCTGACCACTACAGATTGCAGCACAACAGAACCACCAACATGAAACAGCAGGTTTGCCTTCAATCTTACTTCCTTCTCTAAAATAAACACCATCAGAAATCAAAGCTTACTGAATGAACATCCATAACACCACCTAGAAAGACTTCAGTAGCTTTAAGATCTGCCTTACCTGGATACATTGCAATCAAAATCCAATCCATCATATAATGAATCTACAAAACAGTTTGCACTTCCCAGGGTTGATAAAGAGTGTTTTGCAATATCAGCACTGTTCATTAACTTCATCATGGCTCTGGGATTTCCTCTAATATCATGTTTACAAGACCTGTATTTCAAAAAAAAAAAAGATGATACCAGTTTAAAGAGACAGGAATTTGACTGGTAACTCCTTCTGAAAGGAAGAACAGGTTAGAGCTCTTGCACTTTTTTTTTTGTAAACATTTTAGTATTAACTACAATGCCACTTTGACAGTTTGCACACATCTTGACACAACAAAGTCCACAGCTGAGCCCTTATAGTTTAACACCAGCTTTAGGCAACATCCACCCAAACTCAGGCATTTGCCAGTCCTCCTCCTCCCAGGCATTCTCCTGACTTCTTCCTGACTGAAGGAGCCCATTCCTCCTGGGGGTGACTGGCCCAAACAACTGACTGCTCCTCCAGCATCATCTTTACTTGAACCATTTCACTAACAGAGATTCTGCTAGATTTTTTTTTAAGCAAGCACCATATAATGAAGATCCTGTCCTAACAGCAACATGCAGGGACTTCAAATCTTACCTCTGAAATTCAGAAGCTAAGTGTTGTGCTAGAGCTTCTGTGAAGCAAACTCCACCAATGCTGTCATCTGTGTTTGTAGCAAGTACACGATATATTCCACTGTTTACTTCTATGACTGTGATAGAAAGTGATGTTCCACCCAGTTTATAAACCAGCACGTTGCTGCCACATTAAAAAAAATATTGAAGGGAGCATTAATTTTGACACACTGTCAAAAGACTACCACCATGTATTGAAGGTTTTAATCAGACAAGAAGTATATGAGAATGGTAAAGAAACACCAAAGAAGAAGAACAACCAGATGCACCTACTGAACCCAGGAACTCTGCTTTAGTTCTTCCAGCCCATGTAAAATGATCCCATCTCCCATGATTAAAAGCAACTATGCCAAAATATGTTTAAAAAGGAATGCATTTTTCTTCAAGCCAATCAGCTTATTAAACAGAAAGTTGGAAACTGGGAACAAATCTTTAGAGACAATTCTCAAAATATAAAGACCAAAGCAATGATTCAGACTTCAGATTACAACTTCTAAATGTTTATTGTCTTGATTGAGAGAAAAAAGCAAAACAAGCCTCATATTAAGGCAACACAGCATTTCCTCATTTAAGATTTCTCAGGATTTAAGTACAGCAGCTTAAAAAGAACTAAAATATTAGGATTTTACCTTTTCCCAGTGGGTGAATCTTGGCCAATTCCATAAGCAAGGAGAGCTGCAGACGGTTCATGAATTAATCTCATAACATTGAACCCAGCAGCTGCAGCTGCTTCCCTGTAATGAGCCATAACAGCATTTCATTTTACTTTAATGATCTCACTATAGTCACACACTATTAGGATTTCACCTGAACTACATATGCCACTTAATCAGACCTTGTTTATAGCATGGTATTAACAAAACTGAGTGACTGGACAAGATAGGTACCAAGAAGGTCAGTTGCTATTGTGTTCTTCAAATAATTGGATCTGCTGTGTGCTCTTTGTCATAGAAAATACTGGTCTATCAGATTACACAGCCCATGAAAACTGCAAAATACCCCACAACTACACCCCACCCTAAATGAAACTTGGTAACTTATCTTCAGGTGTGGTATTACAAGTCCTTGATACATTATTTCAACATGTAACTAAATTAATTTACTTGCAACATTTAACTTACATGTTTTCTTGAAAATTCAGTAACCCTGAGAATACCCCACAACTTGTTTCTCCCACTTTTAAGTTTTATTTATTTCTTTCATGACAATTAAATGTATGGGCTTTTATGTATCAGAAAGCAAAAACAGATGCTGCAATTTATATTCAGCTTCAAGCACACTTATGTTTTCCTACTGAGGAACTGTTAGAGCAAAAGTGTTTCCAAACAGAATTTCCAAGTAGAAAACTGGTTTGTATTCCAAATCTGCACTCTGACAAAGCAAACCTCAAGAGGCCATGTAGCACCACTCTGGGAAGTATGAAGGCCAGGGAGGGGAAATTATGGAGGAGGGTGAAAAACTATTTGCATTTCAAAGGGGTCACTGAAGATCCTGATCTGAAATGAGGTTTTATCCTTGATGAAATTGAAATTTCCTCTCACTTCAGTGATTCAAAATTTCCTTTTGGTCACATCAGCAAATTCCATTCAAAGTTTCTCCACTCAGGATTAAATCTCTTACTTTCATATTTTTCCAGTTTAAATAACATCCCAGTATCTTGACTGACAGTCACAAATTGAAGTCCAGCAGCAGAATTCTCTCTGCTGATCTTCCAAACCATCTGATTTAGACATATAAAGTAACAGAAAAACATCAATGCTCTTACCCAAGGGCATTTTTCTGATTCTCTCCAAAATCAAATGGTACTGTGACAACAACATCATTCACATCTGAACCCAATGCAGACTGGGCAGTCTCTGTTTAGAAACACAGGCAGAGCATGGTGAGTAATAGCAAGCAAGAAAAAAAATATATGACATCTTAAAAATAAAAGAACAGCTTAAAAAGCTAAAACATGACAATGAATTTAACTATTATATACCTTTCATTTTACTGAAAATTAGTTTTGCCACATCTTCTGGGTTAATAAGTTTGTTATCTATTTCATACTGAAGTTTCCCATTCTTCTCAATTATCTGTAAGCAAAACCAACACACCTTTGTCAGACAGTAATTTAGTTAATAACAAAAAGTAATGTCTAATTTAGGCTCTGTTTAAAGTAAAAAGCACTGGACTATGTAAACACTCTCTGCATTAGTATTCTACTACAAGGGAATAAACACTTTCAACATGCTTATCAAAGACTCATAGCATATAACAGACACAAGAGGGACATGTAAGAATTTAAAGAGTCCAGACTTTCCCTTTCTATTAAGTTTTCCTGAGTGCAAAAGCAACGTTTAGAATAAAAGTACACTCCTGGTTATATTCCACAAGAAAAACCTCAGCTATTTCTAAAATCACACCAATATGAACAGTCCAAACCCAGGGGAAAACTCACTCTTTTGTTATGAATGTATTTTCCAGGATAATTTTTCTCCCGTTTTGCAAAATTTTCTAGCAACGAGGACAGTATTACACAAATTAAATACTGAGATTAAATCAACTGGTTAGAGATGTTAATCACAAGGTGCTGCAACTTTCACCAGTATCTTTTACCAGCTCTAAGAAAAACCACAGTACCACTACCTAAATATATTAGGATCATCTCTTTTGAGAATGGTCAAGAGGTAAATAATTTTCTGTTGGAACTAACTGTATCATGCTGACAGACCCCAGAACATGGTTATCTACTGGATAAAACCAGAAACATTCCACATAGCAGCAAAGGGACATCATACAATGAGAGCTGATCACTACAGAACACAGACATGGTATGGCCCAAACAATGACAAGGAAAGCATAAAATGATATAAATCATCATACTCACAGAGCATTTGCTTTCTGCAATATACTTCTTTGCCTGAGGGTCACCAGAGCTGTCCATAAAAATTCAAAATAACAAAATAAATCAAGCATTCAAGGTTAATTGCACAAATGCATCTTGCTGATATTCCTTTTAACATCTCCAATGCATCAAGCTATACTTGAACCAAAAATTCCTGTTTTCACTCTACAGATACATTTACAGAGTAGAAGAAAACCCAGCAGTTTTGACAGGTGGCATTTTTCATTCTCCTTTCTTAAAACTTATGATTGAAAAAAATACCTAATAATAATGGAAAGGGAAAACCAAAACCTAACACATTGCCTTAACCTGCTATCCCCCATAAACATTATAAAATATTTCAGTGAAGTTCTGCATCTGAGAACTGCTGAGAAATACACCAAAATGGGCAACATCTCATCAGCTCCTGTCAATGAAAGGGCTGTAATGAATGAAAGCTCAGTCACCATTGAAAAGTTAAACCACACTGTATTTTACAGAAGAGCAATCAGGTGACAAAAAAAATCACAATTAAGAAACGTAAGTATGTATGAAAAGCATATATGCAACTATATATTTCACAACTTGATTTTCACAGACAAGTTCAGACCTAAAACACATTTTTTTCTTCTCTACTTTTCTATTTTCACAAGCATCTCTTTGCTGCTGGCAGAAAACACAGGCTAAGAAGCTCATAGTACCAACCTGGTCTAGGGGAAGCTGTCCCTGCCCATGGCAGGGGGGTTGGAAGAGAGGTGATCATTAAAATCCCTTCCAAACAAAACCGTTCAGTGACTCTATGATAACAGAATGATTTTTTTAAGAGATGCCTTCAGTATCAGTGCTGAGAGGTGAAAACAGCTTTAAGTGGGAAAAATTTCTCACCGCCCCTTCTACGCCCACTCTCTTACCTTCGCCCAAGGATCTGCTTTACTTTCACTACAGTGTTTGAAATATTTCTTATCCTACTTTGCTTCGCAGCTAAGCCAACAACCTGAACGAAAACCAAAGGACAACAAGAAAGGAAAAGCTGAGTAGCAGACAGAGCCCCGTCCCTTCCTCCTCCCCGCAGCACCCCGCGGAGGGGCAGCCTCACCTCCTCGCTCTCCGAGAACGCCACGACCGCGGGAGTGACCCTGTCCCCGGCGTCGTTGGCGACCACGTCGGCGCGGCCATCCTGCGGAGAGAGACAGAGAGGGAGGCCCAGCCGTGAGCCTGTGGGGGCTTCACGGCCGAGGGGGGGCTCCGCGCGGGCCCGGGGCTCACCTTGTACACGGCGGCGCACGCACAGGTGGCGCCCAGGTGCACCCCGATGGCCGCCATTGCCCCCTCCCGCCCCGACGTGCCCCGCGCGGGCCCGCTCCCAGCCAATCCCGCGCCGCGCTGTGCCGTCACCGGCGGAGCAGCCAATGGGAAAAAGCGGAGCGAGTGGCGTCATCGCGCATAGCAACGGGGGCAGAGTGTGCGGGCGAGGCGCGCGGGTTTTGGCGGGACGCGGCGCTGAGGCGGAGGCGGCTCCGTGAGGGTTCCTTTAACCCGGGACGCCGGGTTAAGCGGCGAGAAAATAGGAGTTAACGTGCGGGAACTAGAAAATAGAGCAATCAAAGTCGAGAACCGCGACCGAGGTGGAGAAAGCGCCAAGTGCGCCTGTGGTTTATGTCCGTGGCGCCTCTCGCGGTTTAATTGCTGGCAGCGAAGCACATGGAGGGAGAGGTTGTAAATCACAGAACCTTTTCCAACCTTTTGCATTAGGCTGGAAAAGACCTCTGAGATCACCGAGTCCAGCCTATGACTGAACACCGCCCTGTCAACCAGACCATGGCGCTGAGTGCCGTGTCCGGACTTTCCTTAAGCATTTCCAGGGATGGCGACTCCGCCACCTCCCTGGGCATGCTGTTCCACTGTGTAACCATCATTTCTGTGAAGAAATTCCTCCTAATTGTGAAAAACACGTTCACTCCTGTGAAAATGTAAAAAGTTCAATAAAGGACAATAGGAGACAAGAACCATAGAATGAAGGTTATTATGGCCGGGTGCACCTTGGCACTTATCTTCAGAGATACCCCTTAAATACCTTTTCCCTTACATCACCATGTTGCATATTCATAGACTCTTATGCATAGTAAACTTTTTCCCAAACTAGTTTGCGTGTTCCAAGAATTATTTAGCATATCTCCTCCTTGGGCCCACCTTTTTAGAGCATGCATATTTCTTGGTTGTGGTTTTAGTCCTTTTTTATCATCATCATCTTCAGTGTTGGCCCCGGCCCACATTGTCTTCAGACGGTGAACGCTGATAGTTGGCAGATGTACAGGTGCCCTCTTCATATGTTCATTGGATATTATCCCATCCAAGCAGGCATTTTAACACAAGCATACTTATATCAGCTATTTCACTACCATGTCTAAGCTTAATTAACAACAGAAATAGAAGCTATATCTTTATAACAAAGTTTCTTTAACGCTACACATATAGAATCCATTTTAATATTTGCAAAAAGCCAATATTATAATATGTATCTATAACATATGTCCAACCCTCCTATATTACAGACATATCTCTGTATCTAGTGCTGCAGGTTGAGCTGGAGTGCTGGTTTTCCATCGTCTAACAAGGCATGACCAATGCCTGAAAGCAAAGCTCAGTGTCTCATAATGCTACACTGCTGTTGGAGAAATTTGTTCTCAATGCCACAGGGCAGGGAAGAAAAAAAAAAATCTCTAATCATTCCTGGGAAAATCAGCATCATTCACACAGAAATACATCCTGGCCAGAGCAGTGTGCCAACAGCTCCCCAGGTTTTCTGTGACCCCATAAAAGGAACTGCAAAGTTATCACAGGACAGGCCAGGCCACCTCACATTTGCAACCTCACACTGTCCAGGTGACAGCACTTGTGTAGGTTTGGGTGCTCATTTGCATCTCATTTCCATAGGGAGTCTAAATGCCCCTCTGGGCCATCTCACTGCATTGCTCTGAAACAAAGATTGTCCTTACCATGCTTTGTAAATGATATGTTGAAGGTCAAAGGAATGGACCCAGACCACACAGAGGTGAAAGGTGTTACTTGGAGTCTCAAAGGAATTGTCTATCCCAGAACAGATCCCACGTTCTTAAGGTTCTTAAGTCATGGGGACAATCTTCCTTTGGGTAACTGAGCTTGCTGAAGGTGCCCAAAGGCTGGAGCTCAGATGCCAGCAGTCCATGCTCCAGAGGTGATGGCAGCATGACAAAGGCAAAGCTTACACAGCTGGAAACAATCCCTTTGGAGTATGTCCAAATTGTAGCTCCTTTCTGTCTTCTCTTGTAAATGGAGGAATGAAAAGAGAAAAAGAGTAGAAGTGGGCAGGAGAGAGCTGTATGGACTGGAAAAAGGTATTGTAGAAAAGGGGGAAGTGGTGGGGGGCTCCCCATGATGCTTTTGGCAAAAGAGAAGGGAGTCTGGGAAGAGACACAGAAGATGTGAGGATAAAAGAGAACAGAGGCCCCAGTACAGAAAACAAAATATTTTTCCTGTGCTTTCCTCCAAATCCTAATGCTGGTTATGTCATTTATGTCAATATACTGGTATTTAGAACCCAAGCCAGAATGTGTAATCTGTGCATAACAAAGTGCTTGTGGCCACCCTGGTAACAACTCCTACACAGCTAAACACACCCACAGTTATTTTCCAGTTGTTATGCCATAGACATGTCCATATGGACACACAGAAGTTCTACTTATCTTAACCAAAGCAATTAATGTTCCTGCCATGAATAAACAAACCTGAATGATACCAGACAAGAAATTCCTTGGCAGAGGTTTGTGGTGGCAAGTGGTGTTTGCTGAGGAGTGAAAAGTCCTTGTCTGTATGTGCCCTTCCTATGTTTTTGGGAATTGTTCTTATCTAATGGGAAGTTCAGAAGCTGCACTGAGCTTCTGTGAGCTGATAGATGGGGCAACAACACACCTCTAAATAAAAAGTGGAAGCAGCAGCCTGGGTTTAGTATTTATCTTGCACACCGCTGTGAGAGCTATTTCTCTGAGGCAGGAAGAAGAGAAACACCCAGCCACAGTCTGACTGGAGTCCTGCACATCTCCAGGCACCTACATCCAATGAACACCCACCATGCATCAAACTCAGCTTAGAATTAGACAGGTACTCAGATGAAACCCCTTAGTATTATTTCCCAGCTGAAAAAGCAGTAGCACAAACCTTTCACAGTGTCAGAGCTGTTTCTTCTCCTCCAGGCTGTGGCACATTTCTCAGCCATCCATCCAGCCTTATCTCCTCATGTCTAACACAAATCAGCCCTCTTTCAATTTAAAACCACCACCCCTTGCAACAGGCCCTGCTAAAAACTCTGTCCCCATCTTTCTCACAGGCTAGCTTTAATGCCTTTAAGGTGGAAGCAAGTGTCTCTATCGAACAAAGATTGTTTTGCAGCTGGGAAATACTGCATACTCTAAAATGTCCCGTGGGGTGAGGAAATTCTTTTAATTATCTTGCGTGTGTTCTGACTTAATTCTCAGAAAATTAAGATCCGAGGAGACAAGATGGCAGCTCCAAGACTGTGGCCTGTGATCATCTCTGGCCTGAGGTGATCACTGAGGATGTGAACAGAGCCAGCTCAGTGGTCAGGATTCTCAGGAGAGCTTTGTGAGAGCCTGGCTGTGGGGGACCTGGACAGGAATCCTCTGTGTGGCACTTAGCCCCAGCTTTGAAAACAGCTCCTTCCCCAAGACAGAGGTGTAAGACTACAGAGTCTTACTGGAGGTACTGTCATCTCTGTTAGTAAACTTCCATTTCCCTCACTTTGTATAAAATGAGGCTTTTCAAGCTCATAGCCTGAATTCCCTGGAGTGATTACACCATCCTTATTCATTGCAGTGCTTATTTTGGGGACATATAGTGTTGGGGGGCGTCTGTCTGTATATCATTTCCAAAACTGCTGGGCTTTGGTGGAGGCTGTAGCTATTTCTGGCTTTGCTCTAACACTTGCCACCCATTACAAAAGTCACTTAATAAAACTGATTTCAGTACCCCTTCTTCATAACCACAGTATATAAATGGTAGGGAAGAAGCAAGCTCAGTTAGTGGGTCAGATTAGTTAAATACTTAATATATAAGAAGTGGAACAAAATATTTTTATGGGTCGAAGGTCGGGGCTGACTGCTGTGGAGTCTTCCTTCAGCAGACCCCCCAAGAAAAAGTACATAGGAAGCTTGGCAGGCAAACCCCTTGCAGAGCTGCTGTCAGCGCCTGTAGGTGGCAGAACAGCCGCATGAAATCGCAGTGCTACAACTTACAGCATTCAGTCTCTTCAGGTTGGCAGCAAAGTTGAAGCCAGATTAATTTTCTTTTACTCACACCAGAGTGCCTATTAGAGAGTATGCTAAGGTTGGCTTATATTTTAGAGGACATAGAGTATATTAAACATCTCCTGTTTGGATTGTAAAACAAAAATGGTAGTTTTCTTTCTTCTTTTGAAAAACCTTAGGGTGCTTTCAACAAACTTGATTTTCTTACAGTCTGAAATGACCAAACTGTACCTGGGGCATTGATGAGTGCTCCTTGAATGAGCTGCTCATCCACACTGAAGCATCCCAAAGGAATCTGCTGATGACTCCACTGAAAACAATGTTGTCCTGAAAATAGGAAGCTCTTTCAGGTCACTCCGGTACATTTCTTCTCTGCTGCCACTCAGCCAATTGTGAATTATTGTTGACAGGGGCAAGGAGGTACTGAAGGCCAATTAAACACAGCAAACACACTTCAAGGCTAGAACAGAGAACTGGGACAAGTCACCTTTGACGAGGCTTTGTTGAAATTTGGCTATTAGGGAAATCAATTGTATGAATTACTGCAGAGTAAATATAAGCATATGCCACAGATAATTGCATGTAGGTTTGGTGTTAATAAAACAACAACAACAACAAAAAAAAGCAATATTCTCATTGCTCATTGGCTAAACAACTTCATTACTCTTGTCAAGCCTGAGAAATTTCAAACATACATATCAGGGTTTTTTTCCCCCAGTAAAAGAGCAAATCTGCATATTTTTGTCCTTTTTCCTCTCTTGTCCTTTTTCCATTTTTTCTTTCTCTTAAATGATGCCGAGTTCACTCTGCAGGAATGTTGAAAGACTTTAATAATAGATAGGAAGTGTGCTGAGATCCTTGGCTGGAGGATGCTCTGTAAATGCAAAATGTTAAGGTTAATAATGCAGATCTAAGTTGTGACACGAATTACAAAGGATGCCATGAGGCAAGCTCAGAGCTTTCAAAGCAGACTTCATGATAGAGTATGCCTGAAATTCACTTTTGTGCTCTCAGTGGAAAACCTTGTGTGCGTTGAGCACTGCCATGAAGTTCATACTCTGCAGGGTGAGGTGGCTACAAAAGGAGGAGAGGAAATGGCCTCAAGTTGTGTCAGGGAAGATTTAGATTAGAATTAGATATTAGTAGCAAATTATTTGCTGAAAGGGATGTCAGGCATTGGAATCACCATCCCTGGAAGTTTTTAGAAGGTGTGTGGTGTGTGGCACTTGGGGTCATATTGAGCACAGTGGTGCTGGGGTAAGGGTTGGACTCAATGTTCTTAGGGGCCTTTTCCAACCTGAACAGTTCCATGATTCTATGAAAACTGAGCAATGTTTAAATCAGCAGTTTAAGAAAAGATGACTACCACAACAGGTTGTGATCAGCATTAGATTTGATAGTGATTCATGTAGGCAAAGAATGGATTTAGGCATGAGGGTGCCAGCTAGAAACGAGGAGTTCATTCTGTGCACTGTCAGAGATTTACCACATGGTCTGTGGAAGCCATTTAATTTTGCTGTTCCCTGAGTTCTTCATTTGAAAAAAAAACCCAAACGAACAAATAAACAGGAGCATAATTTTCCTTTCCCCAAGGGTGTTCTGAGGATAACCACATTAATTAGTTGCCTGCTTAGAGGTGAGTGTAATAGGATGGAGTAGCTAGAACACAGCTCTTATCTCTGCTGACCAGTCCTGGTCAGTATCATGTCAACTAAATTGATTTTTGCAGAAGATGATTAAATGCAATTAAATGTCCATGTTAAAACCAACACTAAGATTAGCTTTACTGAACTGAGATCAAAGTGGTGATAGATTTTGAGCTCCTTTTATTAAAAAAAATAAAAAGTGTTAATAGGATTCATACAGAGCTGACAAAACTACTTCCTTTCCCACAATCCCACTGTTATCTATAAAGCTCAAGGATGAAATTACAGTTCTTCTTTAAACTACAGAGCAGTCATATTTTTTTAAGTGTTAATGATCCCTGTCTTTAGCTAACTTGTTAATATTCCTTTGGCAATCTCTGATGTTCAGCTTAAGGTTTTTATTATTGTTGTATGTAAAGAATTTTTTGACAGATTTTACAATTCACTTAGAGAAATTTGCTGTGGACATCATAGCTGGTCAGCAGCTGTGGGGATGTAAAGGAAAAGAATGGCATCTGGAACCATTCTTCTTTGTTTGAAGTTCTGAGAAAGCCCTGGTTAAATGGCAGAATTTGTGCTCAGAAAAATCGCTGTCCATCTGCACTCACGGGCATTAATTCAAATCCAGTAATGACAATAATAATGATAATTATGAATAACAGAGGACAGTCCTGTGGCCTGTGAGAAGCAGATTTGTGCTTCATTTTCAGCATATATGGCTGCATGTTGTTGGACAGCCATTGAAATCAATGGGACTCTTTCCAGCAGCTTCCCTGGTCATTGGCTGGGGCCCTAAACTGCCTATTACAGCAGGGGAAAATTAACAGAGCTGTTGGCAGCTCATCAGCTGATGACTGAATAGATACACTGAAATTCCCTTTCACCTTTACAGAGGAAGCTGGGAAGGGCCAAGGGTGCAGAGCAGGGAGCTGGTGTGCTGATGAACAGACAGCTGCACTTTTCCTTAGCGACAGCTTCAGGGCTTCCGAGGAATTCCAGACACCCAATGACTTTACTATGTGATGCTCTGGTTTTAATGACCTGGACCCAGAGAGCTGCCTCTGAAATAACAGCTGGCACTGTGTGGAAAGCTACACGTTCTTATGGAGACAAAACCAGTTCTCATTGCGGGCAGACCTGGGGCCCAGGCAGTTGGGACACATTACACCCTCTGATCCTACCTCCTGAGCCACAGGAGGGCTGAGCAATGAGGCAGTTTGTTGTAAAATCTCTCCATGCTCTGATGTTAATCAGTTCTGCTGCAGGGTCTCCTGACTTCTTTGGAAGTGGGAGGGGAATCCTCAAAGTCTTCACAGAAGAGCTCCTGCAGGAGACAGGATGCTTTCTGGTAGCTCAGAGGGGACAAATCTGACTACACCAAGCAGGGATCTTAGGCCAACTTCAGCAGAGACATCTGCAGCACCAATCAATTGCATGGGTCTGCCCTTTGAAGAAAGATGCACGCTGAATTTTCAGCTCTGGATTTCCCCAGTTTGCCTTTTGAAGGTTTTCCTGGCCTGTTCTCATGCCCAGAGGTTGTTCCTCTGAGTGCTGTTCAACTGCAGAGCAAAAAGACAAAATCTACCTGAAGAAATTACAGTCAAACCAAGAGGAATTTCCTGGGGTGCAGAGAAGCAGTGAATCAGTCTGGGCAGAAGATAAGCAGAGGTTTCTGTGGATCAGGCTCCTGCCCCTGTGCTGAAGAGTGCTTACCCACTATGGGTCCTGGTGGGACAGCCTAGGTGGGTAGAGTTGCAAGAGACTCATTCTTGATTTAGAACCACAGGTGGTCTCTTTGTCTTCTCTGTGCTGTAACAGCTAGTAGAAAACTCCTGCTGCTTTTATGTGATGCATTCTACCATGAAGAGGAGAGCTTCCTTGCTGTATCACGTTACTCATTAATTCATTTAACTGTACATTCATTATGTCTGCTCATGTGACAGACTGACACAATCCAAGGCTTACCTTCAGGATTTATTACTGGTGCAAATTTAAACAAAACATTGCTAAATAGAAACAACACCATTCAGTACCTCATCGAAAATCCATTATTTTCACATTTACAACATCCATTATGAGCAGGTCTGGCACTGCTGTGCCTTTTGCTTTGCCATGTGTTTTACCCCATGGAAAAGGGAGTCCCATGATTTTAGCCAGTGGCTTGTGGCAGTCAACATCCCTGGCATAATTGTACCTTTTACTTGCATGGCTTTCTAGGAATGTGCAAGCCTTCCCAGCTTTCAGCATTCTCTCCCAAAGATCTGTAAAAAGATCTGTAAAAAGGTGGCAGATGTTTTGATGAGCTTGGATAAAGTAGGTCGAGGTTTTAAAGCAAGTTGCTGGGTTTTGGGGTCTCACTGTCACATTTGGGTACCTTCCTACAGACTGTTTCTGTTCTTCAGCCTTTCTAAACCCAAACAGAAAGGGAAATAAATAGTTCTCTAGTCCCTTCCTCCCTTTTCTCATCTACTTACAGCTCAGGCCAGGAAAAGTTTGGGGCTTACACTTTCCTGCTAGCCAGAGCAGCCTTTGTTGGAGGCCTGTCTGGATGACTCATGGATGTGGATGGGCACTTTCCCAGCTCTGCAGTGAAGGAGGAGCAATGCTGACTCCTTCAGAGAGAGGTTGCTTGTTCAAGTTGAACAGCTGTGCACAAAGACTGCCGAGTTTTAAATAACTCAAATAAGTGAAGGCTCTTCTCCCTCTTCTTGCTTTCTTTGTACATCAAAAAATTGTGTTCCTCTTACCCAGACAGTTTTTCTTGGCAGACAGAAACTAAATATAGGACATAAACAGCCAGTCCCACGGACTGAATGAAACCTCATTTCCAGTGGCTTGTGACTTTTGGATCTGCTGCATTTTTCCTAGTAAAGTGCAGGGGCTGGCATGAGCTTTTCTCATGGCTGGGCACTTCTCAGACTCATTCTCCTGTGTGATTTTTCTGGTGGCTAATGAGACTTATTCTAAAGCCTTTCTCTTGAGGATAGAAATGAGACAGAGGAGCTGGTGCCATCCCCTCTAGAGATGTCGTGGACTGGTAAAGCCTTGGTCCTTGGCTTTAAACACTTGGAGCTGCAGACAGATCACTGGAGGATACGGGACTAGAAACCCATTACATTTGGGGTGCAACAATTGGTCTCCCTGACTGTGCTGCCCTCTCTTACAGCAATTGCTTCACAGCATTTACATAAACTGGGTGAATCTTTTGCTCTCCACAGCACAGAGGAGTTAAGGACAATTTGAAAACTCATATGCTGTATAAAGCATCTCTCACATTCTTTCCTCTTGCAGAAAGGAAACTGGATTTAAAACCCATAGAGCTCTCCAGGAGGGTGAGGGAGGCTGAGTGCTGGAAGTACTGACAGGCTGGGGAGAAGTCAGCAGGATCTGTATGGAGAAAGCAGAATTTGTTCCAAAGTGCCCGTGTGGAAAGCCTAGATCACACCATCCAGCCCATGTTGGTCACAAACGCTGCCTTAAAGGGATGGTTGGGATTTTTATTAGGAGTTGCTTTTGTAGCACCCTAGCAGTGCAAGGCATTTGTCAAACACCTTCAGAAAAGATTTCTAACAGACATACAATCATTAATTATTTACCTTGCAATAGGTGAGCAGAGGTCCCAGTATGCCAAGACCTATACATAACACACATCAACACACACACACACACACACACACACACACACACACACACACACAGAGAGGAACTGTTTTCCTACACTATTCTCTGAGGATATGGTGTAAATAAAGCCACAGACAGAATCCATAAATAAATAAAAGGGGTCTGCCCTGTTACCAGTGAAGTCAAGGGTCTCTCACTGATGATACTGAGAGCAGAATTAGCCACAGGGTATTCCTGGAGCACATGGTACTAAAGAATAAAGATAGAGAAGGAGGGAAGTGAAATTCATGTGCCCTGGCTCAGCTGCCTGAAGCACAAGGTCCAGGTCAGAGCTAGCTCACACGTGGCAGAAATGGGCATCTGAAGAAACACTTCCAACTCATCCACTTTTGTGCTTCTGGGAGGTTCCCCACACTCAGAGTTCTCCCCTGCGAGTACAGCCTGGCACATACAGACCCTACCCTGTGCTCCCTATTGCTTTTTCTCTCTTTCAGCACAGGTAGGCAAGTGAGCAGCAGTACAGATACAAATTGCAGCTGTTAGTCAGAAAATGCTAACCAAAACTAACTAGCCTAAAGCCTGTGTTGCTAGGAAACAATCTGCCTCTTACTATGCATCATTGCCATTTGCATGCATACGCTCTTCTGATTTTCTTATTAATATTCCTCACCTCAGACACTTAAGAAATTTCCACTACAAGCTGGCACAGAATCCAGTCCTCTCCAGGTCCCCCAATGGTTTAATTTAACCTCAGACTTCTGATGCAAGTAGCTTCAGTTACTTAATTTTAGTCTGGCAGGAAAGTGACAGAATTCACATGCCCATATGTATGTGGCCATATGAAAACAGGGAAAGCTGAGCTTTGCAGGACACAGTGGCATGTGCTGTCTTCTGGGTTTTCAGCCTGTCCTGGAGGTTTCTTCCTTTCAGTGTTGCTGTTGACTTTTACATGCCTTGAGTAACTAACCTGCCAGCTTGTGATTGTTCCAACCGTACCCAGAGGGAAACTCAGGCAAAAATAATTAATCCTGATAAAATTATTTTTCTTAGGACTAGTGCCTTTAACCTACAATTTTATGTTAGTTCTAGGTAGCTCTCGATTTACTGTATTGGAATTTAAGTCAATGTAGGTAAATCAATACCCAGCTGCACTGGAGATTAAGTTCACCATTGATTTTAAGTGTATGTGACACCGGTAGAGTTTGTCATTTACAAGCACAGGATTTATTGGCGTGAGGCAGCTTTAAATCTCTCTGGCCATGTTACACCAGCTCTGCTAAGATTTAGGCTGGGAGCTGGAGGGGGATTTCCAATGGTGCCTTCCCAGTCTGCAGATGGTTGCTGATAAATAAAGTCTCCTGATAAAACCTGGTGTGTCACTGCTTCCCAGTGCAGTTCTACCAGAAAACTGCAGTTTAGCAAGAATCATGGCCTTTGTTTTTGTTTCAGTGTGTTTTCAGGTGAGTTCATTTAAAGCATGTCATGATGCTGTCAGGATTAGGAAGGGGCTGTGCCTGCAGTGCCAGCAGCAGCCACGGCAGGGCAAGGACAGCACAGACCAGCAGAAGTCGCCGTCAGAGCACTCGCTGCTGACACTGGGCAGCAGCCAGCAATCACATCATCTTATCATCTCACACGGAGGTATTTGGCACCGGCTGCAGCTTCCACAGGCAGCTCCTTGGCCAAAAATCCATCTTGGCTTTCCTGGGAGGCTTTTGTCTTTTATCTTAGCAGTGAAAGAAGGAGGCAAATCCACAGGGTTCCTGTGGATAACCCTGTCCATTGCATGTTACAGAATAAGGCAGAATCCTGGGGTGAAAAAAAGCCTTTTTTTTTTCTAAAAAGGCACTGATTGCAGTGCACAAAGGACAAAATGAGTGTTTCACCTAGCATCTGTAATCTTATAATGGATGGGAGAGTCAGTGTGCCATCAATATACATACGTGTTCCCTTGTGAAGATTATTTCCTAATCCCAAGATCTTTGCTGCTTGGGAATGATTCTTGAACAAGCCTCTGTTTTCCTTTGCTTGTTGTCTTTGAAGCAGTTTGCCACAAATACACAGCCAAATCCACTTAAAGCTACTATAAATGAAAACTCAAGCTTTTTAGACCTACTCTAAATACATCTCTTCCCACACTGAATTATACTTTACCAAAATCTTTAGATATCCAAGGGTTTTGTCACGATCTTTAAATATCCAAGGGCTTTGCTACCTTACTTTACTGAAATAAAATTTCCAGAGGTTTTCAATAGGATTTGAGCTCTCAACTCTCTTATTGTTTTCGTGTTCTTCAAATCCCTTCCAATCAGGGATTAGTACAATGGAAGGCAACACAACCAGAAAATCCCACTACTCCATTCTGGAGTATTCAGAAGGACATTCTGCTTGTTTAAAGGGGTTATTGACATGTATGCAGGTAGGGTCTGTGAATTTAACAAGTACAGAAAATGTAGGTGCAGGAAGATCACCAGAAGACAATGGTACAAATCAGAAAAGGAAAGCAGAAGGCTTGTCCTACCTCAAAATTTCCTGTGGGAATGAGCAGAATCCCTTCAAATTCCACCAGAAGGAAATGTGCTATCTCCCATCCCAGGCTGCTCTGCCCAGGCACCCTCACATTGAGAAAGGTATGGGAGGCAGCAGGACAGGTTGTACCATGAGAGCTTAAGCCCTGATGGCAGGATCTGAGCTGGTCCCAAAGTCTGAGACTGGCAGCAGATCCCTTAACAGCAGGAAGAAACCTTCCTCTGGTAACTTGACCCATCCTGGAAAAAGTGAGACCTACTTTCTAACAGCTGGAGAAGCAGAGCAGAACAAGATGCAGTACTTAGGAAAGAAACTAGTTCATGCATTGGCAGCCCTTTCAACAGTTTTTTATTTCACAATCAAACCCAATAGAAAAAGGGCTCTGATTGTAGTTGGTTAAATGCAATGGTAAAATTAGTAAAAAACAGACTTCTAATATGTTACAAATTAATAAATGCCTAAAAATTCACATCTGAACCTTGGCAGCCTTGTCTTGTCTGGAAACCCTGGACTTGAATCTCTTGACTGAGCAGACATCTCTAGGGCCAGCTGGGGAGGCCCAGCTGGGCTGGCCCGGTGTGCATCTCCTGGACGTCCCATGTCACACCTGCCCACAATTGGTGTCTCGGCCAAGAGGGTTTGAAATGTGTTGAGGTCACTGAATAGAGCTTGTCTTGTGAAGGTTTGCAGTGTTTTTCACTATCTCCTGTCACAGAGGAAAACACAAGACACATAAATTGGTAACTATATATCTATATCTTTATCTGTATCTATATATCTAGTTGTAAGTTATTTGGGTACATCTGCTTTAAAAAAAGGAAGTGGAAGACAAATTGCTCCTTCTCTATCAGTAATGAACCAAGGACCTGCTTTACTCTTAATGTTACTTGCCTTTTGGTTGTGCTCTGTCACAGAAGTTAAGTCCATCCCTTCCACTTATTTAAAATTTTCTATCACTTCATAAAACAGCAGAGTATTATTACTCTGGGGATGTGGTCAAACACACCTTGCCTAAACCTTCCTGTCTACCTCCATTTCCCTCCAGGTACCTTTGAATAAGATAGTCTGCATTTCCTATCCAAAACCATCTTATCTTTTTGCAGTGAGTTGTAAAACAATGTACAAAATACATAAATTTGGATTTCATTGCCAAAGCATTTCAATAGATGGATTTAATTGTGTTGCCTAAAGTTTGCAAACTTATTCTTGTGCTCAAGAATATATATATATATACACACATAAAAATATAGAAAGATATTTAGGTCCTGTTCAAGACCTCTTTCTGCTCAGCTATGACTTATTTGCCTGTGGAATAGGCAGTCAGGTGTGCACCTAAGGATAGACTCAGAGTTGCCAGGAGTCAAAGGAGCTCAGCAGAGCCCAGACAATTCCCATCAGCCCATGGCTTGGTGTGGGTTCCTATGCAAAATTTCTTAGAGGGAAAGGCACTCAAGTCACACACAGTGACTGTTTAAGCAGCAGCTTTAAAATTTAAAAATTAGGAAGAAAAATATTCACTCTGAACAAAGCATGGCAGTGGGAAAGTTTTGTGTACCAGGTGGGACTCCCTTGTCCACTGAATTGGTGCAGAAAGAGCTGCCATCAGCCCACAGCGTTCTGGAGCTGTCTCAGCCCGTGAATTGACATTTGCTGATGCCAGCAAACTCAGCAGCCCAAAAAGCTATTTTTTCCCCTACTGCTGAGACCACCATTCCATAGACTCTGGCAGAGGGGGTGCCTTCTGTCTCCCAGCATGTCATGCCAAGAGAAAGCCTTTTGTCCATGCACAACAGAAGCAGTGGCAGAGCAGGAAGTTGTGAAACACTAACGACTGTTGCTGGCAAGTGAGCCATAAAGGAGGGTCCTGCCGGAAGGACACAGGCTGGGATCTGACCTCCCTTTCTGTGCTCACAGCCAGTGTGGATAGGTGAAGCCATCTCCTGAAGGGAGCACTGGAGGGGGCTGAGCTGAGCAGAGCCAAGAGCTCCCTGGAAGTTAACTGCATTGTTAATGCTGGGGCAGAGGTCTGGGTCCGTGTCGGAAGCACGGACAATGCTTCCCCTCAGTCTTGCCACTGAGAGATTTCTGCCAGCTGGGCACCTGCCATGGATCTCAAAATGCAGCTATGAAATTGGTAGCTATCCCAAATTCAATAATATCCTGGAGGAAGGTGCTGAGCAGATTTCAGGCCAAGTTTGGCATCTTTTGTATTTGCTACAATCTGCCTTCTTAATAGTCCTTGCCTGTGTCTGCCCTCTGTGTGCAGCATCAGCTCCAGAGTGTCCAACCAGCAGGATGAGGTGCCTTTGGGCACAGCAGATGCGTTGGATTGGTCCCCCCAGGTACCCCCTCTGCCCTGCAGAGGCATCTAAATTGGGTTGGACACTGATGGGGTGATCCTCTGCATCTGCTCTGGGAGTGCAGAGCAGAAGAGGGTGCAGTGTGGGACACTGTCCCAGTGCTGTGTGCTGATGAAGGATCTGTTCCCTCCCTGCTAAAGGGCCCTCACTGTGTCCTCCCTGCTGGAAGCTGCACAGGGCCATAGGGACACATCAGTGTGTTACTGACTACTCCCAGGGTAAACTTCAGACTCTCTGTTACAAGCCCAAGGGCTCAGAGACATATTTTAAATGTGGAATCTGCAATTTCGGCATTTCACCTGCCTCTGGGAAGCAGGAGCTTTAACTGACTCCTTCTCAAGCCTTAAACACTGCTACAACTTCTTGGCTCAGCTCGTTCACATCTAAGTCACACACTGGACCCACCTTTTCAGAAGACATTTTGTTGCAATAAGATTTTCAAAATTGCTCCTTAAATTTTATTGTTAATTTCACATTTGCAGCATGTGAATGAAATGGCCAGATTTTCCAAGCCTGAAGCACCTTGAAAGTCCCCATAACTTTTGTTCTTGCCAAATATTTGCTCTGGAAGGCAGAGTCAAACAGGCCCATGCTGTGGTTTATCATGACCTGATTATACTGCAGTAAAGTCAAAGGGTGGGTGTGAGGGGGAAGCAGCTATTTAAAACCATTTTCCTCAAAATCAGAGCAGTCTGTGGGAGCAAGACAGCTGCTAGATGCATTGTGGGCACTGAGATGGGAATTCCTGCCTGTTTAATCAGGCAGCCAGCTGCAGCCAGCACAACCGACCCCGACAAGTCAAGCGGTGGAAAGCTGCACCTGTGAGCTGTGTATGTGCCTGTCGTGGAGTTGGGAAGGCAAAAAAAGAAGTCTAAAGACTGGATCAAACAAATGAAACCTGAAGTGTGGAAGCTGTACAGAGGTTAAAAAGTAATAGCACCATGATTGATCATCTTGCAGGCTTGGCTGAGAGAGGACTCAGTGCATCGTGCTGAGGAGTCATCTCTGCTTGGGAAATGTTCTGAATGTATGCAAAACCAGCAATCCTCTGTTGAAACTTGTGTAGCTGGGTTACCATTCCCACTGCCTGAAGTTCTGGATAATTAGTCTTAAGGACACCACAGGGATGCCTTTGGATTGTTGCCTCGGAGGTCTCAGCGAGGAGGGCGGCAGTGAAATGCCCGCAGAGTCCCTTGCAGAGGCAGTAGCAAACCCAGCCATCTGTGTTTGGCTCAGGCACTGTAAGCAAACATGGAACAAATGCATTGCATTAACACACACACGTATTTCAGCCTGTTGGTTGGGAATTGCCCCTGCTGCACGTGTGGGCAGGAGGCAGCATGACGCTGAAGGGCAGCCTCTCGCCAGCTGCCCACGTGGATCCAGGGCAGGCAGTCAGTCCAGAGCTTTTGCTGTCAGACCTGAGCTGGTTGATTGCTGTGGTTCCTGGACTCAGTGAATGATGTTTAAGGCACCTACTTCTATCTGAGATGGATTTTACGTGGTCATGAACTGGATGACACCAGGCTGGGAGGAGCGTCTGATACACCAATGAATTACACTTCCATCCAGATCTCAGTAATCTGGAGAAATGGGCCAGCAGGAACCTCATGAAACTCAACTCAAGGAGAAGTGCCAGGGGAAGAACAACCTCAACACCAATACATGCTGGAGGCCACCCAACAGGAAAGCAGCTTGTCAGAAAAGGACCTTGGTGGACACCAAGTTGAGCATGAGCCAGCACAGTGCCCCTGCAGCAAAGGCAAAGGGCTGCATTACACTGTTACCAGAAGTTGGAGGGAAGTGATATTTCCCCTCTACTCTGCTCTCTGGAGACTCCACCTGGAGTATTTTGTTCAGTTCTGGGCTCTCCAATACAAGAGTGACATGGACATAAGGGAAATACAGCAAAAGATCGTGAAGACAATGAAGAGTCTGGATCAGCTGTCCTAAGAGGAGAGGCTGAGAGAGCTGGGACTCTTCAGCCTGGAGCAAAGAAGGCGCAGGGGGATCTTATCAGGTTTGTAAAAACCTGAAAGGAGGGTGCAAGGAGGAGGGAGCCAGGCTCTGTTCAGTGGTGCCCAGTGACAGGGCCACGCGCAATGGGCACAAACTGAAACAAACTGAAACACACAACCTGAAAGGCTGGGGATTCCATCTGAACCCTAGGAAACACTTTTTTTTTAGCTGTGAGAGTGACTGAGCACTGGCACAGGTTGCCCAAGGATATTGTCTCCATTCTTAGAGATATTCAAAAGCCATCTGGACACAGTTCTGGACATCATCAGCTCTGGACAATTGCTCTAGGTGGTTCTAGTTGAGCAGGGGACTTGGACAAGATTACCCCTAGAGGTTCCTTTCAGCCTCAACCTTTCTGCAATTCCATGATCTTGTTTCTTGATTAAATACAGAATCTTGGCCACAGACATGACTGTTCATTTTCCCAAGCATCAAGCAAGAATAGTGCAAAGTAAACAGAGCTAAGTGATGTGCAGACATGGCCAAAATTAAATGGAACTGAGCAAAATGATTGAGGACCTTGTTTGGTTTAATCACCTATCTCTGGTCAAGGCCATGGCAAGTGCAGGCTTTATTTAGCATTTTCAAAAACAGGCTTCCAAACCAGAAAGATCATTTCACAAAGTATCATTTCCTAAAATAATAATTGCTTTGGTAGATTTTTTTTTCCCACAAAAATGTTCTTATCAAGAAAGATGGCTTCTTCATACAAATAAGAAAGAGGGATTTCCTTTCCTGTAAATAAAATGTTTTTTTGAAGTGTTTTTATAAAATGCCCGGAGGTTTACAGGGAAATACAAACAAATTGTACGATTTTAAAATCTCTCACTATGTTGCCCCTTAATATTGATTCTGGTTTTAATACTCACAAATCACTGCTGTGCTGAGTTGAAGTGCAGGTTTTGTTCAGCAAGCACTCAGAACACAAGTTACAATATGTGTCTGAAGTGCTCAATGATGATGTATTTTCAAGCCCCTGTGAGGGAAGAAGGAAATATGGTGCTTTTCTTTGCATCAGAAATTTCGGAGTGAGATTTTGTGGCCCATGTGTGACACAGGGTACCTGGCATGGTTCCTCATGGCTCTCTTTCTGTTAGCTACAGAGACTTGCTCAGTTAAGGGCTCACAGAGTCTAAGGAATTGGGTGAATTTTTTCTGGGAGGCAATTGTTGCATTGTAATTAGCATAGTCAAGAATGAAAATGTGATTTTAAGGGTGAGAGAGAATGACAGTGCCTTGAAATTAAATATCATAAGCGATATTTTTTAGATGGATATGGGGAGGGTTCAAAGAAGAAGCCAGTGGGAATGAAAAGAACCTGAAAATCCACCTTTTCTACTCCCAGACATTGCTCCCTTCTTTTGCACGCCCCATTTCTCTGCTTGCCCATCCATGCTCAAAATCAGATTCCGGGTCCCCGAGGGCAGGACTGTGCCATAGCCCTGGGTGCTGTGCCATGCCCCAGCTGCAACACGGGGCTGAATTACACAGCAATCTCATCTGCATAACGGAGAGCCCATTCCCAGCACAGAAGGCCACAGAGCAGATTTCCTCTCTCCATGATCCTAATTACCCATCTGTGGTGTGCAACTGGAAAAGGGCTCGGCTCAGCAAGCAGAGCAGGGAAGGGGCAGCCAGAGAATGATTCCCCCAGTCCAGGCTCAGCTGCATTTCTCTGTACACAGGAGTGGAGCTGCCCAGTGCTGCTGGGAGCAGTGACACAGCTGCAGACCAGCGAAGGAAGGGCTGAGACCCCCTGCTTCCCCATGACAAAACCAGGAAAAATCAGAGCTGTTTGAGAAAATCCCCGCTGGGAGAGCGGCCTTCATTCCATCCCTTTCCAAGAGGGCATCTGGCAGTCTGCTCCATCCATATGCCAACACGTGTGGGCAAAACGACCGTCTGGAATAGGAAGAATGGCTCGGGGACAGTGGATCAGGCCATCAGGGCCCACGGATGTGTCTGCTGCATCAAAGATATGTTTCCAGTCCAAAGAAGCATGGCCAGTAGGTCAAGGGGGAAGATTGTTCCCCTCTGCTCTCCAGGGGTACTGCATGAGGCTGGGGAACCCCAGTCCAAGACAGACATGGACCTGTTGGAGTAGGTCCAGAGGAAGGCTGTGACGATGGCTGGGCCTGGAGCCCCTCTCTATGAGGACAGGCTGAGACAGCGGGTGTTGTTCAGCCTGGAGAAGAGAAGGATCTAGGGAGAGCTTACTGTGGCCTTCCAGTACTTAGAGGGGGCTTATAAGAAAGATCATAGAATCATAGAACCATTTAGATTGGAAAAGACCTTTATGGTCACTGAGTTCAACCATCTAAGTGTCTTTTAAATTCCTGCAGGGATGGAGACTCCACCACTTCCCTGGGCAACCTGTTCCAAATGGGGACAGACTTTTAGAGCAGGGCCTGTTCTGGTAGGCCAAGGGGTAATGGTTTTAAACTAAAAGAAGGCAGATCCAGGCTAGGTACAAGGAAGATTTTTTTTTTTTTTTTTTTTTTTTTTGCAATGAGCATGGTGAAATAGTGGAACAGGTTGCTCAGAGAGGTGGTGGATTGGAAGTGTTCAAGGTCAGACTGGACAGGGCATTTAGCAACCTGGCCTAGTGGAAGGTCTCTGCTCCTTGCAGGGGGTGGAACTAGATGACCTTTAAAGGCTCCTTCCAACCCAAACCATTCTATGATTCAAAGTTACAAACAAGATAATCCGCCTTTTTTTTTTAATTCCTTGATAATTACCTGCCTTTTGGAATGATTGCTAAGAAGCAGCCATAGGGCAAGTCTGTGTTATTTTAAAAGGGCTGCACAGAGATTGGAATGAATATTTGCAAATTCAAAGGAAATCTTCCTATGAAGTAAAGTCATTGAAACTCAGAGAAATATTTTGTCATTGCTCTTTTGTTTTACTTAATGCTCACAGTCACGCCATGTTAATACCAGTGGGTGAGAGTGAAAACCGGAAAATTGCTATAAATGTATAAAGTTGTGAAGTTTGGATGTGTGACTGAGAAAAGAACAGAAAGTAAATGAAGCTGATCATTTACAAAGTGTCAATTATTTGAAACTGTTCTGGCTCAGAGACTTGAAGTGTCATTTGTGCATGAAAGGCCATTTAAAACAAAAATATGGGTTTTAATATTGAATCCTCTAAACTACAAAAAAAAAGAGAGTCTGCTGCTGCCTCAAGGACAACTTGTGCTGAGACAGAAGTTTTATTTCAGTTGTTAATCCAGCTGCAGGAGCAAGGCTTAAATCCATCTCAGCAACTAGTAGCACTTGTTATGAAGGAACTAATTCATTAAGCAGCCTTCTGACTTTTTCCAAGTTTTCACTGATGGAAGCAACCTGCCTAGCTGGAAGATAGCAAAGTAAATATCATCATCTCTGTTATATCCATTTCAACAGCACAATCAAAACTTGGTTTACAAAATCTTCTGGCTCCAAGGCCCAGGACTTTGGTTTGGTATGAATCTTATTTGCATAGCTGAAAATGGAAAATTTGAACAATGACTTTCATTAATATAAAGAGTGCATGTGTGCATTTATCCAGCTTCAGGAATCATACAACTTCTGTCCTTAATTCTACAGTAGAATGGCACAATTTGTTGCAAAGGACTTTAGTTTAGCTCTTCATTTCCAGTCTTCTGTAATCTCACCACATGGGTTTACTTTTTAGTTGTGTTTTTTTTTCCCAGCTACTCAGTAGGAATCCCTTAGGGAATAAGCATTTTCACAGTCCCTCAAGATTATAGCCTTTCCTGGGAAGACAGAGGGGTGTACTCAGAGTCTGCCTCCAGCTGATCAGTTAGCCCTGTCAGGTTTTTTGGCATTCCAAGACAGGAGGTTTTTGTAGCCTCTCAGGAATGAGATTTTGACAGGCAAGACCTTCAAAAACCAGATTAGCAATGGAATATGAGGGGGGAGGGGCTTTGTTTGTTTCTTTTTTGTTTGTTTGATATTGAAAGTGTCAAAACATTTAGAAATTTCAGAAAATGAGTTGAAAAAAAAAAACTATAAAAGTTTCCTGTTCATGTTTTTAAAAACTTGTTTATTATTAAGTAAAATCTTTCATAAATCAGTCTAACTTTTTCCTGTCTAGAAAAACAGGCTCTGCCATAACTGGATGAGACTAATAGTTCCTCTCAGCCAGTCACCTGCCCTCAGTGATTCCTAATAGCAGGTACAACAGAAGATGAAAGAAACTCTGAAATTATTAGGGAGTGTTTTGGCTTCCATAATCACCTTATTTTTTAACCTCAATCCGTATGTGCCTCAGATAAACACAGGCCATCTTATCTCATTGTTTATCTTACTGGTTTCTTGTTGCATCTCCGGCTGAGCTCTTTTACGCCTTCCCTTATGAACTGGTCCTGTGGCATCTGCAGTGCTCTTCTCTGAACTAACTTCTATTAAGCTCCATCCAAGTTGTGCCAAGTTGCTTCCAGCTGATTTCCTGATTCCATGGTTTGGCTACACTCTCTGCACATCCTACTGATCCATACTGTGTGTGTATAGAAAGCATACATCACACACACATCGTTCCAACCCCCTGCCACAGGCAAGGACACCTTCCATTAGACCAGGCTGCTCTAATCCCCATTCAACCTCTCTTTGAACACTTCCAGGGATGGGGCATCCACAGCTTCTCTGGGCAACCTGTGCCAGGGCCTCAACACTCTCACAATAAAGAATTTCTTCCTAACATCTAATCTAGACCTGTCCTCTGTCAGTTTCATATGTGTCATATGAAGTAGGAGGAGACAGAAGCTCAGCTGGTTTCCAGTTAAAGTTTGGGCAGTCTGATAGGAGATAGAAGAGATAGAAGGAGACTGGATTTATATCCTCTGATCCCTCAGATCTGAAGGCAGTGGAACTCTATTGATTATCATCAGCTCTGATTTAACCTAAAACTTACTTTGGTGCAATGACCATTGCAGGCAGCACAGAGGCAGCAGATGCAGGTTGTGGCTTTTGTCAGGATGAGAAAGGGGAGGTGCTGGGGAATGCTGAGCTATGGCCAAACCCATCAGACAGACTTGGGTTTGGGAGATGTTTAGAGAGTCAGTGCTACTGTAGGAGAGATGAGCAAAGAAGGGGCAACTCAGTAGAACAAAAGCTGTAAAACAAAATGCTGCAAAATTGGCTCCTGTGAAGTGAGAGACCCAGCTGGGCTTAGCTCCTGCTGCAAACCTGGAGCATCTGAGCTAAATCTGACCTGATGTCTCCTGCTGAGAAGAGAGTATAACATCAGACAAGTGAAGGAAAAATTCCTCTTGAAGGAATAATACTAAAGACAGGTCAAGAGTTGGCTGCAATTCACCTTCTCCATTTACTCGACATGTCCAGCTCCCTGAGCTGTTAAGCCAGAACATTTCAGCTCATCATTAATTTATGAGCAAATTCAGGAAAAATAAAGCGAGTCTTGTCTCTTGTCCTAATAATATCTCACCACATATAAAAAGTGGTTAGTACAGTTGGTTGATTGGTGCAAGGAGATCTGCTTGGATGAAATAAACCTTGAGTCATGACTGCAGTGTTAGCAAGAGTGATGGGCCTTAACTAAAACCCAATGGCCCCAAGCTGTAAGGAGATGGAGCTCACGTCTGGCTCATGGCTGCCACTTCTTAGATGTCACCACCAAGTTCATTTTGAACATTCTCAGCTTGTGAGATTTCTTATGTTGTCTTTGAACTCAGGACAAGACTCATGGGTTAATTACTCTTATCCTGATCACTTCTCTTACAGGTACAATGGAGCATTTAGCTCTTTTTGTTGGCTGAAAAAGTATCTCTGTGGCTCTCACAGCAAGCAGGCACTGAACCTCCTCCCTCCTCGGAGGTAATACAAACACACACCTGATTTTTAGAACAACCACTCTTCACTCAGACATGCATCTGTGATGTGGTGAATTTAAGTGGTCATGACTCACTCATGCAGCTAGTCTTTGTGTAGACTGGTGTCCCTATCAACTCACTAAGTTCTCAGAAACAGTTGAATAAAAGCTGGCATGGCCAGCTGAAGACCTGGAAATAATTGAATGTAGGTTGTTGGCTGACTGACTTGCTGAAATAATTATTTTAATTCCAAGGACAACTTACTGTTTAATTAATGTCAGATCATTGAAGACTTAGTTGTGCATCACTTTGAAATTATTGTTCTTACCTAAGCACTAAAAGCTGTTCCCACATAAAAACAGTTCTTTGGTCCTGCCTCATCATCTGACCTCTCACAGCCACAGAGATGTGCAGAGGAACGGGGCACCCAGGTGGGTGCAAAATTATTATTATTATTGCAAGTGAATCCACTTCCAAAGAAATCCATGTCCACCCCAGTGGATGCAAAGTGAGAGGAAGCTGCTGCATATCAGCACAGCCAGCCTTTTGTCTCCTTGGATGCTGACATTGGTGCTGATACTTTCACCTCTTGTAAAGCAAGGTGGACCCCGAACCAAAATCAACCTCTTCCATGACTATAATACTACAAAAAGCTAGTGCTTTTCACTTCAAGAGTTTCCAGTTTTGCAGCACATTCTTCACCTCTGAGTTTGTTTCCCCACTATTAGATCCTCTCCTAACTTTTTCCAAGTCTTTTTAGGTCAGCAGATACCTGATTCTCATTCCAAGAGCCATATGGTCTTCATTTAAATACTGGGCAGTATTTACAAATGGGGAAGTGATACAGGACAGCAAGAGCCCCCGCAGGACAAAATGCATTGCTGTGCAAGCTGGAGGCCACTTTGGACCTTTCTAAAACCCAAAACCAGACACTGAGATGTGCAAGACACAGTTAGAAAAGGGTACAAAGAGAACTTTAGTTACTGGGGATGGATGAGGGACCTGAGATTGTTTTGCTACCAGTGCTGAAAATTTACACATCAGGAATTTAACCCTCAACATTCTGTACTTTGGTTCCTGATGAGCTACTACTACTACTGGGTAGTAGTTTCTTTTACTATGAGTATGAGTTTCTTTTACTATGTCATTTTTTTGCTCAGTGTTACACCCTAAGGAATATGAAAGTAACAATTATAGGGAGGGTCTGACAAACATCTAACAGCAAACCAGGCTAGAAAAATAAATGACCTTGTTGGGAAAGACTGAAGCCCAAATTTCTCTTTAGAAGATATTAGCAGGTAAATGCCATGTTTTTATTCAGAGACCTTTTGTACCAGCAGCTTAAGGGCAAATAAGACCAAGTTGCTGCCCTCAAGAGTTTATAACCTTTTACAAAGAGACAGGATATGTATAATGGGTGGAAAAAAAGAAGTGATTACTCTCCTCCTTTTTACAGATGGAGATAGAGATCAAATAACATCTCTGCTATCACACAGGAAGCCTGTGGCAGCACAAAATAGAAGGAACTGGGATTTTCTGGAAGCAGATGCTCTAACCACAATCTCCCTTCTTCCCTCACTTCCCACATATTTTTGTTTTAACAGCCAGCCTCGAGGCACTGCACACTGAAAGAGGAAATGTCTCCCTTTACAACCACCCAGCAGCAGAGTTTCAGTAGGATGCTTCCCTGGTTTTCTCTGGGGAATGGAGAGGGCCGGGAGAGCAGTGGGTGACTTTGAGAGGGGCTGGGAGATGTGATGCTTCGTGGCTGGAGGAGGAGCTGGGGGACGGATCCTGCCTGTGCTGTAGGAGGGGGTGCTGGACATGGGTACCCACACAGCACCCCATCTTCACCTTCCTGACCAAAGCACCCACTCGTTTTCCCATCTTAACGCTGAGCAGCCCAGCCAGAGCTTGGAAGCACGTTTTTGATCCAAGCCAGTGACAGATGAACAATTTTGGGGCGTTTTCGCCAATAAACACCGGAGCAGCGTAACCAGAGCCAGTTTTGCTATTGTTATGATGACACTGATACAGTGTTGATGCTGTTATGGCCGCAGAGCTCGGGCTACATTATCTTTTTGCCTCCTTCACCAGGTAACTTGAGGCCGTGGCACTATTGATTGAGGACCGGCGGGTGCTGGAGCGTCCGCTCCTGTAACCGTAGCCCGCCAGGGCTATGGGGCTATTGTGAGGGCTTTGTTCAGCTGCTGACAGCTCCCAGCAAGAGCATGCAAGGGCTGCAAACGTTTTTATTGTGCCTGCACCTCTTTGCCTTGTAGACAATAGGAGTGGGCTGTAGGGAGGAGATAGTGGGCTGACTTTGGTGGAGGACAGAGCAGGAGGTGTAGTACCCCGCTTCTGAATGCTCCTGACAGCAGAACAGGGGGTGCTCTCTCCTAGGAAGGCTGGAATGCCGTCATGCCGGGGCTTTCATTTTGGTCACTGTTGTGGATGTGAGTGCAGCCTGTTGATTATGCCGCTGTGGAAAGCAGGCTAAGCGGATCCGATAACCTGTCATCCAAGATGCATCCTTTCCCTTGCTCAGCCCTGCTCACCTGCTTCGGAAACGCACACGAAAACACTCCGTTCGAGCAGCCCAACGCAGGCCCCGTGTCCATGGAGGAGGAGAGGACAGAGGCAGCCTCAGCAGTGTGCCTGCAGCCATCCACAGCAGCAGCCAGCAGCATCAAGCACGGAGGAGAGAGGGACAGCGGGGAGATGTTCAAAGGCAGCCGGCGCTCTGACAAACAGGGCAGCTCCAGCAATCACACTGCTGCTCAGGCGGTGCCTGCCACCACCGAGTCACCAGTGTTTGCTGCTAAAGAGCTGAGCCAGGAAGTTATTGCACTCTGCACTCACATCCCCAGGCCGTCCATCATCCACGTGCCAAAGGTGAGTGCTCTAGAAGTCGCTGTGCAACAAGGTAAGAGACCTGGCTCACTTTTACTGGGTAGAGAAAGGGTAGGAAAGAAAAAAAAAAAATCCATGGAAGCATTTGCCTTGTATTGATTGGCATGCAGGAAGGGACTAATGGCTGTTCTTACTAAAATAATACAATACCACAGCTGTAGCTTTCCTGCACTATTATCAGAAGCCTTCGGGGATGTTTGTAATAATACCAGGCACTTTTACAGTATGTTTCGATCAATTGCCTCCCTATCTTTTGTCGATCTTCACTTGTTTTGGATGTCATCCAAAATCCCTTGAAATGAACAGGCATCATTTTTTCCCCCTGACTTGAGTGAACACTGCATTTTTGCCACTCAGCCAAGTGCCTCAAGGCTGTGGCACCAGTGGCTGCAGAATCCCTTTTCCATCTTATTTTTAGCTTGTGTGTGCTTCGAGACAACAGTAAGGTTTTGAATGTAGTTTTGAGTGTAGTTTTGGTGAATTCCATTTATTCTTGCTTCAATAAGATCACAAAGTTGAGTGTTTTGCCATTGTTACTACTAAAATAATAAATAGTCATGGACAAATAGTACTGTTCTCATTTTCTCTTGGCTAGGTAACTGGAGATCACAGGCTTTTTTTCCTCCAATAAACACTGAGGAATAGAAGCCACGTGTGACTCAAATTCTTTATATCACAGCTTTTGTTTAGGAGTCCAGTCCTCCCCCAGTTTCCTGCCAAATTGTATATATTCAGAGTTCTGCTGTTTGCTTCCCCATCACAGTCAGGTAGTACTGTGTTTGGCAAAGATATATGTCCTTCTTGTAGAACTAGAAGAGCTAGAAAAAGGTTTCACGTGAGATATATCTGCTGGAATTAAGAAACTTACCAGAATCAGGGTTTCCAAGTGGGTTATGCTGCAATCACCAGAGCTGGGAGCTCTGTAGAGCAGCTCAGCCCTCAACCACAGCTCCTACATAGAATATAAATAAATAATATAAGGAAGAAAGGGAGCTGCCCAACAACAATAATTTGTAGAAGGGAGGGCTGACTATGAAGGTGCTCTGGATTCTGAAGAATAGCTAGCTGGCCATTATCTGGGGATGGAGGTAGTACATTTAGTCCTTCTGACATTCAAGGAGCCAAAACAGATGTTATCAAGGTCTGCATCACCAGCTGTGGTTTCACTTTTTTTGTTGCTTCACTTCTGTAAAACACTTCTCTGGTTTCACTTTTGTTGTTGATGTTGTTTTTTTGTTGTTGTTATTTTTGTTTTGTTTTGCTTTGTTTGCTGGTAGGGATTTTTGTTTGTTCGTTTTGTATGTTTGTTTTTTGTGTTGGGTTTTTTTTGTTTGTTTGTTTTTTGTTTTTGTTTGTTTTTTCTGGTTTGGTTTGGTTTTTGGGGTTTTTTCTTGCTTTGGAGGTTCAGGGTGGATGTTAGGAAAGGCTTTCTCACCTGGAGGGCAGTGCAGCATGGGAGGAGGTCACACAGAAGTGATGGGGATGCTCTGCTTGGAGGATTACAAGATTTGGCTGGACAAATCCAGGGCTGATCTGGCATACCCTTGGTAGCCATCTGGCTTTGAGGAGGAGGGTGGAAAAGAGACCTCAGGAGGCTCCTTCCAGCCACCATTTGTGTGATGTCTGGATTTTGATGCATGCATGCAGCTTATAAGCACAAGGCATCTCTTTGCTGTCCCTGAGACAGCTCTTAGTTTTATAATGGTGCTTTTGGTGTGGTGCTCTTGGCTTTACAATGGTTTTGTGACAATTTCTCCCCTCTGTCTGCTCCTACCTGTTCCCTTCCAACCACTTCACCCTTTGCCTTTGCTGACCTGCTGCTCTTTGTGCTGTCAAAGCCTCTGCCAGCACCTCTCGCCCACTGTGAGTGTTCACTGTAGCAGAAGAGGTTTCTTATGTTGGGCACAGGCATCTCAAACCTCACAGGCCTGTGGTGTTGGAACAGGCAATGCTGAAGGGTCAAGACTGTGGCAGTCCAAAGATGTTCCATACTTATGAAGTGGTGGAGCAGGGATTCTGCTGGCTAACCTGAGCCAGGGGTTTCTCCAGGAGTACACATGGTCCAATTTTGGAGTAAAATTTATATGAATCTGCAATCAGAGGAGAAGTCAGGAATGGCCCCAATCCCTCTGGACAATCTAGGCGATTCAAAATCAGTCATACAATTTACCACTTCAAATCTTTCATCACTGGTTTTAGGGATTTTTTAAGAACAATCTACAAAAGAAACGTTCATCAGGAAGTGTGGTCCTGCCCTGAAGTTCCTGCTGAATACCTTCTTCTAAGCCCCTTGATGTTTTCCTGTCACTGGGGAGATCTGCAAGGAAATTCCTTGTTAGAGCAGGAACTGGGCTTTCTGCTGCCCCTCATCACTGGGACCTTCCTGCCAAGGTCTGGTCGGTGACACTTGTGACATCCCACACACAAGGAGCACTTCTGTCTCCACGGCACACACAGCCCAGATGTTGCATCTGACCACTTCCAGGCTGTCTGGGCACTCTGCAGCCAATGGGCTGAGATGATTTGGGTGGAAAACTGGGGAGAAACAGGAGACCCCACAGAGTCTTGGTGTCTGAGTGTCCACGTTCAGCTTTTCTGTGAGACTTGCTGAGCAGCAGCTCTTGGTACCCTACAGCAAAGCAGTGTCCTCCCTCAGCTCTGCCCATCAGCTCAGCTGGTTTGAAGATGTTACTACCATCACTGATTGCCTTCTCAGGTAAAGGGAAAATAAATAATTGAAGCAAAATAAGAAGAGGGGGCTGGTCATTCGTGAGGACTGTCTGATGCACTGGTTGGAAGTCGGAGTGCAGTGGGTGGAAGAAGGAATGCAGGATGTGGACTGACTCTGGTGGGTTAAGGATGGAAGTGTGGCATGTGGAGATACTGGGGGGTTTGGACTTTCTGCCACAACTGGGGAAGAGACATGATAAATCTGGAGAGGAAGAAGAGGATCCCAGCAATGGGACTTTGGCAGGGAGTGGGGAAGAGAGAGGGAGGTTATGGTCAAGGCATGTGATGGGCTGGGGACCACACACATTGCTCCTGACGTGAGTGGGAGGAAGAAGATGGAGAGGAAAGGTGGTGGGAGGCACACAGGACATCTGGTGTACATGTAAGGGAAGGGACTCAGGGAAAATATGGTCCATGAGGAGAGAAAGAGGAGCACAGGATCTCCGTGACCAGGGTGTGGGTGGCTTTGGTGGGAGGGTGGAGAGGAAAGGAGAGGAGAAAGCACAGGGCTGATGGAGAACCAGGGCTGGAGGCATTTCAGTCCCAAAGCAGAGCTCATGCCTGTCCAAAAATAATAATATCCAGACATTGCTAAAGGAGCCAGCGAGGTCCAATGGAGAAGACTGAGATATCCATCCTCCTTGTCATATCTGAATTTCCCTTGGTATTTCTCTTTCTTCATCTATAAAACAGACAGAATTTTTCCTATTTCCTATGCAATCACAGTGAAATCTATACATTAAAATAACATTTAGCGGCTAAGTGACAAAGGGAAATTTGCTAGGTCTACACAGGAATCTCACAGCCCTACACAAGAAATCTTTAATTCATGTTCTTGCATCAAATTCTTCAACAATAGCTGGAGTGATGTCAGGATAAATACTCATAGTATTTTGTCTCCTTCATTTCTGAAATGACATCAAGGAGCTAAGGACAAATACACTGAAACTTCCAGCATCAAGAGAGAGACCTGCTGTCTACCTGTCAGCATAATCCTTTTCAAGCAGAGAGAGCATCAGTCCACTTTTCACTAATAGCAGCACACAATTCTAATTTGAACACATAATATACTAATTAACAAGATCTTCCAGCTGACCCTCCCTCCTGGGATATGTAGTCACATTTTTGGATTACACTGGAGTTGCATATATGTAACCAAATCCAGAATTTGATCAATTATTCCTTTTATGAGAAGGCTGCATCTGCTCCAGATGGAGCCAAGCTTAAATCTGATATAAACATGATCCAAACAGAAATTAGACATGAAAATAATTACCAAAGAGATTGAGTTAGAGTTGTTGCATCACAATTACCATGGCAGCAATATGCTTGTAAATAACTAACCATCATTTTAATATTTAGGGGTTGCCTCAGTAATAAAGCATGATTAAATTTCAATGAAGTATTTGACATCTTGCATCTTTGTCCTGATTCTGACGTGTAAAGAATTAATTTGCTTGTGTTTTGTGTGCTGGAAAGTCGTTATCAGCCTTTACAAGGCCATAAATCAAAGCTGCCAGAACTAGAGATGGGAACTTGTTTGCCTGGTCTTTCAACCTCATCTACAGCATAAAAAATTTCTCATCTTTTATTTCCAAGTACAGTTTTAGCAACTGATAAACTCTGGGGTGAAAACTTAGAAGAAATCCTTATTGCTCCGAACCAACAACTGTGCTATGACTCCAATAAATGTTTCATGTTGACAAAAGCATATCAGTGACCCTTTCTACTTGCAATATCACTCACCTGACTTGAACTCTGATGACCTTCACAGCTCAGATTGGTTTATTTTCCAAAACAAAAGAAACCCAAACATCATCCAGTGCATCAGTGAATATTTTTTCCCTTTCAAGCTGTTTGAGCCACCAGAAAATCAGAAGCTGAGACCTTATACCAGAGATCATGGGAATGATATGTGGGATGAAGCTTCCAGTTGCTCCTGGGGAGCCTTAAAGAAATTGGTCTCACCTGCAACTTCCTAGATAAAGTGCCAGTCATGCCTTCAGGGTACACTGAACCCTTTAGAGGATCTCATAGCTACTTTCAAATCTTCAATGTGTAGCTTTGTCTGTTTTGCATTTGTACCTTTTCGGTACCTGGAGCAGTTCCTTGGCTAGAGAAGACACTCAGTGGATTTGACACAGTGACGGTTATTTTCAAGACTCTGGACAGAACAGCCAGGTGTTTGGCACCATAATTCACATAATTCACAACAACTTTACCAGGCTTGGTCCAGAACTGATCTGAGTGTCAAGATAATGATGTAAAACAAAGCCTGGTAACGACTTGTCACACATTTACAGGAGGGGAAAGTGCTCACTGAGTGGAGATACAGGACTGCAAGAGATGAGGACAGTTGAGATGGAGGATGCCCACCACTAGTGGCCTAGGTGAAGCCCTACAATGAAGTTTTACCCTGTAGGTAAAATCCATAAATACACGGAATATATCAATAGTCCATTGAAAATAATGGGACTTCTCACAGTCAGACTCACTCATGCTCGTGGTTTTGTAATACCAGCTCCTAAGGACGCAATGCTTGTGAGGATTCCTGGCACTTCTCGTGCTCTCCTGGGAAAACAGCCCAGAGTGGTTGTGTTCAAACTCCCCTCAGGTGCTGGCCAGCCCTGTGGGCCTGCGTGTCTGATTGCTGAAGGAAGCATTTCAAGCATGCTTTGGGAGAGAAGTATTTTGATAGGCAGCTAAAAACTAGCAGGAAAAGAACATAATTACTTGGTGATTGGCAGCTGCTCAATACTGAGCTGTCTTTTTGCTTACCTTTGCTTACCTTGGCAAAGGCTTCACTCCACCCCTCAGCAGAAAATGTTTGTGATCATTTCATCAGGGGGACTGTAGGACTTGCACAGGGATGGTCTTTTCTCCAGCAACAAGAAAAAACTACTTTTATTTTCCCCAGTATTACTCTGGTGCAAATTTGCTTTAATTTAATCAAATTAAACCCAAAGAGTAAACCCATCTCTTCATAGTGCTCTAGCTGGATGCTCAGTCTCAGGCTGTGGTTGCCAGAGGAGCATTAACACCCTTTGCTCCTCTGACATCTGCAGGAGCTTAGCATCTCAAATAAAACAGTGTCATTTATAGAAATTACATTTTTATTTTAATGCTTTGGCAAATTCATTTGGGAGATTATGGCCCTGGCTATTTGGCCAGAGCCTTCCAAGAGACTTGAGAGAGTCCTTGGACAGGATTGATTTTTTTTCCCCCCCCTCTCTGTTTCCTTGCTCTCTGTGACCAAAATCTCTTACTAGAGCATGCTACTGTAAGGTTTCCCTTCAACTCTCCCTCTTAATCTTGACTCTGTAGCTGGCAGCTGTCTGGGGAGAGTGTGTGTGGGCTGGCAGTTCTTCACTCTCAACATAAACAGCACCTAAGTGAAACCAGACTTTCTCATTACATTTTTCTCCTTGCTCTCCACTCCCACACAAGCACAGAGGTAATGGCAGCACAGAGCCTTTTATCCTGGCTAACGCACAACTCATTCTCTTCCATGCCCTGCACATATGCAAAATAAAATCCATCCTAGTGGTAGAAGCAGCAGGCTCTGGTCAAAGAGATGCTGTGTCCCATCCCAGACTGCTCTGTCCCTAGGTTGGCACATCTCTGCACAGAGCAGTGAGCACTGCCAACCCCCTCCTGCCTGCAGAATTCCCCATCCAACAACTCCCCTTTCATCTTTCACATGGCATTGCTTTAGCTGACCCCAACCAAAATGGTGCAGTTTCCCTTATTCAACAAGAAAATGTTCTTCTTGCTTTTTCTGAATCTCTCTCTTACCTCTTACTTCCTCAGCTTGAATCAGCTGGGTTATTTTTTGCAGAGGGGTTAAGCAGTTGCATTTCAGCTGCTGTTCTACAGCATCTCCTGCCTAGCAGAGTGATGAGGGACAGCCTAAGAGCTTCTTCCATGCCCACTCCCACACTGAAACCTATTCCAGCAGCTTTTGGGAGTAATGAACCTCCTCTGTGCCAACAACAATAATAGAAACAGTGGAGCTTTCAGGGAGCGCTTGGAAGTCACGAGACCCTCATTTAAAGGGGATTAAGGAGAATTTATGAAGTTTCATGAAAGGTGCTTCTGAAAACAAGATATTGTAACAGGAGCACTTTGAAACCTCCTCTAGGAAATTGGAGACCGCATGAAACTTGACAGGTTTTGGGTTTCATCACCAGCACAGAACAGCCCAGGGTCAGTGAAGAGTTCATACCCCTTCTACTCTTAGGGTCCTGGGATGCTGCTGTGTGAGTAAACACTGGCACCCCATTAGCCTCCAGGTTTTGGCTTTTGCTCACTTTAGCACCTGCAGAACCAATACTGTTCAGCTCCATAGGTGTTCATGCCCTGCTTGCATGCTCTCCACAGCCTTGCTCTGAACTCAGTGTGAATGTTATGGTAACATTCTCCTTCCTCCTGCCTCTCAGTAAATTAAAGAGTGTTTGCAGCTCTTGGGGGGAGATAAGATGCAGTTTGAATCAATGGAGTAATTACAGAAGAATATGATACTAATGGGACTGATTTGAATGCATATCTAAGGATGAATGCTGTGGCTCCCTGCCCAGACAGTGCACACTTTCCCCATGATGAGTTATTTATGACTTGACACATCACAGCTCTGCTGTTTTGCTGTTGATAAAGCAAACTGTCAATATTGTGCATTCTTCCTGATCCAGGGCTGGCTGTTGAGCAGTCTTCACATCTGGCACAGCCATGGCCACTCCCTCTCCAGCAGCAAAAGCAGAAGAGAAAGGCCGATACAGCTTCACTGAGGGCAAGTTGTGCCTGAGTGACCACAGAAGTGTCCTTCCTAGGTGGAGTGATGGCACCAGTGGACATGAGAAGAGCTACTGATCTCTACCTGGACTTCTGGAAAACCTTTTATATGGTCCTCCACAATAGTCTTGGTTTGGGGTTAGTTTTAGTAACCTAAGAAGTTTCTGTATTTAAGCAGTCTGATCCAGCACCAAACTACTCATCAGCCAGTAGGACCCTGGGGACTCTGCCTGTGAATAAAGATCAAGCCTTACATGAACCTGACCTCATATTTGCCCAGAGACATAGAGCTCAAGAAATCCAAAACTTTATAGATCATTATATATATATATACACATATACTATGTGTATCAATTTATCACTATATCCAGACATAATAGATTGCAGTATAGCTATTTTGAGTCTTTCAGAGTGCACTCTGTGTGGAATCACACACTTCTGGCATGACAGCATTTATCTTTGCTTCTGCTTGTTCTCCTTGTCCCATAGCCATGTGTTGAGGACAGTTGTACCCAGAGATATTGTTATATCTCATGCACTGGGGCTGGGTGTTAAAACAAAATATTGATCTGAAAGGCCATGGCTTGGCAGTCCAGCTCTACTGAGACCAGCATTCAGCCTCTCCCCAGACAACACACCTGAATACAGAGCTTTAGAAAAGTACTATTTAAGCCATAAGAAGACAGGTCCGATTTCTTGATTATTTTTAATGGAAACATTTAGACTACAAACAGTGCACCAACAGTGCCAAAACCCCAAATCATCTGGGCCGTTAGTTCCTCTAAAAAAACTACTGAGCACTGCCAGACTCAAGGGTTTGATGTGGAGAGTTCCTCCCACTGGGGATTGCCATTGATTTCAGAGCATCAGATGCAAAATGCTGTTGTTTGAGCTTTGCTTCAGAACGTGCACACAGAGCTTTGTGTTGGGTAAGGACTCCACGTGGAGGCTGAACACCCCCCAGAACAATGGCAGGCTGCTGTAATTTGGGACTAAACATTTGCTGTACATTTGGAATGTAGCCCTGTTCTTTCTGTCCCCCTCTTTTCCACACACCAGCAGCCAGGAGTCTCCAGCTGCTCTGTCTAAATTAGTGCTTTTTTGTAACTAGCACTAGCAGAAGGGAGCCTTAGCTCTCCTGCCCTGACACAAAGCAGACAGATGCTGTGGCTAAAAGACAATGCCTTCTCAGGGGACAGGGCTGGCCTCTCACCTGTACACATACACAGCTGCCTCCAGCCCTGCTGCTGCACTGGCTACATGAAGAGAAGCTAAGCACAGACAGAGCTAACAAATAATTCAGTGGGTAGAAGCTGCTGAGTGATATTTAGTCCCAAATGCCACAAATCATGTGTTCCTTGCTCTGCAATTTCAGATGTAAATAATGAGGTTAGTAAAAAGATCGAACTGACCTGTTTGCTGACAGGATTTGTGTCTGTCCTTTGGCTTAGTATCAAAAGTAGTGGCTAGATACCACAAGATAATTTTTAGGTACCTAAAATGAAATTTTAACAGATACTTCTTTCTGCTGAGTACCTTGAGTCCTTCACTTGTCATGTACAGCAACCAACCCCTGCTAACCCAAACTGGGCAACAAAAAGTAGTAATAGGGCAGGACCTTGTTTCAGTGGTAGATCTCAATCTTCCACAGCCCAGCTGCATGATCTAGAACCTTCCAGGGGAAAAAGAAAAAGTAGTTAAGTGCAGTGTGATTTTGCTGTCCAGGTTGCAGCTTGATGAGATTTTAGACGTCTGGTACAAATTCTTAATGACTGAGTGTTGTCTTCATGAGCAATAGTGCTCAAGTGACCCAGGCATCAACACCTGCATGAATGACACTCATCTCTCACTAGAGTGGGGCATTTTCCAGACTTTAATTTCTGTGAGCAAAAATTTGCCTTATTCCCTATGAGGACCACAGTAATGTGTGTTCAGCTTCTTTGGATGTCTCCATGGGAAGGTCCTTTCCTAATATTAAGCTAAATTCATCCTCTGATTCCACAAACCAAACGCTCTTCTGTCTGCTGCCACCTTCCTCTACAGACCTGCCAGACCTTGGCAAACCACTCCTTTAATATCCCAAGACTTTGTGGTGCTCTCTGTCCCAGTGCTGAGTGGGTATGTAACCTTCTAGACATTAAAAGCAAATATGTCTTAGGCAAAAATCAGTTTCAGTTCTTCTTTCGTCTACTCAGCTCCAAAACCTGAGTGAGCTTCACTCCTTCAGGTTGTGTTTTTCTCCTCTCTCTGGAAATTTTTCTTCCACTTTCTCTGCTATTATTCAATCATATGTGATCATTTGACAGAAGCATCTAATATTCATTATGCTGCTACCATAAAACTCCCATTATACACAAACCTCTACACTTCGCAGCTGTGACATTTGCAAATGGGAAATTAAAAAAAAACCACTACAACCGTTTTTTTTTAATATTTCAACCAAATATTATAATATAAATAATTTCAAGTCAAGTTTATTTTTATTGCACAAGAATTCAGCAGTTCCTCATCTGGTATTATAATTTGGTTTAAAAGAAAAGTGTGTGAAATCAAGTCCCAGACCTTGAGATCCTCTGGTCTGAAATCATGCACAATTTCTGAAAAGGAAGAGTGGCAGAACCAGCTCTCAGGAAACTCAAACAATAAACCCAAGCAGTAAAGGAAAATTATTTATGCTGAGTCACCATTCATTGGCAGAAAAATCTCCCTAGCAGGATGAAATCTGTTCATGTACAATTTAGAATGGTGAAAAAGAAAAGCATTCAAGGTCCAAAAATGGCCCTGAGATGATAGATACAGGTAAATGTATAGGGAGAAGAAGAGAATTTTTGTGACAACAAGATTTTCTCTGAAAGTCACAGTAAGAGCTCATGGGTGCCTGCTGCTCCTGCCCCAGCACAGCTCCAGGGACAGCAGGGACTGGATCCAGTTATTTGGGCTCTGACTGAAGCCAGTGGCCTTAAGCAACTGCTTGTCCTTATTTTTCTGGCTATAAGTTTTTTGTGGAATTCTCCAGTTTTCAGAGGGATTTGTCTTTCTTGTAGGAGGATTTTCCCAGAGGGCTTTGCTCATACATGTGGGGAAGAAAGCAGGCACAAGCAGATTTTAATTAAACTACTCTTTCAGCTCCCCAGGCTTGTGCAATTTAATTCTTCTCAGAGATAACATTAACACTTACGTCATTTTTCATTATTGTTAGTTTTGCTTTTGGAATTGCACTGGCAAGAAACCCCCTGGAAGCAAATGCTCATTGAATCCTATTGTTTCCATTCCCTTCAGCCATCATTTCTCAGCCAAAGAACAAATGTTACCAGCAACAGGAAGGAGCTTGATTTTCCAACAAAATCAGCAGAATTGCACATGGAGAGAACAGGCATAATATCTCATTAAGATCTGCCTGGTTGAAGGAGTTATTTGTCAATAAAAACTTTAAAAACAAAAGAGAAACTGGTACTCTCTGTAGAGGACTGAGGTGGGAGACTTAGAAATCAGTGGCATTGCAGTGGCAGAGGGGTGGAGGAAGGGAGAGCAGGGATGTGGGAAGTGGAGGGGGTCTTCCACTGGCCCCCAGTCCAGCTCTGCCCCTCTCCTCACCCATGTGTCAGCTCTTTAGCAGCCCTGATTGCCAGCTGAAGTGATAAAATAAACACCACCCCAGTGGAATACCCTGGGATTAGCCTCTCAGAGCAGGAGCTCAAGCTTTGCCCTGTTCTGAAGAATGGACAGATAAATAAGAAAGTGGATTGAGTGAGCTGGTTACTATATTGCCCACAAAGTGCAAACTCTGAGCCACTTCATGTCAGAGGCTCAGCATTTGTTGCCAGCACAGGGAGAAGGGGCAGCTCTCCTGAAGCTAATTGCAAAGCCCAGTTAGGTTTAAACCCCAAGAGGGAGGAATGCAAATAGTCAGATATAAAGAAGCATCTGGAGCCCAGTGTGCTCTCTCCAGGAGACTTTGGGTGACAGACAAAGCTGAGATCATGTCAGCAGTTGACAGTGACATACTGAGGTGATGTCTCATCACCACATGGGCTCCTAACCAGAGATGTGCTGCCACTCCTCCCTTTCACAGGGTGAAATGCTGAGGGGCTCCCGTGGGCTCCCCCCACCTCCCCGTGCTGGAGGTGGATGCAGGAGAGTGATCCCTGGCTGTACCTGCCCTTGGGGCATGGACATCCACTCTCCAGCACAGGGGGACTGTTTGAGCTCAGAGTGTTTTTGCACACCCAGAACTCTCCCCCCAGCCTGCAGGACTGTGTAAAACACACAGGTTATTTAAAGAAACCATGCTGCTCTTCAAGATGCACCAAGGCATTGGAGGAAAGAAGTCTATTCTAATCTGATGGGTTTTTCATGACATGTTTCTTTCCTAAAATACAGTGTCACTGTGATGTTCCCCTCTGCTCTGATAGCTGTCACAGTACATGGGTCTGGCCCTTTGGTCCTTTTTCACACTTTTTGCTTTCTTCTCCTCTCAGCCGGCCTTTCATCTTTTATTTCTTAATGTTTCTCCCTAAAGTGCATATGCTGCTGTAAAACTCAATCTGGATTTTGAATTGCCTGTGTAATGTATAACAAGAAATGCTAGATGTGGGATCTGGAGGACGCTGCTCTCCCACTTCCTTCCTGCCCCCTCCAAAACAAACAAATCATTTAATTTTTTGGGCTGATGAGCTCTGTGAGCTGGTTTTGCTTATGGCTTTAGACCCAGAGCAGTTGGTTCCAGCACAGCCAGCGGGGTGGTGGACTCCTAGAAGGGCTAAGAAGTAAATGCAGAGGGTGTGAGACCCAACCCAGCCTGTCAGCCAAGAAATCCCGGCCCGAGAGCAGGGCCAGCAGGAGGCAGAAGCGGGAGGGAAAAAGAAACTTCCTACTGAAAAACTGGAAGTCAGGCAAGCTTTGGGAGGTGATTGAAACCTGTCTTGATTTTGCTTCCTCTCCTGTTCCTCCCGAGGTCAGTGTGGTTTGATGAAGAGCAGCACAGAGAAACTTTGTAATTTCAATCTTTTATTCTTTGTCTCAAAACGCAATCATACCATTTCATGCCTGAAATGATGTCTCTTTCTGCTAAAGAAATCTTTATTGTTGTTTGGCAAACAAAACAAAACAAAACTAAAAGCCAAGATGGATCAGCTCTAGTAAGTTTATTAATATTCACCATGACTGTATGTGAAAAGCTGTAGTTTCATAATATGGCTTCTAAAAGTATTGATGTTTGGTAACAGTGGGGGTATTTTGGCTCTGCTCTTCTGTCTTTCCTGGTTGTATCATTAAATGCATCACAAGGGTGACACCAGCCAACCTCTAGAAATACCCAACTACAGTGATGCTGCTGATTGTCTGTAAATGATCATTTCAAAGGCTTTTAATGTATGTTGGACCTCAGTCATAATGGAACTCTGAGGATGCCAAAGGGTAATAAGATAATGGCTGTGTATCTTCCAACACTGTGCTCCCATCCTCCTGCCAGCCTGCTCCGTGCAGGTGGGGCTGGGGCAGGAACCCAAACCAGCTGCACTGCACATCAGGTCTGCAAGTGAAATAATAAGGAGCAGCTTAGCAGGATTACTGAACTGATGCAGGAGTTTGGCATCCCATCATCTTTCTGCTTAGCCTAGGGGGGTGTGGTGAACATGTGTGATTAATGTTCTGGGTCTTGCAGAGGACATGAGCAATCTAATATGGCAAGGCAACTGTTTTTCAACAAGAAATTAGAAGTGAGCTACTCCACTCTAGTTTTTCTAACCTCTTTTTTATCTTTGTCCATTGAATGGCTTGAAAACAAAGGTGGGGAAGTTTGGGAAGGAATGTCCTAGGTAACTGGGATGCAGGGATCTGATGCAGAGCTTTCCTTACTGCAAATTATAACATATCCTATCTATTATTAGGAGATTTGTGGGGCTGATACACTGCCAAGGTCAGATTAGGAGCTCTGGAAGTTTAGCTTTGGTTTCAAAGGAAGATATTGAGCCAATAATCCTTTGCAGGTCTGCACAGGAATGCAGAGGGGAGTTGTCTCTCTGCTGAGGGACTGACAGATTTATTACCCTGCTATCTGCAGTGAGCTGGGCTTGGAAAGGGCAGCAGTGGAAGGCTGCTTCCTTGTCTGCAGAAGACATTAAGCCCTGCCTTGCAGAGAGAAGCAAATAATGGTGGCTTCCCCCTCCCAGCAGCTCATTTTCCTTTCCCTTTCCCATCTTGTGTCCCCCCTCCTACTGTATCAAGGCACTTTACAACAGCTCTGGTTGCTGCACCCCCAAATTGCTACAGCCAGGCCAGTGGTTTCTCTAAGAAAAATCATGTAGTATGAGCATGATGGCTTGTTTTCAACTTAGGGAACACCTCCTTAACCAACCCTCCTCCCTGCTTCAGAAGGACTTAGAAATGAAATCTCCTGCCTAATATTTGCAAAACCTTCTACAGAGAAGAGGCTGCAACCTCAGTACCCCAAGCTTGCCAGGTGCTGCTGACGACGAGGGTGGCTGTTCCTTCTGGGTATTACATCTGGATTGAACATGTATTACAAGGAGATACTTTCTTACAGTTTTGGAGCGTCCCTTTTTTTAACCCAGACTTTGCAGAGCAGCCTATGCAGACAGTACGTGCTTCAGGTTTGTGTAGTGGCTCCTCACCTGCCTTCCTCCCCAGCAGAGCCTTCCTCATCTCCACAGTCCTGGTCTGCAGAGGGAGGATCCCTTTTTCCTCCCAGCTTTGGTCTGTAGGTTGACACGTGGATCAACCTTGCCCTATCTGCACTCCTGCCCTCTTTGTTTGTCCCCTCTGCTCCCCAGTTTCTTGCCACAGCTGGGACTCAGGAGGTTTGGAGCAGGTTTTGGTGGGGCAGGGAGCAGTCTCACCACAGTAACCCCACAGATGGAGCTGGTGTCACAACAGGGCTCTGCTTCACCCCATGCAAACACTGAGGTTCACTGGGATCAGCAGTGGCTGGTGAGACACAGGCTCTGTGCTCTGCTGAGCTCCCTGCTCCCCAGCCTTGTGTCTCCTAAAGATATCCCAAGCATAACTGGAGGATAAGAAGCTGTCCTAAAAGAGATGGGGTGAATGGCTTCTCCAGAGAGCAATATTGCTTATGGACAGCTCCCACCCACACAGGAGGACTGCTCCATCCTTTTATTCCCACCTTCCTGCCTTAATCCAGGATATACCCTGGCAAGCAGCCTGCAGGCTCAAATGACCTGTTGGCCTCAATCCACTGTTTGCATAAATTCTGCAAGGAAGTCTGTCAATACTAAAACACCCAAGAAATGAATTTGTATCAAATTCCTCTGTTCTCTCATGAGATATTTGAAATCAGACCATAGCTGAGAGTTAAAGGTTTGACCACTTCACATTCCTGGGAAAAAAGTTGCTTTCCTTTACATCTTGCATATTGGGAGCCTCTCATTTACGGTACTCCCACATCCCTGCAGGATAAAATTGCTCATTTCTGCTGATGAGGTCATGCAAAGTCCTCTAGAGAATTAGAAATCTTCTGTCTTCAGAATGTTGATGTAATAAAAAGAAGGCACTCTGAAAGAAATCCATGACAAAATGAATAGCCTGAAAAGGCAGAATCTTTATGCACATCTAATCTAACCTCCCAAAGAGCACAGCCATTGACTATAGCAATATTCTCACAAAGACCAACAAGAAAATTCAGCAGCTTTTCAGCTTGTCTTTGAAACACATGTCTGTTTTACTCCATCAGTTTTGAAAGGGCATTGCTTAGAGCTAAGGAGCATGGGGGTTTTATTCAGTTTCTGCAGAAAAATAAAAGGGGATGCAGCCTTCTTCTTACTGCTGATGGCTGAATTTACTTCTTTCTCTAAATTCTTGTACTTTGAGCCTCCTGTAGGCATTTTTGCCTGGTTAACTTCTAGGAATTGTTCCTCAGTAATGAAAGATTCCTTGTTAGCAGCATCCTAAACACCACATTCCTGATAGGCCTTTGAACTCATGGGAAGGTAACACCTTCCTTTTCTGGACAGCAATTCTAGACCAAGGATTTGAATGTTATTTGTGCTTGGAATGCAGAATGCATTTGATAGGAATGCAACTCTTTGTTCCCTGCCAAAAATCACACCTGTGAGCCTTTGATTTAGGGAATCCTATTGTGATGAAAAAGGCTTTGTAAAATAGCAGTGCAGTCTCCCCCTGTGAAACAGAAGATTAAATCGTGATTACCCTGCTGTTGACTCAACTGTTAGCAGCTGAAATATTATTTGCTCAACACACTTAACTCAGTTATGATCTGCAGAAAGATGCTGTGGTTAGAGTGATTCTGAAACACAATGGAGCTGCACAACTTCCCCATTAAAAGAGAATTATTCTTATTTACCAAAGGGAAAATTAAAAGCAGGTTTTCACGAGAAGTTCAAGCCAATCCAGCTCTGCTTGGCTGCCAGAAGGGACAGTCCTGCTTGCCTGTCCCATCCCACCCAGCCCTATTCCTGGCTATGCATTCCTGCCACCCCCACTGTGCCAGGCTGGCAGCTGTGGAACCACTTGGTGAGGCAGGTCAGCCTGCTAATCTGGCTGAAAAATGAGCCACCAAACAGATCCAACTGCCTGGCAGCTGCACCACAAGGGAGTGTGACACAGGGGAGCAAGAAGAAACATGCAGCCAGGGCAGGGAGCAGGCAGGACCACATCTTTGGGTGACAATATGGTCTCAGATTGGCTTAATCTGGTTGTGAACCGTGGGTGTAGGCACTGAAGGGTCAGACCAGCACAGTGAGGTCCTGCTTCCCTCAGAGGGTTTTACAAGCAGACACCAGAAAATCTCTTGACCAAGTCAAGAGGAAGGCTGGTGCTGGCTGCAACCAGAGAATGTGGGCTGAGTGTGATGGGACCCGAGCCCAGCAGCCTGGCCAGTGCCCACATGTGGGAGCACATCGCCAGCTCTGCCCTGCCAAGGCTTGTCATGGTCAGGAGCTGGTCTAGGAGATCCCAACCCTTTGTATTCATGTTGATATAAAGTTGTAAATGCACGTGATGGCCCAAGTGAGAGACGGTGCTGGTGTCTCCCATGGACAGGCAGTGCTGCATTTGCTGGAAGGGACACAGGGAGTCCCCAAACCTTTTCTTCTCATTCCTGCACATGGGTGAAGAGATGAATTTCCTGGGGCAATAAAGGAGCGAGTAACCCTCTCCACATTGCCACTACCCCGTGTAACACGCATTTAATGACTTGTGCAATATTAACAACTCAGTTCCCACTGCAGCTGTGTCCTCCCTCAAAACTCACATTATAAGGGCTGCTCCTGGCTCACAGGTTTTAACACACCCTCAGCGAGGGGATGCCTTTCCCCAGATATCGTTTCTGTGGCCTGCATTTCTGCATGTTTCACACTGTGCTGCAGGCTGTACTCAGCCTCCTGCTCTGAGCCGATGCACAGCTCAGCCCCTCCACATGCCACCTGCACAGAGGGGGGCTGGAGGATTTCTGGGGATAAATCACTGAGGAACGTGCCCATTAAGGGGGACGTGACAAACCCCTGCACTAAGGCACCCCAGAGCTGTGCATCTTGTTTTCATCTTGTGAAAGCAGAACATTTTTAGATCATATTTCTACCAGCGCCAGTGATGTTTAGATTAAAGGGTTTTTCAAGGCTCTTTGGCTCATTTTCCTGTCTAATGCCAGCAGAGGAGTGCAGCCCTTCTGTTCTGGGTGCTGGGTGTCCAGGGAGTCCAAGCTGCTGCTGCTGTAGCTTCCCATCCTCCTTGCACTGTATATGTGCCATCAGCTGGTTCCCAAACAGTAACGAGGATTCTCCTCTTAGCAAATCCCAGCTAAAAATGTGGGAGACCTCATCTTGAGCCAGCAGGAGCTGTAGGGACAAGGCTACTAGGCTAATGAACAGGCAGGGTAGTTGAGGCTGAGAAGCTGTTCTTCAAGGCTCCCACAACATAAATTCAAGATCAAATTTATTGTTTAAAATCAGCCAAAAAGGGTAGTCCATCCTCTCCCTCTTCCTTCCCCACACTGCTGTCCTGGTGCTGGACAGCATTTACAGAATGACCAGGGATGGGCAACTGTTAGAGGGCCCCAGTGCTGGCACTGCCTGAGCAAAGAGCTTCACCCCAACCTGATTTGCTCCTCCAGGGTCCCTCCTGGCTTTCAGCACTGGTCCCATAAAGCTGTTTGCTAGACAAAACATTTGCTAGAATTGTTAGAGCTGCTTTGCTGATAAAGATCTCACCACTCCCTCCCCCAAAATCTCTACCAAGCTTCAGCAGAAATAAGAGCACAGAGGCTGCTGTTTTGCTGCCAGCTGGCCCATCCCATACTGTAGGGTCAAAGAGGAGTTTGGGGGTGATCAGTTCATGACTCAGGAGGGCCTTTCCAGCCCAACACACCCAGGTGCCCCTGCCACATGCAGGGACATGGTCTGGCAGGTCTATCTGCCCCACTTCTGACTACACAAGATCACAGGTCCAACCTGTGGGCAATAATTAGGTTTTCTGTGGGGATGACATCTCACTGCACTTCCCATGACTGAGGCTGAGGGGTCTTTTTCAGTCTCTGCAGGTTTGGGTACCCCTGGTTCTGAGTGTATCTTCTGCAGCCAGTCAGCAGCCAGGGCTCACAGTGGGAGTGTGCTCTGTGGGAAATGGGGACACTTACTCAAGGGACTTAAGTTTGCTCAAACTTTTACAACAAGAACAAGCAGAATGGAGAAGTCTTTCTCCATCAGATTATAACAGACTTAAAGCACTTCTCTTTTGGAACAAGAATGCAGTGACCCCCATCTGAGTAACTGATAGCCAAGAAACACAGTTATTACACTAATTAATTTATTAATAGCCAGTACCAGTCATGAAAGAAAGGTACTTGCTTTTCTGAGACTTTTATCTGAATGATTTAATGTTGCGTGACTAATTCGTGCTTTTGAGCAGACCAAGCTGTACATTAATCTGAGTTTAGTTTTTCCAAAGGGCAGTTCAATTCCAGGTTTTCAGCACTAATAGACTTTTATGATTGCAGAAGTGAAGTTGAAAATAAACCAGAGACTGCAGAATGTTCTTTACTCTGAAAGTTTGGTGACTTGTGGAGGCCAAGCAGATTTATGTATTTCTCCTTGTAGAGGTCACATATTTTTAGCTCCCAGAGAGTTTTGTGAGATGCAGAATCTGAATCACCAGCCTCTGAGACAAAAGTAACCAGGGACTTTTAAAAGTTGGTTCTGGTGTCTGTGTCTGCTGCTCTGGATTGTTTTGGTTTTTTTTGGTGTTTTTTTTGTTTTGTTTTGTTTTGGTCTTTTTTGTTTGTTTTGGGGTTTGGTTTTGTTTTTATTTTGATTTTGTTTGTTTTGGTTTTTGATTTGGTTTGGTTTTTGGTTTAGTTTTGTTTTGGTTTTGGTTTTTGTTTTGTTGATTTTTTTAGTTTTTGGTTTTTGTTTTTGTTTAGGTGAGTTTTTAAATTATTCTAAGACTAGAACATCACTGGGTGCACAGGGATAGAAGGATGGCAGAGGCTCTTTGGGACTGAGGGGTGGTGGCAGAAGGAAGTTCTGCCATGGTGAAGGGGCACACCTGAAACCAGGGTATGGGAGCTGAGAAACCCACTGAGGAATGTGTAAAAGACACCCAGCATGTCCTCAGGGCCAACAAGAAACTCTCAGTGCTAGAGAACACCAGTAGGGGAGGTTTGTATTGGAGAGGAGAGAGATGGGGTGCTCTGAGGAGCAGCAGGCGAAGTTTTTGGTTTGAGTTTTACAGCCAGGACTCCAGCTGCTAGTTCATGGGGATGGCTGTATGGAAGGCTGGTGGGCTTGTACATGTGTATACATCTGAATATCACAGAAAGGTGCTGCAAAACACATACCTAAATAGGAATATCTACTTGGTGAATTGTAGTGGTATCTACACACACATAGTGCAAAGCCAGGACCTGAAGAAGCTACATTCTGTGATGTACTGTCCATAGAGCACCTCACTGCAGTGCTGTGTGACACAAGTGACATCTGCTGTGTCACTTGAGGCCTTTAGTGGCACACTGAAAATACTGGTGATTTAGGCTGGAAGCGTTCTTCAAGTTGTCTGTGGCATCCACTTTTGCCCTTGTGCAGTGCTCATTTCATCACAGGACAGGCTTCTCCCTCCCTCCACAGCCTGCCCACGTTAATGTGCACCCACATTCACAGAAAATGTGGGATTAAGATTTATTCAGATGAGCCTTTGGGCTGCTCTGATTTCTCCTGGGAACTGCAGAGGTTCCTTTGCAAGTCCCAGGTAATGCTGTCAGCATCTGTCCCACCCAGTGGGACGGAGCACAAGGGCACTCAGCAGGATGCTCACCCCACATCCTGGCTGGCCCATCCTGGCACAGGGGCTCCCCAGGCAAGGGGCACATGAGGCTGGATGATGCCATCCAAGTCACTGAGCCCCTGCTCCATCATGCCTCCTCTCAAAGCACACAGAGCATCCTCTGCCATCCCAAAGCAACTTTATTTCCTTCCACTGCTGTGGCCCGAGGGACATCAGCTGAGTGCTGCAAAGGGAAAAATTAAGAAAAAATATTTCAGCTGTTCCCTGCTGTGTGGGAGCACAGAAACAGCTGCAAGTAGCTGTAGCTCCTGTCTTCTGGGAGACAGCTTTTTGGGAAATGATAAACGTTACCCAGAACTTTAAAAGCTGTCCTGGGGCAGTGAGGGGAAGGACAGTGCTGAGAACTTCAAGATTTGCTTTTATAATCTGATTATCTCCAGTTTTTCTTTAGCCAACCCACACTGCCTTGAGATGGACACTTGTCTGTAGGTCAGGGGATCCTCTAAGACCATAACTCCTGGCAGTAGGAAAATGGCTACTTTCACATTTTTAACCAAACCCCACATTTTTTTAAATGCTCCCTGCACAATCACCTGGAGTTCTCTGAAGCCTCTGAGTTCTCCATCAAACTGAGAAGTGAAACGTTGCTCCCACCCTGTTTCCTCCCTTTTAACCTCAACATGAAGGGCTGGACAGAGAAGGGAAAATGCATGAGCAAACATTAGTTTGCTCTTAAATAAATTCCAGCTGAGAAACAAAAGAGAGGACTGCAGCTTTTCCACCTGTCCCTTCCCCTGCCCCACCAGCTCTGCTGGAAGGGACCCCTCTTACCCAAACACCCAAGCTCTGCTGTGCTGTGCACCCCCAGTGCTTCCCATATCAATCAGAGGAGAATTATGGGGTGACACAGAGCCTGTGTCCCTCTTTTTGCCATTTTTCATGTTCCTCCCCTCCTCTGGTGCAGTTAATGTGCAGCTGATCCTGGAACTCCAATCCCTGCAGAAGCCCAGGGGCAGCAGAGTGGGCAAAGGGGCTTTCAGAGAAGGGAGAGGAATGAGAGGTGTGAGTGGGTCTGGGGTGTCCCAGAGCACAGCCCACTCCCAGGGAAAAGGGGGGCTCCATGAGGGCTCCTTGCTGTAGGTCTCTCCTGTGAGTTTGGAGAAGCACCTGCAGTACATGCTGGGATGTCAGCAGCCTCAGAGTAGGCAGGAACAGCCCTGCTGTGGGACATTTTCCATTCCTGGGTGTTTGGCAGCTGACTTCAACCACAGAAACCAGCAGCTTCTGCTTTCTCAATTCTTATTGCAAAGCCCTTTGCAGCATTGCACAACTTGGTCTCACATCTGGCAGTATTGCTGTATCAAGGACAAATATATAAATGAGGATTTGATGAGGATTTCCTTTCTTTTCCTCTTCCTCTTTCCCCTTTGCTTTCAACTTTGTTTTTTTTTTGCTTTGGGCAAACTTGCTTGCCTGTTTTTGTCTATGGGGCATAATGGTATGGAATTCACAGATTCATTAAGGTTGGAAAAGACCTCCAAGATCAAGTCCAACCTTTGATTCAGCACCACCCATGCCCACCAAACCATATCACAGAGTGCCACATCTACTCCTTTTCCAGTTCCACAGATTCAGCAGTACCTTCCCTTGGCACCAAAACACACAGCAAGAGTGAGGAGGTGAGGGAATATTTTTATTCAAGGAAATTATCTTCTAGACTGTGTTCCTTAAATATCCAGTCTGTCAAATACAGTCACGCATTGGCAGGATCACCAGAAGTAGTGTGGGATGCAGAGGAAATTGGAGGCAACTATTCCTAGAAACTAAATGTCTCAAGGACAAGACTTTAAGCAAATGTCAATGAAAGTAAAGAAATGAGTAAAGAAGCCTTCATGACTTGTTCTTTGTGAAAAATTTGTGCAAATACTGCTATTGTCCCAAACATGATCTATTTTTTGTGTCCTCTACATAGAAAAGTACAAAGATGTCTACTGAAGGCAGACAGGGAGACCTGGCTCATCCCTCTGCCTGTGTCCAGCTCCAATCCTAAATTTCCTCTTCCCACTAACCAGAAGCTCCCGAGGTGATATTTTCTTGCCAGTTTTTGGATGGATCTCCTGTGCTCTGCCTCTGACCTGCTCCTTTCTGCAGAGAAAGCTTTGACCAAGTTCCTCAGTGGCAAATATCTGGCCATAGCTCATGGCCCTGTTTTGCTTGAGCTGTTTGTCACATGTAATACAATTTTTGTGAGCTATGTCCTCCCTTTTAGATTTGGGGAAAATTCATGATGGTGCTGTAAAAGCCACAGAAAAGGAATATAAAGGGATTTATCTTTTGTACAAATATTAAGCAATACTTCCTGTTGTAGCCTCCTGTCTCTTTACCTTTCTAAAGTAATGACAAGTAGCTTTAATTTAACTCCTACTCTCCTTACAGGTTTAGCCACTCTGTCATTATTAAAAATGTGGCTATTTCAGGTGATTGTCAGTAAATCCTGTTTTGGGTGAGTGGGAATCAGCTTGTACTCAGGAGCTCATTATGTGTCTTTTTGCAATTACAGAGCAAATATTGCAGGAAAGGCAGAAATCAGGATAGAAAAAAACCCATGGAAATCAACAAGTTTAGCCAGGGAATGTGCTGTGTTGTAGCAGTGAGTTGGTTAGAGACAAGCTGTCTGTAAATCATAGTCTGTTTCTGGTGGGCATATCATTCCTGGGAAAACAAAAAGTAGCAAAAATCCAAACTGGTCCAAAAACAAAAGCCTTCAAAAATTCAAAAATTTCCATAAACATCCTCCTTTCTCCCCAGTATCCCCAGTAAGGTTTTACCTTTTTTTTTTTTTTTTTTTTCCTATCCTGCATTAATTATAAGACCAGGGATCTTCCCTCCTCCCTTCATTCAGTTTGTTTCTAAAAATCCTTTCTCAATTCAGAGATACACAATAACTCCAATTTACTTTCAGGGCCACCTTTGAGACCCAGAGGGTGGAAGATCAGGACTGACCTGTTTTTGACAAGCAGGATAGAGACTGGAATATGATTCCAAGCAGAGACATTAGAGTTAAGTGTTTGAGAGGCCTTTTTCATCTTGAGGTGGAATTAAAATTTGTTGATGCATCCAGTGCCTTTAAATACAATCAAGAGGCTTAGAGACAGACAAAGTGAGGCTTTTATTTCAACTGGAAAGTGGTTTCTGCCCAAAGAAATTGTGAGAAAATGTTTCTGTAAGAGGACAAAGAGGTTTTCCAGCAGAAAGTACAAAAGCTGTTTACATGGGCTTCAGCATTTGATCACAAAGCCTAGGGCAGAGCTGGAGAGAGCTTGTGACAAAGCATTCTTCCTTGAGGAAAACCAGCAAGAGGGAGTGAACTTCAAGAAGAGATCAGGCCAGACCAGTTTGACTGGCTTTAAACCCCTCCAAAATGCCACCCCTCTTTGTAAAAATGCCACCCCTCTTTGTGAAAAGCCATTCTACCATAAAGAGGACCCTTTGCAAAGCCACTTTGCAGTGCTGGCTTTGCCACTAACCTTGTAACTCGAAGAGCCACAAAATAAATAAGGTGAGAAGTGAATCCTCTCAAAAAAAAAAAAACAAAAAAAAACAAAACAAAACCAAAAACCAAAAACCAAAACCAAAAAACTTTCTCAAATATAATTTAGAGAAATAGTAGTTATTTCTATACACCTATTTGTATATTAAAAAAAGAAAAGAGAGAAAGCAAGTGAGTCCAGGAAATTCCCCATTGACTTGCTATTGATTTTATGCAGAAAGAGCTCAGATCCTGCAGCAATGGGAAGCTCATGACACATCTGGAAGCCTCTTCTAGAGCTCAAAACTCCAAACCAAGAGCAGCCTCTGGCTCCCACATGCTTTTGGGCTGTGTGACTTGCACTGTTCATGGAGAAATGTGCTTGCCTTAGACCCACACCTTAAATTAAAGACAAGAGGAATATTCTGCTCAGAGAGCTCTGATCTGGTGAGGCATGGATGGCAGTGTGGCTCAGCAGCTGTTTTCTGACCTTGAGGTGAGGCTGGCGCCTTTGCTGATGGGGTAGGATGGGATTTTCTTTTTTAGCTTATATCAAGTTTGATATGCCCAGAATTAAACACCTGTTGGGATCCCACTAAAGCCAGCTGTAGCCCTGAGCCAGTGCAGTTCTTCCATATGGGTTGTGGATTAGAGACACCCCACTTTCCACCACTTAGAAGGCAGAGATTACATCTGACACCCAGAATGGCTGATTCTGTGCCTCCCCAACCCTGGGGCCTGGATTAGGGAGTCTGGTTTGGCTTTTGTCACCTGTCCTGTGGTCCTTGGGGGTAATTCCAAGTTTGCATGAGTAATGCATAGACTGTTCTAAACTATTGGGAGCTCAGAGTGGTGATGTTCACGCTATAAACATGGGATTCCAAGCGACCTTCACAGTGGCACCTTCCTGCCACTTCGAGACACTTGTGTCTGTGCCAGGGCTTTGGTCAGAACAAGCCAAAAGTCCTTTTTGCTCAGGAGCAGTAATTCTGATCGTTCTCAGATGAGGATGTGGACACTTTGAGGGCAGCTACTAGCCTCCAGGCATTTGTGTGAAAGGGCAGTGAGGTTCTTTGCTGGGATTTAGGAGAGCCTGGGAGCGGAAGCTGGAAGTGTGGGTGTGTGTGATGTCCCCCATGGCTTGTCCGGGCTGAAGAAAACCATCTGTCAGATCAAGTGCTCCCTGCTGGCCTGGTGGGCACTGAAAAGATACAGCAGACAGGACGTATGTGAACACCCATCCTCCATCCTTCCTGTGCGTCCTGCTATCAATGGCTTTTTCAGGATCCCACAGCTTTCTCCAAGCTTTACTTTTATCCCTGGAGACTTGGTGGGTTTTGTTCTTTGTCAGGGACCAAAGAGACACAGTCTGTGTTAGAGAAGCACAAAGGCAGATTTTCTGCCAACAAGAAAATTCTGTGGTTTGTCTACGAGCTGCAGAGGCACATCAGAAACATGTAACAATCCAAGCTGAAAGCCCAAACAGAGCCGTAGTCCTGCTATCATCTGTCTCCTTCCTCCTGACATGGACCTGGGACAGGAATCAGGAGGGTTTAGTGATCCTTTGTTCAAGTTTCTTGGCTGGTCACTCATCTACCACTTACCACAGCCTTGGGCTTCCTTTTCAACTTCTTCCCCAGGCAGAGCCCTTCCAGCCTGTGTCTCTCTGTGGGGGCAAGGGGCTCTGCTCCCCAGCTCTCTCCCCTTGTGCCAAACCTCTGCCCAAATTTTCAATGAGCTGTGGCTGTGCTGCAGGAGAGGGATGGAGGTGATGAGTGCCTGCTGGATAGATTCCCAAATAACTCTCATATGAGAAGGGTGCTGCAGAATCTAAACCAGTTGTGGTGGTGGGAAGCCAGAGGTGACTTTACTGGAGGAGGTGGGGCACAAGAGAAGAGGGGAGAGGTAAAGGGCCAAGACCTGGGGTGAGGGTTGTGCACCCCACTGCTAAAACCATGGCTGGCTCTCAGCCACATGACCATTTCTTTGCAGGGTGATACAGCTGCATGCTCTGCTGGGCCAAGGGGAAACAGAAAGATCAGCTTTAATTATTACAGCCCAAATTACATGATGGAATGAGCTGATCATGTAGCTTATCTCTGTGTCATAGTTGGCATGTGGAGCAAATACATTTGTTTCTAAGGATTATAGGCCAGAAATGTAGCTATTATAAATCCTCTTATCTATTCCACGAGGCACGTAAGAAAACCTCTTCTTTTTATCTTGGAAGTGCTGAAATATGTATGAAATGTTACTTGCCCTGCACACCCATAAATATGGCTCTTGCCTATCATGGTGCTTTCATTCAAGACATTATTTCATCCCCCTGGCATGGCATTAACCACACCACCCCTTCCTTATCAGCCCACTCCTGACAGGGAGGAGCACTCGTGCACTGCTTGTCCCGTTGTTCCCTGATCCATTTGGGCTGGGCACATGATCCCAGGTTTGGGCTGAGTGTGTGACCCTCCCTGCAAGGAGAGACACAGGGCTTAATGCTTGCAACCACCAGAGTCATTGATACAATGGGAAAGTTTACCTGGATCCAAGCCAAGCTAAACCTGTGCCTGATGGAGAGGGGACCACTTTCCTTCCTCTCAGAAGGGTCCTTGGGAGATGGCACGGAGAAGATATTCACAGCACTTACTGGCAGGGAGTCTGTAACTCCTCATGGCTTCTCTCCTAGCTTCCCTTGACTGCCTGAGGTGGCTGCTTTTCTGGTAGATACAGAAATTAATTTAGTCTTAAAAATTAAAAAGCAGAAAAATTACACTCTCCCCTCGGATCCACCCAGCAGCTCCTGACTAAGGAATCCTACATTGCCCCATCAAACCTGGCCTTGAACACTTCCAGGGATGGGGCAGCTTCTCTGGGCATCCTGTTCCAGAGCCTCACCACAGTCAAGATACTTAAGTCTGATTGAATTTTCCAGGAGAAAGTGGTGGCCCCATGTAGCAGGGAATTACACTTGTTTGGATGCTTCAGTGTTACATCCTGCAACTACAAGAAATGCCTTCCTCACCAAAAATTTTGGTCTGCTGCAGTAAAGACTCATAAGACTTACCTCAAATCCCCACTGCATTGTGATCTGTACCTTCCAGGATATCTGGCTTCTGTGTCCCCAAAATCTCCCTGAAATTTCCACTTCCTGAAAAAAAGGAAATGTTTTTAGAGAAAGAGTATCACCTGTAAAATGAGAACAGAGCACTTGTAGCATACTCCACTCATCCATATACTCAAACCCAAACGAAACACCTGTGAGGCATCTTGGCAACATTTTGACAGTCACTGCCTTCAATGTCTGATGAATACTGTTGTTTTTAAATTTTCCCCAACCATGAAGAATTTCCTATTTAGAATTTTCCATCCAGAATTTTCCCATGGGGAAGATTCAATTTGCAGCAAGTTAATGGTGCTGCCATCATGGTGGTGAGGCAGCCTTCAGACAGGTGCTGAGGGATGAACGATGAGAGGGAGTGAAATGGTGCAGGGCATACAAAACCTTTGCCTGCAGATGGTGTGGCTCCCTCTTGGCATATACTCTTGTGCTGGGCACCATCAGCTTTACTCTTACAGGGACTTTCACTGTGGCCAAGAAATGGTGCAGCAACTGGAACCTGTTGTGCTCCAGAGCAGACAGAGCAGTGGAAAGCCAGGGAGATGGCAGAAGCTGGTAGAGCCTTCATCCAGCACATCCCAGGGGCATTGCCAGCTCTTCCTCTCTGTCGCTGCTGCTGCCATCTCCTCCCCTCCATCCCCACAATTCCCACTTTGTTTCTCTCCCCTCTCCGTTCTGCCTTACTAAACTGATTTTCCTAAATCAATGCAGAACTTAATTCTCATTCATGGTCTTCTTTCCCCACCAAAAGATTTTATAGAAACTTCTGAGTGGAAGAGAACATTTGCTCCTTGCCCCCCACACGGTTGCTTTGTGTAGCTTCTGTCAAAACAATGCTGAATAGCAGCAAACTATTCACTGACCCGTCACTCGAGAGGCTGTCGTTGTCAGCAGGTTCTCCATAACCGCCTCATCCATCCTCCCACTCCACGTGGTCCTTGGGTGTGTGACAGATTTGCAATCCACACTGCATTTTTAATAAGCCTGTCCTCCCTCTTTGGACGTCAAAGGCACTGTTCTGAAAGTCAATCTCAGCCTCTGACCTCTCTAAGCTTCCCTCTTATATTTAATCTGGAAATACTACTCTGAAGGACGAATATGATCTGCCTGCTCTATGCTCTGGCAGCACTCCCTGCCTTGCCAGTGGCTCTGTGGCATTTTGCCACTGCCAGCACAGAGCCCTCCAGGCTGCCTCACCCACACTCATGTCCATGTCCCCAGGTGCCACAACAACACATCTTTTAAATACCTCCAGGACTCAGCCACTTCCCTGGGCAATCCGTTCCACTGCTTGACAGCTCTCGTGGTAAAAAAACCTTTTCCTAACATCCGACATAAACCTCCCCTGGTGCAACTCGAGGCCATTTCCTCTTGTTCTATCACTTGTTAATTGGGAGAAGAGACTGACTTCCACCTGCTACACCCTCCTGTCAGGAAGTTGTAGAGAGGAAGATGCTCCTTCCTCAGCCTCCTTTCATCCAGGCTAAACACTTCCAATTCCCCCAGATGCTCTTCACCAGATTTGTGCTCCAGACCCTTCCCCAGCTCCGTTGCCCTTTTCTGGAGTCATTCTAGTCCCTCAATGTCTTCCTTGTCATGAGGTGCTCAAAACTGAACCCAGGATTCGAGGTGAGGCCTCACCACTGCTGAATACAGGGGGACAATCCTTGCCCTGGTCTTGCTGGACGTGCTATTGCTGGTACAGCAGATGGCAGGGCTCATCTGATCTACCTCAAGACAGCTGAGATGGCAAATCAGAAGTTTGGCTGTGAACAGATTTTTTCCCTGAATGCTGAAGACATTCACTTATCAATGGGCAAAATCACACACACACAAAAAAAATCAGCCTTTGCTTTGTTCTGTGTTTGACATCAATGGATTTTTCAAAGTAATGGAGTTAGTATTTTAATATGGAAATGATGAATAATTCCAGTGCAACTTTCTCTTTTGAAATGGACAAATAAGCTTAATGACTTCAGCTGGAGCATGAGACAGGCAACACTGGGTTCAAGTGTCAAGATTAAATCGTAGATTTAGAGGTGGCTCCAGCCAGCTTTTTCAGTCAAATGCTGTGTAATTCTCTGATGATTTCTGAGCTTCACCTCCTCCATATGTACTACTGGCATTATGGGGAGGTGATGGCTGACACGGGGCTGTTGGAGCCTCGCTTTCATGCTAGACATGAGTTACAAATCTGTTTGATGAAAGATATTTTTGATGTAATTCATGTTTCTGTCTGGTATTAGTACTATTCAAAATTCTGTCTCGTTTTGACAAACAGTTTGATGGTTTGCATTTTCCCTCTTTTTCTTTTTCTGTTCTGCTTTCTATTGGAAAATGCAATAAAAAAGGAAGAAGAAGATGAAGAAGAAGAAAAGTCACCACAGAAGCAGCTGGATTTGCCAGTCTTGGAGTATGAGCCCTTATCAGGTATGAGTGATGTTCAGAGCTTGCATCCATTCTGTGGAGCAAATTGAAACCAGTCTTTTCTAGATGGGCCTGAGCTGGGATGATAATGTGCTGACATTCAGATCATGGCAATGAAAGGAGAGCTATCTGTGATAACAGGCCTGGAACTTGTTGTGTGTCTGTTACAGCTTGTCTGTTGCCTTGGGGTCTGTTTCCATTTGTGAACACCGTGGTTCTCTGGGTCAGGCATTTGCAGCTAATGGAACTGAAATTGGCTTTCACCTCCTCCCTTGCAAAAGCTGGTGGCTATGGGTACATGCAGTATTTGATCTCTCCCTCGATCTGTACACTGCACAGACAGGTTCTTACAGCATGAAAAAAGAGGAATTTGTCCATATCCCCCTATAAAGAACTTAATTCCCTTTTTGCTAATAAGAAACAATGGGCCATGAAACCTCTCTGTAAAGTTTTGGATATGAATCACAGCCAGGCTAAAGGTTGTTAACTCCAATTTAGTAGATCTTGCTGTTAAAATCATTGGCCCTTCCCAAAACATCTGTTAAAAAGATATCCAGCAGAGTCTTTTTTTCTGCCACTCTGTTTTAGTGGGAAGTTCCTGCTTCTCCTACCTTTACCTGCCCAGAGTTATTTTGGGAGCCTTGTGCACCTCCTGCTTCCAGACACATGCTGGGGGAAGTGGACAACAGGTGTTTCTTACAAAGAGAAGCCTTCAGGCCTGCTAAGAGAACATCCATAATCAGTGTTACTGTCACTTCTCAGGCCCAGCTGCTGTATCTGCTTTGTAGACTCAAAACCTGGAGGGATTACATCTTTCTCCTGTGGCTTTCTAGACAAGGCAAAGCAAAGGAGAGGCCAGCACAACTTTCAGCTGTGTGGAGCTTCCCCCTACCTTTCCCTCCCTGCCTGGCTTGCTGTGTGCAGAGCAATAAAATAAAAGATTCTCAGCAAATCTGTGGTTACAGATTGAAGGGGGGCCTGTGTTTAATATGGGCCCACCCAGACAGCAAGTGAGACATCAGAGTTGGAAAAGGACCCTGGAAAGAATTGCCTGGTCATCTATTTATGATGTTTAACATTTTCTGGGTGAGTGAATTAATTGCTTGGCAATATCCAGTGCTGGGACCTGAATTCTCCGTTTATTTATGATAATACAAGCTCTGGTGCAAATGGTTGTCACCAGCTGCAGATGCTGAGATTTAGGATGCTGGGACTGGAGAGGGGAAAACACAGCAACAGCTGAGCAGCTGCTGGCCAGGGCAGCACATCAGGACAAACCTGCTGAGGGATGGCGTTCAAGCTGATGGAGATGTGGAAAAAATGTAGGGGGAAAAAAGCCTTAAACCCAAGCTGTGCCATCTTCCCCAGTCATGTCAGCTCTGAACCAGCCTGGCACAGACACTCAGGGCTCGCGTGCAGCGTCTGCACCACGTCCTGCGGGCAGCATTGCGAGGATGCAGCAGTGAAATGAAACATTCGTACTGATGCAGCTTTCACCCTCCATCAGCTGCAATCAGTCACAAGGTTGCTTTTATTTCTTGTGGCAGAGGAATGAAAGTGAACCTCCTGGCTGTGGCATTTATGATCCAACAGGCAAATTAGTGAGTAGAGATGCTCTGAGAAGCACACAGCTCTGGGACTGGTGTTTCAGAGTCAAGTGGAGATCAATATTGAGCCCTCTGAACCACGATTTGTCTAAACTCCAACAAAGAGAGAACATGAGCAAGGCTTATGTAATTTTCCAAGCAGATGAATAACAAATATTTTCCATGTAAAGTCTGAAAAGCTCAGACATAATTTTGTTATTGTTTTTTAATATTACTCAGAGGAATGTGTCTTTTTTAAAAATAAAAACCCACATAGTTTTTCCTGACTTAAAAACAGAATGGTGCCAACAGAAAGGCAAGTTTGTGAAGAAAATACTCTTTAAAAAAACACAAACAACAAAAGGATTGTTTTTAATGAATCATAAAATAATAAAATAAACTGACAGAATGGTTTGGATTGGAAGGAACCTTGAAGACTATCCAGCCCAACTCTCCTGCCATGGACAGGGACACCTCTCACCTAGATCAGGTTCCTCAAAGTCCCATCCAACCTGGCCTCGAACACTTCCAAGGATGAATATCTGAAAAAGACTCAGTTCACAACCAGCAAGATGCCAAGAGGAATGGGAGGAGAGACAAAATCTCTGGGAACCATATTGATGTCCAGCTGCTGTCCGCATCTGTCTACAGATGACTCTGCAGCACAGAACAGCCTTTCCCAACCCAGACCTCTGTGAGGCTGGGCATGGAAGCTGGCAGGAGCTGTGTTGGGTGGCAGTCAAGCTGCTTTGCATGGTGAGACTGAGGGAGTTTTCCCCTTGGCACCTCCTTGGGCCTCCCTCCAGGTAGGCACCAGATCAGCATCTTCCTCTTCTGTGATTGCCCAGGCCTGTTACTGCAAAAAGGGGCAAACTCTGACCACAGAGAGCACCCATGTGGTGCTGAGGTCCTTCCCAGTGAGTTTGCAGGTTCCAACAAGCTGCAAAGAGTGGAAGAAGGAGCAGCACCCCTGGCAGAGCCAGGAGGAAGAGGTGAGGGTGTTTGGCTGCCCAGGGAGTGAAGGAGTAGAGGACAAATTCCTCATCTTAGCATCTGCTAACCTTGCTGCATGAAAGCAGCTCCACCTTCACTCTCTGGGCTAGAGCAGGCTGTCACAGTGCTCTTTCTCCTGCTCTTTGGTGACAGGTCCCACCATAGCTCTGGGCCATTACCTGAACATCTGTGGAACAGGGATCCCTGCCAAGGGCTTCAGTGTGAGCCCTGTGCAATGCAAAGAGCAACTTTGCTCAGCCTTCTCAGCACTGCTCTGCAACTGCAACCTCACCAGCCCATCATCCATCACCTCTGCCAGCACAGACACCACGAGCAATGCTGGCACGGGCTGTGAGTTCCACAGGGACACAGCATCCAGGGAAAGGTCAGCTCCACAGCCCAGCCAAAAACCACCCATCCCTCCTCCACAAACCTTGAAAGCAAAGCCAAAGTAGGAAACCAAGGGAAACAAAGGAAAAACAACGTTCTGGCTCCTTGCTAAAGAAAACCCTCAGGGTGGCTCCTCTCTTCTTGCTGCTGTGGTGTGGTTGCAGCTGCACCTCAAGCCAACTGGCCATGATCCAAGCAAAGCAGAAAGCACATTTCTGAGCAGGAATCAGGGGCTGTGGCAGGTAACTGGCAAGTGGATGTAGCTGCAGTAATTTAATATATTAAGGACTCTGCCTGGATGTGCTGCTCATCTGCTCCTGCACCAGGGAAGATGATAAAATCTTCTAGTGATAAAGAATATGGGAATTCCAGCTCTGGATGGTGAGCTGCCCAGTGAGACAAGGGCGTGTGTTCATTCCTGCAGCCTTGCAGGTCAGCCTGTGCTGTTGGTGACACTAAAGTAAACATCTGCACTGTTGCAAAATGACTTTTTATTTTTTTTTTAATGCCTTTCTTAATCTAGGGCTGACTTCCTTCAATTCTGGCAGGATTAAGCCACAGGTATTTTTAACCAGTGCTGGAGCAACTGCATTTTTGCTCAGCTGCAAAACAGTTTTCCGGGTTCAGCAGGTCTCTCCTCTGCTCTCTGCTCTCTGTTCTGGCTCTCTGCTACTCACAGGGCTTCTCCAGAAAGCCACAACTTCCTTCTACAGCTTCCAGAGAATGAACTATTTCATGATCTGGAACTTTAACCTTTTCTAAGATAGCAGCTACCATAATAAATGCCTTAACTTGCCCAAGATGTTTCTACCCTTGGCAAAAAAGCTGCTTGAGCGAAAGTGGAGCTGCAGGTTAAAAAATGGCAAATGAAGCAGGTCCCGAGAAAGTATTTTGCAGATATGGTGCAACTCCACTGGTGCAGAGTGGAGTTCAACCTCTGATTTGGGTCTTGCAAACCAGCAAATACCTCATGATCCGGGTTAACCTCCCTCAAACTCACTGCAGTTTTCTTTGTGTGAATGACTAGTGGTCAAGCCAGTTATGACCTTGCAGGAAGAGTGTGAGTCTGTGGGTAGGAAGATCTGGATTGTTTCCATCCCTGTTACTGTAGGGTTTATGTGTGTTCCCCTCTGCAATGCCATGTATAAATGGGAAGCTGAAAATTCCAGGCAGTGCTGGAAATAAAAGAGAAGAAAGGGTCCAAGGTGGGTGGGTGCTTTATTACATGGAGCTCCCTCAACGTGACTTCCCCTCCATTGACAAAAATTCTTTTCTTGCTCAAAGCATCAGCAGCTCTCCCAAATTATAGTCTGTTTGTTTACATTGAGACAAAAATAAGAACTTTAAAAAAATCCCTTCCTGCAGCCCTGGATGCAAATATGAAGCACACACCTTGAATATAATTTAAAATAACAACCCATGGCACATGTGACTTGATCCAAAATACAAATACCACATAACATGTCAGGGACCAGAGAGCAGATCCTTTCATATTTGGTGAACTAGCCCTGACCTGTCTTTCCTGAGAGCAGGAGCCTTTGTCACAGCCCATCTGAAGGGGGGCAGACAGAGGGAGGGTTCCTTGGCAGCTCCCCCAGATGCCAAGGATCTGGGGATGTCCTCTGCAGGGTCCCTTCCCTGCCCTTGGTTGCTGACATGGAGAAGATGAGGGCCTGAAGCACCAGCCAGCTCAGGAACAAACTGCTTTGGGTATTGCTTTCCAAAAAGCAGATGGTGTGCAGTTTCCCTTTTGGTATGGTTGATAGGCAAACACAGGATGGGGGATTTATCTGTGTTCCTTGAAATGGCCAAGTGGAGTTGGGAATCTGGAGGGATTTCTGGTATTTCCTACTTTCAATCAGAATAAATATACTTAAGGATGACCTTTATCTTGATATCTTATCCCTACCTCTTCTAATCCTGATGTGAAAAACAAAGCAAAGAGATTCCTGGAAATGTGACGTTGAAGAAAAAAAAGGTGCTGGTCCTCCTCTTTTTCCATCTCTGGAAAGGGAATGTGGTCATTAGGGGGTTTGGCAGTTCAGCCTGGTTATTATTTTATTCCATATAAATCCAGAGTTCTTTCATTGTGCTCAGTGAAACTTTCCTCACCTTCTGCTTTTTTTAAATAGAAAATATAAATCACTTATATTTAAGCTACTTTTGGACCACCATAGATCCCTAACCATTAAAAACTTACTGGAGGAATTAATGTTCTCAGTTAAAATATCAGTATCCTTGAAACAGAGTCAGCAAAACTTCTGACCAATTAAAGTCTTTGCTTTTAATATTAAAAGTTGTTCCCCAAAGCAAATTCCAGGAGAACAATCTGTTGTCAGCATTGCTTTTAGGGAGCACTGAACCTCTGGCAGACCTGCTAGATAGAAATCCTCTCCTGGAAGCTTCTGCAAGGAGTTTTCCTCCAGCCTTTTGTATCCTCAAGATTCTTTCCCTGTCTTCCTCTGTGCTCAGTGAGAGATCAGCCACTTTGGCACAGCAGACTTGGTCTAGGTTTTTATTTCTCATTTGGGATTCTCCAGCAGCTCCAAGCTAACAGTTCTTAGAAAACGACTTTAGAAAAGAAAAAAGTAATAAGTTTTTATATTAAAAAATATTGCATTCCATGCTGTATTTCAGGAAAGTCTGTGTGCAAGGATCCAGATGAGCTGCCCCTCTCCACATCTGCTCGTGTGAGGAGGGACAGACCCTGTCCTGTCCTCCTGGAGAGTAAGACTTTGGGCATATTCTTTGTGTGTCCTGAAAGGCCCCTAGCAGACAGGCCTTTCAGTGAAGAAATGCTTCCTAATATCCAACCTAAACCTATTATTTCTTCTTCTTATAGTCTCCTTTCTTTTAACTCAAGGCAATGAAGTACTATGTACAGAGGAGGTAAATGAAAGCTCATATAATGTTCAAATTCTTTAAATTCTTCAGTCTTGAGACCTTTTTTATGGGAGAGTTTGGGACATACAGAACTTGTATGGGGATAGTTAGGGCAGGAGAGATATAAAAAGACCAAATTTAACGGTGTTTAAACTATTAGCACTTCTAAAAGGAAAATATAATCTTCATAGCTGAAGGGATATGCTTATCTGCCCTTGAAGTCACTGATTTCAGACTTATTTGGAGGTTAGATACTCATCTAGCTGGACGTCAGGCCAGACCCAGTGTAGTGATCCTGATGTTGTTCCTATCCATTTGCATGTCACACTCCCTGCAGCTAAACTCTTCCTGATGAATCAGTTTTGTATCTAGGTTGGATCTGTCCATAATTCTGTCCTCTTAAAAATCCCAACCAGTCTCTCAAACTGAGTGCATACAAAGCAGAAAACACCTTACGGTGCTGCTGGAAAGCAAATTTCAGTAACAAGGAGCTGTTTGCACACAGTTCAAGGATTTGGCAGCTCCTCTTACCCAAGTCAGTAGAAAAAAAATTCACCATTATCTTTCAATCTTTGGGTGTTACTCTGTATGTTTACTGACACTGTGTTTACAGCACTGGTTTTATTTGTGAAAGGGGAGCTGCAAACAAAGGTCCAGCTCTTGTCTCCAGGAGTGGGGGAGGCTGGATTTCCTGTGGGGAGGAAGCTGGGTAGGTGGTGAAAACTTTGTGGAAAGATTTGTTTTGCCAGCTGTGGTGTGGTGGGATACATCCCAAGCACCCTACACCTATGGCTCCTGCTGCTTGTCATGCAGCAAGAATAAAACCTCAGGTCTCTTGGGGTTTGTTCAGACTGGAAAGTGCATCCTTAGAGCCAAAAAGGTCAGCAGAGTATTTCCTGCCTCCAGCCTGCAGAAAGTGGCATGTCAGTGAGCAGCAGCACATCTCCAAGGGCCAAGAGGAGACAGGGAAAGCCACTGAGGAGTTGCACAAAGCCAAATATTGCTGGAAACTACAAAGAGCTGGAGATTGTGTAATATCTGTGATGTAAGGGCTGACTAGAGCAGAGAGAAATTAAATTCTATTCTTTCTGATACAGACAGTACAAAAGCACCCACACTCCTCAGCACCAAGCCATGCCCTGAGCATAAAACCAGTTAGTTACCCAAGAAGGGATGAAAGCTCCTGGTGCTCTGGGGTCAGAGCAGGCAAGACACCAACAAGCAGGGCTGCTGTTCACAGCACAGATTGAACAGCACTGCAATAAATTCACTCCCAACCTCCTGTCCTATTTCAGTGTGGAGAGTGGGACGGTACAGAATTGGTGCCAAGAGGTACCTGAAGATCCTCCAACTGCACTGAAGGAGGAGTAAATAAAGAAGCAGATGAATTTAGGTGCTTGGTTTTCCAGCTCATGCAATGAAAAATTGTGATTTTCCTCCTGGAGAAAGGGTTCTCCTCCCTAATGGCTGGAACTGCATGAAGCATCCCAGTCCCAGACCATGCCTGGAGCAGGGTAAATGATGTGCTCTGTAAAATATGGTCAGGTTTCTGTATCAGATTGGCTAAATATGCTTCTGAGGCAGCAGGGTCTTCTCCATGCTAGACTTTGCTGATGTGTTTAAAATAGCTCCTACGCTTCAGCAAATGCAGATTCCTGCTCTCTCTGAGGCCCCTCAGATCCGTCTGCTCAGGCTGGCAGAGCCCAACTGCAAGAAGCAACAAGCTGCAGGACCATCTGGCTTCAGAACAGCAGTGCCAGGCAAAGCACAGCCCAATGCAAAGGAGCCAGAGCAGGGGCCATCCACCCGGGGTGGTCTGTGCCAACCACGTCCCAGCAGGGCCACGCAGTGTCCCCAGAGCACACCTACACCTCCTTCCTATGGGAAAAACAATCTCTGTGCCATGAGCTTGAGGCTGAGGAGGGACAAGTCACCTTCCCTGTGCTTCTCTTCCACTGGCACTGGTGCAGGGGGAGATTTGGGCCTCGTTGTCTGCAGGGAATATCAAGATGAACGAAATAGGACATTTTTGTTTTCAGCGTGAGAAGTACATGCTGTGGCACGTCAAATAGACCATGGCTTTGATTTCTGTAGGAGTACTCCTACACCTGGTTACAAGGTGAACATTCCAGGTGACTGCAAGGGAAGAACCATGGATGTGAGTATAGTCCAAGGATTAGAAGAACATCCTGGAGACCTGGGTTCAGGTTTTGTTCTGCCACAGTCCGTCTGTATGAACCAAGAGGAATCACCATCCCTGGAATGATTTAAAAGACATGTGGATGTGGCACTTGGAGACATGGTTTAATGGTGGACTTTACCATGCTGGCTTAATGGCTGGAGCTGATGATCTTAAGGGTCTTTTCCAACCTAAAGAACTCTATGATTCTATGATCATTGTCCAATTTGTGTCTCACTGACCCAGTGTTGGTGGAAAGCAATGCCATTTTCCATGCTAACAGTGGTCTGGAGGAGGAAAGACGTGCAAGACTGCAAAGGGCTGAGCTGTTGCAGAAGAGCATGGTGAACAGTCAGTACAAGGAAGCTGAGATTGTACAATACATCCGGCCCTGGTGGCAATTTATTCCATGCTTTCTTAGATTTCCACTTGGCTTCCTCTCCTGCCCCAACCCAGCTGCCGACCCTCTCACTGAATATCTGATTTCCCAGCTGGTAATCCTCACCCCATCCACATCCCTGCTGAATGTGGTCTAGACAGTCTAATTGTATATAATCCTAGAGCTATATCAACACCTCATGCTAAACCCTGCAGTTCTGTGCACGCCAGGGATTCATTTGCACACGTATCTGCTGAGCATTCCCATCACGTCTCATTAAGGAGAATGCTGGGGATTAAGAGGTGAGGGTGAGGTGAAGATGAAGGCACATCCTCCCCAGTGTGGGACAGACAACACTGCCTCGGACTGATTTTTCCTTATGACGTGACAAATGCTGAAGGGAGTCATGATGTCACCTCAGAGCACCTCGTCTTGTCCTTGCTCTGCTACTGCCCCTGGCATCTCTCACTCTCCTCCTTGCACAGCCTCCCTGTGATCCAGGCATGGGTAGCTGTGCACATCTGAGAGGGACACAACTCTCTGCACGCTCTGCCTGCCTCACAGAGGAATCCATTGTATTCTTCATGGGTACAAAGCAGTGCTGCCTTCTCATTTCTGCTGCAAGACCTAGAAATCTCTTAAAATTACAACTTCTTTTCCCTTTTGACTCCCTTCCCTTGCTAAAGAGGGAGTCAGCCTCAGTAGAACCCCTCATAAGTGCATTGGGAGACCCAAGCTGAAGAGCTGACCTCTGAAATAACACCCTGGCCTCTGCTGAATGGCATAAGGTGCTGTGGGAGATTCTGGGAAAGGCTGTAGCACAGTGAAGACCTGGCTCGTGTTTCTGCTTAACACAGGCTATGCTCTATCAGTCTCAAGGGTTTGTCACTGTGCAAGCTTCAAGTTTTGGAAAGTGTGAAAATGAGCTGGATGAAATCAGGAAGGGAACTTATCTCTTTGCAGTAAAGACAGGGGCCAGATGCTGAGAGGTTACTGGGAAAAGAGATGACAAGTTTTTTATGACAAGTGTTTATCTTCAATTGCTCACAAACATTCTTTGTCAGGAGAGGATGGGTGGGGAAGAACAACATCTTTTTTCTGTGTTTTGAAGCCTTAGAAATAGAGACACATTCTTGCTATGGCAAACACCCTTGCAAGTTCCAACAGCCACATGCCCCAAGGAAGCACTGGAGCAAATGTGAGAGTTTGGCAGACCATGCTGCGGTGTCACACGGCTGCCAGTACCCTGAAGCATGTAAAGGCTAAAGGGGAACTTCAGGGGGAAAGGGCAGAGCGGGGACAACCTTGCCTTGGGACTGGGGTCTTTGGGGTGCGACAGGGAAGGTGTTGGAGTCGGGTGATGGATTTTAGGGACTTTTCACAGCAGGAAAGACTCAGACGTGGCTCCTCTTACACAGAGGACATCCTGAAGGAGATTATGAAGCAGAGAAAAGTGGGCAATAAGGGGACTCCTGGCAGGATTGATCTGCAGGTCAGTGTGAAAGGACAGCCAGGGCATATCTGTGAGGCCAGCTCCTCACACTGACATGCACAGCTATCGAAACACCGCTGGTGAGGCCAGGTTTCATTGTTTTTCCTTCCCTTCACTGACTTATTTTTTGCCCTTTCCTTTTTTCTTTACCCAAAGTAAACACACTCTGCTCAGACTGCTGCCTGACACAGCAAGTCAGCCTGGGTTTAATAGCAATCCATGTTTTCAAAGCTCCACCAGATGAAGTGTGAAGGACTTCCAGCCCCTCTCCCAGGCTGGCTCCCGGAGGGGTCAGCGGCTGGTGCACGGAGCAATGTGTTTCCTGCCCTGCAGCAGCAAACCAGAGGTGGATGGAGGAAACAGATGTGGAAAATACACCCCCCTTCTCCTCACTCCCCCACAGCCTGTCTCTCAGAAGCTGCAGAAAGCAGATTTGGGCTCTTTTTTGGAGTGCTGGTAAGGACTGCTTAGTTTTGCTAATGGAAAAGGGCTGCTGATTCTGGCAGTGGGGTTATCATGTTGCCATGCAAACACACAAAGTAGGAGGGAAACATTTTGCTTTTGGTTCTTGCTATTTTTTCTTACCATTAGTCAGGTAAAAACTTCACAGGGCACCTTGGGGGGTTTCTCAGATGCAGCCAATAACAACAGTCTTCTCTTTGAACCACTGACTGCAGTGGTTGTGATGCCTCTGGTCATCTCCCAACTCCTTGCAATCCCAGCTGGAAGGCTACAAGTGAGCAGAGGCAAGTTTTATCTCCAGCAGAGGTGAGTGTTCATTAGAGTTTACATTGTCAACAGCTCAGCTCTCTGCAAGGGAATAAATACCCCATCCTCAGATGCAGCAACTGCCAAAAGCCTGGGAGCATATACCCTGAAACACTCATTGGGTTCCCTCTAAAAAGAGAATTTGACAGGACTAAACTTATTTGCATGGAAAATTGCTTAAAGATGGGGCTTGGGATCTGCACTGCTCTGAGTAGAGGTTTGCTGTTGCCCACTAAATATTGTCTTGTACATTATAACTGATGCACATGCAAACTGCCTCATTCTAATTGGAATATCTAGCTGAGAAAAGCCATTATGGAAATTCCTGCAATTACTAGGTATACACTTTATTTATTCTTGGATTGCATTGAATCATGAAGATAAGTCTGATAAGGGTTTGGAAGAGAGTTTAAATACATCAAAATATTCCATACAGAATAAACCTATGAGGGATATGGTGAATCTCTTGGTTAAATAGATACACATGGTCCCCAAATACCCATGCAGCTCTCACTTTTGATGAATTACCCAAAGAAATGCCTATTAATTGATGCCATCTCCCCAAACACCTGGGAACCCAGAAGGCTTCCAGTGCATCACTGGTGCATCGGCCTTCCTCTTTTCTTTGGAAGAGAATGGACATGGCCATGGACAAGAGAAGTTTTATAAGCCAAGCACAGAGCCAACAGAGCTGGGACTGCTGCCTGGGACTCAGCCATCAATCAAATAAATTATCACTAAATGAAGAAAGCACTGCTGTTGCTGTCAAAACCAGAGGAATTTTTATCTTCAGTTTCACAGGAAATTGGATGGGCCCCTTAATCTTCCTTACTTAGGGAGGGGCAGGAGTGGGAAAATACAAGTTTTGCTAAGGAAGAAAAAATAATGCAGATAATGTGTAGTGTTTTTGTCAGGCTTTTAATTGCTGTTGCCAAAGAAATGTATACGCTTGGGTCAGGGATAGTGTAATGACAAAATGCAAACAGCTTGATTCATGTTTGTAGAGACACAGAGCCAAATTCATCCCTGGTGCAATTGGGCTGAAATGCAGAGATGGATTTGGCTTGTTATCTAGCTAGCAGTTCTGTGTTAACATGTTCTCCCAAGCTATTTTACAAACAACACCTAATTTATTAAAAGGGAAAGTTTAGGAAATGTTTTTTGCATGATTTACTGCTACTTGCCTGCCAGTTGTTTGAGCAAGACTCCGCCAGTCTGTTCCTCTTTGCATTTTTATTTGCGAAAAGAAATGCTCTGGCTTTGGGACTTAAAATCTGCCTCAGCAAGCTTTTAAATCAACAGCAGTAATTCTTTCACCCTTGATTATCACTTATTCCTATGTCTTTTTTTTACAAGACAACACTTCTAAAATAATCAGCAATTATTAAATTCCCATTTGCAATATCACACTGACTGCACAATACTTTTACTACAAATCTGCTGCATAAATTATCACCGTAGATCACGGTTACAGCTTTAAAGCAAGGGATTGGAATCAAAATACTTTTAAAGGTCTCTTGTTCTTTAAGTGTTTCCTCAGTCCCATCTCACTCATATCCTCATCCTGCATAACAAAGATCAATGGGAGCTTTGCCTCAGTGTGGGATCATGTACATCAATCTGGGCAGTGATCATGGAATAAGCTCCAGGTGCCTGGATGTGCACAGGACCCTCTTTGACTTCAGCAGAGTCCTGAGCACGACCTTGTTTGTGATGTCAGTGCCTCAGTGATGCACCCCTGCTGGGTGTCAGCACTCAGTGCCTCTGCCTTTGTCACACAAAGGGGGAAAATGGGAGCACCTGGCTTGAAAAGACAAGGAGTTTGGGAAGGCTCGGCTTTCAGATCAGGGCAGGTCCATGCCCAGCTACATTAAAGAGCTCAGATCTCTGTATCTAACCTGGGTACACACGCAGGTCATCCTCCTCTAGCAGAGTTTGCAATAGATTTTTCCAGCAAAACAAAGGTGACATTGGTTCCTCCTGAATTTCCAGCAGAAAAGAGCAGCTTCTCCAAAAACAAAATGTGTTTTCTGAGGAAATACATTCTCCAAGAGACCTCTGATGTAAATCTCATGAAGAAAATGAAAATGTTCCAAGGTTTGCAATACAAAACTGAACATTTTGTGATTCTAATCCAAGATTTTTTGATTTTGGGGGTTTACAAAAAGCCCCAAAGATGCCTATAGAGGGAACCTCCAGTTAGCAGTTACCAGACTGGATTCTTGCAACTCAGTGAAGCTGAGTATTGATATAAAAACTGTCAGGGTGGCTAAATCTTGTTCTAAAATACCAAGAGGAAGCAAGCTGAGGAAGAAGAGAGGCTCTCCTTATCTTTGATAAGGAGAGCTTTTAGCTGTGGAATGAACTTGCAGCGAAGTTAGGGGAGAGCTTGGATGCTATCCTTAGGAGCCAGGAAGCAGGAAAGATTAATCCTAATCTTCCAAAAGACCTTGCTACCCCAGCAGAAAATGACAGATGCTGTGGAAACTTTACATTCTTCACTCTAATTGTCACCAAAAATGTCCACATTGTTCTTATGAAAGTTGCAACTGGAAGCAAAACTAAAAAAGAAACCTGTAAAATTAATCAACATATAAAAAAATTAACTGAAGAAGCTAAGAAGTTCATCTGCTCCATATTTTATGTGACAGATACCTCTGCAGTAAAGAACCTGATGGAAAATCCTGAAAGATGGGTGCAATTCCCCACCAGCACACTGCAGAATTGCAGCACAGTTGATGTTTTACGTAATTTAAAGGATTGGAATTTCATAGGAACCTAGAATCACAGAACACAGGTTGGAAAAGACCTCAAGGATCATGCCATCCAAATTCTCTTGGCAAAAGCATGGTCTAGATGGCCCAGGACCCTGTCCAGTTAAATCTTATAAGTATCTAATGTTGAGGAATCCACCACTTCCCTGAGGAGATGATTTCAGTGGCTGATGGCTTTCCTTATGAAGTTTTCCTCTTGTGTCCAACTGGAATCTCCTCAGGAATAACTTGTCTAACTCATCTTTTCTATGTGACTCCTTGTAAAAAGGGAGTCTTTATCTTCTTTGTAGCCATCCTTTGAATACTGGGTGGTGATAGGGTGTCTTCCCTAACCCTTCTTTTCTCAAGGCTGAACAAACCCAGCTCTCTCAGCCTTTCCATATACAAGAGGCTTCCCAGTCCTTGGATCATCTCTGTAGCCCCTCTCTGCACCCTCTCTAGCCTGCCCACAACTCTTTTTGGTGTGAGGACCAAAACAGAACACAGAATTCCAGGTTTGGCCTGACAAGTGCTGAGTGGGATGATGACTTTATCCTCTCTGCCCTTGTTGATGCAGCTCAGCATCCTGTTCTTTCTTTGCAGCAGCAGCACAGAGCTCACTCATCCTGAGCTTGTTGCCCCCCAAGACCCCCAGGTCCCTTCCCACAGAGCTGTTCCCCAGCTGGGCTGGTCCCAGTCTTTGCTGCACTCCTGGATTGTGTTTTCCCAGGTTCAAGACCTTGCACTTGTCCTTGCTGAAGTTCACAAGGTTCTTGATAGCACAGCCTTTGAGCCTATGTAGGTCTTCCTGCAGGGTGGTTCTCCCTTTCAAAGTGTCCAATCCCCCACTCAGTTTGGTGTTGTTGGCAAATTTTATCAGGGTACACTCGATCCAGATCAGGGATTTGTTGCTAATCTGTCTTTCACAAATATCTGCTGTTATTTTTTGCCTCTATGACCCTAAGGCTGTATATTTTTAACCTACTGTTTACTGTTATCTGTTGCACAGGAATGCTGGAAAAGCTCAGGTATAAATAATTTGGAATGCCCTGGGGAGATGTTATTTTACTGGCTTTGTTTTCAGTTTCAAGTAGCTGTTACATTTTGTAGTAATGTAAAACCACATTAAAAAAAAAAACCAAAAAAACAAAACCAAAAAAACCCTCCAAGATCAAATTAGGCTGGTCCTGGGCAAACTTAACAAAGTTTGTCTATTTCCTGTCAGACACACAGACTGTTCTGCTCAGGAATTTGTGCCTTTCAGTCCACATTTAATTCCATTTGCTGCCTGATTTCTATTTATAATGCACAAAGCAATATTATTTGCCAGTAACACTTTAAACAATGCCAGCAATATGCTGCAATGTGAGCAGCATGGGAAAGGGGAGAAGCCTTCCCTAAGTAAGTCACTCTAAATTTCTGCCTTGTTTGAATGTTCAGAGAACCACAGGAATGAACTATAGGTGTTCAAGGTTCACATTGGAGCCTGACAGTTCTGTGTTAATAAAGGTTCTGTTAACCATGTGGTGGCCAGAGGGGGAGATCCCTTCGGAAGGAGCCTTGTTTTCCTCAGGTTTTGTTGTTCTTGTGATCTGTGATTTTCTTTATTCTCTGTACACATTCAAACCAAACTATTGCAAGCTAAGCACAGACCTAAATCACAGGCAGAAACCAAATCACTGAACCTTATGCTTCTTTTTCCTCCCTCCATCCCACTGACATCTCCACCTATGTCACTGACATCTCTACCTCTGTGCCTATGCCTTTGCCAGATCTTTCCAGAGCCACTCATTTTCTTCTCACAGTTTTCCTTTCCTTTTGGAGTATGTCAGTCTACCTGCTTTCATGTCTCCTCTCACCATTTGAGCATCCAAACCTTTGCTGAGTGTCTCACTGGGTTAACACAGAGAAAAGCAAAGCTCTTGAGCCCTCGAGCTGATGACTGAATGTTTGTGTCTTCAGGTGATCTCACCTCAGGCAGATCCTTCAAATACATTGGTGCTTTCCCCACGGGGAGCTCAACCTCAGGTGTGGTGGTCAGCAGTCCAAGATGAACAAAAAATGGAACAGTTACATGTCTGATGTTGGTCTCAGGTGTATCATTCTGTCAATTAAACTACTCTACAGCTCACACAACACCTGAATACTGTGTAGGAGGTGTAGTGTCGCCAAACAGCAGGCACAAATCAAAGGAGAGAGTTTGCCACAATATTTTGAGTTATGGGATGTTTGGACTACCAGCAGTTTACATGAGTTCATTGATGAAAAAATTCATAAAAATCACTGAAATGACTAATGGTTGCTAAAACATAAAGATACCATCTGTGGCTTGGCACATCCCATACCTCGTTGAGGGCTGGGAAACCACTATTGTTTTATTCTGTTTCTACATACCTTCACTGCTGGGCCTTGTGGAAAACATAAAATAGAAAACAACCATAGTGAGGCCAGTCTCATCTTGTAATGACACTTAAATGGCAACTAAATGCAAACTTCATTAAACAGAGACAATTCTTGCTCCACACCCCCAGAAATGTGAGGTTAAACCAGCAGGCTCTTACACAGGACAAGCGTCTGTCTCCGGCTCTGCTGCTTCCTCAGGTTTGCTGTTCAATAAAGTCACAGTAATTCAGAGCAGAGACACAGTCCAAAGCAATCAGCTCTTAGCCAGGAAATCCCCCCAATGTCAAGAGCATAAATCTCCCAGCCCACGCAGAGCTTTGCATTCCTGCAGCACATGGGGCCCTCAGAGCCCTCAGGAATGGCAGTGCTGGAGCAGCTCTGCTCCAGGGTCCTTCAGCTGCTACATCTACTGTGTTTGCCCCTGGTCCCTTTGGGGCTACTGAGGATTTCTTTAGTATTCCAGGAAAAGCCTGAGTGGATCTTCTGCACTGCCCCAGAGCCTGTGCCAGGTGCTGCAGGAGGGGCTGGTAGCTCTCTTACTTGGCTGGCTTTGAGTCATCCTGCTCAATCCCTGAGCAGTGCTAGCACACCCTGTAATTTTGCCTCATTATGTTCTAACAAAGCAGAATGGGACAGAGCTTCAATTTAGTGGTGTTCTTTTCTGACAAGGCTGAGAAATGTCATCTGTCACTGAGCAATGAAGCTCAGAGGACTCAGCTAAGTTAAGATTCTTCCTGTTCAGATCAGTTCTTTAGAAGCAAGAGACTCCTACCACACACACCAAAAAAAAAAAGGTCCTTCCAAGCTCCTCGTGCCTTTCACCAAAGCTTTTCACTGCCATATTTACAAGAAGGTCACGATTAGTTTGCAGCATCAGTGGGGGAAAATGATCTGGTACCTGGTCCTGGATATGGACTATAACTTTTAAATCTAAGAGAGGCCATTCATGATGAAGCACCAGCTGTATGAGAGACAGGTCTCACTGCTTGCCTTGGCCTCAGCTGTGATGCAGAGCATGGAAAGGGAAGTGGGAGCCCAGTGTAGAGCCACAGACAGCTCTTCATATGGCTCCACTACCAGGTTTCCTTCCACTACAGCTGGCCAGGGCTATTTGTTGGGGGATAGACCAGCTGTTTTCTTCTCACGTGTTACAGCCTTAAAGAGGGAAATGGATTGTAAAATATGTGCACTGTTTTCTCACATGGAGAAAAAGAATGCTTGTGTGTATCCTCTTACTGGAAAAAAGGCCCACAGCATACTCATGGAGCACCTCAGCCCATCTGAGCTAACCCTGCCTGAATTTCAAAGTTATTTTTAGTTTTTAATAGACTTTTGAAAAAGAAACTACACCAGAAAAGCCTTTTTTTTTGCTTTGTCTCAATAAGATGGGATACACAGGGTGATGCATAATGTGTTTGGAACTTGAAAAGTTTTATACCACTTTCAGTCTAAAGGGAGGCCTGACTTTGCCCTGTCTAAATGAGAGCCCAGCTGTGAACCTCAGTCTTACCAAGTCCTGTGAGTGCTGAGGCAGTGAAACAGACTTCCTAAAGCTGAGACAATTTCAAATGAAGACATTGAGAATGAGGCATTGGTATCTTCACAGGCTGGACATGCACTGGAGATGTGAGAACTCAAATTAGGTACAGCAGGATCTGACTTTGGCTCCCTCATCTTAAGAAAATGCCCTAAATTCTGAATTCTCACTATTCTGAGGTAGGACAAGCTGATTATCATGTTCTGTAGATTTTCCCAGAAATGCCATTGTTGCTGAAACTGGTGTGAAAATTCCCACAGAAACCCCTCAGCTCAGGTGCATGAGTTTTCTTTGTTTTCTAGTAAAAATCCATCTCACTGGAAAATTCCCAGTCTTGTCTTAGCATTATCCTTATAATTTGCACCCATGGACACACAAGTGCAGGTGCATTTTGTTTTCCAGAGCTAGGCACAAAGGAAGCAGTGCCCATAAGAGGCACAAATTATCCTCCCCTATAACTGAGGACAGAAAACCACACTTACAGTAATTTGTAGGCACAAAAGAAGCAAATATATTTTAAAAGGAAGGAAAAAGTCAAGGCCCTGTTGCATAGCAGGGATCTCTCAGGTTCAAATGCATATTCAGAGTGTGAAAGGGCACAGAGGAGTGAAAGGAGAAGGCATGGGTGAGAAAGAGAAGTACCTTCAAGCAATTTAAAGCAGTGTCAGGATAGCAGGAAAGAAAGCTGAGGAGGTAAAAGACATTGTGCAGGGCTGTGTGATATTTAATGAACTCCTTGCCCTTGACATCTGCTACTGACCAAAGAGATGGGCACAGGAATGTTCTATAGCTGAGCCTACAAAAATTAGATCAGATTTACTGCCTTTGTGAGGTTCTTTCATTCTAATAATAAAAGTAGCAAAATTCTACTCATCCTACCACTTTTAATTCATGGCACTTGGGATGTTGGAAAGCCCAGCTCCTGAGTGAGTGCCAAAGAATCCACGTAGTAGTCCAAGCCCATGAGCTTGGATGTGGGATGTGGGATCTGACATGGATTGTTCAAACCAAAACCAAGGTGGGCCAATCTATGATGGTGTCATAGAATCATGGAATGGCCTGGGAGGCCTGGCTGCCTCCCTGGTGTTGTGATGTCCTCAGGCAGAGCACCCTTGGCAGCAGTGCTTCAGCTCATGGATCCCCCCAAGAAGCAGCTCTTGTGTTGCTGTACTTGTTACAGCATTGAGGATGCATGGGTAGCTTTGTCCTTTAAGCCAGAACCTTTGTGAACAGGCAGACCTCAGTCAAATCCCTGCTCAACTGCCTTTTCTCCAAACTGCAGTTGAGTTTCAGCCTTTTCTGCCTCTCTTTGTGAGGCAGCTGCTCCATCCCCTTGCCTTCAACTGTATTCCTCTGCACCTTCTCCAGCTCCACCAGGTCCCCACTCTGATACATCAAAGCTCAGAGGAGTTGTGCTGGGTTTGTCCTGCAGAGCCTTCAGACATGTGTGACAAAGGGACACTGTGCAAATTATGAGTCACACAGCCCTGGCTGATACAATTTGGAGACCAAGAATTATCCCTAACTCATAACATATTGTATATCAATTATTCCGTAATTAATAAATGTTTCCTCATTTGTTTGTTTTAATTTCTGCAATCTGTTCATGGATAGTTTGTGAATATAAATAGTACAAAATCCAGGGAACAGACTGTTCATGGAATTATCTGCTGAGCTCCCTTTGCCATGAGTTTCTTGCCCTTGTTTTAGTTAAATTGTCACTCTAACTTCTTGCACATTCCTTGTTTTTAATCACAACCTTGCAAGAATCCCCTGGAAATACCATGCTTGCCTGTTCCTAACAAAACAGATCAACTTGCAGCTGGATTTAAGTACAGTTGATGAGAAAAGCAACATTTCATTGTTTCATCTAACTACCCCCTTCTCTTTGTTTCCTTCCACTGTGAACTCTCTAGTTAGCAGAATATTTCCTACAGCAGAAAAAAGCCATCAGGCCTTTGGTCAGACTCCAGCTCCGCTAGGAAAGCTGTTGTGCTGATGGACCAAATGCTTCCAGCTCCACCCTTTTCCTCTGTCCCTTCTTGCCATCACCTCAGCACATTCCCATGATCCCAGGCACCCAAGTGGATTTGCAGACCCAAGTCCTGTATCCTGTAGTCAGACATAGAGCTGTACCAGGAGATTACAGTATCTAATAATTACAGTAATCTAGAAATTGGCTGGAACTGTTGTGTCATATATGAAATATGACAATCTCCTAACCCTAACTCCTAACCTCCTAACTAAATATGTACAATTTATTAATGATGGTTGAGATGGGAGAAGATAAACTGATTATATAGATATTCATGCTCTAGAGCCCTGAATGATCTAAAGTGTCAGAAGCGCTGAAATTTAGTCTAATTCCATGGATCTAAATAGCTCAGGATTGTTTTAATTGGGTTATGTATTTAGTTTAAATGAGCATGAGATGGCTCTAGGTAGTCCCTGAATAATAAGATTAACTAAGGAGATGGATTGAAACCAGAACCAGAACCATTTGTCTAACACTTCCCAGTGAGGGACTTTTGATTATATCCCCGTCGTTCCTACTTTGATTTTGCAAACAAAAATCTGGCATATGCTGTCATATGCAAACAGGGCCTCAGGTTCAGTGCTTGGACTGGTAAAACCATGTTTGTATGCAAGATGTGGCAGGTCCTAGGAGGGCTGGTGACATATGCTAAGCTTCAGCTTGCTCCCTCTGATCCCTTGATCTCAGTGGTCTCTGAAATGAAACGTGCCACAGGGAACAGTTTTGCCAGCCTTTTCCCATTCACGTAATTGCCAACACAATGTGTGTCTCCACTCTGGATGCTGTGAGACCAGGACAATGACAAAAACAAGGGGCCATGAGTAAGCACTACTGAGCTTCCCTCTCCAAAATTCATTCTGTTAACACATACATAAAGTAGAAAAAAACATTGATTTTCCATTCTGTCTCTTTCTGGGAATGAACATACGGAAAAACACCAGTCATCATAGGAGGTGAATGAAATATCCCTCCACTGCCATTAAGTCCAGGGAATAGAGACAATGAGAGTCACACAGGGGAGGACTTGGTGTTGCAGGCAATGGAAATGCCATTTATCCAGGCTTTAATGCATAGGAAGCTACCATAGGGAAGAACAAATAGAATCACCCACATTAGAGGGTCTGCCCAGGATCACTCCAAGTCTAACATCAGTTTTGCTAGGAGAATTGGTATTTCCAAAAGAAGATTTAATTTCCCCCAGAAGCAGGTTTTTAGACTAAATGGAAATATTTGTTAAAAGTTTTAGGAAGGCATGTGGGTTTTGTTTAATACATGAAAAAACCTTGAAAAAAATGTTTGATTTTAAACTGAAACAAAATTGTTTTCAAGTTTTTGTTTAAATATTTTGCAGGACAGAAATTATGTCTGAACAGCTGTTTTTATCAGATCAGAGTCAACTTGAGTATTGTATGTCTACCAATAAAGACAAATTTGCAACTCAGTATAACTCCTCTCAGAGGAGTTTATATAAACTCCTGCCAAAACCCACCCTGTAACTATGTCCATCCAAGTGATGCACTTTCCCCTTATGATTTCCACAGCTCAAGGACATTTAGTCCGAGTAAAGACTAAATGCTTTCTGCAGGGCCATGATGGTGAGTGAATACACTGGGAAAACTCCACTCTTCTCTACAGCCAAGTTGCTCATTCTCTCACTTCTAGAGCTGTGTTTTTCTAAAGATTGGTTTCTGATGTTTTCTAACCATCCTTTATTTCCAGAGGACACTGAAGTGAATTATTTCACTTCTATGCTTCCAGGAAAAGCCAGCAGGAAGCCCTTTGTTTCCCTTTCTTCCTCCTTTGTGCTAAGGGGATTTATTTAATACAGCTGGGAGGTCAGGCCCCCAGAGGTCTATTTGTACGTAATTCTACAACTGCCTTGCATTATAAAAGAATGCAAATGCAATATGTATTGACTCTATGGGTCACAGTGGCACATCTTGTTTGGGGAAATACTGAAGTTATCTGTAAGTACATAAATAAGGGAGTGCATTGAAGTATGCTGTATTTACAGGGTTCCTCTGCCTTAGTTAATAGCACAGAAGAAACAGCTGATCAGAATCAGAATACAAATGGCATAAATTTGAGGGAATTACAAGGAGATAATTCAGATTTAAATCCTTTGATTAAAGGGGCCACAATTTAGCAAGATGAGTCCTGTAGCCATGTAAATGAGAGCAGAGCTTTTTACTGGACCTATTTGTTTCGGTAATTGTTGTGGGGCAGCCCCGCTCACCATCAGCCTTTCATCTCTCCTTAAAAAAACACTCTGTAGCTTTTTTTTGGAGTGATGTTATTGTTTTGATGAATCCTGCTAGAAACTAAAGCAGGATTACAAAACCAGAACTGCAATAAAGGATACTGGGTACTTAGGGAGAGGTGAAACCTCACTTTGACTAAATTGTAATTTGGACTATTTCTTCCAGTCAGCCAGGAATTGTGGACCTAACTCAAATGAAGAATCTCTTGCTGATTTTGAGGGGGCTTGGGTTAAACAATACTGCTGAGATCTAACACCAGAGAAGCCTATAGAAATTTGCCTCCCTTGACCATAGGATAATGTTTCCTTTAGGAAGAATTGTACTCAGTGATAGTGATTAACATTTACAAAAAAACTTATTAACCAGTGCAGAATGAGAAGATTACTGAGCTTTGAAATTTCTTGCCAAAAGACAATGCCAGAGTCTCACATGAATTTAAGGGGAGGCTGGACAGGTCCAAGGGAAAAAAGATCGATGGAGGGTTGTATGTAGAAATCTTCATCTATTTGTAGAAATTAGTAGGAATCTGCAGTCAGTTCAGGAGGCTGTGAGTATCTAGAGACTTTGAGTGGAATATCATGTATGTTTGCCCTTTTCTTGTAGTACTCCTTGGGAATTTACTTTTGTACATGGGTTGTGACAGATTTTTAACCTGAACACTACAGCCTTTTTATGTCTTTATACTATGATTGATCAGGAGGAAACCCAAGAAAGGTTCCCAAGAGGATCCTGTGAGGCCTGTCCTAGGACAGGCAGTGTTTCCTTGGCCTGGCAACGCAGGCTGAGGAAGGATGATCTGTGTGTAGTCCCACCATGCCCTTGGATGAGAGCTCCTCTTTTATTGTCTGACATCCCAATCTAGCTCAGCACAAATTAATGATCTAGCAAACAGCTCACAAAGATGACAGCAGCAATGAGACAGATTGTTGATTTCCCACCAGAGATGTCAAAATTCACTCTGTATTTGGAGCTGGCCGAACAATAAACTTCTTTTAGATGAAAGGAAATGCTGTGAATAAACATAATCCAAGACATTAATGCATAATCAGAATAAATCATTAATGTTATGTTGAGTCAAACTGCCATGTAACCTTGATGTGGGTTTACAGATTCCATTAATTTAATTCCTAAATGCATATTTTCCCCTGAATGAAATAAATCCTGTTTCTTCCCATTTAGCCTGGTGAAAATACAAAGATATAAATAAGTCACCCATTTAAATAGTGCCCAAACATTGTTTTTATATTTGCATAAAGTCAACATGCAATGTAAGGTTTTTTCCAGAGGAAAGGTTCTCACAAAAGGCAAGGTTCAAGACAGGCCAGAGCTCAGGCAGGACCTGCAAAGCTGGACTTGGCTGCTGTGGTGTGTGTGTAAGACCACAGAAAGTGACAGTAGTTGTCTCAGTTACTGGAACTTGGATGGGGTACTGATCCAACAGGAGCACTAACAGGTTCCTTTACTCACCCTTTATTCAGTATAATAGGATGATTCCGCAAATGGAATACTGTTGTTCACGGAGTTGTAAGATGGACTATCTCCATCAGCACTGATGTGTTGAAACTCATCCAGCAATCCAGAACATAATTTATCCGCCTAACACAAAAAGATGTTAAGATAAGCTTGTCCCTTTTCCATTTGCTCTCTCACATTCATTGATCTCATAAATTAAATGCCTTTCCTGTATTTTGGCATAGCCATGAAGAATCTCCCAAGGGTTTTTGTGGCAGGCTGGGGACTCTAAAGTGATTTACCCAATACCTTTGCTAAAGTTGTCACCTGAATTGTCATACGTGTTGTTCTTGCAGATAGAAATACTTACAAGAGTTCTATTGACAGGTAGAACTTTCAAACTGATTTTTAGAACTGACTGTGGTGAAATAACAGTCAACATTAACAGGAGTTTTCCTTTGGAAACCACATGAAAATCAGAAGGAGACTGGCCTGAAAATGCTTAGTTTCAGTCTTGAGTAGTCATGTTTACATTATGTAGGAATAGTTTATCTCATTTCATGTTCACTGGGGAATCCACTTCTTGAATTGTACTCTCCAATAATTGAGGAGACATGCAGGATTAGATCAGGATTTATAATGAGGGAAGAGCAGCCCTAAGGCAGATGCTCTTAAGCAGAGCTATAATTTACTGGCAACCTTATCTAAGATATGGTCAGTCAATAAGAAAGCCTCAGAGGGTGTCAGGGTAGCCACAGTGTCAATCAACCTGCTGATTTCTTCATAAGGAATACCAGCTGGTTACAAAACCACAGGGGGCAGACAATAAAAATGAAGAGTTAGAATAATGATTTATTTCAAGTGGGAAACCAGGAAAATAGTTTGAAACCTATTTCAGTTAATTGCTTGCTTTGCTGTCGTTACTCCATTACTATTTGTAGCAGAATTGGTGACAAGAGACTCAGCTGAAATTCTAAACTGATTGAGCTGAAATGGACCTATTGTGCTCCCACTGTGCCTTCACTACCCATTGCTGAAGGCTCTGATACAGCATTCCCCATATTTTCTTTCTTGATTTACACAATACACTAATACACAACCCAGCTTCTCAGCCATGGCTGGAAGCACAGGCTATGGCTCTGCTTTCCCCTGGGATTCTATCCCATTTATTTTGTCTCTTCAGCTTCTTCCCACAGTTCTCGCCATGTGTCTAGAGGACCAAGACAAGCACTCCCATGATGAATGACTCACTGAGAAAGAATCAGAGAGACTTTGAACTTATTTTAGCACAATTTCCCCCCATAGGAAGAACGACCCCACAAGTCCTAGCTGCATGCAAGACTAGAGATAGCCCAGGCAGAATTTTATGGTGTGACTGCCTAAGACAGGCCTGAGCCAGATGGAGATGCCATGTGGTGATCACAGACTCAGATCTGAGGTGGACATGCACTCCAGTGTGCAACCTGCCTGTTGCTGGGACAGTGAGAACCTGGACCTCTGACTCCTGTTCCCAGAACTGCTACTAGCCCAGTGTGTTAGGTTGGAAGTCTCTGTCACCCCTAACACTTCTCTAAATCAACTGCCATCCTGTGGCTTTTTTTTGTATTTATGGAAATGATGGAAAACCAGAGCAGCTTGGCTATATAAAGGATTTCTAGGTGCTCAGTAACTGCTGTGGTATGATAAATTGGACTAACCTGCCCATGCAAGGGGATTTTCATACATGCAAAACTATTTTGGCATGGACCCATCAGTTCTGCAGAGCCTGCACAGAAGGTCTGAGATGCTGAGCTTGGTCAAGACTCTCTGCTTGGCACAGCATAACATATTCATGGGTTTCTGCATAGGAAATCCCACACAGAAATATAGAGAAATCAACACCTAGAGATTCAACTTTTTGCTTTAGATATCAAAGGTGAGCAGGTGCGGGTTTCTTTCTTTTTTTCACTTTATTTTTAGGCATGGTGATTTCTAATTCTCCTATTAACTTCAACTAGGGTTGGAAGTTGAAAATATAGTTTATCATTTCTAAATTAGACATGCTTATATATTCTGGTGATGGGCATGCTGCAAACACCATGGTTATTGATCAGCTACTAGGAGGAAAATTAACTCTATCCCAGCCAAAACCAGGACAAGTTGTTAGGTTTAACCAGTACTTTGAGATCCTGTGATGGAAGATGCTGTAGAATCTCGATCCATGTGCGCGATCCTCTGCAAGTGTGTACATGGCCCATTGAAAGTCCCCAGAGTGCAATCATTACTGCACAAAAGACAGAAATAAAGCTACTTGTCCCTTGCAATTTGCATGTACTTTATGGTTTAGAGCACAGAGAATATCTGCCCATCTTTCCTTTCATGGAGGAAAAAGCACTTGATTATTTCTGGTAGTGGGAAATGATATGAGATTGTCTGTTCCAATTGCTGTAGGGCCACCCCAAGTACAGTCTGCTAAAAGCCTGTCAACCTGGGTAAATAAACCAGCTTGTGAATGGAAAAATTTGCCCAGCCTGCACAACAGTCCAGATGTATCCTGGCTGGAGGCAGGGACAGACCTCCTCAGAGGCTTTGTCTCACGTTTTTCTGCGTCTCCAGCTATTACAGCTGTATTTCCACAGACTTCCCTGTGTCATCCCTGGGAAGACAGCTGGCTATGTCTTTTTAGGCTCAGTAAAAGCAAAATTCCTCATGATCTCCACAGGAGCAGGAGCAGCATCCAAGCCTTCATCAGGCTATGGTGCTTTATCTCATCTAAGAGGCTGACAGGAATACAGGCTCAGTCTAAACTAACTTGAGGGCTGTGGCAATTTTAGCAATGGCTTAATTAGCTGCATGAGGCTTTCTGTGTCAGACATCACTCTAGAGAAGTCCAATGGAGAGGAATTATGGTATCATTACTTGCAGCACCTCAAGCCTTTGGCCTTTCAGAGGATGCCAGTGATGTGTTGTTGAGTCTGTTAAAATGTTCTGTGTTACAACCCTGAGCCCACCTGTAAATGTATGTTTGAGGATCTGATTTACCCAGAAAAGTGCCATGGAATGCTAGGCACTGTGTTTTACATAGGATGTAAAGGTATCCTTTCCACAGATGCTGTGTCCTTCAGGATCAAACTGTCATGTAGGCTCAGAGATATTGGTGCCTGCTTCCCTGTGCCAGTGTCAGGGGTACAGTTTGTGTTACTACAATGATGTAAGATCACTATAATGACATGAGAAGGAAAGCAAAGGCATATAAAAATGGCAAGATTAGGGGAGAAGGTGGCCAGAAAACCACAATCCAAGCATATCTATAATTTTCTATAATTTCTGTCTAATCTTATGAGACCTTGAGGTTCTAGAGGTCAATATGGAATTTTATCTGAAGATGAACCTTACTTAGTGTCTTCTATCTGCAAGTTCAAATGGTGTCAGTAAGGAAGTCACAGTTATTTTCTCTGTTCTACTAGGCCAAAACCTGAGGCAAAACGACTTATTTCAGGTTGCCCAGAGAGTCAGTAGTGGAGGCAATATGAGAAGCTGGGTCTTAAGTCCTAGAAGAGGGAGTGCAGAACAGCCTTTCAGAGCACAGACTACAGGCAGGGATAAAAACAGCCTTGAAAAAAGTGATCAAATGAAATTCTGCTTTTGGAAGGTAAATGAAATCCCCTTTTTTTCCCTGTAGCCTGGAGAATGAGCATGTTTTGGATCCAACTGTGTGACATTAATCACTATATGGAATATTTGAGCCAAAGGTCATCCACAGGGGGCCAACTATTAACATATGGGATTTATCTGTCTACTTCTTCCATAAAGATGCAGAGTGCTGGATAATTAAACTTCTGAGTGCCAGCGTGGAGTGTAGTTTGTTTTTTTCCACTGCTCTTTGTGATTCGATCCAGAACCATTTCCTTTCACTGTATGCTCAGAAGGGGAGGAAACAAAGGTGGCATCCTGATCTTCATTATTAATACACAGGAAAACTTGGAGGAAATCCCTTTTATGCCCCCGGCTTTGTGTAAAGAAAACCCTGCAAGGTCCAAAGTCATATTGTTCAGCTCCTATATATATGTTCATCTATGTGCATAGCAGATGTTTCTTCAAATACTTAACTGATGTTTCTGCAGAATTATGGTATGGAAAAACATTCATAGCAACCTGCATTCTCCTTGATTTACTTCTATTAAATTAAAAATCTAGGGAAAAAAAATACATTTAAAGTGGCTACAGAGGAATAAAGAAAACCACAGTCTCCTGTGATTCAAGTCAGTGTTTCCCCACATTATATGGAATAAAAATCCTGGTGTAAAGGCAGAACTCAACTCCTGTTTGCAAAGGGGAGCAGGAGGACACAGGGAGGCATTTTGCCACTCTGAGTGAAGAAATTACACAAAGCTAAATAAATTCTGAGGAAGGTATCTAGCTGAACCTGGTCAGGTGCTGCCTTGTACAACCAGCAAAAGCACTTCCAAAGCAATCAATCCTGTTCTAATACAGACATTTAGGGTAGGAGGCACAAATCTCTCTCTGAGGGTACCCATCTCTTGCCCAGCTCTCATGACCTGCTTAGACAAAACGTCTGCTTGCAGACAGCTAAAACTAAGCAAGGGGAATCCCACAGCAGCTGACTCCACTTGTGTCTGCCCTTGTAAAATGCTCTACTTTGTTTCTGCTACAGTAAAATTGTTATTACTGTTATTTAAAGTTATAATGTGGTAACACTCAAAGGCCAGGTATGGTGCAGGCACAGCATAAAATGCAATTCCCTGCCTCACAAAGAGGGACTTAAATTAAAGGATGATTTTGCTCTTAATTTTGCAGTCTGACTAAAAAAATTACAAACAGCAACAGGCAATTAAAACACATAATACTTGATTAATGAGATATCAAAATGCCAAAGTACATATTACAAATGTCCTGTGATGATCATATGATAGAATGTCTATGCACTTTTGGCTATAATATTAACAAGAAGGGAATTTTTTCATATTAAGTATTTCAGTAAATCATTCTGTCTAAAGTGCAGCCAGTTTATTAATGATTTTTTTATTCCAATACACTGCTTTTAATTTAAAATAAAATGGTAATGTTTTACATTTATGTATTATTTTTCATGTAGAAAGATCCCTGAGGCTTTTTTGAGTGCTTTCTAGAGTTTCAGTACCCACAATGCTGGGGAGAGAAGGCTTGTCATGAGCAAAATGCAGTTGTGGCCAAATTTCTTCATCACGTGAACCCTGGACTGTAATTTTCATGTGGTCAAAAGGCAAGAGGCACATACAAAATGCCTTAAAGAAAGAATAAGAATTCCAGGAATCTGAGTGGCTCACAGATGGGAGACAATGCTGACCACTGATGTGTTCCTCTCTTAGGGGCTGCAGCTGAGCTGGACTGACTCATTCCCCTGCAGGGGACCAGGCAGGTACCAGGCAGCTCTTGCACCAAAGCCAGGCAATGTGATGACTCAAGTTATCCCTTAAGTTGCTTGTGAGATGTTTGACTCAGAGCTATCATTTGACCACTGTCTTTTATGAGGCACTGAGTGAGGAATTAAGACAACAGGATAACAGGTTGATGCAACAGTTGATCTCAGCCATTGCTGGTCTTCAGGTGTGTCCTTGGTGAGTCCCTTCAACTTTCTGCCCCTCACAAATCTTCCCCTTTCTCACTTCTCTCCAGCAATATTCTTCAGGTCTGGATACAGCCATGGCAGCTTAGGGGCTGCACAGCATTACAGTAATTTCACAAAGCACAAGATAATTTTCTGTGTGTGTGGAGTTTGCTAAATCTACATCTCCCAACGATGCTATATAACCACACACTTGGACTGAATATAACTCTGGAACAAAACACCATGAAAAATGCCCGTGCTCCTTTGACAAGCCATGGCAAGAGACCCAGAGTTTTTTTGTCATTTTGCCTCAGAAAAGTGTTACATTCCATTTAAAGGTGTGGATGTGCAGGATCTGCTGGGAAGACCATACATATCACAACAAAATAGCTGTCTGAGCCAAGGAAGGGTTGGGAAACACTGAGGTAACGTGTCAGATTTCAGAGCAGGGACAACTGCCTGTGCAGTGTCTGAGGCAACAGAGATAAAAAATCTTGATCAGGGCTACAACAAAGTGTCTTTAGAACACAAATTGTTAATGCGTGCATACAGAAATTATATGGAAAGGTCTGTAAGGTCAAGAATGCAAAAGATAGGGAAATCCAGCATTCTGCTGGCATTGCAGTTAATTTTATTTCATTGTTGTTTGCAATTTTCTGGCCATAAACTACTTCCTCCTCCCATGCTTCAGATGGAGGGTTGCTCACAGACCAGGGAACTAATCAATATTTATACTGCCTCATTCATCCAGGCACATCATTTTACCACATGTATTTGAAAAGAATCAATTTTTATGAGTTTTTCTCCATACAGTGTCCATGAGCACTACATACAGAACAACTGTATCTCACAACACTTCTGTAAAGGAAAGAGTGCTGGGGAATGAGGCTGCCTATTGCCAGGGCTGACACTGTGAACATGGACAACACAAATGGTTGCCCAGATTGGCACGTCACAAGGGGCTTTTGGAGGAGCATTTAGTATTTTTTAACATTTCATTTGTTCACAAGACAGCTCTGATTGTGTATGCAGGTGCTTGGCAGCAGGCTCAAATTGAACCAGATGTGACAATGGCCAGTGGTGTCCTGGATTTCATCTATTTCCAAGGTTTCAACCCGGCTGCCGTTCATTCCTAGTGGAAGAACAGCTGCACACAAAGACCCAAACAGTCTTTTAGTACATACCAGCACTCAGGATTTCAGCCCTGCCTCACAGAAAACCTGTTTCTCCAACTCGCTTGCTGCCCTTCCCATCCTGGGGCAGAGGGTTATTTAGGATAAATTCGGTGGAAATAGCACCATCTACTGAGCACCCAACACTCTTCCTGCTGGGACCTCTGGGGCTGGGGGTTTTACAGGGGAAAGGTCTGTCTCCACAGCCCAAGGGATGCTGAATGCTCAGGTCCTCAAATTACTGAGCTCCCCAGATCAGCTTCCCCAGGCTGAAGCTTTTAATCCCTGAGGTGACTCCAGTCGCTGTGCTGTGACTCAAGTCATCTGTTTTGAAGAAACGCAAAATAATCCCAGTGATAAATACACAAACAAAATCTGTTTAATCCCAGTGTGTACCCCAGTGTAAACATGCATTTCATCCCCAAATGTCTTTGTTTGGGGGAGTCTGCGCACGCTATGCCGTGTCCCAGATTCTTTCTCATGTCCCCATCATATAATGCTCGCTCGGATACAGATTTTGGGTACACTGAACACGTGCTGGCTGGCTGGCCGTGACCTCCTGACCTTTAACTTGGATGGGGACTTTAATTCCTACAGAATGAACGGCGAGGGCATCCACAGGGACAGGGCTCTGGGATACGGGAAGGAAGCCCGCAGGAAAGTTACAGGCAGGCACAGGTGGGAAATTCTTTTCCATGGAAGGAGAGGTGGCTCCCCAAGGTGAGCCCCGGCAGGAGTTTGAGAGCACCCGTGGCTGCCCCACGCGCGTTGTCCGTCCCGGGCCGGGGCGGCGCTGAGCCCGCGGAGACCGGCCCAGGCCGCCACACAGGCCCAGTTTTTCCCCCTTTTCTCTCGGGATTTCCCCCCGCCATCCCCGCCACCCCGGATTTTTCCACGCCTGACAACAAAGGAGGCGGCGGGGCGGCCGCGGCGGTGACTCAGCGCCGGGCCCGCCCCCGGCCCGCCCCGCCGCTCCCCTCAGGCGCGGCCGGGCCGGCTCCGCGCGTGTGGCGGGGCCGGGCGGACACTCCGGAGGCATCGGGCGGGCGGGCAGCGGCCGCTCCTCTCCGTCCCTCCTCAGCTCCTCCTGCCCTCGTCCCCCGCGCTGCCGGGCGGGCAGAGCCGCCCCGGCGAGGTAGGTTCTGTGTCTGCTCCGCACACAAAGGCGATGGCGCGGAGGGACGGGATATCCCAGCCCGGGGGGGCTGAGGGACGGCGGCTCCCGGGGAAGAGAGGCGGGAACGGCAGGTCCCTGCTGGGGGGCAGCCGCGCCTTCCTTCGTAAAGGGAAACGCGGGGAGTTCGTCGTTGCTCTGCATAAATTAAAGGGGGATCAAGCAGGAGGGTGCCCGGGGTGTGCGGGGCTCCGGCGATGCTGCCGGTCCCGTCGCCCCCCGTGGGTGTCCCCGGCTCGCCGGGGCCGTGGAGCCGGTGTGTGTTCGGTGTGTCCGTGGGGTGTTCGGGTGTTCTTGTGGGCAGCTTTGATCCTCGGGTGACTCTTGCAGCCGTGGGAGCGCCCCCATAGTACCGCGGGATCCCTGGGTGCAGGCTGGCAGGACTGGGGGAGTGGGACGGGAAGAGGAATTGGAAAAACAAATAAAAATGATAAATATTTTTTTTCCTATACGTTGTGCTCTGTAAAATGAGCATTCAGAGCAGCTGAACTTCTGGTGTGGGCAGTGGATGTCTTCTTACGGATCTTTAAACCAAGTAGAAGCTCGGGGCAGGACAAGCCCCGAGGAGCTGCTTCTCCTGTGCTCTCACCGCTCCCACCTGGGTCTGTCAAACTTTCCCTCCAGGACCCCGGAAAGTCAAGTGTCCCGGTTTTCCTGTGCATTGGGTTGAAAGGCTGCGAAGCTGACCAGGGAAATGGAGAAACGCGTTGTGGGGATGCAGTACGGGAGCTCTGTGTGCCTGAACTACTTGTTTGCTTCAGCCATTGAATTTTTTCATAGCTTAATGAGTTCTGGCATAAATCAATACTCTGCAAATGTGGTGTACGGCCGTGGCTGGCATTGGAGCAGAGTCTGGCCCTGTAAGCCCAGGGCATGCTTGTGGCAAACTCGAAAGAAAGGCAGAAACATGTGAACTTGTGGGATTTCGTTGAGAATTCACATGGCCAAACCAAAATGTAACAAAAGGAGGAAAAGATGTTTCTGTGTGAGCACAGTGTGGTCGCAGGGTATAGTTTGTGGTGGGAGTATTGTTGAATAACTCTGGCAGTGGAGCTGCTCAGTGTTGTGGTACATCTGTGTGTGCACCAAGTCCTGTAGCACCAGTAGGACATTCAACTTTCATTGACTTGGTGGAGGAGTGTGGAAGGATGTTGCTGGAAATGAGAATGATTGCTTGTGGATCTGGTGGGCAATTTGGGAGGCATTTAAACTGTCTTTAATTTCCTTGTGATATGAACAGGACGCTGGGAATCTGTTGCTTTATTGATGGATGTTTTCCTATGGACAGACAGCGTGTGCTATGAATGTGATGGCTGCTCGTTTGGTGTCAGTGATATTTGCATAGGGACAATAAACAATTGTCTGCTGAGCTTTATTATAAAGAACCAGAAATGCCCCATATCTCCTGAAATAAAGCCTTTTTTGTCTTAATGCAACTGTGGGCCAATTTCCTGCTTGGTGTAGTTCCACTGATGATGGTGGAGTTTTGCCAGGGATGGTTTTGGCAGGTGAAATGTCACTTCTATGTTCATAATGCTCAAGAGTAGCATCACTATATTGTCTTCAGCACTTGAGTATTGTAAATTGAAATGGCATGCTGATACTTCCCAAAAGCTAGAAGTGGGAGAATCATCTCATCAGGTCCTCACGATACTTTCCCACTTGCTTTCTCCTTTCTGCTTCAGATCTCATATCCCTTAATTTATTCTCTTCCTTCTTTTTCAGTCTTAGCATCTTTTTTCTCTCTTCAAAATTAAGAAGTTTCTCTGAAGTCCAGTTCACCTCCAAGCATTTAAAGGTTTTGAGACCGTGCTGAACCGTGCACCACCCCTGCATGAGTGGGTAAGTGAGGAGCTCCGTGGCAGCTGCAGGGGAGATCTTTCTCGCACGCGCTCTCCTTCACAACATGATTTGTGTGGTGGCTCTGCTCAGCGTGTTTGCTGAAGTGGCAGATTGTCAGAGTCACACGGTGGAACAGGCTGGCTTGAGAGAGTGAGAGACTGGGCTGGGGGTGGGGGAGTCTCTCAATTTTTACACAGCTGCCTATACTCAGGGCATTGAGAAACCAGTTTTTAGAACATTCTTTCATGACTTCATTAAGGACAGGGAAATTACCTAAAAATTGGGGCAGAAGGAAAAATGGGGAAGAGAGAAGGAAATAATCATGTTTGCTAGCTGTGGGAAGAAGAGTGGAACTGTTTAACAAGTAATTGGCTCTAACAGAACTTTGGCTCTATCAAAAGTTTTAAAGAAAATATTTTATTGAATAAAGCTATGTTATCTTTGTACGCGGTTAGCAGTATTAAATACATGTGGCCAACTCTTAATCTGTTCTGGGACTGTGGTAGTTATAAACAGAGCCAGTTTCAGTGCTCAGCTGCTGAGCTGTTTTGTATCTGACATCTCTGTGCTGTACAACTTTGCATCTTGTAAGAACCCAAAGAGAGCATGTCTGACACAGTTCAGGGCTGATACCGTTCTTACACAGTATCAAAGAGCAAGATACACGCCTGGTCTCACTGTGAAAGGGAAGAAAATGCTTAATGCTTCACCAACTCAGTTATTAGTCTAAAGTTTGCTCTGGTTTGGCCAGACCTGGTGTGTTTTTCACTGTCAGTGAAGTATGGTTTGCAGCACAACATAATGTTGCAAAGAGCCTGCAACTCTTCTGTGTTTACTTAAAAGGCATGTAAGTCAGGGTTTTGATGTTTTGTTTTGACAGTGGAAAGATTCAGATATGGAAAGAGAATAGTTTCACATGCTAACCTGAACATAAAGCTGCAAATTTGATAGGAAAACAATATTTTTATGAGAAAGATAAATTATCTGTTTAGAACTACATTTATCAGTGATACTTCCACTTCCCGTGTCTTGCATGCTCTTGCCAGGCTTATCTCTTCAAATGCTTCATTTATATTAAACCTTCTAAAACCATGCTGAAGTGGAATACCATGTGTTCCCAGTGTGGGGAAGACACCTTCCCTTTGCAGATGGGGAATAAAAGCACAAGCAAGAAAATGAGTGTCTGTGACCACACAGGAACTGTGTAGTGGTGGAAGAACTTGAACTCATGTGTCCTGAGCTGTTGGCTAGTGTTGAAATGAAAGTACTGCCCCTGCCAGAAGGAGTGGGAGAAGAGGCACAGCCCAAAAGGCACAGTGTGAAAACTGTTTGGGTTACCTGGCTGTGATGTACTCAGTGATCGACTGCTCTTCCATCACAACCATGCTGGTCTTTGTTAGACTGTGGAAAACAGAAGGGTTTTGTATTGATAAGTACTTAAACAAAGAGAGTCAGCATATGCAGGAGAGAAGAGAAAAAGGAAAGAGACATTTTTCTTCTCCTTTCTCTACCTGCCTTCAAATAGTGGGTGCTGTTTTTACAGATGGGTCTCTGGCTGGGTCTTTGGGGAGGTCCTTTGTCTGTCCCACTGTACAGTTGTCTGTGAGCAGGTGCCAGCAGAAGGGCAGGGGAGACTTTGCAGAGCCAGGTGAGTCAAGGCAAGGCCAGACTGCCTTTCTGTGACCCCAGCAGCTGGGTGAGGTGGTTTGAGTGCAGATCCCCACCCTGAGAGACCAGGCTTGTGCTTTTTTTTCTAAAAGTGTTTTCTAAAGGGGTGGCTGCTCTTCATTGTGATATGCACAGACACTCACGTAGCTGCTCTTCTCACCTGGCTGCTTCTCTGCTTTGGTTAGTTGGTGTGAAGGGCTGTGGGTGTTGCATGACAGCAGGGAGTGGCCTGTGGCACTTCTGTGGCACAAATCTTATGGGGCTATATGATCAGGGAGCACTGGTGTCTGCAAAAAAAGGAAGGATGTGGTCTTTTCTTTCCTTTTCTGTGTAACTCGAAGCACTGGAGCTTACCTGCTACCTCTGTGCTCTGTCTCTTTGGGAAAACTGAAGTGTTTTTCTTTACAGTGCTATGTTTGGTGCTTGATGGTTATAATTGTGAAGTCAGTCCTGTTTGTAACTTTGGTTTCAAAATAACTTTTGTGCTGACAGCCTACTTCTTGTGCTTAGGCCAGTGCTGTAAGTTTCATGCAATGAAGGGCGGGACTCTCACAGGTGGCAGAACAGTGTTTCTAAGCTGTGTCTATGAAAGAATAAGTTGCAAAGATTTTGGAGCATTTCTGGGTAGTGATGTCTGCTGGTCTGTGTCACATTTCAAAATAACTTTTGAAATCAGTATTTCCTCTACTGGTTTAGCCTGTGTGTGTAGCTGAAAAGGCAGGTTTTGTGGTCACTTAGTGCAGTTTGCTTGTAGCATAGCTCTAGTCTGCAATGGAGTTTACTGAGTCTTTAGCAGGTCTTCAGCTTGCTTAGCTGGGACAAGAATCCTAGTTTTATAATATCAGCAGGGAGCACAAATGCAATAACCTTTGCCTTGTTTAGCTTTATTTATCCTAGAAGCAAAACTCCTGGATTTGCTTACATTTTTAAAATGTTTTTGACAACATGAAGGCAGAAGGTTGCCTTTTGAGCACATACATGCTCCTCATCAAGAGAGAAACAGTGCAGTCATTTAGGAACAGTGGGACAAATCCCTTTCATTTAGATGAGCTCAATTTCTTTATTTTTACATTTATACTGCAATTTTTGGCAGCATATGTGCTTTCAGGATGTAAAACCTCTGTGCTGTCCTTTAGCAAATCTCAGCCATTTACATTTACAGTCTCTCTGTGTGAGCTGCATTAGAGTCTTGTAGAGAGCTTGTGATGACAAAGCATAAAAAGTGCTGCTGCTATGAGGGGTATTTTAATATCCTGGAGAACAAACTTGTTGCTTGTTGTGGTGGGATGGATCTTGTGTTTTACCTTGTACTGGGGAATTACTTACCTTTCTTGTAAGCTATAGAGCTGAAACCCAGGAATGCTTCTGAAGGAGAAACTGTCCTGATGTTTGGCTTCATTTGAAGCAGTCCCTCTGCTTTCTAGTATAGTATATTTTAGGCAGGAGAAACTCAGTCTTGAAAGTGTTACTTTATCAAGGGAAACTCAATTTGAGCTTCTTTTCCTTACTTGATTATTCAGAGTTCTCCTGTGCCTCTTGAAGGATGTCCAGTTCACCACGCTTGTGCCCTCTGGTGCTAACTACCTCACCAGGTCAGCAGTGTCTGCCCTGAAGGGGAGGCAAGCACTGCCCATCAAAGGTATTTCAATAGTCATGGCATTCAGTGGGCTGTCGAGAGGAGGATGATGATGGCAAATAATAGAACAATTCCTTTCATTCCTTGCCTGTGCAGTGAGTGGGCATTTGTCAGACCTCATGTACATACACAGGCTTCTTTTTGTTCTGGTGCTAATAATAAATAGAGTTCACAGCTCCAAGTAGCCAGGACGATGTGGCGAGAAGTGGGTCAAGACCATTCGTGTGTGCATAACTGCATTCCTAATCTAGGCCAGTGCCTGTGCTGGATACTTCTAAACAAGCTGAAAAGATTTCAGGGAAGCTGGAGTTTATGCTGTCAGCTGGGTGAAGTGCACCTCTAGCTGACTGAAGCACTTAAGGACAGGCCTCAGAGTGAATGGTCTGGAGTAGCTTTGCATGTTAGAAGGACCACAGAGTAAAGCTGTACTGTTTAGTACCTCTGAAGAGTGAGGAGTTTAAGGCAAAGTAAATTTTCTTCTTCCTGGCAGGATGACTTGTTGAGCAGCCCTTCGAGCATGTGCATTGCCCTGCTATTTGACTGAAATATGTCTCTGCTACCTCAGTTTCCTCTGAGTGTCCTACCTCAGTGTCACTGGGGACAAAGATGACTTGCTGAATGTCTCATTGCATTGCTGCCATGTCCTTCAGACTTGTTGCAATGCTTGAGCTCCTTGGGGCCCTTCAAGAAAGAGTGGATGCTTGGCCTCACCCTGAGATGCAGTTTGGAGCTTGGCTGATGGTAGAAGAAGAAAACCAATTTTCATCTGAAACCACTGGGATTTGTTGAGTTTATTTTTGGAGAGAGTAGAGAGGAGGAGTTTGATTGGGTTTTGATTTCTTTTATGATTCTGTGCTTAGGGTTTTTTTTTTCATCCTAGAGCTTTTTGAGGTTACTTGTCCTTGAAGAAGATCTATGACATGTAAGGCAAGCTGTAATACACTTATTTAACTCTCATAATACCCGGCACATCACTGCTGCTCCCTGAAAACAGTCTGTCAGAAATTTATACACAAGTTTGGATGGGAATGGAGGACAGGATAGGGAAAGAATCATGGTAGTTTTGCTATTTTCATTGTCTGGGATTGTTTTGGTATTTAAAGTAAACCAATCTTTTATTCCAAGCCTCAAGTACATTTGAGGCTGTTCCGGTCTAACGTGCAGAAGCAAACAAGTGCTGGGGATTGTAGCCAGGGTGTTGAGGGTGTGGGCAGTGGGCTTTGCCACACAAAGAGGTCACCTTTGGAAGGTGAGCGTGGCTTGCCTTGGCACTGTCCCACCATTCTCCTGTGCCCTTTGTCATAGTGAGCAGCCAGTGACACGGTACCTGATCAGGCACAGGGAGTCTGGTGTGTTCTGGAAGGGAGCCCTGGCTGTGCAAGGGTTGTCTGTGAGTGATTTCTTACCACAGATGGCAACTGTGGGAGCCACTGACTCTCCAAAGGCAGTGTTAGCCTGCTCATTACTCTCTATTTATCTGTTTGTTCTTTCAAGTACAAGAAGGCTGAGCAAGTCATAAACTTCTTACACAAAATATGAGCAAACACAGTCTTCCATTTTCCAAAATACATTGAAAGCAAACTTTGGAATTCAAGAGAATAATGTCTGTGAAGAGCACAAAGCATTTATCTCTTGGTGTGAAACTAAATCCTGCTGAAAAGATTTAAAAAATATTATCTGAAGTATAGCAACTCGAAAGCCAACCTTGAAGCTTGTCCTGAAGACTGGAGTTTGTGAATGTCTGTGCCTGTCAGTCTTAGGTGGAGGATTTAGTTTAAAAGGTCAAAGCAGTGTTACAGATGCCATTGTATCAGAACTCTCTTTTGGGGAAGCTCCACTCTGAATTCTTGGGCCTGTCTTGCTTTGTCTGCAGTTAATGACTGATTCATCTGGGCATAAAGAGGGAGAGGTTAGAGGCATCACCTGGCCTTGTTATATTCTACATCCTTTTCCTAATTGGGCAAAAGTGCAGTACCTTCAAAGTTTCCTCTATAAATGTAACTTACTGGGTGTGCAATGACTGGTTTGGTTTTGGTTTGTTAGTTAGGATCTTTTTCAGTGTAGTATGTAAGCAAAATTAAATAAATTTCCTTACTTGAGGATTTGAGGACAAGTTAGCACATGAAGTTTGCCAACTATTGTTTTGTTTTCCAGTGGTCTGAGAGTCCTTCCCACTTATCACTGTTGTAAAGAGACAGTCTCTGCCCTGAAGAACTTACAGTTTAAGTAAGGAAGAGTGTGTGAGTAGATATTAGAGACACAAAAAGGTGAAGTATGTTGGTGTGAGGGTTGAAGTGAAAAAAAAATTTCTTGCAATGAATACAGCTGCTTTGATGGAGAGACAGATTTTTACTTTAACTTCCACTGTAGCATTATGTATCTGTATAAAGCTGCTTCATTGCTCATGTTTATTGCACTACAGGAAGAAATTTTAGCATTGTAAGCTGCTTCAGAGGGTTCTATATAATTTCCAGCTAGTCAGGGCCTACTTTTTCTCTATAGAAGCACTAAAAAAGCATCTCCTCAACCTTGGTACCTATTTCCAGGTAACTAATAGGATCAACAGATCCAAGACAACATGTTCCTTTAGCTAAAAATCCATTTGCCAGCTTCAGCCAAAAATATTGCAGGGAGGAGAAACACTGGTCTGTACAGTAAATCTATTTTTCAAAAAAAAGCAGGATTTAAGACAACTTAGACCAGTACATTTTTCCTAGAAAATTTCCAAAACTGTCACTTAAATTGTGCAATTTTAAAGCAGATGACTAAAACTGGGAGCCAGCTAAAAATGCAGTCAAGGGTCAGGCAGGTCAATGATACTGGGATACCTTTTTAAAGGGACTGGTAGAAGTTCAGGATGGGGAAGTATTTAAGTCCCGGGGGACTTCTTGAATGTTGTGGCAGTGGGCCATATGGATACCTAAGTAGCTAAATTTTTTGCTCAAATTGTAATTCCTGTGTCTGTCTAGTCTCTTCCTAATCCATTGCGATGATTTCCTGTGGCTAAGTAGTTCTTCCTTCTCCCAAAGCTGTTCCAGTGTTGCCAGCACAGGATGACTGCAGGCAGCAGCTGCCAGGGAGAGGCTCCTATTTCTGTGGTGCTGAGGTTGAGGTGGCCTCAGTGTGTGATGTACAACAGCTTTGCCTCAGAAGGATGCCCAGGTTTATATTGCTGTGCCAATTAAGATCTCAGTGTCTGGTACAAAATTCTTAATTGCTGAAGCATCCTCATATCAGCTTTCAGTAAAGTTGTTTCCCAAAGCATTTTAGTTTTCATTCCCCACCACAGAATTATGAAAAAAAAAGGTGACTGGTTGCTGGAGAACAAGTGATGTCACCTGTTCTACTCTCCTGTGGATTTTTTTTTGTATTGATGGAAGGCTTTGTTTTGATGCTTAATTCTTTTGACTAACAGCATCTGGTGGCATACAGGGGAGTGCTGCATGTGTAATGCCTGTTCTGTGCACTAAAAGGCAAGAGTTTAGAATGAGCTTTAACGTAGAGGAATGTGTGCTTTCAAAGACTTTATTCCTTCCAACACTGAAATTGAAGTAATGAATCAAATTGGGCATGACATGCATTGATAAAGTGGTGCTTTGTTAAATGACTGCTCTAAGGGATTGTTTCAACCCCTTCCTCCCATTTTAGTATTGGATCTTAATCTCTTTATTGCAAGTAACATCAGCACTAGTAGAATTAAGAATTAAAGTTTGAGCCAGTGGTATTTATTCCTGTTTTATCTCTAATGATGAAGAATCCTCAGCTCATTTCCTTCTCAGATGTGATGATTCACAAGGCTTGGGGTTCATCTTTATTTTATTTCCAGAATCTCATTTTGATTTAGGGTATTTTCCCCCCCTAATAGGAAGCTGATTAATTGATTGGTAAAAGAGGCACAGATGTAGTTAATTTATTTTGTAAGTGCAGATGTTTTGCGTGTGAGGAAATTGGGTGAAGATTGGATTTAGAAAGCCCAGATTACAACACCGGTCAACAAAACATTGAATATCACAAAAAACTTATTGCTGTAAAAGCAATGACATAAGGAGCTCTTACTCCTCTGTATTTTCCTCCAGGAAGAGGAGTGGAAAAAAATTCTGTACCATAATAATCAGTCATTCAGATTCCTAAGATTAAATGTCTCTGTAATCAATGCACTCTTTTTTTTTTCTTTTTTTTTTTCTTTTTTTTTTTTTTCTTTTTTTTTTTCTTTTTTATTTATTTATTTATTTATTTAATTTTTTTTAGACTGACATAGTTAGGATGCCATGAACTCAGCTCAGGGTAGCATGGTTTGCTACATGGCAGGCTTTTCAAGAACTGTAAGAAATGGTCTCCTTGAGGAAGGAAAGGATAGGGAATTCCACAAGCCATTTACAAAAATTACAACCATTCCAGTAAATGTGGTAAACTGGGTAATTTTTGCATAGAATTTTATATAATGTTGTATTTTAAAAACTGTGTCAGGGTAAACACATCTTTCCAATATCTATTTAAAGTACATAAATATTTATTATTGTCCTTCTTTTACAGATTAAGAAACAAAGGCTGAATTGAATTGCCTAAAGCTATAACTAATTAATGCAAGGATAGAATGTGAACTTGGGACTTTGAACTGAGAGAACAACAAACAAGATGAAACACTGCAAATGGAAGCATAATGAAAAGATAATATAAACTTTATATTTCAAGCATAAACTCACTACCCCAATATACAAATCATCTTTCCATAAATGCCTTTAGGCAAATAAGCAGCCTAAAAAGCTGTTTCTCACTGAAAACAGAATCTGTTTACACCAGATCATTTCTTTACTTGCCAGTTTTGTGCATCCAGCATTGCCCCTATTAAGCTTGTTGCTTCTGAGGAAATTCCTAAAGACAAACTGGAATTTAAATTAAATTTTCAAATAATTTGAGTTCAAATGAAGAGAACCAGGCAAATTTAAACTTCATAATTAAAAGCTGCAGCAAAATCATGCTTGAAATTTCCTTTACTTATCTCCCAGGTAGAAGGTTGGTGTGAGTCAGCCAGAGCACTTGTACTAAATGTGGGAATGGAGCTGACTCAGAGACAAGTGATTGGCATCATTTTATGGGATGTCACCAACTGCAGCTTCAGTAAATGTCAGTTTTTCCTCTGTCTTGGTCAAATGTTAATTTTCATTGCAATTTTGACTGAACATAGCAGGATTTTTTTTTTTCTTTTTGGCTTTTGGTGAGTTCCCTGGATCACAAAGGCCATCCATGATCATTATTTTTTTTAATGGAAAGGATGGTGGATCTCCAAACACAATTCTTATTTCTCTGAATTGCATGCCCTTGAGGTGATAGCACAGACATGGTTACTGCACCACTCCAGTGTTTGTGCATTTTGGAAGAACAGTGTAGTCCTGTAACAGGGTTTGGGATTTGTCTCCTCTTTTTCTGGACATTAATTTGGGAGGATTTTTGGAAAGAATTCATTGCAGAGTCTATTCATTGCAGTGGTTTTGGTAAATGCCTTTGTGTCTCTGGTGGAAATTGAGAGATAGGGAGCTTTTAATGGCATTTCGGTATAACTTTAAGCAATTTCAGACTTTTGTAATGATAATTTTTTTTTCTAAACATGCTAAGTTAAAAGCAGACCAAATATTTTCTAGTTTCTAGTTTTCTGAGCTTCTAAATGTCTTCTGTATTGGATGTTGTTTGAATTGCATGCCTTTGCCTGAACTGTCTTGTTTGTTCTGGTGTTTGTGATTCATTTGAATGTGCACCAGCCAGCACTTGAATAATGGAAAACCTAAAGTAAATAAGTGATAGTGCCTGCTAGAGAATCGAAAGGTTCTACAGTGAGCTGTGGTGCTCTTTAGAGCAATTTAAATATCTTTCTGTAAACAAACTGTTGAATGAAGAGTGGTTGAATGGAAGCTGAAAAGCTTGAATCATTCAAGTTTGGGACACTGAGAGTCTAGACTAAATTTAAGTCTTATTACTTTGAAGTTCTTAAAAGGGACTATAGGGCATTCTGAGAAGGGCTTCCTTTACCTTTGCTTAGGGTTTATAATTTAATCTAGGATGTGGAGGACTAAACTGGGTTTATTCTCATTGCACCAGAGTTACAATTTCCTCCCATATATGGCAATTTTTTAAAAGTCAGTGGGTTGGGTTTTTTTTTTTTTTTAGGTGAAAGATGCTTTAGAATTTAGATGCCAATTCTGTAGTTAACAGCAGGAAGTTTGTAAAATGACTGGAAGTGGTTCTTGAAAGATTCTGAAATATTAATAATGTTTATCATATTGATGGTATGTTCTTCCAATAGAAAAGGTATTTGTATTTTAAACTGGAATAATTTTGGCTTCTGAGGCATTTTTTGTTTGTGGTGGGGGTTTTGTTTTGGGCTGGGTTTTTTGTGTGTGTATTTGGTTTTGATTTTTTTCCTTAAATGTGCCCCAGAAGCCAGACCTATCTTACAGGACACCTACTTTCAGAAAGAATGAGGCAGGTAGGTACATTAGAGCTGATCCTTTCATCATGTTTGATAAATTTTGAAAGAAAATGTAAGACTGTAATATTAGATGGTAAAGAAAGTGAAATATGAGATAACAAAAAAAAAAAAAGGTATATCTGTTTGTACCATATGTATTTCTGCTACATCCTGAAGCTGTACACTTTCTATCTGAGCAGCATGAGATAAGCTTGTGTGAATCTTTCACTCCATCATCACAAAGTCAGCCTCTTCTGTGTTGTGTAACTGTTGTCCTACAATTCACATGTGGTCAGTGTGGTGATCCTCCAGTTTTGCCTTCCATAAACCTTGGTTTTGTTTTTCTGACAATTTATTTCCTGTTGATTCAAATTCTTAGTTTATTTTTTGTTGTTTTTAACATTCTGCCAAAGGCTGTTACTTGAAATTGTTGTCTGGCAGCACCGGACTGAAGCTTGTCAGAGCCTGGACTCCTGGCACCTTTTATTGCTCAGCCACCAGTTTACATAAAGTTTAGGGGAATTTCATGGAGGCTTCAAACCTCTTAATTTTGGCTGATACTGGCCAAAAGTTATGGGGCAGGTTTCATTTGCACACTTACGTTATCATACAAGAAATCTGAGAAGGTTGTTTAATGTATATTCGTGACCTGGCCCTGTATTTGCTTCTTGGTTATGGAACAGTTTTCCTGAATGTGTTTTTGCAGCTTTGCTTTTACCCAGGGAGCTCCCTGTGGTGGCTCTGGTTTTGCTAGAGCTATACTGATTTCATTAAGACATGGGCATCAGAATGGCATCCAAGAGTTGTCCTACCTTTTGTGTAAATGCTTTACTACATGGTTGCTCCCTCTTTAGAAAGGTTGTTGTGCAAGCAAACCATGTTGATTTCCTTCAGCATTATTTAACTGGCAGTTTGTGGGTAGCGAGTGGGGAACAGTAGATAAAGATTTTGTTCTTGCTGACTTTCTGACCGGTGAACCACATGAAATTTTGTAAAGCTGGAGGTGGGGAAAAAACCCAGTGTGTTTCAGCTGCATTATTTGGTTACAGCTGTAAAGGCTAATGTTCGTTTATCACTTCCTTCTAGAAGCTTTCTATAACTGCATGAGCTATTCGTGCAATTCAGTGACATGTACATCACAAAGGCTTGAAAATTGGAATGGGTTGGAAACTCCTGTTATTTCAAATTATGTAGTTGTAAACTGGCTGCACTTCTTTGGGTTGAAAGACTAAGCATTGATTTCAACATACTGCTGGGTTGTATCACAGAGGAGATAAAAGTTGATTTTACAGGAAGTGGAAACTTAGACATGCTAGTATGGAACTCAGTAAGCCCATGGTGAATATATGTTGGCTGCTCACAGATCATATCATGAAGCAATTTATTTGTATCAGTGGCCTGTCACATCATGTAGGATTAATCTTTGCTTAAATAGAGAATTTTTATTAAGGAAAGCTAATGCAGACCTGAGCTTGCATTCTAGCTGTGATATCTCTGTGGGCCAATAACCACATGTTTTATCTGGTTTTCTTCCCGGTGCACGAACATGCCTAGTGAGTAGCACATGAAAACCAAATATAACAAGGGTTGATACACTTGGCCAACTTACAGTATAAGGATGTCATTATTTTTTCCTACTTCCTGCCTTTGTTTTTTTATTTGAAATGTATCTATCTAATTTTTTTTTAGCAGCCTAAGCAAGGTTCTTTCCCATTTAATCTGCAAATTAGTCTTTCTATGGGTTATGGCTATGTTGAATGATGAACTCGGTTGTTATTTATTTATTTTTGTGATAGCTTTTTTACTTGGTTCTTGAAGGAAGTGACATAGTTAGTTTTCCTTATTTTCTTCGTACATCAAGGAAGGTGAGGGTCACATACTATAGGGGAGGAACAAAGGGATGTCAGAAATAAACCACTTACCACTGTCAATAAAACTCTAATTAACTAAATGCCCTGTCTGCCTTCTTGCCCATGTAATATATAAAAATCAGAGAGATTTTCCTAATTCATTATTACTGGTTATCAAATATACTTATGTTTCCATTTACAGTAAAGCCTGAAGAATAATTGGCTGACAAGTCTCAATATGCAAAGAAAACTTGGTTATTCAGGTTATATATTTTCCTACATTTGCATGTTTGCACTGGTGTGCTGAAGATTTGCCTTTATAAGTCCAATCCATATTTAAAATTGCCTTCATATATGCAAAGTTTGAGTCCCATAGCAGGATTCCTGTTGACATTCTTGTAAGATCTGCCCAGAGTTTGTAGATTCACAGAAGGGTTTGGGTAGGAAGGGACTTTAAAGGTGATCTACTTGCAACCCCTGCCATGGGCAGGGACACCTCCCACTAGAGCAGTCTTGGTCAGTGCCCCATCCAGTCTGACTTTGAACACTTCCAGCATCATCTGGATTTGCTGCAGTATGAGGGATGCCATCTGCAGAAATCCTGGGAGAGGAGAGCTTCTGTTGAGCAAAGCCTGTGCCTTGCCTCCTCCTGTACCATTAACCTGGTTTCTCTTGATGTGATGTCTTGCTGCAAGTGCCGTTCACCACTCAGTCAGGATTTAAACTGTCTGAGCAGGAATTGGGCAGCTGGGCTGCCACTGCAGATGGTGTGACTCATCTTGCCTCCCCCAGGAGGAATGAACCTCCCTGCTCCAAACTTCTGGGAGTTTAATTCCCAACTTCTTCTGCTGGAGACCAGTAACAGTTTGCTCACCTGTCCAGAAGGGATTGAACCAGTAACAGTTTTGCCTGCAAGTGGATGTCCTTTGGCTGCATTTACAGTCACATGTAATGAGGAGGAAAACAACTATGACTGCTTTACTTTTTATTCCTGAATCTTCTGGTTTTTGTCTCTAATCTTCAGGCTCAGACAATAAATGGGGTTTAACTGTGGATCCTAACACTGAGCTGATTAGATGCAGATCTGTGGATCAAACATTGAGCTGACAGAAGGGAGACTTGCTGTGCTGCTCACAATGAAGTTGTGTCTTGTTAGTTCCCCATCAGACAAACCATGTCAGTGTGTTTTTCCAGAGCCCAGTGGTCCCTGGGTGCCATCCTGTGTGTACCACAGGAGGGGATAATGCAGGGACAGCATTCACACCACTGGAAGGGCAGCACCAGGCAGGAGCTGGGACTCTGTCAGCTGCAGATTTGGTGTGACTCTCCCCCAGTTACCCTCTTGTGGGTTGGTGCTGTGGGACTGTAGGCCCCTCTTTCCAGAGGGTCATCTGCATCACCCGCTGCAGGAGCTGGTGGGACTGTGCCCAGGTTGCCCTTGTACAGTGTAGGTGCTGGCAGACAGGGGTGAACTCCAGGCAGCATCTTCCACCAGTGCGCCTCCCCACAACGGCTGCTTGATTGCCCATTTCCCATAAATTTCAGATGCTGTCAGAGAGTCTCCTGGCTCTTTTCTTGGCAGTGTTGTTGCAAGAAAGCATTTTTAGTAGCTGCTTTTCACCATCAAAATTATTATTCTGACATGAATCAGAGCTGACTTAAATGCAGGTGAAGGATGACTCCCTAAGCTGGGGTGTCTCTGCCAGACCCCAAAAGTGGTTGAGCTTTCTGCCCATGAGTTGTCCTGAGGTGCCTTACATCATCTCCACATCCCAGAGTGGGGTTTGCCACAGCTGATAGCAGCCTGTCCTGACAGCCTGCAAAGGGTGGGGGAAAGAAAACATCCTGAAATCCCACTCCCTACAAATTGAGAGCCCTGGTAACCATTATTATCTTTTAAGAGCCAGGACTTCCCAGGGTGATTCTTTTGGGGCACAGGAAAACTCATTGTTTTCTTCCAGCCCGTTTTTTTCGTTCCCTGGTTCGCCATTCATGTAAGTTTCCTTTTAAGTGGTGTTTACATTTGCAGTTTTAAAAATGTGGGAAAGGTTCTGTCGTGGCAGGCTGTAAATACAGTGCAAGTAACTATTTCTGAGCTGGCCTTGCATTGCCTCTTGCACTCTCATCTGTCATCAGCTCCCTCCTGTGTTTTGTGAAGTTTTTGCTTCACTGCTGAGAGTGGCGCAGCAAAAAGTGAACTCATACAGAGCTCAAATTACTGTTGAACCAGTTCAGGTCTGTTTAATGGAAACCTTCCTTCTCCAAACCCTTTCACACACCTTTTACTTGAATCATAAAACTTTTTCTGTTTGAACTTAGTGAAAACAAACCCCAAACCCTTTCTGTTCTAGTTACAAAACACTTTGATTCCCTTCCCTGGTTTTGTTTCGCATTATTTACTGAGCTCCTGCTGGAGTAGCATCTTGGGGTAAAAAGACACTCCTTCTTAGCCGAACAATTTAAATTTTTCATCAAGGGAGATGTATAACCAAATTCTTTGTGAAAGGAGTTAGCCATCCATTCTACTCCAGCTCTAAGTAGGAAGCTGGATCATTTGAAAACCCAGGAGAATTTGGACTCGATAGGGTACGTACCTATGCAATAGTACTTCATCAGCTGTGGACATAAAGGAAAACTTTCTGGCTGGTTCTGGCAAAAGCTGCCATAAATGTATGATGTTGAGTGTTTGTGTGTATCTGAGCTCATGAGACTAGGGTGAATTTTTGCATGTTATGCTGAGTAGTGGTGTGTGAGCATCAGCCCATAATTACAAAAACTGTGGTACGTGTCTTTTCCATTTTTAAAATTCTTTTCCTGAGGCAGAGATGTGCCAGGATCTATTGTTGATCTTGTTAAGTAAATTCCATCTCTCCTTCTGTGTTCTAGTTTTGCTTTTTGGGTTTCTGTGCTGTTGGCTAACTTGTTAGTGATGCTTAAGTTTAAGAGGATCTAAGTTGCACAGTCAGTCATGTGAAGAAAAAACTAATTTTTTTTATTATTTACTATAAATAAAATATTATAAATATATAAAAATATTAAATAAATAATAATTTAAAAACCAAATAATAAATAAACAAATATTTCTATTATTTACTTCTGAGTTTTTTCTCTGAACTCCTTATGTTGCTTTTGTTTTTTTGAGATGGGTGATACGAAGTTACTATGGCAGGGTGTGGACAGTTTTTAAAATTATCAGTCTTGCATTTATGCAGGAAAACCTTTGCTATCTTCTGCAGTCAGAATTTCAGCAAACCCACTATCACTTCAGAATCATTTGGGTGTGGATTCTCTCCACTTGCTGTGTTTGACTTTCACAAGGATCGGTACATATCTAAAAACATGTAATGAGAACGACTAAGATATTTTAGCCCTGCAGACTTGTTTCTCTGTAAGCATTCAGCCGGAATTATTGAGATCAATGGTTTCCTGTGTTTTATTAGCACAGCAGTTTCAGCTGGTCCTGTAATCTCACATTTCTTTTTATAACTATTTTATAAGGAGAAGGACCCAGTTAAACCAGTTCAGGTTTCTCTGTTGCAGTGCTCTAGTGCTTGCTCTCATTGTAACAAGTCTGTTTTGGCTGTCCATTTGCTGTGCTTCCCAAGCCTCTGCCGTGTCTCCCTGGCACACCTGCATTTGTGCCAAAAGCTCTGCAGTCATTTAGGCAGCTGTATCTTTTTGACCATCTTTGCCTCCTTGTATCCAGATGTGTACACAAAAGTGCACAATCTGATGTTTGCTTGGTATTTTTGAGCCAACACAGGCTGAGATTACAAGGTGGTTCCACCTCTCTGTGCAGGACTGCTCTAGGCACTGAAATCTCCCAAGCCAGAGCTGTGTGTCCCTCACACCCTGGGGACAGAGCAGGGCTGGTGCAGGGACATGGAATAGAGAGTGCAGTGGGAGAGGGGGTGGCAGCTGCTGCAGGGTGATTAGGACAGCTTGTGCTATCTGATATAGGGAGCCAGGTGGTTTCTGTTTGTTGCCAGTAAGGGAGGGGATAAAAGGTGGGCAGTAAAGAGGGGCCATCCTATACCTGCATCCATTGTCCCAGTGCAGGTAGCTCAGATGTAGCAAGAAGAAGACTTTAGCTCTTGGGGCCTTGTGCCTCAAATATTTGTTTTCTGCTTCTCCAGACCAGAAAATAGAGATGAGCAGAGCCTGAAGGCTTCTTCAAGACCTAAGGCTGAGGTGACTGATCTTCCTCTGGATACCTGTGAATGGTAAAGCTGTGCCACTGTGGTCTTCTCTGCTCTGCTACTGAACTGGTGGCACCAGGAGATGTATAGGAGCATCCACTACCTTTGTCTCCACGCAGGAATCCTGTCATTATTGTGGTACAGGAGTGAGGTCAGGGGGAGGGTTCTTTACATTCTCAGTTGGGGTGGTAAGACTTAGGTGCTCGCTATGAATTCAGGATTGGCATAAACCTGTTGTAGGGTGGAACGGCTTGGTTTTTCTATGTTATGATTCCAAGTATTTTGTTGAATGTATAAATGGGGGTAGGTCTTTAGGATTCTACATGTCAAAACATTAATTTTAACTGGACTAGAAATACATAAAAGTAATGGTGGAAAATATTATTTGTAAATTAGTTTTAAATAAATGTGTAGTTTAGCCATAGTGAAATAATTTAATCTAACAGCCTTCCTTACCTGCCCCATTCTAAGCAGCTTCAGGCTTCCCCCTTTATTACTTCTTGAAATTTACTGGTTAAGAGGTCAGAACCAGGTTTTTTTTTTAGAAACAAAATGTCTCAGTAATCTTTCAAACTGAGAGGTATTTTCTTGATTTTTATTACATTGAAAGAATTCTGCAACTAGCTATTTTAACTCAATAAATAGTTGTTCCAAAGCTGAGAAAGTGATGAAAACTCAGGAATGTGACTAAATTGGCACCAGTGCCAACCCATGACACTAAGATAGAAAAAGATAGCTCTAGTAGTTCTAAAATCTGGAATCAGCACCAAAAATAATCAATTTGTGAACTTGAGATAATAATTACTTTCATAAATTTTATCTATAAACAAGATGTCTGTTCTACTTTGTGCCCAGCCTGCTTCAGGGGGTTTTATCTAAGTAAATAAAATCACTTTCACTTTGATGCTTTTGTGGACCTACTCTGCCTTCACTTACCTCTCTTAATGCAATGCTGATAGGAATATCAGTTGAAAGTGTGTTCTTGTAGAACATCAGAACTGAGTAATTTTCCATGTGTAATGAAGAATTTGGGTAAAGTGTGTGTTATATGTGACTAATTAGTGGTGCAGTTTATCTGCCTCTTCAGCAAACAAAAGGCTCATGTTACAGCAACCTTTCTACAGAGAATAGCAATCGAGATTTCTGCTTAAATGATTTTCATCTTTTAGCATCTGTTCATTTCTAGAATATAAATCAACACTGGTGCATTCTCCTGATATGTCTTCTTTGAATCCTTTTTAGCTGAAGAGAAAAATGGAGGCATGGCATTATTTTGAGCCTGCATGTGCTTTGCTGTTGATGTAAAACAGTGAAACTCACAGACTGCAAGCTTTCAATATGCAGACGTTGCCCCTGGCTGTGCAAGAAGATATTTAGATGTGCAGATCATGAAGAAAATTTGTGGTCTTTTAAGGAAAGATTACGCTTGGTAAAAATGAGTTTGAAAATTGAAGCTTGCTTTGCCTTCTTTCTTAAATCTAATAGATGCCTGGATAGAGGGAATTACTCATAAGAAGGAAGTCATAAAACTGGTCCGAATTAGATTTCAAAGGTGAGGGTTACGTTGGTCATTTAAAGCCTTGGATTTCTCAACACCACCAGAGTCAATAAATAGCAACCTAACACAAGGTTCTGGCAAAGTATGGTCTGCCATGTAAAGGCCCTTTTGCAAGTTAAAATTGAGTGATTTGGGATCATATTTAGCATCTGTGGCTTGTGCTGGAGTAGTAAGTACATGGGAGGAAATGGCTTGTTCTCAGCAGTGTGGGATGCTTGGAGATCCTGCTGAAACGAAGCCTTTATTTTATTTATGCATGTTTTGACTTGGTCTACAAATCCAAGCTGGAGAATGTAGGTCAGCTGCACAGTGAGGCTCTGGGTTCTGAAAAAGATTTCCAGTCCTGTCCCAGTGCCTCTTTGCAGTAGCCTTTGGGCTTCATTAACGGTCTGCTTGCTGGCTCCCTCCAGCACAGAGACTATTAGCCATCTGACACTCCTTTGCCCAGGGGCAGCGTGTTTGCTCAGTAATGAAGGAAATGGGTACCAAGTACGTTACATCTTTCTAAAGCTGTTACAATTTCCCTACCACCACCATCTTTACTGTTAATCCAAATATTTGATATTAACTAAATCACAGTAGACTAAATAACATTTTCAATTCCAACTGGATGTGATTGCTTCCAGGATGCTACCAGGCAGTGTCTTAAGACATTTCTATCTGAATACAAAATCTGACTGATGGGAGAGGAAAGAAGACACTGCTAATGAGATTATGAAGTGAAATATTGGCAAATAAAATTTTCTGTCATGGAAACTAGGGAAGGAGGAGAACAATTTATGCAAAATAAATACTTTTTTTAACATATTAATTATGGATTAAAATTTATAGTTTAAGCAGCAGGATTTAATTATTTAGCTGAATCAGATTTTATACTTAGTCTGTGGAACAGACTGCATTTGGGATAAATATTCAAAACATAATTATTGCAAGAATTTAAACCAGAAGTGGGAAGGGGAAAAGGGATGGGGAGAAGTAGGAAGCAAATCTCTGTAAGGCTCTGAGACTAGGACTTGTGAATTTAATTGAGGGTTTTGTTTTGGTTTTGTTGAAGCTTTTAAAGCTTTTTCAGTCAGTAATACACACCTCCTCTTCTGAGAAGTCAAGGATCTCTGACAGACAACTTAACCAGGGTTACCAAATGAAAACATATCATCTGTAGCACCCACCTTCCATTAAATTATTTCGACATCAAAAGGCTTTCACTGAGGATAAGTTTTCTTATGTTTTGCATGGTCCACAGTTCATTTTGGTTCTTGATTCTTCATAGGGCTGTCTGCTATGAAGCCATTTCTTGCCTTGGTAAAAAGTGGGGGCTTTTTGCTTAGAAAACATTTGCATAATGGTGGTGCCTATTAAACATAAAATGCTTCTGAGATATGCACTGGAAAGAATATCCATGAATAAAAAATGAACCCCTTAAATCAATACTATTACTTTTAATTCTCCGCTTTCTTAATCTTGCCTGTTGCTTTTATTCTCTTTATTATCTTTCCATGATGGTGAAGTTTTCTTTTCAAAAGAGGCAATGTGGCCCTGATGTTCTCCATTGCTTTGTTTCATCTGCAGCTCACACAGTACTGTGATAGGGACATTGGGAGTTACAATTTCAGAACTGTGCATGCAGGTAGTTTGTCTTTAAAACATTTTTTTTTCCTGCCCCTTGCTACTACTTGGGTTTTTTTGCCATATCATCTGTTCTATTTTACTGCTTTTTATTATTTCATTTTATAGTGTCTTACATAGACTGTGAACACAAAGTAAATTGATGGCTTCTGAATCAGAGGCTATTACAGCATTTTCCTGATTAGATGAGGCCTCCTTGCTCTCACTCAGATAAATCTTAAATAATCCAAAGCACTTTAGGTGGAAGAATAGTTTTAATAAAACTTACCCTGTGTTAAATTCCTGGAGATTTTTGTCTTTCTATCAGCAGTCCTCATTGGGATTATTAAAGTAGAGTTATTAACTTTCAGATGTTCATTAAGGCCATATTTCATTCATACTTCTCTTCAGTTTTCTTTTAGTCTTTCAATAAAACAGCATCATTGGATCTTTGTCACATCTGGACTTGTCTCTTATGTGTAGAGGATAGAGGTGATTTACTGTCTTAATTTCAAAGTCCCAAATTTTATGCTAAGTACAGTGGCCAGTGTTCATTTCAGCTGATAGACCTTCCCCGGAGGAAGGCTGGTTCGGTAATAGCAGAGGAATGATGACGATAACGAGAGTCACTGGGCTGGAGGAATGGGCAGGTGTTAATGCTGGGCAAAGAATAGCAAAGTGAATAATGGCCAGGTAGTGAGAGTGACCCTCCAGTACTGACTTCTATTCAGACTAACTTTGTTACTCTTTCTGTGATCACAAAACTTGATTCTAATTTAGTGTATTCTCTTCCCCTTCCTTGTTAGCATGGAGGGTGGTCCTAGCTGGGGGTGGCAGTGAGCCCACGCACTGTGCAAAGTAAAGGAAGGCTGCACTTCATTGCTGCTGTGCCCAGGCCCATTTAATCAAGTTTGAGAGTATGCAGCAGCAGTGTGTGCATTTTATGGTGGTAACAGAGCCTCTTAGGCTTTAAATGCACTTTATTTCCAGTACCATGACAGGGTTTTCATCTAAGGTTTACCTCAGCATTTCCATTATAAGGCCCTGATCTCAAGGTATGGTGCTGTGCAGCAGCCTGGTTACAGAGGACTTAGTGGGAAAGGATTTTGTCAAGATTAAGAAGGGGAAAATTTTCAACTCCTTCTGAAGTTATGTCGAGTAAAAATATTGAAAGGAAAGAAAGGCTCCGTGTGTGTGATTAAAATGCTATTAGATCAAGTTTGAGGTGTTTGGAGTAAGAGGCATGTCTGTAGTACAGTGGGAACGTGGAGGGGTTAAAGGTAGAGTGGGACAGCATTTTTCATGAGGTGAGGACTGTGAAGTTGTTGGCACTGACCTGGAGTAGTAAACACAAATGTTAGCAAGGCTCCTGCAGTGAGCAGGGGCTGGAGTGACTGTAAATGCTGTTCTGCTGGAGTTCACCACCCATGTGCCGGGAGCTGTTCCAGCCACAGGATCTGCCTGCAGAGCTGTTTCTCTGCATCACCATTTCATGAGATGAGATTGCTGATGGCCTCTGGCTCAGTTTATTTGGCTTGATGCTGGAATGGTGTCTTCTGTTTGTTGGGAATTGTCTCTAGTTTGGAAGGGAAACTCTTGGATCTCTACTGGTGGCATATTTGTGACTTGTAATAAACTTTTCTGTGACTGTGAACCATGTGCTTGACTAAAATGTAAGAGGAAATTAGTGGGACATCTGGCCTTTGTAAGGGTCAGACTTTCATTTTTACTTTCTTGGCTAAAGTTTCATGAATTCTAAGTTAATCTGAGTTGAGTGACCTTTTGTGTGGGTAAAGCCTATCCTGCCTTTCTTTTTCTTTTCCCAATTTAAAAAGGTCTCCTGGATCTGTGAAATTATAATTCCTTGTGCTGTGTAAGATGGTCATTCCTTGCTCAAACACTCAGATCTAAACACACGATAGTTGGAAGCAGTTTGTGGTATTAATTAGTGGAAAAGGAAGACTTGAGTTAATCAGCTCCTAATGAATGAAATCTTAATGGTTGTATTGACAGATTCCAGTGCTGGCCTTGTGGACTGTTGTAGGATTTCATCAGTGTGCAGAGATATTCACTTCCCAAAAGAAAGTCTGTTAAAAAAGAAATACTGTCTTTGCATGGCTTCAATTCTAAATTATCTGTATTAATTTTTAATTTCATATTTTTAATGTAAATTAAATGAATAGTTGATCTAGAACTAATAAAGCAAATGATATGTCAGATTTTTAGAGTGAAAAGGGATCTCTGGCACTAATGCTAAACAGGCTTACATGTTACTCAGCGTCCAACTTTAGTCTGCCAATCAGACTTTGTTTTTCACATATTTTCTTAATAGTTTGCAAATTCAGGGAAGGTTTTTTACAAGAAACACTGTAAAAATATCAAACAGAGGTGATTCATCAAGATCGTTCTGATTATTTACAAAGGCGGTATGTGTGCCTATGTATGTGCATATGTATCTGTGTGTTTATGTGTATGTTTTAAACCAGCAGGCTTTACCCACACACAAAATGTAATGACATTGTGGTTTTTTGGCCACATTTGTGGCCATGAAATGGGCTGTTTGTTCTCTTTTTAAGTCCATTTGTGGACTTAAAAATAAATAGATGTAAGCAAGATTGACACTTAAGATTATAAGGAATTCTAATACTCTCTGCCAGAGTTAGGGTCATCTTTTTCCAATGATGTAAAATTCACGAGTCTTATCTTACAGTTTAAGTAGGCAAGATTTGAAATTACTGCACGTCTAGAAGTGTAAGAATTAGTGAAATGCAGAAGGGCTTATTTTACAGAGCTCACTTTGGACTTTCATGGTCTACTTTGAGTTTCCTATTCTACCTAATTCCTTAAGTAAGTTGATTTCTGATTTGGACTTTTTAGTATTTTTTTTTTAATGTTCACCTTCTTACAAAATACGGAAGCTTGATGTCAGCTCTCCAGAGTGCCATGAAGGTAAATTGGAGCATGTTAGTGGATGAACACCATGCACCATGTTTCTGCTCCTGACTTTAGTCCTGGGCTACCATGATAACCAGTCAGGTGGGGAGAAACTTTTCCAGAAAGTGACACCTTTTATATATATATTTTTTTTTTTCCATATTGCTACCAGCTGTAACAGGGAAGTGGTATAAATTCAGTTTATGAACCCATGTTGTGTGTGTAGGCTTGCAAGGGGAGCCCTTCTGCAAGCTGACTACCAGCACAGGTGCATGCTCCTACATTCACGGTGCAAAGCACTGCAAAAAGGATCTGGAAACTTGAAAAAACACTGGTGTCTAATGAGAAGTCTCATGTGGATTTAAACCTATATTTAATTTGAATTTATTTAAATAACTGTGAGAACATGTGCTACCAAAGCCACTTTTCTCAAGACCTAATTGCTTTTAAGTCTTGAAGAACTCATCTTGTGGATGCACGTCTGCAATTCTAAACAGCTTTAAGATAAATGTAGATTAATGAAATGTCTTGAGAGTACTTGCCTATACATGCACTTAACCTAATGGATGAATAACTGATTATATGAATGTTTCATTACAGAGAGACAGAGGAGAGTCTAAAGTTTTTAATTTAAATTAAGAAGGCTGGGACTGACTTTCATACGTGTCCAAATAGTATTCACGTGTCTCCTTGCTAGGAGTCTGCCACTCATTTACAGTCTGATCTCATCCCTCTCCAACAGGAGCAGATGGAGATTCTTGAACTTGGCCCAAATTCCTAGAAGTCTCTGCACTGACATTTTGTAAAGCATGAGAGGAACTGGGAATTTGGATGGCAGAGGGTGCAGTAACAGAGAATGGTACAAGGATGAAGCAGCAACAGTTCCTGCACGTCATTCAACAGTGTGACATTGACTGTGATTATAGAATATGTCAGTGTGGCAGAATAAATGCTCCTGTCTTGCCATCTAGGTGACATCTGACATGGATATTCTTTGCTTGATTGTTATGCTCCCCATCACCCCCCCCACCCCCCCACCCCCATTTAATTAGCTCAAATTTATCATTCTCAATGACATTTTCAAACTGGAACATCCTGATACTTGAGTCTTTCCCTCTCTCCTCTCTCATTCATATTTGTATGGGAATTTTGGCTATTTTGTGGATATTTTGAGGCCTTTACTGAAGATAGATGTGAAAGCCACATGCAGATATTTCCTATTCCTCTTTCTCTGGCACATGCCTGCCTATTTCCATGTGGTCCTGGCATTCTTGCTTCCACCTGGGGGAACCTGGGAAGAAAGGCTCAGATCCCAGGGGATTTTGAACAAGACCATGACTGGTTCTGCTGTCTAATGGAACAAGCAGAGATGACTATGTGTATTATTGGAAATAAAATAGAGGGGGAAACTTTGGGTTGTTATATTTAGTTACAAAAACTTTAACATTTTCCACATGGAAACATGATTCTGCCTTTTTTTAACAGGCAATTCTCCCTTGCAAGTCAGACTAGCAATCCCGTTTGCCCACAGCTTTTCTGATTGAGTTCTTATTTGCTTCTTCAGGGGCTGGAGATTTTGTGAGCAATCTTAAAAGTTGATTATTCATAATTTAAAGCAAAACACTAAAGATAACAGAGAGTGCTTCTAGCGGAGTAACTTCTAAACACAAAATCCTCTTGCTTCTCTCAAAACATTAAATATTCATACCAGGAAAAGTCTGGAAGCTTTTCTAGAAAATGTGTGACTTCAGCCTCTGTGCCAGCAAGATTTGTGTTAGAACAAAATTGCCATATTGTGTCTGACTACAGTTGTCTCTGTATTTAATAGGTGTCTACTTGCGTGGTAGGCTTTTCAAAGGAGAGCTGAGAACATCTTTTGTGCATTAGTAACATTTAACTAGTAGCATTATTTTAATATGTGGAAAACCTGTGTCTCTGCATGTGTGTAAAGTTGCACACTAAGCTGAATTACTGCTTTGCAAATCATTTTCAGTTCATGAACTCAAAATTGTTCCCCTTTTTCTTGGTTTCAATTTATCAGTTATTTGTTTCACTGTTCAAACACAAAAGTAAGATATTGTTAATTAATGTATTTTTAGTCTCTGGGACTGGGTGACAGTATGTAAAGAAGATTGAAGCAGGTAAGGGAATTACTGCTGGTGAGTGATTAGATGGATGCTGCTTTTCAGTGCCTAGCAGGAAAACTGGCAGATATGTAGGCTGCACACCCAATATCTGTTTAATGCAGGCTGTTGGAGTTATTATCTGTCATACCCAGCTCCGATAAGCATGGACCAATATTGTGTGCATCTTTCAGTGTAGGAGTCCTTTGCTGTCTCTCACTGCTCCCTTCCTTCTTTGTCTTTCTCTGTGACAAAATAACCAGCACTGAGAATGGATCATGTCAACCACCCTGCTGATCTGAATGCACTGAACCAACATCCTCAGAAATTCCGCACCAGCTTCCAAGGCCCCTGTGGCATCAGTGCAGTGCTGTGGTCTCCCCTTCATGGTGCCCTATAAACCATGTGCAGTTTGTACCCAGCCCAAAGGGGCTCTGGTTCTGCAGGAAGCACGATGCCGTTTGGCACTGCTGTGCAGCTGAAAGCCACACCAGAGAAAATGCAAGGAATAGTCTGCCTTTCAAGCTAAATATTCAAGCAGCTGCTTTTGAGCAACAGGCCTGCCAGCTCTCTGGATGCAATGGATAATAGTATCCCTTGCTGTTCAGTCTCCTTCTGTGCAAGGAACAGACCTCAGCTGACATTTCTTCTCAAGTTTTTTACCCTCATTTTCAGCCCTGCACATGTGTTTGTGGTTTTCTTTTAAACTGTATGATACAGTTCCTATAGTGAATCTTAATTTAATTCTTGTCTGACAAAGGTCCTCTTGTCTGTTTTACAAGAAGCATATGCTGACATCCACTCAATTCTTTTCATCAAGTATTTGGCAGTGTAATTATACACAAAGAGTTGTTCAGACCATACACCTGCTGAAAGATCTGGCCTACAGTATGTATTTTTCCCTGGGTTTTGATCTACTCAACACTTGGAAGATAATAAAAATATGGTTGAGGCATAAACATCAGTATTCAAAATCTGCAATTTTTTATTTCAGTCTTAACTATTGGTTTTATGTTTAGTTTACTTTATTAACGCAAAAAAAATTAACTCACACTTGCTAATGCACAGATTATGTAAAGAATTTAGAAAGGCATAAAAAATTTCAAGTGCTAAATGAAACTTCACATTTTAGTGACTGTGAAGTTAATTGTACGCTACTGAAAGCTCTCCATCCCTCTTGGACAGACTGGGCCTTAAGGGATCTTTGGAATAAAGGAGACTCCTTGGATCCTTGTTGCTTTCTTCAATGGTAAATTGGGACCTAATAAGAAGAAATCACCTGGTATTTTCTTAACCTCTCATGGAGCATAGGTTTTAGTAGCAGCTGGTGAGCTGTTAGACTTTCCTAACTCAGCCTTGGAAATCTCAGGGACGGCTGGCCATGGGCATTTTACCCAAAATTCAGGTAATGTGGCAGCTAACAGTTATGGAGTTCTTGTACACCCACTCCTGCTTGTGCTCTATGGCATTCAGTTTAAATGGCTTTGTATGCAAAAGTCCTGGATCCCACATGGCGTCACTTGCTTTTTGTGAGCCAGTTCTGCAGGATGCATCACTGTCTGTCTGTCTGGTTACCTCGAGAGGGAACAACATTCATGCTGTCTTTCACACTGAATACACCTGGAGAGTTTCTCTGATCAGTGACCTGTTTTATTGTTGTCTGAGCTCTGCACTTCTGCGAGACTCAGCTTGTTTCTCTCCCTATTAACACAGAAGTAGAACAGGCAGATGTTTTTATGAAATGGTTGTGACATCTGTGGAGGTGGTTGAGAGCTGAGACTGAATCACAGAGTCTTCAGTGCTCTGTGTCCATTTTGCTGTTGTCACAGTCTGTATGTCACAGCAAATGGCAACAATGGGAATGGTACAGGGGCATGACTTCTGACTCTGTAAGTGCTACAGCCGCTTCTAGTTATACAGATATTGAAGAGATCAGTGTTACTCCAGCTTCTACATCCTTTTTCATGCATTTGAACTTTTTAAGGAATAAGTGGCTGATGCACCAAATAAACCAAATAGATAGGGATGAGCTCTCAAATGGAATTAAAGGCAGACTTCTGTAATCAATATAAGGACGCATTGCCATTTCTCCTTTCCATCAGCTGGGTCAGAGCTGGCTGTTGCAGCAACTGGATTCTCCTTGTACATGGGGAGCAGTTGTTTTTATAGCAGCTGCCAAAATGGGACTGGTTGGGTCTTTGGGAGGGCATGAAGGACACCTTCGGTTTAACTGGGACAACTGTGCTTGTCGCCTTTCCAAAAACAAGGAGAAGCATGTTGGGGGAGAGTGAGAAAGTCCTGTGCATGGGCAGCTGTGAGAATCTGTGCTCTGGGATGGAAATCTGCCAGTGCAGCTCCTGACCACAGTGGGTACAATGTCTGTTATGAGTCAAGGGAGATACCCTGCTTGTCACTTGTACAGAAAGTGAAAAAGCCACTACAGATGCTTCTTGTTCAATACTTTTGCCTTTTCTTGGTGAATACGCAATTTACTGGGGATTTTTAATGCTAACATCCAAATTGTTTAATTTAGTGATTCTCTGGTTTCTAAGAAAATGCTTTGCATGTCTCCATGTCATTAATGCCTTTATTCAAAGTGGTGATCCGAGCAGGAGACTAATAATAGAATTTAACACTGTTGCTTTTGATTTGAGAACTGCATGAAGAATGGTGTCAAATTAAAATACTTTGTATTTTGTGTGTTGCCCTTTGTAGTCTGAACCCTTTTTGTGACAAGTGGCATGAATTTTCTACAGTTCTGGGAGAAAGCAAATGGCTATATATTTCTAATTGCTACTAGTTAGGAATGTGATATGTGTGTAATGCAAGAGAGATTGATTAGACTCATTAATGACATGAAATGAAAATGTCAGAGTATAAAAATAAGCAAACATAGTCACTGCATTTTTTATTACACTTTTGCCTTGGCTTTGGCATAATTAAAAAAGGATCATACACACAAAAAGGAATCTTGCCCTGAAAAACAGAACATCTGAGAAGAAAAAAGCTCACTCAATTATTGCCATAAACTGAGTCCCAGGGGACTGGGGAGTTGTTTAAGTAATTGCATGAAAAAAATATATAGGGGAAAAAATAGAAGCAATATATATTCTGGTTTAGAATCACAATGAGAAAACTGGGTTGCCTCTCAACATGAGCACATGATTGTTTTCAGGACTGGCAGAAGCAGTGGAAACACTTCCAAACAGATCCTGGTGATTCTATGCCTGGAAGATGAGGAAGGAAATAAGTGTTCTTATTAGTGTGTTATTTTCTTTAAATAAGCTGCAGTGCCTTGTTACAAGAATTGAGGCCTTGCTTTAATAATTTAAAACTTTAAGACTTGGATCTGATGTTCAGACCCTTCTCCCCTTACCTTACCATTGAAGTGTCATCGGTAGCTGTTAGTCCTGAATTCTTCTGTGCTCCTGAGAGCCATCCAAGCACTATTTTTGCAAAATGGCTTATTGAATGGCTTTCCCTGCCTGCCTCCCCTTCCCTCCACAGACTCTTTATCTCTGAATTTGTGGCCCGTGAGGTTTAGAAGACAGAGGAACCATGAGTTCTCTGCTCCACGGGACTCTCTCCTGAGCCTGTGACTTTCTGTGGGAAAACAGGGGTACATGCCCCTCTGCCACTGCAAGGGGATTTTATGACAAGCTTGTAAAAGCTGGGGAGGTTAAAACCAGACTTGGTCAGTGCAAGGCAGGAGAGAAGACCTTTCTGGGAACAGAGTGGCCTCTTCTGTATGGCAGTAGGAATACCTTCTCTCAGTGCCTGTCGTGGAGATGATGGCCTCAGTGAGAGCATTGCAGGTTTTCTCATGAACTCTGTGGTCTCCTCCAGATATGCTAAAAATATCTCCTGCAATGGAGATTTAAAAAAATCTGTTGAACAGATTTTTAAATTTCTGCTATGTTTGACTCCTGCTTTAAAGAAATTGTTAATCTACCTGTTTATATCTTCTGCTGCCCCCATGTTGGTGAAGGCTCAGCTCTGCTCACATCGGATGTTAACCAGCCAGATGTTCTGTATGTTAATTAGCATTAAATGTCAATGCCTGGGGCTTAAAATCAGATGAACAACTGGGTTTAAGTCACATTTTGTTTTGAATTAAGATCACAAATGAAAAATTTTGGATCAAAAACATCTTTGGCAGAAGACTTCAGGGGTATGTAGGTGTGCTACAGCTCACCCTGGGGCAGGGAAGGGATGAGGGGCCTCTTGAAGTTCCTTCCAGCCCAGTGTTCCATGTTTCAACAAAAATGTGATTATGGTGATTACTGGCTGTGCAAATTGCTGTAGATAAATTGCTTTCAGCAACTTGTGTGTGTTTTATGGCTGTCTCCATCAGTGTAGTTGCTGCAGTGTTTCGTGGGAGCAGCGTTACAGGTGCATCCGTGAGGGGCTGCAGCATCGTGTGAGGTTCCCCAGGCCATTGCTCTCGCCAGCACTTCTGCATGTGTGACTTTGTGGAGAGCTGCAGTATTAATATTGCCCACATTCCCTGAGGAGTCAGATAAGCTGAGGAAGATAAATTGATTTTAGTAGATTGGCTCCAACTCATGCCAGCTGAGTCTAACCTGATGCTGTTTGTAGTTGTATTTTGTCTGATTGTGTAATCTCAATGTAAAAATTTGAAATCTTGAATTCATGGGTTTGATTTTCTACGTACACCTAATTTCTGAGCTCCTTAATTCATGGTACACAATCTGAGTTGCATATATAAGGTGGCCTTTATTAAAGACTACAAATACTTAGGTATTAAAAAAACCCCAAACTAAACCCCAAAACCAAACAAAAAAAACCCACAGTCCCTCCCCACCCCCCAAAAAACAATACACCCCCACACAGAAAACAAACAAAAAAATTGAAACATCAACCACGACAAAACTACCCCCCACAGAACCAGACAGTAAGAATATCAGGTTGACCACCTGAAAACAGAGTATTCTGAAACACTGTCTTGACATTTTCCATCTATTGAATACTGGGAACTCTCTGTTCCAATTTATTTTTAAACAAGTGCTCTGGGAACACAAATGAAAATGTTTCAAGTATTTCCACACAGATTTATTTTAGTAGAATTTATTCTGAAACTCATTTTTGTTGTAAAAACATTACTGGGCCAGATTTATCCCTGGAGTAATTGCCCTTGATTTTTAATAGCATTGCAGGAAGGGTAAATTTGGCTTCTATTTAATTTATAACATAGGAAATATGTACAGCTACAGAACATCTTTACCCAGGCATGGTACACAAGGGGAAAACATGCATGGTTCTATCAGTGCTTTGTTAATTTAATTGTAACAACAGATGTAGCATTTCATTTATTTGACTGTTGTTACTGAGTTGCTATTCCAACTGTACCCCTGTTCTGGGGCCCACAAGGTAACAAGAACAGGAACCTGTTGGAGTGAACCCAGAGGCCCAAAGATGCTCAGGGGGCTGGAGCACCTCTGCTCTGGAGACAGCTTAGAGAGTTGGGGTTATTGAGCCTGGAGAAGGGAAGGCTCTGGGGACACTTTAGGGCCCCTTTCAGTACCTGAACTGGCTACAAGAGAGCTGGAGAGGGACACTGGACAAGGTGGAATGGCTTTAGACTGAAGTAGGGCAGGTTTAGATGAGGTATTAGGAAGAAATTCTTTACTGTGGAGGGTGGTGAATTGCTGGAATACGTTGCCTAGAGAAGTGGTGTCTCTTGCCATCCCTGGAAGTGTTCAAAGTCAGGCTAAACAGGGTTTTGAGCAACCTAGCCTAGTGGAAGGTGTCCCTGCCCATGGCAGGGGTGTTGGAAGTAGATGATCTTTTGAGTTCCCTTCTAGTCCAAACCCTCTGTATGATACTCAAAGTATATGTCTGTTTTCCCCAGCTACAACACCGAGTGAAAAGCTTCAGACCTTCTTGAAATGTTAAGCAGTTTTGCAACTTCCTCTCTCTTTCTGCCTCAATAATCTAATATTTTTGCTGATAGCACTTGGTTTTGAATCTGTGAGATGTCTTCCTTTCTGCTTATATCAACACCTGTTTCTTTCTGTGTTCGGAGAAAGAAAAATGCCACAGAGAAAGTTTCTTCCTCTTTTCCTCTTTGTTTTTTTTTATTCCCTCCTCTCTTCCCTTTTTAGGTTACAACATGCTCAGAGTTGATTTTAAAGTGGAGCTCTCTAGGAGATGCAGTTTAGGCACAATTATGTTCAGTGGCATTTGGTATGCGTTCAAGAAAGTGCTTCCATTAAAGGCATTTCTTAAATTGGAAACCAGAGTAGTAAACTAGTGAGTGCTACTTGTGTTTGGTGGCCTGGAAATAACAGAAATATTTCTACGGGTATTTCCAGTGGTGCGGTTTAGATTGCTTTCAAACAGAAATTTGTGCCTCTTGCTTAACCAGGACACACAGAAGTGAGATGTTTCCAGCTGTGTTATGGGTAGTGGTATGTGGCCATATCTGTGGCTGGGGAGAGCAGTAATTCTGCTCAAGGGCTTCCTTCATCTGTGTGGATGTCCTGGCTCCAGGAGAGGAGCAGCATCTCTCTTGCTGTTGGACTGCTTCTGTGCACAAGCACCCAAAAATGTGTTTATCCCCTCCTCATGTAAATGTCATCACTCAGAGAGTCATGGAAGGCTTTGAGTTGGAAGAGACCTTTGAGCTTCATCTAGTCCAACTCCCCTGCAGTGGGTAAGGACATCTTTCACTCAATTGTGTTTCTCAAAACTCCATCCAATCTGACTTTGAACACTTCCAGTGATGGGGCATCCAGAGCTTCTGTGGACAGCCTGTGCCAGGGTCTCACTGCCTTCATCATAAAAAATTTCTTTCTTGGTGACCCTTCTCTCCATTCCTTTAAACGGTTTGGTTTCTAGGTGTGAAAGCCCTTTTCTCTCTTTGATTTTCCCAATTTTTGGGACTTTCCACAATTGCTTAATGGTTTACTCACCTTCCTGTACAGGAAGGAAGGGTCTTTTATTACTCTTGTGTAGCAGGTAGTTGGGGGTTTTTCTTCATTTCAGGTCTCATGCTGTAGATCACAGGAGCACATTGCTCTCAGTATTTAGATCACTACTTCAGACCAACAACATTAAAGGCACTTGCAGTCATTTTGTTATCTGGATAATTAATCCACAAGGTATTGCACACAATGTGGTGAATAATACAGGAAATGATTAAGCTGAGTATTTTCCCTGGGTTTACATCACACTGTATGTGAATCTGGAAGTATGCTGGAGATAGTGTAAAAAGCAGTGGCAGGTTGGATTTGTTCAGTACTGCTGTAGTTTATGAAATTTGAGCTGCAGTTTCTAACTAGTTTGATTTTTGAAGGAACCTTGCCCATTGCTTTAAAAAAGCCATTTGGGAATCTAGATTCTCTGGAGTTCTGATAACCTCAGTGGTAGAAGGTGAGAGTGTCTGGAAGCTGCTTGAGAGTGATGATATTTGACTTTAGTGCTGAACATAGCTGCTTTGATTTGCCCTCTGGATAACCATGCTAATGCTATAAGGAGCTTGCTTTCCCATTTTAGCTGCAGCAGTTAAAGGCCTAAAGGTAGGTGACATGAATGCTTCTATAAATATGTATGTTTTAATCAAGCCATTGTTTATAATTAGATAATAATCATAATGGTATAAATAAGGGTTAGAGTGGGATGCATAAAAAGTCTTAAGCAAGAGCGTGACAAGTGGTCGATGTCTTTAGTTTTTAGCGGAGGTATTTGGGTAAGATTTAGAGCCGGCAGTTGCAGCTGAACAATGCTGATTCATCTGATGTAAGGAAGGGTAGAATGAGGTGTGAGAAATTGGATGAAATTCTTGTTGCCTTGGCCTCCTGTGTCTACCTTACTCATTTAATATACTGCCTCCTCCTGCTTCTCGAGTCACTTGTTGAAGTAATGAAGTTGTCCCATGGGAGGTTTTTGGAAAGGGATGTTTAAAAGACATGTTCAGAGGTTTTCTACTAAATGGATATCTGCACTTTCTAGCAATAGAAAAAAAAACCTGGATGGGATAAAAATCTTTGAATTCTGCATAGATCTTGTTTCCTGATTAAGAGTCTGTGATGTAGCCTTTACAACCTTACCCATCTTGGCTCTGCTATAAAATTACAAATTTGTTACCTCCCTACTTGTGAGAGTAGTACTTCTGAGGGTGCACAGGCACATTTGCTGGCATGCATTTTAGTAAAGCTGCTGTTACTGTGTGGGAAAATTCTTCCATTGATTTCAAACTTCTAATGTTTTTATTGTAATTTTTTATCACTGTGTGAATTTAACTAAACATTGTTTTCCTGGAAGCACTGTGTTTTCAATGGTTGTTAATGTTTATGTTGAATGGAAGCCATAGGAAAGCACTGAACACAGTAGGGTGCAGATCAGAATTAATTTGTAGACATACTCTTATCAAAACCTGCACCCCTGCCCAGCCACAAAGACTTGCTGTTTATTCCACCAGGCCCTGAGGTGTATGTGTACTTAAGTGTGTTGGTAAGAGGGAAATAGCTTTTGAAAAGAGGATGTTTCACCCAAAACTATGGGGTTGATGGCTTAGCTACATATTGAGATAGTGCCATGTGCTGGGCTCTCATGGCGTGGCAGTCACCCTGCTCAAAGGCACATAATCCTGTATCTCATGCAGCCCAATTTGCAGCAAACAAGTTAGCAGTGCTGGCAAGGTCAGGTTTGGGGATGAGGGTGGCAACCAACATCTTTTTATCTGAGAAATCACTTAATATCACTTTTTAAATATCACTTTTTATCTGGGAAAGTTACTTAAAATGTGAGCAGGATGTTAACTTTGTGTGAAAGATGAGCTGACAGTGTCTCCCTGTTAAGGACATAACGTTAGCTGAGCCCAGTCAGTAAAATTTGCAAAGGTTCTACTATTTGTAAGTCCCAAAGGCCTTTGGCTTCCAGGAAGATAGAGTGTATAAAGTGGGGATAATGATTCAGTCATCTGTGTAGACTTACGGAGCATAGTGACTCCCTCAAGTGTGAACAGTGAGGTTGCTCTAATTTTTGTTCCAATTGCCATTTGTAAAATAAATGTATAACATGGGGTCTAATGAAACTCAAATAGGATTGATATTTTGTCATTTCAGAGTTACTGGGATTCTAGTCTTTTCATATAAGTTGTTCTGTAGGGTTCAAGGGATCTGAGTCTCTGCACTAGCCAGTTGTGTTTTTGCTGGTACAGCTGTTCCCACTCTGGAGTAACCTTGCTTGATACTGGTACAGACTGATCCCTGTGCTGATTTTCACAAACACATTGCACAGAAGCTGCAATCCCAGCTGACTGTGCCTGTCTCTTCTGAGGGTTTTGCTTCCTTGCAGGGCTGTTTGCTAATGCAGCTCATGAGTTTCTCTAGAGTCTCTCTATGAGGAACTGGGACTGGCTGGAGCAGAGTGTTGTCTGCTGGAAAGATCCTTAAGATGCACATCTGGATGAGCAGACACCCACATTCACCATCTTCATTTGCCAGTTGCAGTGTGCTGCCACTGGTACCTGTGGTGTTGCTGCTCTCAGCAGTGCTGGAAAGGTGCAGGTGCGAAAACAAGAAGTATTAATGACAAATCTGAGCAGGGGAAGGCTCCTGGATTACTTCTGATATCCTAGCTTGTATAAATGAACGCCTTTCTAAACTGGAAGTGGATCCTGTTGCTGCCTTTGTTGTGCTTCTGTGCAGCTTGTCTGATCTTTTGTGGGGATCCATGGGACCACATCCTCTGTGCAGGCAGGCTACTGGGTTCATTGTATCAGGTCAGAATCTTGTGTTCAACATCACATATCTCGATGATATGGAAAACGTTGTGGCTGGTTTGTTAACATTCACATGACTATTAACATTCTTAGATGAAATGGGACTTAATTATAGCAAGCATTTGCTTCAATCTTAAACACTAATGTATGTATTGAACTCACACTGGGGAAGTGGTGAAGGTGCAGTATTTACACCCTGCTGAGCACTGAGGCTGTTGAGGAATACATGCTGTTTTAAAGAGGACAGATTTTGACAAATGGCTCTCTGTCTTACTATGAACATGCTCAAAAAGAACGTGCTGTATTCACCAGTGGGATAGGAAAGCCCTCAGGCTCCCAGCTCTCATTCCAGCTTTTCAGTGTGGATTTTTGTCTTGGAGTCATTTCTAAGAACATATTTACTAGTGTAGCTTAAAAAAAGCATGTGTTTAATGTGTCTCTTTTTGTCATTGAGATGATAAATTCACAGACAAAAAAAAATCACTGGGGACTTTGGTAATAGCTTGGGAAGGAAGAAATTCATAAAAATAGGCTTGGGGTGAAACTAGTGTCAATCTTTTAGGCATGAGACTTCTAAATCCCTAGCATTTGTTTTGCAGCACCAAGAAGTTCACAGCCTCTGTGTTATTAACTCTAACATCTTTCTAAATTTTATTCTGTGTATCTCTTAATCCATAACTTTGTACTTTCTTTTAAACATCATCAATTTAATTTTCTAAACTTCTTTCAGCAAATTACCTGTTTGGATTTTGCCTCTTGATTCTAAAGCAAGTCTTTGTTCAATCCTAAAAAAAAAAGAGTGGTTAACATGAAATGGCTCCAAAATGTCTGACAAAATGCTGCCTATAATAGAACAAAGCATAGTGTTGTTGTAATTGATGATGTTTCTTATTGATTTGCTCATCCAAAAAAGCCTGTCTTGCTCTCTCTGCATTTGATATCCAAAATGTTGTCTTGCACTGACAACCACAGCTTGTTCCAGAGTAATTTAAGGCTCAGCAACTTGCTCAGCATCACAAATCCAGTTTTTGGTAAAGCTGAGAATAGAGCCTCTCTCTTCTGTCATGGCTCAGTTCCTCACTGTAATTGTGGGGCAGCTTTCCTACTGACTGAGTCTCTGATGTGACCAAGCCTGTTACAATGAACAGTGCTACTTCAAATTTTGATGAATTCCCCTCGTTCAGTAATTTTTCGCAGTTTTAAAATACAATCCAATCCCTCAGTGAGTCATGGCAAAATATGTTTGTCTAATTAAAAAAAAAGAAGCAGATGTTAATATTCTACTTTGCAGTCTGGAGTTCTCCACTGCTTGGTAAGCAAGCAGGTTGAGAAAGTGATTGTGTTGTAAGATGAGACAACTGTGGTGTTTGTAGGAACTTAAGCAACTTGTGTTAAAACGTTTGAAAGTGTTCTGGCAGTTTGGTCTGGTGTAGTCAGGTTTATGGGACTAGTAACACATCAAGATTTTACAGTAAAGGGGCTTCTACCTACTTTTATTTTTTAAGAAACAGTGCTCACATTTGCAGATCACCTTTCCCTCATTTAGGTGCAAGCCCAGGAATTAGCAATGCATGAGATGCTTATATAAATATCAATTTATTTTTCACCTTTAGTCATAAAGAAAGTTCCTTTAGTAAGTCCATACATCTTTGTAGGTTAGGCAGCCATAGAGAAAACTAGTAATTAATTTAGTGATAAGAAGCATGAGAGGCAGTGCTTGAGCAATGTGACATGGCACAATGTTTCTACCTGGAGTGCTGATTATTCACCTGTGACCATTTGTTGGAATGCTTCTGCTTGGAAAACAGGGATGTGCTTTTTTAAAAGTCTTGGATGCCACATGGGCTCATTGAAATTTTAATTACAATTTTTCTCTGTGTGTTTTTTTTGTTGTTTTATTTTTTAATAGTCCATTTAGTTATTGAAGGAGATTGGGAAAAGGATGACAGAAACACCTCTTGCCATTTCTTCCTTTCTTCTACAAATGTCTGAGACAGTGAGATGATGTCCAGCTGAGGATACTGCATGGTGACATTTTTAAGGAGGCTTTAACATGCAGTTTATTGCCAGCGTAGAAAGTTTGCTTGCCTGAAAGTTTCCCCTCTTTGCTGGCAGGCCCAGCAGGTGCTCAGAGCCCTCCAAGTTATGTTTTCAGCAGCAGAACAAAGAGTAGGACTGGCTTCAGGCATGAAGAGGTGCAGCTGGCAGTGGAGGTTGCAATTGCCTCTATCAATAGGTATTCATCCTATTAATTAAGCTGCTGTAAAACCCAGCTAGAGGAGAGTTTTTCAGCCTGCCTGTTGTAAAGTAAGCTGAGTCACCTGTGAAATGATAATAAGAGAGCTCCAAGGCTTGTGAGGAGGCTTTTTTTCAAGCCCTCTTCTCTTGGCGCTGGCAGCAGCCTCTTTCATAAACGTGGCTTCCAGGCCCTCTGTGAATGACAAATGGCACTCACTTCTCTGGAATCTCTGTGTGCTTTTGTGAACCTTGACTAGCAGGAGCCAAGCTGTGACCTCACACTGCTTTTGTTCCTCAGCTGTAGGCATGTTATGATAAAGACTTTCAGCCCCTTTCTTGGCTCTACTGAAGTCTTGTTTTGCAACCCTTTGGTTTTTGGCTTCTTTAAGGTTTTTCTTTATTTTTGAGCAGGAAGAAGGAAGCGTGTTCTAAGCCCACTTGCACATTTTATTTTCCTTTATGAGACCAGTGTAAACTAGTGTATGACTTTTTGGGATGCAGGTGGTTTGATTTAACCATTTGATGGAGATCCTTGTAATGCCTCTTAAAACTACTCAGAGCTTTTTTCTTGTTCAAATTACATAATTCAGTGTTCTTGCGTTTCAAGTTTAGGTCTAGTTCAGTTCCACTTCTGTAGGATATAAATCAAGTGAGCTGCCCTCTCTAAAGCCCTGGAGAAGGATGTGAGGAGCAGGTCCTACAAATTCCAGCTCACCCTCTTCACAAGTGCTGCTGAGGAAGGACAGCCTGAGACTTTCCTCCAGGTGGTCTCTCAAGCAGAAAGGTAACAATTGTAGGAAATTCCTTTCCTGCCACCAGTTCACAAGCTCAACAAACAATCCCTTTGTGGAGTCATTGGGGTCATCCTTCTAGTTTCTTACTCTTCTTTGCTAACTACTTGGAATTTGTTAAACAGTTCCCTTCTGGAGGGATTAGGGAGTGGTGGTCTGTTTCTCCCTTCCTGAATTTTTTCAAGTCTTTCTAAAAAGAAAAGAAAAAGAAAAAGTTGACAGTAAACATCCTAGAAACAGTCCCATGTCACCATACACAGCAAATTGTTCTGTCAAATTATATGCTAAAATCTCCCTTGTGTTCATGCTAAGCTTGTGCGACTGCTTTTGTTTTAGGTATTGACATTCTGGGATCTTCATTCTAGGGAGGCTGAGAAGCCAAAGGCAACTGAGATGTGTGAATAACGCATCAGTCCCGTTCAGACGGAGGCTTGTTTCTTTGAGAGAACAACGCCCTTCCGCCTGAGCAGCGAGGCTGCTCCGCTGCCCTTTCATGTGCAGCCTTCTGGCTGATACTCAGCCCTGCCCTGGTGCCACAGCTTCCTGATTTATGAGCTTGCAGGAGAAGCTGCTGATTGTATCTGCTCATCAAGAGCACCAGTGAAAAGTCACCAGATTTGACAGATGTGACTGAGTGTCAACATTTTCCTCCATTTTTATTTTCTGTACATTCCTGGGTTTCAGACCTCTTGTTCTTCCTATCAGACAGTGAGCAGATGATGTTCCTCTCCATGCCCTGTGGCATGTTGTGTTGTTTGCAGAACGCCTGTTGATCACTGTTGTATTTGAATAGTCATGTGTATTGGGCTTGGCTGTTCTAAGCCCACTTGTAGCTTCCAGGAGGCTTGTGCTGGCTACCGTACATTCTAACACCCACTCAATCCTTTTAAACCATTAGAGCATCGTGCTCTTGGTTAAGGTCATGAGTAGGGTGTGGAACAGCCTTTTTGAAAAATTTCTTACTCTACCTCACTTTTGGAAGATTGGTCATCAGTTCTACTGCTGTGCTCATTTTTGCTTTTTCCTTCAGGTCTTGTTTTCCCTCCTTTGTAGTGGTTTTTTTTTTCCACTGAGTTGCAGTACAGAGCCTCATACTAAAATTTATCTGTGCTAGCTGAGAGTGGATAAAACAGGTCTGGGCAAGGAAGGGTGTCTCTTTGTGGACACAATGCAGGCTGGAATGTGGATGTAGTTGCCTGAGCCAAGACTAACTCCTTGAGGTGAAGGTTTTATTTCTTTCCTGTGATTAAGCTGGGAGTGTGTGTTAGTTTGGAGTAGCAATAGGTTTAAGGAAATTATTTCTTTTTGTTTCCTTTTGTCTGTTTCTAGGAAATCTCTCTGTGTTAAGAAATCAAAACAGGCTGTATTCTTGCTCTGAGCCATTTATCACCAAAGAGAAAGGGAAAAAAGCAATCTTTGCTAGTTCTGATTTTTCTTTTTCCTCCTAGGAAAAGGGTTTCTTCCTAGAAAATGAAAAGGACTTGAGTTGTTGAGTTGGCAGATAATTGATACATATCTGCCCGGTCTGAAGAAGTACTTAACTTTTACATAACTACCTATGAGTCTGTTTAGGAAGCTGCCAAGCTGCAGTGAACTGTGTGGTTTTCATTACGTCCGTGTATTTTAACTTGTTGCAAATGGCCTTCTTTTATGGGTGGTTAGAATTCCTTTTAAGTTGTCATTCAGAAAGCCCCAGAGGGGAGAGGAGCTGTGACAGCTCAGCAGATCGTGCTGTGCCCTAACTCCAGGCAGGATGCTGCTGTGCCCTAAGGAGCAGCACGTGGCACGGAGCAAAATCTGGTTCAGCACCCCTGCTGTGCTCCTTTGGCAAGACTTGGGGATTTACAGCACTGGAGTAACTGAGGCAGCATGAGAAATACTTTGCTTGCTTGGTCTCATTTTTGATGCTGTAGCTCCTGAATGCATAACTACCTGATTAATGCAGAGATTTTAATCTTCTTACCCCCTTGCAAACACTTATTAATTGTACTCACAGATTTTAAATTTGTAGAACTAGAAGGGATAATTATGATCCTGTAATTTGGTCTCTCCATGCAACTGAACACAAGTCTTTTACTAAATCGGTGGCTTTATTCCCCTCACTTTAAAAGTGTGCTCCTTATTTATGGAATTTGTTTTCTAGCCTCAATACCCAGTCATCAAAATTTCTCAAAGCATTGTCAGACTTGTTGCTTATATGATTATTAGGCTGGTATTAATCTTCACATCTTAAAAATCAAATGAGCAGAGCTGCTAGAACAGCCTCAGTATAAGACACATTCTCCCATTTACAGATGTTCCTCTTCCATTTGCTTTTAATTTCCTAATTTCATTTTAACAAAGAAAACTTTGTTTGCTGTGCAGTTTGTTTGCTGTTCGTCTTGTTTACAGGGTTGCTAAAGTAACCTGCCTCTTCTCTTGCTCCAAATTTTCTCACATCTATTAAAGGAAATTTTAACCTTTTTGGCTTGCATCTGACATAAACTTCTGCCTGGTTGGATATTTGCTAGGACCCTCCGTCATCATCATCCTCACTATCATCACGGCATCTAGAAGAGGATTCCTGTTCCAGGAGAATGACCTACACCCTTTGGTCCTGGACATTGTTCGGCCTCACTGGGACACACATTAGTCTTTAATCTTTCTCTCTAGATCATGTGAAGAAAATACAGAGCAAGTGGAAAAACAATCGCTGTCAACATGTTTCTCTCTTCCCTGGAGGAATCTTGCTAAAGTCCTGTGAACTAGATTTTAACACGATTCGAGGTTCACCAGTCTCCTTTTAGGTATCTCAAGTCAGATGTTTGAAATGTTTGCAGTCTTCCAACTGATAAGGGGCTGCTGGTTGCTCTGGATTTTGCCCTCTCCCCCAGAAATACCTGTTTAATGTTAAACATTTTGTATTTGAAGAATCTCTATTCTCTAATGCTGATGTTTGCAGAAATAGAATGACTTAGAAGTAAGACTTCCTGCTAAAATTGTGGGGGATTTAGTATGTTTGCTCTTTCAGTTCAGCATTTTTGTATATAAACATGGATTTGGGTCAGTCTCCCCCCTTCTCCCTCCCAAGTTTTTCTCTCATGTTCCCATTTGCAGGAAGTCCTTTACCACTGGGTGCCACTGTTTGATAGTTCTTAACATTTGCTTCAGTGAAGCCCTGAAGAAACTCTCCCCTTACTCTTTGGACTTCTGATTTTAAATCAAGGCTCAGTTTTCATACAGCATCCTATGTTTCAATGTAGGAAAATTTGATTCAAACAAACTTGCCCTGATTTTTAATTTAGTGGCCCACACTGATGGGTCTGCAACTCTGAATGTGCACTGTAGCTGCAGGGAGTATAAACTGATCTTATTTGCTTTTCTGCTTTTAAAATCTCTTGAAAAAATGTTACATTCCAGAATTGTATATGAATCACTGCTGACCCATGTATAAATAAATTGCTTGTTACCTTTGGGGATTAATCTAGTTGCAAACTCTGCTGCTGAGTGCCTTTCCTAAGAGGCATAATTTCAATTATCATCTCCTGAAAATCATGTTACTGCACTGTTACAATTACATGTGTAGTGTTTGGTGGAATTTATGTGTATATTCAGTTGTGTGCCTTTGCCATGATTTATTCCTTTCAAAGGACTGACATAGATGAGAGGGCAGCAGGGTGTGCACAACATGGTATTGTTCTGCAGGGCAAAAGCACTATTGTCACTTAGGGTCTTTTGGATGAGAGGTATCCAAAACACTGGGGCTTCTTGTCATCAGAATGGCTTTCCACACCCTAGCCCTGTCTTGGGATTTAGATAATCACAGGATCCTGAGCAAAATGAGTATGGGGAATATAAAGTCCTTAAGAAATATGCAGGGAATTTAGGAAAGACAAGTGATGTAAGATGCACAGTGTGTCTTATCTGCTCTGCATCCCAGACTGGAGCCATGGTGTTACAGTGGGTGGACGACAGACCGGGATTTAGGGAAGATGAATGCTGTTCAGTGTGCAGCTCTTCATCCTGCGTCTGTCTTTTCCACTGCCTGTGTCTGACAAAAAGGAGACCTTTTGGAAGGTCTCCATCTTTTCCTCTCTCAGTATTCTTAAAGCACCTTGTGTGCAGACCTCTTCTTGCAGCAGGAGGGGAGAGGCAGTTTCTTTCTTTCTGTCTTCTGCCTCTCATTACACAGCTGCATTGACACCTCTTCAGTATTTTAACCAAACAAGACAAGAAAGAAATGCAACCAACTATTTAGAGCTGATCCTTTCAGCTGGTTTCAAAGCCAATGGCAGAGAGCTTCCTTGCAGATCTTACAGCCCGAGGAAAATTTCTTTAGGATTAATAAAAATTCTTCTCATTGAGGTTTTTAGTCGAAGATGTGAGGCTGTTCTTAAGGCTGTTTGCATCTTCTTGCATCTCTTTCCCAAGCAAACTATAGACCAAGAGGAAGAAACTGGTTTGTCCTCACCAGCATTGCTCTCCAGTCCTTTGCCTCTCTGGGGGTCAAGACTGTTCCCTCCACACCCAAGACTTGACTGAACTTCAAAGCCCTGGAACAGAGATTGCCTGGTGCTGTTTAAATTGAATGGTAGCCATGAGCAGTTCTTTGCATTTGAGAGAATCATAATACTGCCCCAGATCTTGCACTCTGCCTTCCTTTAGGTGTCAGTGCCAATGCAAACATCTTTAAAATGGCCCTCTTTCTTCTGGTTTCTCATTTAGTGGCTGTTTTATCTGTGCTTTGTTGATGTTACTCTCAGCAGTACTTAAGGGAAGAAAATGAGTGTTAACTGGATTTCCTTCAGGTTTTGAATGGGTTAGGTCATTTTAATATCGTCAAAAGTGACAACAGGAACAGCTTCAGGAGCCAGCAAGCTCTGCTTCTTTCCATGTCCTTGACATTACTGACATTGCTTTGGGCTGCCCTAATCAAGTGAGCCCTAGTTCCTAAAAGAATTCTATGTGGTCTGCCAGTCTTGTGGCAGCTGTGGAACTAATGAAGCCATGATACCCAGTGTCAGGGGAGTGCTGTGAGTTAAACTGTCCTGGCATGGGATGGACAGAACTTTGTCAGCCTTGGGATGGGATGTGAGATTTTGAAGTGCACAACAAAAAGCGAGATTGGCCTTCCTGAAATGAGTAGTAGTTTCTAAGATGCTCTTCTCTTTCATGTGTGGAGCCATAAACAAAAGCCAGATGCCTGCTAAAGGGTTTGAAAGGTCCATGATGTTAATTTTGAAGAACAGTAATGTAGTAAGTAACCTGGTAGCAAGATAGTACTCAGTGGGCAATCCCAGGTACATGCTGCCCTGAATGTGTTTGATTTTGAGGCAGGTGAAGACACTACTCTTCAGATCTAGAAGCAAAGCTGTTGTCACTGGGAAGTGGCAGCTTTATTGAACAAAGAATGAGGGGCTGGGAGGAATTGCAGCCACCTCCCCTCTCCCTCCTCAGGCAATGTAGTTGTGTTTTGCCATGGCCCAAACTCCATCCTCCCTTTCAACCACAAAAGACAGTATGAGTAAGAGTCAAATTCCTTTGTTGTTGTCTGGGGCTTGAGCATCTTGGCTGGGAAGAGTATTTTGTATTCTGTTTTCAGGAACTCTTCCTTTGAATTAAAGGATGAACTGTGGGAAGTTATTAATGACATCTATAATCAAGGATTAATCAAGTAAATCTCTCTAGTCGAGTGCCTCTTACTGCATTGAGAGCATAGAGATAAAGACGATATCGGTGTGAGCTTTCATGTGCAAACAGTGCTGAGGTGCTGCCTGCAAAGCACACTCTGCATTTAAGCAGCTCTTTTGCTTTCTACCCAAGCTGGCTGATGTGAGGTGGTGCTTGGTCATGTAACATCTGAGCAGAGACATGCTGAAGAATTTTTATTTCAATTCTTCATGAAATAGGAAGGGGGAGAGTAAAACAAGATTTTTTTTTTCTCCCCAAAGAATGCCTTTAGGTTACTTGTAGCAAACTGCAAATCTGTGCGGTAGTTTAAAAAGCTAAAAATGTAAGTCTTAAAACAAAGTGTTTGATGCTTTACAGTACAGCTCAGAACAGATGTTAAAGCTTTTTCGAGAATAAAATCTTCAGGAGGTATTCAGTGTTTCAGCTAGTGCTCCTGTGGAAGATATTAGTTCAGGAATTTATTAAGGTAGAAAGGAAATCACGTGAATTTAGTCTTAATGTAACTTTTGGATCTAATATAGTCTATTATTTTCATGTCCATTGGTATTTTTAGGCATTTATTTATCTCCTTTTTAAGGGACCTCAACTCTACCTCTGCTTTCACAGCTGGAAATAATTGTGGGAATCATTTGAAGGGTGAAAATGCCAAATAGATGTGTAATAATATAAATATATGGTGTCTCACAGGAATTTTTATATTCAGATTCCATATGTAGAGGGTGATTTCTGGTATGAAGAATATCAGATAGAAAATAAATGCAATTCCTGAATGCCATATAAACATGAGAGTGTTGTGGTGTTTTGGGGGGTTTTGGGTTTTTTTTTTTTGTTTGATTTTTTTTGGTTTTGTGGTGTTTTTTATTTTTTTTTTTTTTGTTTGGTTTTGTGGGGTTTTTTGTTTTGTTTTTGGTTTTTTTGGGTTTTTTTTTTTGTGAATTTCTTTCTCCTGTGGAAGCCATGGGAGCCCTGTTGTAGCAAAAACTGGAAGCTGCTGAATCCTTAACCTGGCATTGTTAAGATATCTATTAAAAACACTGCTATCTGTCTGTAGTTCTCTTTGTACACATGTTTCCAGTGTTACTACCATTAAGGGACTTGGTGGAAAAAACCCTCTGTAGATAGAATAAAAAGTTAATAATATTGGAAGCAAAGGTATCTGCTGGACATGTTCCCCCAAATGTGACTCATGCTTCTGGCATGCTCTGGTTTGGTTGTATCTCTTCAGCAGGACCAGTTTTTGAAGGGTCTTTTCTGTTTTCTGTGAACTTACTTGTGCTCCAAGGAAATTAAATGAGAGTTGCAAGTATGTGACTGCTTGGTCTTGGCTCTTCAAGGCTGAGATACTTCTTGATTACTCCAAGAGCATCTTTTTGTCTAGAAACATTAAACTTCTGTCTGGGAGGATACTTGAAGTAGTTTTTGTGAAGAGGCATTTTCTTTGTCTAGTGGGGTGTTGAAATTGCTTTGCAGTTGTTTGAGGAGTTAAAATTTCTCTTCCATGCAGGATCCCCAGTTTATTCTTTCTCTTTGTGGATCAAAATCCACATATACCAAAGAAGTGGTGGACAAAGACTGTGTTAGTTACTCAAGCACGACAAATTAAGGTAGATAAATGCTTTTGTGCTACTTGTGCAGTAACAGCGAATTCAGCAAATGCACTGGGAAAGCACCTGCCAAATTAGTGGGTGTATTAAACTTGAGCCAAGCTCAGCTAAAACATCCCCTGAATCCAAATCTCCTTTATTTGGAGCGAGGTAGCAAGGAAACACAGCCATGGATTGTGCATTCTCAGTCGATCATGTAACAGCAGATGGTTAAAAGGAGCCTCTCGGATGCTCTTCAGGCAGCATATTCCTGCTAAGTGATTATTTGGATTATTAATGTCCCACTGTAGCACCTAGCGATGATCTGAAAGCAGCTTTATGGGCTGTGACTTTTGTGGTGATGAGCACTAGAGACTCATGGAATTAATAATGTTTTAATTGTTATTGCTTGAACATTGATTAAACTTGTTTAAGGACTTTTAAGGGATTCTGTCATCGAGCTTGACTGGTTTATTGGTATGAGCCTGAACCTCAGAATGAAACTCTGGGGATAAACTGCTCTGTTCCTGTCTGCTCTTGGTGTGGTGAATCCTTTGTGCCTCAGTTTCCTTTTTATGTGAAACTTGCCTGTGCTTTGTAAATGTTAGCTTTTACAGGGTGTGGATAGAGATCACCTTATCTTAATTGTATTGTTTGCATATAATATTACACAGTGACTGTGCAGGACTTTGTTGGTGGGCACCAGCCAGGCTGAGGTTTGCCAGAGGTGTGAGAGAATTCACTGAGTGAGAACTGGGCGCCCTGCGTCACTGGCTCTGTTTGGAAATCCTAGTTGAAGTCATTTGCAGCTTAATCACACATGGAAAGACTCTTCCCAGGAGAGTTTTTATTCATTCATGTTTGCTGCTAGTAGAGTTCATGTTACAGTAGGAAACCACGATTCCTGACCTCTGAGTTGAATACATGTTTTAAAAATAGTGATGGGGCAGAAGAAAGAAGAATAAATAACCTTCACTTTAAGGGCTTGCTCAAACAAAATCGATGTGCTGCAAATTACAGCACCACACTTTGAGAAATGATAGAATCAAATTGTTTTTCAGGGGCTTGTGTCAAGAAAATTGTACATTGTTTATGGCAGTTGTAGAGTAATTCTGCGTTTTTCATCTCCACCTAAGCGAACAAGAATTATCTTGAAGAAGCAGCAGGTTATTTTTGGATTTACTTTAAAAGAGAGTTTTTGATGATAAATGGCTTCTAGAAGATTCACAGGTCCATCAGTGCAACAGAACTGATAGAAGAGTAAAGCAAACCAAATATTTACAGAGAAGGTTTATTTTGGGTGGAGGTTGGATATGTAATATTTGAGTTATTTTAGTTGTGATAAGCCTGATGTGAACACTGAGGTAAAATGAAATGTTATGTTCTTATGTAAGAAGAGAACTGCAGCTGGTTTATTCATTGTCTGTACTAAAGAGAACATACCTCTACAAATGTTTCATTAACAGCGTGGTGCTGTGTGGTGTGTGTTGAGGGGTTGTTTTTGGTTTTTGTATTGCATGCTATGGAGCAGTAAGGGATCTGAGATGTGAGTTTTGCCAAGGGCCCCCAAGATGGGCTGTGGTGGAGGCTGAAGGACCTGGGCTGGCTCAGCCCAGAGCAGAGGTTTGGCAGGACCAAACAGCATCCCCCTGTGCCTGGGAGGTGCTTTCCAAGGAGATTGACCCAGGCTCTTCACCAGAGTGCACGGCTGGAGCATGAGAGACAGCAGGCTGGAGTTGAAACAAGAGGTTCATGTAGGTGTGAGGAAGAACCACTGAAGAAAGGTGAGAGGGGCCATCCACAGAGGCTGTGCAGCCTTGAGGATCTTCAGGGTCTTACTGGGAAATGTCCTGAGCAAGCTGCTCTTTTCTCATAGCTGTTCCTGCTCTCAGGAGGAGGTTGAATTAGAATTCTTCCAAGCTTCTTCTGACCTGTTTTCCTGTGATCCTGTATATTTGGCATGTGTGGTGATAGCTGGTTGCTTGATTGAAGCAAGGAGGACTCTGAAGGGGTGACAGGAGAAGTTTTCTTATTGCATGATCAGTGTCACTAAGAGGTTTCTGCCATGTACAATACATTTCCATAGTTTTGTACTGTGGACAATTTTTATAGTAGTTGCAGAGGTCCCTGTGAAACCTGACACCCCCACAGAATTCAAAAATTCTTTATATGAACTTGCCTTGAAGAACTCATGAAGGAGCCACCCTGAGAGCAGTTCACACTGGTGAGCTGTTTCTCATTGAAGTTGCTCCACAGAAATTTGGTGTGTGAGATGTAGCACCACTAAAACACAGTTCACATCATCCAGTTTAAAAAACAAGCTGAAAGATCTTTGCCAGGTCCACTGGACAAATTCAAATCCAGAATACCCTTCTTGCATCTGCTGAAAACTTCCATGGTGTTTTGCTTCCTCACCTGCAAGCAACTGCAGCTGGGTGATGATGGTACTGTTCAGTTTTAATCTACTGAAGTATTAAGTGAAAATCTTTCTGTTGTATCAAGTGGATTTGGTCAGACCTGAGCAACAGTATGAGATTCCTACTGAAAGGAAATAGTTCAGGGATTAAACTGCGGCTGAACATAGGTTTTGTAGCCCATGGGGTGAGCCAGGGTGGGAAGGGCTGGTAACAATGGGATCTGAATTAAAGCACATACTCAGCTTTTACTGGAAACAGCACAGCAAATCCCAGTGATTCTCTGGTTTGTCCCTTAGTCCCATGAGTACAGTGTGCAGCATTCAGCTGTTCTGCCAGTCAGGAGAATGGAAGCCTCTCGCCTTTTCTTTCATGTCCCATTGATTCATGTCTCTAAACCCACATGCTGTGAGATTATTTTTGGGGTCTGTTTGAGGGCCCAACATTTCATCAAACTGACAATTGCAAATTCTGCATGCAGATTTTCACAAAAGTGAAGAGAGACAGAATTTCCCTGAACATGCTTTGTTTTGGATGCTGGTCGTCTTGCGAATGGTGCTTTTTAATGGAAAGGGGTCTGAATGGTCACATATGAATTATTTGAAAACCATGGTTTACTTGTCAGCTGTTGATTTAAATGTTTTGATTCGATGAGTAGATAACTTTTCTATAGCGGGATAGGAAGAGTGCTACTTTTCCAAATTAAATAAATCATGAATTCATTGTCTTCAGGTCAGTGGATTACTGTGGATTTTCACTGGGTAGAATACAGCCTTTAAAGAAGAACTTTACCTAGCTTTTTTCTCTTCAGCTTTGCCACTCAGAAATCAGTCCCCCATCACAAAATTGCAGATCTGGCCATTTCCACATGGAAGTTTTTGCTTGATACAGTAAAAGGCTTGCTTATGCGCAGAGGTGTTTTCCCCACAGTTGACATGACACTGACAGCACAAAATGAGACTTTGCTTTTGACACACATTCACAGTATTTAATATACTCAGTATTTAAAATATCTTTAAGGTCTCAGTACTACTGATCCAAAAATGTTTAATCTGAATAGGCTTATTAAAATCAATAAGTGTCTTCACACACTTAAACTAAATTATTTGTCAAGTTCTTCTCAAAAAGGGGGAAACTCTTGTGTCCAAGTCATTGGATGAAGGCTGTTGGAGATGCCATTGTTATAAAATTGCTGCCTATTTAAAAAATGCTACTGATGTTTTCTCTGAGAGCCTTTACTTTCTACAGACAAAACTAATCCAGCAAAAGCATGACTGTTGCCAATGTAATATGCTGCCTTTGTGGTTTAGGACATCTTTAAAAGGCCTTTCAGTGTAGATTCACTACAGTTTTTCCCATTTTACAGATACTGTGAACAAGGACACTGAACCCAAAGATCCATTTCCCATTCCACGAAAGATTATGGCTGAACCAGACTACATAGATGATGACAATCCTGAATTAATTAGACCTCAGAAATTAATTAATCCTGTGAAGTCATCCCGGAATCATCAAGATCTCCATAGGGAGCTGCTTATGAATCAGAAAAGGTAAGAGTCTAAAAATCACTTGTGCCACCCTCCCACCCCAAACACACAGCTGGAGTTTTAGTTTCATCAAAATGACGTTGTCCCCAAAACCCAGCAGGCGCTGTTTGTTGATTCAGATCTTGTGAATTGAAAGACTCTGATTCTTAACCATGGCATTTATTACTGTTTGAGTTTCAGTGCAAAAGCTTGCCTTAGAAGGCTTCTCATTTTGTTTTTGTAAATACTCAGATGGTCAGTTTTGAGAGGAAGCAGTTCAGTTCTCCTCTATTGCATTTCATATTAATTACTTGGCCACTGTAATTTGTCTTGTACTCCTAATGTTATCAAAATTTGACAAAATTTTGCTATCAACAGTGGGATGATAAAATTGGCTTTCACCATTCCCAGTGCACTGAGGTTGAGGCCACTTTTTAATCAGAGAAATCATGTCGTTTATTTCACATACAACTGTTCTCTACTTATTTGATCTGTCTCACGATGCAATGTGATAGTCTGGGGCCTGCTCTGCTGCTGCACAAGTGTTTCTTTGTATGTTCTGCAAATGCTCCTCTCTGGGATGGGATGCACAGCTGTTGCTCTATGTATTGCTTTTAGAGATGTAAACAACCATGTCTTAATTTCATCAACTTCAGAGACACAAGCACCTGGCCCAGAAATAGATAAAGTTCTGTTAATGAATGTCTTCAGCAACAGAGAAGTCATTTAGAAAACAGATTAAGAAAATAGCCACCAGACCACCTGGTGGAGGAAAAAGCAGAAAGCCTGTTGATGCTCCTTTGTTTAAACTAACAGAAACCAGTTGTGATATCAATTGTTGATTTGTTGCATTGAAGACACCCAAAATGGACTTTTCAAAGGCAAGGTGTGTGGATCTATAAAATAGAAGTGGAATAAAGGTATTTCAGAGTGCATTTGAGCAGAAAGCTGGTGGTAGCAGCCAATCTGACTTTTTGAGACCTAGGACCTTGATAAAGAAGAGTAAAAAGCCATTAATTTGGCTACTCCAGCACAAGTGGATTTGTGTATTTGGCAGGAAGAGTCACATTATGGCAGTTTTTCTCTCTCGCTTTTTTTTTTTTTTTTAATCCTTTGGCATTGTAGTATTTGGAGGGGAGAAGGGGTCTTTTTATATGTAGTAGCAAAATCCTTAAAAATGCTGGGCTTAGAGACTTAATTCTAAATGAATTGCATACACAATATAGCATTTCTTTAGTGATGAAGAAGGAGAGCTATTTTACAGAATGCCAACTGAATTGGAAGAAACTGGCCTAAATAGGTGTTTGTCCTATTTTTCGTTAATGGGATTAAACATCAAAGTCAGTTCCTGGCACCAAGAAGTTTATAGTAATTGAAAGAAAAATAGTTGAAGTTTCCTGATGATCTTAATCTAGAGGATGTGGAGGCTGCAATAAATTAAGACTATTTTTTTCTTTTAAGTTTGTGAAAGCATAAAGCACTTTTAAATAGTATGGAGTTTTCTTTTCTTCTAGGAAAATATCCTATTACACAGAAAAGTTGTGCAGGCCTCAATACCCTCTCTTCTCTTATTGTAATTTTGATTAGCTCCAGCTGGTAATTTTAGATTCTTATTTATTGGTGCAGAAATAAATACTTTGAGGATTTTCACCAGCAGAAAAATGGGTGTCTTTTAGAGAAGGGTTAGTCTTCTGTGCTTTGTGTCACTGTAGTAGCTCTCATAGGAGGCTTTTCAGTAATGCAGATATTAGGCTCTGTTCTGCTTTGTTACAGCAAACTGTCAAATGTATGGAGAACTTTCAGTGCTCTTATAGAAGTCTGCTTAACATCCTGCTTATTTCCTTGTGAAGATTCAGTGTAGACATCAGCAGCTTCACTTTTTGGGCTCATCAGCTCTGAACAGCCAGAAATGGATGTTGGAAGATGTTAGTACTGGTCCAGTCATTCTCCATGCCCACTGTGAGGAGTGTCTGTCAGGCCAAGAACTGGTATACTTGCAGAAAGAGTAGTTGTTCTGGGGAGAAAGGAAAAAAAGAAAAAGGATTCAGGTGGTGCTACCTCAAGGGACTAGTCACTTAAATTGTTTTTACTTATTAGGAGTCAACCTCAGCTCTGCAGAATATTGGTGCTATCCCTCACAGAGATTTTAACCCTATCAGCTCTCACTTGTGTTGTAACACATTTTGCTTCCTCTATATCAAAGCCTTAGGATTTGTGATTTAACCAGAACAGTCACCAGGAGGTGATACAAGACCCCAGTTAATCCAGTATCCACCACTTTGTTGCTTTTCCTTTTTACATAACAGTGGAAACAGGATTGACTTTATAGTTCTTTTACAGATCTGCCACCCCCACCTGATTGGACTGAGGGGCTGTATTTACTTGTAACTTCTGCAGGTTGCCTTTGTTACAGCACATCTCAACCAGTCTGTGCATCTGCTTTGCTGTAGTGCAACCTCAGTGAGAAAAGCAGCAACAGTAACGTTACCTATTGGCTGCTCTCTGGTTTGTGGCTGTTTTGACTGCTGATTGCCAATGTGGCAGCTTCTGCTGACTCTGCTCTCACCAATCCAGTAGTAGTAGTAGTAGTAGTAATAAAAAATGACTCCAGCTTTTCCTGCCTGACTTCAGTTTTATGTGCTGAAATGTAATTAAAATAGCATGAAACATAAAATATGAACACAGTCTTGTAGCTTCTGTTGCACTCAGGCCATGAGATCTATTATGAGAAATAGGGAACAGCATTTGGTGTTGCTAAATATTTGATTTTGCTGTCAGGGAATCTACAGGGATAGAGTGTTGCATAATATATGGAGTCATTCCTAGATGCCACCATAAAATGGCATTTTAATGTTTTATTGGACATGCTGTCAGATATGCATATTAATGAATAATTGGGCAACCACAAATGTATAGCAAGTAGGAAGGGTAAAAATATGCTTTCTGAAAGCTTATTCAGATTATTGAATTTCTTGAAGTTGAAATAAAAAATGGTTGATGTTAAACTTAACCCTGGATGCTTTCACATAATCATCTTCACAGGAAAGACAACAATAACAAAGACAAATTTTAGATCTCCCTGCTCTACCATAAATGACACTAATACCTGAATAACAGGGAGAGCTTTGAATCTTATACCAAATTTTGAAATCATCATAGCGTCACAGAGATAAGAGAAAATGCTGAAGTCATAAAAATAAGTAGGAGTGAGTATCCATGTGTGTACCTGTATAAATAATGTCATGCATCTTCCCAAGGAGTGAGCTTTCTCATTCCGGAGTAGCTGGCTTGGAAAGCAATTTGTGCTGAACAGGCTCGAAACATTCCATTCATGTAGCACCTAAAGGCTTCTCAGAGGGAGAATCCTCCAGGCTTTGTCTGGTCTCCAAGGTGATGGCAACTTTTTTATTCTGGATTTGTGTTGTCTTAGGCTCTTTGTGATGTTTCGTGTAGCCTGAGAGCTCTCACTGGGAGTAGCTTCAAAGCCAGGCATGGGTAAATCTGTCACATTTTCAAGGAAAAGAGAGAATCCATGATTGCCAGGAGCAGTGTGACAGACCACAGTTTAGTTTTGCCCAGTCAGACTTCTATGGGCAGAATAGCCTGCACAGCGCTGTCTGAACACAGTCCTTCTGAGTTATCAAGCACCAAGCAAATTCTTCTCATCCAAAATTTGTTCCTAGCTCTGATAGTGCCTTCATCTGTGATGTTTTTTTCAGTCCATTCTTCTGGAATCAAGAGAATACAGTGAAGACTAAAGATGAATGTTAATGAAGTATACAGGAGAAATACTTGCATGCACATTAAAGGGAAATATCTTAAAGGCTTAAATTTTAGCTTAGGATATTGGTTAGAAATCAGGCAAATGTCTGCATGTTTTTTTTATTTTAATTATTTATTTATATTCCAATGTAAATGTAAATGATTTTAGTAAAGCTGCCTGCAATTCTGTGTGAATTCCTGCTAATTGAAATGGATCTCTTTCTTCTTCCCCCCCATGTAAATTGAAGGGGTCTTGCACCTCAGAACAAACCAGAGCTACAGAAGGTGATGGAGAAAAGGAAACGAGATCAAGTTATTAAACAACAAAAAGAAGAGGAAGCACAAAAGAAGAAGTCAGACCTGGAAATAGAGCTACTGAAACGGCAGCAGAAACTGGAGCAGGTGAGATGAGGAATAACAGACATTTACATATCTGCATCTGAGCTACTCACCTGAGGCTCCCTTTTAGACAGAAAAGAAGCAGCAGCCAATTTTTTGGCATATTTCCCTTAGTTAAATTCAGGTATCTCTTAGGGTAAGTCAAATCGCGCTCTTTAATTACCTGTTATAGGAACTGCTTATAGGGTCTGCCTTTGGTCAAATGAAGCCTGCACCAGCCAGCAGGAATGTATGTGGAGCTGATGCTATTTAACCATTGAAACTGTGGTGATTTAGTCAATTTTTGTAGTCTAACTATGATAAACTAAGAATGGCTGTTAGGCTGTAGTACATCAAAATCGCATTTAATGAATTAAAACCAATTGATTGTCCTGGGTTATGTAAGAAACTAGGTAACTTCTACAAGGTCTTTTATTGTCTTAAAATGTATGAGCCCATTGGTGTTTTCAAGTGAAAGAAAAAGTCCTCAGACTCTGTGCATGGAGATGATGTGGAGTTGGAGTTCCTCATGGTGAAGCTTTTTACCAGGCACAGGGCCGGCCAAATGTCTCTGTGCCTCTGGAAGCACTTTGTGTGCCTGAGAGGAAATATCTCTACAGTGAAACAGCTCATCAGAGAAGTCACTGTGCATCAAGCAATGCATTTATTTTAAAATAAATTAATGCTATAAATAAACGCTTTAAAACAGTACCTCCTGTGTTTCTCAAAAGAAATCAATTAAGCCAAATAATTACTGTTCAAAATTACATGTAATCCAATCATTATAGGTTTTTTTTTAGGGTTTTATTATAGGTTGGGTTTTTTTTTTGTTTTAATTAGGTTTAGAAATATTTTTGGAGAAAGCTATTGTATTTGTAAGTGTATCATCCTGTCATTTTTCTTATCTCTCTTAAGGGCCCAGCTTTGAATGGTTCAGCTTGTGGGAAGATTTGATTTGAAACTGTGCCATCCAACACAGATTATGTAGATCAGAAAATTATGTTAGAAGAGGAAAAGCCTGCCCATGCAAACAGTGCTGTGACTTTGTAAACATCATAGGAATGGCATTAATTGACAACGTGACTCATGGAGGGACATTGTTATGATTTATAGAAACAAGGCATGTCCCTTGTCAGTGAGCCAGAGACAAAGGAGAGATTATAAAGGTGAGCTGTACGTGGTCCCCATTAATGAGGGAGACCTTGGTCTGATAAAAAAGGAAAAGAAAACCCCTAATTTCAGGCACTTTTGTTAGTTTTCTAAAGGGTTTTTTTTCTCCTTTTCTGCCAACTCATCTGCCTTCCCCAAGGATCACTCAGCTATCCATATTCTGTGCCATGTGTGAGCCTGTGCTGGGTGGGCACTGCAGAGCCTTGCCACACAGAGCATTTCCATTCCTCACATGGAAATTTCGAATGTCTGCATGGGCAGGAGCTCCAACTTGGTTAAAAAAGTCAGTGAATGGACTCTCAAAAATGAATGGCTACGGGCCAACGAAGATTTTTGGGTTTTTATTGCTTTTTGTGATAGACAAACCAGATACTCTTAAAGAGGCTCAAGTTAGATACAGAACTTCATACCTAAACATTCAGAAATCAGTTCTGTAAGTGTGCTCGGTAGTAGCTGCTCACATATTCTCCCCTGAGGCACATTCTTCCTTGCTCTGTTGTAAAAGCCAGAGAAGGGAATTACTGTTGTTTCTTTAATGAAGATCTCCAAGAATTTCTTAAAAAATGCTTCGTCTTGTTCTTGTACTGGGCCTGCAGAGTTTTTCGCCGGTCTGTCTGGCGAAGGTAGACATCTGGAACAAGCTAGAGCCAAGGATTTGAAAAGATTTATTGTTTATGAGAACAGATACTCCCAAAAAAAAGCAATTTTATCTTTTCCATGAGACAAAGAAAGGAAGCAATTTAAAGAGTTTGGCATGGGCAGTTATTGAAACCTTTCATTTTTTGTCTTGTATTTCAATGATGTGTTTTCTAAACTTTTTTTTAAAACATGTGATTCGCTTTTAAGCTGGAACTGGAGAAGCAGAAGATACAGGAAGAGCAGGAAAATGCACCTGAATTTGTCAAAGTCAAGGGCAACTTGAGGAGGACGGTCCAGGAAGCAACAGAAGCACCAGACCCCTAGAGCCAGAGCCTGCTTAGACTTCCAGCTTTCCTGCAGAGAGAGGCTTTTGCAAGTTGTCTCACATTTGCCCCCTCAAGAGGAAAAATAACAGCATCCAGCTGACACTTACTGAAGATGAGATTTTTAATTCCTGGGACGTGTGGATTGAAAAGACAATTTCATAAACAGATCGACTTGCCAAATACAGTCCTGAGATCAATGAATAAGGAGTGTCTGTCAGTTCAGTGTCATGGACCAGGCTGACATGCTTTCTCAGAGATTTTAACCAGGGATACTAGAGAAACTCCTTCAGTGTTGCACTGCTTTAACTCTTGTGATCCTTCTTTAGTGGAAATGATACACAGATTATATTTTGCTTTAAAACAGAACAAAAATCCTCCTGTTATATCAAGCTTTGCTGCGCAGGTAGATTTCCTCCATCTAGACCTACAGCTTGTGTATATCCCACAACAATGTGTGTTTAGTTGGAGTTTTTATTAAATCTAGGAGAATATGAGGTGTGCTAATTACTGCTGCCCATCCCCACTAGGATAGGTAGGTGTGGGCAGGATAAGAATGCTTAAAATTCACCAGCAGTGAAAAGTTAAGCAGCCTTAAAGCTCATTTCTTGCTGTTTGGCATGTAGAATTTGGGCTATGAAAGAATGAAAATCTGATGATCCTTTCACAGGGAGACTCCAGAGGCTGATTTGTCTCTGTCTGTAAACTTACACTGTTGTGTACAGGCCTGTGAAGTGCAACCTGTGAATTTACTTCTCAAAGCAAAATTATCTGTCTTCTACTTTTCATGTTTTGAAATCCTGCTTACTTTGGTGTTGTGGCCTTTCTCCTCCAAGGGCATGCTGAACAGAGTACAGTGTTAACACATCACTTGGTAGTGTTTGAACTCATTTGCTGGAACTGATCTACCATGAGTTCCTACTCTTTGCTTGCAGATACTTGTTGCAGTTTCTGCAGTAGAGAAGTGTTTAAACCAGACCAAACCAATTACTGGAATCTACTGAAATTGAATTTTTTTCCCTAAAGTAAGGGATAAAATGATTTTTTTTTTTTAAGGGATAAAATGAAATTAATTTTATCCCATCCTTCATTCAGCCTCAAGAAAGAAGTGTGTTACCACTGAGACTTTGGGTCCAATTCTGTCATCTTCTGCCTTTCCACAAGTTGCCCCTGTGACTTGCCATTACATAAAATATTGCTCAGCTTGCACAGGGATGACAGAATCTGATTCTTCATGCTTATGACTACTAGCTATCCAGGAAAGCCTGGGATGAGAAATAGGGAACAGGTTGCTAATGTAGCATTATAGAATTGGATTCTTACCTGGTGTGATTGGGTGCAGATGTATCTTCACAATGTGGGGAGAAACCCTCATCTTCCTTGGTCAGAAGAGTCCTAGCTCTCACTGAAACTGTTCATACATACCTGCTGAGGATCTAATCCCTAGCCTTTGCCTTAGGATGCTAAACACAATAATTTCTACTTTGTAATTATATTGGACAGAACTGTTTGAGAACACTTTTTATTAATATCAGCAGTGGCATGTTTGTATTGTAAAGGTGTGGTGGAGGGTTGTTGGTTTGGTTTTTATAGTTCCTTTTGCCTTTCCTATAAGTATTGGACATTTAAAATACAATTTCAGATTAGCACTGGGGACAATACACTCACAATTAGAAATGTTTCTTAGATGCAGACTTTAATTTGTTAAGATACAGGCATTTTGTTTTTGTGAGGACATAATCAGATTGAGGGTAAATTGAATTGTGATAAGCATATTGCCATTGATTTAGACTTGCAGTGTGACTCACGTCTAGATTAAATGTGAAGATGATCTAAGACTGTTCAGATTACGGACATACAAAAGACAAAGGCCAAATGTAAGACTCTTCCATGTATTATCTCAACAAAGGAACACCCTGAATGCTGCAGGTACTTCCCTCTCTTCTTCCCTTCTGGCAAGAGAGGATCTTTTCTGGCAATACATCATTCCAACACTTGCACTGATTTTGTTTCATGTTGTTGAGACAGCGCTAGGTCGGAGCCTTCCACACCCCACTCATGCTTCATCTTAGCTGTTCCCAGCCTACCAAACATCCTTTCTCTTGGTTTCAGCTCCACATTAACCTTCTGCTCAGTATGGAAAAGTCTAGAAGTGAGTGAGGAAACCTTCCTCTGGTTTGAGCAGACCATTTGGTGTTAGCTGTTTCCCCTTGGTGATCAGGGCAATCCTACCACACATACACAGTGAAATGAAATCGGTGGCACCGGGAGTGGTGGGGGACAAAGACCCCCTGTTTGGCTTCAGGGGCTGTGTTGGATCTGGCCCTCAAGGCTAAACGCAGCCTGCTTTCTCCCCAGGTTAGCTTGTGATTCAGGATAGAGTTTCTCTTTCTGAAACAGAGGAGGCCAGAAAACTCCCTTGTACATACACCATGAAGTGGGTTTTTTTTTGTTTTTCATTGGAATTAACTCTCAGTGTGAAAAGAACATCAACGTGTGTGTTAGACCATCTTTGAATCCTGCTAATCCTTTAGCCTAGGAACCCCAGCCACCTTCATATCAATTCTGACAGGAAAAAGCTTGTATTTGAAGTCAGGATTGGGCGACCCTTCAATGGGTGGCCAGTTAGTCACACCACAAGTGTCCTGTGCAGCTACGCAAGTAGGAAACTGCTTGGCAGTGAGTGTAAGCAATTCCTGCTCTGCCCTTCAGCTATGTGGGTTTTTGAAGCAATCCAGCGAATACTTCAGTGATCTGAAAATTGCTCACTTACCACTTTGTACTTTTTTAAAAACTCTTGCTTTTGATAGTAGAGTAGTAAATTTTTTAGCATTTTTGTGGCTTTAACATTCTGTTAATATCTGCACTTGTTTGAGTGTACATATATAAATATATATAAATATAAAAAGGGAGCCTTAATGGATTTGTTTTCATAATTTAATATTTTTTGTATTTGCTCTTGTATAATTGTTTTTAACTAAAGGTATTACGAGAATGAGGGTGGAATACTTAGAACCAAAGTTATGCTTAATAAAATCTACTACATGCTTGGTGTATGTGGTTTTGTCTGTTGTATCCTGCCAAAAGCAAAACCTTGGATGCTGCACTGAGATATCCAGTTTGTTTAAAATTCTGCAGTGTGGGGGGAAGTATCAAGATCATAGTGACTCTTGGTTTTTTAAACCCTGTGTCCCTATTAGTATGTGCAGAAGTTGACAGGGTTTGCTGTGTCTCTAAGCAGTATTATCCTTCAAATAAATTTGATGCAGGAAGTTTTTAACAGGACTGTGCAGCTGTTCAGGTAATCCAAGGTGAGGCAGAGCATGAGGGAAAACTTCCAATGGGAGTCAAGTAATTGTAGAAATCATTCCCTGTCAATCCTTGGATTTACCAGCATTGCAATAGCTCCATTTCAAATGGGAGTTAGAAGAGAGTAACAAGCCTGGTCCTGGATTCAAGTCCTACAGTGCTCCTTTTAATTTAGCCAGTGCTCCAATATGTGGTTCTAATAGGAAAAACTTGGGCATGAGAAAGAAGGTGCAGGCACAAATGATTTGCTGGGTTAGGGTCAGACAGCTCAGTGCCAAAGAGCAAAATCCTATGTCGACAGCAGATAGGGAAGGTAGCAGGGGATGGACAGGGCTGGAAGAGGTGTGTGCTAACAGTTCTCCACAAAGATCCTCAGCTCTCACTGGTGAGCCCTGGCCAGCTGGGCAGGTGACAGCAGAGAGGGAGCTGGGGAGGAGCATGGGGCGAAATGAAGTTGGGGGGGAGGAGAGCACTGCATTCAGAACAGATGTCAGGAAGTGCTTTTTTCCTTCAGAAATTGCTCAGCATGTGGAATGGGTCCTGGCAGTACCGCTGATGCAATGATGCTGGACACACTCCCAGAGCTCTCAGATGCGGGGGAGGTAAAAAAGAACAGAGAGTTAATAAGGGGTGAGTTTCTGTGGCCTGTTGGAGATACTGCCCTGTGCTCTCCTACCTCAAGTGTAGCCAAATGTGTTTTGAATTATCCTTCGATATTTCACTCCAGACCCAGAAAGAAAATTGTGAGGGCATGTGATCTGCTTTTGTAGCATGTCCAGAAGAAAAGATGATCCTCCTTTTATCTGCTTTTTTGCATTGCATTGAGCTAATATTTGTCACGTGGCTTTGCGAGCGCCGGTCCACTGCGGGCTTTGCCTGTGCTCCTGTGGCCATAGGCAGATGGGTTGTGTCATGCCATAACTGTGTGGAAAGAAGTACCTTGAGGTCTCTTAGCTGCTCTCACAGGGTCCTGATGGCACTTGTGGTGACCAGTTGCACTTAAGAAAATAACTGGAGACCAAAGGGCTCTTGCTGTGCAGTTTCCATAGGATCAGAACTGATGTTGATAGGGGGAAGGGCAAGTTGGGTTCTCAAAGCCTTGCAATAGAAAGAGCAAGAACACTTGATGAAATATGGAGGAATGGAAATAGTTTTTCCCTCCCCCTGCCAGTTTAAATAGTTTGTGCTGTTTGAAATCTTTCATCTGTCAGAGTAAAGGTTTGTGGTAGTATTGTCAATATTAGGGATGACTCTCCTCAATGGAAGTGGTGGAAACTGTGCCAGAGGAAGTGTTTGGTGGTGGTAATAGAGCACAGATGTCCTCACTGTCACTCCAGTGCTTGTGTTCCACAGCTCATGTTTTGGCATTGCTTCAGACCTAGGTGAGGGCTGCACTGGGTCCCTCCCATGGCCTGCAGTGCCTCTCTGAGGTTAGCAGGACCTGCTTCTGTTCTCTGGGCTGATTTTGCTGAACATCAAGTACATGCATTTGAGCTAATCATCGACTTTTCCTTGCTATCAGAGCAGAGCAATCAGCCCTGTGGAGTGTATTGCCTTCCTTCGACTGTGGAGGAGCCCACAACGCCTGACTCGCAGGGAACATTGTCTACCTTGCAAGGGTTCTGAAGCCAGGCAGTTCAAATGCCACCTCTAAACCACCCACTCTTTTGCATGGAGTTTTTTGCCCCAGGACAGATGAGGCACTGGATGCCTTTAGTAAATTTGGCCCTTCATGTCTGTGTGGTTCATAATGTGATAAATCTCTGCACTGTGCTCAGCAGCTCTGGTGCTTGGTGCCATGGAGTCAGCCCAGGTGCTTGGAGGGGACACGTGGCCTCTGCAGGGAGCTGCAGAGAAGGGACCTGCCCCAGGCCAAAGTGACCAGCAGGAGGGGAGGTGGCATCTCCACAGTGGTGTGAGGAAAGGAGGAGGATGTGAAGCACCTAAGAGGGGGCTCCAACAGCCAGAATCACCCACTGCTATAGCCATAGTACTTGATTATCTAGGTAATCATTTTCAGAATTAAAACTTCCATTATGCACAAGTCTAATCCCTTACCCAAGTCTAATCTGCATGAGCAGTTAACACAGATTGAGGGTGGCACATGGAAACTTCAGCCTGATTAGATGGGAAGGAGAAGCATGTTTCTTTTCCCCTCTTCGGCTATTCGGAAAAAAAATTTTTAATAATGCAATCGAAATGCCAAGTCTACTTTATTGTGCTCAAAAATTAAGAGTGCCCAGAAAGCCTAAGCCCCTGAGTGGGGTTCATTTAAGGTAAGTATTGCTTGTTATAGAAAGGCAAAGGGAGCTGCCTCTGGCGTCAGGACACGGCAACCCAACCCATCTGAAATGGTCTCCCTGAAGGAGGGGTTGTGTCCATCTGGTTATCTGTCCTTTAACTCTTCCTTTGGTAAATGAAGCCTAAAAGATTCTCTGATGAAAAGCTGATCAGGATTTTGCTTTCATCAGTAGCAGCAGAAAAAGAGAGAGACCCCTTAAATTTACATTGTTAAACCTGAAACGTCTTTCATCACTGTGGGTCATAAGGGGTGATTTTCTGTAATGTGCAGTTTGAGCTCTTATCTTCATCCAGCTGTGTTTTGGTGCTAATCCTTTCAGTGAATTCTGCCCCATACAATTTCAGGGAACCACCTTCATGAACTGAGCTCAGCAACAAAGTGGATTTGGGGAATTTGGGCCAGTGGGCCCCAAACATCACAGCCTCTGGTTTGTTGGGGAAATTTTACTCTCATTTCTAGTACAGATAGAATTAACTTAAATATTAAGGAGTAAATTATCTTCAAACAGAGATCTTTTTTATCATTTTCTTGTTGCAAAGGAGTTGCTTCTGCTTTATACCAAGAACTCTATTCCCTGTGTATTAGTAAATTGTTATGATAACTAGGCAAGAGGTGAGCTGCAAACTAGCTACAGGCCCCTCTGCAGTTAGACCCACTCAGTCCTGATCCTGGAAAGCAGGGTTTGCTGTCTGGGGAGGAAAAAGGCGGTGCTAAAAGGAGGAACAGACAGTGGGAAGGCAAGTGCCTGACAGATGAAGGTTTCCACCTTGTACCCAAGGTTAAACAGCAGCTCTGAGGATGATGCACGCAGCCTGCATCTGTGTTCACATCTAATGTACCGTGTGCCTTTTTATTTCCCCTGAAGCCTCATTGTGTTCTTGATTCCTTTCCTATTGTTTCCTTTCACCCCAATCTCTTCCTGCCTATTCAGGCCTCCTTGCTTTTGGATTATTTCCCAGGGCTGGTTTGCAATGAAAGGCATTTAATTAACAAAGAATCCTTGGGATGGATCCTGAAATGTGTGTTTGAGGCTGACTGCTACAGCGTGGAGGGAAACCCAACCTGAGCTCTTGGTTTGTGGGGAGTAGAGATGGGAAACACTGGGTATGCAGGGACCAGGAGCAGGTGGGAATAAAAATTCTGAGTGGCTGTCTAACAGAACATAAATGAGAAACCAATATAGACACCTCAAAGCTTTTATCTCAGACTCCTACTTAAAAAGGACCGTGATGAGAAAAACCCTAGGGGAGTGAAAAGGAGAGTGGCAAAAGTTTGTTCCTTGATTCCTTCTCTATTGCCTCTGACCTTGTGAGACCCCACCAGGGATGCTGCATCCAGCCCTGGGGTCCCCAGCACAAGGAGGACATGAAGCTGTCGCAGTGGGTGCAGAGAAGACCGCAAAGAAGATCCAAGGGCAGGAGCATTCTCTTCTAGGAAGACAAGCTGAGAGAGCTGGGTTTGTTCAGCCTGGAGAAGAGAAGGCTTTGAGGAAACCTCATTGGGGCCTTCCAGTAGCTGAAGGGGTCTTACAAAATTGAGGGAGAGCAACTTTTTATGTGGGCAGATAGTCTGAGGACAAGGGGGAATGGTTTTAAACTAAAAAAGGAGAGATGTAGGTTAGATGTTAGGAAGAAGTGCTTTACTCACAGGGTGGTGAGTCACTAGAATAGGTTGTGCAGAGAAGCTGTGGATGCCCCATCCCTGAAAGTGTTCGAGGGCAGGTTGGATGGAGCCCTGAGCAGCATGGTCTAGTCGCATCCCTGCCCATGGCAGGGGGTTGGAACTAGATGATATTAAATTCCCTTCCCTTCCAACCCAAGCCATTCTATGATTAGCAAGAAGCCCAAAATACATAGAAACAATGCGTGGGCAAACTCAACATGCCCTCCTTAAAGCCATAAAGAGCCTCTTGGAAGGGGCTGCCGTGCAGGCGTTTCCTTGCCCGGGTCCTTAGGCAGCGCGCAGCTGCCAGGGCCGGGATGCTGCGGGGATGCTCCCGCAGCCCCCGCTCAACTCCCACCGCCTGCTGCCCTCTCCTGGGCGAAGCGGAGCGGAGCGGCATCGAGGGGCTGCCTTGCCTTCCCCCTCCAAAGCTTTCCCCTAAAAACACCGCAGCGCTGAGCTGTCGAGCCTGAATGACTGCTGCTTTCTTGGGGAAACGCGTTATTATTTCGTGATTTCTCTATGCAAATGTCATTAACACTTCCGCTAAGACATCGTTGATTTGTCGTGTTTAAAAGCCTTGACTGAGTGTGTTTCAAGACCTCGGTAACTCGGGACCTGGATTCACAAGGGGTGTTTGGTGTCCTGTGCTAAAGCACGATGGTTTGCCATGGTGAGATCCGTGATGGCTCCTGTGGAGTCTTGGGGGCTATCACAGGCAGATCCCTGCAGAGGTCCGAGGTGTTCTCAGGACAGGTTGGAGATGTGATAAGCTCAAATGTGCCAGGGTTGTGTTTGGAACAGCCTTCTCCAGCAGCTGGTCTTTTGCCTTATGTGGTGACAGCCACCACTGTTTCAGTCTGGGGTTGTTGCAGAGGATTTACCTCCTGCTGCAATTCCATCAGCAAGCACGTCCCTGTGCTATCCCCCCTCTGCCCCTTCCACTGCCTCCACCACTAGCAGTGGTGTTCATCCTGTTGTCACCCCAGAGAGTGTGGGTGTGCCCTCTGTGGCCTGGCAGCCCTTCCCAACAGGAGACCTTCCCAGCCAGACCCTCACTCTGCCCCAGGGAAGGAGTGCAATGGGCCCATCAGAATGCAGGTGGGGAGAATCCCCCATTTCCACATATCCCACTCATCCACCTGTGTTTGCCATCCTGGTTTCCATACCTACAACTTCTCTCTCTCTACTCATTCAAATTCTCTCCTTTGCTTTCTAAAAATGTCCCCCATCCTCAGCTCCATCCTCTCGCTGGCAGCAGACTCCTCCTGTTGCTATAACAACGAGCAGCAGCCCAGCCAAATTGGCCAGACCCTGCCACATTTCCCTGCCTGCATCCAAATCATCTCCCTAGGTGTGAACACACTCTCTTCTTCCTCAAGTCTTTGCCATCTGCCTTCAAGGGGGAGATTGCTCCCTTTGGGGGGCTGAGGGCCCTCTGCACCCCCCATGTGTCTCCTTTACCCTCTGTTCATACTTTGCAGCCCTCCAGCTGGGTCCACACACAGGACCTGGACCACACTGACTGAGATAAAACCCACTGAGATAAAACCCACCCTCTGAGATAAAACACCACTCTTTTGGCCCATAAACCCCATGCAGATTAAATTGTGAATGGAAGTGGGGAAAGTTGCTTGAAATACAGTGGAAAATATACATCCAGGGTTGTATCCTGGTCTGGTCTGAAATCTGGAAAGTGTATCTAGCCCAAAGGTCCAGGGGAAAGAATTTTCTTCTAGAGTATCAGGGTGTCTCTGCCCTGTGGCCTAAACCACACATCCAGCCCAGGCAGTACCCACTGGTGCTGTGTAAAGCCTCTCTGTTACTGCAAGGGTGCTGTGGGCAGAGCTTGCTGGTCCTGCAGAGAGCAGGGAATCAAGCCCTGCCACCCTTGAGGTCCTTGAGGGCCCTACTAGCAGACATTCATGGTGGCTTTTCCACCCTCGATCACGAGCTCCACTTAAAACTGCTTTCTCCCAGCCTTCCTGGGCTGGCAGCAGCAGACTGGAAGGTGCAAGTGGAAATGGCGAGTTCCTCTCTGTCAGAGAGAGTGTGGCACAAGGCTCTTCATCCTGAGCTGCATCTCTGCTGCCCTTTCCTTGGGCCAGCTGCTGTCCCAGGGCTCACCACAAGGATTTCTTACCTCTCTGCTGAAAAAAAAAACCCTAGGACAGCCTTCTGGGATAATGCCAGACTGGAGGGACATCAAGAACCACACCTCCAGTGCTGTGCCCTCAGCTCAGGAAGGGCCCTGAGGTGCTGGAGAGTGTCCAGAGAAGGGCAGTGGAGCTGGGGAAGGGGCTGGAGCACAAGTCTGAAGAGGAGCAGCTGAGGGAGTGGAGGATGAAGGAAAGGAGGCTCAGGGAGGGATCCTAGCACTACAACTCTCTGGAAGGAGGTTATAGCCAGGTGGGGGCTGGGGTCTTCTTCCAGGTATAGAACAGGAGGAAATGGCCTCAAGTTGCACCAGGGGAGGCTTAGATCAGGTATTAGGGAAAATTTTTTCACTAGAAGGGTTTCCCAGCACTGGAACAAGCTGCCCAGGGAGTCAGCATCTCTGGAGGCATTGAAAGGATATGTAGATGTGACACCTGGGGACATGGTTTACTGGTCCATGGGTTAACATTTGGATTCAATGATGTTAAAGGTCCTTTCCATCCTATATCCTCTGCCATCTTCTCACCTCAGGACAGCTTGAGCTGTTGCTTTACCTGCAACATTTTCCATTATCCATTCCTAGGCTGGAGGCCAGGGGAAATCTGGGGGTTTCAAAAATGTATTAAATAGTGCAGCCTCCCCTAGTGAGTGGGCTGGAGCTGTTTTCCTCCAATATTTTTTGTTTGACAAGCAAGGTACATGGCCAAAGAGACCTGCTGAGAATTTGTTCCCTAAAAGTACCTTTGTGTGCATTTTTAAATTCTCCAGCCCCTTGGCATTTTTATCTCACCCTCACTAACTGGAGTGAAATCACTTCAAACCCAGGAAATTGGAAAGCTCTTCAGAATACTTATGGCAATTTCTGCTCTTTTTAGCAGTGAACTGTTTTTGCACTCTTGGCTGCAGCTGGAGCTACATATCCGCTACTGTTAATTTTGGGGGGCTTTGTGGCCTCAACAGCAATATAAATTTACTTCTTTTTATATGGAGCTTTGGACTAAAAACCTGTTCTTTCAGTTCATCTTGGATTTCTGGGTTCAAGAGCTCCCTTACTCCAGAGCTATGGATCTCTTCTTTTTTAAAATTACTTTTAGGCGCAAAGTGTTTTTGGCTGGGTGTCCAGATGGACTTTTCATACAGCCTGGTTTTGATAATTGGGAAAAGGCTCTAGACAAATCTGAGCTGCTATTGCCACTCTTCCATCAGGAGGAAACATATGTTCTTCCTGTGAATCCAGGGGACAGTGCCCCTTTGTGCCGAGCTTTCCACCCTCCAAGGTAGCAATGAGGAGATCTTTAGTGAAGCTGGTAAATGTTATGGGTTCTCTTACCCAAGAGAGGTTTGCTGCTGTAAGTGGAGACTCCCAGCTGCCCTTTTTTTGCCTGCACTCTGTGCAGGCTCAGCTGAAACCTCCACAGCAGGTCCAGGTTGTGCAATCCCAACAGCAGCAAGCAGGCCCAGATGTTCTTGTCCTCACCTTGGTTGAGGAACCTGCTGCTATATCCCAGCCTAATATCCACCTCCAGTGGTGCTGGCCTGCCTTCCTCAGCGTGGGGATGCTCCAGAGACAGGGATGAGAGCAGCTGGCCCAGCAGTGACATGGCATGCCCACAGAAAGTAGCCCTTGACCCAGCATGACTTATCCAGTGAAATGGAAGAAATTCCAGTGGCAAATCACTTGGGTACCAGAGATGCTACATCCCCTATTTTCTCCAGGAAAAGCATCATTCTTTCATTGCTCCCATCCAAACAGGAACATGTGAGGGATCCTGGCTTTCCACCTGCCATTTCAAGGGCATTTCAACCCTGCCAGGCTACGTTGTGATTTTCTCAGTCTATGTATTTTTTCCATTCCCAGCTTTTAAATCATCCTGGTGCACAGGGCTGTGCACAGAGGAGCATGAGAGGGAATTAAGGCTCAGTAGCTTGAATGTCTTTTCATTCTCTTCCTGCAAGATTTCAGGCCTGAGCAATGCTTCTGAAAAGCTGTTTTTGTAGGCCCTTGTCAACAAGTTTGTGTCAAAGAAGTTCTCCAAAACTTGTTTGTTCTCACCTTGAGTTGGATTTGTGCAACCAAGCATTCAAGAAAAGATAATGGCTTTTTTATCAGTTATTCTAATTCCTAAAGATTTTAGTACTATCTGCTGCATTTCATTCTGGATTCTAGGCTGAGTTTGTAATTGGATTTTTTTACCAAAGTTAATATGCAGCAATGATGACATCCCTAAACTTAAGCTAATATAAAATTGAAGATATTTGGAATAGCTAAGCTTCCAAATAACAGGAAATCATCTAAGAAAATGCCTGCATACTTTAATGATGCTATTCAGTAAAGGCATTTTTTACATGCAGCTCCTTCAAAGCAGCTGTCTTCATAAAGGCCAGTATTCAGCCAAGGAAGCTTCAAAAATCACTCATTATCTTCAAAATGCCATGATTATCTGAAACATGGGAAGGAAGGGACTAGCAGACATGCTTGATCCTTCTTCCAGCCATGACTGACTGATTATTGTGTTTCACCTCTTTTGAGGTGGGGGTTATCTCATGGAAAGAGCACCGGAGGCAGTTCAGAAATATCTTGGCTGATATTTAAGTTCAGAGATTTTTGCATTACAGGCATGTGAATGTCAGAGTTTTCCAGGAGGTGCTGGGAGTGGTGCTGGAGATGTTTGCAGAGGGTGCTCTGCACACGAGGAGCTCCAGGACTCTGCACTGTGTTTAAATGTGCCTGGAGCCCACAGCAGCAGGAGCAGAGCTTGTGCAGTGTGAGGTTTTGTGTCTGTGCCAGGGGAACCTGCCTCAGGATAACTCATTAAGCAAAACAAAGTAGAGGCAGCTGTTTGGGTCATCTCATATGTGTAGTTTGTTCTTTTCCTTTGTGCTAAAAAAAAAGCTTTAATGAGTGGCTTTGTGTCGTGAAGGGCCACTTTAACATTTTCTTCTGTGAAAAATTAGGTGTTCCTTTTTATGTGTTTTAACATTCCTTTTCTGTAAGGAGGGTTGAGGAAACGTGGTGCTGAGCCTCATTCAAAGTTGTTAGTACTCTTGAAAATCTACAAATGTCACATTCCCTGAAGTTCATTGTTTACATCACATATCACTTTAGCAGATAATACTGTGACCTATGTGTTTAATTATTTTTAATCTTAGTTTTCAAGCCAGTTAATCGTGCAGTTTTATTTTCTCTCAATTATGTATGTTCAGATTTGTTACATCCCTCTTCTCAAATATTTTCTCTGGTGGTTACCTGGAACATCAGTCACTGTGAATGATGCACAGGCCATCCCCAAATCATGCATGTGGGTTCCCGTGTCCTCCCTTATTGCTCTTACATGAAATCAGTGGGGAGAGGAAGCTGTGTCTTGAATGGGGAACAAAGAGCCAGGAAGCTCCTGGGTTTTATTCTTGCAGCACTTTCTAGCTCACTGTGTGGTCCTGGCCTCCTCCTCAAGGCTCCAATTCAGCCAACCATCGCAGCTCTTTGCTCCTGCTGAGACCCTGAACATCCCACTGAGCTCAGGAAGTCAACAGAATCAATGCTTCTGTGCTTGGGCCTTACCTTTCTGCTGCCAAGTGTTCTGGTGTCAATGTGTTGTGCATGTCACGTACCCAGAATGGAAAGAAATGAAGGTGCATGAAAAATGGGAGTGACTATAGTGAGTATCTGGGTTTCTCATTGCTCTCTGTAAGCTTAGAAAGTGAAAATTAATGAGGTGTAATTAAAACAAAAATGCAGTGTGTGAACACAAGTCCAGAGCACCAATTAACCTGACATCTTGTCTGTGGAGTGAGAAGATATGGATTGAGATGCCAATTTTGCTGATGTATTGTCCATATAGGTGTAGACCTGTGGAGTTAACATCTGTTCTTTCACCCTGTGTTAAAAAACAGACTCTGAGATGCTCTGTGGAGTGGGTGCTCCAGGGAGTGGGCAGCAAAAAGAAGATTAGACAGAGCTCCTGTGAGACACAGGTCCCAGGGATGGGGATCCTGCTCCTGGGATCCTTCCTAGTCATGTGCAAAGAATGTGGGTTCCTCAAGCAAAAAATCCTCAGGCTTCTTCTGGCACCCAGAATTTTCCCTCTGCCTCACTCTTTGCCTGGGCAGAATAATGAGCTGCCTTCAGGTATGATTTAAAGCTGGTCATGGTGATTTAGGGATGGAAATACCCTTACTTTTTAACATGATTTGTCTGCCTCTAAGTGCCGCTTTGAAAATATATTCCCTGCTGATTAAAATTAATGAGGGAGTCTAGAAGAAGGAAAATAGTGTTCAATATTCTGTGCTTTCTGAATTTTGGAAGGTTGCCTGGGAATATTTCTAAATTTTGTAAGCTTTCTGAGAAAAATCTGTAAAACTGAAAAGCACGAGGAGAGTTCAGCTGACACGGGTTATTTTTGTGCCTAGCTAATGAAAATCAAATAAACACACTTGTTCTCAAGCTGTGCTTCCTCTCTGTAAAATCAAGCCATAACATGACACTGGCTGAGATGCAAATCCCTTTCCTCCTGCCTTTTGGAGGGTCAAGAGCAAGGCCTTTTGTTGGCAACCCAAATCTTATTTGTCTGTCCTGTGGGCCTCATCTCATCCCATCTGTTAGCCTGAGTTGGTAGCATAATTCAGGTTGGAAGGGACCTCTGGATGTCTCTGATGCACTCTAAAATAGAGGCCAGCTTAGGGGAGGTCACTCACAGCCTCCTCCAGCTGAGTTTTTATTATGTCAGTGGGCTCGATGATCACTCTGGGTCCATTCTGTTGCAGGATATTCTGTGATTCTGTGATCTCCGAGGAGAAGATTTCACTGCCTCTCAGATCAGCCTGTTCCAGTGCCTCATCACATTCCTCACCCTTCAGCTAGGTAGCTCTCTTGTTTTTCTGGGTTCTTCTTTTGGGCTTACTTAGGCAAGGGCATCAGCAGATTTTAGTTGGTGTCTGGTCCCATTTTAAGTGCAGTGAGGAATGTCACCTCAGGTAAACCCCTTCCCAGGGTTCCCTGCAGAGTAGAAACAGGGACAGCTGGAATTATTTGGCAGCCCAAGCCAAGAAAATATTCCTGGTGGAGGCCTCCATGCTGTCTGTGGAGCCCAACCTTTGCAAGCCCAGCAAGGATCAAACCTCCTTCCCCTGCCTGATGGGCTGTGCTGCCCAAGGCTACAGGTAAAGCTGAGCTGGGGCTCAGTCCCTGGAGAGCTGGACAAGGGATGAAGGGGAGGAAGGTGCTGCCACTCCATCATGGTGTGACTTGGCAGAGCTGCTGTAGTGGTGTTGCATTGATTTTGGCTTTTGAACCAGTTGAAACTCTGGTCCATTATGAGAGAAATATTATATAATTACTGAAGCTACAGCCTGAGGAGGACATGACAGTCAAAATCTCTTTGTATGGAGTTCTAAAGATTTAATTCATATAAAACATCTTATGTCAGTATTATAATAATACAGATATTTAATGTGTAATGTTAAATTTATGGCATGACCAAAGGGTTTATCCTCTGATAGGTGACATCCTCAGCTGCACGACGGGCTGATGGTGTGGAGCATGATGAATAGTCAAATGAGCTGCAGGGGACAACCACAGTCAGGCAAGCCATAAATTTAAGCTCTTTGTTCTCTGCTGAGACCAACCTACAGCATTTATATAAAAATATGACATAGGTGAATATTCTACCCGAAAAGGAGGGGTTGACAACACTAAGATTTCCCTGCACAGAGCCTCTGTTTTTCCTGCCAGAGGTACATTGCAATAGACACAAACATTAACATTTTCTGCTTCACAAGGCAACTGCTGGATGGGGAATTTTTCATCCAATAGTGTGGAAATAAAAAATATTTGACGGAGGCAGAGCCTGAATGGCATGTATGAATAATCAAAGGCACCAGCCCGCATCTGGGGTTTACAAAATGCTGTAGCACACTGGAGTTTTTTTTAAACAACCTCCTTGAAGTTTGAATTCTTGAGCTTCCAGACTTCTCAAGGCCCAAAGGCACTAAAGAAAAAAAAAAAAAAAAGGATGTACAAACAGAATTTTAAATAAAGCTCTCTCCAGAGAGGAAACTAAAAAAGACAGAGACTTTTCTCCTGTAAAGGAGAAAAAGAGCTGAACACACAGGTCCTTTGTTGCATTAGACCCTTGAACTTCTCCACATGGTGCTATATTTCCAGTGGCTTTGTCTCGGGGTCGCTAACACCAGGAAAAAACAATGCAGGATTTTATCACTCAGCTTCATTTTGAGGGAGACTCCCAGGAACTAGAAATCCCACCTCAACTGTAACTGGTTTATTTTTGTGAAGCAGCAAAACAGAGTCTGGAGGAAGGACTCCCTGTGGAGTTAGTCAATGGAGCAGCTCCCTTTGCTCTGGCACAGCCGGCAGAGACCAGCCCAAAGAGCTGGTGGTCTGTCTGAACTCATAAACTGTTGGAGACTTTGAAATGCTCTGTATGTTGGTCACCAAAGCTCTTGCCTCTTCCCTAATTATGAAAATCTCAGTCCTGATGTGAATGGCCAAACTGCAATTTATCAGTGACCTAGGTCTTGGCTTTTAATTCCTAATAAAATCCCTGGAACATGAGCATGCATCCAACATCACCACCCAGGACATTTAACTTTGGGAAAGACTGCCTGTGTCTGTCTTCAGAGAGATGCAATTAAATAAGGGTCCTCAGCTGGGTTTGATCCCTGGAAATTCTTGAGGGATTTGGATACTTCATGAGGATTTTTAAATTAGGAGCAAATATGTAGTACCTTGTTTCATGCATGTGGCACCTGCTGCTCATTACAGGCTGGAGACTTAAAGGACAGGCTTGTTGTGGTCAAAAGACTTGAGCAGAAGTGCTGCAGACATCTGAGGGTAATCCTGCCCCACTGACCTGCATGGGATGGAGCTCACTGCAAGAGGCACTCCTGACTACATGCAAACTTGGAGTAAGGAAAATAAAAGTCCAAGGAGTCTATAAAGGAAAAAAAAAAAACTTGCTCACAATGAGAAGATACAGGTAAACATCCGGTGCCTAAGTGAATTTTACAGAGAAACTGTCTGGTTTCAGCACATTAAGGCACTGAATAACCATTTAAAGGTGGTTTGGGTTTTTTTTCTGAGCTTCTGGCTCAGCAGATGAATGGGAAAAAGAATGAGAAAAAATGAAGTGAAGAAAAAGCTGCTGCCACCTCACAGAACTCAGAGTTTAAATATTTTCTTGTGCATCCCCACATAAGCATTTTGATCCCTGACAAATAAAAGAACACATACCCCTGGGAAAGTATGTAAGGAATTGTTTTCCAGGAAAACCCTTTTAGGGATGATTTGCATGCTGGAGAGAGGAAGTAATCTCAGTTGTGCAATTCCTAAGGTATTACAAAAATGTCTTGAGATGTACCTGTGCACTAATGACTCCCAGGACTACAAAGCAGAGTGAAAGAAATAAGGGATAAGCCTAAGAATGTTCCTCTGGGAAATTCATTGCCCTGTGATGAACAAGAGGCCTTTAACCCTTTGAAAATGCCTCTAACATATTGGAGAAGTGAAAAATGCTCCCTGCACAGCGGTTCTCATGTGACAGCTAACAAAAAAAATGGGTCATATTGCACCCACATTGATACAGAACAGTGGTTTAATTGTTGCAGAATAGAATTTCCTTCCAGCCTGGAATTAACAGTTACTTAAATAGGAGGATCCCACTGGGCATCTCCCACTGTTGATACTGTTTTATACCTCTCTTCCTGCCGTCCAAGGGAGAAAGAAAGAATGGGTTGCTGCCCTTCAGCTGCCCTGACATGGGATTTGGTCCTGCCAAGCTGTTGCAGGGTGTCTAAGGGTGCAGCAGGCACCAGCAACCAGCCCCTCCTAATCTAATTCCCTTGCCAGAAGTAGCAAAATCAAGGATCTAAAATTACTGTTTCCAAACATCCAAAAAAAAAATCAAATGGTAATTTTAATAATTCATGGAACAAGCTTTAAAAATTTGCTTGAAAAGGACTCAGTGGGATAGTTTCATTTTCTGCCTACAATTTGTCTACAGCTTCAGGGGCCAGACACTTGGAAAATGATGGATAAGCTGTCTATGCAGTCACGTAGGGTAAGGAGGCACAACTATTAACAAATATGCCAAATCTTTCTGAATACCAAAGGATTTACCAGTTATTTACATACAGCCCTCAGTTTTGTAGAGCTGTTGGTGAAAAACAGGGAGAGGTATCTCTGGAGAGCCTTTCTCCATGGTGCTGTGTTCCTAGGGAGCTCCTGATAATTCATCCTTTTCTTCTCCATGGTGGTATCTGAACAGCTTCTTGTTGAGCCTAAAGCACATGAGTAATATCTGTCAACACTGATTACAGCTTTACTGCTGCTGAGACACTGTAATGTCAATTCTTCTTACATTTAGCTTCTCAATAGCCCCACTCTGAATTCAGATGTTTGCTGTAATTTAATAAAATACTCTAACAAATATATTTGTGTCAAACAGAAGTGTCCTCAGTGGTAAGTAATAAAACACATAATCCAGCTGCAGAAGCATGAAGTGTAATATTTCCTGTAATCATTTCCTTTTCTGTCTAGCAAGATGACCTTAAAATCTCTCAGAATGTGTTGAGTGTTGAAGCAGTTCTGATTTGCTCTTCATCATCTAATGAGTATATTTTTTCCTTCTCTGGTCACCAGACTGAAAGGAGAAGATATAAAAGAGTAAGTACTGTGCCTATCACAGCACTGAGTGAACTCAGCCACACCTTACTCAGTTTGTTTTAAGCAACTTAACACTTTCTTTTTCTTTGTTTTGATTTTTTTAAATGCCCACAGATTTGGAAAGACAACTTTTAAAAACTGCTTTCAATTAAAGACAATATATTCTTCTTTGATTTTTAATTCCGTTAGGAAACAAATATAATCTTATGGAATTAGAGCAAAAACCTCTTCCCCCCTCTTTCACTGCTTTTCTTCCTGCTTCTTTTTCTTTTATGACAAATTACTGCAGGTTATCTATTAACTGCCTGGACTCCAGATCCTGGAGGAACACTTTATTTTTCACCCTACAGATCATAGGAAGGACTGGAAGGATTTTGGGTAGCTTCCCCCTGAACTTGGGAATGGTAGCAAGTTGGAGATTTTTCTTTTTTTGGTGTTTCTTCCCTAGGGCTTTTAAGCAAGAGAAGATTTTCAATTATGAGCTGCAAATAGCAAACACACGAGGGTTCAGAGAAGTGCACCACGGAAAGATGTGAACATCCACTGCTCCAGCCTGGTTGTTAATGGCTGCTACCAAGGGAAGGGGCTGTACCATGTCCTCTCATGTTTTATTTCTTTGTCTGGTGCATAGAAACTTCTTTCCTTTCTGTGCTGTGGCAGATCCTCTCCCAGATCCTCATTTATTTACATAGCCATTTAAAATACATATATTTAAAAGCAAAAAATGAGCGTAAGGAGAAAAAAGAAAAAAAAAAAAACCCAAGGGATGCACTGAAGCTAAACTTCAAAGCCATTCCTTCCCTGCTGCCGCCTGTGACTCCACATCTCTTGGTTATGGAACACCAGTGCCCCATTTAACTTGCTGCCACCAGCACAGCGTGACCTCCCCCTGTTTATTTGGGATGAAAGAGGAATCTGCCTCTCAAGGAAGCACAATGGAGAGCACGTGGAGGGAACCCAGCCTGGCCATGGGTGGAGACCTCAAAACCAGCTGAAGACGAGCTTGCTGCACTCTCTTGGAGAACCAGCCCATAAGCCATAACCCCCCTGGCTCTGGTGAGCAGAAGGATTTTCCCCAGAATGCTTTGTTACCCGCTGTTGATTCTTTGTACCCCGTTGGTCCTTCCCCTTTGTTCCGCCCCCTGCCCTCGTCCCATTCGTCCCAGTGCTCTGCCCCGGCCCTCGCTATCCCTGTATAAACCCCTGCTTTCCCTGCCTCTTTGGCTCTTTGTCCCTGGACCCCCTTGGAAGAAGAGGCTCAATAAAGGCTTTCCTTGGATCTCCTCATGAAGACCCCGTCTCTTCTTCTGCGCCACACGGATCCTAAAGGAGCTGAAATCCCCGGGCGAGAGCACGGCCATGCCTGTGCCCCCAGGATGTCTTTCTAAGGAAGATCATTTGACAGAATGATCTAATTGCTGGCTATTAGTCCTCTATATGACTCAAAAACCTGTCTGTGCCTCTTACTAAATCTTAACCCAGGACATAATCGCTGGGAATTGGAATTAGATCTGAAATGAAGGTCGTGGCGCTCTGACCAACGCCCCGCCACGACAGCCATGGGGCTGTGGCACAGGCTCCTGGCCCAGGCCAGGCTCAGCCCTTGGCTTTGCTCAGACATCTGCTGCCCTTCCCAAGCACAGCTGCCCGTGCACCCACCGCAGATGGGACGCACAGGTGGCAGCGGGGCCGAGCGCAGCCTTGGACACAGGAAGGGATCAGCTGTTTCTCAGCGGGCTCCTTCTCCTGCCATCGACATGCTGGAGCTGTCAAGACGTAGTGAAGCAGATCAGAGGATTTCAGACAAGCTGGAAAGGAGATTAAGAAAAAGAGCTACAGTGGGAAATCAACCTCTCTGCTGTTTTTTATGGCTATAGCACATTGAGTATTATTCAGCAAGAGTTGGTGGAGGTTGAAGGAGATGGCAAAGCCCTTAATTTCTACAAATGCTGTCTGTTCTGTGGTCTTGATCTCCTTCATTTCACCAAAGGTGGTTCCTAGGGGTCAGAATTTGTTTAGAGTCCGCACTCAGGCAAGTGAGATCAAGGGAGCTGATTGAGACTGGCTAAAAGAGAACAGGATGTCACCCGGGCACCTGGGGACACTTCTTATAAAAGCATCACAGCCTTGAGAAGCAGGAATCTAATTGTGAAACTGATGTTTGCATTTCTGGAGCAACAATGACTCTTCTGGATAACAGATCTACTTGCCAAAGCAGAATCTGAGGTGCCTGAAAACTGGGGCCCAAAACCCTGAGGCTGCTGTGCTCGAACAAGCTTAAGCTGTGTCACTGTGCTTCCTGTAGGCAACCAATCTACAAGATAAAGGACAGGGTCACATTTCTTCCCCTGACTTTGCCTATTGCCAGTTTTACAGCACCAAATCATTTCAACATCTAATTCCAATTCCCAGTGATTATGTCCTGGGTTAAGATTTAGTAAGAGGCACAGACAGGTTTTTGAGTCATGTAGAGGACTAATAGCCAGCAATTAGATCATTCTGTCGACTGTGAAAGAGCCAGGTGCTGGTCCCTCCTCTGCTTCACCTAAAATTTGCATTGAACTGAGGCTCCTTCCCCCCCAGGGACCCACCTTCCTCCTGGGCATTCAGAGATGTCTAAGCTGCATCTGTCTTCACTGGCATTTATCCACTTTCTATGGTAATTGAGATGATGGAAGAAGAGGAAATAAATAAGAAAGCTTGGGAGGGGCAGCAAATGTAAAGCATTGTACAAATACTGTATTTGTTTTAAAAGGTGTAAATGATTTAAAGGCCCAAAACTTAAAATTATGCCCTCTTTTATTACTAAAGTGAATTTAGGGCTAAATTTTAAAATTACATAGCCTGTTTCGTTGCAAATTCTTCAAAAACAATTATGCAGATCATCACTTTGTGATGAATGGGTTGGCAGCATGAGACCAGCTAGAGCTTTAAGGCTGAGACTATTCTTCAGGCCACTGTCCTCTGACAGATACAGAGGTCTAGGTTAAAAGCTGATTTTATGGCTTACTTTTTGGGTTCCTGGTGGCTAGGAAGAGTGGGCAGCAAGAGCCGCAGCATATTTACCTTGATACAGCTTTAAGGATTTTATCTTAACTATATGTTGTGTGTCATTGGAAGTCTTCAGGTGCAGTATTCAGTTTTCTTCTCTCGTTTTCACCTGCTCCTGTGAGATTTGGAGATGTGTCAGTCCCCTGCAGGCAGGGCACTTTGTCTTAAATTAGAATAATTCCTCAATATTCAGCAGAGTCTGGTGTAATTTCAGTCACAGCATCCGAGTGGGATTTGATCCATGCAGACTCTGTGGATCTGTTCATTACTGTGCCCTGATTAAGCAGACACATCAGTGCATCTCTGTTCTCACTCACAGACTCCTTGGAGTTCACTCTTCAGCAGCATTAATTACTCCAGTGCTTGATTTTTGGGAAGCCCCTTTCCCATGTCCTCCAAATGGTGCTTCCTCTTCACAGGGCCCACAAATGGCTGGAAAACCATCCCAGCCCTGCACGTGTGCTGGGAGCAGAGGGCTGGGGAGGGCCCTGTGTTCCTCTGCTGCATCCCCCTGACTGCCCAGGGAGCAGATCCGGGGAACCACGTGCACAGACAGGGAGGCAGCCAGCAACAGGCCCCTCAGACACCTGCAATACATCATATGAAGATGAAATACACATTTAATTGGTGTGGAGGCTTGTGAAATAATTTGTCTTCTCAGAATCTGACCACATTTTATTTTTTTTTTAAACAGCAAGGCTGATGTATAACTACACCCAGATGTCTGCTGCTGACAGCTACTCAGATAAACCTATTTGGTTGTGCAAAGATGAGTATTGTATGAAATACGACAGTACTTGATCACTGCAGTATTTTTTTCAGGTAAAAAACTGATGAAGGATAAAGAACATGTGGCTCATGTTCCTGCATGCACAGACATGCACAGCCACCTACCCCATGTGTCCCTTTTGGGAGCAGCCTGGTAGGAAAATTCATGCAGATTATATATATATATATATATATATATATATATATATATATATATATAGCAACCTTTTAAGTCTGATTTGCAACTCCACTGTGTGTGGTAAAGACAGGAGAGCTTTAGCTGCAGTACCTGTAATCTGTACTAATATAGATTCTCTGGAAAATCAGTATCCTTCCAATTGGAAGGCTGCTCCATATCTGCAAACAGGTATGAATTGCAGAGTCCAGGGTGGTCCTGGAGCAGCTGCTCTCTGGCTGCTCACATCTATCCTGAATCACAAAATATCAGGTACTTTCAACAGAATTCTGGACACTGGATCAAAAAGTACAAGGAAAGAGTAAGAGGAAGGAAGGGTTTTATCAGCTTTCTGCAGCTGTATTTATAACTGGAATTTTTGCATACACTGATGTTCAAGTAACCCTTTTTTAGTTGCCAAGAAAAACTAAAAATAATAATTTTTTTTCACTTTACCTTTATAATAAAAATGGGAGTGGGGGGGAAAGGTTGTCTTAAGAAACGTGAAATTCATAGTATTTACAAAGTTAATAGCTTTTGCCTCTTTTTCTTTTATGGGACAAAGTTATCTTCAAATCCACTTCATGGAAAAAATTCTCAATGTTTTCCAGCCCATGCAGACTGGTGACTGTGCTGGTGACCACAGGGATGACTGCTGACACAGAGTCACTGCCTGACAGCCTAAGTTCCCAGCCCTGTATTCCCCTTGGAAATGAGCTGCTGTCTGTGTTGGAAATAAAAGCCATGAGGTTTTGTCCTGCTCAACAACAAGATGAGCTATTCGTTATTTGGCAGAATTTAGAACTTAGCCCTCACTTTTTTCACCAACTCCTGAGCTGTTGAGTTGGACATTTTCCCACCAGGAGGCAAGTTGTCCAGGCTGGATTACAGCAGACTTCCCTGGCTCTGGCCTGCTGTCTGCAGCCTCATCGCCCCAGGTGTCAAGGACTGGAGCCAGGGCTTGAGAAAAGGTGCCAGGTCAAATGAGGGGAGGTAAGGAGTCATCCCCTGCAGACACTGCTGCCCAGAACAAAAGCTGCCTACTTTAAGCCAGTCTCTGACCATTGGTGCAGGAGCACTGGGCTTTGCTGTAGCTAAGAGCAATCCTTTGTAAATGCCTCACTGGAAGTAAACTTCACAGCTGGAAGTGGAAGTAGGAAAAAAACCCCATTGTCTTGTCTTTGTAGCACCCAGGCTGTTCTGGAGAGAAGAGGAAAGAAAACCTGCACTTCCTTGAGCCCAGAGGTTTTGTCTCTCTCTGGCAGAAATAGTCCTCCCTCTTGTGTCAAAGTAACTGTAGGATTTTCCAGCGGGATCCTGTGATGCTGCACAAACCTACCTCTGCATCACCCCGGTGCCAGCTACCCCAGGGCCACCCCTGTGATCAGCCATTCAGACACTCACACTGAGGAAGGAGACTCACCGGGCCAGGAGGAAGAGGAAAAAGGCCCTAATTGACAGAAGTAGAAAAACCCAATTACAGAGATGAAAGAGCAGCCCAGGCATATGTTTCTCGGCTTTGGATCATCAGACCTGCCAGTTCTCATTATTTTCTAGCAAGGCTCAGTCTCTCCCAAGAAGGGGCTCTGGCAGTGTATGGCCCTTTGTGCCTGCCTGACTCACCTGAGCCCGGGTGAGCAAAACACCTGGCAAAAGCGGCATCATTCCTGTGGGGGGAAAAAAATGGAATGGAGGAAGATTAAAGAAAGGAGGAGGAAACGGGGAGACAAGGGAGGGGAGAAGAAAAAGCGTATCCCTGGAGAGCAAACTAATCAAAACCACGGCATTAAATAAAACAAAGCATCTCCCATTAATAATTGAGGAAGCACGCCCGCGCGCTGCGTGCGCCGTGGGTCTCTCATCTGTCTGAAGGATGGAGGGAGCAAAAGGGAGCAAAGCAGGTATGAAAGGCATCATTTCCCTGTGTCTCTAATGAGCACTGCTGCTTGCTTTTTCCCCCCACACACCTCCTCCCCTCATTACGCTCCCTTTTTCCCTCACCTATTTGTCATCTGCAAATGTCTTGTTCTTAAGAGGACACCGGTGTGGTGTCGGGTCTGAAGGAGGCAGCAGAGCTGCTTTGTCCTTGTGTGATTGTCAGCACTCCTCCCCTGATTAGGGCATTTCTCCAAAGGAGAGGCAGGGGTCAGTGGCATCTTTGTGACCCCAGGCAGTATCCAAGTGTTTGACACACACAGAGACTTATTCTCTTGAGGTGGAGAGACACAAGGATGGATGTGTGAATATCTGGCTCCCACACAGTGCATATCAAATATGGAACATTCATTTGGAAGAAATGGGGCACTTTAAATTAGGAGAGGGCAGGGTTGGTGGTATAACCCAATCTGATCTTTTTCACGTGTGCAGATCTGATTATTTCTTGTGTGGTTGGCTATCATTTCCATGCAGAATGATGAGTGAGGCCCAGGGTACCCTGCCTTGCTGGCTGCAGCCACAGGTGATTGCAAAGGTAGCAAATGGGGTTTAATCCAGTGGCTAAAGGGGCCCAATACAGCCCTTCAGAGCTGTATCCCATGTGTGCCTAGTGTGAAGGGTTTAATGATAGATGGTGGCACACATGTCCCTCTTCTCAGGATGCCCCCTGAGGAAACAGCGGCTCTGTTTAGTCTGTTATAAACATCCCCATCTGTAGGGACAAAAGAGATCTGAAAAAAAGCCTGCTTCCATTCATGTTCTGTTTGCATTTGCAGTCTGCTGCCCCAAGCCTCCTGCCTGGTCAAAAGAGAGGAATAGGAAACTTCTGACATCTACCACCCATGAGAACTCATCCTGGCCCCATCACCTCTCCCTCCACAGCACAGGGAGCCCAGGGCCACCCAGATGGCCACAGCTGCAGGAACACAGGCACTGGTGAAGAACAAAGCTGGGGCTGCTGACTCTTCCCAGTGCTGCTGACCAGGCTGTGCTGCAGGGCAGAGACAGGGCTGTGCCCTGGTGTCTCTCCAGCTTCCTTTCCAAAGCCATTTCTCCAGGCAGTGACCATTGCCTTTCCCAGCCAACAAAGCAGCGGCCACACACCAGGACCAGCTTCCAGACAGGGAGGACATGGGAGACACAGACACACACACTGCTCTGGGCAAGATAAAGGAGATATTGTGCAATGGCTTGTTGAAAGGCAGGAGTTTTGGGAATGTTTCTACAAGCAGGTTAAGAAACCCCCTAAACCTCCAGCCACACAGATCCAGTAGCCCTTTTTGAGGCCTGGAAATTGAGTTATTCCCATTACATCAACAGAATCAAAATTGGACATTTGCATTGCTTCCAAAGGAGCATTTTCAAGATTGTTAAGTGTACCTAAGTAGCATGGGAAGACCCCAGCAAGGGTCAGAGCTTTGCTCTGGTAAGTTGACACTCTTCTTCCAAAAACATGTAGTCTAAAGTTTCAACTCCATTACCCATTTGCTTCCAAGCCTCGGTAAGATTTGGAAGTGAATCCCCCAGCAGCAGCCTCCATGCAGGATTTGCATTGGTTTTCATACTGGGTTTGGTGTGCATAGGTTGGGTTCTTTTTGGAGGACACACAAGCTCTGGCAGCACCATTGATTCTGTCTAGAACCAGAAAGGACCCTGTGATTTGCACAAGTTCACCTTCAGTGAGCCCCACATTCCTGGTTTACAGCCCTTCTGAAGGGTATGTGGATGGAAGAGAGCCAAAGGAAGTTTTCAGTCTAAAGGAATTCCAATAGCAAATTGCTGAATTACCTGCAGCAGTGTGTAACCTATCTCTGGTTACAGCAAGGATATCAGCAGAAAAATTCCGTTAAAAATCAGTTCTACATTAAAAAGGACTTGAGGGAGTCCAGAGAACTATTATTTGGACTGAAATAGCTATTTGCTATACAGTGCAAATATGTTTGTTTGCTAGTGTACCTGATGAGTGTGTTTGACTTCCATACCAGGAAAATCATTTAAAGCTAAAATATAAATTTATCAGAGGACACAAATACAGGTATATCAAGGGAATAGGCATGACTTTTGTAGAGAGAAGTCATTCACCACAGGTGTGCCAGAGCTCTTTAGGTGTGTTTAGGGTACAGAATAACTGAGTGTTCTTAGCTGGAAGAGAGATGTGAGGCCAGAGGGGTGAGCAAAGCTGTAGTGTCCCAGTGGAAAGAAGAAGGTGCCTGAGGCAAAGCTGCTTACTCTTTCTCTCAAGCATTGCACCAAAAGAGACCTGCAGGTTCCAGGCTTTTGAAAGCAAGCTGAAGGACACACAAAAAACCACTGCAGTAAGAGTGAGCAGCAGCAAAATGCACTGGAGGGACTGAACTGTTTTTTTCACACAGCATAGATTTAAATTGTCAGACTCCTTGCCACAGGATGATCTTGAAAATTAAAAAATCCTTAAAAACTGTATAATGCAAAACCACTGAGTCAGAGTCAGGAAGACTTTAAGTTTCATATTTCTGGGTCTGGGGAAAGTACTCAGGGGTGGCTCATAGCCCTCTCAGTGTCCTACCCTCATCCTCTTCCATGGAAAACTCATGGACTCTCCCTTGGCCTTGACTCCTGCATCCACCTTGTGCTTTCATTGCACAGTGCTCAGGGGTCACCTCCAAAGTGAATAAGAAGAATGTCTTAAATGAGCAATGGAAATATATGCTCTCGAGCCACTGCCAAAACTGTGGCAGTTGCACAAGTTATTAGGGATTCCAAAGTTAAACTGGGTTTGAAAACAAGCTGGACAGATCCATCCTGGGCTATTAGACACGATGCCCCAGAGGCATTGAGAGATTGGAAGTGACTGTGCTGCTGGTGGTTTGGAGGTAAGGAAAATGAAGTTTCCTATCTCCTCTCTTAATATCCAGCATTATCTGTTATAAAAATATACAACATCCATTTTGGCAGACCACATTAAAGAATGTTATCTTAGCCCTCACTGCTGCAGGGGCCCATGGAGACTTTTATCAGCTCCAAGGTTTTATCACTCAGAGGAAGGGCTCCAGCCCAAATATGAGGTGGGGAAATGATGCACTGGCACAGGTACAGCTCTCTGGGGATGACTGACTCCCTGAACAAGGTAAGCCTGGTGTAAGTGGAAGCCTGAGCCTTCAGTTTAAGCTGAGATGCTAAGTCATCTCTCCAGCTGATACAGGTCCAGCCTCCTCCATCCAGCTTGCCTTTGAAACTCCCAGTGCACAGCCTTCTCCCATCACAAAGGAAATTTTGTTCAAACTGAGCCTGAAACACTGACAACAATTTTTCTCTGAGCAAGCCAAAGACATTTCTTCAAGCTGCATAAAAATCTGTAATCACTTGACAGCAAGATCTAAACCAGATCTTGTAGCAAAAGAAGCCTATCTTAAAAATACCTTGGATTTATGAAGATGCTACTGCATTTTAAAGCCAGTATATTCAGCATTTCTATAAAGAGATTTTACCCAGGCAATCACATTTAACTCCAGCTTCCATCCCTGCTGGTCCCTAATCTGTGAGGGCGTGTTGATAACATACTGGTTTTTCAGTAGGAAATTCACTAAGTTCTAAGAAAAAGTAATTTTATTTCCATGAAAAGCACAGAGTGAATTTGCTCTAAAACCTTTATTTCCCCATAAAAATTGATAGAGGAAAAGTCCATGGTCTTTCTGGGGTTCATCTCTGTAGAAAGTGGTGATATGAAAATAGAACTGAATGGAAACAAGATTTTATTGTGTTCTTATTTGCAGCACTGCAAACTTCATTAATATAACAAAATAATACATTTTGCTAATCAAAAGAAGCATTATATGAGCTACTGGCACTGAGAGGAAATTAATTACATGTTTAAGTGCTATATTTGATATTTAAAAGGCTTGGTAGGGAAGGTAGAGGGTTCTCTTTTCTTATGAGTGACGTTTCTCAAAAGGATGCTGGGATTCCTATGAGAGTAAAATACCTTCAGTTTATATGGCAAGTGTCAGAAGTGTATGTCTCACTCCTGATATATTTTTCATTCCACAATATATTCATAATACGTCAGACATGCTAAGAAGTTGCTGAAAAAATGTGTTGATGGAAGAAATATGAGTTGAATTCCTTTAGAGCCCCTCCAGAATACCAATGAGTAGACTGATCCATCAGAAATATACACAAAGACCTGATGCATTAAATAAAACCCCTATTGCTGCAAGTTGTATGATTAACTTAGCTGTCAGATGCTTGTTGTTCTCTCTCTCCCCCTTTCTAAAATCATGGTTTAAAACATAGATTTTCACAGTCATCTGCCCTCAAAAGTCAATGCAATAATTTTATGCACTCCAGAAGCAGTTTCACTCGAAGGAGCTCAAAGCACTTTACAAATAATACCCAGGCCCTGCATGGAATCGATAGAGTGGCTCTGAAACGGATGAGGACAGCTTCAAACTGGATCCAGAGACACCCAGCAGTTCCATGCAGAGCTGGGCTCCTGGTTTCTCCTCCCTTCCCTGGGAACAGGGAGCAGTGGGAAAACACTGACATCAGCAAAGAGGACCAGGCGTGGCACAGTTGTCACCTCTGGCTCAGCGGTGACATTCTGTTGCAATAAGGTAGAAAAATTATAAAGAAAAGCCTTATAAAATCAGTCCTGCTCTAGCTAGCATGTCATTTCTTCTAAGTCAAGCTAGCCCTTTGCAAGTTCCCATGTGAAAGCAATCCTGGTGTGAGCAGTTTGTTAACATAACCATCTATTCCTGGATAAAAAAACAACTAGCACCTGTATAATTTCTTTTTACACCATTAGATATAAAAATGAGAACTATCTCTCACAAACAATTTTCCTGCATGTAGACACCGAGAGTTTGAATGACCAATAAATACAGAATAACAATTTGTTCCTGACCAATAAAGCAATTGGCAAGAAAGCTACTGACCAATTGGAGACACACACAAGGTCTGTAAAACTGCATAAAAAATGAGTTACGTGAATAAAGAGGAAGCTTTTTCCACCATGAAGAAAATGGAGTCCCATGTGGTTTATTCCCATAACATTCTGCAGCAGGTGAAGGTAATTCACAAAGGAAGAAAGTGACCGGGCTTTCCCTTCCTCTACATGCATATAAAGAAATCTTGAAGTTCTTTTGCTGTGCTTGTCATCAAAAAAAAGCCTTTTTTTTTTGCATCTTCATGTATTAAGAAAGTACTTTGATTTTGGAGAGTGACTCAGCGATCTCTGATGCATATTATAAACTTTTTTTCAACGTTTATTAAAAAAGTAGGGATATAATGTCATTCCATCAAAGGCTTTTCCTGAGTAATTTCCCCCTGAGGTGTATAAAAGATAATTAATGGAATCACACATTAAAACAAGGCAGAAATCCTGAGCCTGGTGGCAATATTTGTGCTCAGTATATTGGTAGTTTAAAAAAAAAAAACCCTAAAAGTCTTCTCTCCTCTTAGGCATTCAATTTACCCATTCTTTTATGCCAATTTTCCAGTATTTGAAAGACTTTATAACAAAATGCAAGTTTTAAGAGTATAATTTCTACCTAAAAAAAGACAAGATTTTATTCTAAACTCTTTAACTGTGGTTGGAAAAGGGGTCCTTGGCCTCTTTTTAATTAACTCTCCTGGGAATGTCTATGGACTTCCCCAGTTTCAGCACTGACCAAGAATATCCAATGGGCCATTGTTTCTGTGCAGTCTCCACCTCAACACAAGTCATGGCAAATCCCAGTTTTTCTAAAGTCCTTTTGATTTCCAGACCAAGAATCTGAACTCCCATGCTGTAACATCTTTGCCCTTACAGAAACATCAAAGAAGCCCAAGAACTGTGAGGATTAAAAAAAAAAAAAAAATCATAAATTGGAAGACAAGCAGTTCAAACTGCATCTCCTTGATTTGGCTTCTGTGCATAAACTCACTGCACTGATCTTCCTCCTTTGATCTGGAGAACTGTGGAAACTCATTTGTCTTTAAGCGGTCAGAAGTTCTCACTCAGGGTAAAGTGTTTTAAACCCCACTGGAAAAATAATGCGAATTCCTGCAACTCCAACATTTTAATTCAAAGCAAACTGTTGGTACAAAAAGCAGAGATTCTTATCAGCAGGTCTGGTCAATGTTATCTCACACCTCATTTGTGGAGCAAACAGACTCTTGTCCAGGTGAAGCTGTGATGTTGGGATTGATGCCAGCCCATGAGCTGTGCCTGGGTGGATGCTCAGGGTCGGTCCAAATTTAAGATGATACTTGTGCCAGGGGGAAGTCTCCCTCTGGTGAGCTGGCAAAGAGGAGCTTCCCAAAGAGCTCTGCTTTAAGATCAGGTCAGAACTGTGCTGATACAGATCTTGCACACAGACAATGGGAAGGCATCCCATCCATCCAAGGAATGATGAATAAAATAGAGAAATGAGGGATTAACAATAGGAGAGATTCTCATGCTGTGTATGTTTGACTGCTTCTGTCTCACCTGTTATGAGGTCATTGACTCTTCAGTTTGGGATTGTATCTGTTGGCAACAGAACAAATAGGTCCCATTTTTTTACACTGAAACCTTAAGCTGCTGCAACCTCTGGAGATGTTGCAATATAACCAAAAGTATTAAAAGAGAGATTAATGTGAGGGAATTTGAACAGTAATGGAGGTAAGAAAACACCATGCAGAGCTTCAAAGGTGAAGTCTGAAAGGAGTTAAGGAAATGAATCATTCTTACTGTTGTTATTATTCATTTATATTGAGCCATAAGTGCACATGTCAAATCTGTGGAGCGGAAGCCAGAAGAATCAATGTTTTCTTATTGCATTTATGTATTTTTGTCAAAGCTTCATAAATTGCTGCCATTTTTGGAATCAGGTTCTGAACTTCATGCCAAATCCAGCTGTTGTTCTATTTCTAATAGAAAGCATTGCTGCCATTTATTGTTGGGCATAAAATTGAGAAAGTAACCATAAAAGGATGCTCAGTACTGTAACTCTGACAAATCCATCTCAATGAAGGCTGTTATCTAGGGATGTATAAATATTGAATGGGGAGATGCTTGTTTCCTTTCAGCACATTCTCCTGGATAATCCATTTGGCATCACAATATCAAAAGCTTTATTTTATATATTGAAGAGATTTGTTTCTCTGGTCCCTCTCATTCTGCCTGTGGTTTGCTTTCCCATTAAACTGGTTGAATTTCAATAGCAGGTGCCACAGGTGGGAGAGAGGGTTATTAAAATACATCAGGCTGAGCAGGTCTTTCCCAACCTGATACTTGTTTTTAAGAGTTGCCACTGTTTAAAGCTCATTTTCTAATTACTGCTGGGCTCCTGGTACAAGGAGACAGGACAATTCACCATGGAGGGGCAGTAGTAACTACAGTGAGTGGGACCTGTAAAAAAGGAAATGAATGTCAGAAGATGTAGGAAAATTATTAACTCAGACACTTGGAACGCCAGCAGACCATATACATCTGAGCAGCCATCTGCATTTGAACACTCCCCTATATGGGAAAGCTGTATTTAGATTAAATATGTCAGACTTCCTCAGGGGATGAAGAGATTATGTGGAGAGGGGATGGGGGGACTACTGTGCTATAAATAGCAGGCTCCTTGAATATGTCAAGGGACAAATGACTGGTTTATCATCCAGACAGGCACAAGAGAGAGCTGCACAGTCCTGCTATTGATACACAGTGATCCTGTGTGAGCCTCTGGCTCCTGCACTATTCTTTCCTTCACCTAAGTTGGTTGCCAAATACAGAGCTAATAAAGGGAGAGAGAAAAAAAATTTCAAGCCTTTGAATGAGATTATGGGGCACCATTGCCCATCAGAGCAAACTCTGTCTTCAGCTTGTGAGTCACAGGGTCCCTCTGCCCTGTGCTCCTACAAGCAGTGCCAGACATCCACTTGATGGCTTTTGGTGCTGATACTTTCCTGCTGAATTCTGAAATCCCTTTCAGCCTCACAGTCTGCTGTGCCAATAGGAAAGCATAATTTTGAAGGTCATAATTTTATGTGTATAAAATTAATCCAGGAATGTGTTTTCCCCATTAAGTTCAAATTACAGGAGTTTAGGGTAGCATTATGGTGTTCAGCATTGACCCTTGCACAAACACAGTACTGGGAAGGAATCCACAGCAGAAACATGCATGGGGGAGAGAATGGAAATGAATTAAATCAGGAATTGGCTGCTTCGGGTTTCATAATTCTTGCAAAAGCTGAAGACTTCAGAGTCTTTCTGTGAGAGTCATTCCAGATGACCCAATAAACTCTTGTAGATGGGCAAAAGGAAAAGGGGAGGCCTACAGAAGAGTGATCTGTGAGTCTTTTTTCTGGGGCTTCAGCTGACAATTTCTGTGAACAACATATTCCATTTCCTTCTTCTGTGACTTCTCCAGCAATTTGTGTAGCCCAGTTTGCAAACTGTTTTGGCTGAGATCTTTGAGTTAGCTTAGTTTTCTCCTGCAGGGAAGGGCAGCACAAAGAAAGCAACACCCCTGACTGTGTGGAGCCTTTGGAAATTATTATACCTTTGGGATATTAGCAATTAACTGCATAGGCTATAAGTTTTAAGGAGATGCCATTTTGCAAATGTTTAAACAGATGCACCAGGAATATTTTTATATTTTTACTGTCTGACCATCTGTAAAGCCAGGTGTCTAAATTACATGCCTTAAGAAGATTAAAATAGACACATATATAGCTAATACAGTGAGAAGCTAATGCAATAACTTAAATTACCTCTCAAGCACACAATTCTGTGGCAGCTCTGGTGTGACATCTGGGCTGGGTGGAGGAACCTTGCATTTCTACACCAAGGAAAGCATTTATTGCTAAACTGGAGAGGGCTAAATAGAGGGACACTGGGATGGTTAGGATATAGAGAGGCAAAGGAAAGTGGTCTTGGTTAACTTGGAAGAGAAAAGCAAGGGTGTGACAGCAGCTTTCTGACTCAGAGGGGCTGGTATGGAAGCAAGGCCAGCCCCTCCTCAGAGGTGCAGTGATCACATGGTGGGTGGGAGAAAGTTCTTGGACACTCTCAAAACTCACTCCATGTGATGCTGATTTCTCATATACAGATGGTTCTAGCTGCCAGAATAATTAAGTACCTGAAAATGCCTATTATGCCTCACAGCTCCTGGCGGCATGTGGCAGAGTTATTATTTCATTAGAAAAATGAGGGACTTGTGTCAACCTTTTCTCATAAAAGGGAAATTAGTTTCAACCCCCTTTAGCCTTTAGATAGGAGTCTGATTGATTTGCAACTGCAGCAGTGGTTCCATGCAAGCCTTCCCCACACAAAATCACTCCTTCAACCAGAACTGAGAGTGGAAGCCCCTTTGGGGCAGAGAGAACTACCTGAACAATTTTTTCATCCCTTTGATGATGGACAAAAATTTTAAAGTGGGAAATGATGGACTTATTAATGGACTTGCCTCATTAACTGCTACCAATTATCAGAAGGCAGCTGTGGCTACTTGTTCTGTCCTGTGGCAATCGGGAGTGAATTCCAGTTTATTTTATTGAGGTGTTTTTGAAAGGATCTTCCAAATTTGTACCAAATTCTGCACATTTCCCCAGTCTTTGTAGAATTATTGCAATATTAAAACATTAGTGTTGGTATTAGTAATGGGGGGGATTATCCATCCTCCAGGGCTCCTGTGTGGTGACTTGGTGCACCAAATTTATGAGTGGGGTGTTAGGACAGTAAGGTTTGGTTGGGTTTTTTCTACCTACCAGAGGCATCAAGAGATGATTTCTTTCAGGCATATATTTTGAGAACTGCCTATTTAAATTTGGCAGACCTGAATCACTGCAGCCCTAGATCTACCACAGTATAATTAACTCTAGTTTTGCTTTGTTTGTGCCTCTTCATTATGGGAACCAGCCATACTAAGGAAATTGTAATTGTGTGAGACTGAGAAAATGGGTAGTCATCCTATGTGGGTGTCTTAGTAAAGCATTTTAACCCATGTCATGTGAAAATATTTATAGATTTTCCTTTTTTTCTTCCCTGATGGCATTCAGAAAATCACCATTGGAATCTCTCACTAGCAGGAGATGTGGACAGCACTGATGTGGGTCATTCCTTGTATGTAACTCTAAGTCATACAGAGATGACTTTTTAAGGCATTTATTTATATTTATATGAATCAGGCCATTCTCAGGAAGTTCTGAGATGAGAAGAGCAAGGACAAACAGTGACTCAGATGAGTGGAGACCCCAAATATTGTCCTTCCACAGCAGGATCCCCACGCCTTGCTGTCCTGTCTGTCCAGCCAGCACCCATACAAACTGCACAGGCTACAGGATACTCTGTGATTTGTGCCCTATTTGTGTCCAGACTGGACAGGGCTTTGAGCAACCTGGTCTAGTGGAAGGTGTCCCTGCCCATGGCAGGAGTTTGGAACTACATGATTTTTAAGTTCTCTTCCAACCTAAACCATTTGGTGGTTCTCCTTATGGCCCATCATTGTGAGGACAGTACTTGGTAACCTGGTGTGAGAGCTTACTTCAGTCTCATGCATGCAGTATATGTATTTTCCTTTCATTCTCATTCTTTCAGCCTACACTTGCTGGTAATAATGAGAATAGTAATTCCACCAGGGAAATTTACTGAGCTGAGAGAAACACAACTAAATTAGGATGTAATTTTAGAAGACATCTAATAGAAAAAAAATAATGCAGAATGAAAAGGACTGATAGAAAAATAACATTTAAATTTATGCTAGTGCCATTAAAATCCTAGACAGCCTAATTTCCATCTCTCTTTTCATACCCTCAGTATGCCAATGTGTGTATTTCTGTTATAATTATGTCCATGGGATGACCCAGGGATAATAGACTCAAGTAACTTCAGAGCAAAACAGCTGAGCTCTTGGAAGCTACAGGAAGGTTTTGCAATGGGCAGGCCATCCATTTGACCAAAAAAATGAAGCTGCTGGGTAGTCCTAGACCTCTGCCCAGAAGAAGATGGTTCATGAGCTCTCACAGAGCTTGGGGTTTGGGGAGTGGCCAACAGTAAAATTCAGTCACTCAGTAGAGTGGTGGTGTTTGTGTTCAGCTGATGTTGCTCTCAAGAGCTGTCCCTTTCTTTGGAAAACTTGGAAAATTTAGCTTCTGTTGTCCAGCAATTCAGATAAAGCTGGAGAGCATCCATCACCTAGGGCTGTTTTCCCTTTCTGCTGTGCCCTTGCCACTCTCCTCCAGGCCACAGGTGGGCTGAGAGGGCAATCAGCAGCTGCAGAGGAAGGAAGGACAGCCAGCTGGTCAGACACACATCAGCCCTTCTCACCAGTTGTCAGGTGAAATCCAGCTGCAAGGTTTTACTACAGGATGCAGTTTGGCTCTTGCTGGAGTAATTTAATGGGAGATTCCTGACTTCCTATGCATTATGTTGTCCAGGGAGGTAAGTCTATGCCATGAGCATTGAGGCAATTCCCCAGGGTATGGGAAAAGGGTTACTCCATTGCCATTTGAGATTTACAAGTTCCCTGGTGGTTCAGAGAGCTTGACATGGTGAAATTTGTATTACTCTCAGGCAAAATCCAGCTCTCGATTAACAATTGTGCTGTGGAATTGGAGGAGACATATAGGAAAAATGCCTGGGGTAGGAATTTGGCCAAGTAACTTAATGACCCCATTTAAACTAGCCTATTATTTTTCCTGAACAGTGGAACTGTTTGGCAGGGAGCCTTTGAGTCACAGAGTGAGCCTGGCTGTCAGCAGAGAGCCCTTTAGCTGGGGTAGCATTTGTACATCACAACCCATTTGTGGTGATGCCTGCACAGCACCCCCAACACCAGCACCCCTGCAGCCCCTTGCAGCTCAAGCATGCTTTACTGTCACACACAAGCAAAAGGACAAGCACAGAGTCAGCCTGTGCTCGGGCTCCCCCAAGCCTCCCAAGAGTACCAAACATAACAAGATAAAATCTAATCCCAAACCAGATTCTGAAGGATTCATCTCCAAGCCCAGACTTGTGGAGGTTCTGTCTGCTTTGGCATAAAACTTAGCCCCCCCAGTCTGCTGCTCCTCCCCAAAGCCACGTTGTGCAATGCAGGCTGAATTGACATCTGCACAGCGATCCATAGATGCTCTCAGAAAAGGAAGTGCAGTTCTGCTCTGCAGATATAGGGCATGACTCATCCACTAATTAGAAAGGACACTGAGAGTGTGTGAAATTTTATTGTGCTGCAGAGTTCCATTTGTGGGTCAGGCATGATCAGCAGACCATGAGACTGAACAGCTTGGGAACATGTAACAATTAATAATGAAATACATCTGCATTCATTTGTAATTTGTAATCTGTTATTATCTCGCAGGGGCAGAGGTTTGTAAATACAAAAGGCATTTTCAGCAATATGAACTTTCAACTGCTGGCAGTATTTTGGTTATGAATGTTTTTAGGGGCTGAACTCTTTCTGCAGGGAAGCATCATCCTGGAGATGTGAATCCTGTTCTTAAACCTATAGGCTTTTTCTATTTCTCCATCTTCTCTAGTAGGTCATTCCTATGAAATGAACATGAAACATCTTGGGAGAATAAGAATGTTTCCATGGTTGTGCAGGGCGGGTACCAGGTGAAAGGCAAGGGAAGATCAGGGGTGCCAGGCTCTGTTTGAGCCAAGGGCACTGCAAATACAGTTCAGTTTTTAAATTCCATGACTGAAAGTCAATATTTGAATACCAAAGTTCCTTCCCCTTCTCTTTCTTCTTCTCTTGTTCTTGCCCTTTCCTCTTTATCTTCTTCTTCCTCATTCCATTCCTGTATTTATTTCACGGAGTGCAATTTGTATTGGTAGAAGTTGCATGCAAATAAAGGGAAAAACAAATGGTGTTTCTTATTAACATTCCTGGCAAAGCCCTTCCACTTACCAGAGCAGGTAAGCTTAACCCTGAGCCCAGGAGTTAATAAATGGCAAAATGAGGATAACTTGGTTAATCCAAACTCTGCCCCACTCTCACTATCTTTTTCAAAAATGTGCTCTCAGTGTGCAGTGTAGCGGTTTTGAATTTCTTCACATCTTCTTCATTCATTGCATGAAATTCAGTGTATTTATGCCTCAATTAAAAATTAAATCCACAATTCCCTTGCAATAGGGAACTTTTCCATATAACCTTTGTGGAGCTTCTCAGAACGATGCTTGAACATCTTGCAAATAGTGCTTCTTCTACCCAAAACCAACCCTCTGAGTTTGACAAATATAATTTCTACTGTACTAGTAGGGGACTGGGATGCAGAAGGGATAAAAAGGACTTGATGAAAGTCCAAAGTTTTGGATGAGAATCAAACCTGCTTTGCCTTCCTCTTGGATCTGACTTTAGTCATTGGACATTGCACAACAGAGCTCAAATCGCTCATCCCACAGACTGATCCTGCTGCCTTAAGAGAAAACCTGTATGGGCTAGGAATCCTAGGAAAGTGAAGAGATCAAAGAGCCAAACATTTTTCTTGTATTATTCCAGAGGTTTTTGTTTCCCTTCATCAACAGTATATGGGAACTTAACATAACAGCCTAACTGGTACTGAAAATCCAGGTGCAATGTAGATGCCTACCTTAGATAACATGGATTCCACCCTTTGCTGACAAGACATAGACTGAAAACTTCTGTTCTGAGTCATTATTTTTACCCCATATTCCATGTTTGACTTTGAGGAAAGTGGATCAGAATAATTGCACTTGATTAATGACATTTACTAAATGCCATTGAGATCTGCTCCATGCTGAGACAGTTCCAGGAGGAAATTAACCTTCCACTAGGCCTGGATTGCCCCCTGGATACATTTCTTTTTCAGGTAACTGCAAAGTGAGCAAAGTGGCTCGTGTAGTCGGCCTCTCACCTCACGTGAGAAGAAAAAAACTACCAGGATGGAAATGATATACACAATGTCTACACATCATGGGTTCAAACACCGTGCCAGCTTCCCACATTGCAATCCCCCTCTGGCCAGAACGCTGTTGCTCCATGAACTCACCTGTCAGACAGAAAGACTGCTTATGAGCTCTTTGTAAAAAGGGTCTGTCCACTATCACGCAGGTTATGTGTGGGAATCACCTTTCATTACCCAGTGCAAGGTGTTAGTCAATGCACAGAGCAGCCTGCTGAGGAAATCAGGTTTGGTCACACCTTTGTACAGCGCCAAGGAAAGTGAGTCTCTCCTTGGCCAACACATCCATACCCGTGTTGTGGAGTTGTCATCAACTGTGTAGCACTGCCTTGCTCCCATTTTAGCTGTTGTGGCTTTGGTGGTGGTGGTGGTGTAACAGTCTGAAACTGGGACAAGGTGAAGGGAAACAAAGGGCTGTGATTTCAAAGGGTGTCTGCAAGCCAATTAATTAATCATGTTAGAAAAGTTGTACTTAGGAAATAGGTCAGTTGCTTCCCTCATTTATGCCTTTGTAGGCTCTTGACTCCAATGGACCAGAATTGATTTTTCAGCAGCAAAGTCTCAGGACTGCTGTCTATCTGACATGCTGCTCCCACCATCGATGTGAAGCCTGTCTTTGCAATGGTTTACCTCCCTTGAAATGATTTGAAAAAGGATGTGTGAAGTCAATAAAGGACAGGCCATTTTTTCACTGCACATTTCCTGTTTCAGTACCAAAAGGAAAAAAAAAATTACTCTGCAGACAATAGAAAACTCTACGGCCATTGAAAAGATAAAGTCTTGCCTTAAAGCAGGTATTATTGTTTTTTTCAGGGTAATGAGACCTCTCTGTGAGCACTAATAAAAGCTGCAATATGTGAACCTAACTCTCTTTGTACCTGTAACAAAAACCATGTATATCTTAAAAGGTTGTGTGGACATAAAAAAAAATATATAGTACTGAAGCCACATGAAAATCAAGATAACCTCCTGAGAAATGTAACATGAAGTAGCAAACAGAGGGCAAAATTTAATGATAGAATATATAGATCATATGGAGCACATAATGAAACACATAGATTTTATGGTGAAATTGCATTCTTTACTGATACATGTGTTATGTGGATGGGGTATTAAAGAAAATAGATGCACTTTTCCAGCAATCGAACCCAACACTCCACAGCACACACAGCAGAGAAACATGACATCAGTAAACGAAAACTACAGGGTTGTGGAACTGGGAGCAAAACCAATTTCGGCTCATAAGGGTGGATGCAGGGTAGCTGCAGCTTGCCCAGGCCAAGTCCCCTGCCTCTACCACAGGGTAGAAGCCTATCACATTTTTTGCTGCAAAAGACAGAGCTAGGAAACCTGGGGGAAAATTACAGGTGGAAGCCGAGAGAATGGCTTGAGCTGGGATAATCAGAGGCGTGGGCAAGACTTGGTAATTACAGCTCATGCTCTGGATTCACTTTCCAGGAGCTGATCCCCGCTGCTGGGTTAACATATGTGCATTAGCATGGTTTAACATTAACATTGATATGTTTGTGCTTTTGTTAGAGCCCCTGGTGAACTCAGGCCAGGATGTGGGCTTGAGGTAGGACTTCTCTTCCAGCAGAAAGTGTGAGGCCAGGGCTCTCTTTTCAGGGTAATTTAGCCTGTCACATGATGCTGAAAAACTGGGTCAATTAGTGCCTGCTGAGAAGTGTGCTGCCATTGAAACTGTGACAAACACCCACAGCCTTTCCATTTACTAATGTTTGCCGTGTTCCCACCTTTTCTCTTTTCTTGACAGGAAATGCAATGCAGTTCCAGCTTTTGCTTGAGGGATAAGATACATCCTCTAAAGTAAAGAGCAATCAAAGATTCAGTTTGGGGACTAAGCTGGGTTTTGATGTACCTACCCATTTGTGGGTGGAGTGGAAGCTTCAGACAAAGTTTATTAGAGAAGCCCTTCTGTTGAGTCAAGAGGTGTGGAAAGGTCCCCTCTTGCTTTCTAAACCCTTCATGGAAATATCTCTGGGTGTGCTTGGATCCAGTCTGAGGCCCAGACTTTGCCAATGTTTTAAATCTAATGATTAAATCTAAGATTAAATTATCTTAATCTTATCTTAATTAAATCTAAGATTAAAAAGGTGTGATCAAAGTTTTGTACAACTTCATCCTGCAGGATTAAGGATGCCAAACCAGATAGATTTACAGAAAAATGAATGATTTATTATGAAAAATGATCAGATAAAAATATCTTAAGTAGGATTATACACAGTATAGAAGCTAAAAACTACTAACATTGTAGAGTGTATGTATCCAAGAAACTGTATTAAAGCAAGCAAAAAAAATCCCAATTATTAAGTAGAGATTGATGTTACCCCTACCAACAACTGTGGGCAAATCTCTTTTACTCTGCTTCGAGCAGTAACCTTGAGGGGTGTCCCCACCTAAGGGAGAATCTCCACACACACTCCAAGATGGTTATGTTAGAAGAACCTGCTGTTTGAAGGTGGGACTGGACTTTTATAGTTTAAATTGTTTTTCTGAGAGTCATATGTCTCCAGGCCAGCTGTGTCAGCTGTTTTAGGTAAGGAATTTTACCATATCTGCCACATTTTGCCTCACTATCAGGATGTTTAACTTTGGGGTTGATGAGTCACACTGGTATTAGCATAATTCAACACCAAGAGCAGCATGATTCCCCCTCAGTTTACCACTGACTGCCTTGCAAAATAGGGCATTTTTCAAGCTTTTCAAACCCATTCCAGGCAGAGAATCCTGTCTCATCTATATCTTTGCCAACAGAAACTAGAATTCGTGTCCTCAGCCTGCCAACACCTTCCTTGAAGCATCTCTGGAGAAATGGGATAAAATCTCTCTTGAAGGTAGTTGGAGAGTTAGCAACAAAGAAATCTGAGGCAAAAGGGTGTCTTCACTGGTCCAGTATTAGCCACAGTCCTGAGTCATGCTGCAGCAGATGTGCTCTCTTGGAGCCCTGAATGGAGGTTTTGGCAGCTGGAAACTGAAAATATTTTTGTTCCCTAATGCCAGAAAATGTTGGTGTCTCTTCCTATGGAAGGCTCTTAAAAAATACAGAAAATAGCCACAGACACAACAGTAGCTAGATATGATGCCTGTGAAAGATTTCCAGCTATTGGTGACCTGCAGGGAATAGGGAGCAAATTTTCAAGGGAGACTTGCTCAAGAGTCCAGTCCACTCTGTGGAATCTCTGTGTACAACAGCCAGCCAGAGTGCTTTTAAAAAAGAGCTTTATCCTCTCAATGTGCCTCCTGTCATTGTGTGTCTGCTCCTAATGAGAAGCTGGACATCACATTGCAGATGGCTTTCACATGGTTCTGGAGTGGTACTGAAGAAAATAATAGAAATACTGCATGGATCTGGTCATGGAAAGATTTTAATTCTCCCCCCACACATGTCTACTAAAATTTTTGAAGGTCACAGTCCTCTGCTTAGTTAAACTGTGGAAGGGAATTTGGTTCTTCTTCTGAAGTCCTTCCTAAGGTCAACATTATGATCCCTCTTGGCAGAGGGCCATGGGCAGGGGAAGGATGAAGCAGCCCTCCACTTTCTGGAGGGCAGTGATGAGAAGTGGAATTAGGTCTGTCCATAAGTCAGGCAATAAACCCCCATTAGTGAAATGATGACAACCTATTAGGTCTATTCAGATGTGTCCCTTTGGAGCCATAGAGAGCTGTTTAGAAAAGATTAAAGCTTGCTACAAAGGCTGTAAATGAGAATTATTGGCACATGATGACTCCAGCCCAACTCCCCTTTCTGCAGCACTTCATGAAGCCACAGGCAGCACTGGGAACAGGTTCCCTGCTCCAAGGAAAGCAAATCCTGATGGCTTGTATTTCCTATCTCTGACAAGTGCCTGGTCACCCAAGGGCAGGACAGGCTGTGGGACAAGTACACATCTGCAGAGAACCACTGCAGGCGTGAGACTTGTCAGGGCTGTGAAAGCAGATAAAAAGGATCACAATTCCAGCCTTGTGGCAGCAGGGAGATTGCAAAGAGCAGTAACTGTGTCCTTTATCACTGCTGGCTTTACTAATCCCATCTCCACTGCTGTAAGCATCAGCAAGAGAAACACCAAGCACTGGTACATCCACATGCTGGTTTTGGTTTGGTCTGGGTGTGTATATGCTGATTCTGTACAGATTGTGTGATACCAGCCAGAAACTGCAAGCCAGCAGACCAAAGGATTGGAAGAAGACTTTTCTTGGCCTAATTTACCTACCAAAGAAGTCCAGAATTCAATGCAGAGTTGAGACTTTTCTGCTCAGTGGTTTTTCCTAAGTGTCTTCATTTGATGCAGCAAAACTGATAGTAATTCCTGGAGGGCTGGAGCCAGGTGAGTAGCAGCACCACATCCTCAGCAAGGCACTTGATTGTATTTACTGCCTTCATCCAACCATGCAACTCCATTTCTCACTGTGACTCAAATATCATTCTGACAGTCTGCTAGGGCTGGAAAATTCCTAATGCAATGGAGTTCAGGGAGAATTTCTTCCTCTGAAAAACAAACTACTTCCACCTGATTATGTTTTGTGGGTTTTTCCCTGACATAGCTAGAGATAGATTACTGGAGGAATCTACCAAAGTGTGAAAACAGCAAGGAACTTTATTATAATATCGGTAATATTTTTTAATAAAAGAACCCTGAGCAAAGTAAAGGAAGAGACTTAGAAACTTTATGCCCCCAGCAGACTTTGGTATCTATAAATCTGCTTGTGAATAAAACCACTGATCTGTGTGAGACTTGGTAGGAGTGGGATACTGTTATGATTTATAATTATGACCAGAATGAATGTGAATTGATGAACTTAAGGTGTGCTCTGCAGATATTTTGAAGCAGAGCTCAGATGGACAGCTGGAGCCCTTCTAACTGTGCTTATTCCAACTCCAACTAATATGCCATGTTGAACAAAAAGGATCCTGTAAGTCACTTCCCATGCCTCTCTCAACATTTTGATTATGTCTGAAATTTCCCAAAGGTCACCACTGATTTTTATTACTTTTTGAGATTTTGGATAACTGCCTCCCATCCAACTCAGACAAGTGCAAACAGCTCGAGGCTGTCAGGTGATGACATACCTATAATATTGCAAAAGCAAGCCATGTCTGCATTAATTTCCTTTTCCAGCATGATCAATAGCTATGAGGTTTATTGACTTCACACAGCACCCAGCCTGACAATAAAGTATATATCACACTACAGACCCATCATCACATCTATCCTTATCTTTGTCATCAGACAGCCCTTGTCTGAATCACCCCAGCAACAGGGTTGGAAATAAAAGGACAGGGTTTTAAAGTAAGAAACAATAACATTCTTTTTTAATTTCGGCTGAAAACAAGCCTTTATTTAACCCTTTTTTTTCTTGATACAGTGTTGTATAAGGGACTAATTTCCCTTCACCTGCACTTGAACTCCTGAAACTTTATCTTCTGGCTAGGTACAGGAAATCATAATATCAGCTCGACTTCAGCCTTGCTGCAGTTTATCAGCTGTGATCTGAGTGAAAGTAATCCAGTGTCTCCATTTGCTTGGGCACTGACAAAGCAAAAGATCAGAGAATGTTAACAAAAACTCAGCTTGGCAGTTAGCATATCTGTCTGAGAAAGGGAAGCTCTGGGATGATTGTTTCACATGAAAGAAAACCCAGGAATACCCATGACTTGTCAGCCCCAGGCCGATGTCCTGCTGCTGAGTGTTGCTTGCTCCTGGTTGGCCTTGAGTGCAGCTCTCTGCCCCAGAGACTGGCAGCCTTTGCTGACTGTGCAGAAGGGTGGTGCTCACATTGCTCTGACCCTATCTTTGGGGCCATTTCATGGGTTTTCTCTGGTGCACACACACTTACTGGAAGCCTCCTACAACCCAGACTGGCCAAGAAGTCAAAGACAGGAGAATGGACATCACATCATGTGTTTCAAAAAGCAAAAATAGGGATGTGCTCAGTTCTTGTGAGAAATAGAGACCTGCTAGGCTCAGGAAACTGTACTAACCTGGATTCAAATATGGAGATTTCTGCTGGCAGGCCTGGAAGAACTTCTGTGCTCACTCTTTGCATTGTCCACCCATAGGGAGCTTTTTGCTCCAATGGCTTCCTGTTTTTGAAACAGAATCCCAAGCCACCAAACACATTGCAGAGAGAACTGCAGTGCCCCATAACTGCATCTGCAGTGCAGCCTCTGCAATGTCTGACAACTGAATTAGAAGCTGAAATAGCTTCAAAATAATAATCCCTTAACAAACACATTACTTACATCTATTTGTTGTGTGAATTTCCAGAGGATCCATGATCACAACAGCAATGGGTCATTTCTGAGCCAACAAAAATGAGAAGTAGGTCTGCATTTGTTTTCTAGAGGCCCACTGTGAGATAAGGCCAAGACAACCATGCTGAAGGACAGCCAGAGCCCAGTGAAGCTTTGGTTAGAGCTCAGTTTTGTAAAGCATTGAGCCATCTGGCCTCTGTCCAGCAAAGCACTTCAATGCATGTTTAACATTAAGCTTGCAAGTAATGCTGCTGACTGCAATGGGCATTTGGAAAAAGTAATCTCCTTTGATAGAGGTCCCTTTATTGCCTCCCTTCAGGTGTTTCCAGACCACATTTCCATGGGTTTGCCAAATACTCAGTAGTTTTTATGAAGGATGTGGACAAAGGTGACCACTGAATACACCTTCTAAAATGCACCCAATTCCTTTGCCACACTCAAGGGACTAAGATACTGCCACATGCAATACAGCTTTTTCCTCTAATCACAGTCCTTAAAATATTCTTGTTTTCCTACTGTTTCCAAGGCTAAGGTCTAAGTTCAGTGAATGTGCACAGAACATTATGAAATCCACAGGCGGCCCCTTTTCCATTCCATTCCATCAAATAAATTCTCTCTGTACAGAAGAAACTAAACAAGGAAACTGAATTCTAGCATGGGTAATTTCAGAAAGACTTCTCTCTTCTCATTAGCAAAATGCATGAGAGAGATGCACCTTCTGGTGCAGACTGTAGTGGAGTTTAATCAGTTTCAGCTGAGCCACATCAGTGTATATCCCAGCACAGTAACTCCAGAGTTCATTTAGTAGCTGCATATGTAAATGCCTGCTTATAAAGATCATGTTTCTTGAGGGCTCGTGTGCTCATTTATTCATGTCTCCTTTATATCACAGGAGCAGAGATATGTGTTATACTGATATAAAGAGGATAGTAAAAAAATCACCACTGACTTCTAAATATTGTGTTGGTATTTTTTATTTTATAGATTTTTTTTTGTGTGATATTTCATGGATCTTCCTCATCCACACATTTGTCCCAGAACTGATAAGAAGCCTTGTAAAATTTTAGTAAGCATTTCCATGTGAAGGTTAAACGTGGCAGTGTAGCTAAGGAGCTACACTTCATCATAGTGTATGAATAAGGTTGTCCTTCTGTCTGGTTATATTCCAGAAATTTGCCACACAATGTTAATATGTAAACCTCTTTTAAAAAAGGTTTTATTTGATTAGTGCTGCAAAAATTTGTATTCACAGAAGCTATGATTCCCAAGTGTGTGCACACACCTGAATAAGCCATGTCACTCCTGAACTGCTAGGATGCCTCTTTCAAAACCCTCCATTCAGTGTTAGTTATTTTAGGGGAAAACAACCAAACAGAAGAATATGGGTGTGAATAGGTAATTCCTCCCATTGATTTTTGCAAATAATTACTGATTCAAATTGCCATGGAGAAGTGTATTTTCAGTTCCTCACCTCCTGCTTAGAAGAAAGGAAACCTAACTGTATTCAATGATTGTATAGCAGTTCTACATGTGACAAAGACTTGACTCTATTTTTGAGGCAGGAATAATTACATTAGCAATATTGTTACCATGGTGTCACCACTGCTTCAGAAATTTATTATACTGTAGTAAATAAAATTCAGGCTCCACAATAGCTTCTACAGACAAGTTTAATAAAAATTCCACCTCATTATGAATATATGTATAAAACATCTGTAACTCTCATGGCTTAGAGGAAAGTGTCATGTGATGTTAGTATAGGAGCAGCAGAAATAGGTATGAGTGAAAAAAGAGTAGGGAAAAAGCATTGATTTTCCATGGTCCAAATCTTCTGCTATTCCTTTTGGGACTGAGACATGTTTATTCTTTCCCACTCATCTCCCTTCATCTGCAAGGGATGTCTCTTCCTCAGCATTAGGAGACTTTCTCTATGTCATTTTGTCACCCTTGACTGCAAGTCTCAGCCCTTGTCTCAAATCCTCAGCCCTTCCAGGAGCTCAGGCTGCATGAGGTGAGGGATTATAATGACCGAGGTGTGACCTCATTGATGAGGAAGGCTTGAGCCTTTTTCTGCAGAAAAGATTCCTGCAGTGGTTTCTTTGTGATGGAAAGTTGCACAACAGTTAATATTTTAGCAATTTATTCCCCATTAGAGCATTTGTTTCATATCAGCAAAATACCACCTGTTACAAATTGCTTTGTGCTTTTGAAATAATTTACCTGTTTTTTCTGCCCTTCAGTAAGCAAGGAAACTGTTGTGATAGAAAGGTTTTCTTTCTTACAAATATGCAAGCATAAATCAATGCCAAGGTGCAGCCACTGCAGGATTATTGCTGAAGTGGGACTCTGCAGGCCATCTAGGTAATGGCATTGTGCTAAGCAACAAAGAAGAGCAATGCTTTAAAAAAAAACCAAACCAAAAACAGGCAATAAAACCTCATGAAAACAATGGTTTCAAGCATTACTTTTTTACAGCAGATCTGTAAGGAGATTCACTTTTTTACAGCAGATCTTAAAGAGATTCACTGCAATGCTGTTAACTGCCAGGTGTGTTCGTCATGAATGAGTGATTCAGGGTTGCTCAAAGAATCACCACCAAAGGTATTGGCAAAATGTTTTTTTATATAAATTTGTCAAAGAGTGACTTCACAAAGTTTGATGGCAAGGTTCACAGTGTCACTTATTATACAGACAGAACACACAAAGGAAAATTGAGTTGGAATCAATTTAGAGTGATTTATATGGAGACCAGAGGTACAAAAGGGTGAGTTAGACCTCCATGTTGAGCCACGAGGTTCACAGTGCCCCCACTTCTCTTCAAAACTCCTGATGGAGCTTAGGTTGAATATCAGTCTCAGACTTGGACAATGGTTTATGTCTAAAGGAATAAGCTACATAGATTTTATCAGCACTGGTTTGGCATGTTATCAGCAGCTTTCTGAGAGTGTGTTGTGAATAAGAGCTCTCTTCACCTTGGGAAAGGAAGGATCTCTCAGACTCCGGTAAAGAATATAAAATCTTGAGAGACATTCCAGCTCAAGAGTCACCAGTGTGCAGTCCAGTTGAAACTGAGCTAGAGCTTGAAGTGGATTTATCCAAAGATATGTTGTTGAGAAAAAGTCTCTGCCTCAAGGAACAACTTTGGGGGCTGTGCCAGCTCAAGGGGAGATCACCACCACACAGCCACACTGCCAGGAAGGGAAGTCTCAAAGAAGGCTCTCTCAGGCTCTCATATTTATAGGATAAAATGGTTGACTCATAGTCAGATTGCATACTCTGGGAAGGGTATGAGACTCCTTGTACCCACAACTTTGTTCCCTGACAAATGAGTCTTGGAAAGATCACTGCTGTTCCTGCGTCAAATGCATGATCAGTGTTCCAAGCTCATGTGCATCGATGCTCACTGGGTCACTTTGCCCCTTTGTGGGTTTCCTGGAGGAGTTTTTGACCTGAATTTTACTCCTAGAATCATAGAATCTTAGAATTTGCTGAGTTGGAAAGGATCCATTAGGATCATCGAGTCTAACTCCTGGCCCTGTGCCTGACAACCCAAAAATCACAGCACATGCCTGGAAAGGCTGAGGCCTTTACCTCCTGGGGAGGCTGTCCAATTTCTGCTGCTTTGGTTACAGGGGTCCAGTGCCTCCATCACAGTGTTAGCACTGTGAACAGATTTCCAAAGAAATGGGAATAGTTATATTTATCTAAATTATTGTGGTAGTGGAGGCAATTCATTTAGATATAAAGTTAATTAGCATCCTTGGTACAAAGATTTCTTGAGAAAGAGTCAAGGGGGAAGAACTTCCCCCGTGTTTTTCTCATTTGGTGCCTTAAGAGAAGCTTTAAAAAATGGAGGTCAGAGTTTTTGTGTACAGTGTTTCTTTTACTCTTTTTGCATCTTTGTGCATGCATTTTCAACAATGTAGCTTATAAGACTGTACTCCTGTAACTGGGAAAAATTTCAGAGAAAGTTAGGTCAGAATAAGTTAATACTTCTAATAAATAAGCAAACTTAAACAAAACAAGACTGAACTCCTCAATTCCCAAATGCCAAAGATATTTAATTAATGCGAGCCTTGCTTGCGTGCTGATAACTCCTAATGAATATGAATGTCTCTCAGTAATCCAGGAAAGGATTTCTGAGAATTTTGTTTGCACCTGAGGCATTGTTGGAGGGAGCCCTGCACAGCATCAGTGAGCAGGGCTAAAACACACAGGGGCTGCTTGATTTTGATGATTTTGATTTCTCCCCTTCAGCCACAGAAGGTGAGGGTCCCTCTCAGGGAGTTCTTGCACAGCCATGTCCCACCAGACCCTCAAGCTGCCACCGGGTCCCTCTGGCTCAACCCATGGAGTGGAGCTGTGGCAGCCTGTAGGACCAGACACCAGGGATACTCTGCCAGGAGTGGGAAATAATTTAGGGAAAATAAAGTGATGGTACAGCTGTGAGAGGGGCAGTGCAGTGTCCCCCCCGGTCACTGGAGTGAGAGGACACTGTTTCCAGAGCACTTTGGCAAAACTAGTGGAATCACTCAATGCTTCGTTTTAAACATTCACTGCCCTGATAGTAGGACTTGGGCAATGAGATGAAAACAAGCCTCAAGCAGGGCTTGCTTAGTTTGGCATTTAAGCATGGATCAGAACCTTGCTTTTGTTGCTTTTCCTCTTTCCATGTTCTGTCGTGTTTTGTTTTTTACAGGAAGTCTCAGGAGGACACTTCCAAACCCAGACTCTGGACCCTGATAACAATTAAAAAAAAAAAAATCCTATCCTTCAATAGCTGCAAATAAATGTCTTTATTTCTTCTAGAAATGGGTATCTTCACATACCTAACATTACATGCAGGGTCTGACCCAAAAAAACACTCATATATGTCTCTCTCCTACTTTCAGTGGGCATTTGGTCAAAGGAAACACCCCAATATCTCCCTGCAACTCCAGTGTAATGGGGGCTTTAATTAGGATTTCTTTCATTAAGATAATTCCTTTTATATTCCTCATTGAGCTGAAAGACTGTCCAATCAATATCAATTTTATTCTACAAATCTCCACCACTTAATAGAGAACACATTTTCAGTAAAAAATTTCAATATCCTCTCCCAGAGGGTAGATTTTCAATAGAATTTGTATAATCAGTTTGCAGCCTTTTAGCAATTGTGACTGTTTCTCAAAGGGCATGCAAGATTTGAAGCTATTATGGGAAGGTTTTAAACCAGCAGCAATTGCAAGAATGAGTTGTTGGGGTTTATTTTCTTCTCCTCCTGGAACAGATGGGCGCAGCAGAGAGCCAACGTTTAGTTGGGACTGTTTGGATCCACTCTCATACCTGCCTGCAGGGGTTTGCTCTGCCCTCAGTGCCCAGGCAATTCAGCACTTCAACATCCTGCCATGGAAGGTGTATAAATACCTCTGTCAGCTGTCACAGCTGCCAACCTCACCATGCAAGCTGGTCCTTGCATGCTCCCAGCTCCAGCCCGTGGCTCTCAGCATTTGGCAAACTTGAGCCTTCACCACATTATGTCTCCTTTTACCTCCCACTATTCAGCTCATATTAAAGGCCCTGAGCACTTCTCATGTTCTTCACCCAACATTTCCCTTCTGAGGCGTCTTCTCACTTAAAATCATAACTTATGTGAGGGATTCCTGTGGCCTAAGTTGAGATGTCTGCAAAAATGATGACTAACCCTGAGCCAGCTGGCTCGACTGTCAGCACTTTTTTCTACTGCAGTCTTCCTTCCTACCACTGTTTGGCATCCTGGAAAAATCTGGAGTGAGTCAGCTTGCAAGACATACTTATTGGCTGGCTAATTAATTTTATTCAGAAAGAGTGGGTGAATTCTTCCTTTTGAATTCCTTTAACTCCCCATTGACTGTCAAGAGGACCAACTCATAGTTTTTTTAATTGAGAGGCCCAGAACCCACCCCAAAGGCCTAAGAACAGATTGGGTACATGCTCCAGCACCAGGAGAGAATAAAGGTGTGTATCTGTGTATGAAATTGCAGGGGCACACTGCTGCAAGAGAAAGAGACACCCCAGACAGTGAAAGAAGGTGGCACAACTCAAGACTTTCATACTCAAAGCTTGTAAAGAAGTTTCCTTCTCTCTGGAAGGAATCATTCCACTTACAAAGAAAAATGGTCTTTAATAATGTTATTCCTTCTCCTATGCTATCCTACCACGTAAGTCTTATCAGGTCAGTGTTTTGCTTTGCTTGTCAGATGGTAGCAGAAGGGAAGAAGAGTTTTGCCAACAGACAATGGGCTGCAAGGCAGGAATGATGGGGCTGAGGTTGAGCAGGGACAGCCTTGTCCAGAGTTTGGCCACCATCAGGAGCCCCTGGCAGTTTTTTTAGCTCAAACATTGTTACAATGGAAAATAAACAGTTGTGTTTGTCCAGGCTGATAGCAGGCATTTCCCCACAGCAAATGCATCTATATGCAAAAAGCCCTCTTGGTAAATGTGCCCGGAGAAAGTCTGGATAATGAGATGCTTATTGCTTCACTGTCAATTCTCCACCAGGCAGCAGTTTAAATCTTTGCCCCCCATTTGTGTGCTGTATTTGGTCCATAATGTACTTATTTTCAAGTGTCATTTTTAATTTAATGCATGAGAGAACTTATTACCCCTGGCAGAGTTAAACAGTTAAACCAGGTTCTGTCAATTCCTCCCGATCTGTTGACAAGTGGAATAATATTGCACTGTGATTGGTTTTTATGAAGACTTGTGGACAAACTGAAGCCCTGGGACTCATGCAGGAATTTTTGCTCTGCATGCAGCAGGCAAAAGAGGCATATGGGTGTTTTTCTTGTAACCTCCTATAGCAGAAAGTGGCAACTTGAACTTAGGCAGGTTTGGGTCTCTGAGCATCCCAAAGTTTAAGTTTGCCTAATTACCGAGTTTGCAATGCTTGGAAGATGTTTCCAGGTGCAAAACTTAACACCACCCTTAATGACAGTAGTCAGTATCCCTGAAGGTGCAGGTATGGATCTAGGTGTGAGCTGTAGATAATGCCAGTAAAAGACACTTCCATGGGGAGTGCTACAACTTTTAGTTTCCCCACCTGTATCTTTCATGACATGAATGAGGCACTATGAAATAATTTTTTTTGTCACTCTCCTCCTTTTTTTTTTTTTTTTTTTTTTTTTTTTGCCTTGCATGAGGGGTGTTGTGGGCTGTCCTTTTGCTGGGAGGCAGCCAGTGAGTTGGAGGCAGCTGCCAGTTTTGCTGAGAGCTGTGACACACAATGTCCTGCCTGGTGAAGACTCCTTGCTGACTTTTATTTTGCTCTTCCCACTAAGAAATGAAAGGTCCTTCTGACTGAATTAGCTGGTAGCCCATTATTGTATACGGGGAAACATAACACTTAATGCTGCTGTGAAGAATCCTTAAACAGGAAATTATTAAGTAGGAAAACCACATCCCTCAAAAAGACCCCAATGCTTTGGATCACCCTGAAGAAAAACTGTCATTAAATGCTTTTATACAGACCTACACTCATGGAACAAGATGATATTTATTGCTAAGGATATTTGGAAAAGGCATCATAGTTTGTGTTTGGGTAGGGGAAAAATAATGAATACCAGTTCTTATGTTAGATTTTTCACCAGTAGATCTTATAAGAAATCTGTATCACTGGCTCCATTTCAAAGGAGGAGAAATTGAGGCACAGCGCAGAAAATCAACCTGTTCCTCTCTCACTCAAAGACCAGTGGCTCTACCAGAAATTGGAGCTCAGGTCTTCTGAAACCTAATGAGCTCAGCCTGACAGCTGAGAATCCTGATCTCCATATATATTCCAATTTAATGTTTTCATTGATTTTTGTTGTTGTTGTTGTTTTTTTGAAATGAGGAAATGTTTATTTCCCAAGAGTGAAGCTCTTTTGCTTCCCACATAGCAATTGTGATGGCAGATAATCCTGCCATGCTGCTGCCTGAGAGCATAGCATCCTCTCAGGGTGATTTTTCTATCTTCTGGATTGCCTCATCCTTGGCACATTTAGTGGCCTTGCCACCACAGTTATTTGCAGTGGTTGTTCCTGGAATGGAGGTGTGGAGAAGGGAGAAATGGCCAAGTCCCTCAGACATGGCCTGGGCAAAATCAGCCCTTCAATTGTCTCTTACCTCAATGTGTGCAATGCTCATGGCAAAGGTTTTGTTCTCCTTCCTGGGAAGGTGACCCTACCTGGTGGGTGTTTCTGCATGGTGGGGAGATAGAGCACTGCCAGCCCTTCCCTCTGGAATGCAGGATGGAGCTGTAGCACTGTGTTCTCACTGATATCCTGCCTGGCACCCTGTTCATACCGAGTCATCTCACAAAACCTCTGCTCCTGTGACCAGCAGCACCAGGACCCAGGGAACAGGGGAATAATACTCCACAGGCACCACCAGGCTTGGGTATTTCTGCAGGCAATGAAGTTGCTCTGGTGGCCTCCCTCTGCTCAGCAGTGAACCCAGAGCTATAAAGAACAAAATGACGTGGATAATGGCCTTGCATTCCTGAGAAGAGCTCTGCAATAGGCAGCCTGCCAGCTTTGTGAAGAAGAATTCCCACATCAGGTGAGACTCTTGTTGGGTTCCTATTATTGAGGTGCAATATTTTTAGTAGGAGACTGATTTGAAAAGGGGAATTACTTTGAACTTTCCTGGTTTAGTTCTACCAATTTTAAATACAGTAGATTTCAAAGGTCTCTGTAATAAAAAGTGTGGCACTGCAAGAGTCAATGCATAGTGAAAGCATAATTGATGATGGTTGAAGCTGTCAGATTTGCTAGAAGCACTGATCAGCCAGTCAAGGGAAGCAAAATAAATTTCACCAAGACCATCATATTTCATTGGATGTGACTGGAGTGAGCAAGTTAGCAGCAGCACAGGCACCGTGGGCTGACACAGGGGGCCCTGAGTTGCATTGCAGTGGTGCAGTGACTGATGGGTGTTCTTGCACCACATCTGTAAAACTGCAGGCTGAGGCTGTGGGGACGCAGGGCACAGAGCAGTATTTCAGCCTTGCTCCCCAGGAGGGTTTCCTGCCTGCTGTTTATGCTCTTCTTACAACTTCAAGTGATCATCTTCCTCCAGGGGTGAGGTCACAACCCATGTCCTTCTGGAGCCACCTCTCATGTTGGAGAGATGAGCTTCTGTAGAACCCCACAGCCATTTGCTTGCCTTGCCAGGCTGAGTCAGAACATCCTCCTCATTTCCACTTCCCATATTTTGGTGCAGGGATTATTGACCACTCCCACAGTCCTAAAAGAATATTTGTAGTCAGGTACCTTTGTCACTGCATTTAAATGTTGATACTATGTTTGTTATCGTGCAGATGAATACAAAAATAAGGTTTGGAACATGGGTACACTTCATAGAGAGAGAAGGGAAGGGAAATTTTCCCTCCCAGAGTCCAGGACTGTCAAGGATGTGACATCTGCACTAGCAAGGCTCTGCTGGCATCTTCAAACAAGTGGAGCAATTCTTGTTGCTATTAAAGACACATCAGTCTTTTCCTTCTGAAGGCTTTAGAAATAAATACCTTTAAACAGGAAGGAGTAAATCTGGCCAGATGCTCCTGAGGGCTCTAAAAACGAAATTATCTATAAAATCTAGTGTCATCTACCAGGAGCAGGTTCTCTGAAGGATGAAGCTCCGACTGGAGCCCTGACAAAGGGTGTGTTGGGATGGCTTGTGCAGTTGGGGTGCTATGAGAGAGAGACAGAGAGACCAGGCAGAATTAACCTCCCTATGACCAAACTGTTCAAGTATGTTCTTTCCTTTCTTTAATCTATGTCTTTAATGATAATTGATAATTAAAATTGGGTTTGTTGGTTTGTTTTTATTTTTTAGGTGTTTAAATAAATATATTTATTTTCACTTTACCTGAATAAATGTTAAAGGAGATTTCTGATTGCAAGTGAAGTGACAAGACATCCCTTGTACACAGCCCCTCTGTGGCCAGGAAGAAGAAGTTTCTTCTGATAACCAGAGTTGTCCAGAAGAGCCTTTGAGCTGGGAAAGGAGACTGGACCCAGAATATCCCCATGATGTTTGCTACAACAGGTTTCCCAAAATCATGTGCAGATATGTATTTTACAGTCCTGCTTGGTAGCAGGACTTTGCAGGACTTCTAAGATGCTGCTCAAAGACTTCTAACATGTTACTCAAAGACATTACTTTTGAGGATCCTGTTGGAAGTGTCCTGCTAAAGGTCCCATCTTAGCTCAGACTGAAGAGGAGCAGCACCAGGCACACATCTGGCTGTGAGATGTATCACAACCCCGTGCTGCAGGTCACCAAAATCTGAGTCTGTGTCAGCTGTGCTGAATCCTCTACATGCAGAGAAATGGGGAAATAAATAGCAATAAACAGCAATCCCAGGTATCTTCCTGCTTTCCCCGGATCTCTGTGGCAGGTGCAGTGTTTTGGGGTGCCCTGAGTAGCAATCAGGCAATTGAGCCTTTCCTGCCCATCTGCAGGTGTTTCAAACTTTGCATGAGGAAAGGCAGGCAGTCCCTTTATGTCCTCTTCAGGAACTGCTTTTTTCTCCTTCTCTATTGCACTTGCACATAACTGATGCTGCTGAGTGTCCCTGTGGAGCAAATAAGAGATTCAGCCCATAGATACTACATACTTGATGCACAAGAATGATTTACGGGATCAGAAATTAATTAGATTGCAATGATAGGGTGTAAGTGCTGTGTCACTCTTAATGATTGGGTGATTAAAGTCAGTTAAAAATAAAGCTACCGTGATAAAACACAGTGGAGCTGAATGAAGATGGTTGTTTCCCACAGCTGTCAGGGACAGAGAACCTGATTTTGCAGAAGAGAATGTTCAGTCCCAAAACAGAACATGGTGGAGATGGCCCAGGGGAGGAGACAAATCCTGGACAACATGCTCATCCCAGCTGAATGTGTGGGGCTCTTGCCACGTCATGTAGGAGATGGATGCAAATGGAAACAGCTGTGCCTATTAGCTCTTCTTGTGCAGGAGGTTGGTACAAGATGTATTTACTCACAGAGGCTTTTGCACTAGCCTGAACAGTGCATTTCTCATGGTTCAGGGCTTGCAGGGTTAGTGTGTACAGCCAGAAATTATGGAAGAGATCTTGGAACTGCACTGAACACCTGTGCTGAGTGTATCTACCTGCTTTTCACCCATGTGTCCTGAAGCAGTAAAGTATGAATGTTAGGAGTGTCTTCACCAAAATACTGATTCTGTATGGCTGTTTCGGTTATGGGATGAAGCCACTGCACGTTTCTGGTCCTTTTTCATCCTACATCCATAAGCACATGTGCTCCATACATAATCTCAAATCTATTCTTTACATATTTCCATTTCTACTTGCTGGATGAGGAGCCCTGCCCTGCGTGTAAAGGCACATTTGGCCCTGTGCTGTTGTGTAAATGTCAGCCAGGCAGAGAGGAGCCAGAATGGCGTCAGGGACACGTAAGAAACAAGTGAAACTGGAGGAATGTGAACCTGTTGTTTTTGAAGCCTGGTGAGTAGGAGTCTGATCCTCCAACTCCAATATTACTTAATGGGATCTGAATGCTTGACTCCCACATGCAGCTCTGAAAATTTACTCCATCTGCTCCATTGCTTGTTATCTTGCCTTTTTTCTTTCTTTCTTTTTTTTTTTTTCCTATAGCAGAAAAGACAGAGCCCTCTCTTTGCCTGAGATAAGATTTGAGAACTGTAACAGTTTGAGTACAAATGTTAATCTTACCAAAGCCGGTTTTAATACCAATTGGGAATTTGGTTTCTTCTCAAGAGGCACTATATCTACCTTTAAAAATAGATCTGTATGGCAAATTAATGCTCAAGTTTACAGATGTAAGATAGCAGTAATGGCCAGATTAAAACCTTATACTGTACTGATTTTATCACCCAACTAAAAAATGGATAGTGATCATCTACAGGGTCAAAGGGTTACATTTTATTGATCTCCTAGAGTTAATTCTATTTTTCTTTGTGTTGCTGTTATTACTTCTCTGGCACACACAAACACCTAAGTTGTTATAACTCCTTCAAACCATGCTGGAGTCAGCTGAGCTCAGAGAGACTTACTGGTGCAACTGATTTCAAAGATAAAGAGCTTCTTGATAAAACAACAGTCAAAATTTATTTTGTTTTTTGGCTAAAATCTCTTTTCACCCTTTGTTCTTTCAGTAGCTTTTTTCACTCTTTTGAAAAAGTGTTGTCAATTTTTCTTTTATGTATTTCTATCTGATTTTTGTCTTCTCCTTTCTGATTTTTTTGCTTTCTTTTGTCCTTGTGAGGTTTTTTTGTTGGTCTTATCAAATGGCTGTAAAGCAATAACAATTACATGACTCCCCCATTTGACTTCTAGCATTTTACAGTCTCTGATAAAACAAACCAGAAAATTTTACCCAAGCTATTGATTTCCACAGAGTATACTTGAAAAGCTGTAAAAATTATATTCCTCTCTTTACAACTCAATAAGGGAAACTCAGGCATTCTTGTGCTAAAGAAAAACATGACATCTTAAGCTAAGCTAAAGCCCTAAACTAAACTTTGTATTAATTAGGAAAGCAATAAAGACATTCTGGCTCATTATTTGTGAAAAGGCACACAGCACTTACCCTGATGCAGCAATCACTCAGCCATTGGTAATATTGAGGCTACAAATTGCTTCCTAGATGTATTCCCAGAACATGAAACAAATACATCACATCATTGTTTAACAAACATCACTGCCTAATCTGAGCTATACAGGCTTTTATTTATGCCATTTGCAGTAAACATAGCATTAAATATGATGTCTGGATAAAAACTTTCCTAAGAACACTTGAGTCATAAAGAAAGCTGCGAGCCCTAAATTGATTGTAAGTTAATCTGACATTTTAAAGGAAATTGTCATTATCTAATTCACCAGAAGCTGTTCTGAATGACTGTAAAAAAACTGTTTCCATTTTGCTTAGATCCAGCACTGTAAAAGGTCACATACTTCTAAGCAGACCTTCTCAAATTACTCAAAACACTTGGAAAGATTTGCATTAGTAGAATTGGTATATTTAACTGTATTTTAATGAAGACAGTCAGTGTTCTTTGTCTCTGAAGAAAGAGAGGAAGGAAAGGAAAACTGTGATGCTGAAGTTCAATCACCTGTTTCTGCGTGTGTCATTCACAAGGCTTAGCATATAATTGACTTTTTTTATTTCCTGCTTGATTAAATTTAGAAGTAGAAAGAACATTTAGGTCAACATAAGACAAAATTAACACCTTTTTTTTTTTTTTTTCAAATAAAATTCAACAATATTTTTTTCCCAAACAAAACACACACATTTTTATTCATCCCATCAGGGTAGAGTGGGAATTCACTTGTACTTAGCTTGAAACAATGTCCCTTTTTGGTCCAGTTTTTTGCTGATGCTAAGCAGAAAGGTTCTGGACTCTCTTCATTAACTTTACCTGTCCCTTTTTAAGCTCTGGTGCATCAGGTGTTTGGACAGAGCTGCACCTGTGCTTGTTAAGGTGTGTTCCAGGTGAGACTGATCCATAGGAAGGTCCTTTGAAGATTTCAAATGAAGGAATAATAGGGGTGGAGAGAGCTAACTGGGGTGGTTTCTGGGAAAGAAGGAAGAGTCATTTTGAGAGATATCAGGGGAGTGTCCATCATCTCACTGGCCTTAGAAAATAGCTTTGTTTTGGTATATATTCCCAATATTATGTTTGTATAGAAAATCTAATACCCTGAAGGAAGTAGCTGAGTGGGTTACGGAATATGAGCATTTCCCTGCCTGTTGGACAGTTTAGCTGAATTATCTGTTCCTGAAATGGGAACACCAATTTGTAGGACAATACCCTTTTTCCTGACCCAGAGATGGGGCAACTGAGAGGCGTTTGAAAAACTTTTATTCCATTTTCAGTCTCATGAGAAGGGTGAGCCAATACAGATGTTCAATTCACGCCATCACAATCAGAAGCTGACTATTTCCTAATCACAATACACTACAAGCATTTCTTGGCCTATCAGCTTTTTGCCACACCATGCTGTAAATGCCTTAAAGCCAATAATCTAAAACTACCCCTCGTGGGTCCTATTATAATGCATCTTTCATAGTTTTATTTCTCCAAAGTATCTAGTTTTATTTGCAAGGCCATCCTTGGAAACTTTTTTTTAGCTCCATTTCTCTCTCAACACTATCTGCCCTATTCCTCTAAGTCAGCATTTCTTATCTCAAGGTTTGCATACAGATGCACACTGTGTGGGCCTTCTGTCAGGCCCTGAGAACCCTCTACACATCCATTTCCCACACCTGCCCAGGAGACAGGAGATATAGGCTTTCTGGATGAATTTCAGCTGCTTGATTTCTGATTTCTGGATGCTGGGTTTGGCTCTTCCTTCCCAAGGACATCCAGTTTGTCACCTGCAGTTAAATGCGCTGGCCAAGGAAAGTAGGAAAGTGAAGTTAAGCCAACTGAACTTGGTGTGTGGGTTTTGGTTGTTTATTTTTTTTGGGTTTCAAACAGGTTATGAAAATATGCCTGTTACACCTAGAGGGGACTCCCATGACATCTTGTCTCTTTGGTGGCTCCTGCATGGAGCCATGAGGAGTTCAAAGAGAGGAAGACCAATATGGGAGTAAATCACACATGACTCCATTTTCTTCGTGGTGGAAAAAGGCCGTTCTTTATTCACATAACTCCTTTTTATACACTTTTACAGACCTTGTGTGTGACTCCAATTGGTCAGTAGCTTTCTTGACAATTTTGCTGGTCAGTAACAAGTTGTTATTCTGTGTTGATTGGTCACTCAGACTCTCAGTGTCTACGTGCAAGGAAAGATGTTTGTGAGAGATAGAAAAATGAAAACTATCTAATGGTGCAAAACCAGTTTATGCAGGTGTAAGTTGTTTTTTACCCAGGAATAGCTTGTGAGGTTAATGAATTTCTCACAACAGGATTGCTTTCACATGGGAATTTGCGAAATGCTAGCTTTGACAAGGCCAGCCACTGATTCCAGGAGAGTAAGCTTGATTTTATGCAGCCTTTCTGAGTTTTCTACCTTACTGCAACAGACCAAATTTAGCCATCCATGACTTGTGCACTGTCTGCTCAGATTAACAAGCAGGACTGGCCAAGAATGTCACTAAGCCCAAGCAGGGTAATCGGGATGTCTCTGCCTTGAGGGGCTGGAGACATGCCTGGTCAGGGGGGTTTTGGTGGAATGGGATGTTCACCATGACTCTGGATTTAGCCTGGATGGTCTCATGCATCATGTGGACCAGGAGGAGAGTGGGGCCCTCGGGGATATGTTGAACACAAGCGCAGTGGTGTCGGTCTCCACTGAGAAGGTGAGCACGAGCACTTCTTATCTTGGAGTCCAGCTGGGAGTCCTGAGCCACAGCAGAGATCCTTGGAGAGGCTGTGTTGAGGTACTATTCCTTAGGATCTCAAGGAAATGCAATTATAAGTATTCCTGTTCTCTTCCAAAAACCCCACATATTAGTCATGCAAACAGAGCATCTTTCCCTGGTGACACAGCCCCAAGCTAACACTAATTTTTTTAGGCTTTGACTGTGTTTTGTTAATGACCACTCTAAAGGCACTGCTCTTCCACACTCCTACCTGTGCCAGTCCACGTTCTGCTGAGGACACCGGGGACATGAGAGCTGTCAAGCTGTGATAATGGTGCAGAATTCATGGTCTGAATATTCCATCTCAGCATGGCCTTTGCATATCTGAGCACTTAGACGTTGTAGCACTGTGACTGTGCAATGTCACGCAGACAGCGCTGCCCTCAGCTCAAGCACGTACTTCACCCAGTGGCAACATCTTGAGGAAATTAACGGGCATTTGCTTTATCCAAGGGAAGGCACTCAAAGTAAAATGCACATCTCTGAGCTACCAGCTATCTGTGTGTACCTAGAAGAGATGGAATTTATTTTCTCAGTGAGAATCTGATGTAAATCCTCAGTAGGCAAATGTATTGAGCTCAGCAGACTCTAATTTAGACACCCAGTGTAGCTGAAAATGCAGAGTAAAGTATTATTTCACATGTATTTGCTTTGGAAGGGGTGAAGTGTGTTTTTTCAGCTGGCTGTGTAAGTGAAATGGCATATTTAAGCTGCTGGTGCAAGGCAGCCAGGATTTAAACATCTGTGTCTGGCGGGGGGGTGGGCAGGGGAGAAAGTGCATTAACACCACGTTTAAATCTGGAAAATGAAGGAAAGAAAAATTTGGCAGAATGACACTATAAAGCATAAGGGTTATATGTGCTTGTGAAGCCAAGTGTGACATCAGCATCTCTCAAGTTTTGGCTTTAGGAGGGTACAGGGCAGCTCTCCCAACTCCACCCTGTTGTTGGTGTTAAATGTTTTATTGAAATCCAGTGTGAGGTACCACCCAGGACACACTCTAATAATGTACAAGAAGATGTCTTCTAAAGAAAAGTCTTTGCACTACGTCGCGGACAAAATATTTGATTTGAGCTACTTCTCTGGAATGATGAAGACTGGAGATAAACTTGCTGTTCTGCGGATCTTGAAATCCAGAAGAGTCCCCTGGAATTCCACCTGCAAGGCAATGCACACGTGCTCTGCAGGGCAGAGGGAGCTGTCTGTGGGTGGCTTAGCAGACAAGTCAGCTGGGTTAACACAGAGTCATAAGAGTTTGAACTCAGTCCCTTGGTCTACTGTGGGCATCAGTCTCTGGTGTCCCACACTGTTTGGGGCTGTTCAGCCTCCTGATGCTTGAATAAGGCAATTGTCTTTTGTGTATTTCTCATCTGTACCTTCCTCCACTTTCTGGGTTTTTAAAATAGCCTGGCCTGAACCCAGCAGGGCCTTTTGGACTGCAGACTCCTTTTATCACTTCAGGTTGGTTGGATGCCAAAATCTCTGAGAAGGGGATGGAGCTTTCCATCTCCTCACTGCTTGGGGCTGCGGAGCTGAAGGGCTGCTGGCCCTTCATCTGGCAGTCTCAGGGCCTTGGGAGAGAGCTTAAACACATCCTGTTGTCCCTTGTGCTTATGTGATTTGAGATGTGGAGCCCTCTGGGGTCATCAGCACCTATGCTCACACCTGATAGCTGTCACCTCTGTGGCCTGTGCCTGAGGTGGGGCCAGTAACGAATGCCTGAGAGAGAGTGAGGGAGGGGGGCTTGATAAGGTGCTTTAATGGCAAAGCCCAACACAGGGATGGGAAAAGTCAGTGTTTCTCCCAATAAGCTAAGGAGGGTTGGGAAGCCCAGTTGCGGGCTGAGAAGAGTAACAGTTTCTCCAATGGTTTAAAGTTGGTCTCCTAAAAAAGAGATTAATTTCTTCAGGTCTGGTACCACACTCACAACCAACAGATGAGAAGTGGTGAGGAATAGGTCTGTACACAGACCTGTGTCACTGCCTTGACACCCACAGATCTGAAGGGTGGTCACTCTGTGGACCCACCTGTTAATTGCTGTGGTCTAGAACAACAATTCAATACATTTGCTCTTCCTTTCCCATAGTATGGAAGGTACTGTGCATAACGTGCCCTATGGTGACCCCTGATTTCTATGTATAGAGCATCCCAGACAGAGCCTTATCTGTCTACATCACTAGCCAGAGACACCAGACGTCCAAAAATCTCTGGCTCATCTGGCAACTTCTCAGTATCCCACAAATTTTGGTTCCTGGCAAGGGGGGGGGAAATATAGGAAAACAGAAAACCCCACATCTGTGGAAAACTGGACATGTAACGTCTCTATATGGGCCTGGAGACCCAGGTCCTGGGTGCCCAGAGGTGTTGTAGAGAGAACCTGATTAGATCAAGTGGAGAATAAAAGTGTCTTTCAAAATTGAGTTAGGTGGGCAACCATAAAAGACTGGACTTAGGATTCATAAAACCAATATTCATTATGAAGTTGCTTTACTGTGAAATCACTGTTGGCTCTTTAATACTGTTAAAAATAAAATACAGTAACTATTCTGCAAACTAATTGCCAAGAAAGAAGAGGCAATCTATCTTGGCATTTGTTTATATGCAATGAAGTTTTATAATCTAATTTGCAGATTACCAGCCATGATATTTAAAGCAATTAATGGGCTGAGCTGAATTGCTCACTCCCTTATGTGAGGTTTTCAAAGAACATATTTCTGGACTAAGGAAGGGTACTTAAAATTCCGCACTCACTTCTGTTTATTAATGGCTGTGCTCCTCTGGAGCTGTAGATGTTACCTTGTGAACACAGTTCTGGTTTTATTACTGGTCCTATAAATTAGTAACTTGTAACAGTAATTCAGAAATGAATAAAACTAATTTTCCTTTTTATTTCAAAATCTACTTCTGTTAAATATGTCATTGTTACTCTGACTACATTATGAAACAGCAGCTGAATGATAAACTCTTAACGCTCTGATAACTCCCTCTGGCAAGCACCAGCATACCGCTGCTGTAAATATTCTACATGCAAAAAACCTCTGAGTGTAATTTTACATCTTACTGCTGTGAGTGTATTTTTTTTTCCATTTTAAACCACTGTTTCTTCTATCTCACTGTGGATTGTCAACTCCTCAGTGTGAGCAATGCTTCTTACTTAGGTCATGCCACAGCAGTCACTGCTGAAATAGCTGTGATAGTCTGGGAGGTTACAGTGCAGTGCTGGAAGCCAGGTGAACAGGTTGGGAAAATATTCATCACTTTCCTCTTCCCTGAGCCCACACTTTGCTCAGAAGTGAAGGGTCATCCCAGGTCTAGTAAGGTGTGTGCACAATGTCTAACACCACAGGGTCAGCTATGTCTCTGATGGAAATCCAAGATGCAGCTGTGGTATAAACAAATAGTTTTGACAGGCCAAGACTAGATGTTATATTTTTAGCCTGTGCTATTTTTCTTCCTCAGCCCAAGGGGGATGACAAACCTCTTTGCATATCCCATCCTTGCCACTCTTGGTATGGTCTTCTTGTTTTTCTAAGTGAACCTTCCCCATAATCACATTTGTCTCCTTCTGGGTTTGTCTCAAGTGGTGGCTGAAGTAAACAGTAAACAAATGGAAGCACCCTGAGTAGTCAGCAGCCTCCAGGACCTGGGCCTGTGGTTTGCATGCACCCTCAAAGGCACTGCAGTGGTGCTTCCTGATCTCACAGCATGTACAACCAGCAACACTGGCAACTGAGGGCAGCTGTCGGTGCTAATGCTCAAGCTGAGATTTGCTGACAATGTTGAAATGGTCATTTAAGATTCTGCAGTAGCCAGTGGAGAGAGCCCAGACTCTCCAGAGAACAGTCATCCCATTTGAAGATTAATAGGGTGTGTAGCCTACCCTCTGGAGCTGCATGTGTTAGTCCATTGACTGATGGGAAAGCTCTAATGGGTTATCTTTGGCTGGATGTCTTTAATCATAAATTGTTTTTACTAGGTTAGGTGACTCCTGGTCTGAGGACAGAAGCTGAGAGTAGACAGCTCTCAGTGACACTTGCATTCAGGTACACATTATTTGATTTAACTTGTCTGACTGTCTGCCCTAAAGCACTATGCAACAGAAGTCACTTTACTTAACATCCAGCCAAACGACACCAGAATGAAGTCCACACTGTGCAGAAGCTGTTCTGAGGCTGAAAGGCAGAGGCTCAGTGGGGAGAACAAAGAGGTTTCACAGGGGGATATATGTGAGCCTGAAGAAATGGACATACAGCTCCTTGTTGCATCCCAGACTGGCCCTGAGGATGGAGGCAACACTTACAGAGCTGCCCTGAAAGGACCCACAGGGCTTGAGTTCAAAGTGTGGAGCCTTCAAACCCTCCCCTTCCAAGCACTGAAAACTGGTCCACTTGATGTGCTGAGCTTTTTACTAAAGAAGTCTTAAAAGTTTAACTACACCTTTCAGACCTGAGGACAGTGCATGGGGCAAAGATTGGAATTCCCAGACCCTCCATAATCCCTAACCACTTACTTATAGCCCTGTATAGAAGCACTTATCCCTGTTTGTATCATGATTTTTTTAATCAGACTTGAGTGGCTATAAAGATGGTTGCAATATATTAGCCTGAAAACATACTTAAGAGCTGATTGGATGCATAATGAGATGCACTGAGTAAAGAAAGGATTTGAATGCTCACATCTTTCCTAGAGAAGGAGGAAATTGCATGACCTGTAGAAATATGAGGCATAGTGTAGCAAAGGTGTCAGATCTCATCTGAAATAATGCAGAGGCTGCTGGTCAGTGCTGTTCAGGGAAGATAAATCCTAGCTGATGTGGGTAGCAAAGGGTTTCTAATGGAAAGAGTCTTTTCCTTGGTAGGCTGCTGGAAAATTCATAGAGGGCAAAACAAAAGCTCAGAAGAAATTTGGTTATCTCAAATGCATCTAGAGGTAAGTCATTAGGAGCTAGAGCTACTTCATTGAAATATATTGTCAGCACGAAAATTAAGCACTAGTTATCAATAAATGTAGATTGGAAGTTAAAAATGCATAGTAAAACAAAATCAGAAAAGTTTTTTAGCACAGCTACACAGAGCTTGACTATAGAACTAGCCTCATTGATGAGAGATAACTCACCCAAGGCTCTTCTAAATGAATACTATAATAAAAAGAAAAAAACTGAATTGGTTGAAAAGTGCTGCTTAATTTCACTAAATTCACAGGTGCACAGGTGCACATTAGGTCAAGTAGAGCCCAACAGATCATGCAACAGCACTGAGAAATGCATTTCCAGAAAACAAATATAACTGCAGCAGTGATGCACATTTGCAGACTCCACACCCTCTGTTGGGACTCTGTGTTCAGCTGGACTCATGATATCTGAGTCTGCTGAGGCCATAATCTTGTAAATGTCAAATTAATATTAAACAATCATAATATGAAGCCCAGACCTTTCAAATTGAGTAAGATGGTTATTGAATGTTAATTACTATGCTGCTATTAAGTCATACTTTGAGTTACGACATGTTTATTTTTCCAGTTATTAACCTTCAGGGTTTTTTTAAATTAGGATTGTCCCAGTGCACCATTAGTGTTAAGTTCTCGCATGCTAAATTAAATAGAATATAAGCTGGAAGAACATAGGAGGTCAGCTTTCTGAATACTTTAATGTTAGGGTTTTCTTTAAGCTATGTCTTTTCTTGACAGAGGTTTAAATGCCACAGGCTATTTCATGAAGTAGAAGGAGTTTGGAATTTCTCTGGGAACTGGACTCCTCTCCTGGCTTGCTTGGTATGGGATGTGATAACTGGGTAGGGATGTACTGAGGAATGGGTGAAGGGAGATGCCACATCTGGTTGAACCTTCCCTGTTTAGGACAGAAGCAGCTCGTGTCCAAGGCTGCCCAGTCCCTGCTGAGCTCAGAACAGAAGTGTGGTACTGATGGATGGGAGATGCAGGAGGTGCTACTGGGTGTCAGCTCCCACTGGCCACAGCTCAGCAGGAAATGCCAGGAGTTCAGCTGCCAAATATCAGATGCAAGCTACCAGGATTCCTGAAATCTTGCACAGGCTGAAAGAGAATCTGGAAGGCTGGAGCCTTTCTCATGTTGAGAGGCAGAAGAAAGTAGGCCAACCTCATCTTAAAACAGAGAGGCAGTGGCTGTGTGACAGATGGCTCTGTGCAAGGGCAATGGTCAGCTCAGAGTCCATTCACTGCTGCTGATGGGAGCCCACCCCACTCCCCACTCACATCTCTCATATGTGAACATGGTCTGCTGCTGTAAACCAGAATCCTTACTACTGGCTTACCTCTCTGGGCACTCAAGTTCTCACACTTACCTACTTTTTCTGGCCTTTTTTGAAAGTGGGCATTTTCTTGAAAGGCTGGGCATTGCCTTGTCATTGGCATAGAGGTGACAAGAAACCTCAATTCTCTTCCCAGCCCAGGCAGCTTCTGCAAGTGAACTCTGGTCTGGTATTCGTGTTTTGCCAGGCATCACCCTCGCACTTGTGGAAGAGGAGTGCAATTTTTTGCAAGGATTTTTGTACTCCAGGGATAGTCACCATCATGAAGAAGTGTCTTCAGAGGGTCCAAGAAATATCTCTGCTTCTAGCTATGGTGGTGTATCAGGAAAGTTTTGTGCAATCTCACTCTTGTCCATACAATAGATGATATTTCCAGGACTCTTCTTATTCTAAAGCAGTGTCTGTCAAAGCTAATTAGTGCTCAGACATAAGTCATCTGGAGAGTGAGACTGCTCAGCAATGAGCAGCCTGTGGGTTGCTTGCACAGCTCTACAGACAAATGATTCAGAGGTTCAATCAGGGAAGCTTTCAGCACTTGGATGGAGCCAGAGCCTCTGGTTTATATCACTCATGAGCAGTACTTTTTTCTTAGTGAACAGTTGCCAAAAAAAGCAAGGCAAGGGAAATGTGCCAATCAGCAAATTAGAGATGAGTTTGAAATCAATCCTTCTCCTAGCCAGTGTCATATTCTAGGTGTCCATCTAACCTGGATAGATTTCTAACAATATTTTCTGTAGTACCTCTTCATTGAGGGAAAAAAGAAAGTGTTTTCTCAAACACTTGATAGGGGACCTTTCACTAAGTTCACCCTAAAGAGAGAGTGGCAGTGGAGGAGGAGGCTGACCAGAGACCTTCCCCCTCAGATATCTACACGTGGTGGCTTCATCTGGCAGTCTGCTGGCTCCAGGAATGACATTTCTTTTCCTATATGGCATTTCCTTGGCAGCCTGGAGAGACATCCTTATCACTGCGTTTATAATTATCAAAAGCTTCTAAGAGAATTTTCAGAAGGAACGGTCCAGCCCTGCTGAAATCTGTTTGTGGGGCATGGCAAGTGACTTTTAGAGCAATTGGGTTGATGGAAGGGAGCATAGGAAGGTGAGGAGAAAAGCAAATTCAGTAAGTTCTTTCCAAATCTTTTTTAAAGCTGAGTGAAAAATTCACAATGAATAATTTACTTGTTCGTATCAGGCTTTTATCTTCTTTGGGGATATGCTACAAACAGAATGTAGGTCCTCACATTTGTCTATTTGAATATTATATTATATTATATTATATTATATTACATTACATTACATTACATTACATTACATTACATTACATTACATTACATTATATTATATTATATTATATTATATTATATTATATTATATTATATTATATTACATTAGTGTAATTTTCTACAGCTTGGTTAAGCATCTTAGACTTCCAGCTTTGTTACTTTCTTGCAGATTGTTGTATGAAGTGGTTCCTCCTTTGTGGATTAAAGCAGAAGCACTTCTGCCATGGCCATTCATCATGCAAATTTGATTCCTGTGACTAACACATACTTGACAATAATAATTGAAGTTCCAGTAAATAGTTTAGATGCATGAGGAGCACATGAATGGGTAAAGGAAATTAAATAGACTCAGACAGCCTTTCCTATTCTTATATCATATTTTCTTATATCATATTTTCACACCACTGAAAGCTCATAGTTCTTTAAATTTAATGTTAAATATTTACAAGCATGGCATGAACTTTGATATATCTCAGGGTCCAGTGCTTTTTGGGCTCTCAACTGATTTCTTGGATTTGTAATTGTCTTGTAAATGGGTGTGATTCTGGTAATGTCATTGCTTGCAGTAGTATCCTCAACCTTAATGCATATTTTCATATCAAAACAGTGGCAAGACTTGCTTTATTAACTCCTTGTAAATTGAGGTAAGGGCTTTAACTCCTCTTGATAAAATAATTTTTATGCCTTTGCTGAAACAAGTGGCCTCCTGGCACTTGTCATATAACTAGACAACATTTCACTCAAACACACATCTGTGATGCAAGAAGGCAAATCAAAATTCATAACAGGATTTTGTTCTCTCACAAATGTCACAGATGACTGGAGGGACAACTTTGACTTTGAGTGGTTAAACATATATGGTCGCAGTACTTGAGAAATTTAATTTCACCGAAAAAGAGAGCTCCTATTTTCTCGTTGAAGAAAAGAAAAAAAAAAACAGGAAATAATAAGGAATATAAGCTCTGTACCAGATGGAATCAAGTCTTGCAATTAGCTCTGAACTCTGTCTTGCCTTTATTCATACCTTTAGTAACACCTTCTTCTCAGTCTCCTGTTGAGGACAGCAGGTGCCTATCATTTTTTGGATATCCATGAACAGGCAGCATAATTTGCTCCTAGCAGAAGATTTTCCTACCACATTGCATTACCAGAACCTCAAATTATGTGCCCAGCAACCACCAGCTCTAACAAAGGTGACCCACCATGATATTGCATATCTATGCTTATTTATCTATCCCTGTCAAAGTTCTACCAGTGCTAACACTGGGATTGGATATGTGTCTATATATAAACCAGTCTGCAAGTGCTTTTGTCTTCTTACTGGTATCAATTATCCTATTAATCCAGTTTGGTGTAATATTTTTTCTCTGAGTGATTGTAAGCAGTTACTTTGTTGACCAATTGTAGGAGCTATTTCTCGTAAAATGCAGGGGGAGAAAAGGAAGACATCTAATCAATTCTTTTGCTAAGGTCTCAGAATCATGGAGTAGAGATTCATGAGTTTGGAAAAGACCTCTGAGATCATCAAGTCCAACCTATGACCAAACACCACCTTGTCAACCAGACCATGGCACTGAGTGCCAGGTCCAGGTTTCCTTAAACACCCACAGGGATGGTGACTCCATCATATCCTTGGGTAGTCTCTTCCCAGGTCTAATCACCCTTCCTGTGAAAAAATTCTTCCTCATGTTCCATATAAACCTCTCCTGGTGCAGCTTGAGGCCATGTCCTCTCATCCTGTTGCTGGTTAGCCAGGAGCAGAGCCCGACCCCCACGTGGCTTCATCCTCCTGTCAGGGAGTTGTAGAGAGTGAGAAGGTCAACCTGAGCCTCCTTTTCTCCACATCAAACACCCCCAGCTCCCTCAGCTGCTCCTCACAGGACTCATGCTCCAAACTCTTCCCCAGCTCCACTGCCCTTCTCTGAACCCCCTTCCAGCACCTCAGTGTCCCTCCTGAATTGAGGGACCCAGAACTGAGCGCAGAACTCGAGGTGTGGCCTCAATGTCATCGCTTTGGGCCTTGAAACAAAACCACACGTCTGTAGTTTTACCTGTCTATCCAACAAGTTCCTTTAAATTTTTTTTTTCTTGTTTCCTGACAACCTGCAGTGAATAATGATCTATGTTTTTCCTCTTGTGCTGCAAAATTTATTCACGTAAATAGTAGAAAATGGCTAAGCCATAGGTAAGTTTGCAAATATACCTTGAAGCCATAGATCATATACTTGTACGCAGATGGCTCCCTACAGATGATCATTACTCTGAGACTTGCAGAGCTCAGGAAAAACCTAGAATTTTCTCAAGGACACCACAAATCATAACTAGCTCCTGGTGTTTGACAAATTTTACCCTGCTCAACTGTGGAGTGAATTCAGGAGCTAGAGACAGAAGAACCATCCACATTTCCAGATTCTTCATTTCAGTTGAGTCCAAAAATGTAGGAATAGGCTGTTTCCTTAAAATCTCCTGGCAAAGGAGAAGCCTTGCTTGTCGAACTCAAGAGCTACTGAACACGTCATTTCCACAGTCCCCTCCTTACAGAACTTCAGATTGGGTTAGTACAGGGGGAAAATGTAATAGCCTTGGGATATTTGTCACGGTGCTGTTGAAATAGATCTAGTTACATATTTTATAATCTGATGCCTTGAGACATTTTGAGATATATTTAAAAATTTACCTTCATCTGTTATTATACATATTTTACCCTTTCAAGAGACATTTAAGTAGCCTGTTTCTCCACTCCTTGAAACAGCCAACAAGCTGTTAGTCTTCAGGGATGAAGACAAATCTCTTTGGAGGGTGGGAGTAGATCACATTGTGTGACAGCTCATAGTTTCAGATGGTTTGTGAGGAAAGGGTGACCCTCTGCAGATAGCCACGATGGGCCCAGTGATTAAAAAATTCCTTGAAACTGTCTCACCTCTTTGGTGGATTGAAGCAACTGGCTGAAGGACAGAGCTCCCTGATGCTTGGGTACCTTTGTGGATTTAAGGAAGCTGGGCCCCTGTTCTCTCTCAGAGGAGATGACTTATACACAGGGAGTGGTGACTAGCGTAGCTGCTGGCACGTGTGTGATCACAGGAGCTGAATTCACTGCAGGGAAAAAGGCCAGGTCTCAGAAAGAAATCAGTAAATGCCACCTCCAGGTGTAGGACAAGGGACTTTCCTCGAGTGTTGATGTCTATGACCTAAAACCAAGGAGAGAGGGTGCCAGAAAATTCCTTCTTCTGTGTCCATGAGTGAGTTGAGGCTACCTCTTGAGAGGTGACCCCTTTGTGCATGAGTGGCTTCCCCCTCCCACACCTCTTGGTGGAAAACCAGGTGGTGCTGGGAGGGGGAAGCCCTTGCCATCACCACCCAGGCTTGGTGACGCAGCTTGTGGGGAGAGGAGTGGATTTCACCGATCTGTGGATTTAAACAAAAAAACCAAGTTTCCCTATCTGTTGCATGCCCCATAGGAAAGGGGAGGTATGACTATGCCACAGATGCCCTGGATGACTTTCCTGATAATGTCTGCAATCCCCTAGGTCACTGTGTTCCCTTTGTTAAAACATAGTGAAAGGTGATCAAGAGAGTTTGGGCAAACAAGTAAACCAGAGCTGTACATGCCAGAGCTGACCTGCCAGATGTAACTTCCAGGACACAAGGATGGATTTCTGCTGCCTTCATGGAGACAGTAATTTGATTCTCTTTTCTATCCTTGTGCCAATTTCTATAATAGTTACAGGAATGACATGTGTCAGAGAATTCAGCTCCGGCTGAATTTGTCTGAAACTTTTAATTGGGTTCTAAAATCATGGGGGGAGGGAGGGGAGTGTGCACGTGGGAGTTGGAAGATGAACAGACATTGTCATTAGATGGAGGCTAACATTTTAGGAAATGAAGCCAAAATTCTGCTTTTTTCAGAGGGGTGATATGAGTGTTGACACACTGAAATCCAGGAGGCTTCTGAGCCCCCAAAAACAGGGGTCTGACAGGTCTGTCAGGGCACACGTGCTTTAGAGGACCGGCCTTCCTACCAAGGATGCTCTGTTTATTTTTAAAGGCTTTCAAGAGCCACCTTCCATTTACACCTAACATTTAAACAAGGGGCTTATTTTCAGGGCTAATTTGTCTCTGCGCCTTAGGCAGGCGCATTCTCACGATTAGCCGTCTGCCCCAAGCCCCGGGAGCTCGGCAGGGTTTGCAGCACGTCTCTCCTTGGGAAAGGATGGGAAGGGAAGGGGGGGCTGCCTGGCTGCCGTTTCCATGCAGTACAGGCAGCGTGATCAGAGCGCTAACACAACAGCCTGTGTAATTACATGTTTCTGGGAAGTGTGTTAGCTCCGTGGGGAGCTGAGTCCATTTGGAGGGGAGGAGGAGGAGGAGGAAGAGACTTTCTTTGGGGGGGGTGGAGGGGGGTATAAGGTGAAAAGGGTCAGTGAGTAACCCAGCTCTCTCTCGAATAGGATAAAGGTAATTGTTACTCTCAAGTGAGCACCGGGTGCTTCCTGGCTCTGGCTGCTCTCATTGCTCATGTCTGTGTTATGCAGGCGTCTGCTCTCCCGAGCAGCCGAAGCAGGGCTTTGCGAGAAGAGAGAAGAGGTTTGACCCTGTTGGAAGCGGTACGTGGCGATGTTTGACGTGGTTTCTGCGCTAGCATCACCAGGGCAGGCAGGAAGATGCAGAGTCAGGGGCACGGCACTTCTGTGCTATCTAGGATTTATTTAGGTGGAGTAAGGACCATGGCAATTAAGAACAATTAATTACAGTCCGTGGGGCAGGGGGAGGATGGCTTGGACCTAGCCTATCATGTAGGTGTTTGATACATGTCCTGTGCTGCTGCTGCTTTCTGTGGTGGCGTGCGCCTGAGCTTTAAATATCCTGCAGTTCCCGATATCTTGTTTCTCCAGCCGGCTCTCTGTTTCATTTTCCTCTTCTCTCTAGTGTAAAATTTGGCCTAGCTTAAGCTTCTTTCCCTGGCTGTGAAGGTTATTTCCTTCCCTCCTCTCCTCCCCACCCCCTCATCCATCCTCTCCTCCTCTTGCAAATGCTCTCCGACCCTGATTTGGGGTTTCTCTCCCTGCAGTTAGCTGTGGGCTCTGTGGATGCTTTGCTGTGACGGAGGGCCGAGGGCTGACCAAGTCGTGGGGAGGATTTGTATGTAGGAAGAGAGGAGATGGCTGTGCAGCGTGCTCCCGAATCTGCTCTGAGCTTGCTGATGGTAAGTGCTTGCTGAAATCCATTTGGGAAAGGGGGTGGGCAAGGGGAGCTGCACCGCATGGATTCAGGGCTCCAAATGCACAGGAGGATTTTGTGTGAGCCGGTGCTTGGCTTTTACAGGTCCCAGGAAACTTTGCAAAAGGCTCATCTGGGGCTTGCATAGAGATATTCCTCCCATGATGGGCTTTAGCACATCTGGACCAGTGCTCAAGGCAAGATTTTGAAGTCACCTTTCCGACAGAGCTGGCACTTGTGTTCGGGGCTTATCCTGAGCAGCAGATTTCATTTTGTTCATTAAATCTATGTCTTGAATTCTCATATCCTCCTGCTTTTGCCCTTGCTTGATTGTGAGACAACTTAAAAGATGAGAGGGAGAGCTTGATTTCTCTGCTGGTTGGGAGGCATGTTGTTAGCTGTGACCACTCAGCTGTGGTATCACCTGGGGAATGGTCCTCTAATGCAGTGAATCGCCATTCCACTTGCTGCAGTGTGTCAGATCTCCTACTGACTGCAGACCACAGGGTATTTATCCCAGTTGTTTGCTACAACATGTTGAGCCACTGACCTACTTCTGAAAGTTCTGCATATTTATAATATTTTAAAGAAGATTATTTAGAACACGTGGCTGACTCTAGAAACGTGCCAGTGCCCTGCTGCAATTAAAATAAGCCCTTTTGGTGGGATATTAGAGAGTTGCTTAGCTTTACTGATTTTATCTTTTTTTTTTCCTCTCTGATACTTCTGTTGCCATTTTCTGTGCAGCAGCATCAGAGATGGTTTTAGTGTAAGATCTCTGCTGGATGTTTTTCTACCTAAATGTCACTGTAACATTTCTGCTGGAGAGTTGTTATAAGTAGCATGTGTGTGTGCACATGTGCGTGAGAATGCATAGATACATAGGCATTATATACATATTTATATAATTATTGTCATTACTACTGATCTCTCTTCTGATTGCATTAGGAAGTGGTCTCTAGCACTCAGAGACATGATGAGTTTAGTAAAGGGAATGCTGCAGGATAAGAGCCCTGCAGTGCCTAAGGTTGTTAACAAAGGTCAAGTTGAGAAAAGCAAATTTTATGTCCATTACTTGAAATGCTAAACATGCTATTAAACCTCTGCATGGTTTGTTTTATATTTGTCAGTGACTGACTTGCTGTGCAAGCTCATTTCATTTCCTCTTGCCTACCTCTGGCCTTCCTGGCTTTTTAAACAACCTCTTTCTAATTTCTCTTTCAAAAATAAATTGATGAATTTTGTAACCCCTGTGTCATTGTTTGGGCTCTATATGCTTTTAGTTTCAGTACCCTCTGAATTCTCTAGTTAAACCTCTCTTTCCTCAATCTCTCTACTCCTTGAACAGACCTTGTCAAACTTCAGTGCAGTGCCAAGCTGTCAGCAAATTTTCTCTTCTAAAATGTGGCTTTCTGTGGCTACATGGCCTTACCCTGGTTGTTATTTTTAGGGCATTTCTACAGCTCTGGCTTGTAACCAGGACTCCTTGGGTCTCTTCACCTTGAGCACAGACCCACATGGATAAGCTGGGTTGGGTTGGGGGTCCACAGCCAAAGGGGTTCCTGCATTTGACCCTGTGGATGGCTGGAGGGTGGAGATGTATTTCTGGGTTGAGAATAGATAAATGCAACAGTGGGCTCTGCTCTGGTACTAGAGGTTGTTAATGGATGTGGAAAAGGTGATTTGCTATGGAAAATGCTTCACTTTGCAAACTACTTCTTTTGCCTTGGGTTTTTCTTTGGTTGTGAATCAGCTTAGTTAGTTAATTATAGAAACCTCATCCTTTCCCCTCTGCTCTGCCTTGGCTTTGATTGCATGCCTGAGCAGGCTATCCTTGAATCAATAATAAATTCTTGCATAATTCATCCTACAATTAGCAGCTATAATGGCATCTCTTCTAAAACTGCCACCCTCCAGAGATTCAAAGATTAGATGTCTTTGGGAAGTCTACAGAAGTAGATTTTAATACTTCAATGATAATTCTCCAGTGAGAGAGTATTCTTTTAGCAGTAAGAAGTATTTGAGTACTGCATTTCCCCTGCAATAGGATGCAGAATGTGCATCCAGCCATCCACTTTCATGAGACATAATCAGCAGCAGCATTTGGCAGTGCTGCATCATGGTTTGAAAATAACTCCTTCTCCATGGGGTACCTCAGAGCACTTTGTGCTGCAAATAAAGAAACCAAGGTACAGAGCCATTAATTGCCTTTCCTGGCATTTGATACACTGAGTGCGTGATCCAAATCAGGAGTTTTTTCATCCCAAAATAATTTCTGGTCGATGAAGAAAGATAGACATCTTTGGGGAGTGGGGTTTCTTTCCTACAGAAGGACCATTCATAGGACATGGATATCTAGCACCAGTACACCCAGCAGAGAGCTGCTCACAGGACCAGGTGGCACTTGAGGGTGCCAGCCATGCTGACAGCTCATGACTTACCTGTGTCCAGTAAATGCTACCCAGGACACAGTGTTGGCATGGCCCAGAGCAGCTCCCAGTTGGACATTTCTTGTGCAGCCATTATCTCATTACACCTGCAGTCTTAGGTGGAAAGATCACACTTCTCTTTAGTGAAAAAAAAAAGATATTGGCTATAGAATTAATTAATCTAAATTGATTTTTAAAAAAATTATATTGCTCTCTAACCAGTTCAATACTGTGGTGTGTTTTTTCCCACTTGTTTATAGTGATTATTTATTTTTTTTTTCCTCCCAGATCAGGGAAAGGGCTCAATAAAGGAGAATTTCAGTCTTAAACATATATTTTCCTAAAATTTTCCTAAAATAAAGGGAGAAAAAAACTGAAGTCTGCAAATATAACTGTAACTTGTCCACTCTGGTAAATATCTTGTACTACAAATGACTCTGGAATGTGCCTGGTCTGCAGGACTCCTGCCTCTGCCTCGCTCCAGAAATCACAGGAGATGAGGGATGTTGCCTGGTTCAGCATGAAGGAAGTTGGGCAGAGCTGTCCCCAAAGTGACTCTGCCTGTAGCATTATCAAGTCATTAAAACAGAGCTTCCTCAGCTTCTGTGAGTCAAGAGAGGCAAGCATCTAAGCATGAAATAGCAAATACCATGTCTTGTTAGGACTGATAACACCTGCTGTGTTAGGATCCATTAATACTGATGGGAGTGATACCAATTAGTTTTTATGCCTATTTTATTAGTATATTGTAAAATTTCAAAGCTGCAGACGTATTGACTGCACATATTTTAACAGCACAATAACTTACGATACCTAGTGTCTCCTGAGACAGCATTACTGCATCTTGTGAAAATACATCTCAGGGACTTGACTTCCAAACTATTCTAGGTCACGACACTAACACTAATTAATCTGTGTTAAGTGACAATGGAGGTTCCAGTGACCAACATCTATAGCTCAGTGTTTACCAATTAATCTAAAATGATCTTAAAATGGTAGGGAAGAGAAGCATGGTTCTCTGTTCACAGTAAAGCTCCAGCTTCTAGCCTCAGCTGACTGTTCTTACCCTGTCCATCAAGATGAAGTTTGTCCCCTATTTATAATCCACCTTTACTCTTTCTCATCTGTATATAGAAATACTCTCCTTGAATAAATAATATAACATTAGAAAATAAATACACTTGTAAATCAATGTTAACTGCTTGTGTTTGTAGGAGCATGATTATTTTTGGGAGTCTGTGTGATGATTTCATGTGGTGAATTTCATTATTTTGAGTCTGAGTTACACCCAAGCTGAGGCTGGAATAGAGGTGCATGTGAGATTTCCCAAGTGACCTTCATTATGTGGCACTTTTATCTCTACAGTTCAAGGACAAAAAGGCCAGCAGGAGCATTAACTCAGTTTGTGGTGTTCACAATGCCCAGGGTGAAGAGGGAGAAATTGGGTGGCCAGAGCAGTATGGAGGCTGCTGTCCTTGGTGTTTCCTTGTTCTGCTGGGAGGCAGACATCTGCAACAGAAAGATGTGAAAACTGCTCTGTTTCTAAACTGTGTCAGAAATAATTGGCATCTGAGTCATTGTCCACTGAAAATCCCAGATTTCTAATGTGATTCCAGCCCTCCTTTTTAAAAAGGGCTCTCCTGAATCATCCTTCCATCCCTCAAGGAAAGCTACACTGGAGTCCTCAAAACAATGTGAATCTCCTTGATCTGATAATTTTTCTGGAGTGTAGCAATGAACTCTACAGAATTGCTCTTAAAACACACTCCAGATCCTAACTAAATCCTATGAGGGCCAAGCCCTGCCCAGTTGGCTTCTGAGGTGTTGGATTTGACAACATTCCAGATATTCCATAAATTTTTTCATATGTTTAACTGCTATGTTTTATGTCTGAAGTCTACTCTTGTGAAGACAAATTTGGTAACTAAAATTATATAGAACTTCCAAGCCCCATTTAGACCTAGGACTGCCCCCTCCCCCCACAAAGCTGTGTTCTGTTCCCCTCAAACCTCTAGACAGATTGCAGCAGCACAGCTCAGCTTGGAGGATCATATTAAAACCTTTGGGAGCAGCAAGGTTACAGTGGAAGGATGAGGTCATTTTCTGCCTCTCTCATCTCAGGCTTAAATTATTTCTGTGTTGACAGCGTGCAAAAGCCCTCGACATTCAAACCTCCTTGCTGCAACCTCATCTACAGACCCCGCTGCCCTGGGAGGTCAATGCTTGGCACGCTCTTTCCACGGAAACAAAACCCACTCGTCGCTTTCCGTGGCGTGGTGAGGAGGTCAGTGGAGCTCCCGGCTGGTGCTGAGGCAGGGTGACGTGTCAGCAGTGCGTGACCGGCACGCACCGCTCTGGGTGCGAGCGGCGCTGCTCGGGAATGGGGAGCGCCTTCCCCCAGGATCCCTCTGCGCCGCCGACATCTGGCCCTCTGCAGCTTCGTGCCCAAAATGAGGTCTGTGGGGACACTTGCACAGCAAGGGGAGGTGATTCTGCAGCCCTCTCCATGCTGCTTTCACAGATATTTCCAGCGTGCAGGTGTGTGGGCTCCACCCGCAGCCTTGCCAGAAGGTCTGGGCAGGAGATGATAATGCGCCGCGGCACCCGGAGGTCGCTGGGGAGGATCCATGCTGGCAGGAATATCCCTTCCTCCCTGGCTCTGTCCTTGCTCCAGCCAGGCAGTAATTTGCTAATGGGTTCCACAAGCAGCAGTAGCTGAGCTGTGCTGGTTGCTCTTTTAGAGGATGGGATGAGAGTAGCAAATTCCTGCTTGGTGCTGTGTGGCTGCTTGCTGCTGTGGACTGGGAATTCAGTAATTTCTTGTTGATAATTTCCCCTGTAGCACTGAGTTAGTTCTGAACTTTACTATTTGCCTTTGTAAACTTGCAGTAAGTCTTCAAACACGGTGATTTAATTCAGCTAAATGAGATTAAACACTCCCTGGGATTACTCTTGGTTTCTCTGTGGTGGATGTCACCTTTTAGCCATCTGAGCTGCACAGCTATAAAATTGTTATCCTTCAATTCTGCTCTAGTGCATGCCATCAATTTTATTTTCCCTGTCCCTCTGCTTGAGCATGCTGTTGAAGAAGCTGACCATAATGTTTGCACATCTGAATTCTCATATTTATAACTATGCCTTAAAAAATAAGAGGGATTACTGGTTTACCTCTTTTTTTTCTTTTTTTTTTTTTTTTTTTTATGTATATGGCTTTGTATTCTAGCTGTTCATTCTGAATGACTGATAAAATTATCTCATCAGAGATGTGGCCATTGATTTCATTTTTTTTTCCAATGCTATAGAGCATTGCTATTTGTAGAAGAGAATTAGTGGGCACTTGAGTAAATGATCATTATGATTAATTGGAGCATTTCTACAATTAGAAGAAAAGTAATATACTAACGAGTTGAAAAATCTCAAAATAAGTCAATTCCTTTTCACAATACATAAAAGAATCATACCACTTTGGCTTTTCAAAAATAAAATGCACTGGAAAGCTTGACTGATATCCCTAAAATAAAATAAAATGTTAAAAATGCTATAATTGCCCTAATAAAGATGCAAAGTTATGAATGGCTATTAATACATGAGAAGGACTTGTGACATTGGGCAATTGCAATTTTTCCCATTCTTTGCCTTCTGGTTACCAATGTCATACTTCTGTAATTACTGTACTCATAATTTCTCAGCATGGCAATGATCCAGCCTGCTGACAAGCTAATGTGGTTAGCACATCAGGGCTTGGAGATGTACAGAAGACCCATGTGGATCCTTCCTCAGTACCTCCCATGAAAATGCAGATTTTTGTGATGTGGCACCTAAAGCTGCTGTGCTCAGGTGACCTGTCCTGCCAACACAAGCGACAGCTGCCTTGTGTCGTGTGTCTTGCTGAAAACAAAAGCCACCACAGTTTGGGGGGGGTCAGTCAGAGAGACTGGATGGAGGTTTGGGCTTTCTTCAGCCAGCACACTGTTCCCAGCTCTCCAAAACCACCACAAAGGCTGCCAGGTTTGTTTCCACCTTTGCCATCACTGGCAAACACCTCCCTGTGCTCCTCCGGACAGACAAATGCATTTTACCCCCACATGTCTTAATGCTTTCTGCTTTTAACTATCAGCAAGCACAGAAACTTGCAGAAGGGCATTGAAATCAGCCATTTCACAAAGAGGTTTTAATGGCACTGAGGATTAAACTGAGCTGAACCCATCATCCATTTCAAGAGATACGAATTTTCTTGTTTAAATGAGTTCTTGTGCTGGCCTGAAATTGCAGCTCTCAAAGCATGTGATCAAAGTTCCTGCTTGCTTTTTTGAAGGGTCTTATCATATGAAGGAGTCTTGCTCAGAGCCCTGTTAGCTTGCACTTGTCCAGCAGCAATGCCTGAGACCAAGTCTTGATGGAAGGCATTGAGATACCAGGGTTCCTTGAGAAGCCTTCCAGCACCAAGACACCCACAGAGTGTCTGTATTCCACAGAAACAAATGTAGAGGAATGGATCTACAGGCACAATCTGATCAGCTTTTTGCATCCTTCATGGGACTGAAGATGGTAATTCCCAAATTAAAGCAAACAACTCCTAGAGCTAAATCTAGTGCCTGACCTTAGCTTTTCAGGTCCCCAAAAACCTAGTGATAGTGCTGAAATGCAAACAGCTGACCAGGAACAATGGCACTTGAGGTCACAGTGCTTGGTTTTCAGGGCATCTTGCAAAAGCCTTGCTGAAACAAAGAAATGTAATGAATGAACATAAACTGGGAGAGCACAAATCTGGGTGCAAAAATAATCTATCCCAATATCTTTGTAAATCTTTTGCAAGGATAATGGGGCACTGCAAAATTTGCTGAAAGCAGGATAGCCCTTCCCCTTCCTGTCCTTACTACAGCACACACTGCCCACCTCTTGGCAGTGAAGGGATGTTCTCTGCAGTGTGCCCCTCACTGTTCTCCCTTCTCTCAATCCATTTACAACCACCAGAGAGATGAAAATTATTTTTAGGGAGGCTTTTCTAGCGCAGAAGCAGAATTCACACAGATCCTTGCTCCACCACATTTTTCTGTCTGTGGGCAGGCTGTGATAATCCTCGTATTGCGAGACACTAGGCTTTGGCTCCCCGTAATTTGCGTGAAGTTAATGGAGGAGTGTTGTAGAACATATGCTTGGCTTAATATAGGTTCAAGGGGTTTCTTAGTCTAATATACAAAAATAAAATCCAGGACACCTTCACAGTAAATAAGATTGACAAGTTTTTCATTTTTTAATAATATGAGGCTAATTGAGCCGTAGTGGTCAGAGCACATTGTATTTCCTGGTAATTAATTGCTGGCTGCAATAGTTGACTGCATAAAACGACGCCTCGGGCCATTAACCCCCGGTCGTTAGTACTCGAGGAAATGTCTAGTGAAGGTCATTATTACTGCTGCTATATAAGCTATTGTAATAGAAAAGACTTGGCATGAGCTTTTCAAGAACCCGTTTTCCCTGTTCTGGTCTCATTTCAGAGATCTAGGTGCAAAAGCCGTTCCCAATTAGTCTGCATTTACATTCATTTTCTGGGGATTAGAGTTTGCCCACTTTCATAAAAACAGAAATCATCTAATTGGAGTGTTTGAGAGGTTGCTCATTTAGCTTTAATGTGTCCTGAAATGTTGGCCTTCCCAAAAGATTGACATGGGTTTGTGCTGTCAGCCCTAGGGGGATGGAAAACCAATCTCTTGTGTTGGCTTCTTTAGCAGCAAGGCACAGACTCTGGGTGGCTGACTGTGGGGCAAATGGGGCAGTTGTGCACGATGTGGAACCACTGGTGTTTGTGTCCTGATATCTCTGCTTTGGATTGTGTTTCCAAGGTTTTGGTGATGGACCAAAAGCCTTCTCATGTGAAATTGCCTTTCTTTTTCTTTTCTTTCTTTTGCTTATCTTATAATCTCTGGAAGGGCTTCCAACTCCCAGATCAAGAAGGAGCTATAGGGAAATTTGTGTTTGTGCTCTCCCACCAACTGTTGTGTAGGTCAGAGTCCGCAGAACAGCAGAATGATATTGTCACTGAAAACTGGAGTTAAAAAGCCACAGTTCTGAGGGTTAATTTATTTCCTCCCCTGGTGTAGTTGAGAATTCCTTTTTTTTTGTTGTTGCTGCTCAAGACAAAGTGCTAACAGAACAAAAAAATAATGAGGAACATTTTTTAGTACTTTGCTTTAACAAGTAACAATAGCACTTATTTACTACCTTAACAGCAGTTAAACAGTTTTATGGTGAATGCTGTTTTCTCTAATCATGTGTTTAAAATGGGGTGAGTATTTTGCTGAAACCAAAGTCCTTGAATCAATATTATGAGACTGCTAGCTCAAATGACATTGTGAGGAAGCACTTCAGCTCTAAATAGACAAAATTACAGACTGCAGATGATACAGTGATGACACAAGAAAAAGCATGGGGGAGTTTTGTAATCTGCTTATGTTCCTAGTAGTGTTTCACTTTTTACTTCCCCACTTTGAAATTTTGTTTTGGAGTCAGGAGTTAAATAAATTAATTATATGAAGAGACCTATTTTGCCCTCTTGATCAATACAGAAACTTCTTTTCCCACCATCCTTATATAAGCAAAGGTTTACTTGTTCAGAGTCCCCTGCTAATGGAATGCCTCTCTTCAACTCTCTTCCTCTGGTTCTAATATCATTCACTGTCTTGGAAGAAATAATAAACTAACCATGCAGCTTACATTGGTTCCAATGCAAATGTTTTTGTATTGTGGGAATGTTTTAGCTATTCTTCCTTCAAAGCTGTGCTACTAGACTTCTTTGGTCAGGCAGGGCTTAGTTCTTTTAAGGGAGTTTCTGATTTTTGGATATCCCACTTAAATTTGAAGATCTAAATAAAGAATCACCCATGTGAAGTTCCTGTGAAACCTTTGATGCACCAGTAGAAATTAAACCTTAGCTGCAAAGTCCAGAGATGCCTGGTTTCTTGGACATGGATCCTGTTTTGAATGTCCCTGTTTGATTTGTCTCTGTTTAGGGATTACTCCTTCCAAATACAGGTTTTAAGATTAACTTCCTAAACTTCTTCCAAGAAAATGCATCTGTGCTCACATTGCAAATAAAATGTGTCTGCTGTGGCTAACCGTGAATATATTTGGGGGAGAGAGGAGGAAATGAGTGCAATCCACTTGCCTAATGAAAGGTAAACTGATTGCAGAGTTACTGAATATTTTAAGACTGTATGACCATGTAGACAAATTGAAAAACCCAGCAGGTTTGTACATGATGGGAGTAAGGAACAAGTCCTGTTTGAAATCTGCATCACTGACTATAATAAAGCAGGGGTGGCTTAATTGCCAAAGCTTTTTCAAATTGAATAATACAGTAATCTCTTATGAGAGTTAGTTTTAATTCTTAATAATCTTTAATTAAGTAAGCATTCACAACACGTTTGGTATTTGGGCATTAGCACAACAGTCTCTGGGTAGTCAGTGTCATTCTTCTGTATGCAGGCTGGTGTCAATTGATTTTCCTTGGTCAGTATCTGTAGTTGAGTCTGTTTAAGTTTCATAAGACTTCCCTCATTGCACAAAACCATTTGTGTCTGAGGGAGAAGGATTTGAGCTTTCTTCTCTTAGGATCATGCTGGGAATAGAGTGTAAATCCATATTATTCTACTTATCTCTATGACATTTCCAATTTCTACAGATGCAATCAAAAGAATTTGTCTCATTGATCTTCAAACTCCTTGACAATTTCACACTCTAGGCTGAGTGGTGTGATCTGGTCAGTCACCCCATTGCTTTTCATCAATAAAAGTTTTTATCCAGATCAAGACAGCCCATTTGCTGCGTATGAGCTATGCATCTTGAAGATTGTTATTGGTTTACTGGTGGAATATTTATCTTTAAACTGAAATGAGTTCTTAGATGAGTCATTGCACACATACCCTGTCTTGATATTTTTAGGTGCTAAAGCCACTATTTCAATGAGGTTGGGTTGGGGAAAATTGTCCATAATGTTTCAGATGTAGAATTAAAGTGCCATCTGCCTCTGTGATGCAGCAGATGTATAATTGATATTCACTGCTGATTTGCCTCTTGATTTTCTGCAGACATTGAATGCTGTAATTGTTTATACAGTATGATCCTGAATACCCATGTGAGAATTTTCCTCCTCACGTGTTCCTGACAGAAATATCACTACCATCCTCAATACTCATGAGATGGATTCATTAAAAGATAATTTGCAGACAGCTATGCTAAAATCTTACAGAAATCTAGTGAGTAAGTAAAAAAACAAGTTTTCAAAAGGAGTGGATTATTCCCATAGGATCATGTTTTAATATAGGAGAGCTTGTTGGGAAAATGCAAAATGCTGATGCAAAATCTGGTTACCTTTGTACACTGATTCAAATACAAGTTGTAGCTAGGAATAAAAAAATAGGGAGAGTTGTTTTATTTTTCCCTCTTTTTTTACAGAGATAAAAACCTTCTTCAGGGGAAAAAATTTATGTAGAGTAAAACCAAAAGGTCAACTGTAACATCAAAAGAACTATTTTCTCTAGGGCAAAGACTGCTTAATAAAAAACAGAGATAGAAACCACAGCAGTGAATTCTGAGTAGATGGGAAAACAGAGATGTGCTATTTTTTATTTCTTCTTTTTTTTAATACTCACTGTCTTTCCAGTTCAAAATTCTATCACTAAAATCTTGATCAATCAGGAGGTGTTAATTTTACCCTATGACTGATTTCTAAGATTTTTCTTCTGAGAATACTCTAGACCTGAATCTGTTCACACTGAAATAAAAGCAAAATGTGACCAGTCACCTCAGTGGCAGGAGGTTAGTAGCTCTATTTTATATTGCTGCCCTTCTTTTTGACAACAGTGGCTTTTAAGCACATTAGTTAAACTCACAATGAAGTGGCAATGATTGCCCAGGGCTTTGCATTTGGCTTCAAAGGAAAGAAAAATTGGTGATATAGAACCTGAATCTGGCTTTGCTGCAAGTGACATTTTGAGTGATTTTTTCTTAAGCCCATGCGTGGCTCTCAGGAAGAGTCAGCTCTCCGGGCACCCAGAGAAACCAAGGCCCATTTTGGTGCAGCTTGTTCATTTTTTGTAAGGCACTGGCTCTTGGCTGATTACTCAGTGTAATCCAGAAGGATCCCTTGTGTTTTCCCAAGGCTGAGCATTTGCTCTCCTATTTCAGTGTCTCTAGTGGTAGCAGGGCAGTCGTAGATAAAGGACATGAAGCTGATGGTTACAGCATGTCACTCCTGTGGCAGCCTGAGCACAGGACCCAGCGAGGGGCTGAGGGTGCAGCAGAAGGAAAGCACAGGGGGTGCAGAGGATGCTTTGGGGAGGGGAGGTGGAGTCAAATCCAAGCAAATGAGGGGCAGTGCACTGCAGATCAGTCTGGTTCTGTTCAAGTTTTCTTTCACATCTCTGTTGCTGTCTGCAGGAATTCACCAAGTTAAAGAGAACCAGAGAGACAATGCAGGAGAATCTGACTGTGTTAATGCTGTTGAACATTTGCAGCAGGGAGAGGAACTGCTTTTCTCCACAAGTCATTTAGCCACAGCCTTGATGGGTGCTCTGGGATAAACACAAACAGAAATCCAGCTACAGCACAATGTATGGGTAATTTTTCCCATGTTTCTTCTTATTGAGGTCTAACTGTGCTCTTCATCATGAAGAGATGACAAGACGTGAAGATGTTTCAGACTGTTGCTCTTGTGTTCTTAAGGACTTTATTTTATTTTAAAATTTTATTTCCAGTATCTTTCTCTCATTCATGTAAGATTTTGGCTATGTTTATTACATAAAGATTCATCTTCAGGTTGGGTTTGTACCTACTGAGAAGGTCACTCCTGAAGGGGAGGGTGCAGGGTCACAGCAGATGTAGGCCAGTGCTTGGGTTAAGCACACAAAAAATTAGGAGACATTGTGGTAGAGGAGGGTATACAAGAGTGGACTGGACTGTGATTAAACAGAGCTGAAACTTGCAGAGATACAGAGGCAGCATGAAACTGGGATCCCAGATCTTGTGAACAGTAGGTTGAGCACATCCCTGTGCTAACTCAGCAATACCACTATCTTGCTGCTACCCTCTTGGATGAAGTGTGACTTATTCTCTTAATTGCACTGTACTACATATAAACAAATCAGCCACAAAGAAATTGGTTGGTTTTGCATATTAGTCACTGGCTGGATGAAGTGCTCAGGTCCTGTTAGCACAAAGTGTCAACAGAATGAGTATTCTATCACTGTTTAATTCACATGCTTCCAAATGAAATTCCAGAGAAAAAAATTAAGCTTTTACTCAGATCAAAAGGTCAAAATTAACCTTCACTGGTTACTTACCAGGTTTGCCATTCCTAAGAATTACTTGAATATACAGAATTGCTTTCTTTTCAGTAGCATGAAGGACTAAGAGACTATAGCAGTGGAGGAGAGAGCTGCAGTACCCGTTTGGGAGTGGGAATTCAGGGGGGTGCTGGCTGCAGCTCCTGCAGCACATTTGTGTTTGTATAGGAGAGGTGGTAGGAAAAATGGAGAACTTATCTTTGGAGCAGGGGTGTAGAACACAGGATTCCTGTCGCCCAACTGGGTGCTTCCCAAACCAGGGGGCTTATGGAAAGCAGAGAGATTTTCCTTTTCAATGCTTCCTTTCCTTGGGGTCCTGGTAGGGAGAGTGGGATGTGCTCTGGGACACCTCCATATGGGGCTCTCCTGGGAGCTCACATCCCTACAGGCTTAGGAGAGCCAATGATGGTGATTTCTGTCTTTGGGGGCAAAGTCTCACACAAAGCAGTGTGTGTGTGGATGTTTGGCAGGTTAATGGCACTCTACCAGCTCTCCCAAGGGCAGCTGCCCATCAGCAGCTCTGGTGACACCTCATTCCTCTGTATCACATGCAAGTGACGACACACATTCATCAGAAGCCTTTAAAGTTTTTTTGGCCCTCTGCAGCACTGCTGAGTTTATTTTGTGTAATAACCATCTGCAGCTTGTGATTCCCATTGGACCTCCAAAAATTTGTGAGCCACCCTAGGGGACTAATGCCTTGTTCCCCCAGGCAGTGGGCTGGAAAACCTCCTTGTGGGAAGAACCAAATTTTCTCTCCTCCAAACCTCTTCTGCTACAGTTCAATTCAATTCTGGTCCTGTCAGTCTAAATAAGAAGGCAGCTTCCCCTCAGAGAAGCGTTCAAAGCTTCACATAAAGTGTCTTAATTTTAGTCATGTGAAGCTGTGCGTGGCAGATATGAACCGCAGCGTGTACAAAGGCACCACACCGGGAGAAACCACAGCGAGGGCTCCCGGAGCACAACATCTGGTGGGGGAGTCTGCAGTGATTAGAAAAAAGGCTGTCTTATTGCCAGAATCAAATTATCTGAAGGTGTCCTGCTGGTAAGCATCAAGTACAAGCTGTACTGAGTTCTAAATTGGTGAGTACAAGAGAGGTACTATTAGATCTTTAAACCCTCTTTGGGTTATGTTGAGTTTTGTCAATGTTCTCATCTAAAACCAAACGCAACATGTCTCAAGACACAGGCCACAGCTGAAACAAATTTTATTTTCACTTCTACACATTAATATTCTGTTCCCCAGTTTTGGGGAAGGTTTCCCATCAGGGTTTTCCATTAGGAGTTTGAAGGGCTTTGGTGAGAAGTACAAATCGATGGCTCACTTGTCCTAGCTGGTCCCTGTCTTTCTTAAAAATAATGTCTTCTAGTTGTAGGGGAGAAAATCCTTCACAGGACAGTAGTCAAGATAACTGTAGCTGAAAATTAAGCTTGCAGGGAATTGGAATGGGATTCTGTGGGATGACCTTTGCCATCCAAGGGATCAGGCCGGTTAGGTGTTACCTTCATCCCAGCTGAGATGCAGTCTCTGGCTGTGAGGATGCTCCTCTTCTGCTCTCAATGCTCTTCTTTGACAGTCTGTGTGAATTGATTTTCCTTTGCTTTGCAGCAGATGAAATTTAACTACTGGGTGTCAGCTGAAGAACAGTAACCTCAGCCGCTTCAAATCCAACAGTTAAGGTTGGATTTGAAGGTTATCATTCCCCATTGCACTATTCATGCAACTATCAGAAAAACCAGAAATGTCATATTTTGAAGGTATACCTAAGTTTTTTAGCAGAGGATGAGGCATCACTGACAGTGGTAGGTGAATTTACTCCTCCTGCTAAGAATTCACTGATTTCTCCCTTCCACATCCCAATAATCAGCAGGGATAATCGAAATCTTATTCTCTCACCCACAATTATGCACCTCTATATTGCCCTCCTGCTGCTGTTGCACACCTGTGGCACCTGGGCTCTTGTTAGAGGCAGGAACTTTATTCTAACAGAAATTTTGCAAACATAGTAAAAAATTATTGTTTCCTTTTCATCCTTGATTCCAAATCTTTTAGATCACTGTAAATTGGACATTTGTCTCCCTTGGCTGGTAAGGCTGACTGCTCCATTGCAGGTTTTCCTCTGGGGAAATTTATGGGAAGATTTAAATACGAAGTGAATGGTCCCCTTTAAAGTTGCATATGTTAAAGGAATGTGACTTATGAATCCTGTTAGCAGTAATGGCTGCATAAGAATATCAAACACTTAGTCAAATCAAGATTTTGCTGTGATGCATCTCATACTAGAATGGTTGCTATAAATTTTTGAACTGTGCCAAACATTTTTATGTACCTTGGGTATGCAGGCTTTGTTTGATGCTCATAGAAGCTGATCCTCTTTTGCTTTTGTTGCTGACCACTGGAGGAACATGTGCATGTGTTTGTGCAGCTGAACAGAGTTAAAACTCATCTGGTTTGCAGTCTCAACAACAGAGAATGCTGCTGCCTGCAGTAAAGACAGGAAATAATACTAAACTGCAAATAAACCATCAACCTCGTGTTGGGAAGAGACCAGTATTATTTTCATAATTTCTAGTGGCCAGCATAGGTGACACTTCTGGATAGAGCAGATTCAGTGAAGAGTAGTGACATACTTGAAAATTGCCTGTATGAGATATTTATATAAAACTTTGCTTCATGCAGTGAATATTTGAACAATTGAAAATCTGTTCACTGTTGCTTCCTGGCCTTGGGCTAAGCTGAGGGGCTGGCTTGAGGATGGTGGTGGTTGTAGCCTGCCAGCTGAACGGTACCTGTGGGATCATGCTGGAACAGATGGGAAGACCAGCAAGCCTAGAGGACTGTCATGGTTTAACCCCAGCCAACAACTCAACCTCACAGAGCCACTCACTCACTTCCTCCCAGTGGGACTGGGGAGAGAACTGGAAGGGTAAAAGTGAGAAAACCCATTGGTTAAGATCAACTTATTGATTGAAATAAATCAAATCAAGTCATAAATTTTGGAGTCTACAAGAGACCTGGAGAGGAACTTCTTACAAGGACATGTAGTCATAGAATAAGAGACAATTTTGCTTTAAAACAGCAAAATTTTGCCTGTGCAGATTCTTGTGACTCATGGCTCTTTTGTGGGTTAATTGACTTTGAAGAAAAGTCTTTGTTTTAATGTTGTAATAATTTCTTGACTGCAGCAGAGATTTTAGGGCTTCTGCAAATTGTGGGAGCACCAGAGTGTCCCAAGGGCTCAGCCTGTCCCTCAGCACCTTTCTGAGCTGGGACACAAGTCTGCAGATTTGTTTGGATGAGGCCATTGCACAATGCACCAGTGATATGGATACACTTGTGGCTAGATCCAAAGGAGGTTTTAAAACAAATTCTCCAACATGACATTAAAAATTACAGAGGGGACACAGGGGGCTGTGATTACACCTTTTTGATAGTTTTTTCCAGCAGGGCTAAAGAGTTTATTTTCTTTCGTGTTGACCACTTGAATCCTGCTGAATCAGGACAGAAAATTACTGAACGCATGAGAGGAGTGCAGTAATCATTTGGGGTCAGTGAGCTATGGATTGCAATACTTGGCAGAGTTATTGCGCTTGCCCGCGAGCCGCAGCCGTGTCCCCGCTGCACCTGCTGGGAGAGCAGGGAGAGGCTGCTCTGCATTTCTCTCCCTTGGCCTTCTGCTCTGTGCTCTCTGGGTCATCAGCCCTTCTCACCTGCTGAAGCCTTTCACTGCTGCATTAATGATTATTTTTAATCAAAGAGATCAGAGTTATTTTTCCCAGCTGTCAGTTTAGCTCGTATCAGGCTGCCAATTATTGCAACTCACTGAGATGATGAAAATAGCCATCCAGATCATGAAGTTTAGACATAGGAAACCTAGCTGGCCAAGGTAACCAGCCTTATTTGATCTGATGCTTGATATTTTTTTTTTGCCTCTGTCTCTGCATTCTTTGAGGTATTTTACTTTGGCTTCCCCAAGGCAATATACCAATAATTCAATGACAGCTCCCCAGTCTTACTCCTTGTTTTTTAAGCTTCTGGATACTAGACTTGAATTTTGAGGACCTGTTTTCAAGTACTGGCATGTATTTTCTGTATGCCCTTGGGCAGTCTCCTTCACTTCTCAGAATATTCATGGTCTTGTAAAAGGGCTCAATGTCCTTTTTGCAGGACCACTTTGCCATCTCCAGTGTACCAGGTGTTTTGGCAGACCACTAATTAAATTATGAGAGAGAGGAGAAATAAAGGTAACTGTCTCATGCACAAAGATGAACATAAAGGCAAAAAAAGGGAGACCTTGCTGGACTGGATTCAAACTCTGCCTCCTTACCAAGGAAAACTTGTGTGAGCAGAGGTTCATTCCACGATGAGTGAGCCCCAGGCTGCAACTCATCATGGGAGATGGGACTCCTGGCTCCTTAAAACCATTAATTAGTTGGAATTGAGGCTCTCACTGTTGCTGCCATGACTCAGTCTATAACAGCAGTGGGAACTTTCAAAGTCAACTTTATGACCATACTCTGCCAGCCTGCTTATTAATGATATGCAAATTATAGAAGTTCAAACATTTGCATTTAATGCTCATAGCTGTTTCTTTGATTGCTAATGATGTTGATTCATGAAGAAAAGGCTTTCTAAAATAAAGAGACTATTTCATGTACCATACCAAAAGCAAATGAAAGGATGTTGCATACTGCAATTTTTTGGTCACGTTAAGCCCTGTCCAAACACCTCAGGACTCACAAATTAGGTGAAATGAAATGTGATTTACCAGCTAATGAGATAGACTTTAATTTTTAAACAGAATTATAACTTAGAGTAAACAATAAACATGCACATTTAGTCATGAACTCTTGTCCTGAATTTTACTGCACAGTTGTCACAGATTTTTATTATTTATTCATGTTACAAGATCAGCACGGCTATTGCCCATTGCTAAAACACTGATTCCTGGAGCAAGTTTTCCACCATGAACTTGTGGTGTGAATTACCTTTGCTACCCATCCTTGCAACCAGACACCCTATGAGCATGAACGACAAGATGCCAAGCTCCTGACGTAGGAAAAGGTCCTCAAAAGTTGTTACAAGGGGGAAAAAAACAAAAGGGATTTTTTTCCCTTCAATTGCTTTTTCAGACAATGAAACATCACTTGACTCTGTGTAGGGAAGTTGTTCACAGGGTTGAATTAATCTGGTCTGGTCATCTGCTTTCCAATGAAAGCCATAAAAGGAAAATTGCTATGTCTAGGGCACTGAACTGTTTTGGAGAAAGTAACTGAAACTGGACAGATTGTGGCTTTGATGTATCCACTTCCCTTTCATTCACCATAAAGGGAATGTAGGGATCTGGGTTAAATACAAAAGAGATGGATCCAACCTTTGCAATGTTGAGGTTCCATTCCTGATCTCTTCCTGACACGTTTTTGTAGAGCTATGATCCTACAGAAACACAAACTGCACTTGCAGCACTGTCTCATTTCTAGCATTTTTTTTTCCTGGAGTATGAGGCTCAGCATCAGTACAGCAATGCAGTTTGGCCTTATGAATAATTTAGGCAATTGAGTGTCTGATTGGTAACTCCATTACTTACTGATCATAAAGGTGTCATCTATCCAAAATGTGTCCTCAGATTTCATCATGTCTCTGATGGAACCTGGGAACCTGGCTAGTCTGGTGTGAGGGTACTTGCATAAAAAGATGATGGTTCAATGAATAATTAGAAAAAGAAGAAATTTTGTTGAGATAAAGAATGACAATTTTAAAAAGTAGAGAAAATGCTCAACAAGACTGATCAGCAGACCTTGATGATTCAGTTAGGTCCAGCCTATTTGAAGTTTATATTATCAGACAAACAGAGGAAAAGTTTATCCCCAGATAGTCTTCTTTAGAACCTCTGCAAACAATATTCTACAGCTGAAATAAAAAGATGACACTTGGGACTTTAAGTACTGATGCTATTACTTGAGAAATGCAACTACATCAGTTTTCTGCTATGTATGATACAGAGTTCTGCTTGGAAATTTAGAGATGTTTTGCACTTCATAATGTTGCCTTTGTCTCCTATGACACTTCCAATCTCCTTGTAACACTATATTTTGCTGTGAAAAGGCTAAAAATCTGTAACAATAAATATTAATAAATGGAAACTGGATTGGGAAAGTTGTCATGGCAGACAGCCAAGTTACAAAAGATTGTCTGCTTTGACTCTTACACAATGATACTGAGAAAGGTACTGTATAAACTATTTTCTGGCTAAAATTAAATAGTAATCAGAGTGTCTGCAGATAGAAAACACCATCAGAATTGACATGAATCTTGGGGGCTTTTTTTTTTCAATCTATCTTGGCAAATATGAATCAGAGAAATAATACCAGCAGTGCAAACAAGGAATGCAGAATAACATTTCTTCAGAGATTTTAAGCAGGGTTTTTTTATAGAAACTCTCAAAGGAGTTAGGATTCATAGGCAACCTCAGTAAGATGCATCTTCTAGTGACAGCCAGCAAGATGCACCACTTTGCCATAGGAAAGGTGCTGTTTTTCTTTAGTAGAGGAAAAGGTTTACCCTGTTTTGGAGGAATTGACATGCTGAGATATGAAGGACCTGAGCCTTCTGTTCGTTCCTCTTGAGGCATCCTTGGAAGAAGGGCCTGATTTGGATTTGTAGGTGGACTCTCGATGTGCATGGTCAGATGAGCTGCCAGCCCACTGCAGAGGCACTTGCTGTGCAGCAGCTGCAATGTATGGATTGATTTGAGCAGTTCTGTAAGCAAAAACATCTCGGACCACCTGGACACACCTCTGGCTTGCATTAGATTTAATGTTATTTAAAGAGAGTGTAAACAACTGGGGGCAAAAAATGACTGCAAGTTAGGCCAACCTCAAAGCATATCTGCTTCTGCAGAATACAAAAATTTAAAGAAAATGGAAATATCAGTTGTCAAAGATCCCTTTAAGTCACTGAGGCTGGGATCCGTGTCTTTTAAGAGGCAGCTCACAGTTCCAGCCACTCCATTAGGATACCTGAATGTGCAGCACAGCTTTATGTTACCACCAGCAGTGGGGATTTAGACAGTGGAGCTGAGACATGCTCCAAGCAGGAGGCAACTTCTGTAGGCAGAACTGGACCCCATTGTTGCTCTGTTCTTTTGAGAGTTTTAAAGTTCTTCTAAAAGTTTCAATGCCTTCTGATATTTACATATTTCTACTGAATTTTCTCTGTTCATATAAGCAATGATTGTTTTGCATTCTTCTTTGTGGGTAGAGAGAATTAATGAACTATTAGTTTAACCAGTGTGGTTGGAGAGGCGGCAGTTTCACCCTTCAATCCACTGTCACTTTTACTATTGTATATATTACAGAATCAGAAAATAAAATCATTCTTTGGGTTCTTTCTTTTCGCCTTTTGCATCTAGTGTCCGTGTGTGAGTTATTTCGTGTCATAGTGTGACACCACACTGATGGTATGATTGATGTGCAGTGAGTAAGAGTCGGCAACCTGGTCATAGTGGATCCATCCAGATCCATCTGAGATGCCTTAAGATATCCAAGGTCTCCATTCACTTTTGTCAGGTGGTTGTGACCCAGGACCAGGCGGCCACCTCTGCATCTCTGGAGGAGCAGCTGTGAAGTTCTAAAGGGCAGCTCAAATGGATCTACATCCCTGTGTGTGGGCACATGGGCTGTGTTCAGAGAGTTGTTCTCTGGTCAAAGGGAAGTTGAGGGACCTCAGACTTGCTCTTAACCATAAACCTACAAGCTTTGAGGGCATCTTACGAGGTGTGAGTTAGCTGGCTCTAATTCGCATTTGCCCAGGCATTGGTGGTTCTATAGGTGCATTTCTGTGCCAGCCTTGCCTTGCAGTCTGGGCTGAGGCTTAAGTCTGCCTCCTTGGGGGCAGGGCAAGACACCAGAACCATTTTGACAGATCAGTATTGATGCACATCTCCAAATCCTTGTAATAACTCAGAACAAGATTGTATCCTGGTTCTGTGCAACCACACAGGGAGGGGACTGCCACAGGTTAGACTTTGGGATTAAAGACAGCTTTTCCAGTGTTTTCTCATTCTGCTCTTTGTAGGAGTGAGTGGGGTGGGAAATTATGGAATGTGGGGGGAAAGGAAGCAATTTGCACCCAAGAGAAAAAGCAGTGGATGAAGTGATGTTTGTGAGGCATAGTCCCCCACTAGATCAGGGCAGCTGAATGCTAACCTCTCTCTGGGGAAAAAGGATGGAGCTTGTATACAAAGACAAAACCCAGCCTTGGTGAACGTGTACAAGTTACCTTCACTGCTCTCTCCTGGCATTATTGACACTTTCAGATGTGTGTGTGTTTATTAGCTTTGAAAGCAGAGGCTATTAGTAACAAGAAAACATGTGGCAGGAAAACATGAGGCATGCCACATGCTTTAAAAATTGTGCTGAGCTGATCTAACTTCATTGTAGTTTTTAAATCATTTCTCCTGCCACCTCTGCCAATGCTACAAGTAGAACAGAGCTGTACCACTGCACCTCCAAGTCACAGAATTTGTGTTGTGTTGGTGTGATCCACTAATAGGATTCCAGGACAAAGCACTTTAATCCATTGCTAAGTAAGTGACAAGGTAGTAATATGGTTTGAGGACAGGACACAGCTAACAGGCTACTTCTGCTCTTCAAAGACTTAGTTTTATAATCCTCTGCAAAAGTCTTTGTTCAGGTTTCTGGAAGTATTTTGTAACTGCCCACACCTGCCTTGAAATATTGTCTCAAGCCAACGTATCTGCTGCAAAATTCAGTCTATAATTAGTTATGCTTTCAGTCTCTGAATTACTGTATCATGCTGTGTTGTGTTGGAGCTGAAACTATTAGCTTTTATATTTCAGTAGGGTAATGGCTAATGCAATTTAAAGGACCAATAAAGTTGTCACCAGCAGATCAGTGGTTTTATCACCATCACTTGATAAAACCCCTGAGTGTGCATGTGACATCTGGTCAGGTATAGTGTGTCAGCCTCCTGTCTGAGTCAGGGATAATGGATACTTCCAGCCTCATTTCAACCCCACAAGTTTCAGTGCTTGTGTGGGAATATATTGCTGTGCTGTCTGGTGGTCATGGTGTAGTGTTTGTGAGCTGGTGGATTTTCCTGGAGTTTAAGCCATTTGTGCTTATGTAGTTGAGGTCTGCTGTGGTTGAGGACTTAACAGCTTCCTCACCTTGATAGTATACTGAGCTACTCAAGCTGGATAAGTCTAATTCTTTTCTTTACAAAGTAATACATCAATCTTTAGCTGTTTGAAACACTTGGTTGGGAATTGTCTGAAATACTGCAGTGCTGATAGAATATAAATCTAAGACTAGAATCCCTTTATAATGGAAATAGAGCTATTCAAATACAGACTCTCATCAGTGTAGCCAAGGTTTGACCAGATAAGTTGCACCCTAAACTCTGTTGACTAGACTTCAAAGGCCATGATGGGAATCTCAGACAATTTGCTTAGGTGCTCAGCCCTGTGCTGTGGGTTGTAATCCTAGGTGACATAGATCCTGTCATTGATAAGATTACCAGACTGGAAGCTCCTTCTCCACCATTAACTCATTAAAATAGGACATTATTACTGCACTGCTTTATATTGTGTTCTGTTGAAAGAGGTTCTGCATATTTCTGGTTTTCCATAATAGTATCCATATGACCTGTCTGGATGCCAAAGGCTCAGCCTAAAAAAGGCTTTGAATTCTGCCCCAAAGCATATTCAAACCTGAGGTGTAATAGTGCAGCTGAGTGTGATTGTGAGTGGGATGCTCAACATCTTTACTGCAGCCCAGTGAGACTCACACAAGTGTCTTAAGCTGGGAAATGGAGATCTGGAGAATCCACTTAGCTGAGGTGTTGCCTTCACTTTCTGCTCAGTATGAGCAGTCAGCTGCAGGGAAGGTGTGTGTGGTAAATGGACAGAAAACCTGATATGGTATGAAAAAGCATGTGCTGGGGCAAGCTAGAATTACACCTGTTTTATTACTCTGCCTCCCACACAATGGGAATTGGGGATATCCTGCACTGAGTAAAACACAGCTTTGTCTTGTCCCTTGCTCAGGGTGGGTCCCTGAGCAGAGCTGCAGGGTGGGTGACAATGAACATAACGCTTCATGCTCACAGCTGTGTCTTTGCAGGGCCAGATCATGGACTGCCAACTCTCTTCTTTTATGCAGTATAAATAATAAACTAAAAAGGCTGATGCTTTCACAAATGATTTAGAAACTTTATTCCCTTGTAGCTCAAAGAAAAACAGGCTGTTAAATCACTGTATAACTCATGGAAATATTGTACCTTTGACATTAGTCGGCTGTATTAAGTAAATATCCTGGAGGTGTTAGCCTTGCAGGCAATGGCACTTTGGCTTCTAAATGCCTTTGTGAGTCCATTGATACCAGCTTTGCAGGAAGAGTTTATGTCTTCTACTATAGCAAATGATATCTGAGGGAAGGAGAAGAGGCTTTGGGGCATATAAGCCATTCTTCAGGTCATCTGTATTGTGATTCTAAACCTTAGTTTCAAAGTGATGTACGAGCCCTTCAAAATGTCATTCAGGGAAAAGATTTATGATGTCTGACTTCCCTCTCCCCCTCCCTTTTTAGTGCTGGTGTAAATCAGAAGTGGTTCAGTGGAACTAGAGTGTGTCAAACTGTCCAAGAGACATGGGCAGTGCAGTATATTCTGGTACTTGCATGGAGAAAGACAGTAACTCTTACTTCCTCAGTACATCTTGAAAGATGTTGGACAACCCTTAGCTCCCTATTCTTTGCTTTTCTCTAGTGATCTCAAATTATAGAAAAGCCTATAACTCAGATAGAAAAAAATAGAAAAATGCCCTTTGGCTAGAAGATGGAAGCTGAAGAATTTCTTTTAAAATACTGTATGCTGCTAAGTAAAGCCATGGCTATTTTTACCAAATACTGGCTTTTTGGAAGCTTAATTATCTTCATTCTGCTCACAGAAATCAAAATGATACTTGTTGGCAGGATGGACCTAAAATAAAATCTAGCTGCTGTACTGACAGCTGTGAAAGATTTAGATGAACCAACTTTTTTTTTTTTTTTTTACTTTTTTCTTTTTCCCTTGAAGCAATTATAGATATATTCTGTGACCTGCCCTTATCTTTCTCTGGCTTGTCTGTGCACTGCAAGGCTTGTCACAGGCTGCGTGGGTCTCTGCTAGCCGTGCATGCACAGGCTGCAGGGGGAAATGCAAGCTCTGTGTCCTATCTTGTTGCCAGGGAACAGTGACGAACAAATGCCTGAGCTAAACTCGAATTTTGGGTCTTTGCAATGAGCTGCTTATGTGACCCCAGGCAAGCAATTTGTGTGGGGTGAGATTCCTCTCTTCCAGTGTCAAGCTCTCTGTAGTTAAAACTTCAGTCTGGTGGAGGACTCTGCCTGTGGGAGGGGGAGAGTGAGAGAGGGAGACTGATTCACTATTTTAGACATTTGTCTAAAAATGGGACAAACTTCCCAATGGGGACACCTGATTCTCGCCAGCTACACTGTGAGCCCAGCTGGCTACCTTAGACTGGCACCTGAGACACTTTTATGGAAGCTCAGACTGACACCAAGCATCTGGAATTTGTGGGACTGTGAGTGTGTTTGAGCTCTGTGTTAATCCCTGTCTGAGCAAGATATAATCTCTGAAGTCTCCACAGTTGTCACCAAGATGTCTCTCTGTATTTGGTGTTACATGACATGGAGTTGCAATGTCAAGGGTTTTTTGCACATCCTTGTATTTCTGAGGGTTGTTGGAGATGAGCTTTGAAGGTGTGAAGGATTCCTCTCTCTTCCTCACTGTACTTCTGAAGACCATTCAAAGTACTTTGTGGCTATGGTCAGTCCTTGTCTCCAATAATTTTTGAGCTGAGCCACTCTCTTTAAAAGTGCCATGAAGGGAACTTTTTCCAGCAACAGGGATGGGATGTTAGTGGATGGCTCATGGCACCCATCACCCAACAGTGTCATGAGCCAAATAAATCAAGATGAATAACAACAAACACACGGCCAGTCTGTGGCACAAAGATTATTTTGAAATAAACACAGTGAATCTGCTTTGAGGAGCCTGGAAGGTGGGACCTGCAGGTAGAACAGTTTCTTTCCAAAATCATGTGATCCTGGTGGGATGACTCTGGAGCTGTAAGTGCATGTTCTGCATGGAAATCGGTGCATCTTGTTTTAAAGAATATATTATGAGGAAAGACTCAGTTGAGGCTGTTCAGCCTAGAGAAAAGAAAGTTCTGGGGAGAACTTAGACCACCTTCCAGCATCTAAAGGGGGTCTACAGGACAGCTGGGCTGTTTTCTAAGGTGTGCAGTGATAGGACAATGCAGAATGGCTTTAAACTGAAAGAAGACAGGTTTAGATTGGATATTAGGAAGAATTTATTCACTGTGGTGAAATGCTGGAAGAGGTTTCCCAGAGCAGTTGCAGATGCCCCATCCCTGAAAGTTTGAGGCCAAGTGGCATGGGACTTTAAAGAACCTGGTCTAATGGAAGGTGCCCCTGACCATGGCAGAGGGCTTGGAAATGGATGGTCTTTAACATCCCTTCCAACCCAAACCATTCTATGATTCTATGAGTTTGGGTGAGGAAGTGAATCATCAGTTTACAACTTTTGATTTCAGGTCAAGCAAGTTTAAGTTTTCCTTCTGGGGAAAGACTACTTTCCTTATACACATTTCATTTCAGATTCTCTTCTATTTGATTTAAAGCCATTTCATTCCACCAAAGGGGAAATGCTTTTCTGGTCTCTTCTTATGAACCAAAGCTGAAAGATTTCTTCTGTCAATGCCTTGACAGTTTTCTGAAGCATCTACCTTAGCTTTGATCTCCTTCTCTCCTCTCCTTATTAATTTTTAACACTTGTTAAAAGATTTGTTCTATTTGTGAGTTGCGAGAAGGTGTCTTAATTTATAGACAGCTTGAGTATATCATTGCTGCAATTTCAAAGTGTAATTTTTTCCCCTTCAAGGATTTAATTCATGTCCTCAGCTACCATACTGCAGCATAAGTACTTTGCATCTTATGCAACTCTCGATATGCACCTGACAAGACTTCTGACCTTGTTACTTATGGAACTAAGTGCTGATTTCTCACCAAGAAAGAGACCCCTCTGTCAACTGCAGCAAAAAATCTTAGACTTTAGTAGAGGAGAAAAAAAACCCAGCAATTTTGATTGCAGGATTGCAGGAAATACCAAAGTTATCAATATTCAACTAGAATAATGAGTAATTTTTATTCAGAAATTATATGAAAATACAACTTCCTATTTTGCAAAAGGCAAAGTCTGCCAACCTCTCAAATGCTGCGCTTTCATTTAATAAGTGTTTCTCCTCTACTTACCTGTTTTCCAATCCTGAAAGTGAACAAGACCATCTGTGATACTAGTAATAAACATGAAAAATAAATAAATACACAGTCCAGACTTGGCTGTGACCTATGGGAGAGATTAACAGTATTAGTAGGAGCATTTCTTGGGAGAGTCCTGATTCTCTTTTTATTTCTTTATGAATGTAAAGTGACCATATTCTGATCTCCTCTCCTCTTCCTCCTCTCCCAAAGTGAAGAGAAGAAATTTGGGGTTTTTTTTTAGTTTTTCATCAGAAAAATTCTGCAAATCACAAGACAACCTGCATCATTTTGACTATCTTAACTGCAATAAATCCAGCACAGGGATGAAGGCGTAGATGGGGTACAGTTTCAGGCTGTTGTTTGAAAGGTGAGGTGCTGCAGTTTTAGTGCCAAATCAATCTATTTTTTACTGGAGAAAGTAATTTCTGATCTGTGCAATGGACAGAATGTCTCTAAGGTTCAGCAGCTCAATAAAGAGCTGTGCTGCTGCTGCTGCAATACTTGTTCCAAAGCAGCAAGGACTAAATATGCAGGCCATAGTCAAAGAACAGTGCATCAGATCCCATGAGAGGAGGGTTAGGGCCCCTCTGAGAGGCACTGAACTGGCTCCATGCTGCTGATATTCTCCTGAAACTGAGTAGCCTCTCTTAGAGATGAATTTGGCATTTGCCAACAACCTTTGATATGAGGTGCATTCCTTGGGCAGTGGGTGTAGGTTAAAGCAGCAGGAGCAGGTTATATTGCCCTGCCTCATGCTGCCTAATAAATGGCAGGTCATGGAAGTCCCTTAAAGATGCTTTTCAGTCGTAAAATTCACTTCACCTCTTCCCCTGCTCTCTTCTGCCCTCCCTGCTATATCCTTTTCTCTCTTTTACAATTTTTTTTATTTCCCCTGGTATGTGGTATTTGATATCAAAGAACTTTTGTTGAAATGCAGCTCTCATTCCTATCCTCAGCCTTTGCTTATTTCCTCCCCCAGACTCAGAACATGGAATGCCCAAGCCCTTCTTTGGGGACAAGGCACTTGCTGGTGTTTTTGTAACTGGAGCCTCACAAATGTACAATTCACCCATTTGGGGCTCTGCTTACTTTAGTCCATGCACAGAGACAAACCTATCTGGCAGCCTATTAACCCTCTCCATCTACTCCAAGGCTCTGATGGGTGCTTAATGGATGAAAAGAAGGAATTTTAAATACCCCAGTGTAGTGCATTATTTGACATGTGGGAACATTCTGTTTTCAGATACCCTCTGCCAGCATCTGTTAATAAAAGGTGGCATTGAGATCTGGTTGAGTAGTCTCTGCTAATCTGGGTTGCAAAAAAATTCTTCCAGAATATGTGAGAAATGTTCATGCAAAGATTGATGCACTGTGCTTGCCATTGGTTCCCGGAGTCCACAACCACCCCTCTTGTACTCAGCAGACAGAGGCACAGCAGAGTCTGGATCCAGAGAGAGAAACCTTTCACAGGTTTCCTTGACTTCCCCTCCTTCCTTCACTGGGCAGTTTGTGTTGGATCCTCTTTGATGGCACAGGAGCTTTTTGCATGTGCATCTCTTAGGTTGAACCCCAAGTACAGTCCTCTCCAATCTACCCTTTTGCTGCAAAATAACTTGTTTCATCTCTCTTCTGCTCAGTGCTTTGTGTGTCTCTGCTTTTGCTTTCTTCTTTTGTAAGTCCTTCTATTCTGTCATCTCTGTTATTTTGTTCTACACAATAAATTTATGTTGCTTCACAGGGTGGGGGGAAAAACACAGTAACTACTTCTGCCACATGCAGGTCCCTCCAAAAATGCTTGTTGTTGGTCTCAGCACAGCCATGGAAGCTAAATGCTCTTCTAATTTGAGTGTAAAATTACACAAGATCTTTACAATAAAAGAATATCAGGACTGAAGTAGATAAATTTCATAAAACTGCTTTCCTAGAAAGAAAATTTTCATGTATCCTGTAATTTATCCATTTTTAAGGGATTCATTCCCCAAATCCTTACATTTAAGAGAATAAAACTTTTTATTCTTCTCATACCAAGCACAAAAATGCTCCAAGGAAATCACAATGATTATGCATTATTGCAGTGAGCACATCTATACTTATTGACATTTGCTAATTAAATTTGTTCAAACAGGAGAGGTGTACCCTGAAGAAGATGCAGAATAAATGTGGACTTTAGAGGAAGGAAGTGTTGGGAGGGAATAATAGTCAGGAATATGATAATTATTTGTTTCTTGTGATCTATTTAAAAGGCAACAACAACAACAAAATTTGCAAAATGCTTTGAAATGCAAAATATCCCCGTATCAATGGGCCTAAGATCTGCCCTGAACAAGCAGGAGAATCCCAGCTTTGTTTATCATGGAAAGTTAAAACCATGGGATGTCTGGATTTCAGCCTGGGTGCAGATGTAAGATCTATGTTGACAAAAGCAATCTGAATGACTTTGTATCACCTTCCACAATGAGCACCAGTAGGAAAGATCCTGTTTCCTGTGATGATATTATTGATCAGGAATTTCATATCAAAGCAGTTCATAGAAAAGCTGTAAGAACCAAACCTTGGTTTTTGTTCCATGTTCAAGGAAGGGGCAGTTTTGATTGCATTTGTTCTTTTCTTTCTGTTTTCTTTCGCTCTTCTCACTCATGCCACTCATGCAGCACCAGAGCTGTTGTGTTTTGCAGTGCTTGGAGAAGTCTCAGCCTTTCTATTCTGCCCAGCCTTAGTTGTCTCCACCTGAACAAGCCTCTCTGACTGCCCTTTACAGACAGACACAGAGCTTTGGAGCATGAGTCAGCCATTTTGTGTACTTTTTTAGGGCAAAATGAATTTGAAGTTGTATTTCTAGTTAAAAGGGAAGATAAATAGCAGCCATTTCCATGTGTGAGTGGTCTGATGGATAGCATGCAAGTTGTCTTTGTCTCCCTACCATCCAGGACATGTCCAATATGGTTCAATATGTAATTTCTCTTGAGCTAGGAGTTGCTAGTTAGTGTTTTTTCAAGTCTCTTGTTTCCTCCTGTCAATATGGAGAGTCAATAGAATTTATGTCCCAGAGCAATATTTCCTGTACAAAAAAATCTGTATCTGACTTACCCTATGAAGACTGCTCTCTGTAAACCAGGACAAAAGACATGCCAGTTTTAGCAATAATAAATTGTTGGAACATTCCCTACATCTCTAGCGTTGCCACATATTCCTGGCCTAATCTGAGTATTTTGGGCTCATGAATTGAAGCAGAGGGGCAGGCACTGATCCCTTCTCCATGGTGATCTGAAACAGCAGGAAGTGGTGTCAAGGGAGGTTTAGGCTGGATTTTGGGAAAAGGTTCTTTCACCCAGAGGGTGGTTGGGCACTGGAACAGGCTCCCCAGGGAAATGGTCACAGCACTGAGCCTGACACAGTTCAACAAGTGTTTGGACAACACTCTCAGGCACAGGGTGTGATTTTTGGGGCTTTCCCACCTTAAACATCCCGTTTTATGATGATTTAAGGTGACAAGGTGACACGGCCAGCTTTGGCCGCCTGCTGAGTGCTGTGCTGATACTGTGGCTCCCTTTCTAAAATGTCTTTCTGGGGCTTGCATGGGCAGTTCTGCCTCTCTGAGATGTGGGACCCAAAGTCAGGTCATCTGACTCCTTCTGAGCTTCCTATGGAAGCTGTGGGTGAAACTCTCCATGCATGTCAAATGCACCACAGAACAAGCTTGAAAGCTTGTTCAAATCAAGCTTTGCAGTCTGCACATGCCTTTGCTGTAGCAAAAGCCTGCATGAAATACTCTTTTCATTGACCCAAAATTAATAGGTTTTGAGAATCCCTTTGGAAATGTGTTTAATACAACCATTTCCTAGAAAAAGCAGAATTTCACCCTGTGGCAGGGGTTGATTTATGCCACACATCACCGTGCTACCTGTAACTTTCCTTATTGTTTTAACTCCTCCACAACATGCCTTCAGCTGGTCCTGCTGAGTGTGCCCTGCATAGCAAATCAGGCTGTACAGAGCTCTACATTCCACAGGGACAGAGGCTGGAGACATTCCAATGCATAAAAGAATACAGTTAAACCTTGCTCTCCACATATTAGATACTCTCCATTTATTCACTGGAGCCCAGCGTGCAGCAGGTAGTATGGGGAGAACTCCAGCAATTTCCATTGCCAGATTATTTTATGAAGATTAATGAACAGGGAAGTGAGCAGGAGAGCTCAGCAATCTGTTAAATCAGGGTGTTCAGGCCTGTTTGTAACAAGCAAATAGGTCTGGGGACAAAGTGATACAGATGAGAGGTGTTAAGATACATTCACCGATTTCAGAGATTTGCAAACAAAATTCCTGCTGTGTGATCTGTCATTCATTTTGATTATGGATTACAGCCAGCAGTGGAAGACATCTTTGGAGGGTACTATGAAGAAGTGTTTTCTTATACAGACAGAGTGAAATGTCGATCCTGTGGACAGAACTAAGCTGTTTCATTTTAAACATGGAGTAAGCAGTGGAGAGAAAGCTTTTGGAAACTTAAGGTTTTGTTTGGTTTTCTTGTATTTTTTTTTCTTGTTTTGTTTTGATTTGATTTTTTTGCAAGCATCTTTAATTTTAAAAGATTGAAACATGAGCCCCTTTGTAAAAAAGACCTGTTTACACGAAATATCAAAATAGTTTCTTCTTGCTGCAAGCCAAACTGCTTACTGTAACATTTGAAAGAGCAGTACCCAACATCTTTTGAGAGCACTAAAGATTGAAATTAAAATAACGTGTTTTGTGTCTCTGACACTAAATATTTCTTGCTTAGCTGTTTGTAAGATAATAGTTATCAGAAGCAATTTATGGCTGTGTATGCTGGAATAATGCCATGCCTGCTTAAATGTGAAGTCCCTGGGGTTTTGCAGATCAGTGATTACCAATGCAAGAGGCAGTGCTGGAGCTGAGAACTCACCCTCCTCTTCATCTCACTAATGTTCAGTCCTGATGGAAACCTGTGGTGGCACTGCCCATATATAAACCCCAGATCCTCATTTTTAGGTATTGGGGCAGGGCATTCCCAGTAATTCAATGTTCTCCATGACTGATGGACTTCTCAGTAGACAGACTCACCCACAGGAATGGTGTGGGCAGCAGGAATCCTGTCAGAGTCATAGAATCATGGAATGCCCTGGGTTGGAAAGGGCCCACAAGGATCACCAAGCCCAGCTCCTGGCCCTGGAGTCAATGGCCAGGCATGGGCAGGAGAGGGCCATTTCTTGACTGTGCCATATAAAAGGAAGGGGACTGTTCCTTCACCCCAGGTGTTGGCAAGGAAGGGGTAGGATGGTCTCTTTTAAAGGTCTCTTTTAGAGACCATTCTCTAGCAGGGTGAATCAGACGCCCACCAGGTGCATGTGCAAGGAAATTTCTCCCTTTCATTAGATGTTGATCTTATTTCATGTAGAAACAGGTTTTGAATTCAGAATTATTTAACTGATTGGTTCAGAGGGGGAAGGTTCATGAGCTGACACTTGGGAATGTGATGGTTTCTTGTCTGTCCACATCATCGTACGAGCAATTTCAAAGGACACGTGGCAGCATTTGTGTCTTCTCTCACAAGTCAATAGAGGCCCTTTTATTGTGGATTTATCAGACTGGTTTTGTCCTCCATCTTTCAGATGAGGTCAATGGTATTAGGGCTGCTGTGGGCCAATGTTTGCTCATGTGCTGCTTTTCAGTGATGTAGTACAGATATAACTATTTTATTCTTCCCTTTTTCTGCACAATGAGCAGTTATTTTGACAGCTACCTGATTTTTTTTTTTACCATTCAGTGTTTTTAAAGTTCACAGTAGAAATTGCAGACAAATTCAGGCACACATGGCTTATGACTGTTATTGATACTTGTTTTCAAAAAATACCTCTCGAAATAAAATCAGTTATGTGGTCAAAGAGATATTAATTTCATGAGTTGGATGATTGAATTCTTCCTTTATGGCGCTTTAGTTCAATGGTGCAAATATATAGACTAATATATTTGTGTGTGTGTAGATGCTTATTTCAAAGTGAGGAATTTTTACTGCCAACTCTACCAAAGCAATATGTTAGGGCTGTAAAACAGGGAATTATCCGCATGTAATTAATTTTTCATTGCTGTACATGCATATATGTGTTTTATTGCCTCTTCACTAGGCAGAACAAAAAATATACACAGTTTTACCTATGGGCAATTCAACACAGTAATGAGACTTTTCAGGTATGAAAATTCATCTGTCTTCTTTCTCACTCCCTGTCACACAAACGGGACTGACTTCTGCTGAGGTGCCAGCCCAAAATCGGTTCTCCACATGGAAGAGAATGAAACCCAGGGAATTTCTGTGCAATTAGTTCTGTCTGGTTACATATGCTGAATGATAAAGCTTTAGCAGACAGAAATCAAAGCACCCTTTTACACCTGCTTGAACACTGAGCTCCTCAACTCCCAAGGACCTCTTTATGTTTGCTAATATATATGCTATATATATATATATATATATATATATATATATATATATGAATGATGATGCATAAATGTGATTAATGTTTTATTTCTCTCAGTTCAGATCGCGTGATGCATTTATGGGTTTTTACCTGTAACATCTAATGAAAGGAGAGAACTGTGGATATCTAAGTCAATTGATGAAAAGATTTGCTGTTGACCCATTTTATAAGAGATGTATTGAAATAAGGTCACAGCAGGCTTGCGTGACCTATGGGAGTCCCTGTAGTTTGGACTGTCTTTGTTGACTGCTTTGAACTCATACTTTATTGATTTGAATGCCATCTTCAGATTTAACATAACCTTCAAAAGACAATTTAACTTCTTCAATAATATTTTTGTGTTGAGAGCAATGTTTAATTTCACAGAGGAATCATTTTCCAGAGAAAGATGGCAAATGTTAACCTTTAAAATCCTAATGATTTATTCCACTAATTCATTGCAGACTTCTACTGCTTATCATCCTGAGCTGATGGAGCTGTTCTATTCATAGGTCGTTGCTGTTACTGGATTCACTGATGTTCCTAGACACATCGCCTTGGAAATTGGGCTCAAAGATAAGGTTGGCAGAGCTGTATTATAGAATTGCCCATGAATGGGCATTCCTGCCTTTCTCTGATGTGTCTGGCACCCAGCACACTGAACACAATGGGTTTGTGGTATGATCGATGGCTGATCTTAACAATTCCCAGTCTCCTTTGTTGTTCTCTACTTTTGCTGAAGTAAAGAAAACAGCACTCTATCTACTGAAAAGAAAAGATAACGAAGTTTTCAGGTATAGCCTTCCAGAGAAATTATATAAATTTCTTTATGTCTGTAGCACTAGTTTATAGGAAATCTTTGAAACATTTAACATTGCTGTAGCATCTGTCTCCTCCTGAAATTCTCTGTCTTGCTGCAGACCTCAGATGCAGCCCTGCCTGTTCCCCAGGTGAATGGGGCTGATTCCAAACCCTGATCATATTTCCATTTGCACTTGTAAGGGTTGGCAGTTCATCTATCAATCACCCCCTGCCACCTTATCTCTCTTCAGAAGTCAAGCTTTTGATATCTTTTTCCAAGTAAGCCCATGGGAACTCTAAAAATCCTTCTATGAATATGCCCAAAGGATACTTGGGATTTTTTTTATTGTGCTTCGCCACCAAAATAATTTTTAGAAATCTATCTAACAGATTATTATATATACACTTTAGACAGATTACTGAGTCTGATTTGCCATTCCCCATTTCCATATGACCTTTTCAAGAAAAATCAGGATGTCTGGAACTCTAATGATAATAGCTTGGGGTCTTCCAGCAAGTGGGCTATTAGATAAAATAGTTAGTGCAATAACTTCTATCTGGTCAGTGACAAGTGTTTAAATGGTCTGCTCTCTCCTCATCATATTCCTCCCATTTGAATGTTCTGAATCAATAGAACAAGTTCAAGAGATAAAAAAGAGGCAGAAATTCAGGCTCCTTTAACTAGGAATAAAGTCTGCATAGTAAATTGGAGCAGCAGGGGGAAGAGAATTCCAATTTGATTTGCAAATTGACTCTCTTCCACTCCCATTTGCAGAAATAAGGCCCATATGCCCAGTAAGCAATTGCTGCGCAAGGTAAAGCTCTGCACCACAGAGGGTTTCTTGGCAGCAAATGAAAGGAACATTGCCACTCTGTTACGTATGCCAGCTCCAATAAATCTGTGGATTAGTTTCCTGGCTGCCACAGTTGAGCCAACTGAAAACCATATGGTTCTCCTTTCTTAAACATTGCCATTCGAAAGGAGCACGGCTGCCTCCCTTCCAGAGCTGTTTTTGTTCTGAGGAGAGCTCCACAACAATAAGGAACCATAAATATGGGAGAAGTCTGTGACTTTATTTATCCCTCTTGCCTAGTCCACCTGATGGCATGAGAACACAATTGCAGTTTATTGGCCTTCTTGCAATTTCCTTCTGTTTACAGTCTGCCCTCTGGTTCTCTTTATGAATTGGAGTGTGGCACAGCATGTTCGTCTGGCTTATTTATTTGCAAGGAAGAGTCCCTGGGATGTATTCTGAATCATTCTTGTATAATCCTAGAGAGTCTTATGAAACAGTTTAGTACTTCTTGGGATGAAAATGAGATTTTTGTTCAGGAATGTATTATTTATTTTATTTTTCCCAAGCATATCTTCAACGATATGCTCTTACTTGTTAAGCACTAACTTCCTTCTGTAAAGGTGCTGGAGCCTGGCCCAGCTGTTGTTCTCTTACAGATTTGGCTTTCACTAAAAGTCTTCAGCTGATGGGACAAACCCCTTGTGTGAGTGAGAGATACAGGACAAAGCCAAAGGAAAAGACTGAGTTAAAATGGGGGGTGCCTCTGTTCATCTGGAAAGCAAGGAATACCTTCCTTCTTGAAATCAATGTTTAAAGTTGCTTCTAAACAGAAGGGTCCCATTCCCAGGTGTAAATGTAGGCAACCAGCAATTGGTGTGGCTGCTACATCAGCAGGGGTTTGGTCAGGAGTTGTGAGGCTCCCACTGGAACACCTAGGTGGAAAACAGATCCCCTCTTGAATTAGCATAGTTTGACAACTTCATCTTCATGCATGTAGAATTGACAAGGCAAGATTTTTTTTAAAGTCTGTATTTAGTCCTAATTCTCTAGTTTTGGTTTGTTTTTTTTTTTTATAGTGCTTTAACTACTTTTGGTTGGCTGCTTTTTCCTCTTTCTCTCTCTCTCACTTTCTCTTTTTTTGGATAAAAGAAGCTTAACCTAAATCTTGATACCAGTTTAATCTCCAGACTAAATATATCTATACAGGAAAGTTACTTACTCTCCTTTTCAGATTCCTGCTTTTGAAATAAAGCCTCTTAACAGCAACATAAGTGTCTCCACATTGGTGAGCTTGTGGCCTTCTGCTGAAATCAATATCATTAAAGTAGTTCAATGTTTTTATGGAGACAAAGGTATTCTTCAGAGGGGCAGCAACAATTTAATTCAACTTGCTGTGTTATCACCAGGTAATCACTGTGTAAACCATTTTTTGTTTTGCCTGGGTGGCATCTCTCCTCTCACCTCTCATTTTGTTGTTGCTGATTCCACTCTTTGAACAGATTTAGATTCATCACTTTACACAACTCTTTCACTCCTTAATATAGTAGGGAAATAAGTGTAGATTTCTAGTTCTTTTCCTTCTCTCACCTGTGGTTTTCATTATGAGCTAAGTAATGACTTAACTCTTTCCAAGCAGTGTAATGCAGTCAGAGGAGTCTTAGAAGGTGAAGTGGAAAAAGACACCCCAGCTTTAATTCTCCTGGAAGGCAATTTTACTTATTCAGAGCCTAAACTCAATACCCAAATCCTCCTTCTGCTATACAGGTTTCTATTCTTTCAAAGCCTTCAGCCTAAAATATATTTTCCCCAGCAAGAATTAGCTTTTTCCTTCTGTTATCTGAAACCATCTGATGAACTTCAGACCTAGACTCACCAGAAGATTGCTTTTGGCAGTATGATTGTTTGCAGTTCTGTGGTTTGTCACAAGACTTGCAATTCTGAACAGAGCTACAAGACCAGCAATGCTTTATCTGAGGATGCTGCTGGAAAAGGGATGATCTTGTGCTGAGGATGCAGGAATGGGGCTTGTATCCTGTTTCTGCCACTGGATGCCTGCATGGTCTTTGTCTAACTTACATCAGTTGTTTCCTTTTTCTCAACATTTGTAAGTATTAATTGACCTTTCTACACTTATTTCGCAAGCCTGTTGCAGAGAGTTGCTCTCTCCTCTGCATGGATCCTGTACACACAATTCCCAGCTGTAGCTTCTGTGTGCTGCAAAATGCACATTACACATTTGCCTTTACCATTTCCCCTAAAACGCCTTGCTCAACAAAACTAAAGCTCTCAGCAAATCCTTAAACTTCAAATACTGAAACTGAAAGCCAAAATTGCCTTCTGTGTCTTGGACACCCCCCAAGGGAAAAGCCAAACCAAACAAGGGGAGCTTTGTTAAGTGAAATAGCTTACCAGCAGAAAAAGATGAGCATGTGAGAAGTGGGCGACAATACAGAGAAAGTGAGTGAGTAGTCAAATTGCTCTGGAAAAACACTGGAAATCTGGCCTTACTTGATGCTCTCACCAGCTCTGTGTTTCCAGGGGGGTCTCAACCTCCCACCAGGAGCAGATCTGGAGCAGAAGTTGGAATCATTTGAGCCCCAGCCTCAGTTTTGGAAGCTGTTCAATTTTAGGTGTCTTCGTTTCATCTCCGGGTGCAGGAGGAATAGGGAGGCAGGTAATGGGAATAGCTCTCAGCTGGTGTTGAGTGCAAAGTGCTCCTATGAAACGGAGCATCCCTCTGCAAACCTGCCTCTTGCAGAGCTCTCTCCTGCACCTCTAATACATCATGTTACTTGCTTCATTCACACAGAAAGTACCAACCTTTCCCAATTGTGCACATCAGAGCTGTTATCACTTCTCCAAGGAGAGCCTATTTCTTTGGGGCAGAGAAACTCTTTAAGGCAAATACATGGGACCAAATCTATCCCTGGTGCAATTCCATTGAAGTCACTGGTGTTTTACACCTGAGAGAGATGTGAAGCTATTGCATAAAGGCAGATTTTGTCCCTTTCATTTACCTCTCTATGAATTTGAAATAAGCTCCTTTGCTTGTGACTTATTTATGTTTAAACTCTGGGGTTTATCTTTTTTTAAGCATGGTGTCCTTTTACACTATTGTTCCTACTGGAAACACTCAAATGATTAAGCAGCAAAAGGAAAACATGGGCCAGCATCAGCTGCCACTCTCTCCCACTGAAGCACCACAAGGGACTGCACAGTTTGGATTGCTTTTCATCCCTTAGCTCTCCAAGGAGGAAACTTTCATCAAAAATGGCAGGCTGATGTATTTTAAAGGGGAACAGCATCCTGCAAAGCTGTCCTCCAAGCTCTAAACACAGATTTGCCTCAGCATCACTGAAATGCCCTCAGCTGATCTCAGTGTGTTTTTCTTACTGTAGGGGATTTTGCAGGTAAGGCAAACAGTTGTGGAGACAGAGATACAGGTTCAAAGCAACCTTTAGGCTCCTGCTATCTGTGAACTTGCAAAGTGTGAGTCTTTCATCCCCTTTTCCTTTCATATGAGCTCACATAGATATTGGCTTTCAGAGGAATATTTCTCTTCAATGGATGGAGACAAATAAACATTGAAGAGGAGTGAAGACTGGGGAGTCTGTATGAATATAAAGAAAAGATAATGGGTACGAGTGTATGGCTCTGCATGGATGTGATCTCCTTGATCAGCATGCCAAGTTCAAATTCAGCACCCTTCTCCAACCTGGAAGAATCCCACAGTCCTCTCACCAATCCTTCCCTTTCAGGAGTCTGTTCATTTTGAAGGAGTTTTCTGTGCTCCGTTTTTACAATTTAGGCAGAGCTATTCCAGGAGGTGAAACAAAATCCCAGCATTTAAGTAAGCTCCAGAGCTGGAAGAAATGTACTATCTTTGTCTGGGAGTGCCCCAAATGTGCTATTTGACTCAATGCCTTCTTCTGAAGAAGCATCTCCCAAAAAGTGTCAGAGCAAAGCTGCTGAAGCCAGGTGTCTGTACAACCTTCTGTAAACTCCTCTGGATTCATCAGCATTACAGTAAGCCTTGGGCTGGTTATTAGCATATGTTTTCTGTGTGTTATAAGGTTCTTGAAAGTCTTCCAGGTGTCCCTTAAGTACTGTTTTGTGTCCTAGGAATCTCATACCACAGGACCACAAGTTGTCTGCTGCTTGGCAGCTGTCAGGAAAGAAAAACAACAATGAAAAAGATTTTTTTTCCCTGAAAAATCAACAAGTATCGCTATGGACAACATGGCAGGAATGAATTCTTGGGGATATGTAAGCCAGGATGAAGGCTTATCAACACATTCAGCGGTTTAGTATGAGGGTAATATTTTTTAGCAGAAATGTGGACTAGATAAGAGCAGAAACTTGGATAACCAGGTGGGATGTGACTTGGAAGACTTGCAAAACAAGATAAGAAGGAAGACAGATTTCTACAAAAGCTCAATATTCTGAACAAAGCTGGAAACTTGGTAGGTTTTTGTTACCAGTGCCTAGGGAAGTTCATTTGGATGCTGAGCAGGGAAAACATCTGACCTTGTGTATTCTCTACAGTATATGTGCTTGCATGTGTGCTATTTGTCTCAACACCTTGTATTACCAGAGGAGAGAAACAGATGTTTCGAGGACCTGACCCATCTCATCCCAATTTAGCTAAAATAGGACGAGGTGGTTCATGACCTCAACACTCCCATTTCCATTAAGAGAACAGGGAGCCCGGGCAGGCAGTTTGGATGAAGAGTCTCAGCTGGGAACATCCTTTTCCAACCTTGTGCTACAAAATTGTCTTCTCTTCAATGAAATTTGTGGAGAAAATCGAGCTATAAGTACCCTGGGTGGTGCCATAGGCCACAGGGGCTGGTTTAAATGTGTGCAGTGCACATTTTGAATAATTACATTTGTGTTTACACATGACTCTGGGAAATGGCTTTGCCTCATCCTTCAAATGCCCCTCTCTATAAGAAGCTGCATCTTCGCTGACAAAGAGAAGATTTAGTGGGTGTTTAGTGTAACTGATTATCTGCTGATTCAATCAATTATGTGAACCTGGAGCCAAAGAGAACATTATGTGGCTTTATGCTGCTCTGGCAGCTGCTCTGCTGCTCGACCCTGTGACATGTTTGCTGTCTGGTGTAAATATTTGCATCTGTCAGAGAAACCTGCCCTGTCCCCTACTGCCAAATTGTTCTGCTACAGAGACGGAAATCTTCCTTATTAGTTTGCATTAGAGCAAGCACAACCTGATCAGAATTCAGGTGGAATAAATTGGATGGAAAAAAGAAGTCTTTGAAAAAAATAAATGCAGCAATATTCCAGCAATACAGCCAGAAAGGTTTCTAAGGTGGAGCCTATTCAAGGCCTGCTCTTGCCTTTAGTAGCCTTTCTATTCTATCTTTACACAGTTGCCTTTTGTATTGAAGCTGTTTCCCCAGTTGCATGGATGTAAAAACAAAGAAAATGAGGCTGGCAGTGATCCTGTGTGGAATAAATTGCAAAGGCAGGTATTGACAAGGAAAATGATGAGCAGTTCTGCATTGGAAAGGCCTTGGAAAGTGCAATTCCTTCTTTGTGGCTGGAACTTCTCTCCATGCAGAACAGCACAGCCATGCAGGGGATCCAACCAGCTGCTTCAGTGACAGTGACCTTTCCCAAGCAGTGACTGACACTTGACAGAGACTTTAACACAGCAATTCTTAGTGTGTTCCACTTCAGCTGCCTGGAGAGTGGGGGAGAAATATTCATATATACACTATTGTATACACTTGCTTTGTGCTCACCATCCCCCACCAAACAAGAGAAACAAATGCACTTCCTACAGAGACTTGTTCATGTCTGGGTTTGGAAAGACCACAGCTTGGCTGATCCTTCCAGCTTAGCCTGGGTGGTTGAGGTTAAGGATGAGCCTGACCTCATCCTCCCTGCTTTTCCTCAGCATCCTCCCTGCCTTACTCATCCTCCCTGCTGCCTGAAGAGCAATGGAGATCCCAGATCTGTCCCAGGTGTCCTTCCCAGCACTTCTGGGGCTCCCTGATTCTCCACAGCCCTTGCTCCTGGCAGCAGAGAGGTGGCACTGGCACAGCCTGTGGCAGGAGGCTGAGAGCAGCCCTCACATCACCTGGCTGTAGGAGGGACACCTCAGGTACACAGGTGCACTGGGGGCTTAGGAAACTATGTCCTTGCTTTTCCTAATGAGAAGAAACCACCTCCAGGTCTGAAAGCTCTCATTCCACTGGCAAAAAGTCATGGCATCTCATCACACTGCTTTGGAGGAAGCAGCTGTGCCTGGTGGAGATGGGATGCACAGACTCAGCGTGCCTCGGTGACCTGGCAGCGCCAGGTGAAGTGGGACTTGTGCTGTGGGCTGACACAGGACAGCTGGCAATTCTGGCAGCTCCCTTCTGGAAAATGGCTTATCTGTCTCTTGCTTGCTCCACTCTGTCTGTCTGTCTGTCTGTCTGTCTGAGGCTGTAAATCCTTTAACTGAGGAAAGACACAAAAAAAGGAGTCTTCCTGGTGTTGTAGCAGTATAGCAGCTGCTCCATGCCAGCTGCTCCTAAATACTGTGATAACACGGATAAATAATTGAAGTGTGAGGTCACTCTGATATAAACAGGGTCCAAAATGAACATCCATCTTAGCCCTGTGTCTTAATTGACTCCACTTCTCAATTACACTGAGGAGACTGAGATAAAAAGACAAGACCACAATCCAGCTGTTGTAATAAAGCTGTTTTACTGTAGGGATGTAATGCAGTGGTTGTCATAGACTGTGAAGAACGGGTCATTCTGTGCTTAGAGCTGTTTTTAATGCTTACAGACTGACAAGCATAGGTAAAGGCTGAAGGAACTCAAATAGCAACACAGCTTGAAAACAGGGACATGAGAAAGCATGAAAATAGGAAGCCACCTTGGCACACTGGTTTTGAATTTCTAAGCACCTGGGGGGGTAAAGTGGGAAAGTCTACATAAAAAAAACACATTTTGGACTACAGTAATTTGAAAGACCCCTTGAAATATTTCTTTGTTTCTCTTGGGGTTTTGTTTTAGGGTTTTTTATTTTTAAATGTGTTTTCTATGGGGCCAAATTATTGCTAAAAAAAAAGTTTCCCTAAGGATGATTAATTATTTCCATAGACTTTGAGCTCTTTGGGTGAAGAGATGTGATGTTCTTGAAGGCTTTGAAAACCCTTCAGGACTGTCAAGAGAAGGATGAGAGAGAAAAGGGATCAGTGTGGGATGGGGCAAAAGTGTAAGACCCCTCTCATTGGAGCTGGGGGCTGTGTGCAGGGCTGAGCACAGACCACAGCTCCAGGCTGGGGAGGCACAATGCTGGCTTCAACTCCCCTGACTCAAAGAACCAGAATCAGAATAAATTCTGATATTTAAATATTTTTACAACTTCCATATCAGGGCAGTGCAGCTTTTGCAGATAAACCCATTGTAGTGAGGAAATAAATGGTGAGTTACAAGCTGTCCAGCGAGGAAGGAGTATGTGGCATTTACTTGGCTGTAATAAACTATCTGCCTAATTACTTCACATCCTAGGACATCCTTAATGTTTTACAAGAGAAGCACAAAGAAATGAAGGTAAAAAGAATACTCCTACAGCTTATGTTTGCTTGGTGATAAACACCCAATAATCTCTTTGAGTTGATTTATACAGCTGTGAATATTTGTATGAAGTATCTATTGAAGTTTCCCTTTAATTTAAGACATGATAAATACAGCTTTGTTTGGAAAGTTAAAAGAATGCAATACAGGATTTGGTAAATGGAGCTATAAAAACTACAAAAAGTATGGGGAAAATTCTGTTTTCAGTGAAAAGACACATAGGTCATGGGAAATAACTCCAGCATAAACACATGCACATTAGCATCCAGATCCTGTCTTCACTCTGAACATTGGATATTGAAGTGTCAAATCCTTCAGAAAAATCAAATGCTGTTTAGAGGCCATAGATATTGGAGAAGCCACTTCATTCTTGGGTAAATTGCTCCAATAGCTAATTATGCTTGTTTAAAATATGCATCTCAATTTATGTTGCAAGTCTCAGCTTTCAGCCACTGGATATTGTTACAGCATTTTCTGCTAAATCAAAAAAATCTTGAGTAAAATCATTTATGTTAAGTGAATTCTTCAAGGTGATCAAAGAGATAAATCATGTTCTGCTGATGATTAAAAGGTTACAAAGAAAAGAAAACAGCAAGAACATGTTTGATGTTCAGCTTCATTGAACTCTTCTGACAACTGGGCTTTACACAGGGCTGTGTTCTCCAAGCACTTCCTATCACATGTATTTTCATGACATTATATACTCTGAGCCTCAGCAACTGACTACTCTAAAAAGCCTGTGTTTTAGATGAAGTAAATTCAGGATTAATTTCAGCCCTGCCCATGCAACTCCACTCACTCAGCAGAGGTTGCTTGTGACCTGAAGTTGCAAGGTTGGTTTTTACATGATTTGGCAAAGGACTCCTGTTGCTCTGGTACATAACAAAATGGTTAAGTCCCCAATATTTGCTAATGGAGTCTTGGAGAAATGAAGCAGTTCCCTCCTCCTTGTAAAGGAAAGTACCTGCAGAGCAGTGATGGCAAATACTGACCATGCAAAAGCAAATGTCATTCCCATCACAAGCCATCAGAGTCACAGTCCAAAGCCAGAAGATAAACCAATAGGATGTAAAAATGTCATATTGCAGTTCATTCTTTGGTTTATTTAATTTTTTTTCTTTTATGAGGTTAGCAGCCAGAATGAAATTGCTTTTTATAGCTGCAATTAATCACGTTTATTACTGTAATAGCTGGAGACCAACATGATCCCACAACCCAGCAGAGGATTCCTGTGACTGACGTTATGGATGCAGAGAAGACACATTTGCTAAAGGTCATCTGTATTTCATGGCAGAATTTACAGCCTCAGCCAGGGAGACAGATGTGTCTGTTTGTTGGGAGCTCCTGTGATGGCAGGAGCTGCCTGGATTCCCATCCAGGCTGTGACCAACAGGATGAGACCCTTCAGCACAGCCGTGCTGCCTGTCCGTGCTGTTGGCAAGGATACTGTGGCTGTGTGTCACAGAGAACAGGTTTTGTTTCTTTCCTTGGGGATGAAGGCTTCCAGTTTAGTGACCAGGACCCAAATTAGCAGCTGCCACCATCTTCAGGCTGCAGTGTCAGCTGTGCAAACAGGTTTACTCAAAATACTCCCCAGTAAAGGACATCTGTATCTGCTTGCTCCTGTTTGTTGTTTGTTTATTGGGCTTGTGATTTTTATCTGCTTTAGTGCACCTTACCTATCCCATGGGTAAGAACTAAAATCAGTTATTTTTCCCTTTCCTATAAGCCTGGGTTTTGCTGGTTGAAGGTTATGGCTGCTCTGCTGTGAAAGGTGTAATAAGGTCAAGTTCAAAGCTTGACTGGCTGGTGCTGACCGGTTTTGTACTGATAATAATGAAACTCTGGGATCTCATAGGAGACATAAATCCCTCCCAGTTATAGACCTGGTAGATATTCATGCAACTGGCCTTGCTGATATCATCTTCCATCGGTCCCTGGTTTAGAGTTTTCTCAGGTAATTCTGTGAGAGTAAATTTATCCTGTTTGGGACTCAAATCTGACACTTCTGCACTCCCAAGGAAATCCACATGCCCTCAGTACATCACTATTGATCATGGTTGGCTCAAAATCAGAAAGATGAGAGAAGATATCTGCACACTGACCACTTGCTCATACATGTGTCAAGCCTGAGGGGATGCTGAGCTGACAGTGAACCTGCTATGCAGTGTCCATAATCCAGATATCCCGGAGCAGGCTGCTCTGGTGAGGTCTGACAGACCTCAGTTCTAGTTTTATTTTGCTTCACAAACTGCTTATTCAACTGTAGTTCCAACTGGAGGAAAAAAAAAAAACAAACAACTTTTTTTAATTTTTTTTTTAATATTACAGCGTTCAGTGTCAGCTTCATCTTCACTGCAGTTCTTGTTGCTGCTGTGAGGAATTTATCAGCTTGTCATGTTCTGCTCTCACAGGATAAGGGCCCCTCCACTCTGCACCTTGGTAGGGAGACCTCAAGGGATAAGGGAAGTTGGGTTTCTGTGTTAGCCTCCACTAGTGTTTTATACACATCTTGCCAAGTGTTGCTGTGGCTGTCTCACCTAGCCAAGGAGCTGTGGGTTCAGTGGATATTGTGGTACATCCACACCACCAAATGCCTGCTGGAGTCTGCTGCTGCCAGCTGTCCCAGACACCAAATGTGCAGCACAGGCACATGGCAGCAAGTCCTCTGCAGCAGGACCCACGATCACTGACTCTTGCCCTGTTGTTGACCCTTTATCACACATCAGCAATCAGAGTATTAAATACAGCTTCCCACAGCAAATCCTGGGAGATTTCACTGAGAGATTTTCCTGTTGCCTCAAGAAACTTCCTTTCTCTTTGACTTTTAATAAAGCCATTAGGAAAAAAAAAAAAGGAATTAATATTATTAAGCAGCACAGTCACTCACTTGGAAGTTAGGAAATTCTTTGAGCTTCTTTGTGCAACTGCAGCAGCCAGCCTGCACGGTTGTGTCCTGCTGTCACACTGCCCTGGGGGTGTTTGCTTCTGTGCTGAGTCTGTGTGGCAAGGTTTTGGTAGCAGGGGGCTACAGGTGTGGCTTAAGAGAGAAGCTGCTGGAAGCTTTCCCTACGTCCAACAGAGCCAAAGTCAGCCAGCTCCAAGATGAACACAACACTGGCCAAGGCTGAGCCCAACAGAGACAGCTCTTCTGGCATACCATGGTTAAGAAGGGGGAAAGTAACTGCAGCTGCACTGGGGAGTGAGAATATCTGAAAAGAACAGCCCTGCAGACACCCAGCTCAGACCAGATGGAGGGGCAGAGCTGCTCCAGGTGCCAGAGCAGAGATCCACCCACAGCCCCTGGAGGACCCCACACAGAGCAGGGCTGTGCCCAAAGCCAGCACTGACCCCACGGGAAGCCCATGCCAGGTAAATGTTGTATTTTTTGCCAGCATTCACAGTTTAACTGAGTGGGCAGTTCTCCATGGGAGAGCAAAACTCTGCAGTGTGATTATGGTGCACAGATGATGCTTGACGACTTTCAAGTAGCTGCCACATGGCCTGAGGTTTGTACAGTTCTGTAGATTGCTGCAAGTGTTGAAAAATGCCTTCACTCCACCTCCGCCACTGCCTAACAATCTTACTATAATAAACAACTCCAGCTTTTGCCTGAATTTAGGAGGAGAAAGGAACAATCATACAGAATGAAAATTTAAGCCTGAATTATAAATCCTAAGAAAATCATTAGCAAGCTGGAAAGGGTTTTCCAGCTGAGAGAGTGACAACACCCTTAATAATGTATGTATCTATGGTGGTCCTAGGTAAAAACTATTCTGACCTGCAAGTATCTCTTTATACCAAATGTTTGCTGTTATTCACCAAATAAAGCAGCAGATTTTCACATATTGTGTTTTACAGATTAGCACACATATAAGTGTTTTGAAAGAGATCTGTTTTCTATTTCTGGGCTTTTCACACCAACAGCTACATGGCCCCACATGCAAAGGGAATCCCTTTGTGTCAGATATACTGTTTTTCCTGGGTACAGTCAGTCTTCCTCTCTGTGTATTGCTCCATTTTTACATCTTTCCAGCATTGTGTTTAGCTCTGCAATGATGTATATAAATAAATTGTGTAATTCCTTCACTATTTATTTTCACATTTTTTTATCCTCTTCTGGGACAAAATTTCTTCTAGCATTGCCCTGATGATTAAGGACCTTTTTCCTCCTTCCAAACAGATTTGGCATCATAAAGCATGATTGCTTTAGAGCCTTTAAAAAAATAATAAAATAAAATAATGAAATAAACAAACAAAACCCCCAAACAAAAAAAACCAAACAATTCAATATTGCATTAGAAATGAGCAGGAAAAGAAGCACTAGGACTCACACACAAACACCATGCCTGAATGAAGTTCTCATTTGCAGATAGGAAGATGCTTTAATGCATCTTTGATCAGAGGCATGGAGTAAATAGAGCCAGCACCTTTGTAAAAGAGAGAAAAAAATCCATTTAAAAATAATTAGTCTCTAGTCCTGCCACTATGTTTTTCACATTGGTAATCCAAGTGAGCGTGGAGAACACTCACTTCTGGAACCAGCACTGAATAATCAGATCAGTCTTCATAATGCAAATACCAGAGCAGACAGTAAAAGTGAGTGCAAGATTGATATGTTTGGAAGCTGTGTGATGCACTCCTGGTAGTCTGGCTGTAATTTGAAGGAAGCAAGATCAAAAGCATGACTACTGAGCATGTTTCAGTGTTAGCAGAGCATGTCTCTGTTACACTGCACTATGCTCTGCTAACTCTCTGGTTATTTCCCTGTGAACCTGCATTGATTTTCTTGCAGATTGCATTAGTTCCAGTCACAAAAGAAATTGTATCTGTTCTACAGCTAATGCAAACCTACAACTAGGATTTTCCTGAAGGCTGCTTCTTCGTGTCCAATGCAAGAATTCAAATACATCTGTGAGTGCACATGGCCTTGTAAAATGAGCATTCACATTAAAAGAGATGGTAGCAGTTAGCACTGAGGGCACTTGTGGGTCTAATATTTGCTCTATTAATTACTGTCTTCTCAAACTTATGAAACATAAGAGAAACCATCCTTAAAGTTTAATTCAATCTGTAGGTGTGCCTAATTGCCAAGAGCAATTAAAAGTAAATTAAATTAAAATCCCCTGAGGATCCTGTTGACATCCAGAGACAAGTTCTGTGACCCGTATGTTGGGATGAAGCATCCTCATCCAACTGAGACGGGGCACCACACTGCAAAGTTGGTTAAATGCCTCTTTCTGTGCTGAGCTCCTTTGCCATTTATGATCTCTGTCTTTCACCATGTCATTGTGTTGATAAGAGATATTTTTTTATGAAGTGTAGTCTTTCTTAGACCTACTTTTTTATCAAGCACTTCCTGCTTGATTTTTTTTCCTTCTTTCCACTGCATTCTTTCCACAGGACTTGAATTGCCTTGCAATTAAGGCTGAAGAAATCTGTGATCACCCTATAAATAACCAGGTGTCAAATCTCTCTGAAGTGAAGACCATGCATTTCCTTGCTCCTTTCACTTGCTCATGGTGCTCAGGAGAAAAGGGGTTAATGCACTGCTTCTGCTATTCCCATCATCTCACACTTCGATGTTTTTTAGTGTCCTGCTGGAGCAATATGTTTCTTCTTCACCCTCCTTTCTGAGGGGCAGACCTCAGCCCAAGGGCCAGTGAGAGCATTATATGGAAATCCTTTCCAGGGGAGATCTGCCCAGGGATGGGATGTACAGAGACATCTCAAAAGACTTGGGATTTTTAAGTGAAACAAAGCACTGTAAGAAAAGAAGGACTTGCCCATTTTCCAGATGGCTGTGTCTGACATGAAATTGCTTGTGGAGTGTCACAATACACCTGAGATTTTTTTTCTTCTTTTTCTTCTACTTCATAGTCTTACTTTTCCTCCTAGCAGTAAAGGTGGAGAGTTTTGTCTAAATTTTGACACTTGAATGTCAGAATGCCCCACCATGTCCCTTCAAATCCCAATTCATCCCAAGGGTGAGTGGTGGCTCTCATTTGTTTCACTGACTATGAATAAGGGTCAAGGAGCTGGCTCAGGGTTAGTCCATAGTGTCGGTGTTACAAGGCTCTAAAACTAGTTGAGAAGTTTTCTTGCCAAAAAGTTTGAAAGCTGTGAAGAGGGGACTTTAGGCTCACTGCTGTATCCTAAGGACCTGATCAGGACTGAAGGCTGAGAGATACAGAAGGATATTTAATCAAACAAGGCTGAGCAAGTGACGCTAATTCCAAGCAGAGCAGAATAATTCCTTGTCTGGCAAATATAAGCTTGAAATTCCTGACCAGTTCTCATGGGAGGGAGCAACAAGGCAATGATTCAACTGTAGGATAAACAAGGAAATTCAAATCTAAGTCTGACATAAGATCCATAAATCAACCAGTGGTGCCTAAGTATTATAGCAAATAATATTTCAACTCTTGTGCTGATCTGACAGCTGTGCAACTGCTTACAATGAAGAGAATGTTGCCCACAACTTTGATAGTTCTGGCTCTTTTGGTTTGAATCTAAATATTACTCCAGCATGGAGCTTGGGTGAAACTTGCCAAATTTGCAATTTTGAAAAAGAGAGGGAAGAAATTATTCCTGGAAGACAAATAAAACAAGGAAAATGGCACAGCACCTAATGAAGTAATTTAAATGCAAATGAGGGAAAAGGTATATGTGAAAGTTGTTGGGGATTTTTTAAAAGAAAAAAGTTTTCTATTCATTGAAACATTATGATGTCATTTCAGGGTAAGCCCTTCTGATGCCAAATTTCAGACCAGAGAAGGCTTTGTATATGTGGTTTTTGGATTTGCTTTAAGGCTGAGATGTCAACTGCCTCAGAATAGGAGGTTTAAAGTGAGTTGGCTGACAGCCTTAAGGGGAGCAGTGGGAATAGCAACTCAGTAATTGATTTGAGATGAAATATTCATATAATCCCCAGGGAAGAGGCAGCCCAATGCCCTTCTCAGCCCATATCACAGATGTCATCATTAAAGCTGGCGGTGCTCAAAACACACTTTGGCTTGATTGGCATAAAACCCCCATCACTTTTTTGGTTGGATTTTACCCATTTGGGTTTTTTACTCCTTTAATCCAGAAGACCCTTCAGCATTCTGACACAATCTGAAGATTCTTGATTCAGAAGGACTGCCTGTGTTCCCACTGAAAATAAAAAAGGTATCCTGGAAAAATAGATGAATTGTAGCAACTCCTCTTGCGGGGGATGCTCAGCAATTAGATGGCATTAGGCTACAGTTGGAATAAAATATTAAAGGAGCATTAAGATCATGGCTGCAACCTTACAGGCAGCCACATGGCACATGGCTCTGGAAGTGCATCCCTGACACGTCTCAACAGGGGACTAGTAAAGGGATTTCTTTGTAGCACATTTCAGAGGTTCCCTAGCCTCATTTAAAGACTCTGACGTGAATTTTAAGCAGGCTGGGGAGAGGACAGGCTGTTGTGATCTTGGAGAACAAGCTAATAGCCTTGTAGTGTGAAAGGAGAAGAGATACACATCATGTCCAGAACGGCCACTTGGATTTTGCTAAATTGATAATTTCTAATAATTGCTGAGGCTCACACACTGTGCAGTGAGTGTGTCTCAGGAGGATGGATTTGTGGAAGGGGGAAGGGAGGCTCTGTTTTCTCCGAGGTGTAGCTGGAGCCTCCATCGTAAGCCGGTGGAAGCTTGGTTGCTGCTGAATTCCACGAAAAGATGCTGGATGCTGGCGTTGCCCCTAACAACGGTTGCTAAGAGACTTCTGCTGGCATACAGAAGGATGGAAATCGCCACAGATTATGGCCCTATTTATCATAGTTGTATGAATAGTCTTGTTAAGGGAATGCATGACATATAAATTTAGTATGCACATGATAGAAATGTAACGCACACGTCACAAGATGAGACTGTTCTAGCAGGATATTTGCTGCCTTATAAATAGTTGTCTCAGCCCCTACATCCCTCTTACTGCTTTTGTGGTTTCTCATTAAAACTTCCGTGAGAGTCTATGAATTATAAAGCAGTGAGTAACTGCTTAACAAATTGGCTATTTATATAAGAGTCTAGCAGGTGTGGGGAGATGAAAAATCCTGATAGTGTCAGTGTAACATCATCATCATCATCATCATTATTATTATTATTATTATTATTATTATTATTATTATTATTATTATTATTATTTTAAGTCAGTGAGTGACGTGGGCAGTTGGCCCAATTCTGCTTCCAATCACTGCAGCTTGGGAGTGGAGCAAGTCCCTCAGCATCACCATCTGATCCAGAGGATCCAGCCCCTGCCAGCCTGGATCTTAACTGGCCACAAAATGAATGGCTCCTTTTCATCATTAGATCACTTTATTAGTAAATTACTGTAGCTCTTCTGATATAATTCACTTCCTGGGGTGAAAAGGATTTATGCCAATACTTGTTTTGTGTTTAATGGATTCATTATGCTTTTCATCATAAAATTCATCAATGTTAATTGAACGGATTAGCTAAATGTAATTAGAAGAGGGATATGTAAGGGGGAGGGAATGTGTCTCTATGTCTCTGCTTTCTCCTACAGCTCTTTGCTTTAACTACTGCCCAAATGTTAATTCCCCTGTTTCTATTACCCTTTCCAATTTGGCTGATCAATATAATCTCTACGTTCATGTCAGGGCTTGTATAGTGTATTAGATTGCAAGTTAATTCAGGTCCAAAAGAAACATTATTGATTTCCTAGGGCCGGTGGTTTTGGTGGAAGTGGTGGTGTGGGTTTTTTCCCCAAATGTTTTATTTTGTAGCAGAGTTTCTTGGTTAGAAAATTATACCAGTTTGTCAGAAATGACCATGCAACCTGATTATTCCCTTCTTAGTGGTGCAAAGGTTGTTAACACATCTGATATAAACTTCCAACCCTTGGTGGGGAAGTGTTCAGGGTACAGTTGCTGAGTGGTCTGGTTTTGGCTGGCTATAAGTAAATGAAGAAGTGATTAGGTTTCTGTAGCCACTTTTCCTGCAGATAAGATAATTGAAGCTGCAGTAGCTGCCTGGGGGAGAAATGTCATACCTGCCTCACCATTTTCTTCATGTCAAGGATGCATTTATGTCACATCTTTATAGGTCAATAAACAGCTACAAGGGAATTTCAGCTGTGAGATGTTAAGGTAATGGAGCTTCCACCCTCACAGAACATTAATGCTTCCAAATAGGCTAAACCTGGTTGTTTCAAACCTCAATTACATTTACTAAAAGATAGGAAGGTAGATCTCAGATCAATCCTTGCAAGGCAGAGGATACAGAAGAGAAGACCCTTGGGCTAGGCTCAGTAATGAAATTAAGTGCTTGAAATGGAAGTGTTGCCAGTGCCAGAGCAGCAAGACCTCCTTTGCATTAGGAATGTTAAGATACCTCTGAACTGAAAGTCTTTAAAGCTTAACTGTGCAGAGGTTTCACGATCACCTGTGGGCTGAGCTTCGGAGGGAGCGCTGTCAGGCCGGTGTGTGTCGCAGCAGGAAAGGCTGAGCCAGCATCCAGCATCCAGGATCCAGCATCCAGCATCCAGCATCCAGGATCCAGCATCCAGCATCCAGCATCCGTGTCCTCGGCAGACCCAGCAGCCCCGCATCGGGTGACGGTGCCTGGGGCACGAGGCTGTTTGAGGCTGTCTGCACCGAATCCCTTCTTGTCTGCTGGGCTGGCTGGGGAGCTGGCATGTGTCACAGGAGTGGGGCCACAGGCAGTGGCAGAGCTGTCAGTGCTGTGGGAGGCTGTGGAGTGTGTCTGCACAGAAAGTTTCTCGCCACACCAGTGGGGGAGAGTTTGATCTAAAGAGAACGGGACCACCTTGGATTCCTCTGATTCACACATCACATTCCTGCAGGAAGGAGACATCCTGGCTCTGGTGGCTTTAACTTGACAATGTGTCCTGTCTTTCTCCCATCCCTTCAAATGGAGGTGCAGGGATGGCTGGAGAAAGTGAGGTGGAGTTTGTCTACAAGGAAGTGTTAACCTGTGCCTATATTTGATTTCAGATATACATTTATAACTGCTTCCATTTTCCACCTTCACAATAGTTACGTTCTTTTCCATAGGAAGCATGAGCATGATGTTTTGTGTGAGAACAACTCTGCTGAAGGCAATCAGGCATGTTTTTATTATCAGAGCTGAGCAATAATCACATGCAAAAAAAAAAAAAAGTTCTGGTGTTGTAATCTTCCTTTTAACAACCAGCCAGTTCTGATGAGAAGCTCTGTTTGCAGCCATCCATGCTGCTTGGCCTCTGAAAACACCCCAAGGTGGTTTTGGGGAGACTTTCCCTCATGGGAACTGGAGCAGACATCCATCTGCAATACAGGGGCTCAGCTGAAACTCGTCAGTGCAGGTGAGAGCAGGAGATGGTTGTGGCACAGGGAAGGGCACAGTAAGGTGGTACAATGACTTGGGTTTGCTGGGGAGCCCCAAGATGTGCTGTGATTTCTGCATGTGCAGCATGGTTTGTGTTTGGAATAAGGGCTGGATTTGTCCCAAGTCCTCCAGGGCCAAAGTGTGGCAGCTGCCTCCCCAGCAGGCCAGAAGGGATCAAACTGCTCGAGTGGGGAGGAAAACTCTGAATAATTATTTGAGTGCGAAGTTAAGTGGAAGGGTTAAACATTTTTCCAAGTCACCTTTCCCTACTTGCTATAAAGTTCCATCCTGAAAGTGAGCTGCTTATTCCTCACCAAGTGATAAATCCTAGAACCCCACAGGACCAAATGTTATTATCTTTCAAACTTACTCGTTTTCCCAGGGACATCACAGGGTCTGCACGCATGTATCTGCCTATGAACCCCCACATCCAGCACTCTCTCCACCTCTGCTCAGCCTCTCTGTGCTTCTGGGCATGCAGGCTGAGAAGGGAGGATGCTTTTAGCCATCGGAGGGCAGGGCCCGCAGAGGGAGCTGTGGCAACGCTTTCCCAGAGGGATGCCCGACTCTCTGAGCCAGGAGCACACCCAGGTCCTCCCGCTGATGTCCCTGCAGAAGCAGTGTGTGTCCTGCACGTGCAGCTTTGCCTTCCCAGGGCAGCAAATCCCTCTGCAGAGCCCAGCCTTGATGCTGCTGCTGTGAATGTGGGGACAGCCTGCCTGGAGAAGCCACAGGGACTGTCCCTTCTCAAAGGCAAGAGCAGATTTCCTCTTGAGTGCCACCTCATCTGCACTGCTTTTTTGGGGTTCTGTTGCTCACCTATGAAATGGGTGACTAATTGTAAGACCTTCAGAAGGAATCAGATTAAAACACCATGCAAACTTCTGTCTGGGAGCAGGTCTTGCAGTGTCTCCCAGCAGTGCTGGGCACTTGTGTCACTGTGTGGGGACACTGTGGGGTGACCCACAGTGGATTATGGCCAACCCATGCAAACAGATGTACAGCAGTGAGGGAGCTCCCTGACCAAGCTGGGCCAAGTGGCTTCACCCCCAGGTACTTATTCCATGGAGTGTAAATTCAGGAGTAGGCTATTTGCCTTCTTTGAAAAGGAACGTGAGTTTCTTTGTTGGACAGAGCTGTGCAAGAGGACATTATTTACCTTTCAGATCTCTTTATGGGAACTTTTGATTTATTATTTTGTTGCTGATATTCAGCAATAGACTTTTTTCAGCCTGTCTTGCAAGATCTATTATCAGTGTTCACTGGACCAGATCGAAGAGAGAAACTGATGTCTTTTATTGCTTGATCTATACATGGCTTGCTACTTGGGAGAATAAAATATTCTATGCTTATTGAGAATCTGCATTATTGAGAATTGTATCAATGCTTGTTTTATGTTTATTGACATTGCATTTAGACTGGCTATTTGACTGCCACGTTGCATTTGATCAAGCTTAACTTTGTTTCTAGGTCACAGCACTCTCTTGCCCTGATAAAAGGTAAAGGGGGGAATTCCTATTTTAAACACAAAATAATTATAATTTTTTTTTTTTTTTTGAGATATGCACATTGATACATACAAGCCTTGATATCTGCCCAGTCCACTGGGGAGTCATTTTGACTTTGAAGTGCAGAATTGTGTTCATATTTAATAACCATTTCTTTTTAAAGTAAGGCTTAATGGAGGTTTGTTGGTAATTATTCTGCCTCATCGGTAAAGATCCCAAACACACAAGAGTTTCAAATTATTTCACAGCTGATTTATATGCACAAAGCATAATTAGAATCATGTAATTTCCTTGCTAGTTTGGTTCTCATTTGAATATAGAAAGATGTCACTAAGAAAAACTTTTATACTTTCTTGTTTGACTGACACCGAAAAATCAAATATGAATTGCAACCAAAAAAGCCATGTATAAAGTGCTGCACACTATTACTGAGTACTATTGAAATACTGCTTTGAAGGCAGAATTATAAATTGCCTCACGGGTGCTTTTAATGTTCTCCCTCCTATATATTATCAGAGACCTTCACAAATGTCAGTTTTATAAACACATCTGTGAGGAGAGAAGGTGCTTTTACCACCATTTTACAGATGAGGAGCTGCAGTACTAGAGATTTTAAGGTCAAAAATGTCCACTCCATTTAGCTACGTTATTGGAAACACCTAGAACTTTATTTTTCAAAGCATTGCGAAACACAGTATATAGTTGAAACACTTCCAAGACAGACTTCAGTATTCAGTATTATTCCAGATCTAATTCCAGGATTTTCACTTGATTTTAGCCTGGAGAAAGGTGAGAGCTGCAGATTAAGTGAGGTGCCTGGTGCCAAGCAATGGAAGAGCCAGAGCCCAGGTCTCTCCCAGGGTGCCAAACAATACCTGACCAGGAAAAAATAACATCAGTGAGAATATGTGTCATGGTCAGAAAAATTATGCTTAGAGAAAATTGGGGGTTTTGTGGGAAAAAGACAACGTACAGAAATTTCCACATTTGGAAGGGAACTGAGGGAATATGTAAGTGGCTGAAATAGCCATTGGTGACATTTTCAGATTAATAACTTCTGCATTGGGAGCTGATTTTCTTTTTTGCTTGGCAATTTTTCAGCATTACCAGGGAAGTTAAAGTCCAAGCTTATACTGAAACAGTGACTGCTGCGTTCAGGGGAAGGAAGGAGTGCTTGAATTACCAGACACCAGAACTTTCCAGGGACTTGTCTTTCCATCCTGGCATCCCAATTTTGAGCTTGTGTAAGACAGGAGCCCTTGCTCAGCTCTCTATTTAACTATCTGCACTTGTGGTAAGCCTAAGCCCACTTCCTTTTCTTCCTGTACCTTTCTGCCATGTTTTTGCACACTTCCCAGACTCAGCAAGTCTGTGGTCATCACCCTCCTAAGTAACTCAGCCACGATACATTGCCAGCAATTGGCCATCCTGCATCCCAAATGAAGCACCAATCCTTCAGGGAGAATAAAAGGAAAATACACAATCGTATAATGAAAGGCTGTTTCATAATATATAAGTACCAGGTGTGGGATTGAGCCTGCCTAAATTAGGGTCCCAATTTGTATCTATAATTTAAGTGCCTAGCAACTCAGTTGTGGGAGGTGGGGCTGAGAATCCCTGTGCCACTGGCTGACAAAGAGAGGAAGGTGCCTTTGGACGTCTCCAGAGGGAGGTGCAGCCTGCTGCAATTGGGTGCCTGTGGTGGGCTGGTGCTGTAGCCAGCTCAGCCTCCCACCCCTGCATTTGATGTCTGATTTTTCTCTGGGCAGTTTGCTCTTTGGGGTCCCTGGCTTGGGCTCTGCTTTGGACATGAATACAGCACTCCTGGGCATACAGATGTCCAAACCTGGGCTCAGGATGGCTGGAGAAGAGAAGGTGTCAAGGAGACCTTGGAGCACCTCCCAGGACGAGAAGGGGATCTACAAGGGAGATGGAGAGGGGTTTTTGGCAAGGGCATGAAGGGACAGGATAAGGGGGAATGGTTTTAAACTGAAAGAGGCTAGGATGGCTTTAAACTGAGAGAGGGCAGGTTTAGATTAGGTGCTAGCAAGAAATTGTTTATTGTGAGAGTGCTGGGGCCCTGGCACAGGTTACCGAGAGAAGCTGTGAATGCCCCATCCCTAGAAGTGCTCATGCCAGCTTGGACAGGGCTTTGAGTAACCTGGGATAGTGGAAGGTGCCCATGGCAGGGAGGGGTGGAACCAAATGATTTTTAAAGGTGCCTTCTAACCCAATTCTATTCTGTGATTCTGTTCCCTGTTCTGTGATTCTCTGATACACTGCTAGAAGGCACTCTGAAATCCCACATGGATTATGCTCTCCCCACAGAGGTACCTCTTCTGTTTCCCAATTCCTGGGGGCAGGGAGTCAGCCAACCTGCTACAGCTGCTCAGCCTGGGAGAGGGTGTCCAAGCAGTTTACAAAAGACATCATTAAAAGCCACAAGAAAGCAGGGGTTTGTGATAAGAAAACTGACAGCATCTAAATTAAACAGCATATGCAAGGTGCTGTGCATTTGTTTACAAAACATGTTCTTGCTCATGAGAAGAAGGAAAGATCTTGATACATCTCTGTCTGTGTTTCTTGTTCTGATGTGCACAGGTTAGACCGTGTACAGCGAGTTCTCAGAAGTGACCCCTCCTCGTTTTCCTAACTCAGTGACATTGGCCTCCTCTTACAGACGGATGGAATTAATTTTTCAATCTCTCTCCACCGTGGACCTGTTCTGTCCATAGAGAGTCTGTTGAATTGTTGTGGATTCTGTTACACAGCCTGTTTGACACCTCAGGTCAGATCTGAACCACCAAGTGAAATTGAATTCTTCCTCCTGAATTTCCCCTTTCTTATTTTTGTACAGGTCTCAATTGCATTCAAGTTGTGCTTTTACCAAGTGCCATACAGAGTCCAACACCACATGTATGTTAACTGCACTTCAACTCACAGACAGATGAAGCATCGTGTGAGAAAAGGCTCATTTGAATTCTGTGTTATAATGGAGTGAGAGATCCATACAGTCAAAATCATGAGTAATTTTCCTTCCCTGATGGTATTGGCTTAAAAACCATATTAACAGAAAGGCTGTGTTTTGTTGATTTGGGTTTTTTTAAAATTTATATTTATCATCTGCATTTTGGAATTCCACATTTGAAAGTTTATTCCTCAAGAACAAAGTCTGGAAACTTTAATTCCATGCTGTCTGGTTTTCAAAAAGATGAGGCACAAAGCTGAAGGGTGCAGATTATATGTTTAAAACACAGGGAATTCCATCCTGCTGTATATTTCACCAACGAAATTCCTGATATAAGCTGTATATAGTCTGTGTTCTGTTTATCCTATGCTGTTCCCTAACAGACTGTATGGAGCTGTCTCAGCTGTGTCAGAGGCAAGAGAGCTCTCAGCTCCATGATGAACTTTGGTCTATCACATGTTTTTACCCCAAACCTTATTTACCAGCCCATTCTTCTTCAGTTACTGAAATCAGCATTTTCTATCATGTTCATCACTCAAGAGCACTTCAACCAGACCTGATTTTCTAATGTGACCTCTGAAACCTTAAGGAGGTCCTTGACAACTTCAAATGCTGTACAAAGCAAAACAAAACAAAACAAAACAAAATGAAACAAAACAAAAAAAAAAAAAAAAAACAAACAAAAAACCCACCAAACAAACAAACAAACAAAAAAAACCAAACAAAAAAACCAAACAAACAAACAAAAAAAAAAGGTTGTAAAAAGAGCAGAGAAGATGCAGTAACAAATGGATTAGCATTTTCCAGCATATGACTTAGGGGTCCCTCTCTTGCTAAGCTCATAAGCATCTCTCATGTCTCTCATGTTTCACTTAGGCTGAGTTAGTACAGAGGCTTTACTTATATTATTGCATCTGTGTTTTGACTTGAAAGGGGTGGAATCCTCTTCTCTGTACAAGGGGAAAATTGTCTTTCAATCAGACCATTTCCTAATGTCACCACATCCTCCAATAAATGAGTTTTATGGTAGAGTCGCACTGTTTGAAGCCTTTGGCCAGGTTTCCCTAGGAAGCAGTGTGACCCAACAGCAGCAGGTCTGGGAAGTGAAACATTTGGTGCCAAGGACCTCTCTTTTGCACCAATTTCCTGGCACTTACTCCAGGCAAGCTTTAACCACATCCCATAAACTGTCTGGTCCATCATTGTTTGGAGCACATTAGCTATGTTCCTGCAATGCTTCTGCAGCATATTTCAGTTGGGGTTTACCTGGAAGGAACCTAGGTCATGTGTTTCAAGACCACTTTGTGAGGTGAACCACACATCAGCTGAGACAAACCAGAAGATTCAGTCCAAAAGAACATTCCCCATGTGAAATAACACATGGCTTTACACGCAGTCCTTGTTGGCAAGGTGCAGTGCTTGGTCTGGGCAGAGAGGACTAGCTCCACGTTTGTGCTGTCTGGCAGAGCTGCAGGGGTTGTGCTCCTTTCATTTGGCAACGCCTGTGCTGCTGGTCCTCAGGCTGGCTGGGGAGGCTGCAATCTCCTCCTCTGGATCTGTCACGAGTTGGGTGGCTCACAGCCTCACAGATGAGAGTTGATAGAGCAGAGCATCACTAATCAACAGGGCTTGTCCCACAAATCTCATTGAGAATAAAGTCACTCAGGGACTTAGAAAAAGCCCCAGTATGGGCTAGAAATGAACAGGGAGTCAGAACAAATGTAGGAGAAACAATCTTGGTCAGCTATCCCAATTGATAAAGTCCATGAGCTTCATCCTCTTCTCTGGCTGTGACATTGGCCATGTAGTCAGCCAAGGGGTGTAAGACATGAACTCATAAAGACCAAGGTCACTGTGGGTGGCTTGGTTTGTTGGAAACACCTTCAGGCTGCTGTGACGTTTCAGCTCATGTGGTACTGGATGAAATCTCTCTACATCCCCTCGAGATGTTGTATACATCTTAGCACTACCATACAGTTTTCAGTAGCCATTGTGGTCCTTCAAGTGGTGTGATTTCAAAAGACTTCTTAGGCTTTTTGTGCTCCTGAGTAAAATTTACTGGCTGGTGGAAAGAGGTTTGCTGTAATCTGGTTTGCAAATATGTTTTTTCCCCTGATCATACTGTAAATTAATGGACTTTTGTCAGGGTTTTATAGGAGTATGAGTCTTCAAGTTATGGACATTAAAGATTGTTAAGGACAGGGTTTGCAAAATGAACCCTTCAAGATGCAGCACTGGGACAAACTAAGAGTCATATGACATGAACATTCCAAGATTGGGAGTGATTTTCCAGATCAGAGCTATGCAGTGATTTTCCTGAAATAAAAGGAGAAGGCTGATTATTGCATGGCTGCTTTCCTACGTCTAAGGTGGATGCATTCTCACAGATGTAATCTGACCAATTTTAAGATGTCCCTTATGGTGTTAGACCCTAGCCCACAATCTCAGTTGCCTTAACAGATCTTGTGAATGCCTCTGGATCATCTTGTTATGAACTCAGCTAGGTTTAATAACCTTTTGCCCCACAGCAATCCTGAGTGAGCCCAGAGTTATTTTTAATCACACATGGTGCCTCTCACTGCAAGTGATCCATGCAGCCCCAAAGATCAGCAGGCATCAGTCATCCACAAACCACTCACACACCGTATGAAACATGTAGCTCGTGACCTCCTGCTCCCTGAAGAATAGTTGATATTAAAAGCAATCCCACAATATTCAATGGCTCAGGCAGAGGTCAGATCAGACTGGCCCTCGTTAATGCACTGTGTCAGTATTTCCTTAGTGGCCTCATCAGTCCTCTAAGCATTATCTTTCTTTAAAAGATGCCATGTCTCCCTCCTTATGAAGAAAACTGTCTGGATGAGATTTGATCTCACATGTTCTCACACCAAAGAGAGAGGCAGTATCATGGAAGAGGCAGTTTGACCCCTTTAACTCAGGGGGATTTTAACTCTGAAACTTAATGACACTTATATTTCTACCTGTCCTTTAAGAGAGAAATATGGCCATTCTGGGACTGTGGGTTTCCAAAAGGTGTGTGAAGGAAGCACCAGTAAATGTACATGTTCAAAAATGCTAAAAATGTGTATGCAAGCCTTTCAGATGAGATTCAGGAGCAGATGGTCCTTGAGAACGAGGGATTGGCAACTGCGTCACCAAGTCCTTGAGTTCAGTGTGTTGTAGCAAGAGTGAGTGATTTTCACTCAGCTCATATTATCCATCAGAGAGTGTGTATGTGTGTGCTTTTAAATAAAACATGATTATGTTTCTTTGGGTTAGTTTTTGCATACTGTAAAGCTGCACGTATTTCATCAGTCGGTTTGGCTTTCAGACTTTGGCATTTTAACCAAACTAAATAAATATTCTCAAACTTTCTTAAATGTGTATGCAAAAATGCTGGAAAAGTTAAGTTTGCCATAAATGCCATCTTTCCACAGAGAGCCAAGCTACCATTTGAATTGTGCTGTCATGCATTTTAAGCTGTCTATTCCACATGTACATTATAAGGGAAGATCATTGTAGGTAGGAAATTAGTTGTGTGGGTGTTAGGTTTCTTTGCTTGCCATGTTCTATTTGTTTGGGGTTTATATTTTTGCTTATTTTCATTGGTTTTTTTTGCAACATCAAGGCATTTATGTCTATAAAAGTGAGCCTTATATTCTCTGGGGCTTTAGGAAAAAAAAAAACAAATGGTCTAAGATTTGCAGTACAATAATGGAAGCTGGCAGTTCCCAAATAGTATGAAATTAGTTTAGTTTAGTCTCAATCTTCTGTATCATCTACTCATCTACTGCCCTCTCTGAGAGTCAGGCATTATCTGTGTTTTTTCCTAGTTTTCCTGTGACACTTTTGCTCTCCACTTGACAAATGCAATCAAAATACAAAGCAGAGCAGATCTGGTAAATTAAGGTACTAAAGATGAGAGTTGATTCCAGAAAATAGCCAGAATTCTGTGTGGCTTTCAGACAAAACCCACTGAAGGTCATGCATGACTTTTCAGCCAGTATTGCCAGATTATCAGAGACAAGCTGTGGTTGTGGGAGAGGAAGAAAATTGTCTCACTCACGTTTCTGTCATTGTATGATTTGGATTTCCCCCCGAAGAAGCTGTCTGGAGTTTTTAATTACTGCTGATTACCTATTCACAAGAGAGGTTCTTCACAGAAACACACATCTTCGTGCCCTCTCCTACAATACATACATTGTGAAGAAATAATTGCACAAAACAGCTGCTTCCTATTTCCTCCAGGCTGGCTGCTCTTGGGGAGCTATACAGTGCAGCCCCCTCTGATCATGTCATTCCAGTGGATCTGAGCCTGGTTCTGCCCCTCACCTCCCTAGAGACCAGGGCATTTTGCAATTCTTCATGTTCAGATCAACCTCTGCTCTGCCAGTGGTCAGCAATTTGCTCTTGCAAATCTTCCAAGGGTACTCTGAGAGGTCCATGAGCCTTGGGTGGGATCAACAAGGACCCAGTGGTTGGTTACTGGCTTCTCCTTCAGATCCTGAAGGGGTGGTATTGCTCCTCTGAGATGCCTTGGAGGCAAAATTTAGAGATCCCAAGTTTTGTTTCATGCCATTGGAAGTGACTGAGTTTTTTGCTCATATTACCCAAAGACACTGCAATTGTAGTATCTCTATACAGAGGTAAGCCTTGAGCAAGTTTTGAAGACCTCAGAAGAGAAAAATCCCCATTTGGGCAGCTTTAAGGGAAAGGCAGATCGAGGAACCAGTAATGAGATGCTGTTTCTATTTGGGATGGAAACTGCTGGGTAAATAGAGCACTGTGAGCCACAGAGAGATCCAGTGTGAGACCCATCATGTCATGTATTTAATCAGGTTTGCTCATGGAAAGTGGCTTGATGGTTTGGAGGAATGTTTTGTACACTGCAAATGTTAAATGACCCTTGATAAATAAGGAAAACCTATTAACAGGCTGCTCTGAAAGCAATCAGCCTTAATTACCTCAAAATACAGGGTTTGCCAGACTATAAAAACCTGTTATTTATTTTAAAAGTTTTGAAACATCTGTAAGCTAAATATATTTCAGTGTGTATTTGTGTATTAACATGCCCATGTATGTGGTGATTATTCAAGGAGAATGGACTTCTGCTACTCATTTCTGCTGTTTCTTACCCTTTTTTGGCTCTGGTTGCATTTTCTGACTGCAGCAGTTCAATGCTTGGTGTCAGCGAAATGCATAATTTTTCTCTGCATTTTTGAGCTTTTGAAGGAAGATTTGTTCTCACCCTCCCAAAACAAAATCCTCACCCACAACCTGTGTGAGAATCCTTTGATGTCTGCTTACTCAGTATAAATATACAGGATTCTAGATCTCTACCCTCCCCTGTTTGCCAGTCCAGACACTAATTCTCCCATCTAATAAAACTTTGCAAGAGGTTAGAGTTGAATGCCACATCTAATCATTGATCAGCAAACAATGAATCACATATATTATGTTAACACACTCATGCTTTTATCTCACTGTGAGCATCCTTTTTTTTTTTTTCTTTCTTAGAAAGGGGGGGGGGGGGGAAATTAGCAGACTTTTTGCTGTTGTTATCAAGGGTAAAGCCTTTTAAAAAACCAACCCAAATGCTGCCTTTTCCAGCTGCAGGGTTTGTGTACACCAAATTAAGATGCCTGTCTGATGGCTCATGCTGAGTGTAGCATTGCATGCAGTCATTAATGATCAAAATCTTTCTAATTCAGGTGTTAAATTTTAAGCAACTGTGCTGGTTAATATCAAATAACACAAGGCAGGAATGGCTGCATTTTGTTGACAAGAGACTGACTGCTGTGGAGATCTAGTGCTGCCAGAGCACCCTCATTAAACATAGCTCAGCTGTGCTGCATCCCCCTCCAAAATCCAGAGGTGCCATTTCCAGCCTTATGTGCCATTTACCCAGCATTCAAAACACTGGAAATCTCACAGGAATATTTAAATGTGTTGTCAAGCTTTATCTTTTTTTCCTCTTTGTTGTTGCTGTTGTTGTTTTTGTGGATGAGAAACCTTTTGTTCGCCCTTAAGGGTGCACAAGGTAAGGAAGAAATAGCCCCTGATGCCATTTCCACCCTCTTCCCTTCTGATGGCAAATACCCTGCCTGCAATTGCACAGCCCTTGTGTCACTTGCATGTGTTTGATCAGCACTGTCAATCCCAAGAAGCAGGTCAAGAAGGGCATTGAGAGCTTGACCGGCTGCTGCTCCGGGTCAATGGAGGCCACACGACTGCTGGCTCTCCTTGTTTACCCATCGCTGAGCTCCCGTCTAACTGGATTAAGTGATCCAATCCATCATGTTTGTGATAATCTCACTGAAGCAATTGATTGGGAAAGAGTAGATTAATGTAGTCCTGTGAGCCCCACTTCGCTCTGGCTCATGATACGGCCACTTGCTCCACGGCTGTGGCCAAGCCCTTTTTGAGACAGGGGGTGTTAGGGCTTGTTCCCTACTCTCTTCCCACTCTCTGCAGAGATTGCCAGGCTACAGGGATCACTGCTCTTCTGCCACTGCTGGTCACCAAGGTGCTGAGGCTGAAATATGTATCTATTTTATAAACAAGACACAATGTACTAAAGACAAGGCTAATCACACCTTAATCCCAGCCTTGAATACCATTACGTTACCTCAGAGTAATTCCTTTATTTTTATCCATTTCCCCCAAAATGCCTTTAACACTATTTGTTAACCTGCAAATAGATAAAATAATTTCTTTACAAAACCCATGGATGGCAACATAGGTGCAAAGCTGGTAAGAACAGGTGGAAAGAACTAAAAAACCATGACCCTGCACTTAGATTATCCCTATTGGCTTCTCCTCTGCTTCATTATCCACTCTTGGTGCTCTGTCATCTTGTGGTTGCATTTATTGGAAAGAGCCTTGGACTAGTGCACCCCATTTGATTATATATCATATATAATATATTTGATTATATAGTCTGACTCCATCACCAAGATTTATTTAGGTTTGATTCTCCTTCACCTCACTCAGGGCACTCTTGTCCTTCCCTTCATCCAGATACCACCCACTTTGGTTCTGCTCATGTCCCTGAGCATTGGCCCAAGCAGTTCAGCCCTGGCAATAAGGGCAGGAGGTAATCTTCCTGACCTAATTCAGGACATTTTAAAATTAGACATCTAATTCTGGGGTACTCACTCTCCTGTCTCCCTGTAGTTGATGAAAAGTAGTAGGTGTCTCCAACAGGTGGTTCATGTCATCCCAAAATTGGCATCTAAAATCAGATAAGTGGCCTCTGGACACCTATGGCTAGAAGAAAACAATAGTGTGAGGTGACTAACTTAAAATTAGACTTCTGATTTTGACATGTCTGAGTCTGGATGAGAAAAATCCTTCCATTAATGACTATTTTAAGTCAAGTAAGCCTAGCTCACACCTTCAGGCTGGACTTGGGAAAGCTGTGATGTTTGAAATCTTTTCTAAGCATGTTAGGATTGGGGTTTTTCAGAGCCAGGTGATGACAGTCCCTTTTTTTTGGACGCAGTTAGGGGAAGAGAAAGTTTGTGGACTTGCCCCTCTGTCCCACTGCAGTTGTGGGGCAGAGGCAAGGATCTGGAAGGTTGTTCAGGGTCCCATATAAAGGTAGGTCCCTCCCCCCGACGAACTGTGGGGCTCTTGTGTGCTGTGAGTGGCTCCTTTCTGCCCCACAGCACCTGTAGATCCAGATGGCTTAATGCCACTCTGTGCTGGCAGCAAAATCAACTCCACCATCACGGGAAAAACAATTTGCTGGCTGCCCCTGGGCCACCATCAGAGTCTGTGAACTTCCTACCTGGTCAGCAGCGGTGACAACTCAGGTGAGGCAGCAGCTGTGCCTGACTGCTGAGCCTGAGCTCCCGTGACTGCAGAGAATTAATCCCCGACAGCGAAAGCGCATCGCGTGCCGCTGATTGTTCCTGTGTGGAGCAGAACAGGTGGTCTGCTGTCAAGCAGAAGGACAATTGCTTTACCCCCTCAGAGGCTGGAATCCAAAAAAATGACATTTTTTTGTTCTTTAGCTGCTCCCGTAGTGCAGGGTTTTCTGAGATCCCTTGGGTGGTTCAGGATTGGGGAATACAGAGATCCTTTGCACCCCTGATGCTTCATCCAGTGCAGAACACAGCTAAGGCTTGGAGCTGTCCCAGGGAAGCAACAGCAGTGTCCAGGCAGGCAGCAGCACAGGTGGGAGAGGTCTCTGCTGCCTTTCCTACCTTCTCACCTCTAGTACAGCAAACTCTGCACAGCATGCAAGTAAATACATTTTTATCAATTGCAAGAGGTTAAAATGTTATTATTGAAGCCTGGTAGACTTGCACAAAAGAAAGCCTGCCAGGATTTTAAATTGCAATGGATTTTAATGAATTTCTTGTCCCACTATTTAACTTTCATGTGTTGACATCAGCCAGGAGAAACTGTTAAACCTGCAGTTAATGGCAATTGTCAAATTGTAACTCAAATGGGAAAAGCAGAGTAGGTCAATAAAGATAAATAAGAAATATGACCCCCCAGGTGGGATGGAAAAGCCATTGCTTTTGTTACTCTGAAAATAACCTGTTTCTCACTCAATATACAAGGGTGTTTCATTCTGTAGAAAAACACAGGTAAAGTAGTAGTGAAGTGATTTAGCCTAAGACTGATCATTGTGCTGTGCACCACAGGAACTGCAAAAACCCAAACTGCTGCAAAACAAACAGCAAAGGAAGCTCTCCTGGTTGCTGTTCTGAGTGCTGCTACCCACTGTCTCCTGACTGAAACATGCCTCAGATGGGAGCAGCTTTTCTCCACAAACCTCTGTGACTATGGATTAGCCCTCTATGATTTCTCCTAGAGATTCACATTTCCCAATAGTATTTACCTTCTTCCTCGTCAGGTGCTGTGGTGACACCACCAGAGTCTTCTCTAATTAGAGCTTCCACAGTCATGGTGCAGAATTTCACATGCACCTCAGGCTTTACCTGTACCAACTCTGCCCCTGTCCCAAGGGAATGTGCTGGTTCATCACTCCCTGGATATCAGGGTGAACTCCCCAGGTTGTTTTAACTCCTCAGTACAGACAGATTTGATCTCTGGCCTTTAAAGGTCAAAGGCTACAGCCTGATGCCATTGTACTGTCTAACTTCCACTCCATTTGATCTGTTTATATGGCCACTATTTTCCACATCATTGACAAGGCACTGGGTGGGTGATTTGTCACAGGGCTGACAGTTATAGACTGTAATGTGTATAAATAGCCCCTGTTTTTTGAGGTAATCAATGGAAAAATGAGTCACAAAGTCTGAAAGGTTACAAATAAATGTATCTGTTCCTGCCTTTTGCAGGCACAAGGGGTAGGGGTCTTCACTGGAAACAACCACAAAAAACATTTATTTCATGGGCCACCCATGAGCTAAGACCTCATCTTATACAGGGGAACAGCAGCTCTGTTTGTGACACAAGGGCTGCCTCTCTGTGCCAGACTTTGTTTTGCCATCACAGAGAACTCTGTGATGCCCTCACAGGATAGGGTCTGTAACACCTGCAGGTCTATGAGACACCTCACAACTGTGAGGCAGAGCCAGAAAGCCCAGGGTCCACCTTGAGTGCCTACAGGGAGGAATTAGGATGTGGATCATCCAGAAGAGAATAAATTTTCTTCCTAAACTAAAAGTTGCAGATGTACCCTTCTGTTTATCAGCCATGGAGGGACTTAACCACTCTAAAATAGTTTAATTTTTTATCTATTTCCTTTTGAATCATAGAGTATGTTTTTGCAATAGGTTTCAGTTTTATGACATAGCATAAGAAAAATATGGTGTGAGGTTCATTTTAAATGATCGGTGACATTGCTGCATGCCCATAAGTCCCTAATTTAAGATAAACAGTACTATTCTCCTATTCCTCTTTGTTGCACTATTTGTGATTTTACAAATCTTTTGCTTCACTTCAGCACTTTTCCAAGCCCAAAAATTCTCTATTTTATTTCCTCCGTTTTGTGGAAGTCCTGCTAAACCTTTGACCGTCTCTGTCTCTTGTCTGTCTCTCTTCTCTATTTTTTCAAGACAAAGTCATCAGAACAACACAGAGTTTTCAAAATAAGGGTGCACAGAGTTTTCTACAGTGGAATAATGAAGTCTGTATTTTATTCTGAACCCTTTCCCTTAGATTTCCTAACATTCATTTTGCCTTTCTCACCACCACTTAGTATGACCCAAAGCTTTCAGAAAACTATCCAGTGTCTCGAGCACCTCTCTCATGGCTGCTATCAGCACTTCAAAAGCAGCATTGCAGACACATAGGTAGGTTTATTTTCTCCCCCACAAGTCTCTTTGCACTAATGGGCACTGAAGCCATCTGCCTTTTTACTGCTATATAATTCAGTGTCCTGAGATCCTCCCATAGCCCCTCTTGCTCTGGAATTGGCTTTCCTGAATGATTTGTGTCACCTGCGAGTTGTGGCACTTGAGTGCCTGTCCTTTCTGGGGCTGGGTAGGAGGAGCTTAAGGGATAGCAGAGATGCAAGAAAAGACACTGCAGTTGCTGTGAATCTGGCCTCCATCCTTCTCCAGCTCTCTGCCTGGGAGGTGGAGATTCCATGGGGGTCAGTGGAAGCTTTCTTAATCCGTGGAGCAAACAAAAGAAAAAGTGACACTGGCGGTGTGTGACTGAAACAGGAGCTGCTCCATATTGCGTGAACATCACGGGCTTTTTATGGCCTCATTAAAGTCAATGGGAGCTTGCCATCTGCTTCAGCAGGGGCAGCAGCAAGGTATAAAAACATTGCACACTGTTTGGATGATGGTTTTGCCTGAGCACTGGCTGATCCTTGCTGTGACCTGAATTAGGTTAATTCTAGGTGAGTTATCACTTAGAATCAAAGAACCAAAGGATTGGAAGGGACTTTAGAGATCACTTTGGTCCAATACCCCTGCCATGGGCAGGGACACCTTCCACTACACCAGGTTATTCAAAGCCCTACTCACACTGGCCTTGAACACTTCCAGGGATGGGGCATCCACAATTTCTCTGGTCAGCCTGTTTCAATGTCTCACCACCCTCACCATAAGGAATTTTTTCTTAATATCCAATCTAAATCTAACCTTTTTCAGTCTAAAGCCCTTAATCCTTGTCCTATCACCACATGCCCTTGTCCAAAGTCCCTCTCCAGCTCTCTTGTAGTCCCTTTTAGTACTGGAAAGTGCTCTTAATGTATCCCTGGAGCCTTCTCTTCTCTGGGCTGAACAACACCCTCGCTCAGCCTGTCTTCACAGGAAAGGCGCTTCAGCCCTCTGATCATCTTTGTGGCCTTTTGTTTTTCAGGAGGTAAAGCAGAAACTGAGATGTAACACAGAGATTTCAAAGATCATGACTGTCTCTCATCTGGTCATGTGTGTCTGAGTGCAGGGAATGAGAAGCAGATGAAGGAATTCTTGGCAATCTGTCCTGTGTGACATCCCATGTCAGCAGGTCTCTGTGCTTTTCTCTTTTCTTCAATCTTGCAACTTCACAGCAAGCTGGGAGTCTGCCAGGAACGTTGTGAGCTAAGTAGGTGACAGTGAGACACAATTGCAGAAGCTGTAATAAGAGGTATTGATTTTGAATAAACACATGAGTAATATTGACTTGGAGGAGCTCTCTCTTAATAAGTGGAAGGACTGACTGAATCCAAAGGATGGAAAAGTGTAAGTCCATCTCTAGAGTGGGTAAAACAGGTTTTAGTCATAGATAGGAAATCAAGGTCTGTTTCCATCATCCTTTTTCTCAGTCCTGTTGGCAGATAAGAACTACAGACTTTGCAATTGAATGAAAAAAAAAAAGTTTTAGATGGATTGATAGAGGAAGGGGGACAATGAACAGAGCAATGTAAGCAAATGGTGAACAAATCATGGTTCAGAAAAAGTGGCCATCTGAGTGATATGATATGTTAAAGGGAAAAAGAAAGTTTAGGTCAGAAAAAAAGAGCTCACAATGAGGCCATAATGCTTATAATAATTAAACATAAAACCAAACCCAAACTCAAAACCAAACACCATCTCCCCTACTGTTACAGATCCACTCCGTCAGGCCCCCTCAGGATAAATGGAGATGTGGCATGGACTCAGTGGATTTTGAGTCAGGCTCACAACTCAGGAGTTAGGAGCACTGAAATCAGTCAAGTGAGACACAATGGAAAATGATCATGTTGCCATTACTGCTTGAACTAAGGCAGAAGTACCTTAATACTTCCCATTTCTTGATGAGCAGATTCCAATTCTTTGGGTTAAGGATCCAACTCCCTCCTCTGAGACTTGCTTGGGATACCTCTCTGTCCAGGCAGGCAGCCGTAGAAAGGTTTCTGCCCTGGGTGCTGCTGCAAAATTACTTTGGACTGTTCATAAAAGACTCAAAAATCACCATGAACACATGGACCTCAACCCTGGACCCCACGACCCTGCTATCCCATGGATATATGTGGATTTCACTATGTGCATTAATGCCACAGATGCCTGGCACAGAAGTAAAAAGGGTTTGAGCTCCTTTGCATAAAATCACACAGAAAGGAAAAGTAGGGCATCTGGGAGGCAAAATCCCATTTCTTACAACTCCCTGGTTGTTTTTTCTGTATGGCAGCAAGAAGGCTGCTGTATGTAACAGGGGTCTGCTGAAATGAGGGCATCCCTTCTGCACATGCATATTCAAAGGCTAAAGAGAAAGCTTTGAAATATTTTCAGAAAAGGGGTCAATTATGTAGATTTTACATGGCTTGTTATTAAGGCCAAAACTCACATCATTTTCACAAGGGCTGGAGGATACCAAGGCAAAGATGTAAGGGCTGGAGTCCAGATTTGCCTGGAAGAAGGGAGGGAGAATGAAAACATTGTTAATTATATCCTCTCAAGAAAGGGCTTGTGGTGCTAGGAATTCATCCCAAGAGGGTAATTTCAAGGCTACAAGTTGTAATATATATTACTGCTGGTCTAAGCAGGAGCAGGGAGGAATTCCAGCTGTGGCACCTTTGGTAGCTTTTTGCAGGGGACTCTAGTTGCCAGTTAAACAATCTATTTTGGGGAATATGAGATCCTTCCCTCAGCCTGCCTGAAGTCTTCAGCACCAATACAATAACAACTTAAAAGAAAACTACTCAACAATGATTCCTGTGGACTTTACAAATGCTTTGATGAATTTTATTACAAAGGCTCTCAAGGAAACTAGAGGCATTTGGTGAAATGTAAAGTATTGTACCATTGATTAAAAACTGGCCAGAACAAAAAACCAGAGCAGGAATGACTAGTTAGTTATTACAATGCCAAACACATAACAAAAGGCTATCAGAGGGAACATATTAACCATCTTTTCATGCATAAATAAAAGGTTTCATTTAGAGGAATTAAGACTATTATATTTCTTTTCTATCCAATGAAAACTCCAGAAGTGTTGCTTTTCTGAATTAATATTGCACACATTCAAAGGTTATTAGAAGGTTACTGAAAATATGGTGCCTTGAAGGAAAGAAAGAGCTGGGTTTTATGATGTCCTGTCCAGTGTTTGATGTATCTCCTGAGTCTAGGAAGGAGAGCTGGGTCTTAGTGTTGGAAAAGTGTTTTTGTGTTCAGTTTACACAGTGCAAAAAAAAGAGAATGGAGAATGGGTGGGAACAATCAACACTTTGTACCGGGACCAAAACCTCACAGTAGGTACCATGTTACATTTGGATAGCAATGAAAATTTAAAATCCCAACAGAGCAGCTTGCTGTTCCACAGCTGATCAAAATTGATCACATAAAACCATTTTTCAATGGCAAAGCATATTCCAGCTGAAGATTTAAATATTATGAACAAGTATCACTTCCCATGAGAAAATACCCAGTTTTCTCAAAAAGCTAAAACATTTGGGCCCAGATAGTAATTTTCAGAGGAAACTGTGGAATCTTATGATGTACACAGCTTACATCAGAGGGAAAAACATTTTCTGATCAGCTTTGTAGGCCCTACTATTCCTGACTTCCTAGCATGAATCAGCTCTGAGTAAGGAAATTATAGGATTGTGGTATAACACTTTTCTTCTAGAGATGTCAAAACATTTCCCAAAGGCACTGATGTCTCTTCACCATAGGAAGACTGAGGAGAAGGAGAAGGAGAAGGAGAAGGAGAAGGAGAAGGAGAAGGAGAAGGAGAAGGAGAAGGAGGAGGAGGAGGTGGAGGAGGAGGAGGAGGAGGAGGAGGAGGAGGAGGAGGAGGAGGAGGAGAGCTGAAGGAGGTTTTTAAGGCCAGTGTGAGGAATGAGACCTGCACATCCTAGTTCCCCATGCAAGTGCCCTTTCCAGTAAATTGTGTGGTAGTATGTTATTATCAAATGAAAACCTCCAAGTTGATTTTTCAGAGTTGGCAAAAAGAGGCAATGAATAGTCACAATTAGAAAGCTAACCCTGATTTTTTCTGAACAGGAAAAGTATAGGACTGCCCATTTATCTCCAAACTGAACCGAAGACTGTAGAACTCTACGTGAGCATTGTTATTTTCCTTTATCAGCAAGGCATTGTTTTGTTGCATGAAATCTGGATGTTCAATAGATTTGATTTTCCAAGCAGCTGGGTTATCTTGCACTGTGAAGACTCTCTCTTAATCTCAATTGCTGTGCTTTTCTCAGTGCCGTTCCCAGCTGCTCAGAAATGAGCACAGTGCTTTCATCTGTCTTTTCTTGCTCTTATTAGGTGTGACAGTCTCAACAATACCCGTATGTAGGAAAATATGCAGGTTTTAATTAATTTTTTTTTAAGTGATTGTCAAAAATTACAGGCAAAAAGGTGTTGCTTTTAAATAATGGAAATTCTGCCACACTAATGATGTATTTCTTTAGAGGGATGGGCTTTTTTTTTTTTTTTCAGTTTGCTCTAACACATAATTGCAGCCAATCCTTATATATCCACAGGAGACAAGGGAACAGAAAAAAGCTGAAATACGCAGAGTTTGGCCATAGGTGCTTTCCAAGTGAAGTTGATACACAATTAGGATTAATGTATGTTTCTGATAATTTAGCTTCTGGCAAACATCTTTTGAGACACTAGACAGTGGACAAGCCACATTTTTTCCTGTCCTCATAAGCCATTTTATGTAAAGAATCCCTCCTCATGACATGACGTGGCCATGATTTTAGAGAACACCTATTGGCAAGTACCAACCTAACAGGAGAGAAAGGGGGGAGCAAAATCCTTGGTAAGATGGGATGCTTCAGTGAAAGGCTCTTTGCTCTGAACAGTGTTCAATGCCATCAACAGCATCAACATCAATAGCATCAAACAGTGTTCAATGCCATAAAACCAAGCTGGAAATGGCTGAAAATGAATGTCAGCCTTGCAGCTATCCTGGAGGCAGAGCAACTGCAATGGAAGACACAGATCCCCCTGAAAGGTTCCAATATGTGGTGTGTTGTCTTTTCTACTGTAGTTTGTTCCTTTCAGTTCAAGGAACTGTTTCATAATCCAACCCCTGTAAAGGCAGGACTAAGGGTTTTGCTGTCCAAAAAGGACCAAGCATGCTAAATCTTCAAATTTGATAAAGTGGTGGCCATACACAGACTTGGCCCAGACATTTTTCTCCTTGAAGCCCTGGGGAAGAGAGCAAAGGGAAGAAGGTTTGCCAGGAAGGAGGAAGCAATGTGTTCAGGAGGGAGGATGGAGGATTAGATTTGCAAAGGTGTCCACTTTTGCATTTCCTACCAATAGTTACAGCATGCGAAGCAAGTTCCCTTTTGGGGATTTTTCTGGGCTGCAGCGTTGCCAATGGCTCAACAGAACAGGCTGTCCTTAAACCAGAGTGAGTGAGAAGTCACCACACACCCAGCTCAGCCAGCCCAGCTGTAGGAGTGCTACCCTGGGGGCCAGAAGGTCTTTGTCCCACTGCTCTAAATCCAGCAGATCCCAGGCAGAGGCTTTGAGAAACATAGCACCAGAAAAAAAGAGGATGTTCCCTTCTCTGGACCACAATCACACTCCTGTCATTGTAACAAAATGTGTGAGACAAGGAAATAGCGATAGAATGTACATTAGCTCTGGAAATGTCACCATCAGGTCTTAAGTTAATGTCACTTGGATTAAAGGGGGCTATTCACATCAGCTGGAAATGTGGCCAGCAAACTAAGACAGACAAGTAAGTACGAAGCCAGTCTGCGTGCTATTCAGTTTGAAATATTTTCCTATTTTCATACTGCAACTGTATTTATGAAATATGTGCTCAGCACACAGCCACTGTGGGCTTTTTCAGTGTCTAGCCAATGCAATATCTGCCCCTTGTATTTTAGATGTAGCAATACTGAAACTTTAGATACCTGAGGCTACAATAAGGACTGTTAAACATTTTTCTTTATGTCAAACACAAGAAAGCAGGTGATTTACACAATAGCCTATTCTGCATTCTTAAAGGCTTATTGGTAAAGGTTTGATCTACAGCCCAACCCTCCTGGGTTGGGAAGCCCAGGGCAAAAGAGGCCTTTGTGTAATATACTTCACTGAAGTTTTTTAACAAAATAGATTACCAGCAAAAGCGTTATTTTGCTAGCCCAAGTGTGCCTAAGGACTTTGCCTGCATAAGAAAAGTTGATTAAAAAAAAAAAAAACATAACCAAGCAAAGAACAAATACATAAGTTACTTCTCACCAATGATCTGGAAAATGACACTGCAAGCAGAAGCAGGATTCCCGTGTTAGACTTTCTCTAGCAGCAGATCAAAGTCTTCTCCTTTTCGTGGGTGTTTGCTCTTTCTGCTGTAACTTACTGCTCTTCACAGGGCAGATAATATAAACCTCAATAATTCACTTTTACTTTTCTTCACCTTGCATGTTTTTTTCTTTTACCTGGGGTTCTTTTTCTAATCCAACATATACCAGATGAATGGGCACACTAATTTTGGGCACTGGGGAATGGATTTGGGTTTGGACAGGAGCCCCTTCACTTGCTACTGCTAGATAAATTATCCCCTGATATCCTAGACTGTATGTCTGACACTGGTGTTTAGAGGCTGCAGTATGAGCTTTCCTTGGGTGAGACAGTTTTACCTCCCAGATGGTTATCATCAGTGGGTAATAAATAATCCAGTGATGTTTCTAAGTGACCTTTTAAAGTGAAGACCACTTAATTATCTATAGGACACTGATTCTGAGAAAAAAAAATATATTCTGTACATTTTTTTTCAAAGCACAAGATGTTAAGGATGTTTTTTAAATGGCATTAAAATTAGAAAAGCATCCTTTAATAGATTTCCAAATCTATGTGAGGTCCTGCAGAAATTAAAAAGTGTCTTGAAGTGAAACTATGGCAACTCAGTAGTGGTCAACTCTGGCAGCCAGAGACACTCTAAAGACCGACTGGTTTAGGTCTTTGTCTAGGATGCAGACAAGGAGATGCTGCTGTTCCCTTGGGCATGCAGCATTTGCCAGGCAAGGGCCAAGCAGTGGCCAAGGACTGCCCAGGTAAGGGTGTTGAGCCCAGGTGGCCTCACTCCCCCCTTTCCACAGTTAGGCATGGATGTGGCTGGTACTGGTGGGGATGCCCCATGAACACGTTAAGCAGGACTATAAGGAGCAGCTTGCTGGTGATTTTTAATGAGGGGGAAAAGAAAGGATCTAAAAATGTATTTATGCCTGGCAGGGTTGATCTGCAAAACTAATCCTTTGCATCTTCCATCTGTGCTTTCACGGTTAATTGACTTATCCATGCAATGTTCCTCTGAGGTATAGATTATCTGCACTTTCAGAGTGATAAACCCGAGTGCACAGGGGTTTGAGACAGAACTTGCCCTAAACCCTCAAGGGATTACAAGGCAGAGAACAGACTAGACCTGGGTCCCTCCTTTGCACCCCCAAGGTGGGTTCCTTTTACCCATGAAGACTCACAGCAATGCTCCACGTGGCAATGAGCCACCACACTGCGCCCAGTGCCCCTCACCATTGCCCAAAAACTTCAGCAAGGATTTGTGGATCTGTCCAGAGCATGAAGTGTGGAGCTGCTCTTGTCCCACGTGTGTGAGCCCTGAGGTACAAGTCAGGCCACTGCTCATGGACAAATGCCATAGCCCCCATCATGTGTCTGGGTTTATTTTTAGCTATCCCAGTGTCAATATGTGCACAGCAGCAGCGGCCACATCGATCACGCTGATGCTTTGAAGATCAATGTTTGTAACAGCCCTGGCTACAGCTCTTTGGGGTGATCAAAGCTCCATCCTCCACTCCTAAGGCTGAACTTCATCCCTCTGGAAGCTGTGGGTGACTTTCACCTGTTACATGCTTTGGGTTACACCTGCATAACTCCTGTAAGAACTCGCAGAAGACAGACATCAGCTGCCTTTGGATCAATAGCAGACAAGCCCCCCCCCACGCCAGGGATTTCTTTCCTTGACTAAACTGACTTCTTCCCCAGACCTTTAACTGTGGTTTTGCACAATGATGATGCCTTTAAAATTGTTTTTAACAAGCAAAGTAAGATGTAGAGGGAAGGAGAGCTAAGAAGTGGTCATATCATCACAAATGCAGTAACAGATAAAAAGCAGGTGAGGAAACACTTTACAGGAAATTTGGAGGAAAGTTAGGTGCCTAGCAGTCATTACATCTAGTAATATCTAATGTAATCTAATATTTCAGTGCAATGTTAATTAACTGTTTAATTTATTGAACTTTGCAAAGTTAAAGACCTTTGCAAATGTCCCCAAAAAAGGTTTTGGGAAGATTTCAGGGTTTTGACACATATTGTAGAACACCTACCATTATTTTAAAAAGTTCAGCTCCATCATCAAAGTGATAGCTTTTCTTATTGCATGCAAGGTATTTCAGATGGGCAATCAGGGTGTTGGGATAATGAGCAGAAACCTTAATGAGATGCTGTCATCCTTATTTCTGCCAGGATTGTGGCACAAGAAACACACAAAAAATTATATTTTTCTTAGGCAGTAAGGGCACATGTCACCTTTCCCTAGCACAGGTCAAGGGAACTGAGCCTTAGAAGTGCCAGTTCATGCCACTTACTATAATGAAATGATAATGGACCTGCTAAGCTGGAGCCAGTCACACTGTAGCTATTTGAAGTTGGCTGAGATGAATCCCACCTCTGACATGTCTTGGTGAGTTTTCTTGTTGTTTCAAGATAAAGAAAGACTGAGGTCCCTGAATTTTAACAGCATTTAATAGTGACATGAAATCCAGCATCGGATATTAATTCAAATGAGGCTTTTATGCAAGTGGGGATTGTTGTTTAAATCAGGCTGAAAACAGGCTGATGATATATATTCATTATATGTAGAAGCTCTCCTGTGCCTTGCTGGGGATGCTGTGCTGGCATGTTTATTTTATATCTTTATAGACATCCTGGGAGATGCACAAATGTCCCATTACCCCTGCCCCAAGGAACTGAATCTGGGAATTTCATGAAAGGAGTTTGAATGAGCTGAATGGACCTCGGATTTGTTTAGCTCTTGTCTTCTTTCCAATGTCAGTGAAGCCTTGGTGAGAAACAATCACAGCTGGAGCATGCAGTGGCCAATAGCTGGGTGGCCAAAGGGCATCACCAGGATGGCTTGGAGCACAAAGAGAACAGTGACCCAAGGAGGGGCTCACAGGCAGCTGCTGAAGCAGCCATGGGCATAGCTAGAAATATCCACTACAGCATAAGGCAACATGCTACCAACATCAGCTTTTATTTGGGACAGTGATGGGAGCCCCAGTTGAGATGAAAGGGAGGGCTCCTATCCCAGGAGGTAAATCTAAGGGATAGTGATGACTCTGAGTTTCAAGACTCTGGTTCTAGAGAGTGGGATTCATTAGGGATGAACCAACAAATATAAAAATATTTAAAATGAAAAAATGTAGGGTATCACGAAGAAAAATTATATCACATGTTTCCCTTGGTCCTGTGCTCCGGCATCTGATTATGTCCTGTGAAGCACTCCATCAAATAAGAAGAGTGCAGGATCTACCTCAGACTCTGTCATCCAGGGATCCTCCTGTCTACAGGGTGTTTTACATGTAGAAATACCTTCTGAGACCTGAAAAATTCTGTCCCAGTGTTCACCCTCAGAGAGATCAAAACTGCACACACACTTTGGAGAAGCAATGGTCTCTGGTGGCTCTTTTCATCTGGGGTTCTGATTTGCATCAAAACTAACCCAACCTTTAAAGATCTAAAAAATCTCTGTGCGGAATAATATTTTATAGGACTCCTTTTGGGCAACCCTAGATTATTACTATTTATTATAATTATTATTATTTTTTACTTTCTCAACCCCTTTCTTACCCTTGCTACATCTTTAATTTTTGCCTCATGCGGAGCCCTTCTGTTCATTCCCTCCTTTTCTTCTCTTCCCCAGGCCAAAATACCACAGTCCAGGATTTGCACACTTGTACCAATATTACACTTCAGGAAAATGGCTATTTTTCTCTTAATGCCTTGTCTGCCCTGTGAGATCTGGTCCTCTCTTCCAGCACACACAGAGATGTTTCCAGAGAGCATCAAGTGCATTTATGAGTGTTTGCAGAGTATCTGGGAGTCACTTTGCATCAGAGGTTGTGTTTTTACACACACAAGGTGGCTATAATCAGGTTTCTAACTGAGAGCATAATAGCTGTGCTTTAGCAGAGTTGTAGCTTTGGGAAACGGTGTTTAATTTGACAGAGATATTGACAGGGATGGGATTGGAGCCCTTTACATTGGAAAAACAGCTTCTCTTATTCTGTTCTGTTGATTTCTTCTTGCAAACCAAACACAAACACTCAGTGTTTGTTGCTTTCTGCATCATGCCCTGTTTGAATGGTTACTGAAGTGGATGAATAAATCATCTGACTGTTGAAACTGCATACATAGACCTAATGCTCTAGTGAAAGGCTTTGTGTGTGTTTTGACTGTTAACGTCCAGAACAGCCAATATGCCTAGCAGCAAAAGGGAAATATAGCTCAGTTGCTTTTTAGGGAAGGAAGCCCCTTCATATTTCTAGCATATGTTTTGTCAGAAGACTAAGAAGGATGCTCAGCCTCGTGGTTGTACCTGCTGGGAGCCAGGACTGCCAGAGGATCCTCTGCTGGGGCAGAGATTTTGCATAATAATTCTCAATTTGAGTCTGTGACCCTCATCTCTACAACTCCCATTTTTCATCTGTAGATCCACAAAGCATCTGTAGATCCTCTCAGTGAGCTAGGATGAAGGCAAGGAAATAGAAGGTAGAAGAGCCTTGCCCAAGCCACCAAGCCAGAGCCTGATCCTGGGAATCGGCTTCTTCAAACACAGCAGTCCCCATCTCTGCTGAGGTGCTTCATTTATGTGGTGGAGAGGCAGCTTTACCTTCCTAAACTGCCACACTGGCTTAACAGGAATCATGATAACAATGGCTGAGATCATTGATGTGTCACAGAGATAAATGCCTTTCAGTTATTGGAGGAGGATGGACAGACCCTGATGGTCCTGCCAAGCGGGGCAGGATGCTGAACTGGCTTTGCTGTAACCCAGTCTTCTCAGACTTTACAATGACCTATGGTCCTCAGATATGACTTCTTTATGTCTGCCATGCAGATTTGGAAGGCAGCTAAGTCAGCCTTATTAATACCTCGAGACTTTAATATTCATCATACTGCTTTTGCTTTTGAGGAAAAAGCCTAACTGTTCTGGAAAAAAAGCAGGTCATTAGAGCCTTAAAGACAAACTCCAGTAAAATAGCTCGAGTTTCCAGGCCTTGCTGGAATTGGTGCTATGTAAGGGCAAGTGGCAAATCATTTTGAAAGCACTTACTCATGCAAATGCTGCATCAGTGGAACAGCTTGCAAAGAGCAGGGGTGTGTCCCCTCTTAACCTCCTCAGAGGCAAGTCCCTCTCCCTGACAACACACAGAGCAAATCTCAAAGGACTGCACTGGCAATCTCAGAGAGGAAAACCTTTCTCCGTTTTGAAAATACGCCCTACAACCAGCAACAAATAAACACAGCTCCAGTTTGTCAGTGCTGCCAAAGCAACACACCCAGTACAGCACTGTTCCTCCCTTTGCATCACCGACAAAGCTGCCAGCTGAATTGCGCCTCTATCCTTGGTGCCTTGGCGTGGTACCAAGCAGGAAGGACATAGATAAGCTCTCAGGATCCCAACAGCTTCTGCAGGGCTGCTAAGCTCAAAAAAGAGCCCAGTGCCTTGCTACTGGCTGGTAAAAAGAGCACATTTCACTCTTAAAATCCTTGCCACAAATCTGGCCTTTCTGAGAACAAAGCTTTATATATGCCAGGAGATTGCTTCAGAACAAGATCTGATACATCACAATCTTTTAACCTATAGCTAAAGAGGAGACTGAAGAGGAAGTGCCATCCCAGAGAGGGTGCACCCAGCCATCAGCACAACCCACAGTCTGTGCCAGGCTGCATCCTCCTGGCACCTCTGGAGATGGGAGTCCCCAGGCTGGCAGTGCTGTGAGCTGCACCCACATGGGTGGGCACCTCTTCCCCATGCCACCCCAGCCAGTGCTGTTCTCACTCCCCTTTGCCATCTCCAAAAAAAAAAAACCAAAAAAATCAGCTTGTTCATCACCAGGAGGTGCCGAATCTGCCTGCACAGCCTGGGCAGTAGCAGGTGGGACTCACCACCATGTCCAGCACTTTTGCTTTTTTAGAAATGTGTCATAAAATAAAGCACATTAAATTATTGACAGTTTGGGCTTTTGGGCTGTTAGACCCCTTTTTTTCACTGCTGACCATTTAAGGGAAGAGGACAGAAGAAAGGAATTTCAGGACATTTTCAGGTGTGTATTTTTCCTGAATGAATGAATGAAAGTTAGATTGATTGATTAATTTATTTATTTTCTGCAGCACAGGGAATTAATTGTTGAAAGCAGGTATTTTTAATGAGGGGAGGAAAAAAGAAAGCCCTGAAGGGGACTGGTTCTTGCAGAGCATGAGCAAATCTTTCCCTTTTTTAGGTAACCCATGAAAAGTTTGCTATCATGAAAAGCAAAGGAAACCTGGAGAAGCAGTGATGAGAGAAACACAGTAGCAATAATATTCAAACCATTTGGAAGCAAATGTTGTGCTTATGGAAGTATGCAACAAAAATAAAAAAAAAACAAGCATGAAAGGCACTCCGAGTGTTAAATATTCATTAGTATTCCCCGCACCGCCTGTTCTAAATATAAGATACGTTTCAGCACAGCCCTGGTGAGTGACTGGGATGTTTTCCCCTCCCTTATAGGATGCTGTAGCCACTCAGCTGGCGGGGCGTTCCCATGGCAACACCGCGATGCTACCTTTTGTTAGCTGAATGAAATGACCAGTGGCGAGGTCGGCTGGGGGCACGCACGCTGGGTAGGCTGCGCTGCCACGGCATCCATTGTCCCTGTCCCGGCAGGTCTGGGGGCAGAAGGCAGGAGGAGGTGGCAGCTCTTTGCATCACAGAGCAGCGGAGACTGGGTCCAAATCCAAACTCCCTCCGTTTTTCAGGGCTGGTACAGGCAGCACAACTTGGCTCTGTGCTGGCATCCCCACCCCAAAGGTTAGGAAGTGTTCAGCTTACAGAATTTGATCCCAGCCTGGATGCACCCACAAAGGGTGAACAAGAAGAAGGCTGAGGGCTCAAATACATACTACAGAGTTCAGCTGTTTCAAGGACCCTTAGCCAGTAGTCTGACAGTGAACATAAGGATTTTTGGGCCCATTTTTCCTAGTACTGGGTACACAGGGCAAGATTAAGCTCTAGATACAGGCATCTAAATTCAGCCATTTACATCTACTTGGCTAAATATCAGGAGAATCTCTTCTCTCTGGTCCATGGAGGTTTGTCAAGGTAGTCAGCAGAGCCTAGAAAGAGACGGAGCTCCAAGGCTGAAGCCAGGTAGGACATATGAGGTTCCACATAGACATCTGCCTTGGTCTGCTGTCTGGGTCCAGCAGACATTTAAATTATGACAATATAAAAGGGAATTGCAAGGTTTCTCACTCCCATGACTAGTTAAGGGTGATTATACTCCCATCTTCTAGGATATGGTGGTTTGAATCCATGACAGGATGAACCTCTGCTACACCTGTGTGAACCAGACAAGTTGGTCCCTTCTTCTACAGATGGAGAGTCTGAGATACGCTGGGTGCAGCTGCCCAGGATCTGAGTCAAATGCTGCTCCCCTCTCCAGAAATAGAATGAGGATGCAAGTGTTCACGTGCTCCTTTTGCCTCTGCAGTGCCTTTGATCTGAAATCACAGGAGCAGAGGCTGTAGAACGAGTCTGCAGGAATTTGAGCATTGCTGTGAGTCGCAGCCCAGCAGAGGAACGAGGTGTCAGACCATGGCACACACTGTTGGGGCACTGCTCTCCCGGCTAGAGCAACCAAAGCTCTCATTTTAAAGTGAAGATAAACTTCCTTGGCTCCCACAATTTTAGATAAACTTCCTTGGCTCACTCTTACAATTTTAGTTGTAAAATTACTGCTCTGGATGTGAAGGAGGGGTTGCAAGCAGTCTGGAGCACTGCTCCTGTAGCACGAGGAGGGCAGGCTGGTGGCTGCACAGGCTAAAGCAGAACATCTGCCTAGATGCTATTTCAACTCTAGTCCCACCTGGTGCCTGGAGTTTGCGAGGAGGATGATGGGATGCACCATACCCATCCACCCACAGATGCTCCAGCTCTTCCAGGAGATTGCCAGGCTTTCTGAGGAGCCAAGACAAAACTACACACAGACAGAACCACTGGGGTCCCCTGGCCCCACTGGTGAAGGTGGATGTGAACAGATCTTGCTGTCACACACATCACTTCAGCTGTGGCTCATGGTAATGCCATGCAGGAGCTGATAACTTGCCCAGGGACCCAGAGCATCCTTGGGATGCAGCTGGGGGTCGCAGCTTGCACTGCCCAGACAGGGGAACTCACTGCTGGCACACAGCCACTGGTGCTGCTCAAACAGCACCATACTCTTTCCCATTCCTGCTCATCCTGCTGAGCTGGGCTCTGCTCTGACTCATGCAGTATCAGCACAATTCCCAATCCATTCAGATCAGAGAGGCTTTGAGTGCTGCTGAACCAGAAAGGCCCCAGCTTGCTTTTCTGGTCCCAGGCTGAATTGCTCTGTTGGACTTTAGGAGAAATGCCTTTTTTTTTTTTTTTTTTTTTTTTGCTTGTAAACAGAGATAACATAGGGAAGCTCATGAGGCACTGTGATGTAGCCTAGTTCAAAGCAGAGCTGAGCTTTAAAAGAACTGGGCGTTCATACGCTGCTATGGGTACATCATCCATATTATCATCTTGCATTAAATCTGGACCACCTGACCTGACATCTCCAAAATACCCAAAAGCTCTTCTGCCTTTATGTTCCTTTTGAGGCTATGGACAGTCAAATTCCCCTGACAATTTGGACAAGATGATGCTTCACAGATGCACAGACTTGTAAACCTTTCATCAGAGCCTGGCACAATGTTGTACAGCAGAAATATCACAATGGCCTTGTCTTACTGGAGCCTGGAATTCCTGCTGCCATTTATTCAAAAATTAAAGTCTTGGAAATATCAATAGCAAAACACACTTATATACAACCAGCAAGAAATGGATGAGCCTGCCAGAATTCTGCAGTCTCCTTAGCTCTGGAAAACTTATCTCTGCCTTCAGTATGATATGATCAGATTCCTTCACGTTTGATACGAACCTGAATTTGGCTGAGAACAGCTAATTATGTTTGAAATTAATATTAATCACTGTAGGGAACACCTCCCCTCCCTGTTTTTGCCCCCTAAAGAATAAAAAGAAATATGGCTTTAAACTGCAATGTCTACATGGTCAAAAGGAGTGGAAGAGATAGAGGAAAAAAGGGATGTGTGGGGTTGAACACCCTCATGTATGTCACTGTCTGGGAGCACTTCTCTGGGTCTTGAAAGGCAGGAGTTTTGTCTGTCTCTGGGTTCATGCCAGGCTTTGCACCCTGGGATACCATGAACCAGCCATGACACTGCCATGAACATTTTCCATTGCACCTTCTCCTTCTCAGTGTAGCCTCCAGGCTGAGCTGAACATGAAGGATACATGGGGTCAGAGATGGTTCCTGGTCTGAGCAGCCAGTCACTTCGAGAAAGAACTGGTCTCTCTTTTTGGTTTTGCAGGAGCCTCAGTGGCTGGCTTGGGTCAGAAAGCAGAGTTTTAGATGGTGGAAGCTAATTGAGGTGAATCCCCATCATCATCCAGAGAACATGTGGTATTTTCAGGAGTTAACCAGATCCAGCTCAGTGCATGACTCAGACAGCGACTGTCCCTGAGCACGTAGCTTGTAGCATGTAGCAGGAGTTGGTGTTAAAGGGCATTAGCAATTTCCACCTGTAATATGCTCCAACCAGCCTGACTGTGATTTTTCTAACACTGAAAATCGAGTTCTGGTGGTGTAACAGGGTTTTTAATTTTGCATTTGGACATCAGTTGGGTACTGGTATGTGGGAGGTTACCCCCTGGGATGAGGAAGTGGGGTGGCTCCAGGGAAGCTGACCTTAGGAGCAGTGATGGGCAGCTGTGCTCATTTGATGGCATTTCAAAAGGGTTTTACTTTGGATTGCTCTGTTCTGGTCCTGTGGATTGAACACTGGTGTGTTTGTAGGTGTGAAGCTCGTTTTTTAGTTGGATTTTTCTATGAAAGAGCTTCAGTCCTAGCATCACTTTACGATGGAAAACAAAATGCATAAAGCAGGAGCAACCAGGGAATTTTCCACAAAGGCAGGCTCTGATCTGAATTAAAATGCTAATAGAAATGCATTCAGGGAGTATCTTTTGCTGACCAACTTTGCAGGAGTGTATTCCTTTTGTTTAGTGCGCTTTTCTTTCTTTCTTTCTCTCCCTGAATTCCCCGCTGACAATTGACAGGAACTCCCTTTCAGCGTGGGTTTGGTCACTCGCTGGCAGCAAACGCGCCCAGCAGAAAATGCTCCAACTGTTGGCGTTTCCCGAGCAGGGAAAACCTCCTGGGCTGAGGCTTGGAATGAGGATTACACCCTTTTAAATCAGTACCGGGGAATCCACGCTCTTCCACGGTGACGAAGTTTTCTCTGTGCTTCCCTCGCTAGCAGGGGGAGCGGAGGAGCATCAGCCCCGCACGGGCGCCTTGGCAGATCAGCGCCAGCGGCACAATAGGCAGGGCAGGGTCCCGCACCTTCCTGCCCAGCGGGAAGGGTCCCCGCGACCGGGCTGGGATCGCCCGTCCTGCGCTGAATGCATTACGTAAGGCAGGGATCGTTTGTCAGCCGCGATGGTACAAACATAGCTGCGGGCAGATTATGCACAGAGAGCGAGAGAGGAGGGAGAGGGAGGAAGGTCTCTCCAGGAGCGGGGCTCCACGCGGCTGAGGATTGCAAGTTGGCAGGTTGGCAGCTGGCTGAGCTCCCGTGAAGGGTGTCGCTGGCGGTCCCTGACATGCTCTTGTTCGTGTGGGATGCTTGAGACGGGCACGAGATACTAAGTTGGGGGACGAGGATTGGCATGAGGATCGGACCAAAATGGAAGGGCTTCTGTCTCCGATGAGAACGAAGGTAGGGAAAGATGTTAATGTCTTTTGGAGCTCAATTTACCCGACGAGGGGAAGGGGAGTTGCGGGGCTAGCTCTGTGAATAGGGGGCTTGTCAGGCTTTTGTCTCTTTTCTTTCCTGTCTCTTTTTTTTTCTTTCTTATTTTTCGAAACTATGCTCGTGAATGTAACTCGGCAGAGGAGCGACAGCAGTTGCCTCCAAGAGGGGAGTAACGCATCACTCTTCCTCGACAGAGATGACCTTTGTAAATGAGTTTGCCTTTTGGAGTAGACAGCCATATTTTTGTTTGAATTTCCAGTTGGAGGCTCTCATTGTGTCTGTGTGTCTGTGCGTGCTCCCGGGGGAGCCAGTCGGGGAATTGTACCTGCGGCACAGGGACGGATGGGGACACCGGGCTACCCCAGCGAGGTGTTTTCAGCAGCAAGGGGGGCACGGGCAAGCAAAGTGGGTGATTTTGTGCCCAAATACCCTGCCAGGGTGGGAGACCTCTTGTTGTGGACCCAGACCAGAAAGCTGTAACGGAGAGTGAGTGTGCAGAGCTAAGGACTTGCTGCGCTTGTCTGCTGCCTTCTCACACTCTCAACTCTTTTTAAAGGTTTGACAGTAATCCTCAGTATTAAAAAAACTTGAATTCCGGCAGGGAAAAGACAGAGAAAAAACAGTGATGGTTTAGTTGGTAAAATTTCTCCCCATGTCGTTATTTCTTTGTGGTCCTGGGGGATAGACTGAATCCTGACTGCATTTTATTTAGTCACTGCCTCCATCCCATGTGGTAACTGCCTTGGGTAAATCCTTCTGATTTCAGTCCATCACCACATTCAATCCAACTCAGTTGTATTGTATCTCAAGACTGGAAGAATCAGAATTCAGTGGCAATTCTTGCTGGCAACAGGGTGTCTTTGTATGTCTTAGGTGCAAACAGTTTTGAAGGGGCAGTCAGACAAGAGTTGCTTTCTATAAATGCCAGACTTGAAAAAATTCTGAGAAATTGTCTGGTCCAGCCCCTGTGCTGAAGCAGATCAGCTAGTCTGGTCTCCTCAATTTCATCCCTGCCATTCACTATCCTAAATTAAAGGCTCTTCAATGATTTAAAGTCTTTTCAATATTAAAACCAAGAAAAAGTGATTTAAATAAAAATAATTTGCCAGCAAATGTCTGCACTGCAATTCTCCAGGGGAGTAATATTTTTTTCCACTTTAATTCAGGTTTTTTGTCTTGAACAGTAAGTTGATAATTTATAAAAGAACCTGCCAACTTCATATAGCTCTCCATTACCAAGAACAATGCTATGGGCAGTTTTTAGAATTAAAGATTTATAAGGGATTATAGACCCAGCCATTCATATCACTCATTACTGAGGAATGCATACATTAATGTTAGGCTTTGCAAGGCATTTCTCAGTATTATTTTTTAAAAATCAGATAATAGAGGAAACCCCTAGCAGCTGCCCAACATTTCCATCTCATTTCCATTATTAGAAAACATAACTTTCATTGCTTTAGCTGGTGTTTCCATTCTGCTCCTCTAACCAGGCTTGAAACGACTGCTGAAGGCAGTCTCTCCCAGGACTGGTGAGCTCTCAGGCTGATGTGTGGATTACAGTCAGGCGTGTGTAGTATCAGCACCTGCAGCATGTGTGAAGCTATAAAAATGACAGAGTAGAGTAAGGGAAGTGGTCCAGGACTGAGTATTCTGTTTGTTCATCTGATCTGCTTCATAGCTGGAATGTGAATCCCAGTAACACCATCCATAAAGTGTAATCTCAATTGCCACTGTCAAGTAATTTATTGATCCTATACAAGGGTATGCTTGGGAATATAGACATGATCCTTTGGATCACAGTCTGCCTTAATATTAGAGAAAGGGAGAGATTCTGACCTCCTTTGTGTATGGGAAAAGCTCCTCAAGCCAAAGAAATGTGATTTTAAATCAGCTATTGCAATGCTGTAAGATCAACGGGATTCTCTGGAAGATCCAGATCCTGACGTTGGTGTTACGTTGCTGTTAATCTGGAGTAGCTCCATGGCAGCTGATGGAGATATTCAAATATACTCTGTGAAATAAAGGTTTTACCTTTCAAAGAAACAACAATACATAGATCACTTGAATAGATTTGAAAACTTATCTCATTTCCAAGATGCTTCATGGCTGGCAGTGGCTCCCTGCTCCCTGCCAGAAAATCAAGTGTAAAATCTATTAAATCCCCAAACATAACGTTAATATGTGATGACTACACAAAAAAACTTGACAACAGTGAGGCCGCCAATGTGTCGAGACCCCTGCCTGTTACACTCCCCGATACTGCCTCGTTTTTCCTCCTCTATTCCCCCGTCTGTCTGATCCCATCTGTTGTCACTTGTTTTACACTAAGGCTGAAACTGTTGCAGGCTAGTTAGAAGTTTTTTTGTCCTTTGGTTTGTACAGTGACACAAAGGACAGTGGGCTTCTGGTCATTTCTGGCAGAGCCACCTGGAAAGAGCCTGGAGCATCTGGGAGTTCCAAGACTTGAACCTGTGTGAAAACATTTCCCTGCCACAGTGAAATGCAAATAAAGACTCAATTTAATCTTTAGAATCTCAAACAGTTCTATTTAACCTGCTCAAATCTAGACAGAAAACCAAAACCAAAGAATTTTCTTTGTTTCCATGGGTAAGTAGGAGCAAGAGCTGACTCTGCAGGCACTTCTCACAGTCTGTCACCAGCAGGTGAGGACAGCCTACATCTGCCTCTCACAGCCAAATGCATGGGTCCCTGGAATTAAAATGAGGTCTAAATCCCTGCAGGTGGGCTTAGGTGTATCTTGTGGTGGCACTTGAAAATAAGATTGCTGTCAGCTTTTTGGCCCCTATTGTTCACAGAGGTTGTCACTCCACTGACAGAGGGACAGGTGGGCACATCTTGACTAAAGAAGTCCAGTTTATTGTGCAGGAGGGCTGGAGCTGAGACACTGGACAGAGACATGGACACAATGTGCTCACTTCTCCAACCAGCTCCATGGCAGGGCTTGCCAGCAGAGGGCTGGGAATGTACAACCAAGAGCCTATTTCATAGAGGACTTGTTTTTCATTCCACAAGGTAATAACCCATTTGGTTGCTGGGCCATGCAGGATGATCATACAGTGGGTACTTTAGAAACTCTTTAAAATATTTGGTAAATTGAGTATTAAACACTAAGCACATTACACCGTGTAATGGACTCCACTGCAGCAAGCTGTGGGTGGTTAAAACATTTCTGCTTTTGTATAACCAGGGTGCACAGATGCAGGAATTCTAGGGAAAGGGAAGAGATAAATGATGAAATAGGCTGGCATATCAAAATTGAAGCAGATAAGTAAAATGCAATGAACAGTAAAGTTACTGCATTTTTTGTGTTGATGATTAAATTTCACTTGATTAGAAGTAATGGGTGGGTTGTAAATATTTGGTAGGTTAATAGAGGTACTTATAAATATTACCAGAACCAGTTAAATTCTGTAGCCTAGGATTTCTGAGCCCCCGTTTTCAGAGCAAATGAATGTACACAATAGCAATGTCCCCCATGCCACCTTAAGAGACTGTGAAGTTGATTGAGTACCACAAAGTGAAAAGAATGAAGAAATGCATAAATATTGCAGTCCTTTTGTTAGCCTCCATTTTAATTTGTTTTATAATCCTCAACACATTCACAATTTGCCTTAACCCTCAGTGCATCGCCTTCAGCAAATTACACTGGCATAAGAATTTCAGTAATTTTAGTTTCTCTGCTGCTGACACTTGCCAGTGCATGCTATTGAATTTGCAATGAGCACCTGGCTCGAACCACGCAGAACTGGCTACTGCTCTATTTTCCTTTCAGAAGCCTGTGTTTGGTGCTTTTTTTGTTTATCAAAGCACTGCCTCTCTTTCAGAGCGGCTGAAAGAACTTTTTCAATGAACTTTTCGTCTGTTCAGAAACACACGTGGAGGGTAAATGGAGATTAATTACTGTCGAATTTACTAAGCTTTGCATCCAAAGATAATGAATTTTGAGTGTTCCTGTGTACAGCAAATTCAGCAAGGGAGCTCAGTAAATAAAGTGTGTAATATTTAGATAGTGCTCTTTAAGCATTAATGGGTCTGTTCTCATTTATTGAATCTTATTAACTTTATCTGTTTATTGTAGATTTTGGGGATTAGCAAACTCCCATGGTGTTACTTTTGGTTTGTTAAACCCTGTTGGCTCTGCTTTCAAAGCCACTTAGTTTTTGACCACTGGATCTCTCACAAAGAATGGTTAAGTTGTCCTTGGGTCTTACTTAGAGAAGTTCACAGTGGCTCGAAGAAGAGAAACTTTGGAAAGTACACTATACCCTGAGAATCCTAAATAGCAAAGGCTGTGACAGCTGGCCTTTGAGATTGTTGGGGAGGAAGTCAGGAGGGGAAATTACCCCTGAGAAAGCAAAGTCTGGAGTCTAGGTTACACCTGTGAATTGCTGTAGTTTTTCACCCTTCTTGGATGGCACTGAAAAGAAGTTTATATAAGCAGGTTTTTTGTAGCTGCATGCAGCAAAACATTTGAACAGATTCAAAACTTTAATCTCTCAAGCTATCCTGCAGAAGTTCAGGTTAGGATCCCGCACTGTCTGGACAGCTATGAATATTAAAATCACTTTACAGCACTCTTGTAGAAGGCAAGAGGCAGAATAATTTCTTTGTGTATGTTGTGTAACCAGTCCTGGTGTTTTTAGGAATACCAAAAGACCAAAAGACTAAAGTTGCCCTCATCCCTCCAAAAGCATTCACGTTGCTCCTATGGAGTCTAAGATCCCTGCTTTGACAGAACTGTGGTTTTCACTCTCATTTTGAGTATCCCATCATGATAGACACACACCAGTGCTAATGACACAGAGTGAGATTTCCAAAGCCATTTATTTCTGGGGCTTCTGATCTCCCAGATGGAGTGACCTCACATGGGCAGTGAGCACACAAACACAAACACAGTATTTCAGGTTCCTGTGCAACCACCCACAGACACACGAAGCTCACAGCATGAACTGGGAAGTGCTGGTGTTCCCTCAGCTGCCCTTCCACAGGGCTCCTGCTCAGGCTGTTGAGCAGCTGAAGGGGTACCTCCTTCCCTGCCTTATTATCAATTTGACATGGAGGTTAATGAGGCCATATGTAATTCTCTGAGCTTGTAGATAGTTAAAAAGAAAGGCAATTCAAGAAATAATGAAGTCCTATGTTGACTACTGTTAATCATAATTTAATAAATACCTGGGAGAGAGGATGTAGGGGCATAATTCAAAGCAGAGTTTGGCTTTGGAACAACTGTACCATAACATTATGCCTCTGGAAAAGCAGAGCAGTTTCTGTTCTGTAACATTTCCTAAATCCATTCAGATTTAAAGACGATATATCACTGAACACAAACCCGAAAGGTTATTTTTCCTCCCCGGCTGTGCTTTGCAGCAGAGCAGCAAGCTCCATGCCTGACTGGGCCCTGCACTCATGCCCAGTCACACCAGGGGTGGGTTATTTACTGTCCAGGGAGAGGAAACTGTATACCCTGGACAGGAGCTGGACACTGCGCTGCTAATGGGAATTGCATTGCAGAGAACCGGGAGCTCAAAATCCAGCACAGGATGCTTCGTATTGGACTTGTATGCTTAGTGCTGGATCATGAGAACACAATCCCTGTCCCCAAATGCTCCCTACTGAAGGCTGGGAGGAAATAGGAGCATTTTGCCTCCGTTTTTAAGGAGGAAGGATTGCAGTTCAGATTCCGGTATTTCATCCAGGATCCAAAGCCTGGGGGGTGCTGCCCATTCTCAGCATCCTCAGGAGCACAACTGAGTCCAGGCTACACTATCCTAGGATCTACCCTTGGCTGCACACCAGGCTGAGTGGGTTCAGCTCTTGCTGAGCTCTCCCATGACTATCAGACAGCCCCTGAGATGAACCAGCATAATCACAATGCTGGGACTGCTTTGTCTTTCACAGAAGTTTGATCCCCTCCCTGCCATCACCAGCTCAGCATCAGGACCACATCACTGGGAGGTGTAGTTAGGCTTGGCACACTGTTGTGTTGGAACCTGGAATGATCACAGCAGGCCTTGGTGACCAAAGCTCTCACATTGTGTATTCAAATACCACTGTATCCTTTCAGGGGATGGTAATAGGAACAGCTCCTATGTGCCCTGCTCACCTCCCAGTGCCCAGACACCATGTCCCAGCTCAAACCATCCTGCACCCTGGCCTCAGCTGTCCATGTCCTGCTCAGCCTGTGCAGAACCAGGCTGTAGCTGAGGTGCCCAGGAAGGTCTGGCATTCCCTAAACCTTCATGTGTCTGAGGTTGCCTGAGAGTGCCAAAAGACCTCTTGGCTTTCATGGGACCTCACAGAAAAGCACACTGGGGGGCTATTTGGTACCACAGAGGTACCAAAATGAAATTAATAATAGCAATCATATCAATAACAACAACAACAACAACATAATAATGATAATGTTTAAAATGCAGTATGGCAAGGCACAGACTGGAGGGAAAAAAGATGATGATGGTGGCACTAAGAGCATAAAGCTTGCTAGCTCAGTATGTGGGTCACAGGCATTTTTAGGAAGTGTAGAGAAAATACACTGGTGAGCACTCATTTTCCCAGTCATTTCATTATTTTACTTAATGGCAGCTATTGTCGAGGCAATTTGCCACCCTTTTCAAAAGCAGAACTCAGACAGAGACACCCACTCTTTAGCTGTGAATCACAGGTTGCATTCCCTGGGGAAGGTCACAAAGTCTTAACTGCTGCAAATATGGGAAAGCTGAAAAAAATGAGAAAGATATTAGTGAGATGATTATGAAGCAAAAAATGATGCTTGCCCCAAAATGCCAGCCTGGTAGTTATCTATGGAGGAAAATAGCTCTCCTGCACATCTGCCTGGTGTATTAGGTCATTCTGGAGGCAGTGATGGTAGGGAGTGCATGTGTTTAGTGTTTGGGACTATATGGAAGGAAATAAAACACTTGCATGATGCACATTTCATGTAAAAAATGTCTGATCCATAACCAGTGCATACCAGCATAGCTCTAAGCACCCCAGCATGAACTTCAGTAATGGTCAGCTATTTCTTATAGTATTTTACTGGGTTTAAGTAAATGTAAAATATGTGTGCAGCTGGGCATGTGGGCTTTCTTCCTGAGAACACACACCTAATGTACCTTAGCTTTCCCTGAATGCCTCCTTTATCTACATGGCAATATAAACCCCACCAAATCTGTGAGAACAAAACTCTGACTCTGTTTGGAATTCAATCAGCAATACAAAAATCCCAAGCCCTTCAGGTTGCTCCAGTTCAGAGGAGAGCAGAGACAGATGCAGGTGTCTTTTTGATGTGATTTATAAACATATTACTATGTCAATAAACATACAAGGTCCTGTTTCCCTGACCACAGCAGCTATCAAACAAATGAGAGAGCACTTTCCCTCTCCAGGCTGGCTTCTTTCATGCAGCATTCATCCACACCTGTTTTTCCTTGGTCTTTGGCTTGGTTACCCTATGAGGAAGTGAATTCCTGCTCCCTTGTACAGTCACAGGGTATCACAACACATGGCAGACCAGCTAAGGGACTTCATCTCCTCTTCAAGCTCCAAGTCCTCATTTTGGTGATTTGTTTGGGGTTTTTTAGGGAAAGTCCTTGTTCCTTTTGTGCAGGAGCTCAGTTGTGGCAGTGCTGTGTAGCAGCTTCCCGGCACCCAACATCTCCTCACGTCCAGAACAGGAAAATCTCCCCAAATTCAGCTGTCCTGAGGCAGAAAGACATTGACTTGGGTCCCACACAACAGGCTGAACAGCTATTTAAGGCAGATTTAGTAGCAAATGCAGTATAAATATCAGCTGTATAAATTCACCACCCTTTTTTTTTTCCCTACAAATTCTTGTTCATGGCTCTCCCATGCAACAAACACCAGAGGAAAGTGGTGGCTCTCAGGACATGACACGGGATCCCCTGGGCCACAGCACTGATGAGGCACAGCCCAAAGCAGCAGCCAAACCCATTCCAGTCCCTCTGAAAACAGGCAGATATCATCACTCTTCTGCTCTTGGTGGCACAAACACTTGCCAAGTTTGGCTGTGCTGAAGGAACATTAAAGGTACAAGACATCTCCCAGGTAGACAGCACTCAAACCACTTGGGGCTTTGAAGACAGGAGGTCAAAAACAATATATCAAGTCAGTTATCAGCCAGTCCTGTCTTCCCTTCCTCCCCTCCCTCTGGCTCAGAGCTGCAGGAGCTCAGGTCCTTTGATGTAAACCTGTCAGACACTTTGGTCTCTTCTCTGCCCTGCCCTATTCTTCCACACACATTTGTGTGAGATTTTAATTATAGGCATGATCATATTGGTAAGAAAACCCTTCCTTAATTACATACTCAATTAATTTTAGTAGCTTAGGAGTTGAAATACGAAGTTGGGTGAAATCCTTACTGCTTCATCTAAACTTGAATCTCTCCATGGCCAAGTTCCGAATAATACTGTGGAAGTAATTTTTCTTTAGAAAAATGGATTTCATTTAGAAGAGATTAAATTGTTTTGGATAGAGGGAGTTAGAGTATTATCTGGTAGCACTGATATTCTTTTCCAGAAAGACTAATTACTTATAAGACTAATCTTTTTAGCAAATATTCCATGATCAGGGCAAAGAATAATATGGCACAAATAAGGCAATATTTAGCCTCATTAGGGCTGGCACAATCCCTCCCCTAATGTATTGTGGTCTTTAGAGAGAGATCAAGTGAGATGAGAGATTAAATGTGTCTTCATAACATCAGATACCTCTCCATGGCACCAGGGCCTCAATGTTCACACCCTCACTGGAATTTGAGTGGTACTGATGGCACCCTAGTAGGGATGCCTGAGAAATATCTAGGCTGGAACCTGCTCATCTGAGCTTTAAGCCAGGATCTGTTTTTTTCTCTATTAAACTGGTGACTCCCAAGGTGTGGGACAGGAAGCTTGTGCTGCATCCCCGGGATCCCGGCTGACACCACAGCAGTGTGGACAAAAAGGCTCAAGTGGAGGGGAAACACAGCCCAAGCTGGAATAAACAGTGCAGGAAGAGGGGAGGATGTGGACAGAGGATTAGGGCTGGAGAAAGGAGTTTGAGAAGAGGCAACCAGGACTAAACAGATACGTTCTGGAGGCAGGGGTAGAGGGGCAGAGATGAGGTGGAGCACTTGTGCCCGTGGTATGGAAATCCCCTTCAGCCCAAACCCCGTGTCCCAGATGGATGTGGATGGTAAAATATACACCTATAAACCTACTTTTTAAAGAGGGAATACCATCAAGATGAAAAGTTGGGAAATACTGGAGCAAGTGACATCCCTGCAGCCCTATTCCATCTAACAATGCAGTGCCAAAAATGTTGGTTTTTTTTTTTTTCCATGGGTTTCTTCTTGTCTCCTGCGTAAGATGGACAGTGCCCAGATAATGAGCAGCTCTTCTTTATTTTGCATTTTCCTCATTTCCTACCAAATAACCCTAGCTCTTATTTACTGAATATTGCCCTGAAAACAGAATTATTCATTTTCTTGTGTTATTTTTCTGAAACATTAATTACAACAGTATCAAAGTTCATCAAAACCTGTAATCATACTCTGGTTTGTCTCTATTTAACAAAGATGTAGAATTGAGCCATGAACGAATCATTTAAAGATTTCTTTCAGTTTGGGGCCATTTCTGACTTCTTTGCATCCTCAGCATCACACAGCACTTTCTGTGTTCATTGTGTCCCTCACCATTTTTCTTCTGGCAGGGCCCAGGATTTCTTCAAGTCATGCACTAGGAGTGTCTCTCAGAAACCCAAAAATAAAGCTGAGATGTCAAGAATTGTTAGTAAAAGTTTGGGATATATGAGTCACTCATCACCAAACATCTTCACCCAAAGACTTCTTCACCTTCTGCAGCACTCCCCAGCTTTGTTCCTTGTGCACCTTCTGTCTGCCACAAATGCCAAGGAGCCCTTTAGAAAGCAGACACCTTCCTTGGCTCATCCTTAAGGCAGCTCCACCCCACACAGGGAAGAAGGAAAATGGGGGTGCAGAGGTTAGGGTGAAGGGAGCATCTAATCATGCAATTAAAAATTGCATCATGAAACATCCACTCATGCCTGGCCTTTTCTAACTTTTCACCCTGATATCCACCCAGTGCAGTGTATAATATCAGCAAGCACATGACTGCTGTCACCTGGCTATTTTTTACTTAAGCTAATGTTATTCATTCCCTCTAAGAATTCCAGATAAATTGACTGCAGTTAACCATTTCTCCTTGCACCTTTTTGGAGAAACCCAGGCTGACAAAACAGGCAGCTGTGGGAGTAGGTGTGAGCAGGGCTGAACTGACTGTATGGAAATGCTGGCAGCTTTGAATGCACAAATGAAAACACAGCACTGAGGAAAACCATGTGCTGAGGGTGGGGAGGGGATTTGTGTCCTCCCATTTGCATCTCTCTGTATGTCATCTTTGCCTGGAATAAATGTCTTTGTCCACATGAAAGCTGAATGTGATAACTTTCCCCCATTTGACAGGGCAGTAAAGAAAGCTTTATGAAATGGGTGTGACTTTTATGATGTGTTGCAACTCATTTTTAGAAATATGTTTCTGCATATGCCAGTAGTTACCCTATTTTAAATCACTCTTGTGCATTTACTAATGATCTTTGCATTCTTGTTGAGTGAAAATTAACTAGTTAGTAAGCAACATATTATTATTAAAGTAGACTGTCAGGTAGATTGAGAAGAAAAAAATTAACAAAAAGTATTTTTTGTTATTTCTTTAACCTCCAACCAGCTCTTTACAAGTTCTAAGTACTTTTTTTTTCTATTTTTGGCTTAGACCACAGTTTTGTCACATGTGTCTGGGTTTGAGGATTTTTTGAACATCCTTTTAAACAGGTGGTAACAGTGTTCTGGTGCCTCAGAAAGTGCAAGGGGAAACATCAGCCACATATTTCAAACCTCTCCCACAGACATAACAAACCTCTTTTGCCAAGTGAGCTGGCTTTTCTCCTGTATAGAGGAAGAAGAAAAGGTGGCAGAACAAGCAGGTGAATGAGACTACATAGTGTAGGGTCAAAGTCTTTCCTGGCAAAACCGCTGAAACTCAGTAGAGATAAACTCTAGTTTCTCATACACTCAGCCCAGTCCCAGACTTTTTGGTGGGAATGACTCACATTAATATGGGAACATCACAGATGTACAGAAAGATGGTAAAATGGTTTAGGATGCTATCAAAGACTGGAAAACAACAAATCTCAATGGAGGAAAAAAACCCAAAAACTCAAGAGAAGATAACATTTTTTCAATCTGGATAGGAAAAGAGAAGGGGCTTCTTTTTATTTTCTTTTTTTTTTTATTTTCTTTTTTTTTTTTTTTTTCCCATAGAAAGTATGTACACCATTAAATCAGCTTAAGTCATTAATCTTCCCTGGGAGATATCACCCGCAGAACAAACACGGAGATGAAATAAAGCTACATTGCCTATTACGTATGTTGTAAAAGAATTAGTGTCAAAAAAGGAAACCCAAAGGGAATGAAATGCAGGGCAGAGAGTCAGTGATGCAAACTTGTGTTATACCACCACCCTTGAGGGAGCTGTGCCTTGAAGGAACTGTGCCAGTTTGTATTCAGCCAAGAGTGTGGCCACTCCTTTGTCTGTATGATGCTCCAGAAAGTGCAGAATAAGGACCAAGAACAAGGAATTATTTAAAACTCTGCAAATAACTGATAAATTCAACAAACAAAACCAAAACCAAATCAAACTGTATGTCAGGACCAAGAAGAGATTAATGCAGATTCACAAAATGAAAAACACAGAAATATTTCCAAACCCTAAAAAAGCACTTAAAGACTCTCAGAAGCAAAAATTATTGCTGAGCATTTACATTAATTTGACAGAATTTATCTACTCTTCTGCTCCATAAAACCTAAGTGCAATACTTAACCTGCAACCCCTAGTGAGGTCTGGTGTGTGTTACTTCCCAGTCCCAATGATGATCAAAGACATGCTCTGGAATTCTGAATGAAGGATACCGTGGGTTCTGCGGGCTGAAGGGAAATCATTATTACACAGTAACCAATGCTGTGCATCCTGCATGTCTTCTCAGCTTCTCTAGCATCCTACCACAGCTGTTAGAGGCTGGATTTGGGTTTTTTTAATTTGAATAAGGTCATCATTTGTTTGTGGGGTTTTGATTTGGATTGATTTTCTTCCTTTTATGATGGGGGCAGCGCTCCTAAATTAGTCAGCAGTGCTGAAGCCTCAGTATACACATTTTAACAGTGGGGGGATAAATGCACTAATGGTGGGAGAGAATGTAATTCTCCCAAAATCAGTGCAGCTGAAAGGGCAGTATTTTTAATTCATTTATTCTATATATTTTGTGGCTTTTTAAATGTATGGGTGAGGCAGGGAGGAGTGGTACAAAGTGCTTTCCTCCCTATAATATGTTGATAAAGAGGATAGACACAGTCCTGTCCATGTCAGACTTGCAAAGATTTTTACCATTCCCAGGTAGTCCTGGAATGGACTGTCTGGACACAGCTTGGGATGGACCATGAAGCCAAGATCCTTCTGCCAGACAGTAATGGGACTCACTGAGTCTCTAAGAGCAGCACAGGGTGGACATTTGGCTTAAAATTTTCCTCTCAAAGCTTTTCCAGTTTGCTTGCTTCCAAGACGTCTTGGTCAAAGCATGACCATTTCTCTCAGCCTAAGTCAAGGCTGCAGCAGTAGCTCAGAGCACTCAGCTGATGAATTCCCCAGGAACAGCAGCTCTGTGATTCACCTACAGGGGCCCTGCACCCCAGAAGTTCTCTGGTGGAAAGGACTTTATGGTGGCAAGATCTTGGCTCTGGTCCTTTGGAACTTTTAGGTCCTTTGGTTTGATACCAAGGCCCTGAAGAACACTGTTGTCCTTGCGGTTCAGTGCCTTGGTTCTTCCTCAGGAGGGGAGAAGACTTTGATACCCTTTTTGTTGTCAGGGCTTCACAGGGATCTAGCTGATGGGCCTTTTTCTGGGAGTAGGGGTTACAAACATTCTAAAGAGTGTGGGTTAACCCCAGGTCTCCAGGTCCCAGCCAGAACAGGTCAGACGTGAAATCAGCATTTTCCGGTCCAGCACCACAAGTTCCCCATGCTTCCTCATCACCATCTTCCAGCAAACAGGGACTCTCAGAGTTTTCCACTGTGGCCTCAGAAACCTCTTCGTGTTGGCTCCCTGCCCAGCTCTGAATCGTCCTCACAGATTTGTACAAATGCTGTTGAAATAACACACTCCCGTGGATAACACCCCATAAACTTCTGCTGCCTTCTCCCACCGCCCTCACTGCGAGATGAGGAATGTTAATGCCTCGAGGGCATCCTCTTCGTTTGCGTGGCACCCATCCAATGGCAGCATATGCACAAATTAGCTGTGGCTGCTAGGGCTCACGGGGCTGGGGCTGCCTGGGAAGGCCTGTGCTGCTGCTGTGGCACATGCAGGAGGTGATTCCACAGAGGAGTCAGCCCTGGCTTGGCATCAATCCTCCAACACAAGATTTTCTGGCTTGATGCTAAAAGAACCTGTGGTGATAACGGGGTCCTCCAGCCAGCTGATTATGAGAGATTAATTAATACCCAGCACAGTGTTAGGGTATTCCATGCCTTATGTGGAAAGGCAGAAGAAAGTGGAAGGATATTTTGGTGAATGAGCAAGTCTCAGCGAGGAAAAAAGGAGAATTATTGAATTACATCTGTACTATTCTAAATGTGATTGTTCCTAGTCCCTCAAGGCTGTGGATGCCTTCTAAGTGAATTGAAAAACAATGAAGAGAATAAAGAAAAAAAAGCAATGGCTGTCAATATGAAGTGATACCACTGTTGTGTTTGTTGTTGTGGCAGGCAGAGCTCTCATCTTTAAATAGGTTTGTGGTATGCTCAGAGAAAGCAACCTCCTTTGTCAAGAACTCACAGAACACCGGCCCTCACGTTATCCCAATGCCATATGAAAGCTGATCAAATCCTAAAGATTGCTTATTCCCCTCTGAAACTGGCATTTTGAGCTGGCTAGGAGCTTTTTCCTGGATATTTGTTTAAGGGAATGGGTTGGGCAATCAAGGAGCACTGCTACCTGCACTCTTGCCCTGTGCTGACCACCTTCCAGGTAAGAAGGCAAACTCTCCTCCAGTCCGATCCAGCTCTTGTTACTGGAGGTTTGGTGGTGTCATTCGTGGCAGACTTTTACTCGCTGGGACAAAATCTTGGGTCACTCTGCTTTAGGCAGCTCAGCAGAGCTTTGGTAGAAGGGTTTGGAGGCTGGTTAGGAGCTGTATTCACCTGTCATAAGGCAGCTCCAAACTCAGAGTGTGCAATTATTGAAGTGGTGACTAGCAAAGTGCTCAGGAGGAAAAAACAAGGAAGCTGCCAGGCAACTGTATGAAAATAGAGCCAGATGAAAAGTGAGCCCTGAAAGATAGATGCTCTGAGATGGAAAGGGTGGGTGTGGGCTTCTGAGGATTGCTGGATGCAGAAATCCTTGTAGTTGAACCTTGTCTGACATGCTTGTTGCTTCCTTGGCCTTAGGGAAATTACTTAACCTATGTTTTTCTCTCCCTCAGTTTTCTACACTGAAGTTGTAATACCTGCCCACCTACACACCTTTCAAAAGAATATTTTGAAGCTCTGTCTGTTTGTAAACTGCTCAGGGAAGAGCATATGCCAAACTATCTCAGTATATAGTAAAATTTATTAAAAAATTAGACTTGGAAGGCTCTCAGGCTTGGACAAAAAACAAGCACATATGCACTGTTCACTGTAGGAGTATGCACAAACTATTCTCAATATTTCAAAGAGGAGATTTGATTCCCAGGTAACCAGCTCCTCTCTCAGTGCTCATCTAGTCTTACCCTTAAAGAGGTTTTTCTAAGCCCACTTCATTTCTTCCTGCAGAGTAAACCAGATTGTCCTTCTCTTGTAATTAATCCCTGCCCTATTTTACACCTTTCCATCACAATCAGTTTCACAGCCCCTCAGGCTTCTCTTTCTTTTCTGGACCACAGAAACCTGCATCACTTAACCTCTCTTCACTGGTCATATTTTCTATACCATAATCATTCCCACTGTTGTCTTCCAGAAATTGTCCAATACTTTATTAGAAGGTGGTGTTCAAATGTGGACACAATCTGTGTGTCCTACATCTCCCTTCATCCACATCCTGAACTCATCTCTCAGATGAGATCTGCCTATTATTATTATTATTATTATTATTATTATTATTATTATTGTAACATAGCATTTTGCTCTTGATTCATGTGCACTTTGGGATTCAAAACACTATTTTTGAAATTCTCTTTTACACGTCATGAAGATTTACCCAGCTGGTAAGCTACTGCCTGTTTTTGTTGTGAAACCTCTCACATTTTTTCTAATTTGTCAGCCTCTGATATTTTTCTCTCTGCACATACCAAAATGCCAATTTTTATTGGCAAAGTGTTGTAAAATATAAGAGAAAATGCTATTATTGCTACAGGTTTACTTTAACCCCCCCTATAAAAATTAATGTAAAATAAAATAAAAGCCCTGACATAAAATGCTATAAAAGCCCATAAGCAGGATATTCACCTCTGTTACATTTTATAGAGTTTAGAGACACTATAATCCCTATGAATTTAGGGTTGAATCTTTATCATGTTCAAAGATATTTGTTTTGACTTCACGTGTAGCAATGATTTGCAGCAAGCAAGAAGCCAGCCTTTAACCTCCCCCGCAAGCCATAAAACTGAGACACTGCACACTTTGGACCAGGTCTTCTTACCCTGAGAACCTCATGTGTGTGAGGAGGGAGCAGCACAAGTGAGGGAGGAGACGACCTCTCTGCATCTCTGAAGTGTGACCTGGATTTCTCTTTTCCGGGACAAGTAATACAGAAAAACACAGAAGTGTGGCTGAAACTCCCCCTGTTTCAAGAATGAAATAGTGGAGGCATCTGCCAAGTCCTCAGTGTTGTAAGTGGTTTCATAAGGTGCTGATATTTTAGTCCTGGCCATCAGATCCAGGTCAAGTTTGTAGCCAAAAGCTACAATCCTAAATCCCACACCAATGCAGAACTTCCCATTATGCTTCCAGTGACTCCATCACACTCAGGAACAGCAGGAGCCAACATTTAGTCTTTGATCCAAGCCCAAAATTCTGCTTGGCTCATGGTCAGACATTGCATGCTGGAACATATAGTGCTTGCTGGATAATTAAGGGACAAGATGGACACAATCTGGTAAATAACCCATAAATTAAGCTCTATGCAGTGGCTCTTGGCAGCAGGCTGGTGAAACACTTAGCTGAGGAAAATTTGGCTCTTACCATTGCTCCATGTGAATCTACCAAGTACCTTGCATATTGATTATTTACTAATCAGGAAATGTACTTTAACAAGTTTATTCCTGTATGAACTTCTCAGGCGTGCAGATGCTTAAAACAGGCTACATTGCTACCAATTGTATTTTTAATTGCTGTGTTTAGAGAGTCTCATTGATCTAATCAGAGCTAAATAAGCCCCATGGTACTTCCCCCAGTAAAGTTTACTGAGGATGTTTTTCTTTCATTTGCTGAAAATGAAGCCTTCTGCTGTGCTCTGCCTGGTCAAAGGCAATGCCAGGGAGCAGAGGGTGACGCTCCATTCTTTAATAAATTTGGTTTTTTTGCAGTTCAGAATTCCTGTCACCCAGGCAGCAGGAAAGCAGCTGGGTGACATTATCAGTAATTGCTTAATATTGTCATTGCATTTGCTTACAAGGAAAAAAAGCCGCAGACTATCAATCAGCCAACAGAATATTCATAGTTTATGATAACACTAAGTGCTTTTTGAATGTCATGGCAACAGTCACACAAGCAACGTGATCTTGTACTTGATTACTTCCTGCTACATTCCTGATAATGTCCATAAAGCTCCATTAATTTTGCTCTCTCTCTCTTTTTTTTTTTATTTTAATATATTTGATTTGTGTTTGGCAAGGGTGCAAAACAGACAGCACCTTTTCCCAGAGTCTCCCAGTGAGCAGGGCCTCTCTGGGTATTTGCAGCTCTTCTGTAGCCTGAATGTGTCTTATACTGGACCTAGCACTCCTGAGTGCATTTTAAGAATTATGTCTGGATTATTGCAGCAGGTAATCTCTAAAATCAGATTTAAGGCTGACTTCTGTGAAAAAGATTTAGGATAATCTCATTAAATAATTTGTTGGAAGGGCCTTTCAGACAAGGGAAAAGAAATTGATTTGTCTAAGACACATCTGCACCTGACTCATTCTCTGTCCTAGTGGCCTTTGTTTTTCAGTTGCTTTATCTCATTCAAATTTGTCAGTTCATGGATTTCAAGGGCCAGAAAACATTAGCAGCCTTCTGCATCAGGAAATAATCCAGTGATTTCTGTATCAATTCATAACTTTTGAAAAGCAAGTGGCATATATTTTTTGAAAGAATTGCTTGGAAATCTGCAGCTGATCAATATGATGCTATATTCCCCTAGAAGGTTGTTGTAGATATTAGCAAATATTCTTCTTAACAACATAAAAAAATAAACAACAAAATGAAACAAGGAAAAAGGTGATGTCTTTATTTGCAGTCTAAATTTGCTCAGCCTCAACTGTTGTCCCTGAGAGCTCATTATGAACTTTACTTCAGCTTGAGGATCTGAGTCCTGCACAAAATCTCCTCATGCAAATGCTAATAGGGTGTAATTGAGTTCTCAGTAAACCTTCCCGAGGATAAACTACTTTAGATAAATTAGTTTAACAAAAGTGAAAGGTTCAGTTGGGCACCGGTGTCAGAACTCATGTTAGACACCTAGAATATTGGTTTTCTTCTTAAGAAAAATGCTGTATTTGTCCTAAGGACCATTTCTAATTCCATGAGGACCTGAACTGAAGGGTCTCAAATGAATATGCTCTGACAAGAAGGTGCAAAGAGGTGGAGGGACCATCACTTGAAAGAATTTCTGTACAGTTCTTGAACAAATAGCCCAGTTCCACCATCACCCACCACAAATGGTCCCTGCCTTCTAGACATATTTTAAAAAATTAACTACATTGATAATTTTGTTGTAATACCTTGGCTATTTTCCTTCTCTCTTTAAAAATCCAAAACAAAACAAAAACTCCCAAACAAGCAGAAAACAAAACAAAACAAAACAAAAACAAAAAACCAAACAAACAAACAAAAAAAAAACAAAAACAAAAACAAAAAACAAAAAAACCAGACAAAAGAAAAAAACCCAAACAACAGAAGAAACAAGAAATGCAGTGTTTGACCAGAAAAGTAAGGGAAATAAGTATCTTGGTCTCCTCTGAAAAAACAAACTAACTTAAGTTTTACCTTTTCTATTAGATCCATTTGTCTTATCCTTGGGGGCTTGAATTTCTTGATTTCTACAGTGGAAATAATGGTGAGGTTGAGAGCATTTGGTTCATCCCTGCAGGCATGGCCACTTCTGGGGCAGGTGACCACTCACATGATGGTGCCCAAGGACTCAGCTGCTCCTCTGCCAACAGATTATTTGGTTGTATTATTTATAAAGTGCTTTGATAGGCTCGTTTACTGGGAGCTAAGTAATGGCAAGGCCTTTGAGGGCTGGATGCTTGTCAGACTCTACTACATTAAGTCTACAAGTGAAAATCAAACCTCCTGGCTTCAAAGAGGTTTGGTTGGTGTAAATTAACCTGTATTTTAGAAGTTCTGGAGCAGATGTCATACTTTGCCCTGGAGATCTCATTACTGCTCAAATGTATGCGCAGATTTTGCCACGTTAATAAAGCAGCGGGGCCCCCTCCCCCAGAAAGCAGGATTAGTGGCTGGTGTCTGTAGTTATCTTTGTCAAAAACCTTTTGAAAGTCTGTGTGAGAAGAGGAGGAGGGAAAGTTCAGAAAAAGCCAGTATCTGTCTTTATTAATTACAGGATGATTAATTATTTCATCTGCCCAGATATCTGTATGCACAACTTAGCTGATTCCCATTTATCAGGTTTTCAGCATCATTAATCAAGGGAAGTTTTAAATGTGAGGGAAGACAGGTTGGTTTAAGGTGTTGTGTGGTGATGACCCCTCCAGAGCACACAATGCCTGGCCCCAGCACCAGGGCCATCGATCATGGCAAGGGATGATCCTGCCTTCTGCTGAGGAGGGCCTGGTGTTTGGGACACTCCATGATTTGCTATAGGCTCCTCCAGGGCTACTTCTCCAAATATCTTAATGAAGTTTGAAATCCACCAAATGGAAGCACAAGCTAAGGAGCATCTGAACGCAGAGCAGCCGAAGAGAAGTTGCCCCACTTCAGCTGAGACTGTCATGGTTCCTCTTCTGGGAGCATCTTCTGGGAAGGTGTACATTTCTTGGGAGTGCTGGAAGGCGCCTTAGCTCAACCCTACTGCACCATGGTGTGTTACCTCAAAAGTGCATGCAGATTTCCAACATGCACAGTCACTGACAAGGTCCCAGGTAGTTTGCCCTGCCACAAGGTTGATCATACCTACTCAGCTCCTGAAGTACACATCCAAGCAGAAGTCATTTTCCTACCTCCTTTAAATGTCTAGGAAAATCCCACAGCTGGGATTCAGGAGGGAGAATGATAAACATGCATGGATAATAAAGCGTCTTGCATTGCTTGTGTACTCTTCATAAAACATAGAATGGCCTGGGCTGAAAGGCACATTAAAGATCATCTCATTCCAGCCCCCTGCCATGGGCAGGGACACCTTTCACTAGACCAGGTTGGTCAAGCTCCATCCAAACTGGCCTTGTACCCTTCCAAGGATGGGGAGACCACAGCTTCTATGAGATGCCTGTTCCAGTGCCTCATCATCCTCACAGTAAAGAGCTTCTTTCTAATATCCAGTCTAAGCTCACCCTCTTCTAGTCTGAATCCATTCCCCTTGTTCTGTCACTCCAGGCTCTTGTAAAAAGCCTCTCTTCATCTTTCTTGTAGGTTCCCTTTACATACTGGAAGGCCACAATTAAATCACCCCAAAAGTCACCCTCTTTTCTTGTCCAGTTGAACAAGAATGTCAGGCAGATGTAGATGGATGTAAGCTCCAAGCTGGGTACAGACTGTTTCTTCTATTTTGTTTCCCCACCTTCTGCTTAGGACCTGGAAAGCACCGGTTTATTGGGCTGCAGGTGTCAACTCCAACAACTTTAGAATAGTTTTAGAATTAATCTGATGTTATCAGAATGGCTTTTAGATCCTTAGCTCCTGAAATCAAGTTTTACTGGAAGTTGCCAGATTTCATTTTAAAGCACAAATTAGCTTTTTGATTGCTACAAGCAGCTTAAGAGTAAAACCCGAAGGATTATTGCAGGCTTAAAAGTCAGATAACATATACAAACCTGAAATTTTATTTTTCATGCATTATTTTTTCCTGATTTATGGTGAATATCTATGACTTAGAATATGTAGAAATATTCATAAACAATTGACCCAAGGTATCTGGAATACCTGCACTCTATTTTTTCTTGGCAGAACCTTCTCATTGCTGAGATTGTATATCCTCATCCTGCTTAATTGCTTTGTTTGCCATTGTGTGGCCATACCTGGCAGTGACTTTGCCAAAATCTGCAAATCATTGTTGTTCATTCATTTCAAGAGCTAGTTAGAAAAAAATAAAAAATCAATGTCCAAATTTGCCTGTGCTGCACTGCAGGTAAATGTACACCTTGCCTTTATAAATAAATCTCAGTTGAAAAAATATAGCTGAATAGCAAGGAAGTCTTACAGATCAATTCCATTATTTTAGGATAAGGAAATTGGTGACTAATTATAGTCTCAATCCTTGTTCTGGCCCTGGGCAGCAGAACAGGGACAAGCCTAAAGTCTCAAATACAGCTCCTCTGCCATTTCACTCCCAGATTCCTGCTCCTGGAGAAAAGACAAGAGCCTCACACTCGTTAGCCATGGCAGTATCCTGCACATTAAACTTGCCCATTGGGCCAATCTCCAGGCATGACTTTAGCAGCAGAAGGAGGTGTGTCCTCTCTGCCAAGAGGAGCAAGGATTATTTTCCTTTCTAGGCAGGGTTAGAGGTCACCTGTTGTTAGTGTCCTGGCAGTGAGTAAGGTGTCCTTATCCTCCTATTAGATGATCAGGAAGGGTGGATCAAGTCAGCCAAGGGCACTGTAGACCACAGAACCCCACTGCAAACAGATCCTGGAGGAGCTGTTTTAATTTATTTTAGGTTTTTCCTTCCTAAGCAGAATTTCCCTCTTTCCTCTGCACATATCTCATTTTCAGGAATGGCTGTGCATTAGTCATTATTGCTGTGTTATTTAACTGAAGCTACCAGAGCAGAGCTTCAGTACCCCAAAAAATATGCAGAGCCATTCAGATGCCACTCAGGCAACAGTGTGGCTAGTACAGGTGTGGGCAGGCAAGAGGTGGCCTCCAGCAGATACCTGAATGTAGGTTCTCATCCACTCCTCTTTCCCTCCACAGCAAGGGGCCATGGGCTGTTTCTGTAGATTTAATGCCATCCTGTGAATTCAACCCCTCACCCAGACTGCAGCGATTCATGTGGCACCAGAGAAGAATGAACATAAAATCAGAATTTACCTCATAATGGGGAACCAAGCTAGGAGCCAAGGGATAGGAGTTCTCTGCCTATTTTGGCTGCAATTTTTGGCAACTCCCCCAGTCTCCCAGTCTGCCATTCCTACAAAGAATAGAAAAACTCCTATCTGTTTTTCCTCCTAATCTCTATGTGGGTAAATTTTCATTTCACTGTCCTCATTAAGTCAATATAATTTGAGCTGGGAACTGCTGTCCAATGGACAAGCATCTGAATATCTCTGTGGAGTGATTTTTGACCGCCCTTTCCTTTCTGTGTCTCAGAGATGGACTTGGGAGTCATAGAACTCAGCAACAGAGCCTCTTCCTATCATAAAATTCTAATTGCAAATTAACCTTTGTCTGATTCCTTGTAAAAACATTATTCTCCCTGTAATTGAAAAAGAAGTAACAAAACACCTGTTTATTGCTGAGCTTTCCCTGAAATGTTAAGTGTTATGTTATCGATTGTTGCCTAACTTGTGAACTAATTAAAAATATAATGCAAGTACATAGGATTTGTCGGGATTCTATGGGTAATAATTGGACTGCCAGAATACTTTGACATCTTAAAAATGCTGCTTTTGCATGGAGCTACTACAATATGTTTTGGATTTTTAGCATGACTGCATGTTCATATAATGAGGAAGAAAATTTAACAGTGCTTTTAGCTGAATTATCTTTTGCTATTAATCATTTCTCTACACTGACATCAATTCAGTTGTTCTAAAAGCATTTAAATGCTGAGGACAAATTTTGCAGTCTCTTTGCATGTAAACTCTCAGCGAAATCATTTGAGATTTTTATTTACTATCAGCTTGCAGTACATTAATAACCTGATTTGAAACATTGTGGAACAGTGGGAAGCCTCTGTTTGATACCAACTAGTTTTTCATCCAGCCATAAGCGAAGAGCAAAGATATTTTTTTCTGCTGAGGTTCTTTCACGTGACAGTCCCAGTAGATGCCAATAAACTGAACATGTGAGTTGTTATGGAAAGATCAGAAAAAAAGGCTTTTGGTTAGTGGGGAATGATATCCAGTATTTTCCTGATGCTTTTTGTAGACTGAAGTCAACATTTTTGATGATTAAAAACATCTGTGGAAGCAAGTTCTGAGTGTAGTGCGGAGAAAAGAAATATTTCTACTCCGAGTTCTCACTACAATTCTTTTCATGAGTCTGTAATGGACTAGATCAATAAAACAATTGATGGTAACCATGGGAGAAGAAGTACAGCCTCCTTTAACATTTATAGACTGATGCTGCTGAAATACTTTCTAAATGCTTTAATTAAGCATCACAACAACCCTATGATGTACCATACAGGAAGAGTTATTTTCTGTATTTTACAGGTGGAGATCAGCACTAAAGGCCCCTCCAGTGTCTTGCTAATTCACCCCCAGTCATTTACCCCCAGCTTTGGAGGATATACCCTCATCTCTATATAATGCTATTTATAGGTCAAGCTTCAGAATAAATGGTCTTGTGACTAAGATTCAGAGCTGAAAGAGGTTGTTTTGAGAGGAAGATGTTGCTGCTTTGGGTACTGAGAATCTGTTATTCTGTGTGTGGGGAGATTGGGAAAAATCAGAACAGAAATTCTGAACAGAAAGAGCAGACAGAGTGGGAAACTGCACAAAACCAATACTTTCAGGGCAATATTTACACATCACATACCTCACCTATGTGTTCCTAATGTTTGGGGTTTTTTTGTATTTGGGTCCAGGTTATCAAAAATCCTGGTTCATAAGAGCTACTAGGGGCCCTGGGTGGTCCCCAGTGTGTGATCACCTGCAGCTAGCCAAGAGACAATGAATGAAATTGAGTTTACACCCTGACATTTGATATATAAGTGTCTCCAAACTTCCCTTCAAAACACTGACCAGGGAATATTTAAATAGAAATATTATAGAGGTGAAAGAATCTTCCTTCTTGTCTTACTGTTCTCTCCTAAGACAGGAGGGAGCCAGACTCAGTTTTCACCTCTGTCAGGAGGTGTCATAGCTTCCCTGCTCCTCTCCCAGGAGCATGTCCAGAGGTGTCCTTGGACATACCCACTCTCCATCAACCCTAGTGAGGCCTTCCCACCACATTTTCCTGGAGAGAAATGAAGCGTTCAACAGCAGGAGAGGTCTTCTCCCAGGACCTCCCCATTATTTTGTCTGATGAAGTTCAGCAGAGTGCATCTACTCTGGGGTTTCTGAAGTAAAACTGCAAGATATATAGTCCTAGATGCTCAGTTGGTGCATAGCAAAACTGGCTCCATTCCCAATAGATTTTCTGTCTTTGGTTTTCTTTCTCTCTCATCCTTCCATATCCTTTGTATGAAACATGGCCAGTACTCTTTCCTCTGCTGCCCCTCTGTCTTAATGAACTAAACAGTGGCTTCTAGCTTGTTTTACTCTTGGCACATTTCTGTTGTGTTGGATAATGGGCAGCTGCAAGGGAGTGACATGTTATGAAAATAAACAAGACCAAAGCACTTGCAAATGCAACATCTCATGTCTACCAAGAACTGGAGCCTACTTCCTGCACTGGCTTTTCCCAGGCTGCTTTCACTTACAACTTCAAGCCCTTGACCTTAGCTGGCAGTGGCAGGTGTGGAGGTAACAGCAATGAATGTACTTCAGTGTATGCAAAGATGTTCTTCCAGGCAGAGATCCTGAAATCCCCTCATTAGGTGCAGAATGAGCCATAAGACATTTATTTATTCAGGGATGATGATGTCATCTTCCATTACAAGCACATGTGGGAACTGAACTGTGGCTGCTTTTCTACATCACAGACCCCTCCCTGGGACATCCAAAATGAGCTTCTCTTGGAACCACTGCATAACTACATGTCAAAAACCATGGCTGTGCCTATGCACCCCCTGCACAGTGGGAGACACACTTGGGTCTTCTGGAGTTAAATTTGGTCTTCCAGACGAAAATATGAAAAGAAATGCTGTCCTTTTACTATGGCTGAGCATGGGTCCTTCTCAATTCCTCAGAGTGGTTTGTCTTGTCTTGAAAGTCTTTATCTGCTGAAGGCAATTACTTTCACAATGTTATGCTATGGGACCAGCCTCTGATTCAGGAAACTGTTTATTGAAATTAGCCTAAATTTCATTACTGAGTTTGGCAGACATCTTTCTTCTTCTCTCATCTCAATTAAAAAAAAAAAAAAATTGACCCATCATGCATTTATTATTCTCTTCAATTATATTCTGCCTCTCATTGCAGCAAATGTCTCTTGAGAGCACATCCAACCCCTCCATTGTGGCACAGAGTCACCTCCTGGGCCTCGGGCCTCACAGTTCCCCCTCCCTGGCTGCAGATGACCTCACGTGGCAGCTCTGTCCAAGCAGCTGTTGTCCCATCCTTGCTGTTGAATCAATGAGAGCTTCTTTCCTACTGACCCTTTTCTCCTGTTAGGAGGCATGACAGCCTATATTTGAGAGAGGGATGAGAAGCTGATGGCAGATTTCTGTTTCCCATGTATTTTTTATCCAAGCAGTGTTTGGAGTAGATTGTATTTGCAGGCATCATAAATGCCTGGAGTGCTTTTACCAAAGAGTGCCTGGTAAAAATGGCCTTTGCTTTCCTCTCCACAGTGCTTTCAAGTATCTCAGCAGAGTGCATCTTTTATCTTCAGCAAAACCAACCAAGAGATAGAATTTTAAGCAGGGACTTTTTTTTTCCTCTTTGCTTTTCTGTTGCTGCTGTTGTTGTTGGCTTAATTTTTTTTTTTAATTTATAAGCTAGTCTTTAGGGTCAAAGAAATGTTTGGACAGAAAGGAAAGTGATTATAATAGATAATTACAAATAGGTAATCCATTTGTTGTGGCTGCTGTACTACTGAAATTTGTATATATTGGAGATCACTAATAAAAATGTAGCCATCTACACATAATTTAGTTGATTGAGTTAGTTCTAACTCTTTTGCAGCTGCCTCTGAAGCGCATAGTTACTTAAGGTTATTATTTTGAGAAGATTTTTAATTTAGATGGATGCCAGAGATGTAGGCTACTCTTATTAGGAGACATTCTGTGCTGTCCTTTTACTGTGCTTTATATAATTAGTACATACTTAAAGAGTACAGCTATTTAATCACCCCTTTGTGTGTTCCACGTAATGCTTATAATTACACCAATGACTGAGCACAAAACAGGAGTATCCTACAGGATGTCTTTGTGGTACAAAATGTAAATTTTAACCAATTCCTCACTCAGATTTGGCTGGGATATTCCAGGTGCCGGCTACTGCAGTGCACACCATGCTTTGTGAAAACAAAGTTCTTTGTGAGGCAATCCCAAGGACTGACCCATCTCCCAGTCAACAAGTCACCCACATACTGGGAATATTTAAAGATGCAGAAATGCAAAAAGCCTTGGATCATGTACATGGACAGAAGGAGCTGTAAGCAAAGTCATCCTCTGGCTGAGTCAGCAGGTGGCTAAAATCTAATGCTTGCTCCCCAAAATAAAGTTTTAGTATAGTTTTTTTTTTTTCCCTTTTAGTAGCTGCTCACATATCACCAACACACTGTACATACTTCTTGGCAGAGAGAGCTCTGCAAAGCATGACAGGTAAGAATAAAAGCCTAGAGAGCAAGGGTAGTCATGTGCCTACAGGCATTAAAATCAGCCAGCAGTCCCCCCAGTTCATTACGCACTTTTCTGCAAGCTGCATTTCAGCAGCTGTGGCATTTGAGCCAAAGCAGTACAAGGCAGAAGTTGATAAAAAGCATAATTTCCTTCCAAGATTATTTTCTTAGTAGGAAAACCCAGAAAACCAACCTCACAGCCTTTAAAACTAATAATGGTTTACAAGTTTTGTGTGAAAATTTTGTTTTTTCCAAGTCCACTGGTTGTTCATAAGCCTATCTGCACATTCCTAGTGTAAGGTCTTGAAACATTCTCCTGGGAGGAATCATATCTTAACAGCAAAATGGTCCAGCAGGCCCCCTCCCCTGCTTCTTTGAGTTTTTGTTTCCTGGTGCTGGTGGTAACTCTTGGCCAGTTAAAAAGTCACATCAGGAGTAAGAGGAGTCCAAAATTCTCAGTGGTGCTCAGTGCCATTCATTTGAAATCTTTTCTAAAGACAAGTATTTATATTGAAAGAACAAAGTAGATGGACCCTTCTTCACAGCTTTGTCCCTTAGCAGGGAAAGCTTCACCTCATAACTGGATCTCTCCTTGAGCTTAGTGCGTGCAGTGGAGTCAGGGAGGCCCACGCTGACCAGACCTGAGAGCTGTCCAGCACTTCCTACGTGTTCCTGGTGCCAGACCTCACAGAGAGATCCCCATTCAGCCTTCTGCCAGGTGGGTGCTGGCCATGGCCCGAGCACCATGGACTGCTCTTCCCTGCAGTCATTCATTACTTTCACCCAATTATTCACAAAACAGTTTCTGCTGACAAACTGCAGCTGGGCAGTTGTTTCTAAGTTGCCTCTCTCCCATCACAGACCCCACTGCAGCCAGAGTAGACTCAGCTATTTCACACCAGTGGAAGACCTACCCTCAAAATGCTGACATGCCTGATTTGCCACAATGTTCTTCTCATTTTCCCTTTTTGAAAAGGAGAATAGCAAAAAGCAAGTGACTTGCAGAATTATTCATGCTAAACTTTTTCAAAGCTCTTAGATACTCAACACAGTCACAAGCATTTGTTAGATCTTGAAAAAATTTAGCAGAAAGAGTAATCTGATAACAAATCCTTCCATTTATTTACCTGCAATCCAGTCAGTCTGCTCTTTGAGCTACTCCCTTTGGCATCAAAATCCTTTCAGGCAAAATGTCTTTTCTGTTCTTCATTGCCAACCCTCTGCTCATTACAGCTTGGGATCTCTAATTTCATTAACTTGCTGGTAAGAAGGAGGACATTGGCCCAGTAATTCTAATTTCTTTGGAATGATAAAATAGATAGATTCTTAGTGCAAGTTGTTGAAATGAAACAAAATCTTACCTGCAGAAGGAAAGAATGAGCTAAATGTATTTTGGTGTAGTACACTGACAAAAGTTAGACCTTTTCCTGCCACATACAAATGTAGAACTGGCTCTGCTGTAGCTTAGGGAGAGACACAATCCATGACAGTGGTTTCTGCCCTGCTGTGTCTACAGCCGTGCTCTGGGGTGTGGAGAGGCGGACAAATTTCTGTGATCAGCTCACAAAGAGCATCAGAAAGCTGCATTCTGGACTGATCACAGCTGCTCCTATCTGAAACACCTACCTGAGAAATGCAGTCTGCCCCAGGCTGCCTCTATACTCCATGGAGAGACAGGCACACCAGGCAGGCAAGCAGAAGTTAGGCTGAAGGCTGCAAGTTCTCCTTTTTAAACATATTTCTGCTCAAGCTGAGACTGAGATCTGGTGTGAAACTCTGATGTAGGTCCTTGGTATCTTTCAAACCTACAACACTATCACTACCTATCAACTGAGAGCACCTTGAGACTCAGATCTCCACACCTCATGCAGGAAAGAGGGCTTTTATTCTAGAAATGACAGTAATGTCGAGAGAATAACAGAAAGAAGATTTGGTAAAATGCACTGTGCCAATGAACAGAGAAAACGTGTTTCATAGGTTAGCATGTTGTCTGTAAGCAGATCTGACAGCTTAATTTTCTAACATGGTGCCTGGAAAACTTGAAATGAGCTTTTCACCGTGTCCACAGTGTGTCTAATGAAGACTTTCAGCCATATCTCCTCTCCCTGCTTCTCACCTTCCTCATTCTGTCTCTTTCCTTCTGTAACATGCATTTCCAGATATTACTACCAAACCAAAAGTCTCTCTGTTTTTCTGCTGGCTTTACCATGGCATAGTGTGGATAGGGATACCCTTTATATACTTTTTTACAACAAAAACCTCCAAGACCTCAGTTAGGGGTATCATCACTGCATATATGATTGTTTCTAGCTGGGAGAATGATGCAAAAGTGCATCAGCACACATGCAAATAAGGCGCTGTAATGGAGTTATCTTTGTGTTTAAAAAACCCTCCTAATTTTCATATCCAGGATGTACAAGACACTAATCAGCACTGACATCCTTGTTCCTATAATATGAGGAATAAATGAGACACCTCTTCCTGACCCTGGGAGAGGGAGAGATCTAAGGATCACATTGTCTAGGATAGGACACATATGGCTTAAGGTACGAGGTAGATACCAAACTGCTCTGTGCTTTTTCAGGACAGCAAAGCTTTGCACAATTCCTAGAGGAACAAAACTCAGAGACCTGGACGTGTTTAACCAAGCACTTAACTTACAGTGATGTACAGCAGTTGACATTGTAGCACTTAAAGTTTTACCTACCATAATACTGAAGAAAACTCTACATCTCAGCTGAAGGTCCCAGTGAGTAAACAGTGGCAGCAGATAGTGCTGCAGACAAATGCAGCTACTGTGATCCAGGGCATTATAGGGAAAAGAAAAAAAAGTCCAAGCAGAAGTCTCCAGACTCAGCAGAACAAGAGCCGGCATGGACAAATGTATTCCAAAGTGCTTGATAGGCATTAAAAGAAAATCTTTTGCATGAGTCAGATGCTCAGAAATTCATTCTGATAGTGGGCATAATTTTTTCCATCTAAACCACATGTGCAAGCATTTGCCAGTCAAATAGTTTCTGATGCTGATGATAAGTTTCTGGCCTAAGACACCCATAGGATGCAAGTATGAACCTTAATTTCTGTGTGTGAGAGGGTGTCTGTGACAAAATGAGAGAGACTACAGCTCACTCCTTTCTTGCTTTGACTTGCTTTTGGTCATCAGCATGTGGTAACGCACAGGACACCATGCCTGAGTGCCACTGTTGATGTGAAACCACATGAAGCTGTCACAGGTGCAAGAACAGACGTTTCAGCCAGCCTTTCCCTTTGCTTCTCCTTCCCACCATGGAGTCACAGACTTTAAGGCTGTAAGGTCTGTTTTGAATATCAAGCCGTGGCCCTTCAGTTTGCCAGTAATGAGCAGTAGGCATTGCTGTGCTTGGGGTTAATGGGCAAAGAGGAGAGTGTATTTCCCCAACGTGCTTCTTGCTCACCAAGGTCAGATTAAGGCCAGTGAAGACTTTGATCTAAATCCCTGTGTAGCTCAGGAACAAGCATCCCCATCCTGAGATCAAGCTCTTTTCTCTAGGAGAAGCTTCAGTGATCTCTGTTAAAAGTAAAAATAAAATACTTCAGCCTCAAATGCTGGCAAACCCATGCTATGACCATGGAGGATCCATTTCCACAGCCAGCATCCCTCCCAGTCAGAAATGAGTGCCATGTTCCCAGTCCGATGATGTCTGACTGCCATTCCCAGCTGTTGGATCTGTTTCCCCAGACCCCCCTCCTCCTCTGAACCTTTCCTCCCTGCAGACAGTGGTGGGTTGTGCTGTTTGCAGCTTCTGACATACACACTGTGTTCCTCAACTCCTTGAAGCTCCTGCATGGTTTACAGAGATGCCACCGTGAAATGCTATGTGAGCAAAAACGTTATCGTTCCATGTTGGCAGCTTGAAAAAATTATAGCTGAGTTTCTGTTTTTTTTAAAACTGGTAGCTCTATCTCACTGCCCACAGTAATTTAACTTTGCAGACTATGAAGGGAGAATGCTAAAGTGGTTTTGACTGGGAGTTAATCCATTAATTCCACCGAAGTACCCAAATATGTCAATCTTTGGCTCCAGCTTTCAGCTTCGAATAATTGCCCAGGGACCCAATTTGGGTGCTACTTCAAATGTGAGATGACGAGGAATACAACCCAGGAGTTTATTGCAGAACATGCAGGGTTTAATCTTCATTATCAGCTTCCCCCCTGCAGAATTTGGGGTGCACCCAGTAGCTGATGGAGAAGGCTGACCTCTGTCTCCCCAGCCTTGTGGGTAAGCTTTGCAGTGTGCAGAGCAGAGCCAGCCTTCCCGGAATACAACACAGCTGGAAATCTCATTTGGCTGAGCTTCTCATTATCTCAAGAATTTTGTCAGTCAGAGCTGCAGTAACCAGAAAAAAAAGCTACTTCAAACAGCTCTGATTGTGTTAAAGTCCTTTAGGAGGAAGAGGAAATAATTTCAGGATGTTTTCATTTTGGCTTCTCCAGAATCATGGACTGCATACCAGTACACAACACAAGAAGCACTTAGAAACATCTCTACATGGAAATGAGTGAAGCAAGAATCAGGGGCTATTATGTCCATGAGCTCAGCTAAGAGAGCTCTCTGGTTTTATTGCTGAAGGATTTTTGACCTTTCTGATCCAAGAAGCACTGAGGTGAACCCAGACTGAAAAGGGTTTTTTTGTATAAATTATAGTTTCAGGTACATGATGGCTCTTGCCTATCTGGAAGAAATGGATGTGATGCAGCCTGTGTGGAGGTGCATGTGTGCTTATAGATCATGATAGTAGGGTTTTTAATAGATGTCTGGTGTTCTTTAAGCAGACTGTGATTCCAAGTGTCTTCATAGTTTCCGTGTAGGGCGAATGACACAAAGTTATTGAAAACATTACTCTTCCAGATGCAAAGATGAACATAAAAATTAATTGGACAGCTAAAGAAACCCAAAGCTAAACCTTGCTCAAACAAACGTGCTGTGCATACGAACCATTGGTGTCCAGTTAGAAATACACACTACACAGAGCTCACACACAAGAGCTGTTTTTGCCCATAGCTGCATGAAGATGTAAAGCTTTTTATTTTCTTGCTGATATCTATCCCAAGGGGATAGCATTTCTTACAGGAATCCTTCCCAGCAGAGTTTAGCTCCTGCAAATATGTGTCTCACCTTTACATTAGAGTGACAGTGAGAATCTTAGTTCTGTTTTGTGCCTTTACTCCTGCTTTGGAGTACAACTGTACAGATTGCTGAGCCCCTTTGCCTTCCACCAGCATCAGGGCACATCAAAAGGCACAGAGGGAACTCAGCACTGAGTAGGATCAGGCTGTGATGCATCAGTACTGAGGTCAGACTTGCAATGCATTAATATCGTTCAACAGAAATATTAGCTGTCAAGAAGCTTAGAATTATTCTTTTTATAGCTTAGGGAATAGTATTATAGCAGGAATGATGGGAATATAAATTCAGAGGGGGTTTACAAGGTGGGAAAACACTAGTCAACATAAACGGGCTATTATCTGTGTTTGGGCTTGCCTGATTCTCAGTGAAATGAACGTGGACAACTTGTGCTGAGTCGGCTTTTTCAAGGTTAGCGGAGACACGGAGCCGCTCCCAGGGGAGGGAGAGGAGCAGACGGTGATGGAGACGAGCTGCAACACAAGATGTCAGGTTTTGCACCCCACAGCAGTGTTTCCAAAAGCAAATGATGGAAGATGACTATGGCACTGATGAAGCCATTTGGCTCATCATGATCTATGAAATACTGTCTTTCTCTCCTACCCCAAGCCCCCAGCAGACCTGCAAGGGTCAGTGGGGTCAGCTCCTTCTGTCAAAAATGCTGTGGCTTGCCAAAAAGAGGTTGAGACAAGGCAGAGAAATTTCTTCAGAGAATTAGAAAGATAAAAAACCTTCCAGAATAGCTCCAAACAATACAAAACCTGTGAACTCATTATGTATGTTGCTTTTAGAGCTTAACACCAACACAAAAATACCACCAACACAAGAAATCCAGAGGTGAAACTGCAAGATGAAAACAAGTAAAGCCAGCCACTATTGGTTAATAAATGTATTTCAGAAAAAATATTTTGCTCTTAGGCACCATTAAGTCCACTGGTGACATCAACTCTCAAAGTATATCACATAAAATCCAGGTCAAAAGAAACACTCTGGTCTAGACTTAAAAGGGAGTGTTTTGAAAAACTTTTGGCAGATTGGAAGATATAACAGCCTTCAAATTATATAAAGATGGTGATTCCAAATAATATAATATCTTTCATGTAATGTAACACCATGAAGTTATTAAAATATCTGGTGGAGGAAGTAGTGAGACAAAAAATAAATATTGCTTGTAAAGAAAACCTGAAGTAATATTTGGCTTCAAGGGACATGTCAGGCACACGTATGGGTTGTGGTAAATCACAGTCAGATATCAGCTTCTGCTGATATAAAAAATTGTTAATTTGATTGGAAACATTTTCCAATTATTTACCACAATTCAAAATGAAATGGAAAAACTTTTTATAATCTTTTTTCCCTTTTCTGGAGATAAATCTACTAATTCACCTGCATCCAAAACTTCAAATAGTTTGGTTTTTTTTCAGAGATATTTAATCAATAACTGTTGCTATTTTACTTCCAGGATAGCTTTACGAAAAGGTCATACATTAAGTGCTTCTGAAATATAAAATTTCTTGGAAAGCTTCTAGAAAATATTTCCTAAAAGAAGATTTCAAAATGTTTTTTGGGAATAGGAAAATCTGTGGTTCTGCCACTGAATTAATGGAAAAAAAGAAATAGATTTGAAAGCAAGAATGATGAGGTGAAATTCTCTGACCTGGTGTTTTAAGGTCGGGCTAAATAATGAAAATTGCCAAACTTAGCCTTAATATTCTTTGAAAAATATCCTCAAGGTATCCCAGTAATGCAGACATTCTTCCTGTCTCAAAAGCAATTTTACCACACTGGGTTTTTTTTTTCTCTCTTCCTCATGGCAAAAGGTCCCACATCTCACATACATCATGATATTCCTACTGCCTCCAATTTAATCCACTAATGATCATATTATACTTCTCCTGTATATTGATCTTGATGAAGCACTGGCTCCTGCAGCTCCCTTTGGTGTTTTTAGGTGGAATATCTTCAACCACTAGAATAAAGTCTGGTGTAATTAAAGACCTGGCACTGGAGACTTCACTACACATACATGGATAGTGTTTGGTATGCACACACTGAGTTAGACTTCACATAAAATGGGATTGCAAATGTTTGGGCTGCTACTAATACAAAGCTCCAAGGCTGAAGAATTAACTTGCTTTTCTCAGAATCTGTGGTGATACCCACACTATGGTAAATACTCAATTGTGAGAGATTCTGCAATGTGCAAATAAACCACAGTCACAGCATCCTAGAATGGGATTGGTTTGGGTTGGAAGTGACCTTAAACCTCCTCTAATTCCAACCCCCCTTCCATGGTCAGGGATACCTTCCACTAGGTCAGGTCACTCAAAGACTGAGCTGTGTCTGGGCTGTGGTGCAGGCACTGGGCTGTGGCTCAGCTTTGGATGTGTTAGTGTAGAGTAAGCATGCAAAACCTTCCCACCATTTGATGATGGCTCTGATAGGTGTTAGATGTAGAAAAATATTATCCTTCCTTGCTTCATAAAAACTTGGCATTGAAAGTACTTGATTGTCACACTCTCATCACATTTCTCTCTGTATTCATGCACGAAGACAGCTCACTTCTTAGCATTGCTGGCTTTTCTTAAAAAAAAACAACCCAAAATTAGCAAATAAATCTTGAGAGACCTCCAGCCCAACATTCCTCAATTGGTAAGACATCCACAGCAAGTCTTTCAACCCCCACACCTCAACAGTCACTCCTTCTTTTGACCTGACTGAGTGAAAAGTTTGTCCTCCAAACCTTCAATATTAAGACCTTCAGACGTGGGCATTTCTTCCAATCTGAGAGCTGAGTGAAGGCTACATCCCCTCCCTCACTCCCCCATGCAGTTTTTGCCTGACTCCTAATCAGGTCTGACATGATCTAGCCATGGAAACATCTCCTGAAGGGTCCTCAGTACCTTCAACTCTATCTTGATATTTAAGAGCTAGGCTGTTCTTTGGCTTCTCCATCGTTGTGAAGTTCATCTGTCCCACTGCTTTAGGATAATAGATCACGTAACAGCTGCAGTCAGGACTGTTGCACAACATGCAGGACACAAAACTGATCTATATTTGTGGAACAGTGCTACTGTCTGTACATTTTCCAAACAGATTAATCCCTGGTTGTTTCCTTGCCTGAAGGCAGGGTGGGATCTGAGGTGCCCCAGTGCTCTTAATGGAGCACACAGAATGAGGAGAATTGGCCACTTGTAGCTTAATTTTCAGGATGCATTAAATTCAGTGCAAGTGCTGGTTAGAAAGACTGTCCTTCTTTAGCAATTAGCTATTTCTTATTTGACATGGGAAATAAGAAGCTTTTTATGTATCAGAAAGAATCATGTTGGTTACGTTTAAATGCAGCTTACTAAGCTCTTCTTTACAATAAAAACTTTCTGAATAGGAATTCTGCATAGAAGACATCTCATTCTGTGTTTGAGAAGCTGAGGTTCCCCTGGTAAAGCCAGGAGACTTTTCCCTGCTCCCTTCCCTGGACTCTTGTTCCTAAACTGCCATTCCATGTTCTGGGTCTGGCTGTTGGTTCAGCACACATCTCATGCTTCTACCCGCCCACACCCCTCATCCAGATTCCCACCTTCTGATCACACTGGCATCCATAATTGTATTCCAGAGATTAAGAACAGGAAAAGGGAGCCCAGCCCTTCCTACTAACCTGTTTTAAGGAAAAAAACTACGTCAGCAACTCCCCCTCACCACTGCAGCCCCACATGAGGCTCTCTCCTCTCCAGCTAAGGTAAAGGGTCCATGGTTTTGCCTATTTCAGGGGGATCCACAGGGATTATCACATGAGCAAAAGTCATGCAGGGCAGCTGGGTAAATCTCTCTTTGGTCTAAAATCTTCTCTGCAGAGTCAGTAAACCTTTTAGAAATGGGATCATCAAGTACAGAGCGTCTTCCTATCTGTCTGTCCCTCACCTGCTGCACACTGACTTGCCTGAAAGGATATCCTCCTCCTTTTAATGGGTTTTGGGGGACAAGGATGGCACGGGGATGGAAGGGGCTTAATCGCCTTCCCAGCAAGTTTCACTAGATGGCAGTAAGCTGAGGGAAATGAGGGAGAAACCCCATTTTCGAAGGACTTGGTAAAACCTCAATGACAGCTGCTTACTCGGCATTTCACCCCAAAACCAAGATACTGCTCCTCGGAAGTAGCACCTCTGTAAAAGACATCATGACTTATTTACAATTAACCTCTCTTCAGTCTCTGTGAAGGCTTCTATGGTCAGGAGAGGGTCCATGCTGGAAAACTCCTGCCTTCACCAGCTGCTCTGCAGGGATACAGAAATTTGCCTTTTGCCTCCCAGCTTCTCCCTCTGCCATGTCAGCTCATAACATCATTTCCTTTGGGGATCCAACTCTGCTGTAACCCCAAAACAACCTCAAAGGGTCAGTTCATGCCCAGTAGTCTGGAAGACTTCTGTGCCCACCCTCAGGACACTCAGCAGCACACAGTGCCAGCAGAGTAGTTTGATTTCCCTGCTGAACTCAGATGCTCAGAAGGTGCCATTTCGTTCAGGTGGGAACTTTTCAGCTCAGTATTTGGTGTAAGTAACCCTTTGATTTGATGCTGGGCACCTGGCTTTGCCCCTTCTTCTTCTCTGGTGGCAGGATGGCTGGTGGCAGTGTCCTGCCCCACATACTGTCTGGGGCTGCAGTGCTGGGTCAGACTGTGCAGGGATGTCAGAGAGCAATGCAGTCACTCACTGAGTTGGACTAGAAGGTGCTAATTGCTGCCACAAGGCTTTTCCTTGCAGGTTCCCTGAGGATATTGTCAAAGCAGGCTGAGGCTAGCCAGGGAAGAGCCACAGTGGGAAGTGCTGTCAGAAATGAGAGACTGTCAAAAAATTTGTCCAAATAGGTTTGTTTTAACAAAAGTCTCCACAGGAGACTTCCCAGGCTAGCAGTGGGAAGGACGGTGTTTGAGTGACTAGTCACTGGGTAAGACACTGTCCTCAAGCCCCTGTCTCAGGCAGGAGTTTCAGTGCTGGCACAGGGACACATCCTTCTCCAAGCTCCTGTGAGAAGGTCCAGAAGTCTCCCAAATTTTGTTTCCTGAAAAAATGCAACAACCCCCAAATTTAAATTCACATATTTCTACCCTAGAAAACCTTCTAGTGGAAGGTCTCTGTCCATGGTAGGGGGGTTGGAACCTAATTATTTTCAATATCCTTTCCAATCCAAACCATTCCATGATGCTGTGCCCAGATAGGAATTTGAGGATTTTTTTCTCTCAAGCTCTCAGCTCAGTGTGCACAATGGAGCACATGAACCAACTTCCCTGTGTATGAAGAGTAAAAGGACCCAACTCCCTGTCAGACCCAGGGAGAACCACAGGGTGCCCTGGTGCAAACACAAAGCTTGAACACCATTTCACATTTTAGCATCAAGATGAACAACTACAGAAATATTTGCAATGAGTTAGGACTATGTCAACACAAAGCTCACTGGAGCAGAAGACAAGAAGGGGATCTGAGCTACCACGAGGGACATTCCTCATGGAATAGAATCAGCTGCAACATCCCCCCCAAGAAGCCCCAGAATCCCAGTCTCCCAACCTCATAGGCTGTGTCTCTAATTGGTGGAAGGTGCATAAATCAGGAGATGGGAGTTTGGATGAAGAATGCTACCTGTAGTGGTCTCTGAAAGGCTCTCCCTCTTTCTGCTAGGTATTGGGGGAACTTAGACTCTTATTTTAGGAGATCTGGATGACCTGCCTATGGCTAATCATTTCACATTTCAGTAATGCAAGGCCTGAGTGAGACAGAAGGGCCCTAAAGCCCAAGGCTGTATGTCTCATATCACTCTCTCTTACAAACAGAAATAGCCTTCCAAGATCCAATTCTCCCCAGTTTCGTTATAGCCCTAAATAATTATTTTGAATTGAAAATCCTTTCTGAAGCGTGGCTTTAAATGAAGTATTTGCTGCTTGGACAGATTTACAAGTTGGGCAACACTCTGCAGAGATGTTCTCACCTTTTTGTAGCCTTCCTTTCCTGCAGGATATTGAAGTGTTCTACAGATGAACAATGCAATGCCATTTTCAGTCACATAAAATCAACCTTACTTTAATGGGTGATAAAAGCTCCCAAATGCATCTTGGCTATCCCTGAGGGTTGGCTATGCAAGATCCATGCAGCCTCACTAGCATCAAGGATGACACTGCCTTGACTTTCCAGGATTTTACTCCCTTTTCTTCCTCGTGCCCATTTAGAATGAAGTTGCTATAATGAAATAAAGATATTAAACCCAGCTATTTCTTATGCCTACTTGTCATGAAGTTGTCACGAGCTGTTGTCCCAGGAAGTCTCAGCAATCTTTCAATCTCATTGCTATTAAGCCACTTAAAATTACTACAAGCAAGCAACACCAGTTCTTGGCTTTGTTTAAAATCAGAGGCAAAAATGAACTTTCAGTAATAGCACTGATGTTGATAATATCAGTCTCTCCTACCCTGGGCATGAACAGTCATCTTCTGCTCATAACCCATCAGGGATTCCAAATCTGTATCGGTTACTCAGAATGTGAAGCTTTTGAAAGCACCAGCTGTGCCGCGTTAATTTGCTACTACAGAGCTTAGTGAGGCTGGGACACCGAATCAGCACTCGTGGGATTGATGTGGCTGATCAGGAGCTTTCAAGGTTGGTTTGAGGTGACGTAACCTACACCTCACTAAGCAGATTAAACACGTTAAAGGGAGGTTACTGCAAGCACTGGACTGTTGCATGCTTGGCAAGACTCTGCTGTTCATTATCGCAAAGTCTCTGCTGCAGGGATTGTGTCAGCCTTTGATTGCACTGGTTTAGGAAGCAAAGAGACATGGGGTACATTTTAACATTCCAGTTAAAAAGGAGTCCATGGAAAACTAGCAGAGAGCTGAGAATACAAGCAAGAAATGGATAGCATTGTCATTTTCCTTGCATTCATTGGTGCTGTCCTTACAAGCAGCTGTTTTCTAAAAGCTTTTAGGTTGTCACTCAGGAAGATGGAAACACAGCCTGCTACTGCTAATGAGATTACAGACTCTAATGCCCTCCAGAGAGACCAAAAATCCCCATTCAGTAGAGGACTTAGAAAACAGGGGAGGGGTGATTAAAGGTGAGCTCTTATACAGCACTGTTGTAGCAATGTCCATCCCCCTGCAGGAAAACCTACTGCACACACCAAGGATGCCTCCAAACTCCTCATCCCACTGTGGTCAACCACAGCTATTTATTCATAAATACTCTTGAGAATGTATTAATTGCCACTTGTTTCATGGGTTGACATCATCCAGTGGAGGAGGAGAGCACATAGACTATGGCACTAAGCCATATTTTAGGTAGGGCAAGTCTAAATTTTGAGAAAATCAAACCCAGAAGTCCCTGCAACCAATCCCTCTCAAAAAAAAAAAAAAAAAAACAAAAAAAAAAAAACCACCACAAACAAACAAATCCACCAAGAAAACTTCTCTTAAAAAGACTTCAAAGAATTAGGTTTCTGACAAAAACAGCAGAGGTTCCCCAGCCCCAGGAATCCAAGGTGTTTTGTCAGTTTGCTCGAAGTCCTATGACATCTACACATTTCTATGCATAGGGGGAGGAAGATGGTGTTGGTATCTTGTATACTGAGAATTTCTGATGGTGTAAGGCAGAAAATAGGGCACAGTGTTATTAAAAAAAAAAAAAAACAAACAGCCTCTGGTGAATTGAATTCCTTATGGCAGCTATAATGATGGGAAATCTGAGGAGAAGGCTCATCTCTCCGGTCACACTTCCTGGCACGAGACATGAAAACTTAGACCTTCCAGCTTTAAGGGATAGGCAGCTGCAAATGTGGAGCTGGGTCTCCACGTGGATTGGACCTAAACCAGTGAAGTCAGTGATTTGAGTAATTTAGTCCTACTTTTTACTGCTGTAAATGAGAGATTACCAAGTCCTTTGTGTGTGGTGGGTACAGTGGTCTAAATGCAGGATTGTTTGGACTCTGAGGAAAAGGGGGCTTTCCCATGAGAAAGAAGAGCTAAGGTTTTACAGGTCCAATTCCTACTAACAGGCAAATTTCCTCTCCTCAGGCAAAGTTGTCCCTATCTCTCAGTTTCAGTTGCCTGATAAGATGGGGGTACCATCCTGCTTCTCCAAAGGACAATGTCTGCATTGCTCTGAGTGCACATCCCTGGTCTGCAGTGCCCATTGGCATCACAATGTGGAAGAATTCCACCCAATGAGGTGAAGCAGGGGGGATGGTGATATTTAATGTTCCAGTAGCATTAGAAGAAAGGATACTTGCAGCACTGAAGCCTTGGGATCATTTCTCTAGTTCCAATAACCTCTGACAGGAGAGGGCATTTGCAGCTGCATCAGTGCAGACCAAAACTTGGCTGCACACAGACATGTCTGAGCAGCATTTTCAAAGTGCTTGGTAAAACTTGCCCTGAGCCATAATTGTGCTCTTAATCTTCTCTCCATAACATTTTCCTCTTTCTCTCAGTATCACTTTATTTTGCCAAAGTCAATATTTCAGTTGTTGTTTGCTTTAAATTTGATGTTTATTCTCAGTGTTCACATTTTATTAATTCAACTCCTTTTCATTACTGTCTGTCAGCCTTAATTCAGGAGTGTTTATCATTTGTAGATGGAGTAGTATGACTACTAAAAGGCTCCCTGACATAATTTGCTGCCCTGTTAACAACAGCAATCATTTGAGCAATTAGCAAGGCCTTGACATGGGCCTTAGCTTCTCTGTCACCTAGGAATACCTCCTTGGTGCAGCTGCCATGCTATTTATACTCCTCCAGCCAGTCCCAGACTGAAATAGTGCCCAGGAGAGTAGCCTATAATCAGTCCCCTTGCAATAGCTGTGACTGGATGAGCACTAAGTAAGTCCTGGCCTTGATTATATTAACGAAGCTGTGTGGGGAATGCCCACTGGGAAATCCACAGACAGAGGAGCCTGTGTGCTCACAGCAATCCCTTTGCCAGTGACCATGGCTTTCATAACAGAAGAGTCATTTCAATCCTTGATGATCAAATCTGGGGGATCCTCCCCCAAGAGAAGCTGAACCAATCTCCCAAATTCTCATCTTCATCTTCTCCAGTAACTCTTGGCAGCAAAGGTTTTTGTCCCCCACATTAAATACACCTCTGTGGCCCCTTGTATGAAGTGCAAGGTGACAACATTAAGTCTCCCACACCAGTAAGTACTGGGAAAACTCCTGCAGACTGACAGAGCATCACTGGTTCAGGCAAGTGGCACAGCACATTCTCAGAGGAGATCTCCAAGGCACCTGGAGATTAAAAATAAAACTTGTGTTTTACCATCTCATAGTTTGGACAGGGAATTGAGATGGGGATATCTCACACAGAATAAAAACTAATGATGGAGTTGGAATTTCCTCAGACCCTGAAGGTACCTCTGCACCCTGAGACAGTCCCTTTCCCTAGCAAGGCAGGATTAGACCCTGAATTAGAGGAGCCATGGAGAGCAACCCAAGCCCCTGACTGGCTGGTCAGGTGGGACTCAGAGCCCACGGGTCCCTTCAGTGCAAAAAACATGATGCTTTCAGTCTAGGAAAAAACAGCTTCATGAAACACCCCAGAAAATTTCACATTAAAAAACCCTGTGCAATGGCAGAGCTTAAAGCCACCATGTTAAAGCTCTATTTTTGGATCTTATTAAAATAGATACAATCTGTGCATAAAATAAATTACTTGCCTTACAGTTTTCAGTTCAGCTAAAGATTTACAAGTGCAGTAATTAACAAACTTGTTCTGCTTTTTGCCATCAAGACCCTGATTCAGCACAGGGCTTTGGTGATGTCTGTGCTTGGCTGGCTCCCCTCAGGTGGCTGAGGGCAGCTCACAAGGTCCTAGCCCAGAGGGCTGCTCCCCTCTGCCTCTGCTCTGCAGGCTGGGAGGACTCCACACTAGGCAGAGCCCTATGAGCTCTTTCACCCACACCTCAGCTTTTACTCTGCACAGAAAGACCCACACAGGAGGGCTGGAAGCCACTTCCTCACCTCAGCAGTGTCTGGGATGCAGTGGACATGGGGTGACAATATTTGCAGGTGTCCATCCCAGAAGGATGTGATTATGGGATAATGGCTGAGATAGATCCATGCTCGTTAGCAGTTTGGGCTGCAGGCAACTTTGAGCTGGCTTGTAAGTGTCTAACACACTGTGTTGATTTACTGATAATAAATTATCTGTTCAGGAGGGATCATTAGGATCAGCTAATCTGCCCTACAACACGACAGAGTCCTGCAGCCTCACTCCTGCACCGGCAGTGTGAGGAAAGGTCTGTTCCAAGAACCTCTCCTGCAGGACAGGTGCTTGGAGCCATGCTTGAGTTGTGTCTAGGCTTACCCTTTCCTTTCACTGAAGTTCATCAGCAGGATCTCAGAATAAGCTTAAAGCTAAGCCACCTCAGACCTGATGAACTCACACCTAAAACGAGTTAAAGACTGTGTTTCACAGAAACAGACTACAAGACTGCCAGGTTAAAAGACTGCACAAAATAAGGTCAGAATATACAAAAGAGTACAGTCTGCTTTAGCAAGCAACTAGCATCTGCAACCAGGAGCAATTTCATTCTTTTCCTGTGAGTTGCTGCATGACGTGATCAAACAGGAATAAGTATCTGGAATTAAAGGCCAAAAAAATAGCGCAATTGAATTGCTGATTTCTCTGTAAGGCTCCCTGAGATAAAAGAGCTGTCCCCAGGGAAAAGAAAGACTTGGGGAAAACATGAAAGGCATGGCTGATGTTTGTCTGCTTTGCATATAATCCCCTGAAAATTGGAATGTCCAAAAGCTTGCGACAACACAAGTGGGACTAATGCTGTGGGATCACATGAGCCATTATCTGATTCACAGGTGAAGATGGTAATAAAGTGGCTGAAAAGCAAACTGCTAGTGAGAGAGCGAGGAACAGCAGGCTCACTCGGTTATGGGTCATGCCAGAAACACCTCTTGAGATCAAGCAGTAAAAATAATTAGGGTTGGGAAGGGAAGGAGTGAGGTTCCCAGATGGTGTGGGCGATAGATAAGGAGTCGTCCTTTTTATCTGCTGCCAGGCCATCCGTTCATCCAGTTCTGTGGCTGACTCAGATCTCTGTCAGCATGCAGGGCTCTGTGCCACTGGAGCTGTCAGGGCAGTGCTGCTTCCAGCCTGCATTCAAGGCCAGGCAAGCCATGTCTTGTTCTGAGGTTTGGTTATTTGCTTTCCTGTTTATACAACCAAGAAGAAACTCTTGCCAAGGCAAAGATGGGTTGACACCCCTCTCTGGAGGATCACAGCTGGAAGCCCGAGGGTGGATACCCTGGCTGCCTCACACATGGCTCCCACACCATGCTGAGGAACTGGATGCAGCAGGGATGACCTTTGCCAAACCTGCATGGTACATGTGGAAGCCCTGCCCAAAGATCAGCTCCATCACTGCCTTTTCATTCAGCAAATATCAAACACAGGGGTCATCTGACCGCAGCCATGATGAGCTGCAAACCAATCTGCCTTTCCTTTCCAGGTCTGCCAGTGTCCACACACATAGTTGTAATTTGCCCAGAGAAGTTGTAATTTGCCTCTTCTCTGACAGAGAAGGTCACAAATGGTCTTTCATAGCTCCCTGTGTATGCAATTTTGTGCAGGTTTGACTTTGGTTAATGGCGCACCTGATCAAGACCTTTACTGGGGAGCATGTGGAAGGAGTATCCTCTGTTGCTGCACTTACCTGAATAGCACTAGCATTTGCAATTACACTGGCTGCAACAAAAATCTCTCAGGCATCCTCAGCCTCCAGGAGACAAGGCAATCAACCCTAAGGTCAGGAAAACAGACTGTTCCTCAGGGCAGCATTGCACAGGCTAGGGCTGCTTTGCAATTCCAGTGCCTTTCTTTCAAAGCACACAGTCCTAAGCCTCCAACAGACAGTGGTAGGTTTTTACAGTGCAGAGATGTGTCTTAGAAGGATGGGTCTTTGAGAGTGGATGAATGACAGGGCTGGTCAAAAGTAGATGTCTGTCAAAAGGTCTGTCTGAAACATGCTAATCAGAAGCTGCTGATTGAGCTACACAATTTTTTTCTGGCTCTGTTGGTGATGGCAGAGCAGAGCAGACCCAGTCTCTTGAGTGTTCACATTAGGGTACCTGTGGTGGAGCCTTTCTTTATGGGGTCATGCAGAGAGGATGCAGAGAGGACACAAAGCGCCAACATTCTCTACACCTCCTGCATTCGGTGATGTTCATGGAAACCTGTAAAGTGCTCAGAGAGGGAAAGGGAAATCTATCAAAATCCTTTGCAGTGTGGCTGTGAAGCAGCCTCCTTCCCAAGCCCATGCTGCTTTTGAACAGCTTCTTGCTTCACAGGATTGTGTCAGATCCTCCCGCTTCAGATGCAAAATGTGCCAAAGGCAGGGACATAAACCTCTGGAGGGAGGAAAAACCTCACTGGGGAGAAGAAAAGAAACTGGAGTTACAGAAGGAAACCCTGTGTTCATGAGAGCTCGGCTGGGTGGTACTTGCAAGGATATCACCAGGAACCGTGAGTCTTTGGGTGGCAGTGAGAAGCAGAGGGAACACTAGGTCGTGCTGTTTCCCTAAATTCTTGTGCAGCAGCGCTGCGCTGGATTGCACATCTCTCACAGGGATCGAGGGCTCTTTTTGTGCTGTGGGTTACCTTTTATCACACTCCTTGGGTGTTCTTGCAAGGAAATTAATTGTGTTTTCTGCATGAAATGCCTTGAGCACACAGGAAAAGGAGTAGGGCAGTTTTTTATAGGGGACCAAGGCTCCTGTGCTAAAATGTGAGATAATGCCTCACTTTATAGGGAAGGAATGATGAGTATCAGCAACAGTTCAGAGTTTAATTTGCCTTCCTGCTATTCCCATCAAGACGGGAAAAATAAAGTTGTCTGAGGATACAAACTCAACAATGTGCTGACATGAGGCATGAATTAATGCCACCTGGACATGGGAAGGAGGTGGCTCTCTGACTCTCTTGTACTGCTCCAAGTGTGTGGAGCACTTGAGTTCACTCTACCTAAGGGCTGAGCATTTAGCAAAATGCTGCAGAGTTATCCCATGTCTCAGTAGGGAAAGACGTTCAAATGAGTGATTTATCAGCTTTGTTTCCTCTGCACAGTAGAGAAAACTCTGCTCCCAGAGAAGAGTTTCTTTGTGCTGCCACTGTAAAGTGTGGCTTGTGCCTCCCAAGGCTTTTCAATGAACACATGGAATCAGTAGGGGCAGTTTCAGCTCTGTGATATTCATTGCTGTGTGCACATTTGAGCAGCACACAGGAGCTTTAAGCATTTTTCTTTAATTTAGCAGGGAGCTGTTGCAGCTGCTGAGGCACTTCAAAGACCATTCTGTGTATTGCTCCTGCACCTGACAAACACAAGGCCATGGTGTTGTTAAATTGCCAGTTTGCAGAGAAATGGCTTTTGCAAGTAGCAGCCAGTGCCACCTCACGCTCTTGGGTCTGGCTGTGGCCCCACCATGTCTGTGTGTGCTTCTCCATCACTACAAACCTCACATGGCTTCAGAACCACAGGAGGCGTGCTGTGGATCTCAGACAGATGAGAAATTGTGAGCTCCATAAATAATTTGCAGGTTATAAATAGTGGTATCTCCCCCAAGACCAGTATAGGCAGGGCTGGACCAGATCTTGAGAGCCAGGGATTCAGAGTGTGGGAAAGCAGCCCTTTCCCCACAACTAACCAAATAATTTATATGCAAATGTAATATTTAGAAAGCTATGCTCTTGTACCTGACATTGTAACCTGATCCCCAAGCTGATGGCTGCAAAATGGCCGTGACATGTAGAAGACGAGGTAAAAAAAAATTGAGAAGTTTCTGTTGTCTAGCTCATAGAATCATAGAGTGGTTTGAGTTGGAAGGGACCTGTAAACCTCATCTAGTTTGCACCCCCTGCAATAAGCAGGGACATTTTCCATTGGATCAGATTGCTCAAAGCCCTGCCCAACCAGACTGTGAATGTTTCTAGGGATGAGGCATCCACCACCACTCTGGGAAACCCATGCCTGTTTTAACCCCCCTCAATGTAAAAACCTTCTTTTTTATGTCTAACCTAAATCAACACACTTTTAGTTTAAAACCCTTACCTCTTGTCCTATCTGAACAGGTCTTGCTAAAAGGTTTGTCCCCATCTTTCTTACAAGCCCCTTTTTGGTACTAAGAAACCACAGTAAGGTCTCCCTGGAGCCTTTTCTTCTCCAAGCTGAACAGCCCCAACTCTCTCAGCCTTTCCACATAGCAGAGGTGCTCCAACCCTCTTTGTTGCTCTCCTCTGGACCCACTCTAACACATCCACATCCTTTTATGTTGTGAGCCCCAGAGCTGGATGCAAGTCACCAGGTTTTGTCCTGAGTTAGTAGCAGCCAGCAGATGCAGGTAAGAATGCCAATTTTTGTCACCCAGGGGCACGAGGCAGCTGTGAACCTGGGTGAGCCTGGTCCCTCTGCCTAGCTGGGAAGAAGAAAAGCAGTGACTCAGGGAAACTGGAATTTTTGCCTGCTTGGCATAATAGATATAAAATAAATAGATAGATTGAGCCTGTTGTCTGTTAAAGGAAAGGTGCCAGCCCTGTGAAGGTAAAAGCAGCTCTGTGAGCAGGGATTTGTTACATGACCTGCACACATTGCCCAGGAAATGTCCTGGAGGTAGCAGGGTCACAGAGCACAGTACCAGAATGAGTCAGGACATGTGCTCACATCACAAAATCATTTGAGGTTGGAAAAGACCTTTGGAGATCATCCCATCCAACCACCTGAGCAAAGCAGGGTCACCTACATACAGCAGTTTGCCACGTCCAGGTGGATTTTGAATATCTGCAAGGATGGAGGCTCCACAACTTCTCTGGGCAACCTGCGCCAGTGCTCAGTCATCGTCACAGTGAAAAGTGCCCCTCCAGCCTGCTTCCACCAGCCTCAGTGCAAATGACACATTGCACAGATTTCTTACCTCCTGCAACAGAAGGCTGAGGCCCCTTGGCAAGGCAGGTGTGACTCATTTTATCTGTGCTGTACCAATTTCACAAAAAGACAAAAAATGTCAAATGCCAAAGCAAGCAGTTGGACCTCTAGACAATCCTCAAAATAATGAAAAGCATCCCTGTTCAAGCTGCACCTTTTAATGCTTTTAGTCTTATCTCCATTTCTCTTTTTTCCTTTTTTTTTTTTTTTTTTTGGCTGTATAATGACAGTTTTGAAAAGGACATAGTTCCCTGTGCTTCAGCCCTGAAGCTACCTCTTACTAAGAGGGGTTAGGAACAATGCTTTTATTTTACAGCCTGGCAGGTTTGGGGGGGAGCTTTTGGTACAGGGGGTTGGCAGAGACCTGCCTACTTGATGCTCCATTGATCTCAGCTATTCCTACCTTTCTAAGCTGTTTTCTGACCATTTTATACCTCAAAGCTGCTGAGAACAGAATATTTGCTTACAAGAATTGCAGTCATATCTGTCAAATACTGTAAGACTGTGGTTCCTTATACGACATAGTAACTGCACAAACAGGCAGTGGGGCTGCAAAATGGAATAGCTTAATTGGTTTGCTTTCCCAAGGAGATACTGTGCCAGACAATGAACACAACAGCTTAAATCTACGCTCAACAATAGCTTTGTCTATAAATAGGGTATTTTTAAGCAATGGGAAGAACACTTGGGGTAGAACTAGATAACATTTTTCAGGTGGATAGTTTATTTGCTAATAAATGCTGTTCAGGCTGACTGAAACTATTCACAGACTTAGGCTGAATTCAGCTAATGCTTTCTGCTATAAAAAGGGGAACCCCATTTTTCTTGACAAACCAGAGATCGTTCATTTTAGCCTTTCAATGTGAAAAATTTAAAACATAAAAAACCACTCTATCTTAGACTTCAGCTTGATTTTATCTCTTTACTTTGAAAACCATTTTATTTCTTTACTTTAAAATGAATTGTTTTATTTTACATCCATCCCAGATAAATCCTTTCTGTTTTATAGCAGGGAAAGCAAATAATTTAAAAGGGACTTTTTTTAGTCTGTTCCCACAGGCCTGCTCTGGGGCTTTGCTTGCTTTTTCCAATGGCTTTGGAGTGTGAACATAATGTGCAGCTGGTGAGCTTGTCTTTACAGCTGATAAAGCGAGTTACACCAGGGTCATGCTGAAATGAACCCTGCATACAGGTCGAGTACGTAAAATAAAAGTTCTCCTCCAGCAGCCTCATGTTACAGACCTGATTTATGTCTCCAGCACTTTGGTTCTGTTTGGAGCCTGGCATGGTTATGTGCAATCTGCCCAGCCAAGCTTGAAAGCTTCCCTTTTCCCAACTTGCCTGTGCAAGGTAGGGCAGGTAAGAGGCATAAGGGACAGCCTGAAAGGTCAGAGATGGATGGAGGCAGCACCAGTGGGTCTTGCTGCACCAAATGTGTTCATTGTCTGTAACCCCTGGGAAGAAAACTTGCTGAAATACTTCTTGCAAACAGATAAAATATGCCTTTTCCAGGCAATCTAACACTTGAAAAGCCTCATTAATAATGATTGCAAATTGTGGAGAAACTATAGCTTCTATCTATGGGTCACAAGAAATTTTTCAAGCATTACCTGAACATCAGAAGATAAAAGGGAAGAAATCAATCTAGACCTGATTTTCACAGAAGTTTCATGGTGATGCCTGCAGAGATTATTAAAAACATCTAAGCAGATTAGGCACACCTAAGCCCTCTTAAAAGCAGTGGGGTTTAGACACCTCACTTGCTATTGCTTTCTGCAAATCATACCCAGAAATGGGGACATTTAACCCAAGCAACTTCAGGTGTTTAACACACGTGCTTAAACAGACCATGATGTCCCTGTGCTGCTCTGCAGTCCAAGCAGGGTGTGGGAGGGAGGGGAGGCAAAGCTGCAGCACAAGCCTGCACTGAATCACACCTAGGAGGACTCTTCCTGTGAGATAACAAGACCTGTAACATAACATCACAGCTTTGCTAGCTCATAGCAAGGTCCATCTGCCCAAAACAAACAGCAGCCAGCCACAAACACTTGGAAGAAGTGTAAAACAAGGCAAGGCTAGAGAGAAGCTTCCACAGCTTCCCTTCCTGCAGGGAGCCTGTGATTAAAGTTTAGTGTGGGTTGCTGCATCAGTCAGGGAGGATACATTCCCCTTGCCCAAAACTGAAGTACAGATACCTTTGATATGGCACACAGCAGGCATTAGACTGTGCCCAGTGCCAGGACTGAAAGGGAATGGGATGGGAAGGGCTGTACTCAACTGTCTCTGTGGAGGAAATGTATGAGGCAAGAGTAATAATAGAGCTGTTCAAATAGTCTGTCTTTAGGATACACATTTCTGGACACACAAATGCTGCTTCTCGGGGATTCACAGGGCACAAAAAAAGTGTGTAAATCTTTCAGGAGAAGCCCAAGAGCTTGGAGATTTTTCTTAAAAGTTGTGTGGACCAGAAGCTGCTGCAATGCATTCAGACCTCAGTTCATGATGTGCTTTGTCCCAGCTCCCAGAGAGGCCCTAGAAAAATGTAGGTTCTCCACATTTATCATGATCCGTCCAAATGTAAATGAGAGACTCAAAATAACTAAGGGTTGGAAACCACATCAAGAGGCTGGGTGTGCTTCTTGTTCAACTGTGCTCAGGTGTTCTTCTCAGAAGGTGGATTTTCACAACTGGTTGAGAAAGGCTTTCTTCAGCAATCCTGCATGCTGCCTTTCCCCATTCCTATTCATTTTTCACACTAGAAGGAAAACCAAAACCTTTTCCAGACTGGGGAGAAAACACATGAAAAAGGGAGGCAGAACAAGAAAAAGTGATGAATTACAACAGGTGAGAAGCAAGTGGCAGACTGTCCTAGAGAAGTGGGAGAGCCATAGTCAGGATTTCTGCTGCTGCCCTCCATTTGCTGAGCGCTGATTTCTCTCTTGTTTTAGGAAAAAAAAATTCTGTCATTGGTCATAGAAACCACCCCACCACAAGTTTGTCAAAATTGGCCAGTCATCCTAAAATTAAGAACCTTCTTTTTGTTCAATAGATGTATTTAAAAACATCATAAGAATATTTTTCTATGTGATCTACAAAGGGAAGTGTTCCTTGTGTGTGAATATCTCCCCATTCCCTCAACCCAGTGAGAGTGATCACATAAACCAAGGGTATGCAGATTCTTGCAAGTGACTGAATTATCATAGATTAGCTACTTATTACTGTTAATTTAAATAAATATGCTTTATATTATAATGTGCTAGAAGCATAAAAACATCTTCAAGCTGGTGACTAGCAATCTGTTAAGCCATGATAACTTCTTCTCTTGCAGTGCATCTTTCTTGAGGGAAAAGCAGAAATCAGAGACAGGTGACTGCTGCAGTGGCATAAATAAAATTTGCATGTCCTTGGTACTTGAGTTGGAGCACACCAAGACATCATTTTGAAATGAAGTGGAACATATATTTTTATTGCCTGCAAACATCAGAAAGATATTTCAAAGAGCAAACAGATCTTCTTGCTCTGGGGCTAAATGCTCCTTGAGCTTTCCACCATCCAGGTCCAGGATCAGTTCAGTAGATGTGCTGGTGAAATCCATCCCAAATCCTATCCTTGGAGGGTCCCATGCACCTTCCAGAAAGGGGAAGCAGTTTTACCACGACCCCAACCATCCTCCACAGATGTTAAGTGGTATTTTCACACACTTCAGCTGATTGCTCAAGTGGTATAGCAGGCTTCTGCCATACAATCCCAGAGCAGCAGGGATCCCCAGGCATGTAGTCCCAGCCATTAGGCTGCTTCTTTGAGTGTTCTCCTGTTGCTTTTTAGTGCATGTGACATCTCTGTGCTGTGTGCTTTTTAATCTTTAGAGGTCTCTCACCACCCCATGGCGCCAATCTTCCCCTCTCGCAGCCCTTTGATCAGAGCACTTTCCCCTGCCATGCCCATCAGTGTCAGTGGACACTTGGCCCTCTATAACTGCTGGGGACATCCCCCATGGTCAGTGAGGAGCAGCTGATTTCCCTCCTGGCTGCTCTTCCCTCCTGGATCTGTGCCCCCCTTCCCCCCATGCCACTGCCACTTGCTTTCACCTAATGAAGGCTCATCAGAGCCAAGCTGCTCTCAAGGGAGCTGAGCTGGGGAGTGGCTGTGAGTGACACAGTGCCCCTCAGGCCACCCTCTGCCCCCTGACCTCCAGGCAGGCGAGACAATGATGTAGAGAATTATAAACACTGAAGTACATGGCCAGGATGGTGAAAAGAATGGGGATGCTTCCTTTTTGTTTTGGTGGTTTTCCTTAAGGTGATGAATGAACCAAGCATCCCATCTGATACCTCTGCACCTGCCTGTTTTCCTCAGCAGTACAAAAGTAGTCTGCCAGAGCTGTCTGTCTGCTTGTTAGATATGATTGCTGGAAGAGAAGGGATGTATGAGTGAGGAAGATCTTACAGCTCCAACATTGTCCCAGTGCCACCCAAACCTTCTCCATTTCTTCAGACTAGGCCAGAATGACATTTGGGGCTCTGTACTTATTTTATAGCATATAAAGTGTGCAAAGGTATAGAGACAGCCAGAATCCCTTCCATGGGTGTTCGTGTGACACCTCACACCCAGGGAATGCACTTCTGGAGCCAATAGGGTCCCTAATGTGAGTTCTTAGATATGGAAAGAGGAAAGAGAAAAATAATGAATGAACATTGCTGAGAAAGACGTCTCAGGAGGGACTGTGCCTCAGCAAAGAACATAATCACCTTCACCTTATTATTAATTTTTTTTTTTTAAGAGGAAGAGGGTCATCTTGAAGCTGTCTGGTGTCTGGGCTTTGCTAGAGCACAGTGCTCTAACGAAGGACAGGGTTAGAAGCATTTTGGGGCTGAAGGAATTAAGGAGCTGGCTTGTACCCAGAGTTGAAACAAAAATTGCTGTGGGGCTTAAACCTGTTTTTAACAACAGTATGTAGCCTGCCAGATCTGGTGAGAGATTAGCAATTTAATTATACAGGCCCTGGCTTCCTGCTTCCCACTAAGTGCCTAAAACCCCTCTAAAGAGGCCCATTACCTTCCTTTTTTTTTTTTTTTTTTTGCTCTTGCATTAACTAGGCAGAGCAGCTTAAACACAGAGGAAGGACAGGGGTTCTCTTGCAGAGATCTCGGGGTTTTATGGCTAAGTGCCTCCTGATGGATCTGTCAGAGCATCCCATGAGAGCAAACCTGTCACTCCCCGCAGCGACCATTAGCTTTATCTCCAGCATCCCTGGAAGCATTTTCTGTGTGTCCCCTCTTGAACTCACTGAGGAGAGCACGGGCTTTTCTCAGGCTCTGGCTGACTTTGAGAGAGAAAGAGGCAGAGTGAGCAGCCGGGCTCTGGGCACAGGGCTTTGGGGCAGAAAGCCTCGGCAGGAGCCTTTGGGGATGGCTGAGTGCTGTTTCACGTGGGAAACAGGGGAAAGGCAGGCAGAAAGCTACTGAGAAACATGTGACATGCAACCTGCTGAGCTCCAAAAGGCTGTTTGAAAGAGGGAGAAGGAGAAAGAAGTGCCAGGCAGGAGATTTTTGTCTTTTTCATTCACAGGAAGCAAGTTTATTAAGGATTGTGAGGCTCCCATACCATAAGCAATGAATTCTCTGCAACTGTTTTTCTTTCCAGCGCTGTCTGTGGGTGGTTTTCAGACAGTCCTGCTTCACAGATGCTCTGCAGAGGTGGGAGTTGACTTGTGCTACTACTGCAAGTTCACCCATGCATGCAGCCATGGCAGTCCCCTTGGTTTCCTAGGACTCTTTTGGTGTCTCTGGGTTCAACTCTGCTCTCCCAGCACCACATCCCCAGCCAGGTACCCACTGATCCAGTGTCTGGATCCCACTGTTGTATGTACCAGAGCTTGTTTTGGCAGTAAGGTTGCTGCTAAGGAGCGCAGGGAGCAGGTACCATATACTTTTAACAGGTATATTCCTGATAAATGCCCTTATGATGCAGAAAAGTAGTGATTTCTCCATCTCCTACACCTTTGTACATCCAAAGGGCTGAGCTAGGAATGGATCAGACCCCAGAGCACCAGGCTGCTGCTGTCAGAGCTGTTTTACCTAAAATCCTTTAAAAACCAGAGCAAAGACATCTACTCTGCAGGCCACAGGAAATCTTGCAAGAATGTAATGGAGTGTAATCAGTGACAGATTTGTCATCTCTGTTCCACGGCTGAGGAAAAGCGCTGTGATAGATGAGACCATGGCCTCTTCAAGCTATCTTTATGCCATGCTAAGCCAGGCTTTAATTTCTGGGACAGCGAGGGAGAACTCCATTCCTCTTTGGTCAGCCACTTGGCCCTGGGGGTCAGCCCACTTTGGGGTCATGCTGGGGTAGGGAGAGGATGTAAGACAGCAATGGCACTGATTGAGGTGCTGTGCCTCCCCAGTGCCCAATTTGTGTGAGCTGATTGCACCTTCAGAGGTGAGCCATGCTCCCAATTTGGGATTGGAAAGTCATTTCCCCCAGTCATATTATCAGGTGTTTCTCCCTTACCTGGTTTGTCTTCCAGTCTGCTTCCTGGAACCAGCTGGGAAATCTTTTGGTTGTGTGAGAGCACTGGCAATGCATTGGTGCTTTCTGCCATGGTTTCCAGCCTTATTTGCAGTTGAATGTTGGTGGGGTTTGTACACATAAACCAAGACATCCCCTCTGCTGGGAGATCACTGAGGGTGAAATGAACTTAGGGGGGAACTGGATGTAAGGTCACAGAGAATGGTATCCCTCTGAGATTCTCACACTCCCTGGACCCTTCCTAAAGCCTTGACTCCTTCAGCCAAGAGATTATCTGGCCTCAACAGACTTAGTCATAAAAAAGATTTTTTACATTTCATTGTCGTGGGGTGAGGCATTAAAGTACAATGAAGTATTAAAAAAAACTAGGCGACCCTAAGAAACAGCCAAAACAGCATTTTATTCTTTGGGTTCCACAGTGAGAGGATGATTTTTTTTATTATTATTTATTTTTATTTTTAGCAAATAAAATCATGCTGAGGTTTGATTCATGTTTTTTTAATTCCTCAGAAGTCTGCACTGTCATTCTCCTGGTTTGGCATCCTAATTCAAAGTGAAATACATAAAGCCAAAAGGAGTGTGTCAAGGAGTTTCTCTAGCTTTCATCATCTTTTTTTTTTCCATCAGCAGACGTCATCCTTTTTGAACTGACTGGCAGTGTGTAAAAGGAATAGAGGGAAGGGCTTGGTAATAAAATGTTAATGAGATTTTTATTATTGTTTTCAGTGGTATCAGCATAGAACCTTTATGCATATAACAACAGCTAAATATTCAACTACAGAAACTTGTTTTTAGCAAGCTTTTAACAACTCACTGCAGCACACTCGAATTTAGGAAGAATTAATTTTAGGAAGAATTAACAGCTATCAGTACATGCTGCCAGCAGCTGGATGCACACCGTAAGAGGAGCTTTATCTTTACCAAAAAAAGGATATGAAAAAATACGCGAGGATGAGGCACAAGCTCCCGCGGCTCTGCAGACCCCCACCACGGGTGCCAGCCGAGCTCAGGGTCTGCACTCCCCTGCCAAAGGTGGGTGCCAGGGGATGTGGAGGTCTGGGATGGTGGGGTAAAGCTTCATTATGGACTTCTGTAGGAGTTTTCCGAAGCTGAAATTTTTGAAGATGGGGAAGGGAGAGGGATAGCATGAGATGGGGAGGTGGGGATTTCTTCTCTGTGGGATGAAATCCTCTGGGACATCCTCTGTCCAGGTGAAATGAGAGCTTGCTTCACTGTATTAAGTCTCTTAAAATTCAGGCTAGAAGAGCAGGAAGAGGCCCCAGGGCCTCAGAGAGTGGTCAGCTGGGAGCAGATGGAAAAAACATCGTCCCCCATCCCCATCTGTGGTCAGCAGAGGCACAGGTTTCTGCTCCAATCTGCCTCTAGAGAAACCTCTCTCTCTCACTGATTCTCTGCAGGGCAGTGTCCTTTACAGGGAGGGTTAAAATCTCTGAAGATCTCCCTGCTTCCCCTGTCCTCCATCACCTCTACAGCATTATTGTATCCTGTGCATGTTTAGAGTTTCAGGACATTGCTTCTCCTTGAGTCATCAAATTCTGCTGTCCAAACGCCCATGCATCACACAGCAGGAAACACTGTGAGTGTTTCTAAATGCTTGCCTGTACAAAGTGTGCCAGAGAAATACCCTGGAAGTGCCTGAGGATAATTTCTGTGAGCAGTGTGGATGTGAGCTAGAGGAGGAAGGAGGCAAGGGGATGGGAGTTCAGTGGATTGAGCACAGGTTGTTATTTTGGTACTTCTGGATGTGTGGGGTTCCTCTGTGCTTCTGTGCATCTCACTGTGAGTGGCATTTGTGAGCTGAGAGCATTGTACCTGCCACAGGCAGGGTAACTCACATCTGCTTTCAGCACACCCAGGAAGCTCAGCCTCAGGTGGAGGGGTGTTCCACGTTCACTGCAGCAGACATGGCTGATAAAACCCATCAGCAAACACGGTGTGATGGAAATGCCTTGGCAGCCCAAAGCCCCTCTGTGAGGACTCCAGCCACAGGGTAGCACAACAGGAGCAGCTGTTTGCATTGCCAGGGCCCCAACTCTCTTGCTGTGCCAGACTTTGTAGAAATGCTAAAAGCAGAATTATGAGCATGCATCTCCAGGGTACCGTAAATATCATTTTTAATTAACTGGCAATTCTACAGAGGAGACTTTGTGCAGTTCTGTGAGACATGGGAACAAAGTTCAGCCTGTCCCTGTGACAGAGCTCCAAATTTCCCCTGCACTTTCCCAACCCAACGCCAGCAAACAGATGTGCTCTGTGCCTCCTATTTATGCGCTCCCAAGAAATTAGCACCCCGTTAAGCTACACAATGCAGTGCATTTATTTTTATTTCACTGTGCTGCAGCCTTTCAATGGGAACTCCACATTATTTCTTACTGGAATCAAATCCAGACTAGCATCAAGGGCTTCTTAAATCAACAGCCGATGAGGGTTTGAATTTTGTGCAGCAGAGCTAGTGCCTATAGCTGAAGATAAAGTAAGGTAAAGAAGCTGCCAAGACGTTAAGTCCAGTGTTTGACTCCAGTCCAAAAGGGAAGGGACAGAGAGGAAGATTTCATTTCCAAATACCTGAAGCTGGGACTGTGATTTGTTTGCAGACCCAGTTTAAGGCAATAAACAGCTATATTTATATGTCCTGAATGTGCCTATTATTTCAAGATCTCACCCACCAAGTGAAAGCAACATGACAAAGCAGCACTGTAGAGAGCCAAAAAATGTATAAAAAGCAATTGATCCATTATAGATGCAGTCTCAGGCAAGCTCAGTCTATTTTTAATCATTTTAATAATGCAGCTGATTTGCTACATCAAGGAGGGAAGCTGAAGTGGGATCTCTCACAGCGAGCTAAATAATAGGCTCGTGTGGCTCAGTGGCATCTGGACATCTCCAAGAGCGTGCATGGCTCAGCCATCTCCCAGGGAAATGGTGTCACTGCAGCAACCCTGCCCAGCAGGTCACCTTGAGACATGGAAGACCCCAGAGAAAAATGGATGATGCTCTAGGAAAGCAAGGGAAGAAGTGAGTGGGCCATTAAACTGTGGGAAGTGGGATTAGAAGAGGGGAGGGTTTATCAACAGCATTTAAAAGGTGCATTTCGGTTGCTGAGATTTGGGCAGATGGATTGTGATGCAGGTTGCTGCCATGCAAGGCAGATTTGGGCAGGTAGAGCCAAACTAGGAGACTGATTCCTTCGTGTTCTCCATGTCCTCCATGACCACAGTCCCCTCTCTCCACTTGAAAGAGACAAAACCCATCTAAGCAACACCCACTCAGATTATTTGTGCCAAAATGGCTCCTTCATCCTTGGGTGGCTTGTTTGGCCTTGGGGGAAGTCTGGAAGAAAGAAAACTTGAGGTTTCCCTTCCCTTGCCTAGAGAGGCCTTTAAATGAAAGCGCATGTGAGAGGGACAGTAGACAAATGCCTTTAGCCAAAGGGTGGCTTTTAGGACACTCAGTTAAATCGTGAAAATACGACAATGCCTTAGTTACAGAGAGCGGTGGGAGGCCATCAAGGAGAGAGGGACCACCCATGAGAAGCAGTGAGGACAGTGAAAAAAGTCAGCCAGCAGCAGCTATGCCCAGGAAGAAGATGAGATGTTGGTTGAATATAGTGACAATAAAATAGAACTTACAGCCACATTTTTTTAACTTGAAAGCTGAGTGCTCTGCAGCACCTGGGACTCCTCAGAGGCAGGATGGTCTGGGACTCCATTTTGCTGACTTCTAAGCTTGCTTCATAAAGCAAACAGCAAAAAGCTCTTTGCTCCATAAAGCAAACAGCCCAGTTAAAGGCCGTAAAAGGGTTGGGACCAGCCTTGGTGCTAAACCTGCCAGGACTCTGGTCATTGCTTTTCTTCCCTGCAATACCTCAGAGCTGCTGGCGTCTCCCATATGGAGACTTCCTTATAAAAACGTTTGTCTTGTTGTCGTGTGGAAGCAGCATTTTTTTCTCCATTATGGAGCTATGTCAATCCCACTGCGGGCAAAAGGTCAGGAATGGGACTCCTACGCTCATTCTTCATCTGGCAGCAAGGGCCAGCCCCAGCCTGGCAAACCCCTCAGATGGAAGCAGTGGCTCCTCAGTCCCATTGCCAGTGAGAGGACTGACAGACATGTGGGATCTCAGCTCGCCCATTGAGCACCCCCAGATGTGTTGCAGTCTTGCCTGGCAGTGCTCTGAGTACCTGCAGGCTTGTCCCACACAGTTAAGATAGGGAGATGCTCTTGAAGGAAAGGAATGTTTTACCCTTTCCAAGTTGCTCACCATCATTCTATATGTCTCTTTCCCCTTATTTTTTCCCCCTGAACCAAAGGGTCCACTTTGCTTACTCAGTCATTTCTTTATAGAAGCCATTTTTCTTACATTTAATAATCTTTATTGCCTTTCCTTGAATCCTGTCCCTCATCTTTATGTCTTTCTTGGAGATAAAAGGATCAAAACACAGTATTCAAGATGTAAGTGAACCCTGGTTTGATTCAGTGGCATATTAATATTCTCTTTTACTTGCCCCTTGGTAAATGTTAATATTTTATTTGCTTATTCAACCACTACCAAGCAATGAACTGATGTTTCATAGAATTATTATAATCCAAATATCTTACTCCTGAGTGAGTCCAGAGCCCATAATCTTATATGTGAAGTTCAGAACATTTTTCCTGATGTGAACATTACTTCACATTTGGCTACATTAAATTTAATTAGCTGTTTTATTGCTCATTTACTTAGTCTCATCATATCTTTCTGCAGGCCCATGTTCTCACTAGCCTGAATACCACAGTGTAACCTGGAAACTGTGCTCCCTCACTGCTCTCCCTCTTTCACAGACTGCCTGTTAATAGGTAGAGCAATGTGTGTCCTCACTCAAATCCCTGGAGAAAACTCAAAATCATCTCCCTGCTCATTGTCTTGACTGCATGAACTCAAGGTTTGCAATATTCCTTCTCTGGAGATATATCACAGCTGGATGCCTTCATCTGATGAGGCTGTTGCATTTTAGAGATTTGAGGTGGAGCCATAGGTTGATGTCCAGCCTTTGCTGCAGCACTAGTTTAATTAATTAATTGAAAAATTATCACCCAGGCCTTCAGGTGACATTGAAAGCTACTGCAGGATGGGGCCGACTTACTGCACCATGAACCAAGGTGAGGGCAGATGGCTGTGCCCTGGGCCAGCTGGAACCTGATAGGCTTCACACACAGCTCCAGATTCAGTGAACAACCACAATCCAACCTAGAGGTGTCAGGTTGATCAGTTCCTTTGTCCAGGTTTTTGTGTGGGAAGGGAGATGTAAGGAAGGTTTTGGAAGCTGATGGTTCTCTGTCATCCAAGTTTACCAAGAGTATGGGATGCCCCTCTTCACCTTCCCCAAACAGAACAACTCTTTGCTGAGAGAAGAAAGCATAGAAAAACCTGTGGAGGAGATAAAAAAGATTCATCTTCAAATCCTCACTTTGATTATCTCAAGTAAAAAAGTTCATAAAGGTTCTCTACTAGTTGTGTAGAAGGACAGCCTGACTTGCCACAGCTGAATTGAAGCCCATCCCACACCTGTGGGATGAAAAAAGCACTGCCCCAAATGGACTTTTACCCATATTTGTCACACAGGTCCATGACTGAAGCCTTGGCCCCTTGGCTAGAGCAGTGGAGGAGAGCCAGGATGCCTTTCCTAGTGGGCTTCATGACTCAGGAATGTTTTTTGCCTCATGGACAAAAAGCCTTCCCATCCTCCCTGGACTCCTGAGCTCCCAATTTTGCAAGCTGGGATGGCCCAAACATAACATCCTGGGACTAATTAAACTCAGATCAGCTTGTTAACCCTTTCTTGTCAACTTTTGGCCTTACTTAGTAAACTTTTTGTTCTGTTTTTACACACCTGTCCTTGTAAGCCTGTGCTTGCAGGGCAGCTCTTTCCTACCATCACCGACCATCTTCAGCCCTGGAACTCCCCTAAGAAAATAATTCTGGGATCCAGTGTGTCCCCAGATAACACTTCAGCTTTCGAAAAACAGCATATTTTGCTGAAATCTTATTTTGGCAAAAATGCTACAAAAATCTCCCCTTTTGAGCTCTTTTCTGGTATCTTATTCCCAAATGGTTGAAGAAAACTAGGAAGGAAGTGAGGATAAAATGTGGGTGTAGAAGAACATCCTGTTCTGCACAAATACCCTGGTGTGTTGTCAGATGGATGCTCTGCTTTAAATAGAAGAGGTCTCATGCTTGCAAAGGCCAAAGTAATACATTCTCAGAAAGTAGAAAATGTGGAAATAATAATTTAATAAACAAACTGTTTGGACCTACTGCCTTAAAGAATTAACCAGGTTAGAGCTTCTCATTCTCACATGTGATCTCATTTCTATGTGCACCTGTAATGCACAGGCATAGAGGTTTTGGGGAAAATCCCTGGGGAACTGAGAGAAATTCTTTCTTATTTACTCTATTTGAGTGGCCATCTCCATATAAAAAGGTCACTTGGGGTAAGCAACGTTGAAACAAGAGCTAGAAGAGATTCAGAGCTTTTATGTGTTTGAAGAAGTACTTCTGCTTTGATCTGATTTTGTGACTCTGATTTCTGCTATCTGCTTTTCCAAGGGGTTGAATGAAACAGCTTTCTACACTTTTGTGCCTTTTTTTTTCACCATTAATATAATTTTACCACAGCCACACCAACTGCTTCAGTTATCACTGGAACATCGCGATTCTTTTTTTTCTTCTGCACATTTTCTATATTTTACATTTTTTCCCATTGTGCTTTGCTTTGAATCTGAAATTTTATTGCAATTTGAACAAAAAAAAGGAAAGATATATACCCTTGAGTACAAAATGCCCTGCACTCTGGGAGTCAGGAAATTTCCACAGGACTTTCAGCAAAGCAACTTTTCCCAGCAACAGAATTTTTACCCAAACTTCTGACCATCTCTACAGACAGTTAATATTAATCAGCAGGAGAATATTGCAACTGCAAGAGCCTAAGAGCTGCTATATCAATATATATTGTTGTAATAAGGGAATCCCAGGCCATGTAGAGCTGAGCCTGGGTGAGAACCCAGGGATTCATTCATCCTCCTTGCCTTTGCCAGTGGAGCACGTGGTGTTTTTAATGCCAGGTGTTTCTTGAGTGGGCATCAGAAAAGGCGCTATGTGTTCCCCATAGCCATTTTCTTGTGCCTGATACTATTTTCTCCATCAGTTTTGAAATGATCTTGAAATTCATCTTTGTGAAGACAAAAATGAGTCTGTGTTGAAGTCAAAGAGTCTGTCACGTGGACACTGCATTCTGACCCCTGGAAGATGTCTCCTGTTGTTTATCTCTGTAACCAACACAATGCAGCTACAGGGACAGTCAAGGGGCACAAGTGACATGCTTGCCCTGTTCTATTGCACACAGGGAGCCTACAGAAAAGAATCTTTAGTTTCATATTTTGGTATTTAACACTTAGCCTTTGTGCAATAAATGGGGTGAGGAGGACAGAAGGGATCACATGTTTGATTCCAGTGAATTTCTTGTTGTGGTCAGACTGGTTGGACAGTAGTTGGGTCAGTTAGAGGTGGACAAATGCATGATTCAGTCTGGCTGGAGCACTGCTGGCTCATCTGACACAGCCCAAACACTGATCTCTGGGGACCAGAGACCTGCAGAAGGCCGGGCATGTGCGCCTGTACCCAGCCTGGTCGTGTAGAAACCATAGATTCCCTGAATCTCTGAATTTCCATGCATGCTGGAGAGGATGAAGACCTTACCAGCAGTCAGGTCTTCTTCTGCAAATACTTCCTAAAGAACAGAACACATGAAATCCTGTCTGTGGTGGGCCCTGTGGCCATGCACACCAGCTCGCTCATTGCCTTACTGCATTCTGGTTCCCTGGGTTTCCAGCACCTTCCCTCCAAATGTATTCCTCTTTGTTTTGATCCACGCTCATTAAAACACCCCTCCACTCACACTGGTGAAGACAGACACTTTGTCAAACCTCTAATGAAAGGGCAGCATGTGAATGATTAACAGGCTTTTTTGCAGTAGACAAGCTTCCCATGCTGGGTTTATTTCTGGAGCAGCCAACCCATTATCTGATGTAGGGCCATGTGTCAATGAGAGTTGGTCCAGCTGGAAAACGAATGACATGTCCTTCTCTGCTGTTGAGACCATCCATCATAACATGTCCCAAATGGTCCATCATGTTGTTGTCTAGTAAAACTCGGCCATCAGAGGCAGCTCCTGTTCAGATGCTAATGGGTACATGTCTGAAAATGTGATTTCAGCTATAACTCTGAGGAAATTTAGTTGGAATTTATGACTAGAGGTCTTTCTAAGCTCCATCAACTCTATCCATCTCACACCTTTATAAATAATAATGGTCTTCAGTTTCTGAGGCCTTTAGAGCAGCCTCGTGGATATTTTTTTGTCCAGTGTCTAGAATACATCACATGCAAGATTTCATTCTCATATTTCAAACTATGTGAGTACATGTCAAATAAATAAAAAATAATTTGGCTGAGCAATGTGAACATCATGAAAGGCAGTTTGATGAACTTGGCACTGTCTAGGATGCAGAAGACTTTGACAGCAGTCCTGGCCATGTCAAGACTTTCAGTATTTCTCCTTTTTGTGCCTCAGTTTCCTTTCTAGTTGGTTCCAGTTAACATTATGGAAAATGCTTGAAGGGAACCTCCACTGGGTTTTGCTTTGTTTGGGTCATGTCCATCAATACCTTCCCACTCCATGTGGAGCTGTGAGAGCTACAAAGTGCAAAGCAAGAAGAAACCTTTTCTCCATTGAGTTAAGTGCGAGCAGATGTGTGGTGAAACAGCAAGCACTTGGGCTCATGCTTTAAACTTTCCATAAATACAGTAAATGGAAGGATCTAGTCCTGAGAGGTGCTTAGGGACAAGGATGCTGCAGAGCTGAAAGGGTTGAGTGGTGGGAGTGTGTGTCAGAAGCGGTGTTTGCAGGGTCAAACCCTGCAGTATTTTTTGGGGTTATTCCCCTCCATACGTAACCTCAGCAGTCACCACTGCACACCAGTGCCTTGGGGAGTGGGTAAGGGGATCTATTAATACTCTTAGGAAAGAATTAGTACCCAAACAACTTTTGTTTCCTTGTTTTTTACACGTCTGTGCTCTCCTCTGTCACTCGCTACAGCACAGAGCCTGGTATGCTGTGACAAAGAGCTATTGATGGAGTGCTTGTGTGAATTGGCCCAGCACTGGTCACAGCCAACTTCTGTGGGACCCGCTGCCCCTGTTGTACAATACGCTCCAGTGTGCTGGGCCATTTGTGAAAGGTCAGAAATGAACAGAGAAATGGACTGGAGTCAAAAACAAGCAGTCCTATAAATATCAGTCATAGTCAAAGGCAGTTTATTCCATTCCTCCCCTCTCTCTCCTTCTGTGTGTGCCTCTCCCTCCCTCTGTTGTGGTTTCCCAGATATAACTCCATGCTTCTGGCTGGGGAGCTCTGAAAGGAAGGCAGCACACACGCTGCAGCTTCTGTTCCCATCTTGTGCACATGGAATAATCCTCAGTCCTGCAAGCAGGACTGACAGCCGGCACAGAGTCCAGGCGTCATCTGGACTCTGATGTTAAGTTTTGATTTCTTGGAATTTCCTTATCTGTGAGAAACTCATTTGTGACAGTCTGAGAACTAGATTTGGCCACAGACGCTTTGGATTGCGACTTCTGACAGCTTTCCTCTGTTTGACTTCACAATGACTTTAGCAGCTAAATTAGAGGATATTGAAGTGACGCTGGAGCACCTACTAATGGATGTGTTTGTAAGTAAGCCACAATTTCCTTTTTAAATTGAGATGCCAATAATCCAGAAGGCACTATATAAATTTTATGGCATATCCAAAGTGTTACATTGACTTATTTTCTTTACATTTCCTGATAAACTGTGTGTAATCCAACTCTACCAATATGTTTTGGTTTATGCATCTCCTGCAAGCAATAACATGCAAAACTGGAACAGTGTGAGATCCAAGACAGGACAGGTTTTGCACTGGTTTTGTGTATCATCTACAAATTTGATGTGAAAAGGAGGAGAGATTTGGTCAGTTTGAGGAATATTTCTGTAAAACTATTGCATTGACAGAGATTTAAATTGTGCGTTGCTTGACATCAAGTGTCCTTGACTTTAGGATTTTGACAGCTATTAGATTGCAATTTTGACTCTTCGGTTATTTTGTAAGAGGTGTAGGAACAAGCAAAACAGTTGTGTTTTCAAGAGAATCCAGTTTATTACTCCTGGATGTATCAAATACTTTAAACCAGTGTAAATCTGGGATTACCTCCTTGGAATCATCAAAGCTCAGTGAAGCAATATATTATTTGCTTCTACACATCTGAGATAGGAATCTGTCTTTATCATCTCATCTCAAGGTTTCTTAAAAATATCAAAGCATTTCTAAATGTATTCTTGCCTTTTCCAACACAGCTTGATGGATTTCACCTAAAGGTCAGAGATGGTCATGTTTTGGAAGGTTTTTTTGGTAGGAGGGGATGGAAAGTAACAGTGAGGCATTGCCAGTTCATTTGTCTTTGTGAAAAAAAAGTCATGCCAAGGTGATCTGTGCTCTCTGACTTCAGGCTATAAGAAATAAGATGGCAAGTGACCTTCTGAATTTTCGGAAGAGTTTTTGGCATCCCTTAAATGGAATATTTCAGATTTCAGGGTCTAGTGATGAGGAATCTTAGGCATCAACCACAAAAGTGAAAAACAGGAGATCTTGACAGATTTCTAGCCTGTGGTCCAGTTATTGAGATGTCCATCTGTGCTGTGAAATGGATTCAAGATTCTCTGTGCTGGCATCTTCCCTCAGTACTTTGGAAAGTGCCTTTACCCCTTTCTCAGGCTGCTGGGATTGGGGTAGATGAACATTATAGGAAGCTGCGCTGTGAAAGCCTCTACATAGGGCACAAAATACTGAAATACTCTTTGTGCTGTAATATCTGAATCAGCCTAATCATTATTTGCCGCTTTGGGTTCAACTCCTTTTCCCAGCTCTCAGTACTGTGAATCCCAGAGAAAATCCCTAAGGATTTCAATCCCCATGATAAGAAAAGATGTAACATCTGTCTCTCACGACCAGAGCACGCTGTGAAAGTTATTCTGTGTGGGAAGGGGCCAGTGCTTTCTTTGGAGTGTTTGCAAATGTTGTAGGATAAACTTGGCACCACAATTCCTCTTGGTCTATTTATAGCTCAGCATTGCTTCACTGACTTGGGTGTTTGACACCTGGGGGACTGAGACCCTCCTGGCACAGGTGTCATTGAACAGTGGGTGCCTAAAGCACTTTGTCACAGGGTAGCTCCAAGCAGAATCTCAGAGATTGACAACATCTAGAAAGCCAGGGTTGACTGAGGTTGACCAATCCTACATGTGTCTGATTGTGTTTGAAGGGCATGAAAAGCCTCCTGTGTTGCTGGGAACCACAGAGTCCAATAAGATAGGGAAGCAGGGAATCATATCTTCTTGGCTCTTCATGTCCCATTGTCTATTTTAATGTCTATAACTTGATTCCATCCAAATGCCTCTCCTCATGAGTTTCTGGGTTTGGTGTTTGGTGATTTTTGCAATGAGAACGACAGCTGGCCAAATAAAATGTGTGCCAAATTCCCCAGAGGTGCAGGTGACCTTAGTTTATTAAACCAGTGGAGGTCTTCTCAGGTTGTGTTTTGAACTGGTCTCTCAAATTTGTAATTCTAGAAGCCCAGTGAAACACCCCCAGCTGGGACAGTACAGTCACAGCTGAAATTGTGATGCAGGGACATGTCTGTGCAGTGCCATGCTGTGCCACCCCTGAGCACAGCTGGGTCTGAAGGAGCTGGAGTGTGTAAGCAGCATTGTGCAGGCACACTGCAGCAGTGTCACAGCTGTGTGCTCTGCACAGCTTGGGGCTGAACGACCCAGGGGCAGCATGACCAGGCTTCAGGGCTGAGAATCCAATCTAGCCTCTATGCAAATCAAGGAAAAAGGTTTTCCCGTACGAGCGACTGTGTTTGCAGCTAGCTGGGCTCTTCTAAATTCTACCTAGGAATTAAGGCAGGAAGAATTTCAGATAATCTAAATCAAATGCCACATGCAGTATCACCACTATCAGGCACAATTTTCAGGCCTTACTCATACATCACCTTGCCTTGTCGCTGTGTTTGATCTTAAACCACCTATTCATTTAGCAATGCTAAAAATAACCTCTGGATATACTGGATACAGAAAAGTAAATACAAAACTCAATATGAAGGAAGGGCAAAACGTCAGGCTCTGGCTGTTACAGAGCATTCTAGCAGCCAGATTTGTCCAAGGTCATTGATCCACTACCAAGTGTTTTGCTGCAGCAAGATGGGCATTTTGGTGAGGAGCATGGGGCCACACTGGTTGGGCTGGATGGGCTGTGGGCAGACTGCAAGGTAACAGGACCCTCCTGGGAATGATCTTGAAGTCTGCTCCATGCCATGCATCTTCATCTGTGTCAGGTTTATTGCTGAAAGAGCAAAGCCATCTGTCACAGTAATGCTCCTCTTCCAATTCTTCGGTGCCCTCCACTGCTCCAAACCAGGTGATTACTTAGAAAATTGGGAAACTGTGGTCTATGGAGCCTTGAGTTATCTTTTTTTTTCTTCCAAAGAATCTTAGTTTTAATGCTGCTTGGACCTTAGGGGCAGTAACCCATTCCCGGATCAGTGGACCCTGACAAAGCTCACTTTAATAGCTTGTACTAAACTATCAAGCCCATTGTGTCACAGTGTAAAAGGTTATAGCAGACAACAAATGAGAAGCAACCACCAGTTTCTCATGAAAACTGAGACATAGCTCAGCTCAGACTAACACACCTTGATGTAATTTGGCTTCTGCAGTAATGCAGACTGAAGAAAAACTATAGGATCGGGCCAGTTTTTCTCTGGACAAGCTTTTGAGCTAAATTCTCCTACAAGAACTCACCTGGAGTGAATTTAGCTTTTTTGCAGGGATGATGGCAAGCCTCGCCAGCAGATGTGTTAAACATTTCCTCTGGAAAGCTAGTATTACATGGGAACACTTTTTAAAGCATTTTTTTCTTTCTTTTTGCGGAGACCAGAGATTTGCATCTACATGGCACGAGCTGCCACTTCCTTCCAGGACACGGTGTTCTGGCCGCGTTGTCACCCCGCTATCAGAGAAGCAGCTGGTGCTGCACTGACACTTCCTTTCCCTGTTTCCAAAGGGAGAGCTTCACTGGGCTGGATGAGATGAGATAAAAGGGAAGCCTCTGACATGACATTTCATAATTAGCTGTCATCACCGGCGGGCTGCTACCCAGCCACTTGATGAGCTGGGACTTGGCTGCCTGGAGAAAGCTGGACAGGGAGACAGGGACCAAAGTAGGGGGGCAGTGCAGGGACAAGCTCAGCAGGTCCCTCGGGTGTGCTACAGGAAAAAGGGAGCCTGGATATGAAATGCAGCCTCTGAATCCTTGTTTCATAGCTTGCAAAAGGCATCCCTGAGCTAAACCCTCCTTGCCTCTGGATACACTAATTATTCTTGAGCAGTCTGTGAATGAAAGGTTTCTTTGAGGGAAACATCAGGATCAACCTTGCTGCCTTCCAGGCCTTGCCTTAGGCACAGGTAGAGCAAACCTCCAGGATATCCCATGCCCAGCATGCATGGGGCACTTTGCATGGGATGTCTGGAAGGGGTTGAAAGTGAGAAGGGCTGTGGAGCCTGCCTCACTGAGGGAATCCTTGCATTATGGATGTGGCTTTAGACCTGCTAAAAAAACAGACTTTGAAGCAAACAGGCTAAGGGATAATAATCTTGTTAGGAAAGTGAGCCAGAAGTAGTCAAACATCAGTTGGAGTCAAAAAGGAGACTGAGGATAGACATGATGGAGCTGTAGTAGATATCCCAGGAGAGAAAAAAATCCTTCAGATGAAGTCTTTAAACCATGAACCCTGTGTGCTGGCCCACTCCAGGTATCACCTGGAAGACAACAGGCAATTTACCTCCAATGGTTCCTGGGACCTTAGAGCCCATCCAAACACATCCTGTCATATCCACAGTGCATTCCACAGCTCCTTCTACATTCCTGAAAACATCTATTTTCACAGCTGGCTCCTCAGGCTTCTTCCCATCACACTCCACAGAAAAATATATACTTATGTGTATATGTATATATGTCTATATATGTATCTATAAAATATTTTAAATATATTTTAAAATACATATATATATATATATATATAGCCTATATGAGAGTATCTTATGAAATTAAATTTGTGAGGGCTTTCTGACATGGAGAGGGGCTGTGATTGCTTTGCCCTGGGTGGAGGTAGCAATCCAGATTTGCCATGCTCCAGCCTCCCCCATCACCCAGAGAAACAGCTGCTCTTTTCCATCCCCATGTTGTCAGGTTCTGGCAGGGTTAACACCAAGATAGCAAGAGTATGAAATGAAACTCAGTCAGAAGAAATTACCTGGGATGAACTGGAATTAAGGTGGGAGTCAAAGTCCTGTGTCCAGGCAGATCTCAAGCTGGATATTTGAAAGATAGGGACTCGAATGGTAAGACTGAAGAGTCTGAAATGAGAGTCAGGTCTCTTGGCCAGAGGCATCACAGGACACAGAGCTCCCTGGTGGACTTTGCAATGGGGGTGGCACTATGAGGTGGCCAAGGCCATCATGTCCCATTAAGGACTTGGAGTGGTGGCTACCAATACCCACAGATCCCAGCTCTTAAAACTAAGCTATGAAGAGAGGGGCATTTAGTTGACCTAGCTCTTTATTAATAATAGTGAAACAACAATAAAATCAGCACTGATAATTTTTCATGTTACAGATAGAGCAGCTGAGACAAAGGGACATGGAGCCATTTAAGCAGACTCCTCCTCCATCTTCCCACTTAGAAAGGAGCAGAAATACAACTTCCAGAAGCTTGGTTTGGTGATTTGTTCCTTCCAGAGTATGACTCCACACAACTGCAGAATAATCCTACTATCAGTGTCTCACAGATCTCTGACGCCAAGGATGAAGTGTGACTTTGGATCTAATCCTAGCATTCTGGCAAAGATAGCTGTGAAAATTGTCCATTCTTTGGGCAATTATACCATTAACCTTCCTATTTTCTCATGCCATCAACACTAGTAAACAGCAGTCATCCTCATAGCTGGGACTGAGGACAATCTGGAGGCAGGAGGGTTGCAGGAAGATGGTTGTGATGAACTTGCTTCAACCACCCTTTGCACCATGAGCCCTGCACACAGCAGTCCCCCTCCCTGCAGTAATCAAACAAACATTCTTGCAGTTGCTATCGACTCCTGGTGTCTGTATCACATTTTTCTTAATAACCATTGAAATAATAAGACATTATCAACATGTAAAGTGATCCATTAACCTCTACAGCAGCAATAAATTGTGTGACTTTGCCAGGCTGCCAGGGCTTGCTAATCGAAGAGCAAGAAGCAAGTTTGTACCTGGAGCAGTCACAAATCATACATAATGCAGAAGTGTGTGTGCTAACCTCGCCCCCTGCAATATAATGGGTATTTCCATGTGTTTATTTATCTTTGAAATTGGTTCTTTGAATTAGCTCCTAATGACTTTCTGGCAACAACAGCATACTCCAATTTTTCCTCAGTATCCAGTTTGCAGGAGATTTAAAGATTCACCCTCCACCACAGGAGTCAGCATGAGTTATAGCAGTGCAGAGAAGAGAAGCAGAATCAGGCCCCTTGACCTGCAGTAAAAGCTGAGGTTGCTTAGCAGGATTGTGCCATCAGAGAGATCTAATTAGGTAGCTTGCCTCAGGTTTTGTTTAGACATTTCTGAAACTGAAAAATGAAAAATAATCACATCAGGTCTTCCCCGTGAATGATGCAGCCCAGCATCATGTCTTGAGCAGCAGATAACATCAGGTTCCTACAGACAGCTCTAAAAGAGGGTAAATGCATAACCACAATCCCCACAGTTACCTTTCAACAATCAGTTCTTTATACTCAAGGGTTTTATGATGCAGAAGTAGCACCTTCAAATTTATCAGACCACAGTAGATGTCCTTTTATGAGCTTGTTGGGTCATATTTGAGCTCACCCAGGAATCCAGCTGCCATGGACAGTCCTGGAGCAGAAGAAAAGCCATAGTGCTGTGCTGCCACCCTCCACACGGTGCCATCAGTTGCAGAGAACTCCCATCTCACTCCCATGAGAATCAGGTTGTGCTGCTGACCCTCAGAGAGCCTTTGTGGAACAGAAGAGGTCTGTGGAGCAACCTAGGCTTGGCCAATCATGCTGAACAACACACAGACATGAGACAGACAGTGAGAATGAAGAGCTGGGAGTGTGAATGCCAAAAGGGATGTTAGCAAACACAAGGTAATTAAATACAGCTACCAAGAGACAGAGGAGAGCCTCTGAGAGCTGGCAAGGCAGACAAAAAGTGGCCAGTTGTCATGTTTGTTTCATAATTGCTGGGGAGACATTGACACTTTTAGGCTCCATTCAACCCCCACTAAAATTAGCAGCTAAAGCAGGTCTGTTGTCTAAAATCTTGCAAGTGCCCATTTCCTTCCAGCTATGACAAAAGGAGTCCAAGTGACAAACTCACATAAAGGGACCAAAGTTAGGAGAGGTAAATGCCATTTCAGGTGTATCCTACAACTGGGGTAGGCTGTTGTATGAACAGACAGGAATTACAGGAGAGACTCCAGGATTCCAAGACTGAAGATCCAGAGTCAGACTTTTCACATTTCTACGGCTGTCCTGAAAATACACACAAAAACCAACCCAGCTGGGTTTGTATTTTGCCAATGTTAGCAGCTCCTCTTTCAGCTTGATGCAGAGTTTTCTCCTCACTTGGAGAAAAGTCATCATTATTCCATGCCTGTGAGACCTCAGCTACAAAATATAATTTGCCTAAGAAGCAGTTTACCAAGTCTGGCAAAGCTTTAAAAAAACCCTTGTAACATCTCTCAAGGGTCTTCTACTTCCCTCCTTTCTTTAGGGACATGTTGGTCTCTCTGCTCTTCATGTGGCTTTCTCTTGGGGCAACATGACTCTCTCTCCTTCCCTTACACAGACACATATGCTTTCCCACAATATATTAAGATTAATCAAAGCAGTGTAACAAGGATGAAGTTTTAAAAGAGAGAAAATTGCACAGAACAAAGAAGCATTTATCTTCACAGTGTTTGACATAGTCCATATGTCACATATCCTGTTTAAGGCTTAAATCAGGCTCAAGGCTGAGTACCTTCCATGGCATGTTAAGCAAACTCCTATTTCTTCAGGAATTGTAGCAAATCAGCAGTGCTAAGCACTCCACAGGAATAGCCTGCTCACATTTTATGATTTGATACTGAGATGCACCAAGTATTCACACATTGGTTGCAGTCACCAGGATTTGCAAAGGCTTTAGAGCAGACCCCCAGTAGAAATATTGCGTAGTCATCCCCCATCTAAGAGCATGCCTGCTCGTGTGTGCATCACACCCCGCCTCTGCTGCACAGCCTCCATGTGGGAATGTGCTATTGTTGCCAAATATCTCCTCCTTTGTTTATATTAGCCCTGGAAGTCAGAGGTGGCCCCTTCAATCCCTTCGTGATGTTTACAGGGGCGTGTCTCCAGGGCAGAGGGGTCAGGCGAGTTCCCTCCCTAATTAATTACTGTCTCTGTGAGTTATGTGGGAAAAGAACTGACCTGCCAGCACACTAAAACCCAAGGGAAATGTCCTTCCATCTAGCAGAGGCCCTGCTTGCTATCTGCTGCTGCTCTTCTGGACAGGGTTTTCCAGGAGCCCATCTGCCTGGGTGCTCAAAGACTGGGACCACTTTCCCCAGCCAGGACCACAGAGAGGTCAGAGGATGCAGAGAATGGGAGGTGGGATGGAGGCTGCTCTGGGACAGCCTGCCTGATGGCAGGAGGGGAAGAGGAGGGGTGTAGGTTGCTCTGTCCACTTTCCTGAAGATATTTCCTGGGGTGTCTACACCTGTGTCATGATTTTCAGTAGGGGCTGAGCCAAGAACTTTGCTGGCTCGGTGGGCTCTGCAGCTGATGGGTCTAAGTGCTTGGCTGGGTGCAGGCTCAGCAGGTGACATCCCAGGCTTCACACTCTGCTCTGCCAGCCATTCCCCATGAACACCCAAGGCTGAGGTACACAAAGCAGCTGATGATCAACCATGCAGATATTTATGCTGGAATGCCAGTGACTGAGAACATTTAGGACCACCTGACATGATGTTCTGTGTCAACCTACAGCAATGTGCATCAGATACGAGTCCAGAAGGGTTTGGTTCTGGGCTTCTGATTAGGCTTGTGCTAGTCAGACCCACTAACATATCTGCAGATGGTTAAACAACCATGCTGCAGCATGATATAAATTTGTGACAGGAGCCCAAACTCCCCATGGCCTTTGCTGGTACAAGTGATGGACATGCTGCACGTGCAGTCTAAAACCAGCTTGATCACTGTATGACTGAGAGCACCAAAACAGAGTGAAACAAAGAACAGATCTCTGTTCTAGTGTGGGGCTGACCTTCATGTTCAGCCTGCATAGCTGCACACAGCAAAGGCACCCTCATGCACTGCTTGCCCAGAGGAGACAGGGACAGGATGGTGCATGTGGCCCCTGATGTGACACAGCCCTGCCACACACAGGGGAAACCCCCAGGCTTTCTGTGGCTGGGGACCACAAAGAGCTTCTCTATCTCTCACTCCTGCAAGCTGCTGGGTTATTGCCAGCTCTGATGGAAAGGACTCACATGGGAATAGAGCTGCACCCAGTGTGTTTTCCCACATCCCTCCCCAGGCTAGAGCAATCATAACATTTCTCTGTAAAACACCATGTAAACTGCAAAACTGTTTAGCTTTTTTAAAATCAAAGGCAAGCTGGATTTGCAATGACAACCTCTGCACATCTTTCACTCCCAACAAGGCAATTTCCTTTGCAGTCTGATTCTGAGTGCAATAAAATGTAAGCTAAGTCACTGCAGGGTTTGCAGCCCCAAAGCTCTGGGGAAGCTCTGTTCTCCTCGTCTTTCTAACAAAATAGCTAGGGAGGATTGCTTGCAGTGGGAAGTAAGAAATCCCACAAAGATTAATAGGAGCTGCTAAAGAGCTCAAATAGAAGTGGTTTCCCTATCAGGACTCCAGGGAAGAATTTGGCTTTGCTACTGACAAACCATAGATATCGTCCAGGGTGGAAAATACTGCCAGGAGCTGCAAATTATCCTTATTTTCCCCTCAATCTGTTGCCATACTTGTGTCTTCATGGAATACCGAATTTAAGTGGATTTTTCTGTACTGAGTGACTTTTCAATTTTACGATACAATGTCATATTGATAGATTTGATGCATACCACTTACTGCATTTCAGTCTGTGCCACTGCTGTCACTGGTTTCCATTCATTGATCTCCACTGGGAGTACCCTGACTTGAAACTTGACTCCTGTGTTGCAAATATAAGACACACTTTGCAGCAGTAAATGGTTCCTCTCTCCTTTTCATTAAAGACCAAAAAAGAAATCTAGTCCAAATAACAATCCATTGGATATACTTTCCTCTGATGCATTGTTGCCACAAACCACTGTTCCTGGCAGCCTGCAATTAGTACTCAAAAGCATCCACTGCTTTAAAGAGCTTTGTCTTCAGCAGTTCGTAAATACAGTGTGTCCCTTCTGGGGGTCTGTGGAGGAAAGGTCAGGATGTTCCCGTAGAATATTTGGGGATTTATTCCCTACTGTGCTGTTCAGTTGGAGATGGTCTCTGCAGAGAGTAGGGTTAAAGGAAGACTCAGTGATGAGCCTGGTCATCTCAATCTGTATCTGCAGCCACCTAAATGGGAAAGGGGGATCTCCAGAGGCAAATTCAGAATTTGATGGGCTGAAGTGCCCTTGGATGTGCTTATGCCTGCCACAAACACCCAAACTCATCTTCTGGGAACAGCTGGAAAGACCCTCATGGGAGCATGTTTTACATCACTATCTTTAGGCAACCTATCAAATGAATTCTAGTAGACTGCCCTATACAGTTGCCTACCAATATGCTTTGAACAAAAAATACAAAGCAAACATCTCATCCTCCCAGATGGTTTCCACAGTCCTGATGATTAAGGTTTGGCTTCCTTTCTCCAGGTTCATACCACCAGGGAAATGAGGAATGAAACAGAAGAAAGTGTCATAGTGGGTCCAGGTCTCCAGTTTTACATGAAGAGTAATCATAGTGTTGTGCCTGGGGTGCAGTACAGTGAGGGAGCAAGGAATCAGACCCAGTGGGATATATGGGGATCTTATTGGAATTGGTTCCAGTAACATGAAAATGGATGGATTTCTTCTACTTTTCACATGTGCAAGACGTTTCCTGTAAAGAAGAGTATTTTTATTATCATTCAGCTGCCTTGAGCAATACACAGATTTGCATTTCATTGGCAAGACCTAAAAATCTAGGCAAAAACACTTGAGGTTTGTGGAAATGACTGAATGAATGCTCCCCTTTCCCCTGTGGAGAATATCAGTGTGTGGCATCTCATGCTGGTACCACTGGACTGTCTGTGCCTGGTCCCAAAGCCTGATGGCTTACAGACAAATCTCCATGTGTCTAGTGGCTCTTTGTCCCCTCTAGTGGATAAATTTCTATCTACAGAGCTGTTATTTCCATGAGCTGGACCTTCAGGAAGGAGAACATGCTTGCAGGAATATGAGAGCTCCTTGGGAAGGGGGCTGGCTGGTCAGGAGCCCCACCCAGGGCTTTGGATCAGGTGAACAGGGACACCTTTGCTACTCTGCTCTTGTATGAAACATTCAGCCCCGAGGTCCTGACTCAGGCATGACTCAGCTTTCCTTCAGGAAAAGCTCCCAGCAAGGCTAATTGCTGCCACCTTTGCCCTGTTTCTCCAGCAGTCAGTCACAGGGGCTCTGCTGATGCAGGTAAAGGCTCCCCGTGGGAAATGCCAGCCACTTCATCCTTGACTAAAAGAGCTAGGCAGGCTGTGAGATAGCAAGGGGGACACTAACAATCATTTAAAAAAACCCACAAGAAGCAAAGACCCTAACTGTACACCTATTCCACACAAAGAACCTATATAAGTCAGTCATGCTTAAGATATTTCCATCTTTTCCTGTCTCCTTCACTCTTTTTGGTAAGAGACATATGGAACTCATTATGAACAAAGGCCAATTGTTTTAATATTTAGAGTTTCCCACATCAAGCTGCAGGTTTTTTTTTTTCTTTGACTGTTTTTAATGCATCTACATATGCTCAGCATATAGAGTTTCTCTTTTTTTTAATTTTTTTTTTTTTATTTGAAATGGTCGCTTTAATGTCATGTCCCTAACACCTTCATCCCAGCTTTTGGACTTGGATCAAAACAAAGTATTTTTAGTTTTGCATTAAAATGAGAACAATACATTGAGGAAGGGACTGGGTCTCCAACTCAGCAGATTTTTGCTCTCCCAGCTAGACTGCTTCAAGGAAAAGAAAAGGGGCCAACATCTTTTCCATTTTACTGGGCAAATTCAGAGTACCACTAAGGAATTGCTGTGTTGAGAAGCTCCCACTTTGCCCACATTAACTCTAAACTGCATGTGAACTAATACTCTAACAGAATGTGGAAATGAGCACAGCACCCAAAACACTTTCCTATAAAAGCACAGGATAATACCTGGCTGCTTTAGGACAACTCCTGCTCTTACAGAAAGGCTGTGGGAAGGGAAGTATTTTTCCCCTTTCCAAAGCATGTGTGCACAATTTAGAGTGTAAATAAATTTTCAAACTTTTCTAGCCTCTAAAGTGGTTTTATAAGAGAAAAAAAAAGAAGTAGACACCGAGAGTGACTTTGTGAAAGTAACACTTCACAATCACAGACTGTAACGTAATCATTTTTTTAAGTGAGTGAGTACACGTAGAAGCTGCAGGCATCACCCCTCAGGCTTTCAGTGATGTGGATGTGAGTGGTACTGCCTGTTCTCTGTCCCGATGCATGTGCTGCTCTGTGCCACACAGAGCCTGGATCCGGGAGCTCAGTTCAGCTGAGCAGCCCAGAGGAGCTGCCCGAGCCCTCTGCTCTGGCTCTGTGCTTTCCAGCATCCAGGAGGGAGGAATATCTGAACCCAGGAATTAAAACTAATCTCTGCACCAGATGGTGATACACCAGATATTCTTTTTAAGGTGAACATGTGATCTACTGTACAGCAAACCAGAGGGGTCTGCAGTCACATGGCAAAACGTATAATAACTCAGATAGAGCTTTGATTAGACAACTGACCTGGTTACCATCTGTAGCAACAAGAAGCGGGCTTGACGTTTTTGGAACATTCTCCCCAGAAGCTTAATTCTTCCACCTCTATGGCACAGCAATCCTGCTGAGCAAACTACACCGAGAAACAGAAGGAAGCTAAAGATATGCTGCTTGAAGCATGTTGTTAAGGTTACAAGGCTTGGGGTTTCCTTTTTTTATTTTTTTTCCCCCATTTCCCCCCTCCTTCTTTCAAACAAGCCACATCTTGACTCATATGGTCTGATGTGAAAACCCACTCAGCTATTTGATAGTTGGGAAATCTAGATGAGACTGTAAGTTACTTCAAGGGAAGGCTGTGTGTGCTGTGAACTCTCTCTCACACACACACAAACACACACGAGTTAGCTCTGCACTATGGTAGTACAGACAGCTGTGACTCCGGGTAGGACCCGAAGACTTTTATTCAAAATACCATATGGATCACTGAGGAGACGCAGTGTGGAAAGGGTAAGCCATGATTTCTTTGTCCTGAATGCATGCCCAGAGGATGAGGAGGGTACCATTTGATGGCAATTGTCTGCCCTGTTACTAGTCAGAGCTAACAGGGATTATGTCATGGTGTGAAGAAATTACTACTGGTGTGTGCCATGGTAGGAATTACTGTTGGTGGGACCTGTGTGCTGATGAATGGGAATTAATACTTGTCAGGGGCTGTGTGGTAGCATAGAGTGGAAACTGGTGCCAGAAAGAACTGTAAGATAACCTACAACAAATGTAACTAGTTAAAGACTCTGTGGCAATAGTTGGCGGTAATAATTTCTGAAAAGAAAGTCATTTCAAGTATTCAGTACTCACCGAGAGAGCATGATGGCATATGGCAGCACTGACCTGTAGCAGTAAATAATAATAATAAATAATAATATAATAACATTATATTTTAATAAATAATAAATTAATATAATAATAATAATAATAATAATAATAATAATAATAATAATAATAATAATAATAACTGTCAAATAATGAACATGAGAGGAAAGCTCAGGGTGGTGTTGAAGGGCTCCAAGTAAGTGAGCAGAGATGCAGATGCCCACCAGTGTCTGTCCCAGCTGAGCTATTCAGTGAGCACTGGTGGCAGTGAGGGCTCTGCAGTGCACAGAGTCCCTCTAATTGGTGCCAGCTGAGGTGACACCACAGGGCTGTCCCTGGACAGCCAAGGCAAGGCTGCTGCTTTCATGCTGCAGCAGGAATAGCAGGGGATCCCGGGAAAGCTGCAATAGTGTCATTGATTACTTGGAAGCACATCACCCAGCAGCAGTGCCCAGGGAGCCAGGGGGTCCTGGCACTTTGAAGATTGATGGGCTGGCAAAGAAGCAGCGGCTGGGACAGGGGCCTCAGCTCAGAGCATGCTGGACATGCACAGAGTGCACACTGAGTGCACATCTGGCACACACCAGGGGCTTTCAGGCTGCCTTTGCCTGCTGAGCTGCCTCTGACAGAGCTGGCAGGGGCAGCACAGCCCCCCATGGGACAGGGACACCTTGCACACACACTCACAGCCCAGCTTGTCACTACTGATATCCTCGAAAGAGTGGTTGGTTCAAGGGAACAGGCACCCTCTGCCCATTCCTGCCCACAGGGGATTTGGGTTGAATGCCCCACAGGTGGGCAAGAGTGATGCACCCACTGGTGGCAAGTGTAGAAGCTCTACAAGCCCAGAGTGGCTCAGACTTGATCCTTTCACCCAGGATAGAGGAAAGCCTTTGCTTGAGGCGTCTGCTTTGCTGAAAAGCAGTCTGGCTGCAGCTGCAGCCACCTGTGAGGTTACTTCAAGTCTGTTGCACTCAAAAAAAAAAAAAAAACAAAAAAAAAAAAAAAAAAAAAACTGCTTTGTGCATTTCAAACCAATTTTTTTCTGTATTTTTTCTTTCAAAAAGAGTGCAATTTTATTTAGACAAATTCCTTCTTTTTTTTAAGGAATACGAGAAAAAATCTCAAAAATTAAAAGCTGTTAGAAAAATGTTTTGGTTAAACGCAAAGCCTTTTTGTTGTTTGTTTTTCTTTCCCCTCCATTTGGCAGAAGAGAAAACAGAATAACTTTGCGTCAACCTGAAAAATATTTCCTTTGCCTTTCCAGTCCATCAAGCAAACCAAAGATAATCAATTATTCACACAGCTTTGGTCTGATATTGTTTGATTGTGGTTTGTTGCTTTGGAGAGCATTCAGAAATGTCCCTCCTGGTAAATTTGGGCTTTGTGGTTCAAGATGCTCGTTCTGAGGGGGCCCAGGGCAGACAGCCCTGATGCCTTAACCTGCCTTGGGTCAGGTTTTGTTCCTGTTCCCTGCCTGGCACTGCTGCCATTGGACTGGGGTTGGCATTTGGTGCTTTGCAGCTGCTCTTGCGAGTGTGGGGAGGCAGAGTGTGGTGTCCCCTTCCAAGGTGGCTTCCCACAAGGTGGCAGATGATTTTTCATCCAGAGTGAGCTCTCAGCTGCTGCAGGGCCACCATCGTCTGCTGCTGATGGCCACAGGGGGTCCCTCCCTGTCTGGAGTGGCTCATGGTTTTACACAGACTGTCCCTGAGGCAGAATAGTCTAGAGACAAATCATAAAACTATAGAATGTTTGGGTTGGAAGGGACCTTAAATATCATCTCATTCTGATCCCCCCACCCCCCCCGGGGTGGGGGGGGGGGCAGGATGCCACACACTGCATCAGGTTTCTCAGGACTGTATGCAACCTGGCCCTGCACCCTTCCAGGGATGGGGCATCCACAACATCTCTGGGCAACCTGTGCCAGTGCCTCACCACCCTCACAGCAAAGGATTTTTTCCTAACATCTAATTTAAATATCTTCTCTTTTAATTTAAAACCATTCCCCCTTTTTCTATCACTATATGAGAGACATATAACAGTGCACAAAATGTGAGACCACTCTCCTCCATGCACATATCCCCTTTGGAAACATCTTATCCATACTGCTGACAGCAGCTGCCTGAGCTTTTGCTTTGCTTTGAGCATTAGTCCATGTGATGGAGAGGTGTGAAAACCAGCAGCACTCTCACAGGGTGTTTCCAGGATATAACCCCTTGGCAGGGAGCATGGCAGAGCATGGAAATACCTTCAGAAGAAGGTGTTGGAGAATGGTAGTGTTTATATAGGAGGCAAGAACAGCTGCATAAGGATGACCAGCGCTGCAGGAGACTTAACAGTGTGTACAGACTTAACAGCTCCACACACAGCCCAAGTGACATTGTCAGGGGCGTTGTGTTGTTTTATTTTCACTCACATCCACAGTTTATTTCTCTCCTTCCCACTTCTTGACCTAAGGTTGGGGTGGTTTAGACTTCTCAGGCAAATGCTGGAGCCTTGCTTTAAGGGATGCCAGAGAATTTGATGGGATGATTTTTGCAATCACTTCTTTTTTTGTCCTGAGCCTCTGTCCTTGCTGCTTTTCTCTCTACCTCATCACAGAACTGCCTCATCAGGCATCTGGCCGATGAGGTTGTGGTCAGCCTGGCTGAAGGATGTATAGTGTTTTCTCTCCCTGGAGCCCCCCACCAGCTAGAGCTGGCAGGGCAGATTCTCTGTGAGAGATCTGTGCAATGCATGGCAGAAGATAGGGCTTTACAAAGGCTTTTACAAGCCCAAGTGAAAAAGGGCATTGCTAAATATTAGTAGGTATGACACAAAGACCACCACACATGTCAGCTGAGGCAGAATTAGGCTTTGTGCTTTGTGTCACAGGACTGAGGTATGAGTTGGGTTCATCTAATTCAATGCTGATGTCCATGAGATGTTTTCATCCTGACCACCACTTGGGACTGCTTTTGGGATCACTGCAAATGTAGTCCAAGTACTGTGGGGGGCTGAAAAGGAGGTCCCCTGAACACATTTTTGACTGATTTAATAATTCTTTCAACTGCAGCCAGCTCTGCTTTAACTAGCACATACACTTTGGTTAGAAGACAATCCCCCCTACACACCAAAAAAAAAAAACAAAAAAAAACCAGGAAACATGAATCCCATCCCTGCATTTCTCAATGCTCAACGGAGAGCCCTCCCCACCAGATCTTCCTTCTCTGGGTCTTCCTCCCCCAGCACGTTAAATATGCAGTCCCTTCTGCCTTTGCATTATTGATGTGAGACGGTTTGTGCCTCCCAGCTATGTTTATTATATCCATGTGCTGCGGATGTGTGCGAGAGCAAGATGAATGGAGTCCTGCTAATGTCTAACAAATGCCTAGCACCATCCAGAGATCTCTTTCTGCTGCTTCAAGGCACTCGTAAGGAAGAGTACAATTTACTCCTCTCCAGACATCACTGGCTATTTTCCATCCACGGGAATGTTTCTCACCACAAACACAAGGCGTTGTTTTTTTGAGTTAGAAAGCCCAGAGAAAACATGCAGCTTTCTTGTATTAAAAGGGAATAAGTGTGCCCTCTCTTCTGCCTTTGAGGCTCAAAGCCTGGCACTACAGAGGCTGTGTAAAAAGGAAGGCCATCTCCAGGCAAAATGAAGTGCTGTAAGAAACTAATCAAGCTGGGAGAGGTCTGGCTGGAAAAGCCATTTAAAATTGGGTTTTGTAGTTTGTGCACCAGCTTTAGGTCCCAGTTCTCAGCTATGATAAATTAAAGGCCTCGTGCCCAGTTGTGTCAGTGGATGCTTGCAGCTCAGCAGGAATTTAGTCCAGATTGCTTTTTTATTTCTTGTGCTTCCAAAGAAGATAAGATTAAAAATGCGGCCAAAGCCCCAAGCCACAGCTCCACTGTCCATTACACAAATGTAAATCTATACCAGCACAGAGCTGGGACTGCTATTTACCTATGACACTTCCTCTCTGAATGGATATCCATGAACACTCACTCATATCATGACTTTAAAACACACCAGGCAAAGATAAATCCGTAAATGGATATTTATTGCCATAGAAAACAGATGGCAGAAGACAAAGCTCCCATGTTCTTATCCCAAGCTGCAAGAACGTTAAGAATGCAGGAGGAAACGTCATTCCTCCTATAAATAAATTTCTCTTGAGAAGAGAGAACCCAGGGCTGAAAAAAAAGTCAGTCTTTCTGCTCTGCAGGCCAACTCCGAGGCAGGTTTTCCCACGCTACTCTGCAGCTTATGGTGACCCTTGCTTTTGGCAAGAGAGGAGATTGCCTTCAAGCAAACCCAGCAAAAGAGTTCCAATATGTCTTGCTGCTGTACAATTTTTTTTTTACTATTTTTATTTTTTATTACTTTTATTATTCTGAGCTAGTGATTTTCTTTTTCTAGTAGACAAAGCATAATTCAGCATTCAGCTTGCTACTAACCATTTTTCCAGCACGGATTCATGAGCAGAGTGGTGAGAAACCTCTCACAGGGAGGGCTGGAGTGCAGGGTCCAACAGGGTGGAACAGGTAGACCTTGCAGCATTCACGGGGGAGTGATCCTGGCCCACGGAACCCTTCGTACAGACTCTGTGAGTGATGCTGTGAGCACTCACTCTGACACCATGGCTGAGCAAGTGCTCCGAGGGAAGTTGATCTTTCCAGTTCATGCTATTTACTTGAAATCTCTTACACTGGCGTGCAGGTCCTGCAGACCTTTGCTTAACACCTTCACTGACAATTTTTGGATGGTGTCTTACCTTGACAGCATCACGAGTGATCTGATAGACTGCCGAGGTGACAGCAGAGCTACTCAGATATCATAGATAACAAACAAACAGTAGATATTTGAGTGCAGAAGTTGCCAAAGAAAGAAGACCTTGAAGCAAGGAACTCCTATTGTCTTAGCTGTTTTCTGGAAGTTACTCAAGTCTCAAGGTGATGAAAAATTATTCACCGTCCCTGTAGATAAATAATTGCATAAAAAACAATTAATAAAAGGCTAATCTTAAGTAGCAAAGCTGTCACCTATGTAATGTTCTGATATAATGACTTGTGACTGCCGAAACATCAATTTTATCTGCTTCATCTGAGCTTTATCTCTTCTGACCTGTTCATAAGTATTTTGGAGGAATTGGTTTAATTTGAACTCTACCTAGACAGATAAACGCTTAGTGCACCTCTCAGGTGTCTGAAGTTATAATATTTTGTGACACTTCTAAAAGGTGTAACAAATCAAAACAGACTTCTCTGTGAAATGGATCAGGAGCTGTGCCAGACTTCATCCCCCCAAAATGCATGCAGGTTAACAGTGCAAGAGGTAAGAGCATGGCAGAGGCTAATGGATAGTGACTGGTGAACTCTGAAGAATTTGGAACCAGGATACTGCTCAAATTGGCTTTCAAATGGTTGGAGCTTAATTGAATTATCGAACGCTCTCAAGGCCTGGAGACCTCACGAGCAGAGGTTCTGCTTTGAAATTTCCAGTGCTTCAGATTCTTATTTTGATAAGAAAATAAAAAGCTTTTTTCATTACAAATTGGCATTTATTGCCTTCACATTGGCCAAGCACTGGGACAGAAAGACCAGGGGACAGAGTTTGGGAGCCAGAAATGAACCAAATGTTTTGGATTCGAGTGAAGGGAAGGGGGGAATCATGTGAATCCAGTTATAAAACTTCTGCGGGGGTGAAAATGCTCCTCTGGTTCATGGATCCTTTTGGCTAATAAGCCTGCTCAAATGGCTTTTTCAGGTAGCTGGTACCATGATCACACTCCCAGCAGCAGCCCTAAGCTCACACAAAAGAGTTGTGATAGTTTAGTAGCAGGTTAATTTCCCTCGAGGTGGTGATCTGCAGCCCAGGAGGCAAGAACTTACCACCCTAAATTGAAGGTTCCTGGAAGGGCTTTCCTTCTGAAAGTTTCTTGAAAAGTCAGCCAGTGATAGATAATGCAAAGTGGCAGTTTGGGTGGTTGAAATACCTTCCAACCTGTCCCAACCTAAAGTCCTAGTCCTAACTTATCTTCTAGCCAGGACTTATCCCTGGAAGGGCTTTGACATGCCTTCAGCTGGGTTTTAAATTCCAGACACAGAAAGTCCTCAGACTTTATCAGTTCCTGTTCTGTACAAGGAATAGCTTGAATGTTGCTTCAACAATTTCCAGAACTAACAGCATTTTCAGGCCTCAAGTAGAAAGTTCAACACATGCTTTTTTCCACTTCTTAACTTCTTCAGTCTTTTCATCCATTTAAGTCAAGATAATGTACAGTGTTTGGGGGAAAAAATCGGAACAAAACGGTGGATGAGCAGCACATTTACTCTTGATAGATCTTTTCCATTTTCAGTCTAAAAACTTCTTTGGTGCAGAACAGACACCAACACAAGCCTCTTAAACACCAGCAGTGACTTCAGTGAAGCTCACAAGCACCAGGGTCCCCCCAGCCAGCCTGGTGGAAATCAAGGAAAAGGCTGTTCTGACCAAGAGGGAATGTGTTGTGTAGGTAGACAAACAGTTCCTATTTTGCTGACTCAAGTTCAGAAAGCTGGATTGAGATTTCCAACACGTTTCCAAACTCATGGCCAAACTTTCTGTCTGAGCTGAGCTTATTTCCTGGTGAAGCTTATATTATCCTCATTGTCTCAATAATTTCTAATGGCTTCAAAGAAAAGGTGATCTTTCATTCCACAAGAAAATGAGAAAATGGGTATGAATGATTCCTACACTTTAATTTTTTTTTTTTTTTTTTTTTTTTTTTTTTTTTTTTTTTTTTTTTTTTTTTTTTTTGGGACCAAAGTTTGTTTTACACTCTCCAAATTGCACAGACACGAAGTGCAATTTGTCTACATTTCCCAGAGATACCACATGAAAAGCTTCTGGCAAGATAATGGACTGCAAATGACACCTCTTAGTCACCCGCACACACTCTACATTCCAGCTGTATTTCTGGAATATATTTAGAAGGTGCAATTAGGGTTGTGCATGCTTTGAAATAAGTGAGCAAGTTTCTTAACTGAGGTTGAAAATCATTTTAGTTTCCAGTACTCCCACTATAAAAACCACCAATCTTGATGGGGTGGGACCATGGATATCTATTTTCTCTCCAAGTTTTGCATCAACACAGATTAGGTTGACTCTAAGGACTGATAACCTGCAATTAATGTTGGTGCACTAAGCATCTACCCTTTGGGGATCTATGTGCAGAATAAGTACCATCTTACAGTTTTATTATTTTAGTTCAGTACAGAAATCTCTGCAAGTGCAAATCAAATCAGCCTTAACTCAAAAGTTCCTGCCACAGGGAGTTTCCACCCTGCCAACTCCCAACAGATGAGTTGGGAGGATGAGATGAGTTTTGGAGAAACTCAGCTAGGAGAAATTAAAGGTAGGGATTGCTGTTTTTACTAATGTGTCTTTCTCATGTCAGCTTCCTTCCAACTGTACCTTCATTCAGCTTACATCTACAAGTTCATAATGAAACTGTAGTAATTTTTATTACTGTTTTAGGACTCTTCAGTAGTCAAAGAAAAGACAGCAATGTGTGTCTTCTGGTGACAACACATCCCAATATCTTCAGAGACAATTTTTCATGGGATGAGTTGGCCTTTCCAGTTACAGGACATAAACACAGCGTGTGCTCTGCGTGTTTAGTCCTGGGGAACAGCTCCTGATGAGGCATCTGGACTAGCCCAACTCAGATGACCCTGTGAATCTTCAGTTATCAGCCCAGCGTTTGGCCTGGGAAGCCCTGCACTACCACAGCTGTGGGAGTCTTGCTTGTCCTTGAAGGAGAATTCTAGGGGGGGGCATGTGCACTGCAAAACATATGGGTTGCACCCCACTCTAGAGAAAATATGAATCTATATTATATAGTTCTGCTTCCTTATTGCTATGGACCACTAGAAGATCACCTGAGTCCCACCAAAACTTAAATTTGTATCATAAGAGCAGCAATACATGCTCTTGTCAACAGCATTGTCCACCAAGTTGAACCAGGGTAGGTTTAGACTGGATACTAGGAAAAATTTCTTCCCTGAAAGGTTGGTCAGGCATTGGAACAGGCTCGGGGAAATGGTGGAACCACAATCCCTGGAAGTGTTCAAAAGACTTGTGGAGGTGGCACTCGGGGACATGGTTTTGTGGTGAACACAGTGGTTCTGGGTTAACAGTTAGGCTGAATGATCTTAAAGGTCTTTTCCAATCTTAATGATTCCATGACTCTGGCTGCATGACTCCAGCAGACACAGGGCAAGTGCCAAGCAGCAGAGCCCTGTGCTCCACCCAACCAGTCCTTGAGGCTGCGTCTACAGAAACAGTTGTTAAATTTTAAGAGATTCTGTTTGAGTCTTTTGGGGGCAAAGGAGGAGGAGAGTGGAGGGGGTGTCCTGGTGCTCACTGTTTCTTTTGGAGACATCTGTCTTCAGAGACCCTGAGGAATGTCTGAAGCTGCTCTGAAGGACAGATCCATGACCATATTCTGGAATTGTGTTCCCTATTTATGTGTTTTCAGGCTGTGGGCACCAGGAGTAGATCACTGAGATTGTACCAGTGTCTTGATAAAGGGCCAGATACCTCACCTGAGAACAGGGCAGCTGGGGAGGTACAAAAGGAACTGGATCCTGTACTTGCACCCTCTCCAAATGCCCCTCCCTCTTTGCAGGATAGATTTAATCTGACATTCAAAGAGATACGCGTCTCATGTCAGTTTCTCTGCATAAATGCCTGTATTTAATGCATCTGCAAAAGAGGCTGAGGTTTGCCTGGGTAAGAGCACTGTGGGATGCTCAGTGAGCTCCCCTGATCGATGTGATCCATGAGAAATTGCCCCTAATCAGAGGGGAGAATGTCAATGTGCTTTTTGTCCTCCACAGTAATTCAAAAAAGCTCTCCAACATCTTGCTTTTATTAATCCATTTGCTATAGATTCCATAGGCACAGTATGCCTCTTACTACAAGATTTGTCCTGCTTGGCTTTCAATATTATCCATGATGTTTAGGAGCATCTTAGGAAGCTGAATGGGTTTGGCATCAAATAACTTTCTGTCTTTCAGTCTTCTCTTAATACACCTGCGGACAGGGGAAGGAGGATGATCAAGGCTAAAACCCTACAGGAAGTTTACCCTTATTAAAGGTCCAGATTTTCACAAAAAAAAAAAAAAAAAAAAAGTGAATTGCCAATATTTCACAGGTTCTCCTTTCCTCAGAACTGACTTCAAAGCTGTTACTGTTGCCTGAGGGCAGAGCCTGGATGGAGTTCCCAATATTTGAAAACAACAACCAAGAAAATCTGTCAAAGCCAATATGATAAACAGGCTATTGTAAGAGGGGAGTTTGGCAATCTTACACCACAATTTAAAATTATTCCTTATAATACATTGGACTTTACATTTTACAAGGCTCTGCAGACATTGATCCTCTGCAGACCTCTGCAAGACCCAGCCAGTGCTGTTGCTCCCACTTGGCAGTCAAGATGCTTTCAGGGTAAAAGCCAAGGTGAACTGCCAACACCCTGCAAATCTGGGAGTGTTTGATGCAGGATCAAACCTCAGGGCTCCCATTAGCTGGAAGTGCAGATCCACATCCCCTTCCTCCCTCTCCAGCATCTCTCCACCCAACTCATGCCTGCAAACCACACCAGAGACTGGGAGGAGGCTTTCTAATTTTCATAATTTCCACTCTGAAATGTTGGAAAGCTTCCTTTTTCCATCCTGGACTTTGTTGTAATGCAGGCATTGTGTATCATCCCATAAACTTTCAAATGCACCAATAGTGGCAGTTTCCTGCAGGAGAAAAAGGGTTTGCTTCAGTTAAAGCAAGTGGGAACCTGGCCAAGAAGAGTCATAAAACCAGAGGATGGTGATTTTTAAAAGCACAGTTATGTTTGTACATTCCAATGTATCCAATCAGTCACCGGAGAGCGGTTAAAGTGTCCTTGGGGCCAACCTCTGGCTTCTGGAGAATGGTGTCAGGGGAAAGATAATCAGGCTGATGCCAGTGAATGACCTAGCCTCTTTTCCTGACAATCAGTCACAGCAGACTTTGTGGTGCTGGCCAGGCTCTGGGTCACTGAAGTATTTTGAAAATTTTTCATTCCTGAGCTTTGTTTCATATGAATCCATGGATGCTGTTGTCCGCCCTAGACTGGAAGAGAAATTGTTGAAAGATCCAGAGCAGATCCAGGGTGTAGGCAGCACAAATGTTTTCCTGCAAAGGCCAAGAGATACCATGGGGTCTCTGAACATCCCTTATAGCACTCAGCACTAGTGTTTTCTCTGAAATCAGCACCTTTTTCCCCAGGAGTCCTCTATGTTAGGGGCTCAGGGTGAAAGAACCCCATTTTAGAGGGAAGGGAGCAACACAATTCTGAAATCACTACCTTTTAGAGAAATTGCAGATGGAAACTCACAAATCCAGACACCCTGAATCATGTGAAGATGAATCAGGCATCTTGTGCAGCCAAGGGCATCTACCACCTCAGTCTTGCACTCAGCCCCTCTCCTGTGAGGTCAGGACTTTGCAAGAAGAGACTGCAGGCCTGACCTCAAATTCCCTGGGCACCAGCCTCTGAGAAACCTTCTGTTGTTTCTGTTTCATAACAATTGCCCACTGGGAAGGCAATGGCCAACTCTCCCTCCCAGTTCATAGCTTACAAAGCCAAGAAATAACAGCATGAAAAGGTCCACATTCTCTTATCCTGGAATGAACTGACGACGTCTGGTCACACAGGGACAGAGCCCAGAATACCATCTACGTGGGCTTTTCTTTCCCATGACAAGTTTCCCAATCAGAGCTTGAATAAACATTAGGTCATCACCAATTTATAATGGCAGAAATTTATGTCTCTCTTGATCACATTTTCATAGATGAAGAAATAAGCTTTCATTCTTGCTATTCTACCCATATCTTAATCACTCTCTGACAAAACCAAACACACTATTTTGGAATCAAACAGATTCACAGAGGGTGTTCTGTGCCCAAGCAGTGATTCTTGTCTGACTGGACCACTGCCGTGTTCAGTGTTGATTTTGGTGGGCTTCAGACATAAATCTTCCCAAAGACCATTTTTCTTAGTGAACAGAATAAGAGCCCCATTGTTATAGCAATGATGCATTTGGGACACATCTCCATTGCTCTTTAGACCAAGGCAGACACTTTAATGGGGCAGTTCTCATAGCTGAGTACCCTTTTTCATCTCCTTTTCATCTCCTTTTCATCTCCTTTTCTCCTTCCCGCTCATTCATGGAGCAGCATAGTCCCAGGTGCTGTACCTGGGGAAGGTTCTTGCTCTCTGTCCCCTGATCTTGGTGGAGCAATGGCTTGGAGGAGTGTTTATACTGAGGTCTAGGCAAAAGCACCACAACAGAAACGTGCAGTCATTTATGCTTCTCCTGAGTCCAGAAATAAATTAAATTAGGCAAATCAGGATCAACTTTAAGTGCCTGGTTCTCACAGACCAACACCTTGGCCTATGAAGGAAGTTTTCCCTGGCTTTGCAAGGTTGTGACATGGCTTTGCCAGTTGATCCCTGTCCATGATAAGGCTGAACCACGGCTGTCAGAGCCCTTCAGAGGTTGTTGCTCAACCCACGTGTGCGTGGCTTACCAAGGCAATGGAGCATGCACTGCTGGTGCTGCCTGTGGGTGAAGGCAGCGGTGCAGGGACCAAGGGCAGCTTGCTGTCCTAGACAGAGGAGGAGTGGGAGCCAAATCAGGGCAACACCATAACACAAACCATGAGTGCAGATCCAAAGACCTTCGGCGCCATGGGAGTGGGTAGAGATCCTGCTGGAGGTCTGAGCTGCATCTGGAGCTGGGGAGGGTGTGGGGGACCTACAGGAGAGGACATGGTGTGGCATTCCAGGCTCACACAGAGGGCCTGGTGGAAATTGCCCAGAAGAAATGAGGGCAATCTTGTATGTGGTTCAAAGTGGATTGCATGGATAGAATACATGGCTCTAAGCAATGAAGTAGTGAATTTATTTCAACCACATAGAGCTATTCAACTTGTGAACAACATTAGCTAGGTTTTGATCACTCCTTTCTTTCTGAGCTACTGTGGTGCTCGGGCAGAACTTCCAAGTTCATCATTCTCCTAAAAGTTCCTATATTTGTTTTCCTTAGACTTGAGACTTCTTTTTAAAAGGAAAATCTGCCATATCCTTCAGCTGCAAATGATTTAATAGCTCTTGGCTTTTGTGATCTGAATATTTTCTTGTTCTCTTGCTTTGCAGCTGTGACCTACTTAATTACAAGCAGGAAACAAATCCCAGAATCATTAGACTTTCTGCCTGGCTTGAAGAAGGGGAAAAAAATAAAAATCTTATGTTGTTAAATACTAGGATGTCCTTCTTAATAACAGGAAGTCAAGCTCCAGATAGCAACAGTGAACATTTGAATTCTTTGTGAATCAAGATAAGAACAGCAAAGAGCTTATGGGTTTTATTTTTTATGGCATGGATGTTTTGGGGGCAGGGGAAGTGACAGCCTCTTCTAACAGCCAAAATGGGAATGAGTCATAAATTTCTAAACCAAGAGCGTAAATCCTCTTTGTTTTAAGTTCTGAGCAGCTTCAGTCTGCTCTGTCCATAGAGACAATGAAGTGACTGACTTGCTACTTCGATCCGGCAGCGTTCGATCTATTTTATCCTCTTTTCAGGAAGTATGAGCAAACAAGCCAGACAGTGAGTTAGGATCCCCCATGGCAAACCATCAGATTGGAAGACAGAGCATGGGAAAGTCTGATTAACTTCTCTCCACCTCTGTAGGAGTGTGGGCTATTTATACCTCCTGAAACTCAGTACCCCATCTGGAAATGCTGGTGTGGTAGTAGCTGTAGAAAGCAGTCAGAGAAAAGCAAGGCCAGGACTGCCAGCCTCTGAGACTGGCTGTCCCACACGGGCACTTCAGCCCTCTTGTCCCTGTTTATCACAGCCCTGGTGGCAGCTCAATTGTACAAATCTCCCAGTGCATCATGAGGCAATAGAAGCTGATGTTTGCTCAGGGTTTTAAACCTACCAGCAACAGAAGTTATCCTCTTCTTGCAACTGTGCCTGCAATATCACTGCAGATGGCATGGATCCAGCGCTGTCCTACAACAAATGGAGAATTTCCATTAGCAGCAGCCACAGGGGTCTGCGTTTCAGGAGCAAACGGGGTAGAGGTCAACTCTTATGCTCTACTGAGAAGGTCTAACTGGTCCCAGCTGGGGAGATGCTCTCAGCAGGAAGATCTGCTGCAGTACAGAAATCCCCCTCTGTTGGCTCCTGCATTTCCCATCTGCAGATTAATTGTGCTGTGGCAATAGAAGCAGCCAAAGAGCCCCCTGTGATCCAGCCCCAGTGCAGATGCCATGAGTGAGTGTGCACACACAGGGCGCTGTGGTTTTAGCAGCCCAGTGTGGCTCAGCCTGGGACATCCCCTTCCTCCATGGCAGCATCCCTGCACACACTTAGCATCACCTGGATGTCTACAGCACTACTCCCACAGGCAGCACACACATACTAAAGCAGTCTTCACCTCAGGGAACATTTACTTATCCACAGTTATGCTCATTTTGATAATCAGTGTAGGAGCTTTCAACACAGAGGGTATATTATCAACTCAAGATATCTTAAGTATTTCTGATTTTTGCTGCATAACTCCCATGGAACATTACCATGTTGGCTTTCTAGAACACTTATTTACTTTTTAATGTGAAACAGTTCCCCTGAGATTTCATATCACCTGACAAATGACAGTGAATTAATCTATTGAGGAAATGGAGACCCATAAAACTATGTGACTCTTATAATGTTGCTCAAGAAACTGATGACTTTTCTGGAATAGGACCAGATTCCTCCTCATTTTCACTCTGAAGGTTATATTTGACCTGCTTATCTTCCTCTCTGTCCAGTGACAATTACATCCTAACCAGCAATATCAGTACTTACTAGTAATGATTTTTTTATAAGGAGCTTTGGAATAAATTAAATACATATTCTTTATTTTAGGCAGGAACAGGCTTTCCAACCCATAAGCAAGATCAAACATGAGAAATCTGGACCACTGATTTTCTAAAATATGTTCCCTTTGCCCTCCTTCTTTCTTACCATTTTCTGTGAACAGAAAGGACTTTGTGTCAGTCATTGAAAGCAGTGAGTGTTACCACTGGGTCTGAATCAGGCAGATACTTAAATATATCTGCAGGAGAAGTTGCAAGAAAACGTTCTATTGCAATGGGCCATTTGTGCTGTGTGTAGGCCTGTTTTGCATGGACAGTAAGGCTGCCCTTCATTTAATTATCTACCATGCCATAGGGCAGAACTGCAGACTGGCTGTTTTGTGAGCCACCAGATTTGTCCTTTCTCACAGGCAAATAGTCCCAGTTAGGGGACACCTACAATGTGAAAAAGTGTGCCTTCCAAAGCACAGCCCTCAGCCAAGGCCATTGGGACAGCTTGATCACCACCTGATAAAGGGTGGGAAGCACAAGATAAATATATAATTCAAAATTATATGAACACAGATGTAACATAAAGAATCTGTCATAAAGAATCATAGAAAAGTTTGAGTTGGAAAGGACCTTAGTGATCATCTAATTCCAGCCCCCAAAGTCAAGCACTTTCTCCAGTCACCAAAGGAATAAGTAAAAGCTTGAAACAAGAAGGGTGTAACTGCACAAGTGTGTGTTTTCTTCTGTGGGCAGTCAGGCATGTTTGATCCTCAGTCTGAGATTCAGTGCCCATCTGATGGGCACAGACACAGGTTTGTCTCAGGTTTGTATTGTTTCACCCCTGAACCTTGTCCGAGGCTGTTTTAGACATGGGTGAATAACATGGAAGGAAAACAGCTCAGCTGCTGGATGAGCTCTAGGTTGTTCCCTGTTCATACCTGCCTCACAAGCAGGGTGTGATTTTATTTTTGTTTTCTTCTGGCCAAAGATAATTCTCCTGAGCATTTCTGCACATGATAGCAGAGAGCAGGGTGAAGATGAACCTTGTGGTGATGGGCATGTGCAAGCACGTGCTGCTTTGACTGGAGAGCCTGGTCACAGTGCCCAGCAGGATCAGAGTTAATCATAAGCTTGGGTTTCCAAAGTGAATAATCGTATTTAAGATCTCACCATTCACTTTCTGCGGCTGTTCTGCACTATTTCCTTAATACATTGTCCTGACCTACATCCCCTCCTGCAGACTCATTCACCACGGCATCCATGGAGAAAGAGGATTGAATAGCAAATCTCTGCACAATCTCTTTCACATTTCTGCATAGCAGAAGTGAAAATCACTTTAGCTGGTGGAATATTAGGGACAAGTACAAGCCCAGCTTTATAGGATTCACCTACTTTTAAACCTTGTTAAATCACTAACACAACTTACTTTAGGAAATGAAATGTGTATGATTTGAGGAGATGACATACTCTCCTCTGTCAGTCAATAAAAATCTCTGGAGTGAGGACACGAACAGCCTTACACAGACAGGGCTGCTGTTGGCATAATGATAATACTTAGCACTACCAGAGCACTTTACATTTTCAAAGAGCTTTAGAAATGTTATGATCAAGGTGGATGACTGGAATAGTAAATTTTCATTCTGTTATTACTGTGAAGCAGCAGTTCATTTCATTATGGAACATTTTGGGCCATATGGACTCGTGAGAACATCTTGAGGAAATTGGCCAGGATTTCTGACTCATGATGTTCATCCTAAAATGCAACCAGCAGGGAAGTCTTCACTTTCTTGAATTTTCTCTGCAGGAAAGTTTTAGGGCTGTCAGCAGTGGCAGACCAGGGGAGCCAGGGAGAGGCTGTTCATATCTGTGGTTTTGGAAGCACGTGGAAGGTGAGAGTTAGGAGGTAACTGAAGCAGTGCAGGCACTCATATTTGCATGGGGCAGCAGATCTCTGGGCCAATATTTCCAAGAACAGTTGCTTGTCTAGAGGTTCCAGAGAGGTGAGCTAGGGGTATTTGTGCCTTCTCTACAAGCCCTTAAAGTTTCAGGCGTGATCATTGTTCAGATATTGTGGCCCAGCCAGACTGAGGTCACAATTTTTTAGCGATCCAAAATTAATGCAGGGCCAACTCTTAGCTGATCAAAGCTCTCAGCAGACCCAGTATGGATGATATCTACACTTTATTTTCACTCCTCTTAAATTTGGGGAAGTTTCCTCTTCCTAGAGCATATAGGCTACATAATAGCTGTTAAGGTCTCAGGATTTGCTTCTTCAAATCAAACGCCATTCCTAGATCCTTTCAAAACCCTTGTCTCAAAGCTTTCCTTATAGAAACAAAGTACAAAAGTACAAGAAATACAACTAATAATAGAAATACAACAAATTGCAGTCCTTGCACTCCAGGAAACTCCCAACTGCACATACAGAAATCCACCATGATCCCTCCTTGTGTGACAGCAAGGTCACACATGTCAGGGGAAAGACAAAGATGCTCAGATGAGTCAGCATGAGGGATGACAGCACCTTGACTTGGGTGGAAACAGAGCACTCAGACACTCAGGTTCTCAAGTGGATTTGGTGCACAATGACCATATGAAAATCTTGGGGAATTCTGTGGTACAGTGCAGCTAGAGGAGGGAGGGCACTGCTGTAAGTCCCCAGCGAGTGCCCTGGCTCTGCCTGGGCACATGTGAAGGGAGAAGGGTGGCTCCTTATCCATGTGTTTGATAACTTGGCAGCAGGAAATCCCTTAACTGCTCCCATTGTATCAAATACAAAAATGATATGCCATTAAGGCACAAGGAGAAAACTGCAACCAGTTAAATATCTCAAAATAATATCTTCAACATAAGAAAGCATGAAGCTGAGACATGAAAAGAGGACTCTGGACACAAAGATCTGACAACATTAATTAATCATCTTTACATTATAGAGAAGTAAAGATCAAAAGGGCCCTCAATTTGAAATAGAACCTAAAAGACCACACTGGGCTGGAGCTGCAGGGATCACAGGGGCCATGTGTGGAGCAGAAACAGGATGTTTCTGGTATGTCTATGGCAAACTCAAAGGAAACTGCCTCCCACCTGGCAGCTTCTTCTTTCAACGCACCCAAACACATCCACACCCATTAGAAAGTTGTGGGTAGAGGATTGCCCTAGAGCATGATGGAGAGGGATGCTGAACTGCTCTTTCCAAGGCCAGAACATAGAAAGGTGAACATGGACCCATCTCTCAAGCTCCTGGTGCAGGTAGCACCCACCTACACCTGTGCATGGCAGGGATTTGCAGGGTCTGCAGAGAGGAGGAGCTGCCTGCAGGGTTTGGGATGGGAAATCCACCCCCAGCCTTCAAGCCCCAGTGACAGTCCCATGAAACAACAGAGCAGCTCAAGGGGGTTGGTTTTTTGCTTTTTGTCAAGGGAAGTAAGGAGCTATTTTTATACCCTAGTAACAGCCTTTGGACTGTCAGTAAAACGTGGGAGGTTTCATAGTAAATGTTTTGGCTGACATTTTCTCAGAAACAGCGGGAAATAATCAGTGCATAATTAGAGAGGAAAAGATGTGCAAATGTCTATAGACCTCTGTAGAGCTTAAAGGGCTTTTTTTTTTTTTTTCCTAACTGACCTTAGTGAAGGTGAAGCTGAGCATGTTTTATACAATTATAAGATGATTTTACAGAAATTTGTCAAAGGGTACTCCAGTGGAAGAGCCAAGCTGCTAATTCTCAGTAACTTTTCTCCTCTCTTCTGCCATTCCCTGTAGCAAACCTGTTCTGACCATTTTGGATAAGAAAGAGCACATTCTGTGGTGTCTTGCTTGAAAAGAGCTCTTTTGGTGGTGTCCCTTGACTCTAGAGGGGATGGGCTATCTTTGCCTGAGAAACCTCCACAGTTGTAATTCCCTTGTGTCCTGAAAGGTGGGTTGAGCAATCTGTACTCAGACAGCTTTTAACCTCTCAAAAAACGCTATGTGTCAGGTCAGCAGGAAAACCTCCACAGGAAACCAGACAATCTGCTCTAATCATGAAGGTAAATCTATCCACTGAAATGTTCACTGGGCCTTCTCTAGACTCAAGTGACTCCTAAGGAGACTGCTCCAGTCTATCAGTTAAATAAATACATAGGAGAACTGTTTTCAGAAAGTCTGATTATGTCATCAGCCAAGTGAAAGGGCTCCTTCAGAGCTGCCCTCATCTGTTGAGTAATTACCGAGTTGGGACAGGGGCTGAAAATCTCCTTTCAGCCATAAGGAAAGACTTGATGCACATATGGAGCAGCTAATTTTAAAACTGCGGTATATCCTCCATTTCCCCTCCTCTCCTCTTTCCAGAATACCAAAGGGGTTAAGTCACATCCCAGAGCAATCACTTGCTATGGTTTCTTTCACCCCCTCTGTTTTCCTTTATCAAACACATTTCTTTCTTTTCCTCTCTTGTGCTCCCAGGCAGTGATCTTGTATATCAGGCAATAGCCTGAAGCAAATATTGTCTAGTCAAGTTTTATATATATATATATATATATATATATATATATATATATATATATATATAAAATTCCTTTCTTACAAATGAGGCTTTATAATGGAGACATTTCTGGTCCCTTGTCTACATTGCTGCTAACAGAAGCAGTGTGTTACCAAGTTTAAAGGCAGGAAAATAACCGAGAGGAGGAGCAGAGGGAGTCTACAACAAAGGCTGGACACCAAGAAAACAGGCAGAGAGAGGAGGAAGGAAAACTGCACTTTGCAGAATGAATAGCTCCTAACAAGTTTAAAGGAAACATTATTACAATTTTATTACCATCTTTTATGAAGCTGCTCTAAAAACGAAGTCCTGAAGAAGCAATTAGGCTGAGAACATGAATTTTGCAGCTGTATTTTCCTGGCCCTCCACCTGCCCTGTCAATGAGTTGACGAGCGTCCTTGTGCTGTTATCGTGACGCACAGCTCACTTTGTGTCCTTCAGTCCTCAAAGAACAAAGTATGGCTGGGGTCACAGTGGGACAGACCTACAGAAAATCAAGCAGATATTAATATTCCTGCTTCTTCCCTATCCAGGGAGTTGAATCAGGGAAGACATTGAGGTTTTTTGGAAAAGATGCCTTCTCACCTCTGCTAAACCAGCAGTTTTAGGTGTTCAGTGTGTGAAAGTCCTTCATGATTTCAGCTCGAGCTGTGCTGCCTACCCCTCTAAAAAGTGCCTCCATGTAGGCATTCTCCAGCTGACTTCTGTCTGCTCGTTCCAAATCCTGTGGCCTTTTTGCACACATTCCTCTGAAGGGAGAGTAAAAGGAGTGAAAAATAGCACTGACAGGCAGCTGTCTCCAAGGGCACTGGCTTGCACTGTGCCTTTCATAAAAATATTTCCAACCTCAGTTTCCCCACCTGGTGATTAAATAGGATGAAGAAGCACTCATTGAATTTAGTTGCAAAGTGTCTTGCAACTTAGCTCCATGATTTTGTGGTGATTTAACTGAGCTGCAAAATCCTCATCTTGATAATGTATTTTTGCCCTCACTGGACCACCTCCCTCAGCTCAACATCTCATAGATGTTGACAACATTGAAGTCTCCACCCAGACAAGCTGCTCCTGTGGGGAAACAGGCAGGGAACTGATCTCTTCTCCGCACTTATTTTAGGAAGGGATGCCAGGAGTGAATCTTTGTATCCATAGACCAAAAACAGTATTTTGGTATCCAGTTCTTCTGGAACTTCCTCCTGGGCTTGTTCAGATGGGACCCACCCTTATGAACACAAGCTAACCAAAGGTTAAAAATATCTCCACATCAGCTGAATCAGACTGATATTAAAAGGCCATCAACTTTCAAAAATATCACCACTTGGATAAATAAGATGCTTTGCAGACAGTTGCATAATTCTCATGTGAAGATTAAGTTCCCTTACGAGTTCAAAACATAAAAAGGCTCCAGAAAAGACAGCTGGGTGAGAAAAAGAGTGGAGTGCAACTGTGCAATGGTGAGTTAACACACGAAACGAAAGGATGAAATGTTGCATGTGGCAGAGCTGCCTTCTCAGATGTTCTTTGGGAGTGTTTGAAAGAGTTAAGCCCAATAGTGGAATGTCTTGGGAATGCTGGCAGACGGAGAGTGAGCAGCTTTTTTCTTCCCTCTGGATGGAGTCCCAGGACTGAGCATGCAAAGTGATGACTTTGGATCTGAGTTTGTTTCTTGGGTCTGTAGCGGAGAGCTGGGAAGTGATGCAGTGTTACCAAGAAGTCCTTTGCAAGGGATGTGCAAATGCCTTCCTAAGTCAGGAGAAGTATTTTTACCTCTTCCTTGCTCATCCTTGGGTGCAGCAGGACTCGCTCTGAGAAGATACACAGAGGGAGAAACCACATCCTGCAGGGCGTATGCAAAGGGAGAAAGACACATCCCCAAACAGTTTATTTTGGCTGCTGGTTTTTTTTTTGTCCGTTTTGGTTTGGTGGTTTGGTGGTTTGGTTTTTTTTTTCCCTCGCTTTTTGCTCTTCTTCTTTGATGGAAATTTCAGTGACTCTTTAACCTTGCAGTTCATAAGGCGCCTTGGGATTAGCTGGTTGCCTCTGAGCAGGGAATCTGGGGTGATTCACACGGGCAGCTGGCATGGCTGCTGTGCTCTTTGGCTTTGAGGATCTGCTCTACAGCTGGGACAGCCTGGTGTGGAGCCTGACGTCCCGGGCTCTGAGGACTTGCCGCTTTGGAAACCTGAGGGTCCTGCAGCTCATGCTGAAGCCATGGTGCATTTCCAGAGATGTTTATCAGGTAGGGTAACAAAACACCAGGCCTGACCCCCAAACCCCAAGGCTGCAGGGGGGAGACCCCCTGGGAGTCTCACAGGGTCCTCTCCTGTTCCTACCAACTACTTTGGGTCCTACACAAGTGGTGGGACAGAGGAGACGCTGTGGGCAGGGGAGGTGTGGCAGGAGAAACATTTTGGTTTGGAGGATGGTGATGGGGTCTCCTATGGTGGAACACAGGTCCAAACTCTCCTTCCCACAGAGCAGGGTGGGGAATAAGTGAAAACAAATTAATGTTCCATCTGCTATATCCCCTTTCTTTGAACTTTATACTTATAAGTACAACCTTTGTTTTTCTGCATCCTAAGGCTGTCCCTACAGCTGCACAGGAATAATTTAAAATTTACCCAGAGGAAAGGATGCCTAAAGACACCTAATCTGTGGAAAATGGGCATTTGCAGAGGGTTTTCAACTGTAGCATAACTAATTACCCCTAAGTGACTTGTGCAATGCCTTCTGACTGCTTCATCTTGCAAAGTCCCAGGCATCTGATTGCCTAAAATTTCTGGTTTGCTTGATATATGGTTTATGTGGTATAGAGAGCTCTGGGGCTTGGACAACTGGCTTCTCTGGAGAGTTGCACTAACTACTTACAGCTTGAGGTATAGTACACAGCTCTAATAAACTGTGTGTGTTTCTGAGACTGATTAAACTGGGTTAAACAAATTGAACAGAGAGAAGGAACTAGTCCTGAATGTCGCTTTGAAAAGCAACTCATTCCAGTCCACAGGTGAGTCCAGGCTGCAGTGTAAATCCACCAGCTTGTCTGCTTTTTAAATCAACCTTAGACAACTGAGGCTAGACATTTATTCTGCTGTGGGGACAAGCCGGTTACAATATTTATCATCTCCACAGATTTGTCTAATGCCGGATGCTGGAGTGACTGATTGGTATTTGCATTTGGAAAATGGATTTTCTGCTACTCCCATTTACTTGGTATTTTGCTTTTCCTGTGCTTTGGAAGTCTCCATGTGTGAAGCCAAGTCATACAGAAGGCAACAGATTAAAAGCCTGTAGACACTGTGTGTGTTGGTTAGAGGGAGACCAGGGCAGGGCTCTTAGTAATTTCAGCAAACTTTGAACCAGCTTCAAATCATGCTCTTGTTTCAGCAGAATTCAGGAATAGATTTTTATGGTCTTTGGAGTTCAGCAAGCATGGGCAGCATTTTTATTTTAAGTATTTGTTTGTTCCAGAAGACAACCACAGCCAGTAACACAAACCCAATACCCAGGGCTTGGCTTTGAAACCCTCCTGAGATGTACCACTGGGATGGCTCCAAGTGAACCATGCTGCCCTCCCTGGGCTCTGCTGACTCTTGGCTGAGCTGAACCCAGAGGTCAGTGTGTGCAGAGGCTGCCTATGGTGTGGGGCTGCCCCAGCCTCTCTCTGCAGCTTGTATTAGGAGCCTCAACCTGAAGCCAGTTAGCTCACATGGGCCTGGGAAAGGGGAGGGGGAAGCAAAAGGGCTCAATGCTGAACCTCATTTTTACCCTCCACCTATGTAAAATCATCCTCAAAAACTAAGGAGCTGTTTTTCAGATGTGTCCAGATTCTGATTACTGATAATGTATCCCAGCCTATGCACCATGCATCAGGGGATGCCACTGCCTGTGAAGACTCCCAGGACTGGTGTTCCTTCAGCAGATTTATGTTGCTGTGAGCATTGAGCACATCCACAAGTGCTCTTTTTCCATTGCAAAATGCACATGCCTTGAGACATTCCCCATGGCATTTTATCACAATCCTGGTATATTATTCCCCTTTGCCAGAGTCACCAATGAAATGGGACCAGCAAAGGTGCCTCTCTTCCCACCCAAACAAGCATTAATGCAGCCTGAAAGACACTCACAGGTCAGGATGGACTTGAATAGTTCTTTGTTTCTCAGAGAGAATCTGTGAACATCTGCAAAAGCTCAGTAAAACCACATCACTTTATTTGTCAATGCCCATGAGCTTGCAATTCTTTGGAGAGGACCTGAAATGCTGGGTCAGGTACCAGGAGAATTGCTGCTGGGTGGAGGTTTGTTGGAAAAGGCACCTCATAGCTCATCACTGCGCAGTTCCAGCAGCAGCATTGTTATTAGCAGCCAGCATGAGCTGATGGCTAACTCTGCTCTTATGTATATTAATCCTAAAAGCATTTCCTCCAGTAGCCAGCATCGTCCAATTTAAGTGCTGGCAGGGTATTTTAGTAGAGTATTGCTTGGACAGAAAGCCTGACAGTTTAATCACTTCCCAGAGACAGAAACTTCTTCTACTGCTGATTATTTGGATGAGCAAATAAGCTCTTGACTGTGCTAGTTTTTGTTGTTACTCTATATTAATCCCTGTTGCTACTGCACCTTGAGAGCAAAGCAGACCAGTGTACGACTTCTGCCTGGTACTAGGACAAGAAAAACCCTAAAAAGAAACATTAAGGAGAAACATTAGTCAACTTTGTAAAATTAGGCCATGCTTTTTCATACTCTGAAAAGTATGTTTTGTGTTTTTCTTCGAGTTGATCACATCTCAGTGCATGTCTGGTTCTGGTGCCTTTTGCTGAAACAGGGTTGGGGGCAGCAGAGCAGTGTAGCACACAGCCAGGCTCTGGCTGACTGAGCAGGACCCACGCTGCTGGGCACACAGCACTGGGGAGAACTCAGCTCCTCCACCAGCCAGGATCATGGTTGTTCAGGTATGGCTCCGACCTAGGTAATTTTTTCTTGCCCTAGTCTGTTGTCTCCACCATACAAACATTCCAAAGCTTGCCAATTGCCTTCTACTGTCCCATCTACAAAATATATAAAAACTAAGACAACGTTGTACAGAGGGTACAGATTTACTGCCAATACAAGAGGCAATGGGTTCCTGGAAACAAAACAAGTTCCAGGCATCAACATAATCAGTGTAATTCCCTTATTTATGATAAGAGACTTTACTTTCTTTGCTCTCAGAAAATCAGCACCGATGTTATAGATGAAATAGCAGTTTTGGAGTGATTCTGGCTGCAGTGGTTAGGGTGGGATCTGAAACATTTCAGTGTTCAAATCCAGCCTGACACAGCAATTGGAAGTATGGGCTTGCTCAAGCTGCACTCTGAGCAGCAGTTGTTAAAAAATAGGTTAAAACAATCAAAAAATTGTTCCTTCATTCTTGGTCTCCAGACTGTGTTTGTCTCAGGGATGCTGAGTGGCTCCATTTTTCACTGTCTGTAAGCAATGCTTTGGTACTCAGGCCATCTGAGCAGTACTGAGAGCTAGAGGCTTTTGGTACCCTGAAGGGTACCATCATCTGTCTCAGACTGCATTTCTTTCCTGGCAAATAAATCCTCCCCCAAGTCTGCTATGATTCCCAGGACACATTTGTCTGCCCAGTCTGAAACAAACCTCTTGCCTTGATCTGTTTTCAATGGGGCTAATATTCACCAGTTGTTATATTTTAATTGTAATGAATGCTTGCTATATTTTAATTGTGTTTTGTGATCCACTGTGTGGTTGTCTGACTGCATGGTGGGAATTAATTTGAAAAAGGAGATGAACAAATAATAAACTTCCAGTCAGGGCCCTCAGACAGTCAGTTGTGCAAGATGTCACCGAGCTGTCGGATGTATTTTTACCAATGCCCAGATGTCTGACTGCTCTGACCTACTAAACAAATGGCCCTGTGAACTAACACAGTGCCTGCTTTTGCAGAAATACTCACATTTCAAGAAGTACTGGGGGAGGGCTGGCTTATTATTATGGGATAGGCAGTCAGTTCTGCATTTTAACATCCTGAAGATAATTCACTATTTATTTAATCTCCAAATCCATCAACAAATGTTTTAGTTTCCTGGTTATGCCTGTGCAATGTCAAAGAACATTAGGCAGTGCAGGACCTACATCTACAGTAAAAATGTGTTTATGTGTCTCGACTGTTTAAAATCCCACCAAATGCTCCTACCAAGTCAGAGGCAGACCACTGGATGCAGAGCCTTCTCTCAAGGACACCACTCACAGACATCTAATTCCTCACTCTCTGTAGAAAATGTGTACTTTTTACACATTGCTTCTTATCCACCAAGTGCTTGGAAAGACAGTTAAGTAATTTTACTGCTATAGAAACTGAGGCAGAATCAGATTAAATTACTTCAGGTTATGGGCACAAGTGCAGAATTGTCTGCAGTACCTCATTGCTCCCCAAATGTCCAGTTACAGGCAATGGAATTAGGGAAGGAGGTGGGATGTAGAATTTTGGGGCTGGGTGCTAATCTAAAATGAGGAAGAGGAAAGAGTTTTTGCTGTGCTGGCAGATATGGAAATTCATGGACTATTCTATACTTTAGCAAAAAAGTTTAATTTTGGCTATTAGGAAGAAATTGTTGTATATTAGGAATTAATTCTTCACTAGGGCAGTGAGGCACTGGAACAGATTGCCCAGAGAAGATCTGGCTGCCCCATCCCTGGAAGTGTTTGAGGCCAGGATGGATGGGAGTCACAGCAACCTGGGCTAGTGGGAGGTGCCCCTGCCCATGGCAGGGGGGTTGGAACTAGAGGATCTTTGAGCTTTTTTCCAACCCAAACCATTCTGTGATTCTACTGTCCAGATCCTATAATCTTCCCTGAGGAGAATGCACCTCAGTTGTGTTTCCCACAGAATTCACACTGCTGGCCACGGGGTGCCAATGGTTCTTCTCCCAGCTGCCATGGGCACTGGGAAGTTGGCCTGGAGGGTTCTGGGGTTTCTCCCCCATTCACCTGGGGTTTTGCTGGCACCCTGCTGGGTAGTGCATCAAAAAAGGGACAGACTGTTTCCACTTCATGGTGGGATCTGAGGCATCCCCGCAACCCCATGTACCCTATGAGGAGAGGAGATTTTCCTCCACAGAAAGGAACAGTTTGGAAATTCCATTCTTGTTTCACCATCATTCTTCACCTGGTTGCCTTGAAGACCTCTTATATTTAAGCACAATTAAAGATTCAGGAGAAAAAGCAGCATTTTGCACGCCTGCCCTGCTGCTGTAAAAGGCTGTGCAAAGCAATTTTGGGCAAGAGGGAGTAAGGAAAGGGCTGAAATGTTAAACACATCATTTCAGATTGGCAAATTTTCCAGGTTTTGATTTATAGCTTCATCACCAAGTAGATTAATGTGGAATTCAAACACAACCAGCTCTTTGCTTTCCTTCCAGGCCTGACATATTAACATTTCCCATTAATCTAGACAGCTCCAGCACGATGAAGGCTGAGGAAATGGGGGATTAGGCATGTGGGAGTGTTGGGTGGGCAGGGGAAAAGAGCCAACAAAATTCCCTTTAGTTAACTAACTAACTAAAGTAGAGAGCATGGAACTTTGTTCAGGTCTCAGGTTCTAGCTGGAGCTGTTTCTGACTCCCTTAAAGACAGCAAACCCAGATCCTTTCTCTTCTGGTTCTGGGCAGAGGGGTTCTCAGTGGGGCTGCTGACTTTCTGCTCATAAGGACAGTGGTGGAGGTGGGCACTGGAGCCCCATGGAGCTGAGCTCGAAGGGCTCTTTGCTGGCCACTGCCCTGTTCTCAGAACGTTGCCATGCCCCAGTGCAGCTGGGATCAGGAGGCCCCAGGCCCTGCCTAATTCCCAATTTTGTGGGGAGGCAGGCAACTATGACTTCTTTTCCCCAGCACTCTTTGCTGGTCTAGTCCACAGTCTCTGGAGCTGCCCTGGAGACTTCTCAAACTTTATTGCTACATATTTAAGCATTTATGAGATTTGAACTGCTTCTCTTCGAGAAAAAAAAAAAAAAAAAAAAAGGAATGAAAACAGCCAAACCATCAACAACTAACAAAAATCACATCCAAAAAAAAAAAAAAAAAAAAAAAAGAGAGAGAGAAGGAAAAATAACCATTCACCCAGAGCTGCAGAAAAGCCTAATAAGCCTCACATGTTTCCAAAGGCAGCTCAGGAACTTGTGGCTTGCAGAGTTTCTCGCCCCATCTTCACATTTGCAGAAGCAAAGAGGGTTAGACAGCAAGAGGAGGGGAGAGAAAATGCAAATGCTAACAATTAATTTTTGCCAGAAATCATATCCAATAGACACAAAAAAAAAAAAAAAAAAAAAAAAAAAAAAGCCTGCGGGGAAACCTCAAGCCATTTCCATTCAAGTTGTCTATGAAGAAAGCACAAGAGTGCTCACTAAGTTCCCACCCCTAGGTATTTTCATAGCACACTGTAAAGTTGCCTTCAGCATTTGATACAGACCTCTCCTGCCTTTGTGGGACTGGGAAGGCCTGGGAGGGACAATCTGGTAGGATCTGTGCCACTGCCACCAGCCCCACCATAGCCCCTTGGGGGCCAACATGGAGCTGCACTAGGCTGGGGCTTGTGTTCACTAATTATTAGCAAACACAACCCTCTGGTGTTTTCTATGGGCTGCAGGTTGTCCAGTGCTGCTAGAAAATGAGGGGGACCTCAAACCAACACTGACTGCCTATTTGTCTTTATATGAACTTTTAGGGATGGTAGGAGGAGACTGAGTGGTCAAGTCTCATGACTGAGCTTTTTTTTTTTTTTTTTTTAAATAAATACAGCAGCCTCTTAAAAGAGGAGGTGTACTTGATGCTGGTTTGTTTCCCTGTGAATTCTTCCAACCTGCCTCCCTGTGAGAAACACTCAACCTCAGCTCCAGTCTGCTCATGACAGAGGAGTTTGGCTGCCCCCGTTTGGAACATGGGAAAAGACTTTCATGGTGTTAAATCCACCCCACTAATAAATGGGTTTGGATTGCCATTATAGAGGCCACCAGCTGGAGCAGACACAAGCAATGCTGAATTGTTCCTGCACAGGGTGGATCTGAGTCTGTCCCAAAGCCGAGCTCTCTTGAAGTCCACCACCAATGACTTGGGTGTTCCTGCACCATCTTTGCTTTAATCTGTGAGGGATAAAAACTGTGCTCTCCACAGGGAATATAAACTGATTGCTGAGACATTCTCCAGCAGTTCACCCTGCTTATAACAAAAATGCATCTTGCAGCAAAGCAAGGGAAGTGTTTTTTGATCCCCTGGGTTTGCAGAAGCCAGGTCTGAACTGCTTCTTCCTAGGCTTAGCTATTTTCTGCTCAGTGTCTAGAATCATGAGATGGGATGCATCTTCTGTTCCTTTAGTTATCAAAAATTAGGTAGTTCATCCATGCTGATTCCTTCCAAGATAGGCATCTTGTGCAAGTCATTCTCTAGAGGCGCCAAGCCTTTTGTGCGGAGACCAGAAAGAGCTGAGACTGCTAAACCCAACTGCATGCTTAAGTACTAAACACCCACGGTCCTGTGACCTAGAGCTCAGTCATGTTGTTCTGACTAAATATATGTCACCCAAGGCCTGGGTGGAAAATTCTGGAAGCCTGAAGGAAGATCAGCAACTGTCAGGACAGTGCCCAGCAGTCCCGCTCGAGTCATCAAGCTTCAGCTGCTGAAGTTACCACAACATGCTCTGTACTGGGACAGGCCCCCAGGAACCTGCTTTTGGTAAAGAGCTTGGCTTCCCCAGAGAGACATTTGTGAACACTTCAAACCTCTAAATTAATTGAAAACAGCAGGGAGTTTTGCCTGCAGCCTTTTTGTTTGGTTCAGCCCCTTCTGCCTCAAAGAGAAATCCATCTTGAATTTACAGCTCAGAGTAGCCCCAGAACAGGTCCAGTCCCATCAGGCTTCCACATGTTTCTTCTCTTGCATAAGAGAAGATGATCATGGGAACAGAAGGTTTTTTTCCTTCACTGTTTGCAACATGCCTTTGAGGCCCCACCAAAGTCCTTGTGCAATGGATGCCATTTCCTTCAGATGTTCTCCTGGAGCAAAGGTGGAGCTGACTGATGCCATTGAGCCAATCCTGCCCTGCCTGTGTTTGCAGCTGCATCCAAGAGGCTGCCATGAATCATCTGCACTCTTGCAGAAACTTTCTTCACACCCAACCAACAGCATCCAATTGTTTAGAGAGAAACAGGAGCTCTTGGCCATGGGAGTTTTGGGGAAAAAAACAGGCCAAATTAGGCACTCGAAAGATGACTCTTTTGTGATAGCAAAAAAGAACAGAACAAAGGGTCTGAATGCCGTCCAAGTACCAGAGGGCACTGAAGTTGAGGGATGGCTTGCCTTTCCTTTGTTCCTTCTGTCCCTCCCATGTTGGATTGAGGAGGATAAACCCCTGCACCTTTGACACATACAAGTGGCTACAGGCAACATTTGCACATTAGTTGCTTCTTAAGCTTAAATAGAAACTTTAGGTTTCTAGTGTCCACTCCTTTTGATTCATCTATAAGACTCTTCATTTAAATCTCTTATGTACCGCATGTGTTCAAGTGAGCAGAGGAAGGTTGTTGTTTTTCTAAATTTGAATCTTAGGAGCCCAAACTGGAGAGAAATATGGGATTTCAAACCCTGCCTTTTTTACTTCCTCTCCTTTCAGTTCAGGAGGTGCCTTTTTTTTTTAACCATGTGAGTCCACTAAGACTCCAAAACAGATGACAAAGAGTAGTTTCAGGCCAGTCCTACCCCCTGCTCCTGGAGAAGTGATCTGCATGGCAGCCAGTGCTAAGTCCCAACTACAAAAAGTTGTCCAAGGTCAAATTCCTCCATGCTCTGAACTTCCATCTACCCCCCAATGGGGATTAATGTCTGTCCAGTACCTGGCAGGAGTCACCCCATGTCTGCAGCATTGCATAACTTGGAGGCCCCATTGTGAGCAGTTACTCACCAACTTCACTGGTCACTGTGCTGCTGAAGCTGCTGAACACTGGGACTTGAGGGGCTCTCATAAAGCTCCAGGAGGGCAGCAATGTGGGGTTTACAGTCATTGCAAACCTGCTTTGCTCCACTTCCATGAGGCCTGATCTTAACCCCTCTGTGTTCAGGGGCTTAGCACATTTGTACAGTCACTTCCATGCCTGTAAAGAGGCAGCTCATGATGAAGAGAGACCTGATTGAGGGCTGGGAATATTTATGTTACTGTAAGTTGCTGTACTTGGGTTGACCTCTGCTTTTTCTTCTTTTTTTTTTAATGTTTTTTTTTAATATTCTTTAGAACCCCACAGCCACAGGAGCCTAGAGTCATGCAGGTCCTCATGTGCACAGCCACAGCTGAGACAACAACTTTGAGTATCGTCAGGGCTACAGGCTGAGCTGGGCTTTGCAAAACCTCAGGTGATCAATCAGGGGCTTTTCAAAGCCAGACTGCAAAAGAGGAACTGTTTGTGCCAGCCAAATTATATCAAAGCAGCCACTGGGATGAGGAGGTAGTGAAGGAGGAAGGGGAATAAGCAGCACAGGAGTTGGGTAATTTCTACTTAAAGTGAGAATAGAGCCAGTGTTCATCTCAGAAAAGAGAGGTTCTGGGAAGTTCACTGCATCGCATATTCTCAAGCATTTGTCATCTGAAATGTCTTTTAATTGCCACTATTATACCATATCACAAACATTCTTGTAATTTATCAGTCATAACCTCCTACAAAGGGATTCTTTCATTCAAGCCATTTTCACAGAAACATTTTCCCCTTGGATCCCAGTCCTGCAACTCAGACCGGGAATCTGGAAATGGAACTTTTTTCTTCTTTTTTTCTAAACACAAGTTGTTGCTTTGCAGACAACATGTTTCAGTAACGGACTGTGTCCCAGTTTCAACTTCTTTCCTCTTCATCCCACGATAATCAGCTCTCAACAGCTCTCCTTCCTCTTATGGTAAAAGCTGAAATGTAAATAACCAGGATGTCCTAAGTGTCAGGAGCCAGCTGAGTCCTGCTAGCCCAGACCGTGGGTCTCCGACACCGGGTTGCCTTAAACATTTGGCTCAGCCAACAGACTGTATTTATAATGTAAACTCCCCTTGTCAGCTCCTAACTCCTGGCTCCAGTTTTAGAAAATTTAACATTTCTGGGGGTTGTATTTTCCCACCACTTAGTCAAGAGCTGAATTTTTTCCTCTCAGAAAATACACTTGTGTGTCAAAGGCCAACGACCAAGAAAATCTCAGTAGTTTTGCAGCCTAAATATAGCACAGAACTGAGATCCCGAATTCCTGTGAAAGAGCCAGTGTAAACAGCCATAGTCTGAGCAACCTGGGAGGGGGCTGCACCCGGGGCTTTTTCTTTATGTTATCGTACACCATGGTGCCTGGATGTCCTAGTATGGGTGAGGAGCCCTTTGTGCAGGGACATCCTGGCCAAAGTCCTTCCCATCTATGGCCTTCATTATCCAGCCTCAGCAAAAGGCTTCAGAGGCACCCCAGCCTGGAGATGCTGTCCTTGCACTGGCTCACACCCATGGGTCATAAGGGGTTGGTTGGGTGGTCTTGATGTGGAAGTCTCAGGTTCAAGTGCTGCCCTTCAAGTTGCATTGCAAGGATAAGCCATGAGGATGATCCATCGCCCTGTGACGACAAAACTAGCCAGAAGAAATTAAGCCTTGGCCCTCTGTTAGGTTCTGGTTATCCATGCTGGCTCCAAGGAATAATCCACTGCCATCCCAAGTGGGAGAATGTATAACAGCAAAACTAATTACATACTAACCCACAGATGGTTTAACAAGCACAAACACATTCCTCTGATCCATCTCATCTTACAGTTCATACATAAAGAAAAAAGTTCATACATAAAGTCTTTCCTACCAGTAGCTGCGGGTGACCAGGAGAGATGAATCCATTTGCCCTGCAGAGGTCTAAGATTGCCCGGGAGCATCCTCCACACACTTCACCTTCAGCCTAGGCCAGTCTCTCATTTATTAATACACATGGATAATGTCTTAACCATTAGCTGTAGATGGGAAAGGCATGATAACCATTAGAGCTTCCCCTCCCTCTTGCATCAGGCTTGGGAGAGTTGGAATTAAATGAAAACTGGCCAAGGGAAATGCAGCAGGGAGTACAGTGTGCATGGTGCTGAAATGGTTTGTGAATGCTCAAGGGTGGGCAGAGCTAATTTCTGTCAAAGCTGATAACACCAGTTTACCGCATCCCTGTTCATTTCACTAACCCAACTCTCAGTGGACCTCATTATCCTGGAATTCATTCAAGAGTCCCCATCTCCTCTAACAGGGCTCCAGACACCTTGCAGATCTCCAGAGATTAATTGATATTAATACAGAGTAGTCATAAGTTTTCTCAGTGGGGCATTTGCTCCCATGTCTCACAAGTTTGTTGTGTTTTAGGGATGAGTATATTTGGACGACCTCTTGGGATTTTCTCCTAAGGTTTTTTCAAAGGAAAGGTCTTCTCTGAATCTTTCTATTCACCTGCATCTTTTTGTGGGATGTGCTTTCTTCTTTCATTCTCAGCCAGTATTTGCTTTGGTGCAGCCAGTTTGAGTAGCAGGTGTGAGACCAGAGCACGGTGGCAAACCCAACAGGATGACAACCCTGTGGCCTTGGAGAGCTGCAGTGCCCTTGAAATACCACATATCTGCCCTCTTACAGATTCACACAGACCTGCTTCCCTTCCATCTGCTATTTGTCCTCTAGCTTTCCAGTATCTTTTGCTCTGCCTGTATTTGCCAGGAGTTGCAGCCTCTCTCGTGTTCATAAGCAAATTAAAGTGCTTGCAGGTGACACTGCTCCTAACCTCCTCTGAGGCAAAACCCAAATGCCTCTCAGGATGCCAAGTGCTGCTTCACAAGTCCATGGTGCACCCCAGGAGTGAGAGCAGCTGAGTGATTGAGCATTGTAGTGCAGCAGCTGTGGAGCATGGGACCAGCTATTTGAAGAAGACTCCTCTGTTAGTCATCACTGACCTCATTTTGATCAGCCATCAATATGCTCATCCTTTCATTTCAAAATACCCAGAAGGTCTCCATGAATGAAGCACACTCAGAAAAAATACTCCAAAAGGTTTTTGCTGGGCTGTTTGGCAGTTTGGGAAATCTGCAGAATCACTAACACTTGACAGTTTTCATAGCTATTTTAAAAAAGGGAGTTTTAAATTAGTACTCTCAGAGCCATGTGGAATCTGGAGTCAGACTGGGACAAAGCTGGATCTCAAATCAGTGGTTGTTCTGTTCTGGACTGGGGAGGCTTTTGGAGGGTAGCTGAATGCTGGGAAGTACTGAATAAGCTGCTTCATTTTTGAAGGAAAGAAATTAATAACAATGTTAATTTAAAGGGAGAAATTTGCCTCGGATCCATTGTCCTGGCCTGAGACAAGGACACTGGGCTCTGCACTCAGCTTTGCCAAGGACACTGTAGCATCTTGGGATCTTGCAAGACCTACGATGCCTGTGTGTCTTGTGTTTCCTCCTCCGTTGTTCAGAATTGCTTTGGGACAATCCCAGTTTATAAAAGTGCACTTGACAAGAGACTTCACCCAAGCTATAAAAGCTGCACTGTGCATAATGAACAGTTCTCTTAATGAGAGAGAGCACCATCATTCAGTATCAAATCCATGCAGTCAATGCAGTCATGGGCCTTCATCTTGCAAATGCAAGAGACAGCTTCCACACCATGGGCTGATAGGAGCAAAGTTGCTGTGCAGGGCTGAGACCATAAATCAGGTGGCAGAGCTGGATTAACTAGTATGTACAGCAGCACCTGGTGTGGAAGCAAGGGTAGGTGTGTTATGTGGTCCTGCTGTGCTGCTCAGACTTTCTTGCACAAGGAAGAAATATCCCCTTTTCCAGATTCTTTCAAATCCCTTGAACTTGGATTATTGCCAGGAAACCAAAGGAGCACGGCAAAAATCCAACAAATCTCTCCGTTGTACTTTTCCAGGCAGTGATAGGGAGGGTGATACAGGGTCTTTGTATAAAAAAAAAAAAAAAAAAAAAAAAAAAAATTAGATATCTTGTTTCTTTCCCTGTTTTCATAGCACCATTCCTGGTTTCTTTGGGTTTTCCTTCCCTTTCATGAGCTTGAGCATCTGTACCTGAAAGGTTTCATAAGCCACCACTAAATGGCTTCACGAGGAAGCCTTAAACAGATTTCTGTTTGACAGCAGAAACTCAAGTCAGGCACCAACCCCAAGTATTTGCTGAATCAGAGTCTTTAATTGTATTCAATAATAAAATCTGTGAAGTGAGGAGCAGTGAGAGGACTTGAACAAGTTCCACTTTCTCAAAACATGATATTTACCAGTTAAACATCTAACCCAGGGAATGGACAGAGGAGTGAGGAATTAGGAGAGGCACGAAGCTGTGATGCACAGTACCACCTAGTGACAGAGGCTGGCTGCATTAGAAGGGCAATCCCATGTTTGCAAAGTTCAGGGTCCATTTCCCCATCCCATCCTTAATCCGATTTCCCAACTCGCCACATCCATGATCATCTCCTGCGGTGGAGGGACAGCACCACTCCAGCAGCTGCTGATTTTTTTCCTCTTTTTTCATGGTTTCTTTTTTGCAAAGCAGGGTTTGGATGGACAGGGTTTCTTGTGTCCCATCAGAGGCAGCAGTGGGTGTTGTTTTGTTGGCGATGTGGGGTGTGCAGGTTGGGCTCAGCGCACATCTCCCACTGAATCACCCACGAGGAATTCCTCAGTGCATTGTGCAAACGGGGAAGGGAAAAATGCAGGGTCCAGTGAGTAATGCAGCCTTTCAGGGCATCTGAAATGAAAAGAAATGCCACAAACTTGTTCCATTTGTAGAAACGATGTGAAAGAGCAGTGTGACAGGCTTTGCTTAAGAGCGGGCTTCTAACCTTTTCCATTAATTTCTTTTCAAAGAATTGCTTATTGAAGGCTAAGCTGCTTTTTATAAGCCTTAGAGGCTGAGTGTGTCTTTGCCCTTTTTTTTTATTATTATTGCTGCTCCTCTCCCTTGCTCTCTTTCTAGAGAAAGCAGTTACTGTATAGTGGTGGTGTTTCTCTCTCTGAGACAAGCCCTGCATTAAGATGGGAATTTTGTCACCTTTTGGCAGAGGTGGGATTGCATACAGCAAAGGGAACTAGAAGAAATCCAGTCCTGTTGAATTTCCCCATAGTCCAGCCCACATATTTACCCATGATCCAAGCAGATGTGCTTAAAAGAATTTGATCTCTTCTCCTCATTAAGGCCTCTTTACACACATTCTGGAGTGAGGGCTAAAAGGCTCTGCTCAGTCTCCACAGTAGGGCTGGAAGAGCCTGGGGCCACCCTCTGCTCTGTGTTTTGTGTGAGCAGACAGGGTGTGTGTGTGTAAGGTTAGTGTTAGGGTCAGGGTTAAGGTTGGGGTTAGGTTAGCCTTTTCATCCTCCTTCCTAGGGAAAGGTTCCCCAGGGAAAGGATATTCAGGCTCTCTCCTGGTCTTCAGCTAAAGCTCCCCTAGTTGCTGGGCAGTCTCTATCTTGAACACCAAGCAAGCTGAGATGATTTTCTCAAACTGACATCTCTTCCCTGAGTTACACTAAAGACTGGATGGGAACCCAAACACCAATGCTGCCTTTCTTTCAATTGCTAAAATCTACTAAATCACTGGGGTGGAAAAAAATAGCACATTTGTTGGGGCCACCAACATGATTTTGTCCTGGAAAAGGTAATGTAAAGCCCCTGAGTGCAGTGATCCCAGCAAGAGAATCTGCTCACTGCCACCCATGGAATGAGGCCTCTCATGCAGACAGCCATCCCACAGCAAGTACAGCATTTCCAGCATGATTTCTCCTTAGCTTTCTTGTTCTTCTTGAGCTCATTGTTTCTTTCTTTCCCACAATCCATGGCGCTATGTCCAGCTCCTGAGCACAGCAGCTCTGGAGGAGCTCCTGCAGCTGGGTAAACACTCCTGAGTGAATGGGGCCCTTCACAATGGAGTCACCAGGAAATCCAAACACTGTAAAGGCCAACAATTCAGTGGGGACATAATCCTGTCATTACAACCCAAGCACCAGGAAAACACAGTCTGAATTGTGTTGCACCCCAAACAGTAGGTTTTCCACCCCACAGGTCTCCAGGAGTACCTCTTTCCCTGACTTTGTTCAGCCATTCTGCAGAAGGATATTGGGATCTCCCCCCTCCCCACCCTGGATGTTTCAGCTACAATAGGCTGCACTAGCCCCACTCCCCTTACAGACCTGCAGTCCGTGTGGAGATAGGATGGAGGGATGATAAATGCAGAAATATTAACAGGTTGAATTCTGTCCATGTTTATACAAGGAGAAATGTGAATTATGACAGTGAGTTTACTGCTGATTTATACCAGCCTGATGGCTGATGGAGAGCTGGGTCAGGTCAGCTGCTTCCACAGGCAGAGTGTTATACAGGCTTTTAGGCAGCAGGGTGAGGAGCAGAAGTGGAGGAATCTATTCCATAATGTTTTTCCCTGGCATGTGGGAACAGGTGTTGGAAATCCAGTGTCATTTACTTCTGTCTGTGCATTTGTACAGTGGCTGTGTCCACTGTGGTCTCTTCTGACTCTCGGATTCGTTGCTTGGACCCATGCAAGCTCTCTTTCCCCGGGATGTACTCATCATATATGTTTTTCTGGAACACAACTGCATGCAAAGCAACTCTCATTAATCTCTGTCCATTGCTTCAAGGCAAACTTCCTTAGCTGTAAATTGCAGATTTTACCAGGATCTGACCTTGAACAGAGAAGCCAATATAATACATGCTGATATGGGCACACTGGCTGTGAGTCTCAAGTGAACAAACACCAAGCCAAATCCCAAAGTCCAGAATTAGGCAGCTTTATAGTAACTGAGGAGCTGGCTCACTTCACTGTTGGCATACAGGGAAATTAATCATATCCTGCAAGAACGTTCACAGGATGTGTTTGATTTATTACTAATCCTGTACACTCTTGCAGCTGCTGATGTGCTGCCAGAGGGTACCGTAATGATGCAGCTGGCACCCCTGTCGTGACAGCCATCAACACAGCCAGTGCCTGGTGTTGGATCCATCATCCTCAGCCTTTGCCACCTGAGCTGAAAAATCAAGCCCTGGAGCTGAGAGTTTAAGTTTGTCTCCTATAGAAATAGTATTTATTTATTATTGTTATACATTCTTATACAACAATAAAAATGTATAATGTGCCCAGAGCGGGGGAGCATGTGTAAAATAATAGGTATTTCAAAATACTCCAATCTGCAGAACAAAACTGATCTTGGCTCAGCCTATGTGAGTTTCTATCACCCAGCTGCCCCATGCTGGGCAGTCAGTGGTGGAGGTGTGTGGAGAAGCTGTGCATCACCCTGAGGCCGAGATGGCTTGTAATCAAGAATGGAAAGACATAGCTAGAGCAGCACTGTCTTCCCAAAACACATCTGACCCTCATGAGATTAGGCCATGGAAAGAGGATATGGAAGAAATTAAATTCTCATTCTCTGAGGGTTTCTTGCCTTGTTTTAGTCCTGGGCCTTGCCTGATAAAAGAAAGTTCAGATTTTAAAATTCATGACCCAATGTTTGGAAAAATTGAAATATATTGACTATGGAAGTATTTATATTACATGTTTTTCTTAAGCTTTTAAAAAAATTGCAAATTAAAACCTTTCTTTTTTTTTTTTTTTTTTTTTTTTTTTGGTAGGGAAAGTCAAAATAAATTGTTGTGAATTTTCACACTTTTTCACAACCAAATCTGACTTTTAGCAAAATATAAAAGGGCATTTTGTCATGGGTACTTTCTCTGCCAAAATACTACTTTCATCAGCACCTTTCCAGTTTACCAAAGTTGTCCCTTTGCTCAGGGGCTGGTGGTGCACACAGCATTAAATGTGCCTGCTGACCAGGAAAGGGCTGTGTCCATTCTCACACCAATGGCACCACTGACAAAAGCAGATTAGACTTATTCAGTTCAGCTCACTTCCCATGGAAAAACCTGCTTTGTGCAGAACACAAGAGTCTGATTTTCAGAGCAAGGGTGATGTGTTTCCAAGGGTAAAGATGAAATGCAAGGTAACACAGCTTCTGAAGAGAGCCGCACTGAGCTCAAGGTTGCTTCAAAAGACCTTCCTTTTCTAGGATGTGCAATCATGTCATGAGTTAGGCCTGGCTTTAAATCCCTCAAAATCAGAGATTGAATGGTAGGGTTGGTTTAAATGCACATAACTCATAGCTGTGGATATTAAGATACAAGGATTTACCTGTTTTATTAACAGTGGGATAGTGTTTTTGCCTGACATCCCTATCTCCTTCCACCCTGGCCAATAAAGAAGGGGGAAGTTGGTGCATGGCAGGAGACCCTTGCATCATCTGGAGACCCTTCCCCAGGGCAGGGTCCTCCTCCTCCAGCACAGGCAGGACATCTGTGACCCAGTGTGGGGAACCCTGGGGCAGAGATCCTGCTCAGATGTGGCCCAGTCTGGCTGCTAATTATCCCACAAGGAAGGGGAACCCGCTGCGTAAATCATGAAACGAGGGCTGTCAGCATCAGAGGGGATTCGCACTGGGATGACAGGCATGACCTGCTTCTCATGCTTTCTCTTTTTATTTGGTGACATGCTGTCATTCAGTGAATAATCAGGAGTTTTTCTCTCGGGGGTTTCTCCCTTGTTCCTTCAGTACTGAGGATAACCAAGGTGGGGATGTGGGACAGCAGTCACACAGCTTCAAATGCCCCAAACACAATCTCTTGCAGCTGGATAAGTCTATTCATCCTGGATGCATAAAGTCTTACTAAATGACATTGGTACATAATGCACAGGATTGCCTTCAAAATTCCTTCAGCATGGCGACCCACTAGCCCTAGCTCTCACTGAAATACATCCGACACCAGAGCAACAAATATACATCAATTTTGCACATAAACATATGCACGTGTAGGGGGAAGAGTCCTTAAAACAAGCATACTGCCAACCCACTTGCAGCAACCTTTGGTTTTGTTCCGTGGGCATGTTCAAAGAGGGAAAGGTGGCTTCTGAGTTAGGACTTTCCTTGTTGTGCCAGGAATAGAGATGCCAGTCCAAAAAGCCTATTCAAATGCTTCTGAAAAGTGGGATTGCTTTCTCAGCACCTGGGGTTCAGCATTTACTTGCACATTACCCCAAATGGGTTACTTCAAGTTAATGCAACCCTGAGTCTCCACTTGAGCTGATCCAAGATCTCTGTTTGCCTAAGTGTGACATGTAGCACAAGGTCTCTCAGGGCAGCATTAGGCACCAAACATGAGATGTGGCAGCATGTTTAGGCATGTGGACATTCAGGCCCGATCTCCCAACCAAAATCTACCATGTTCAGCAGAAACTTGCTTTAATCCCTTCCAGCTCATCAAGCTGTTGATAATTATAAATCATAATTATATTATAATAGTAAGCCATCAATTACTAGAGACACTGAAAGATAAATGAAAACATTCTCTAAATTTATGCTGTTGCAAAGTGATTTTGACAGACTCTCTGCTGACAGCACCTTGCATCTGCCATACTGAGCACAACAGCAGGCTCAGTACAGGTCACTGCCTAAATGGGGGTTGTATTTTTGTTTTAGTACACTGCAGATCTTTAATCCTGTAGAAAAGGAGGTTCAGGGGTGATCTTATCACTCTCTATTACTACCTGAAAGGAGATTGCAGCCAGGTGGGAGTTGGACTCTTCTCCCAGGCAATTAGTGACAGAGGAGGGGAGATGGTCTTAAGGTGTTCTAGGGGAGGTTCAGGTTGAATAGTGGGAGGAATTTCTTCATAGAAGAGGTGATTAGACATTGGAATGGGCTGCCCAGGGAGGTGGTGGAGTCATCATCCTGAAGGTGTTCAGTGAAAGCCTGGACGTGGCACTCAGTGCCATGGGCTGGTTGACAGGGTGGCATCTGGTCATAGGTTGGACTTGATCTCAGAGACCTTTTCCAACCTCATTGAGTCTGTGATTCTGTGATTACAGTAGGATCCAGCAAAAGGTCTGGATGGTGTAGCACAGGGACAAATGTGCCCTTTCACAAGCATCTTCTGTGTCTACATAGCACCCAAAATGCAAGGCTAGCTCCTCCTGCCTGGACAATGCTGGATGCAAAGCAGAAGCAAAAGCATTTTTTGCAGTGATTTTTTTTGCAGCCATCCTCAGGGGAATCATTCCTCAGGAAGCCTCGGGTGACTTTGGGGACCCAGTGCTTTCCACAGCTCCAAGCTCAGGAAAGAGTCAGAGCATCATGGTTGCTCAAAAGAGGCAAAGCCCATGGAAAGCTGGGTTATGTTCATGCCTCGAGAGTGGGCTGGCATCCTCGACCACCCCTTAGCAATGCTGTAGCCATAATTATGGTCTTTAAGCTGCTGCCAGTAGTGCCATGGCACTTGGTTGAACAAGGAAACAGCGAGAGACAATCGACCTGCTCCCATCCATTGTTCAAGCTGCCAGTGAGGCACAAGGAGCAGCATGGAGAAACAGCCCTGTGTGCATGAATACCCATCCACAGGGGGCTGTGCAGAGTGTGCTGGTTTTGTCATATTTATGTAACTTTAGGCTCTGTTTCAGATGAAGACAGGAGTTTGGGCAGGCTGGCTCCCTGGTGCTGCTCTGTAATTCAGTCTAAATGCCCCTCTTCCCTTGGAGACAACCAAAGGCTGCTGCAGATTGCGCTGGAGGTTAGCCACAACCTTCAGAAAACTATGGAAAAATACACTGTGTCCACCGTCCTTTGTCAAAACACTAAATAACAGCCTGCCAAAGATGGTAAATATTCCATGGACGGCACAGGAGGCCACAAAGTGCATGTTTTATCAGTGGCCAGTACAACATTTGCATCTGGCAGAGATCATGCTCTGCACCCAGAGCCACATGAGTTTTCAGCATTAGCATTGCACCTTTAATGCATTTTTCACCCCATCTCCTCGTTTCTAGGGATGCCATTATAAACAGACGACCTGGTTTTATTATTCAGTAGGAAATCAATCCAGCTATGCTGAGCACAATCCAATTATTGCTTGTAGTTACTGTAGGCTGAAGAAGTCATAAATAAATGAGCACAGTATTTAAGACTTCAGTCCCACCGTAAGCACCCAGACCCTTGTTGGCTCTGTGTGAATGGCTTGGTGTAGGGAGGAATTTTGGTAGGCATGGCAGGGCAGCACTGTCAGAAGGCAGGTTGTGGTGCTCCATGAGGGCCCAGACAATTGCAGGATAAATGAGGGGTAAATGCAGATAGTTTTTTTCTTTTGTTTCCCAGCATGAAGGTCAGCAGGGGCCTCTTCCTGCTCCTCTCATGCTCACCCAGTGGGAGCAGAGTGAACTTGTGTTAGTCCGTGGGTTCAGGAAAGCCAGGAAAAGGTGCTTTGTGAAACTCCAGACAGCTCCCAAGGGGACAGGGCTGAATGCTGGGCTCACTTTCCTTCTCTTACCACCATTCCCAAAGCATCCCAGATGTTTGGTTTTGAGTTTCAAACCTTATTTTGAGAGGGTTTGGATTGTTCAGAGGAAATAAAGCATCCTGCAGTATACTAGTTACTCATTACCTCGTTAGGACAATGATATATGAACAGCCACACACGTACAACGATGCTCAGCTGCAATATAAAAACAGTCACTGCTAAACTGACTCGTTTTAAAAAGCATTCCTTACATCTGGCCTTTCTTTTGGATTGTTTTTTTCCCCCCTCTCATCTCTTCTTTTCCCCCAGACTGCTTTCCTACTTCTAACTTCAGTTGTCCCAGTTTGTTCAAGCTGTCACAAGTGCTGCAAGGAGGGAAGGTGTCCCCAAGCAGGCAGCCTGCAGGGACCTGCCACACAGAGCCTGTGTCCATGTCTGTGTCCCTCTCCATCCCCAGTCAAAGCAGACCAGAACTCTGCCCATGCTGTGATAGTGGTGAGGAGGATGCTGGGGTTTAACTTCTGCACTCATTTATAGTCAAATGTAAGGTCAAATAAATTCTTATTCTTATTCTTATTCTTATTCACAACTGTTTCTGCCAGGGAGTGTATAAAAATGACATTTGCAATTCTTCACCATCACTTTTTGTAATTTTGTTCCTGGTCACTTGGTAGTGCATAAATCAGCTTTCTTCACTAGTTTGGAAAAAAAACCAAGTGAAGCAGCAAAGCAGGTGGCAGCTTCTTGATTCTGTTTGTCAGAAGCAGCAAGCTGTCCTCAGCCATCCAGCAGTTTAAGGATTTTGTTTTCAGGGAATAAAAGGATAAGAGGGAAATGGGGTATTTCCTATGGATTGCCTTGTTTATTTGCTTGGGCTCGCTTGTTTCTCTGCAAGGGGAAATCAGCAGGAAAAATAATTTCTCGTGAAAGCCATGAAAAGGGAAGACTTCCAGATTTCCCTCCAGATATTTTGCACAGCCCTACATAAAGTATTTAGTAAGCTGCTACTGAAATCAACTCCTCTCAAGGGTTGTTCTTTCCTTCCCTGACAGCAATAGAATGGCCTGTTATGGGGTGTCCACTCTCCAGGTCTGAGTGTTGGCTGTATTTTAGCTGAAATAACCATCTGAAACATTGAGAACTGACATCCTTGTTCTTTGGGGGAGCCTTGTAACATTTCTCCCTCCCACAGATATTATAGTGGCATGGAAAGCCACAAGGACCAGCCACGTCCTGATCTCCCGAGCTTCTCCCAGGGGGTTGAAAAGCAGAGCAGTGGCTGCTGCACACTGTCCCAGTTGCTCTAGAGAATCAAAGGCTAGAGCACACTGCACACAGATCCAGTGCATCATCCTTAAAAGTCAAAAAATCTAGTGACATGGCTTGAAAAACCTTCCTATTTCTAGGTAGGCTGTAGCCCAGAGGCCTGAATTCAGAGGTCATGAGATTTCTCACTTGACTCAGGAAGTGGCAGCAGTAGGCAGCAGATTTCTGTGGACTGGCACAATCCTCAGACTTGACTGTAGGTCTGCTCAAAATCTGAGTATGTGTGCTCTTCCTAGGGGGTTTATTTATTTTGGCCTTGGTGGAAGTACCCAGCCCAGCACTGGCAGCTGCAGGAACAGTGCTATAAGGGCCCTGGGAATAACCACAGAGACAACCTATGTGATCACCCCTGGAAAAACCCACCATTCACCACCAATTATCACACTCTAGGTCTCAAGAGAGGCTACAATTATTCCCTGCTCCAAGTCTAGAGCAAATCAGCATTTTTCCACTAATTGCAGCGTAGTGACTATTGTAGATGTTGACTTTTTAATAGCAAACACCGCTCAAACATTAAATTTACAGCCATGTTAGTTAGCTTTAGTGACTTGGGAATCAATTACCTTGCTGTGGAACATGACCAAAGATTATAGGGTAGCCCATGTAATAATTTACACTGCCATCTAGGAGGAAAACTGTAACTTCAGTGTTTCACATAAACAGACACCCTGTTTGCACAGCAATAATTCCAGAAATAACAGCCATAAAAAGGGAAAAGGGAAAAAGCAATGACTACAAAACAGGGGGAGACGTGTGTAGAGAGCACTGGGAGGTGTTGGGAACTTTGCCATTCTCAATTATTTTTCAGAGTGATAATGTTGGTAGCATTTAGTTAATGACTGTGTCTTCCCAGTTCAATTCACGTGGGTTGATGCTGCACAGCCCTGCCCAGGAGAAGGCTTGTCCCAGCCCAGGCACTGGGGCACAGCCACTCTGTGTGTTGTGTCATCAGCAACACAAATCCCACTGCCAGCCCTCGCTCCCTCACTAACAACTTGCCTCTTGACTGGTGCCAGCACTGCTGATTTCCAGGATCAGTTTTATAGGCAGCATTTTGCCCATTTTCTGCCCACCTCTCTGCTTCCCAGCACTTGTTCCCACACTTGACTCTTTTATTCCACATGGGGCAGGAAAAACTTGTGCCTATTTCTCCAGGTCCCTCTGCACAAAGAAAACATCTTTTCTTTAACTCCTTTGAAACAAGACCACCCAGGTCAGCTTTTCAGTCTGCGTTTCCAAGCAAGTTATAGAGAAAGAACATTTAATTAATGTTTTTCCTCCTGCAACGAAGTTGCTGCTGTGACCCTTTAACTATTGGCTTTGTTCATCTTTCTCTCATTTATTTCCCATTTATTTCAGTCCTGCCTTCACATGAAGCTGGCAGCTGAGCTTTTGGAAGCATCCAAGTACAGCAGCCCCCTCACGAAACAACAACCAGAGAAATTATATGAAAACTGGTTACTGTCATTACAAAATGAACTAGGACAGAGTTTTCCATACGCAAATATTCATCACCATACAATAAAAAGTGTATACTAATATATCAGACAATTCCCTTGACTCTAACCAGCAGAGCACACTCCATTTTCAAAATCACCACGGTTCAAAAATACTGCTTTAAAGTAATGGAATTAATAAAATGCGTAGAGTTGGGCTCTATTCTCCTGCACCTTCTGGATTCAGCCCAGAAAATCAGGTTTTCAGAAAAATGTCATCTACCGTGAGATTTGGCAACCTTGCACTCTCAGACCGTAAGGTCACTGTCGCTGCAGCAAGGCAGCTGTCTCCAGGAGGGGCAGAAGTGTCTGACTGCAAGCCAGGGGACAAGAAAATTAGCATTGCTCTGAACGAGGAGCCTGAGCTGCAGTGGGAGACAGCATCACTGCCCCTCTGACACGGTCCAAATCCGATGGGGACGTGTGACCCTACTCCAGCCACCTGCCCATCAGGTGGGGACATCCAAGACAGGGTCTCCAGAGAGAAGCACATCCCTGCCACCATCCATGGTGGTGGATCCTCAGCAATCCTGTGCAGGCAAGGACAGGAGAGCCTTTTATCATCCCTTGTTACAGCTTGAATATGCAAAGGATAATGAACAAATGCAGTGGTCTCCCAGTGCAGGTGTTTGTTCCAGTTTTGGAGGTGCAGTTTATTTGTATTTAGTTGCAGTTGAGCAGGGATTGCAAACACCAGGAACTGTGGGGCATTTGGGTTTTCTTTCCTCTCCTACTCCCCTACAGCTTTCCATGAGAATTGCTGCAGAAATTCTTGTTTTGCCAGAAAATATGTATTTCACTAACCATGACTGTGTTTAAGTCTGTTCAAATGCTTTAGTATCAGCCCTTCCAACACACTTAATATGAAAATGTTTTCAATGTACTCAAATTCTTATCAACAGAGTGCAGTCACCATCGCTGTGTTCTGCAAAGCCAAACCACAAATATTAGTGAGTTTTTTTGTATAGCTTAATTGCCAGGTATCCTTTCTGACCAATGGAATATTGGTCAAGCTAATCTGAATAGATTGGAAAGCTAATCTGAATAGAAATTCTTACCATATTTTGAATGAAACAAGATCAAAAAGTAATTGCAAAAGGTATCACTTTAACAATAGTTGATTTGTGTGTTATGTCTGAAATCTCTATTCACCTCTCATGGTTTAATGAGTTACACTTCACACTCTTAGGCTAGAGAGAAGTGTGTTATGATCAAACTCAGGTTACAGGTGAAGATAGAGGGATAATAAAAGATGAAATGTCACTGAGAAATAGGTGGGAGAGAACAGATTCAACCATAATCACAACCTTTTCCATCTGAAAAACAGGCACTTCGTTTTCCTTAGCCCAAAGACTGCAACCACACTACAGAACTGCAGAAACTCCCATTATAGTAGCCATCAAATACTGGGGCTTTGGTGGTTGAGAAGTTCATTGGAGCACACCAGTCTTCAGAAACAAAATCACTCCTGTTTCTCACTCCCAGCTGTCAAGGTGGTCATGGGGAAAAGGTGCTACTACAGTGCAAGTCCCACATCTCATCTCTGAGGTAGTGTCAGACAGGTTGCAGATGTTCTCAAAGTGGGGATTAGATGTATAATGATGACTTTTTATGAATCAGCACTGAGCCATCCTTTCCTGCAGAAATGGAGCAGGGAATGACAGGCTGAGCAACAGGAGAATTTTTGAAGCCACAGCACATAGGGTAAGATGTTCACCCTTTTAATGCAGAGGCTTTGTGGTTTGAGACTTCTCCAGGACATATGAATTTCAGTTTCTCATGTCTTATTTTTGGGGGAAAATATCTACATCACTTATCCTACAGCCTCACATGTTTGCAAGGCTTGTTACAGTCATTAGATGAAAGGCATAGAGTCCTCAAAGAGGCATCAATATTCAACTCTCATGTCCCAAAGAGCAGCAAGCAAGGGCTGCTGAGTCCCATCACTGGGACACTTCCAGGCTCTCCTGCCCTTCTCAGGGCTGGTCTTCAGCAGCTCTGGGTCTGTGTGGCCCATGCAAATAGAGTTAGATATCACAGGGACATCCCAGGTTGGTGCAAATCCTGCAGCCCCTGGGATGCTCAAAAACCAGACCACCACTGTTTGGAGAGGAAATGAACAGCCTTTGTGAAGGGAACTAATCAAACCCTTCATTCAGTCTCCTTAGCTGAGGGCTAACAGTCTTTGTGGTGACCACCCTGGACAGAGTATCAGGAGAGCTGGGGTTTATCCTGGTGTGCTTCAGTAATGAAAAGGAAATAGTTTTCAGATGAGCAATAGAAGCCCATGCTCCCAAAGACATCAGATAGGCAGCAATCAGACTCAAGTTAAACAATAAATCAAGTAACATTGAGCCTTTGCTCTAGCAGAGCACCATTATGACTGGTTCTGTGTTTATTTATAAGAGATTAGCCCATTTTAAATGTTTTCATATTAAATGTGATTTGGATGTTTGTTATTGACTGGGTCTAAATGCAAACATTATTGGTCAGATAAATATTTTCTGACATATAAGATCTGTTCACTGCACTTTTATGACATGAGGCCTTACTTGCTTCAAGATTTATTTTCTGTTCCCTTCCTCTCTTTGTGGGGATTGCTTCATAAAGATTAAAAAAAAGTGTAAAGTAGAAATCACTGATAAAACTGTCAGAAATGGAGCAGCCTTTGTTAATCACTGATTCATTAGCTGGGGGAAGAAGAAGGGTCTCAAGCCAGCACAAAGGGTTTGGTGTCACAAGGCCTGTGATTTATTCCTAAGTCTGTCTCTCCCTCTCTCTCCGTGCCCAATTTGGTACAGGATCTTCCCCAGGTAAATTGATCTCTCTATGACTCCCTTTTCCCATCTGTTCAACTGAGGTAATGATCTTGCCTCACAGAGGTAGTGCAAACTTTCAATAAGAAAAGGTTACCTGAAAAACCACACCTGCATCTGAAATTAGGCTACCCCCTACTAACATCTACAGGAACTTTCCCTGATTTTGTTTGGTGGGCAAGCAATGGAGTAGAGAAAAACACTTAAAGAAATAAAATAGTATAATCAAAAAGTAACAGAAATTGGAAAGCAAGCTTACAGTACTTTTTATTTCAATTGCTAAAATTGTCATTTTACTGTGTTTACTGAGCCCCTCTTTAAGGTTGCAGTTATGTACTGAAATATTGTCTGAGTGGCTTTTTATTTTTGCTACATTTGTTTAGAAAAATCTTTTCATAATTATTTCAATGCCATTTTGAAATGTTCTCAGGATTTCCTGCAAAATGTGAAATAGAAAGCTTTTCCAATTGGTGTAAGTTTTGCAATCCTCAGTAGAAGGCAGTGTAAAACTACAAAAATATTCTTCAAATCTGAAATCATGCAAAGTACAAAGGCTATTTCTGTACAAAAAGCCAAACAAATGAGAATAAGTTTGATTTATTCCTCTGTGCAAAAGAGTGTACTTCATTATGTATCTCAGTGCAAGAAGTACATGTAGATTTTGCCCAACAGCAGGTGCGTTTTCAGGCTTGGCTCTCTCAGCTGATTCATTTGATGTCCTTCACAATTACCTGTGCTGCCTTTTGTGATCCAAGAAGGCTTCTGGCTGACTTGCACCAGCACCAGCCAACTGCAGCATCTGAGGAAAGTGTGGGGGAGAATAATTTTGCCTCATTCCAGCCTTGATCTCAGGCCCTTGCCATTCATTCCCCATTTGCTCAGCAGTTCCCTTGCAGGGATGAGGATGTTCACTTGCCTTTGGATGAAAGAGGTTTTCACTTACTAGTTGCATTTTACTTCTGCCTGCACTGGAGCCATGCTGGTGGTCTGAGAGCATCTCTCCAGGTCTCCCCCAGCCAAAAAGTGCTCTCTGCCAGCACCATGAGCATCTTCTGGAGCTCCTGCTCCTCCTCTGGGGAAAGGCCTCTCCATCTTCCACCACCACCAATCCCTTTTTATGGATAGAAGGGGCTCCTGCCATGTTTGCTCCTTCCTGCATTGCTTTGCTTTCAAGCCATTTCAGGTGAAAATGGCAATATTCTGTGAATAGGAACAAGTTTCTGGGGCAGAGCTTTGCTCAGCTCTGAAGAAAAGGGAAGCACATGTCCCCTCTACCCCATGGGAGAAGGGATTTGTGAGGACTTGACCTCCATCAAGGAGGGGAATCCCTCATCCCTTCTACTCCTCCTGCAAGGACAGGCATGGCTCACAGCATGTTCCACCAGGAAGATTTCCTTCTTTCTTCTTCTCAGTCCCAGACCCAGGTGGGTGCAAAGAGGAAGGAACTGCAGCAATGGCTGCTGTCTCCAGCATCACTCCACTGAGCCATGGGTGACCCCGGGAGGGCTGGTGACACACCCAGCTCCTCTTTGGTGCCTTATGCACACTTGAGCTGTTTGCTTTGTTTGGCCTCTTGGATGCCAGGATTACCCAGAGCTAACTGGGACACAGGCGACTTACACGTGCCTCCTGTCCCTTTCCACACCAGCCCCAGGCTGGAGCTGCAGGCAGCAGGCAGGATTTGGCAGCCCAGGGTCATAGAACCAACCAGCTGGAGTTGGCTTGTCCCCACCATCCGTTCCAGCTGCCTCGTGAGGACCGAGCTTTGCTTCCCTGCGTAATAATCCTGCCAGCATGCACTTCCCTCGCCTAATGAAGGGAGGATTTATTGCACCAGCTCTCTGGAAACGTCGAGGTCTGCTTCCTTCCCTCTTCAGCTCTCTGTGATCCTTTAAGTAGAGTCTGTGTGAAAATTAATCAGACGTCCTGGAGGCTTATTTTGTCCAAAGCTAAAGTCCTGCTTCTCCCTTTCCCCCCCACCTTTTGTGCCCCAGTTACTTAAGGGATTGTCCTGGAAATTAATGAAAGCATGACATGGGAATAACACCCACAGTTCATCTCAGAAGGGAAGTGTCTCTATGAAAGGCTTAACTAGAAACATCTCGTGCTTCACCCAGTAAACCTGGAGACCTTCCCGGTCGGAAGCACGCTGTGCCATGACAGCTGGTGTTGCATGTGCCCTATCTCCCATGGTTTACAGGTCCAGACTCAGAGTCAGATCCTGCTCTGAACAATTGCATTTTACTTCTTTGAATGAGATCCCTGTAGTTTCCACCTGGTTTCCAAAGTCCTCGGCACAAATTGTTGCAAGGTCACAACTCATCAAAACCTGTTACGGAGGAAAACGGAGTGATGGGGACAGGCTTGGTGGTGGTACCCGTAACCCTCCATCTCTTTTTTTTACTGGCCCTGGTCCATGGAAGGAGGTGAGTGCAGCCTAGTGGCTTGGGTGGCCAACTGGGTCACATCAGTCTTTTCCACCTCCCAGTACTGAGGCCTATTCAGCGTGTGGAGGATACAGATTGTTTCAGATGAAAAGAGGTGACGCCATTGCTTCTTCTCCAGCCAAACTACATCAGAGCTCATGAGCAGTAAGACCATTTTATACCATGAATTTCAGAGGGACCACGTGAATTAACCCACAGGCTAACCTGACATTTCATTTTCTAGGTCTGGCTGACCCTTGTCATGGTTACAATAAGTCAGCTGCATTGAAATTCGTAGGCCTAACAGCTTATATCATCTCTGGAAATGGATTTCAGCTCCCAAGTTACTTAGGCCCATGTTGCTTTTTAAGTTGTAAGGCTTTTTAATCTTTTACTGCCACTCAAATATTATGAGTTAAGAGTTGTGCAATCAATGAGAGTTAGGCCATTGAACACCTCCCACAGGGAGGCAGGCAGTTAGACACCTTCAGCAAATCCTGAATGTTCTTTGAAAGCATTTTCCTCACCTTCCATGGGTTTCAGATGTACCATATGGGGGGAATGGCATTGACTTCTGTAAAGCACTGCATCTCTTACAGATGCAAATCATGGAGTGTGAATATTCCTTCATGACACGACTTCTCCTCCAGCCTGTTAGCGCTAATTAATGCAGTTCTGGGGGTAGACAGTATTCATTAAGCTTTTCTGAAACTACTAGAAATGTTCATGTAACAGCTCACACATTCTGATGGCACCCACAGTCCTATCACCACATTCCCTGTAAAGTATTTAGGTTCTTTAATCTTTGCTAACGAGAGTGGGAATGAATTGTCAACAGTAATTCTCCAGCACAAGGCCATGGTGTTTCCTCCTAGCTTTATTATCAGGAACCAAGACAAAGGAATCAGCATGTTTTTATTGTGGCACAGAGGCCTCTGGTTGTTGGAAGCTGGATTTTTGTATGTCACAGCTAAATATATGGGTTGCTGTTCAGTTTTTGGGACTTGCCATGACAGGAACCAGCTTGGAAGAAGTGCAGTCATTCCTTGCTTCTAATCATTGCAATGACAGCAGCTTTGCTGCCGCCAGACTGGATTGTTTGCTACCAGGGTGTATTGTTTGGGTAGTGCCAGCTCCAGAGACTTTGTGAGATTATGGAATTTCCTTGAAGAAAAGGACTTTTGCTGCTGCTGCTGCTGGATTAGAACTGGGAAATGTGGAGAGGAATGTACATGAGATGAATGACATTTCTACCAGGGGAGAAACCCAGATCTGGCCAGTTTTTCTAGGAAAGAAGGGTGCCATGAATAAATGAGAGGAGCTGCGGCAAAATCCTTGTCCAGTTCTGGGGAAAAACCACTCTTTCTGGTTGAGTAATCACAATCAGCTCTTGGCAAGGACAATACTCCACTGTCTTTCCACATTATAAAAAACAGTTCCCATTTCAAAGTTCTAAACTGTTAAATCTATCAGGTACCTAGAGGATGTTATCTTCATCTCCCATCCAAGGCCCCATGAGCAACACTTACCCAAAAGGATGTGTTAACATTTCCTGCAATGGTGGGAGATATTCCTCTACATTTCCTTTATCCATCTTCACTTAGACAAGCAACTTATTTTTATTACAAATGTTGCTTCATGTGGGAAGGTGATTTTTCCTTGCTAGTTCTAATCAGGGTCAGGACTGAATCGCTGCTGGGGTTCATGCTCTTCTTCAGCACTGCAGACAGAACCTGCTTGAGCTATGTTGTGTCCTCTGCTGAAGAAAGAAGCAGAAGAGCATTTAGGAGGCAACTTGAAGTTTTACCTTTTTCTGAAATTAGTAGGTTTAAAATTCCAGGAGGTTTTGCAGTTTGTGTTCTGGTGGTTTGCCCCTCAGCGTTACTTCAGCAGCTCGATGTACATGTGGATGAGATGAACCCATAATACCACAATCTTTACCCTTGCAATGGAGCCATGGACAGCCTGATTTTCCTGGAGCAGGGATGCATACCTTTGCTGCTTCTTGCCCCTCTGTCCTGACCTTGGGATCACCTCCAGAACAGAGCTTGGCCACCTTAGCTACTTGGTCTTAACCCTCAGCAGCCAGAGGTCAGAACTGCCTCAATATTTATTCCCTTAATCAAAGCCATCCCCTTGGGTGAAGTGAGCTGGATGGGTGAGCCTGCCTGGGGCTGCATACACAGCTCTGTGTTTATGCCTGTGCCCTCAAAAACAGGAGAGGAACTGTGGTCCTGTTCTAGCAATTGGTTACTGTATCCAGAAGGACGCTGCAGCCCACTGGCCCCTTTATGTCCAGAGGCTACATAAAGACTCATGGTCTTGGCTTTGAGTCTGACAGCAAATCAAACCCCGCAACACTCCCAGTTAAAATGAGACATTCTGCTCCTCATGTCAGTAGAGTGACTTTGTCATCTTCCTGTGGGGCAAAGAGGGAAATTTCCTGTATCCTGTGTAAGTTCCAGATCCACCCTCACCATGAGCATCCTCATGGTGGCACGAAAGCCACCTGAAAACAAATGAAGAAAAGTGCTCACCTCCACACCTCCCCTCCCTCTTCCCAGCCAGTCTATTCCAGAGCATAGCACAGCAGCTGCCTCTGGTTTTTACCCACTAATAACCCCAGTCCCAGAGAGAAAATACTGATGGAGGGGCAAAGCAGTGGAACAAGCCAGAGCTTTAACCACAGGTGTGGTTCATGGTGTGGGTGCTTCATGCTGTGCATGTTTAAATCAATAAATCAGCACTTTCTGGAGGCCCACACATACCGTCTTTCTTGACTGATCTAATTATTTAATAGTGACACCCTTGCATGGGGGCTATTCTACTGCAGTGTGTAGAGATGTTCTATTGCTGGGCAGTATCCCCACTTTTTACACCATCACAAGCTGCACCCTTCACCCAGCCAGGACCCGGGGGAAAAATCATCAGAAGGAAGGCTGCCCTATTTTCCAGGGCTTCAGCCTGGCAGGAGCTGCTCTGTCTCCAGCCCCATGGGTGCTCGGGGCCCGGGGCTCTGCTCGGAGCATCCCCACTGCTCTCGCCTCTCTCCGTTATCATCTCAAGGTGTGCACGCGTGGCCAGAGGGGTGAATACCGCCACCCCGCACCCTTTCTCCCCTTTCCATCCCTTCATCATCCTCCCAGAGGCGAGGGGGAGCCCAGATGTTGGCAGGCCCGAGCCAGGTTCATCTGTTTCACATGACCCAGCGCCAACTGCTGCTCGCTGCCCTCCTCCCTCCTTCCTTCTCTTTCCTCCCCCCCCCCCCCCTCCTCCTCCTCCTCCCTCCCCGGCTCCAGCCTCGCAGCCTCGCAGCGCGGCAGCGGCCGCGCAGGAGCCGGGCGCCGGGGGCCGGCAGGCGGGGAAAGGGAAGAAGAAGGAGGAAAGGAGGGTTCCGGCATCCCGGCAGGGAGGATGGGACGGCCCTAGGAGCGGCCGGGAGCGGAGGGAAGGGCCGCGCATCCCGCGCACCCCGCGGCGGAGAGGCGGGCGATGGATGCGGGGCGGTAGAGCCGCGGCCTGGAGACGCGGTGCGGCGGGGATGCGCTCGTCCCGGGCTCGGAGCTGAGGGGCCGCTGGGGCCGCCGAGGCAGCGGGAGAAGGTAACGGGGTCTTTGTCTGCGGAGGGGAGGCGAGGCGGGCCGGGGCTCCCCTTCCCGCCCCGGCCCCCGGGGAAAGCCCAGCCGCAGTGTGCGGGCTGCTCCACGCCCCCTCCCTCCATTTACCTCAAACGGAGAGAAATGTGGGCAGCAGCTGCTTTGCCTGCCCTTTCCAAAGAAAAAGAATCTCTAGCCCCAAACCCTGGGATTCGGTGGGCGAGTAACGGAGCCGAGCGCGGCGGCTGGGGGAAGGAGACGGTGTGTGTGGGGGGAGAGAAGCCGGTGCTGTGATTCCTTCCCCCCTTCCCAAGCAATCTGGCTGCCTGTCCCCACTGACTGCCAAGATGGACTGCTCCTTCCCTTCCCAAATGGCTGCAGCAAGTTTAATGCAGAGCCGGGGGCTTCGCTAAGGGGAAAGCCCCCGGCTTGTTTCTCCTTTCCCATGTGCACCTTTTCCTGAGTCGGGAATAAAAAAGTTGCTGCAGATTCGGGGCTAGAAAAGACAAATGTATAGCTCTGCTTCCAAACTGTGCCTGTATGGGAGTGCATCTGCACGCCCTGCAGACTGGCTCCGTGTAAGGAGGGTTCTTGGCCGCATTGTTACCCGCTGGCTGCTGGGGAGGGCAGCAGAAAAGTTGTTTCAAACCTCTCTATAAAATTTCCAGGAGAGACAATTGTTTCTAATAATAGCCCTGGCAGCGGTTTAGCAATACAGCACACACAGATGCGGAGCTTATCTAGCAAATCTCTCCCAGGCAAGTCAGGTCGCAGGGAAAGCTGAACTCCCAGCTTGTTGGTTTGGTTTGGGATTTTAAAACGTTGTCCTGAACAAAAACGCCGGCACCGCTCGCCCTTTCCACCGGCGAAGGGGGTGTGGTGCCTTTGCCGGCGCGCTGCACTTCATGGGCTCGGCTGAACGGGGCTTTCCCCGTGCCTCGGGTATCGGGAGAGGTTGGATCCTGGCTCTGCCCAGCTCCAGCTGGATATCGGGGTGTCTCGGACCCGGTTCCCTTCAGACTGGTGCCCGGGGTCTGATGCGCATCCCCCACCCATGCATGGAGGGGTCTGTTACGGGCGTGGGTGTCTGTGCCATCTTCCCTGCGTAGAATTGCCTGCCAGGCACCAGAGAATTCCCGATGGAGCTAAACCCCTCAGGCTGATCCCTTTCTCCTTGGGGTGATGGCAGAGGGCCCGCCGGAGGGCTGCTGCCTGCACACTGCCTTGGACCGTGATGCTGACCCTGGACGGGCTCGGCTTGGTGGCTCAGAGCTGCTTGGCTCGACCTTCCTGGCACAAGTTACAGGTAGCCTGTTCTCTTCCAAATATTAATATTTGGAAGGTGTTTTTAAGCATCGGTGCCAGGCAGGTATGTGCCACGCTCTGCAGGAGGGCGAGCTGCTCGTGGGGTGGTTTCTGCAGCCCAGCTGTGCTGCCAAGCAAGGGGGCTGTGGCAGAAGCATGAGGACGCAAGGATTTATTGCTTCTTGGTACAAGAGGGGATATTTTGGAGGGTCTTCAGCTCAGTACCATCTTCTGCTGCTGCTAAGGTCAGCTGTGTCCCTCAGAGGAGCAAACAGGCTGAAGGAGTTGGCATTGCTCATCCATCATGCTGTGTGATCAGTTTCCACAGAAGGCAGAAGTGCACCAGTGGAGCATAGTATGTGGATTTATGCACGTGGAAAATAAACATCTTGTTCTTAAGTGAATTTTTGTTCTAAATGCCCAGGATAAAAATATGGGATCTCTGCTGTTATTTGAGCATAGATGCACCAGTGAGCCACTCACAACCCTTCTGGACAAGTTACTCTTGCCTCCTTGTAGACTATTTCTGGTGGTCCTGTTGTTGCATGTCTGAAGTGGTTATTGCATTAAAAATGCAGCTTAGTGTTTGGTGATACCTGTAGTCACAGCATTGGGTTGCTCAGGGCCCTACAGCAATGCAGCATCACTTGGTGCAGAGAGATCCTGCCAAACTGTTTAGCCAGGTCAAGCACTTCAGCCAGTGCACTGGGTGTTGTTAAGAGGGACATAAGACTGGGGAAGACTTGGGAAGACTTCCCAAGTCATGGAATCTAGTCCCACACATCAGAGGTAATTACAGTGGTACATATCCCCTTTGTTGCTACTGTTACTGTGTGAGTGAGTAATAGCAGAAGGCTTAAATAAATTTTGAGTACAGCTTAACAGCAAAGCCAAAATAAAACTGCAGGTATGGATGAAGGATAAAACGCTTTATTAGGGAGAATTGGAATGGGGCTGGGGAGTCACTGAAGTCTCCAGCTGCAATCTGTTAGGACTGTGAAGGAAGGGTCATGCATTGCAAGAGGAATGACACGTAGGGAAGGTATTAAGGAGCGTGTTGATCCAGCATTAACCAAATTTTGGGTCAGGGCTTAGTGATGTCCCCTGAAGATGCAGAAAGGCTCTGTATGACCCACTTCTTGTGAGCTGCATCGCTGGGACAACCAAAGGCTGCTGTGATGCAGACGGACACACTTAGGTTCAGCTCTCAGGAAACTTGGTGTCTTTTACTCAGAACTCTCTGTGTTTGAGGAAATCAAGGTCTTTGGTTCTCTGAGCTGCACCCAGAATCTCTATCTAGGTGGGAGCCACTCCACAAATGCCCATCTCTTGGGAAGCTGGGGGGATGTGCTATGGGGTCAGCCATAAGAGCAGGTAACTGCAGCTCCCTGGGATCCCCATGCTTCATCACAGGATGGGGTGCACAGCTGGCTCCCAAGGTCACTCAGCAATGCCAATCTCCAGTCATCCTTGCTGGCTTGCTCCTTCCAGCAGCTGGGGGAGAGGATTGACCTGCAGCCCCAGTGCAAGCAGAGCACGGCAGCCCAGCAGGCAGCAAGGTCTGACAAGGTTAAGCTGTGATGGAATTGCTTACAAGCCTCCTCCAGCTCCGAATCCCAGGTTGTCCCAGCCTCTCTCAGGTTCCCTAAGCCAGCAGTGCATTGCCCAGCATGGCCTAAGGGACCACTGCAACTGACAACATCCACTGATATTTCTTCTGTTCCCAGACTTATAAAAACTTAATCCCTAGCCCTCATGTAAATCTCAGTATGTGCCATGTCCTAGAAAGCCACAATTTGGTGAGGCTGCACAATGAGTTGGAGCCTCTGCCTTCTTTTCTGGGCATGAACCTTGTCAAGGACCAAAAATGACTTTGATTGCTTTTCTCTCTGATCTGACACTGAGGAGGGATCCCAGACAGATATTTGATCAGTTCTGAGCTTCTGGGAACACTTTCATGTTGATGAATCGCAAACTCACAAGTTTTGATCTTGTCTCCTCTGCTCCAAGTCACCTTTGCACTCCACCTACTCATGAATCAATGTCAGCCTGAAGGTTTACTCTGAAGGCTGCCTGCCAAAAAAAGTAGAAGACCCTGATATACCTCCCCTTCCCAGTGCAGCTCTGCTTCATGGCTGTGTAATACTCCTCTGAGGCCCCAAGTCTGGTGCCAGATGCCCTGGGTGCCTCTCTGTGGGGTGAGGTTGGACTTCAGCCCTTGCCCAGCCTTAAAATGGGAGGAGGCCAGAGGAGCTGGGACTATCTGATTTCCAGTGCCACCACCAATGTTCTTGTTGACAACTCACTTTATTCCTTTCCTAACAGATAGACAATACTTCTGCTTTTGTCCTGAGCTTCTCTCTGACATTTTCACATGGTGTGGAACAGTTGCTGTGTCCCCACCCTCAAGAAAAGATGACTAGTGGGTAGCTAAATGATCTTTTCACCCTCTGCCTGCACTGGTGGGATGAGGTGTGATTTAGCGTAGCAATCTTTGGGAAAAGTCATTGAGGCAAAAAAAAGAGGTAGGCAAGTTGACTTTTTGTTACTTAAATTCACTGTAAAAAGGTCCAATGAAAATCTCCAGGAAAGCTGCAAACCAAAAAGAGGTTGATATTCCCATTTTGGCTAGAGAAATCCTTTTGTATGTACACTTCCACGCGTAATGCCTAACATTTTGACAATGGCTGTTGGGCTTGCCAACCCACTAGGCTCAGGCTCTAGTGTTTAGATTATTTATTTATTATTCTTCTTAGGAGTCTCCAGATCTCCCAATCAAAATAAACCCGCCCTTGTTTGGGTTTCCTGGCCGTGTGGGATTGAACGTGGCTGCAGCTGTACCACACACACTGTAAGCACTGCTGGCATCCCATCCTTCCCAGCTGAAATATTTCATGCAGGGAAGTGCTTTGCAGATAGTGGAGCAGCCACGGGCTGCCCCTGGGTTTAAGCAGGACAAGCAGGGGATGGAAAGCTGCTGCATCAAATGAGCAGCTTGGAAAGGCAGCACAAAATCTGCAGCTGAAACATGGCACCTGTCCTAGAGAGGGGAGTGTGGATTGAGCTTTTTCCACATCTAAATATGGTTTTGTCCTTGCTGTGCATGGGGAATGTCTGTGCTGGCTACCCCCACCCAGGGTTTTGTGAAGACACCCATCATCCCAACACGTGGCTGCCACGTGTGTGCTCACACACTCATTTCCTGGTGAAATGGGGCACGCAAGGGGACAGGGATGATTTAGGGGATGTGTAATCAAACACAGTGCTTCCTTTGTGCACACACAAATCCTCCCCCTGTGTGGAAGCGTGCTGGAAAATAAATTTGGGAGGTGACTTCCACTGTCTTCTGCAATTCTGAACTGCAAAATCCAAAAGAGAAAAAAGTTATATCTGAAGTGGCCTGGGCTCCCTGGGATGCTTTGCATCCCTGCTGAGGTGGTTGTGCAGTCAGTGAAGGTGTCACCTGGGCTTGTGCTGCAGGAGGTGGTGGGAATTGGGAAAAGAGACTTGTTCCTCATCAAGAACAGGAAGAACTGCCGGGAAGCACTGAATCTGCTTTGCCTCTGTGTTGCACCATGGAATGTGCCTTCTGAAATGCTCTGGGAGTGCTGATGGCAGTTCTGAGGGAAATCTGCAAATCCAACAGTGCTGGGCTGTGTCCTCACTTTCTCAGTCCCCTCTCACAGGCACAGCTGATTGTGTACATGGCAGAAGGCTGCTCCAAATGGATATTGAATCTACTGAATCCTAGGAACTTAGGGCTTAGGGGTATCAGATCCAGCTGCTGAGTCTGCAGACATTGCATCAGGCTGTTCCCTCTTCTCTTCCCATCCTTAACTCTTCTGCATCAATTCTTCATAGTACTAAAGAGCTGCTGAGTTTAGCTCCAGAAAGGAACATCCTTTCCCAGCTCTCAAAAAGCAGAGGCATATGGTAAAAAACAGGTTTGTGTTGAAGTATTTATTTCAGGTCTCTCCTATGCAGAGGTTACAGACTGTCCATATTTAGTATGTCATGAGATGCCCTGATGCAGAGATTATCTGGTCTTGCTGCACCAATAGCCAAAAAATTCTCAATACAGGTGATGCAATATCCTGGCATTAGTCAGGCTGTGAATGGGGGTATAAAATGGGGATATATTTCAGGCTGTGTCCTGAAAGTAGTTTTCCCTGCTTGAGCCCTGAGTGGGGCTAGTCTGAACTCTAGTCCTCACCAGAAACACAAGTGTTCAGCATCAGGAGCTGTCAGGACTGGAGAAAGCAAGTTGGACCCCTTCATACCTCTCATCCAGGGTGTGCAGGCAGAGCCCATGAGAGATGTCCCAGCCCTGCAGCCCCAGCTCTGCCCCGCTCAGCAATGGATGCACTCGGGAGCAAAGTGGGCGCAGAGAGCATCAAACCAGACTTCTGCAAGCAGGACTGGTTTCTGAAAACACCTGCATCTCTGAGGATGAGTCAGCTGCTGTCATCTGAATGTGCTCTACATCTCACCCCGTCCTGCCTGTGAAACCCAGCTCTGGGGGATGATGCCCACCCTGCACTGACCCTGTCAGCTGCTGCTGCTCAGGCAGAACCGCTGGCAGCTGCCCAGCCTGGGCACAGCCACAGCCCTGGCTCTCGACATCAAGTGTGTGTCAAACCTGCTGATTAGCAGTGGCTGGAAACAACCCGGTGACATATTTTCCCACTGGAAGCATATCAGTTCTTGGAGTGTTATTCAAAACAAGAAGGGGAAAAAAATAAAAACAACAGTTCTGTACACAGATTAACATTTTGCGCTTTTTGGGGTTTTTTTTTTGTTTGTTTGTTTGTTTGTTTTTTGTTTCACATCTGTTTCACTTTTGTAAGTGTGTTTTCTATTATGTGCTATATATAATGCTGCTTAGTGTTCTCCATTGACCTGCTCTCTTACAGTACCTGAGTGAAGCAGTGCCCAGTGCCTTGGCTCTATTGATCAGGCCAGCACCACTCACACCTCCCAAGGCTTAGTGATACAGTAGGCACAAAACACTCAGTGAGCACTAAAAGGACACTTCAAGCCATAAATCTTAATTTGTCCTTTAAAAATATTTCACACATACTATCACTTCCACTGCCTTGGGTCACTTTGGTCATCTTCCTATGAACCCACATTGATTTTTTTTCCTCTGGCAAATCACATTAGTTTCAATATCAAATAAATAGTCCTGTTTTCTTCTATAACTAAACTAAACCTCCTGCAAATGTGTTCCCAGAAGATTTGGATGCTCTCATGTAATTACACCCTGTCTGCATACACAAACAAATGATATCTGGAACATTTTGCTGAAAGTATGCCACATTTCAAGTGTGAAACTGTACAAAAAAATTTTATGTGTGTTTACAAGGAATTTAACACGTCAGGTGTAGGAGCGATTAACAGACATGATAACATCTTTGGGAAAAATAATAATAATAATAATTATCATCATCTATTGCCATGTCCTTTATTGCCACATGGTCATTATCCTATGATGACTCACAGTGCTTGCTGCAGAATATATAGGGAATGAACCAGAAGGTGACCAGGAGTCCCCACAAAGAAGCTGATGTGACTTATAAAAGGCTTCAAGTCCCTCACTGGTAAAGGATTTCCCTCATAGATAATTTAGATAATTTTCACTTTGTGTCCTTTGTGCATAGCAAACAGAGTGAATACAGAGCTCTTCCAGGGGAAGCAAGACCCTTCCAAGGCATATCTTGGTTTTCTTGAAGCACAGCTATGCTCAAAAGTTGATGAAGCACCTGTCCCAGGACCAGTCTGCTTGTCCTTGTGGAAAGACACCAGAGATCCTTTATCCTCTTTCCCTCTGGGCCTCCCATTTTAGCTCTGCTGTTGATATTTATTTCTTTGGGCTGCATTAGGGACTGGCAACCCAAATGATGGATCATAGCTCTCGTATGCAATGTGCAAACATGGGATGAAACTGCAGAACTTGCCTTAGAGGGATTATTATCCAGAAAATAAGTTCACCCTGGGGGAAATAAAAAAAGAAAAGATCACCAAATAAAGATGTTCACAGAGTTTGCCTGAGCTGGGTTGGATCAGGAGAAGTTTATGTACAGGGCAAGTTATTTTGGATGTTAACTGGGAAGCTGGCAGCAAGGAAGATTGTCTACCTGTTGTCTTATTAACAGAGGTATGAGGGGGACTATTTTTGCAATGTTTTTTTCTTGTGATAGTGGCAGTTTTTCAGTCTTTGGGCATTCCTCTGGCATGCAGATGAATAGCATAGTCTGGATGAATAGTCCCAAGGCCTGTAAGCTGGGATGGGGCTGTGGGCTGCCCTTGCCCTTCCACTTCCCATAGGATGAAACCCTTTGGATATAGTGATTTCATATGGATCAAGTGGTTTCACCAGACCTAAAGATGCCCTAAATGTGAACAGCTCATCATCTGCTCTGTAAGAAGTGATGGAATTCTGAGCAGGACTGCAGCTCTTCCTCTCTCACCAGGGCTTGGTGTTGACTCCAGGCAGGAGCTGATCTACCAGGTTGATGAGGTCTGTTGGGAAACGATGGAAGCCCTATCCCCTCACTCATTCAAAACTCATCTGCCTGACAGTGGTGCCAGCAGGGAAGAGCCCCAAGCTGGTGGGAGGAGGAGCAGCTGGGCTGCCTCTTTTGCACTATTATTTATTATTTATTATTTATTTCCTTACCCATTGCTGGCTGTAGCAGCTTGCTGCATGTGCAGAAAGGCTGTAGGAGCAACATGGGCTTCCCAAGTAAAAATGGAGGAGACAGCTACAAGATCCCAATTTGAGGCAAAGATTTAACAGCTCTGGCATGTTCTTGACCTAAAAATGCTGGCCCTGAAGCAGGTGACCATGTTGAACCACCTGCATGACTGACCAGCTGAGTCAAGGTTTATCAAAGTACACTTCTGCTGTGTGCAGAAGGTATTTCAAATCTGTACGGTTTAAGACATCTGTGACTATTGAATACTCTAGACTAAAAATAATAAATAATACTGAAGATTGTGTAACCTTCCTGTGGTCAGCTCAGAGGATGCTCTGACCAACCATATCAAAACTCCTACAGTCTCCACTCCTGCCTTGTAAATAGTGGGGCTAATTCTTGGAAGCTTGTATATTTTTATACTGGCAAATGGTTTATTTCCTTGCCAAGAAAGGGAAGGGAAAGAATTACAGGGGCAAAGGAGTCAAACATAGTAAAAAGTCTGCATTGGGAATGCCCTCTCCTCCTGCCTCAACATCAGAGGGCAGGGAGGGTGCAAGAATTTCTGCTTCCCTTTGTATTTGAACAGATTTAGATCTGTATTATTTTCAAGAAAGAAAACAATACGTGACCTAACCAGCACAGCCTCCATTCTAGTGAGGAAGCTGGTCTGTCCAGGAAAGGACTTTCTTATCTCAGGATATAACTGAAATCAGGCCGCCGGGGCTGGCCACACTCAGAGCAGTAATTTAGGCATCTGCTGGGTAATGCCCTGCTCAGTTTAAAACGTGGTGTTGGAATTAGATTTCATTCTGACTACACGGCTCAAGCACCAAGTGTTTTGAGGTTAAGACGCGGCATTCCCGGCTTTAAAGTTCGCCTGAGAGTTATTGCTTGATGTTGTAAATGGACTTAAGGACCGTAGGAGACGGTTTTTCATTTCAGCCCTGATACAGTAAGCCACTTAAACACTTGCTTATGTCACACTGAAATAAAGGGGATTTATGGACACAGCTATGGGCTTTGCTGAATCAGAGCATTTTTGCTGAGTGCTGTTTAGGGAAAGCATGAAAAATAACCTGTGCAGATGTCCCTGGGTGATGCCGAGGCCGAGCAAGGCTGGAAAGCACTGTGTGGAGGAAGCAAGGAGCCCCTGGGCAGGCCAGGAATTCTTTTGTCAGCTCCTAAGACAAAACAGGGAAGTCACCAGGTCACTCAGCCTGCAGCTCGCCTTAATTTTTGTCCCGTCGCTCCGTGTCGGCATCCACACAATGGCTGGGTCGCGCCATCCGTTCGAGTGGTGCTTCCGACAGGGTGACACCGCGGCGGACGCCGTCCCACCTCCCTTCTCAAGGAGGACTCTTGCTTTCTATTTACTGAAGTTGTTCCCCTCTCTCCTGACAAATGAGCATTTGCAGAAATCGTCGCATTGACCCCTCTGAAACACATCCCTGTGCAGATCCCCCATGCAGTGGGTAATGTCAAGCACCACTCCTGCCACGCGGGACGGGAGAGGATTTTAAGAGCTGTATCTGTAACCATGGTTTTGACAATTTCGCCTCTGTTCACTAATCCATTGGAAAGGACATTAATTTTTCAAGGAGTGAGATAAAGAAGCTCGCAGGGAAAGCCAAAGGCCTCGCACGCAATACATTCCTCTGGTGCTGTCAAACCTGTGGGAGGTGCTGCATCATTGTCAGCTTCTGTTTTCTGGCCAGTCAATCCAGCTATGGACTGTGTGTGTATTTCACAGAGACTCAAAGCACTTCCATGACAGGGAAACCCACACTGCTTTAGAAGGTGAAGTCTGGTTGTGCATCAGCCATTGGCTACTTCTCTTCATATCACCATCGTCCATTTCTACAGCATATTTCTGTGGCCTTTCTTTTCAGCTTCAAAGCTCCATTTTCCACCAAGTTCCCTTGCAATGGAATACTTAAAAGGTTGTTCCAGTCTATTTGAATATGCAACATCTTGGTTTTCTTACCAAAGTACTGCTAGAAGGTGACAAATGCCTGAGAATACAGCTGGGATACCCTTCCCAGGGGAAAAACCAACTGGCTTACAGCTAACCTGTCCTGCTCCAGGGTACCAAATAGCCTTTCCCATAAGAAATAATAGCATGAACAAATTTGAGTGAAAAAAGTGCCTAATGGACACACACAAAAAGTGTCTAGTGGGTTCCTACTTCTTCATACCCAATTTGTGGAAGTGTTCATGGCCAGGTTGGATGGGGCCCTGAGCAACCTGATCTAGTGGGTGGCATTCCTCCCTGTGGCACAAGGGTTAGAACTGGATGGTCTTTAAGGTCCCTTCCAAGCCAAACCATTCCGTGATTCTGTATTGCTTATTTCAGAAAGCTCAGCTCGTGTTCTGAACTGCATTGCTGACCTTGGCAGGCAGGACAGGCTACATGGACCTCTGCCCATGAGCCAGGAGTAATGGGCCAAATTAAAATAATTTTTCTGCCTCTTGAAAAAAACAATAACACAAACTACTATTCATCATTTATCTAGGAAAGACTTGTGGAAATAAATAGTAGAAATGAGGACTGTATTGAGAAACAACAGTTTCTCCTGTCTCACATCCTCAGAGCTTCAAGCCACTGAGGCACGGGTGCCTCAGATATTGCCCACTTCAGTGAAAAAGAAGAGCAGAAAAGTGAGTATGTGTGAGGGCTTTGGGCTTGGACCAGGGGATGGCATAAGCAGTGCTTCAGACCATGGTGATGTGCTCACCAGTGCAGGGTAGTGGGCAAGTCCCGTGGCTGGGAGAGATCAAGCAGATTTGCACCAACAGTTATCTTCCTCCTCTTCACTAGGTACCTTTCCCATTGAGTCACACCTAAAGGACCAGATTTAAGCATTGGAACAGGCTTTCCAGGGAAGTAGAGTCCCCACCCCTGGAAGAGTTTGAAAAAGGAGTAGGTGTATCACTTCACAATATGGTTTTGTGGACATGATGGTATTTGGTTGAAGGCTGGACTTGGTGTTCTTAGAAGTCTTTCCAACCTTAATGATTCCATGATTCTATGACTGCGAAAACAAGCAAGACCCAATAGCAGAGCCCAGGCAGTGCTCCTCCTCATCTCCCCTCTCCCAGGTCCCCATCAAGGGTCAGCCCCTTGTGGCTCAGCGCTTGCACACTGTCTCACAGCCATCCTCATCCCAGCCACCATCAGTGACATTTATTAGGTGCAGATGCAGACCAGCAATGGGGAGGATGTTCTGCAAACACATGGCATAAAAATAAAGATATTCCATTCCTCCAGGGTCTTGAAGTGTGAGTGTAGGACAGGAGACAGCAGATGGACACAGGCATGTGAAGAGGCAGTGCTGGTCAGTGCGACAGGCAGCTGCTTGCCAGACTGGCCCCAGTTCAGCAAAGTGAAGTGCTGCCACATGCACAAAGCTGTGCAGATGTCAAAAACACACTGCTTTTCCTCCCTCTCTCTCTCTTGACAAGCTTAGGAGTTGCCAGGATGAGAAGGCGGTAAGAAGTGGTCAAGTGGGAGCAGGATGTTTAATCTAAGAGTTTACTGTAATCAGTGGGCTGTCATCTCTTCCTATCTCCTTTCAGCAGCTCTGTCCAAACAGTGGACAGAGTGACGCAGATTTTTTGTGGATTCAGCACAGTAATTGCCTCCCTTACAGGCAGTGAGCATTTAGGAAAGATTCTGCCTCCAATTATAATTTCTGATGTGATTCAAGGAAGAAAACGCTGTATTCTTCTTTATTCCTGCAGTCACCGGCTAATGAAATGTGCCACGGATATTTATAGAACTGACATTGTAAATAGTATTTGCATTTAGTGCCTTTGAGTTATTTAGTGTGACAGCACTTTCACCAGGAGGGTTTTTTTCATTTTGAAAGGGAAAGGTTCTCTTTGGAGCAGTTTCCTCCCATCTCCTCATCATTTGTGTTGGATGGAGCAGTTCTGTGGGCAGTTTTGATAATTTAGTGACAAAGTGTTGGGTGTACAGGGATTAGCTGAGCGTTGTGAAGGTTTTGGGGCTGTGTCACAGACAGTTTATAGGATTCTCTGAGACAATGTTTGAGTTGCAGTGAAGATGAATAGAAAGGAGGGCAATCATCAGAGCACTTCATGGCACAAAGCAAAACAACCGCCAGCCTGCCTTCCCTAGGAAACCCGTTGTGTAAATATTTGGGTAGAAGCCTCCAAAGAAGATTTAAAGTCTTGTGATAAAGGTAACTAAAATGTCCTTTCCCTGAGAAAAACAGCTGCGACTCAGAAGATCCCATGAGTAACCACAAGACAGATTTCCTTTCTGTAGCATCTCTGTATTAGAGTAAACAAATGTATATGTCAGGACTTGCTGTCACTGATGGACCTCAAAATGTTTTGCAAAGGTCAGGATCAGTTTTTCTGTCCTCAAGGTGGAGAAGCCAAGGAGCAGAGAAAGAATGCATGCCCTGTGTACAGTCAGCCCTCCTGCAGACTACTCCAGCTCCTCAGCCACACAAACACATTGCTTCAGGTCTTCACGTGCCTTAAAAGTGGTATCTGTGTTTGGGTATTGAAGATATATTATCCCTAGTCCTTACCCACTCGTATATATAAGTGACAGAGCTTTCTAAAAACGCTCATGCTCAGTTCTTCAAGCCTTTGGTGAGGTCATGCTGCATGTGCAGGCACTAAAAGAAGTGGCAGATTTTCAGGAAAAAAAAAAAAAAAAAGTGAGTTTCTGAGCTGTTTTGGGCGGGGAAAAAAATGTGTTCTGCATTTTGGCGCAAAATTTCCATCTGAGCTTGTGTTAAGTCTGGTCCCTGAGATGCTCGTGGCCCATATTCACACTCAGTGCATGCAGCTCACTGCCATATGGGTGAACTGTTAGCACTCAGGAGTGTGTAACACAGTCCCACCTCTTCACATGTCTTGAGAAGCTTTGGAAATCTGAGGGATTGGTGTGGATACAGCATCCTGGCAGAGCTGCAGCTGAGTGAGCAGCAGAGATAGCCATGGAACTCAGCTAGGAACTGTCTCACCTCACTTGAAATGTTTGAGTGTTCTCTCTGCTTTGAGCATCAAGGGCATCTCAACTGTTAGGCTGAACTTGGCTTTTTAATTTCTGGAGTTAGGGAAGAGGGATCTTGCCCTCCAGAAGGAAAGTGGGGGACTGTGTTGGTACAAGAAATCTCACTGAGCTCACTGTGAAAACCAGGACTTGATCAGGACTGAACTCCCCTGTTTCCCTGTCACATCCAGTGTCCCGCTCTTCTGTCAGGAAGTCTGCTCAACCATTGTTTCTCATCCCTTTGCTGGGATTTTACTTTTTCAAGGTGAGGGAAAAGCTATGCCTTGGTGCCTCTTAGTTCAAGTTCCCCTTAGCTTAGTTCTCCCCATCCTTCTCTGGGTAAGAGCCTTGGGAAAGGAGAATCTCACTTCAGTCCTGTGGTCTCCCTCTCTCCATCCAAACTCTGGTACTCTCAGCTCATTTTGGTGACCTCCTGCTGCCATCCATAGGGCTTTGGTGTTGATTTCCCTTCTCTGATTGCATGGGGAAGCAGAAAGCATTCCCTGAGTGGTTTCGCAGGAGCCAGCAACAGCCCCATGCATGGCAGTGCAGCAGAGAGTGCAGAGCAGCCAATTTGCACAGTGTCAGAGGCAGCATCTTTTACCCAGACAGACTGTGCTAAATCAGGGCCTTCTCACTGTGCTTTGAAATGCTCCTGTTTCTTGCTCTGACAAGCTAGCAGAGTTTGTATTGATCCAACAATGCAAAAAAGCACATAATGTGGGCTTCAGACACCTGGTGGAATGATAAAGCAGAAAGGGGGGAGGGCAGGACCATCATATTATAGCTTATATCAAGTGGGAAGCCTGTCTCTACCTTCTTTTCTTTTCTCTTGGAAAGCACTGCTCATTTCTAAGGCAAATGAAAAGCCCCATGGCTGGAGGAAGGAAACGCTGTAGCAGATCTCCAACCTGTGGACCTGCTGAGCTTCAAGGGATGTTCATGAAAGGCCTTTCAATTAGTCAACCATCATGTGCTGCATTTCAGAGCTTTGCTTTATTCAGATATTTATTCTTGTTCCCAGCTGTTTGCATTTGGGATTTCTTTTAGCAGTGAAAGCACTAAGGGGTAATGAAACTCCGGGCTGGAAAAGCACGGAGAGCTAAAGAAGCTCTGCACGGGAAGCAAATGCTTTGCTGAAACACTACAGCACAAAGTCAGACATCTCAGAAAATGTTCCCTCTTCCCCCTTTCACCTTCTTTTATTCATGTTTCAACTTTGTTATAGCCAATGGAGCATTAACACACGAAAGCAGGACTGTGTTCCATCCCTGCCATCACCACAGTGAACTCACTGCTTTATCTCTTGCCTTGGGTAAACTCATATTAAAGCTGGGATATCAGTGCATATTCCCCATCTTGGAGATGCAGTGGATATGTTACAGTAAGAGGATGAGGGAGATGTCAAAGCACCACTCAGGCACACAGAGTTTTATCTGCTGGGGAAGCCCAGTGAAGGAAGCTTGAGGTTCCCCATGCCTGTGTGAACATGACCCTCACAGCTCTTCCAAACAGGAGAAAACATTGCAAAGCCCTTCTTGAGCCTCTGGCATAGTTTTACAACTGAGCTGAAAGCTGTTTAATAGTGAAAAATCTCACTCACCAAGTAATACACCTTAGGAGAAGCCATATTTTGCATAACATTTCTTACTGGAGGAAATTCTCGTAAGACAATTTATTGCTGTGGCGGTAACTGGTTGACATTTATGAGAAGCCTTGTTTTACAAGGCTTTCCTTTGGCTGCAATGCCAGGGCTCCAGTTGTGCTGATGGAAGAAGAGAAGGAAAGTGATGTTATTTGGCATGCAGGATACTCAGAGGCGTGTTGATGTGAATAACAAAAAGGGGTAAATTCTGCATCTGGATTGTGCCTTTCAGAATTGTAAATTGTGGGTGAGTTGAAGGGAAAAGCTCATTTTGACTGAAGTTTTCTCATAATAAACTATGCATCTTCAATGGCCAGTTTAAGGTTCAACAGAGTTGTTGGAATACTTGAATCTTTGTTTTGTGGAAGGGGCTGGGTAAGACTCGCTTCAATCTGGTACCAGGAAAGGGAGAGATGGATGTGGGACAGATATGTCAAGAGGAGGACAGAAGCACCTAGAAGAGGCTGATGGGCTCCTGTGCTGAGAGATAGCAGGATGAGGGTGATGCTGCTGGAGATGGCTGAGGTTGCAGATCCTGTGGCAATGGCCATACAATGCCGGCATTCTTGAATGGGCAAAGTTGATGATGTAGCATCCACCACTGCCTCCTGGATGCCAGCACATCCAGCCCCATCAGCCACAGGAGCAGCTGATTTTTAACCCACAGAGCTGAAGCAGAAAGCTGAGCTGTCCTCAGTTAACCCCCCAAGCACACTTCCCACTCTCTGCAAGGCAGCTTTGTGTCAGGGGCTGGTGGGAAGAGGTGATAGATGAGGGCAGGAGTGCCCAGGATGCTGCAGCATTCGTGTCTCCAGCAGTCTGTGACCCCCCTGCCAGTATCCTGTGGACTCTCTGCTCCCTTCTGGTGATACTTTAGGACTCATCAGGGCAAGCAATATTTCTAAATTGAGCTAGGGATCCATGCAAAGCACAGGAAGGTGCCTTGACTGCAGGTGGTGGGTCCCTGGGGGGCTAAGCTGAGCTGTGGGGCTGTGCTGGGTCTGTGCCAACGTGGGTCCATGTGTGCATGAGTGTTGTAGGGTGAGCCCACATTGGGGGGCTGCTTGTGTGCTGCCTAAGTCATGCTGAGAAAGGGATTTCCAAGAGCCAAAGAGGCTTAAGGCTGCCCATATCCCATTAACAGATAGTGGGATTGTGCCTGTCTCTGAAAGGCTTTGTGGGACTGAGCTGGGATCTGTAACTCTGCAAAGTGAAGTTGTTCCTCACTCACGGTGCTCTGAGCAAGAGAGGGCTTGATGCACTGTAGAGGAGTTCCCTCAGACCACAGCTCATTTATTTCTTAGGACCCCCATCTATGGACCTTGGAAATCTCATATAAGCCTTGTACACATAATAGTTTTATTGATATTATTTGTTAACTGTTGTACTAAACTGCTGGTATGGAAACACTTTTGGACCAGTACAGTGATGTCACAAGTGGCTCCTGTGGTACATCTTAAATAGGATACTCCAAGTAGGACAAGCCCATTTCAGGATTCAGGGCCAGACAAACACCTGGTGCCACTCCAGGGAGCAGCATCTGCACGGCCCAGGGAGGAGCCTGGCTCCACAGTACCTGTGGCATGGCTGGGTCACGGCTGTTGAGGGGCTTGGGGAAGCTGGTCTGGATGTCTCCTCTGCCAGCCAAGCCAGCTGCAGAGCTGGAGGCTTCAATATGAAACGTCAGGGCCCCTGTGCTGCAAACCACCCCCTGCCCCCACTGTACACACTGGAACACCCTCCTCCTGGCAGCTGTATCTGAGCAGGCACCAGACACCGCTCCATGACAGCTATCAGGGTGGCTTTTCTTTTTCTCCTTCCAGCCTTTTCTTTACCCTGGTGCCAAAAGAAGTGGGATTAATTTAAAAAAGAAATAAGTAAACACAAACCAAAAGGACTGCATCAAATGAAAGGCTCCAAACTTGTGCTGGTAGAAGCCAGCAGCCACGTGCTAAGCTGTGACTCCAGTCACTCTGACACATGTTCCTCTTCTCCCTTGCAGATGACAGAGGGTCGCAGATGCCAAGTGCACCTCCTTGATGACAGGAAGCTGGAGCTCCTTGTTCAGGTAGGAACCGCACATTTCATCATTTGATAGCTTGCTACAGCCGTGGGTTTTCACCAGGGTGGGGAGAGTAAAGGGTTTTCAGCTGGTTTTCTCAGCAGCTTCATGCTGTGATTGCCTGCAGACCTCAGGGAAGCTGCAGTAGTGCTGCCTGGGAAGGCTCTGCAAAGGCATATCTGTGGGAAGGCCTAATTGAAGACATATTTTTACTTTATTCTGTGCCAAAATTGTCCCAGTCCCTGCCAATGAGATAGAAAAGCACCTCTGGTCATTTTTGACACTGTTATTATATCTCTTAACTATGTTTTTGAGGCACTGCTTAGCTATGAGAAATGCATTGCATCTGCTTAAAATACCTCCAGCTTCTCTGCTTGGCATCCTAAATTGCTGGGCTCCACACCAGAGGGGATTGTGCCCATGCTCCCACCTACACTGGGAATGTGGTTGGCAGCAGAAGATGCTGTGGTGGTCATGCCACAGGCTGGGATTTCTTGTAGGTTCATGTGTCAGACACAAATATGTATTAAAATAGGTCCACATTCCATCTGCCTTATTTTTTACTTTTGAAAAAAAGAAGGAAGACTAGAAACAATGAGAGTCTGGTGGTGGCTTTGTAAGGATTTGCTGGTGAAAGCTGTAGCATCCTACACTTTCCTGACAATTTTGGCTCCTGTCTCAGAGATCCCCAATGGGTTAACAGCAAGAATTAGAAGAATGTCTTTCCTTTTACAAAGGCTTCCACAGGCAGCCAAAGCAGCAGGAAATGAAACTTCCCATAGCACCCAAATGCCCTGGCTACAGCTGATAAGATGGGAGGCAGGATCCTGCCCAGCACCAGCAAACCTGAACGGGGATGGCTGAATACTTGAATTGCCGGAAGCACGTTCAGCCTCACGTTCTGGAAAGTTGCTTAAAAATGCTTAAAAAAACTGTTAATGGGTAACGTTTTTTAAGCAAATAGTCATCAAGGAGGTGAAATCCCACAGCTGCCCCTGACACACAGTGTGTTCAGAGAGTGCCTGGATAACCATGAGTCAGGCCAGTGGTGGAATGAGAACAGCTAAATCAGGATGACTAATTTAAACAAAACACCATACCAATGGTCTCTGCATAGGCTGCACCAGGTTCTCTGATGCTTTGCAGCTGGCTGGGGCGAAGTTTAGTCACCTTCATCACAAGGACACAGCACTTGGCTTCCTATTTCATCTAAATGCCTTTTCTAATTTTTCTTAGTTCAATTAAAAATTAAAATGGACTATTGGAGAATAGCTCTGCTAAAGCACTGCTCAGTATATTAATAATCACAGCTTAAAATATACTGCAGGAAATCTATGTGAGCTGCCCAGGCCAACCTACTTATTTGGGGTTTGATCAATGACACTAAAAAACCACAGGAAGATGACAGCCAAGGAGGCTGGTGTGGGAAGATGTGTCCCATTCCAAGGGAGCAGAAATGGTGTCACGTGATATTATGTTTTTCTAAGTGTTTGATCACACCTTCAATGGAATTCCTTGTAATCAATATAGGAAGCAAATTGCTCTGTAAATCACACTAACTAGTTTGCAAGTGACCCATGGTTGAATTTTATTAGTACAACAAATCGTTTTGCTGTTTTCAAGTAATGTGTGAATGGGGGAAGTGGGGAGGGTGATAATGAAAAATTCATGCCTAGAAAAAGCAGTAACCTCTGTTGCATGCAATACTCAGATCTCTGAGTTCCCCCGTGCCCCCATACGTACAGGAATGTCCACTGGGGCATCTCTGATGCTTTTCTGGCTTAATGACAATGTTGTTAGGTAGCTTCTAGTCAGGGTGAAATCACTTTTAGGTGGAGCACATGAAGAGGAAAGTGGATGTTTTGGATTTGAGTATGTCTCCAGTATTGATACTCTTGCAGACATGGACACAACACTTTGGTTTGCCTGCCTGTAAAGCACAGGCAAAGCCACCAGCATTGGGTGGTCCTGGAGCTGCTCCACTCAGCAGGAGTGGGCTGAGGTTACCAAGATGAGCAGCTCTTTGTCCCTGTGGACTGAGCTCCCTCTGGGAGCAACATGCACTTTGCTAGGGGAAATCTCACCAGCTAACCCATATTGTTTGTATCTTATAATGAGATTTCAGATAAAAATTGTTTTGTAATTTCTGAGCACCGTTGTTTTTATTAGTGTTACCTTATCTTGTAGCTGAATTGAACTAGAAGCTGTAAATAAAGTGTTCATCCAAGCCCAAGCTGTCACTTCAAAGCTGTATTTTTCTGTGGGTGTCTTGCCATGGGCTGGAACAGAGGGCTGGTTTGCTGGATTTTATCATGAAAGAGGTTCCTTCACAGCTTTGTTGGGCCTCAAGATCTAGACCTGCATTGGCTTGAATTGCTCAGGAGTCAGTCTCTTAAATTCTCATGTGAAATTTTCTCCTTTAAACTAACCTCAACCTTTCTTGGAAGATTTTCCACTCCTATGAGAGTTTAGGAAAGAGCACTGGTAATCAGTAAATTTGATTTCTCCCCACGGGTGAGATCAAAATAACAGCCTAACCTGGATCTGGCTTTACATCACCTTTCAGTGCTTGTATGTGTGATATCAGGGTTCAGGGATCCTGCTGCTGTATTTTCATAAAATCACAGAATTACAGAAAGGTTTGTGTTGGAAGGGATCTTAAAGACCATCTAGCTTCACTCCCCCTACCCTGGGCAGGGCCACTTTTCAGTAGAACTGAGTAAAGAATTTCTTCCTAACACCTAATCTAAAACCCTCCTTTTTTTCAGTGCTCCCTTTTCCCATCTCTATCTGGCCATGGAAAAAGTAACACTCCCTCTTTGTAATAATCCTCCTTTAAGTACTGGAAGGTTGCAGTGGGGTCTCTCTGGAGCCTTTTCTTTTCCAGGCTGAATAACTCCAGCTCTCTCCTCTTTTCTTCATGGGAGAGATGCTCCTTCCCTCTGTTCATCTTTGGGGTACTCCTCTAGAAAAAAAAAAAAAAAAACAGCAGAAGAAGCTGGATCTGATTGAAGGAGAGAACTGGATACAGCTCCCTCAAAGGGATGCAGAGGGCTCCTGGAACATCTTGAAACAGCTTTGGCCAGTGACTCTGGGGAGCTGAAATTATTTCCTATCCTGCCTGAAGTCCTGCTGGGCAAAACCAGCTGCATCTGGGAACAATCAGGGTGTTTGCAAAAAGCAGTGTTTTAAGCAAATGTACTCGCTTTTTGTCTGTGAATTAGCTGCGATCAGACTAGGGGGTTCATGAATATGTCATTTGAAACATATCAATTGGTGGGTAATGAGGGCCAGGCTGCAGGAGGACGGGGAGTGGAATTGGTGCTTCTGCTCACAGGAATCAGCAGTGGCTCAGTGTGACAGCTCTGCCAGGCCAGATTGAAATGTTTCAATGCCACAGATTCCCTCCCAAAACTGCAAAAACCCCTCTGACAGGCCACACAGCTATTGCCAGCTGGACCCACCAGGCACATAGATGTTATTTGCATTACCATACCCCAAAAGTGAGATTTTGGCTCAAAGGCAGCATTTATAACCCCTTCTGTGAATGTTGGCTTGCTTCAGTGTTGGCACATAATGCAAGGGCTTGGGGTTACCATCATCAGGAAAGAGATCCTGGCTTTACTCAAACAAAGGGTCTTGAGTGAAGTCTTGTCCTCCCAAGTCAAGCGGCTGCAGGGTGGTGCAGCAGCAGCTAAGGAAAAGCAGAAACACGGGCTTTGCAGATAAAAGAAAACCCTCCCCAATGTGTTTTGTCAGATAAATGCTGAAATTTAGAAGGTCTAATCATAAACAGAGACAGAGAAGGATCATATGGAAATCTCTTCCTGAGGGTCTGAAACTCAAAGGCTGTTTGACTTGGGATTAGGCAGAAGAGTTGCATTTGGTGTGTGTTTCATTTGATAAATGCCTGTTGAAGATCTGGGGTTTGTGGCAAGTTTATACAGCATGGTTTTTTGACAGTTTTTTCTTTCTGAGCAGGAGTAGAGTGTGGCTCCTTGGATCTTACAGTCTGGGTTTTTTTTCCCCTGTTTCTCTTTGATGCATGTTTAGTTTCTAGCACAGATCTTCCTTTTTTTTTTTTTTTTTTTTTTTTTTTTTAACATGTTTGGCTTTATCCAGCTAATCTTTTTCATCGAGCAAGTCCATTTTCATACTTCTGGAAAATGGATTTCCTCCATTCCCCACTTGCAGCCTCCCTATCAGTTATATTATTTCCAGAGACCATGTATCATTTGCCTGCTGCACATGAAAGGTTTGTGTTGCTTTATTTAAAGACTTTTGCATAATTGGCAATTCGTTCCTTTTCATGTGGGTTTTATGAACATGGCTTTTTTTTCTGGCATGGCTGAATCAAGCAGCCTGACTTGATCCTGGCTCCTGCACTGGTTGGAAGTGCCTGTTATCTGACAGCAGCTCAGGCAACTGTCATCCAGAAGTGTTAAGCCTCCTAATTCTTTCTCTCTGGAGGAGCTATTGCAGAAATGGAGCTCATCTGATGCTCATAGCAGAGCTGTCTGTGGGGCCTGAAAGCTCTGCAATTTGATTGTAGGAAATAACTGGGCAATTTGTTTCTAACCTTCTTCCCAAGAAGCACTAAGCCAGGGAGAAACAGGGAGGTCAGCACAACCCATAGGTATTTTGGTGATTAACCCACCTATATGTCCATGCTGACACTTCTTGAGTAACTCTTCTTGCAGCATTCCTGTCTCCCAGCTGCCGTGCAAGTGCATCCAGAAGCACGTCAGCAGTACACCTGTACATGCACCGCCAAAATTAACAGGATGCACTGAACATCCCTTTTTGCCTTGCTCGAAACCACCTCTGCTTTGAGTGAGTGAGGAGTCTTTCAGGAGCCCAGGATGTGTTTGCAGTGTGCCTGCCGTGGTGCAGCATCTCATCCCCAGGAACCGCCTCCAAGCCAGACTGGGAGACACTGGAGCTGTGAGCCAGCACCGGGCTGGCAAAGTGCCCTGTGGGCTGCTGACTCACTGCCACATGGATGGCTGTCACCATGTCACCAGCGTGGCTATCCCAGTGGAGATGCTCAGTGTGGAGTACACCGGTGTCCCTCACTCCTCTGGGATCAGCCTCACTGGCAACAGCCTGAGGCTCACTGTCCTGGGGAAGCAATGGCACCTTTTGAGAGCAATAGCTCCATTAATTATGGCTGGAGGGAGAAATAAAACAGTCTGCTCTCCTCCCAGGAATCTGTTACAGTTTTTGCAGTATTTTCAGTACTGCTCGTGATCAAGAAATTGCAACCCATGGGGTTTTACCCGCATTTTCTTACTTCCTCACTTCTGTATGCCAGTGAGCAGGGTGGTTACCTGGGCTGGCATGGTGGAAAAACTGCCAAGGTTCTCCTTTAGGTGGTGCTGAGGCTGGCACCTGCCTACATCAGGAGAAGCTGCCTAACTCTGGATACAGGTTATGCACGAGGACCAGCAATATATCCCATCCTCAGTGTGGGATAAACAAGCCCCAGGATGGCCTCAGTCTCCCCAGGGAAGACACAATAATTGCAGAAGAATGGGGTCCAGCCCTGCTGCACTGCCAAAACTGGGGATCCTTTTGGAAACATCAGCTCCAGGGCTGATGCAGAAATGCAGCTGCGCAGCCCTGACCGTAAATGGAGATGTTTGAGTGCCAGTAGCTGTCCTTGCCATGCAGGAGAGGCAGCTCCAGTCCCTGCAGAGCACCAGGCTCTGCTCCAAAGGCGTTTTTAACCATCCCTGTGTGGAAGGCAGTGCCAGTGTTGGGCTGGGAGCAAGCACAGGGGTGAGTACTGCCCTGCCAGCCCCACTGCCCTCCCTACACCCTTGCAGGAGTGAATATATTCTTGGTGTTGTCTATAGGGCATATCCTACTGGGCATGGAGAGCTGCAATGGGCTCAGTGATGCCTTTGGTGAGTGCCTGAGGAGAGCTGCCTGCATCCCTCTTCCCACCCAGCCTCTCCACGCCTGCAGTGAAGCAGCTGAAAAATGTTCCTTTGACTTCATACAAGGGTTCAGAAGTGACTTGATAACTGTCCTCTGAGTGGCTCTGAAGGTTATGGGGTGGTGTGTTGCTCCTCTCCAAAATAAAAAAACATGTTTTCTGTAGGGCAGACAATCAACTGGAGACCAGGCTGAACTTGAATGGACTTTTATACTAGAACTCTGGCAGGATCCAGTCCTTCACAGTGAGAAAATGTGAGAACATTGAAATTGGATCATAATTTAAAATGAGTTTGAGCTGAAGGGGGCTCAAATATGCCTTCTAGAAAGAAGACTTTATTTTCCCAAATTGCAGTGTTAGGACTGTGGTTTCTTTCAGAAATAAATCCTGATTTACTACAGCAAGAGTGAGACTGTAGTACAGCCCAGCAAGTATTTGCAAAATTGCAGATGGGATGTTTTAACATCTTTGGCATTAAAAATTATGGAAGTCCAAAGCTTTGGATCAACTCAGAATGATCCTGCCAAGCAGTGTCTGAAGTGGGATTTATATCACTGGGACAAAGCACAGAATGGCCCCTTCACAGCCTGTGGCCCAGGGCAGATGAGGAGTGTGAAGCCACTGTCTTGACAGGAAGGACTTATCCTGGCCTTTGTGTGCCTCTCCAGTTCCTGTTTGAAACTTCTGATACAGCTGCAAACTGTAAATATATGGCTGGGCTTGGTCACCATGGGATGGAGGAGAAATGGAGGAGAGATTGCTGGGCCAAAAGGGAGGTGAGACCCCAGACTGGCAATTCATGTCTGTGCTCTCACTGAGCAACCAGTGAACTATGAGCTAAGAGCTCTTCTGCTGAAAAGGTGTCTGTTTACCAAAAAAATATAGATTTGGCATTGCTCCAAGGTGAATGTGGTGCTTGGAGCATGGTGCTGGGAGCATTCCCATCCAGCACACCTCCTGCAGATGCAGTTGCTGTAAATGCCTAGGTGTTGTCTTAGCCCAGGTAAATAGATAAATGAAAAATGGACCAGGAGTCAGGTGTGCTCCCAAATCCATCTTTCGAGCCTCCAAGACTCTGTTGAACTGCTCTGCGGAGCCTCTCTAATTCTATCAAAAAGCATCCTCCACTGCCATCCCTGGCTTGCAGAACTTCTGGTGTCAGACTGGAGGGCTGTATCTCAGGGGTTCAGTTCTCAGCGTAGGCTCCAGAAAACCCAGGAGTCCACAGAAGTCAAGCCTGGAGAAGAGAGTATTTGCTGGGAAATGGAAATAAAAGAGAACAGAGGCAGAAAATAAAGAAATTTGATGTGCATAGCTGGGGAGTTCAGCTTAAGAACCAGATGGATCTCAGGCATGGTGAAGGTGGCAAAGCAGATAATCTCAAGGTTGATTATGAGGGTAGAACTGAAAAGATTTAGGACAGGAAGCAGAATTAGCATCTCAGAGGGAAGTCCTGAGCCAGGCTCAGATTTAGGGGTCAAGAGCCTCTGCTCTGCACCCTGGCTTGGCTCCATTCAGAACAACAGAGTAGTGCTGGTCCAGGCTCAGCAGCTCCCAGGTGTGCTGCATGCTCCAGGCTCCCCAGAGCTCACCGTGGGTGAGAATGGACACAACCCCTGTGCTACAGATGGTACTCAAGGGATGGAGCTGCCAGAGGAGAGCATTCCAGCAAGGCAGGCTGTGCAGAGCAAGCTGGCAGATCGTGCACATCAGTGAGGGTCACAGGGAGCAGGATTTGAAGAGGTCAAGTAGGGTGCACAGCTGCAGGCAGGGATCAACCGCGAGCCCAAAGAGACAGGGAACATGGAGAGCCTGCAAGGGGAGGTCAATCTGGTCAAGCAGCTCTACAGAAAGCAAAGCTGTGTCTGGGAAAGGCTGGACTGGAAATTAATGAAACCCAGCAGGGATAGTTCAGCCTGTCCAGATTTGCTCCTCAGCATAGGCATGGGACAGGTGGAGGCAGAGGGCAATGTGGGAGCTGGGAGCAAAGTGTCCCCGAGAATGTGCTGGGTCAGGACTGACCTTGCCAAGGGCAGAGGTAGTTCTGTGTCTTGAGGAAGTTAGTTGGAGGAGGGGATGCTTCCCTGGTACAGCAGTGCTGCACATTCCCCTCATTCTGAGCTGCCTAATGGCTTCAGAACAATGCTGAGAGCTGTTTAATCTGTCAGTCAGATGTGGGGATGATGTAAGCTTCCTCACCTGGTTACCCACAGCATCTCAACCTCAGCCAGGTGGGGCTGATTTAAGGAGAACCTGTACACTTTATTTCATCTTCATTTTAATGTCTCTGTTGGGCCTCATTGAGGACTGGCTTGGATCTTTGCATTGATTTCAACCGGTCCTTGTGTCATGCCATAAGTAATTCACAAATATTTATGTATATATATATATATTTATTTATTTATAGATAAAATCTGTATTTTTTACTGTCAGGTTCCTGAGCACATTAATGAGCCTGACACTTGCACACAAACCCACATTTCTTCTGTGAAAAGGCTGAAAATTATTTTCATTTAGGTCCCTGTGCCCTAGGACCCTGTAACTGAGCCCTGCCCCTCTGCCAGGTGCCACGTGAGGAGCCTCAGGAGAAAGACTCCCACAGCAAAGTATTTACAGCCTCATAAGAAAATGAACTGGGAATGGCAATCATTGCCCTCCACAGAGTGAAATGAGGATGTGATTTCCAAAGGCCTGCGTAATCAATACCCCTATTATCAGTCTTCCAGAATAAATTGCATTTAAACTAATACAGGCTGGGGAGCTATCCGTGAGCTGTCAGGAGAGAGATAAGCTGAAGACACATGTTTATTCATACTGCATATGCTGAGAGCTGAATGTTCTTTACAGCTGGCTAAATGGGGGTGAAGATATTCAATATTTTTTGCAGTTCTTCTGCTAAAATTTGTCAAAAAGCCTTAATTTTGAGCACACCTGGAACTTTTCAAAATTGCAGGGGGCAGGGGAGGGGCTGATGAAAATCCCACTAAAACATCTGGTGAAGGAAGAAAGCTATTTCCTTTCCTGTGAGGTAACTCCTGAAGCTTTGCAGAGCATCAGCAATTTAAATTGTCCTGCTGACCTCTTACCACATACACCAATACAGGAATGGGACATCCAGCATCTAATGGGTCCGTTACAGAGAAAACATCTCACTCACAGTTATCTGGGAGAAATTCAAAAATTCACTATTGTTTCAGGCTCAACTGCTCCGTGACTTCAGTGGAGCTTTTGTTCAGCCTGGACCAACCTGCCAGTGTCCAACAGTGGCTGTGAAACATGCCATTGTATTCCATGAGATGCTGCTCTAGCCATGGACAAGCCAGTGTCACCCAGCCTTGCTTCCCTCACCCAGGAGCAACGGCAGGATCTGCCCAGCTGTGAGGCACCAACAAGCTCAACAGTGGAAGTAAATCAGGTTTAGCATCAGAACTGTGAGGCTGAAATTCACAGGGCTCCTCCTACTCTCTGCTGCTGCTCCTTCATGGTGGAGTAGCCCTCGTGTTGGTGCCACATCCCATCCCTCGCTTCCAGCCCTGGCTTGTCTGACATGTTCCACAGCAGGCAGTGGTGAGATTCACCTCCTTTAACTTAAGGCACAAACAGTGTGGGTGCCTGTGCCTGAGCCATGCTTTTAGAGGTGGTGGAGGGAGGAGGGCACTTGTAGGGCACAGCTGAGCTCATCATAAAAGGGATCATCTGAAATGAGTCATGCCCCTTTCTCTCCTGCACTGCAAAAAGACTCTCTGCAATCAGCACTCTCATCAGTGTTCACACTGTGGGTGGTTGTGTGTGGTTGTATCAGTCCTGTTCTGGCTCCAGCTCCTCCTTTCGTGTCCTTCTGGCTGGACAAGAAACCCAAGTAGTAAATTCAGGTGAGAAAGTGCTAAATGTGGCACAGGATAGAAGCTGCCTCTTGGAAGACAGTGGAAATAGAAAATTATTTTTTTATAGCACGGTCTGAGCAAGCAATTTTGAAAAATACTAACAGATGTACCAGAGATGATTCCAGGAGATATTGAACCATCTAGAGGAGCGTAGCTCAGGAGAAATGATGAACGAGGCAGCATAGCAGATTTGCTTTCGTGCAAAGGTAAAAAAGGTGCATTTCCAATTGGAGCTAGCATTTCAGGGTGGAACATTTCCCCTTATTGCTGCTATCAGGCTTTGCAGTACAAATACTAGGGTGATAGAGAATGGGTGAGCAGCTTGATTGTCTATACTGTATTACCCAGCTTATAGAAAATTGTTTTCTATTCCCTTTCCTTTTCAGACTCTGGACACAACTTAGACAAAAGATCTCAACTTTCAACCAAAAGGCAATTCCTTCAGCATGACACAGTGAGAGCTTTGGCCATGAGTGAGGCTCCTGGGCTCAGGGGCATTGCACATAATGAGCAAAAAGGGTCTTAACTGTCTCACTGGGAAATGATTTCCTTTTCCTTTCCCTTGCTGCAGGGAACCCAAAGCAGCAGCTGGCCATGGCTGCATGGTGTCAGGTGGGAACAGTTTGCCTGCAGCAATGGATTCAGGCCAGGTGGTTTAGAGCAGCTCAGGTGTGCTTATACAGACACAGGTTTGAGCATCACACCTGGCAATGACACTGAGCAAAGCAAAGAGGAGCTGGGTCTGGCACCAAGGTGCTACCAGCAAAGGCTGCTGGGGCTAGTTCAGCCCACTGCCTGTGGCACAGGAGGGAAAGGAGACACCTGCAACCACACAGAGGGGGCAGGAGGCTTGGAATGGGCAGCACAGGCATGCAAGGAGATCATGCTGCCCTTCCTGAGAGAGACCTGAGTGTTCCCCCACCTCTCCCTCTACAGTCCTGATCTATTCCCTCTGCTTTTGTCCAGGAGTGTGTTTTTTAGGACCATTCTCTCTGGAAATGATGCAAAACACCGTCCTCAAGTGATAGAGCAAATCTCCAACCTTTGCCATATTCCCAGTGTGTGGCTCATTGGTCCTTTCTGTCTTTATTTTGGAGAAGTGTCTACTTATGGGGAGGCTTTGGGCTCTGGCAAGTCAAAATGGATTTGTCTCTCTCTTTGGTGGATTATTTCCCCGAGTTCCCCTCCTCCCCCAGGGCTGCAGTAGCTGCTGACAGCAGCACAGCCGTGAGTTGGGTGCCTGGAGGAGCAGTGAGGCAGTCACTGTGAGCACAGAAAGGCTGCCTGTGGCACTTGTGTCAGCCATAACACTGGATATCATCAGAAAAACCATCAGCTTTTCTAATTTTCAGGACAGAGGAGATGGCTCCTGGCTTATAATTGGGTCATGCTTTAAAAAATCCTGCATTGGCTCATCATGAGCAACAAGATGTACCCATTCTCCCCTTTAATTCCTGCCCCAACCTCTCCCAAAAAGGCAATCCTTTTGGATGAGAGGTTGTTAATACAGATAGGATATCTTTTACTTTCCCATCTCTCTGCACTCAGACATGGCTCATTACAATTATGTTTGAACGAAAACTCTCCTGTTATTACCTTTGCTGGGAAACTGCCCATATTTGGGGAGGAAGAAGCACAATTCCAAATCTGCCTTGGGAGGAAGCTTCAATCTCTGTTCTGACTTTGAAGCTATCTTGGTAGCAGGTCAAACCAGATGCTTGGAGGTAAAGCCAGAAAACACGCCAGCTCTGAAGGCTTTTATCTTTGGGAAAATTGGTTAATAGTACAGATTTTGGTTCAGTGACTTATCTCTATCTTGGTGAGCGCAGCTCCTTTGTCCTGCCAGTCTTCAGCATCCCCATTAGCAGAACAAGTGCCTCCTGTGCCCTCCTGTACAAGCAGGCAGCAGACTCACACTGCAGCCCGGTCCCTGTCACATCTGCCTTCAGGAGCCACCATCCTCTTCATCCCCTGGAGTAACACAGACTGAGTACTACAGGCATCCCCTCACCCTCCCACGGGCACAGGTACATTTTGGGCCACTGGGATCAAACTGCCAAGCTGCAGAGGTACCACTGGCTCATTGCTGGGCATATAACTGAATATATAATTCAGGAATTATATATATTATAATATTATATATATTAATATATAATTCAGGAATCAGGGGGGTTGGAGCAGGAGGTTCAGCGGTGACAAATATGGCCTGACGAGATCGTGAACAGACCAACAACTTCCAGCTCATCCTGGCCCTCCTGGCTTGGCAGCCCAGACAGTGTTAGAGACTTCAGCTTGTCAGAGTAGATCTTGTAATATCTCTAAGTTACGCTTGTCTCCTGGAAAAGGAATGAACTAAAGAGATTTGCATCTTTCCTCTTTAAGACTAAAATAAACCACACCAGCCAAGCCATTTTCACTTAATTTCCCCTCCTCACTTTGAAGCCAGGATGATCACTTAATGTGTAGAGTTGTTCTGACCCACATGGTGATGTGGGCAAGGCCATTGCTTGTGTTTCCTCAGTCCCTCTGATGTTTATTGGTTTGTTGTGTTATTGGTTATTGTTTGTTGTTTTTATCCCAGCATCCATGCATCAGCCCCACGTAGCAGCCAGACCATTGCATGGGATGTGCCTCCAGCTTCTCAGCAGCTCAAAGGCAAAAAGGCTGTTTGCTGTGGCATTGGCTTGTGGAATTTCTTGATTCCCAGAAAGACTAGTTTTTGGATTAATTTTGTTCTGTCTTTTGAGAACATTTCAGCAATAGATGCCTGATTAGAATTCCTTTCCACTTGGACTCTGCCTTTACTCCTTCATCCCTATCTCTAGTGGGCAGGGGATGAACAAGCTTATTTCATGATGTTCAGTTCTTCTAAACTTCATCTTCTCTTTTAATTTTTACTGTCTTTTGAGCAACCAGAGAGTTTGTATGTACTAATGTGCTTTAAAAAGGAGGAAGCACCATCCATGCCCCCGACCTGGTTCATCTCATGGGCGCTGGATGCCCATTTCTGACTGCTTGTTACTCTGCTGTTTCCCTCCACTCTTGTCTCAGGCAGATAAATTGGGAACACAGACAGCAGCTGGGATAAGCTCCAGTAACTCCATTGTTTTTCCTCCCTTTCACAGGCCTTCTAATGCTCCTTCAGCAACCAAAGCTGCATCTGTGTGCTGCACCACAACTTTGGGTCCAGGCTTTGGGATAAGGGGTGAGATCTGTCCCTGGCAGCACATCACATACCCCAGAGCCAAATATTTCTAGAAAGCAGGATGGTGACTTTTATATGTATCTGGGAATTTGTCAAATTACTCAGCAAATGTCACTGAGCTACAGAGACACTTATGGTCAGGCACATTTGCTGTGATTCAGAGCTTGTCACAAGAATTTTGCACAGCTCTAGCTCTTGGGCTCTAGCAGCTGGTTCTAAAGCAGTCCATTCCCTGAAAAACACTATGGAGGCAGAGAGCATGAATTATTATTTGTTTTCACTGTGTGGACAGTTGATCAGTGACAGATGTTTCTAATTGCATTAAGCAAGTGGAAATAATGAGAATTAGATAGCAGAATCTCCAGGAATTTACATTTAGATTGAGTTACAATTTGCTATTAAAGAATCAAATTCAATGTAGATGCATTCGTTCTTCAGCAGAAATGGGAGACAATTATTTTTAATTATTATTTGATTACTTAAAAATGAGCTGTGTTACTGTACTTAAAAATATTTGACTCAAGGGGATGACTTAATATGTGCACTTTATGTGTCCCTTAAAAGATAGGGAACGATGAAATAGTTCATCAACAAACATCTCCACCCCTCCATTACAGCCATATTGAAAGACAAATGAAAACCAGAGGCTGCCAGAACCCCATCTCCCAGTGCACAGTCTGGCCAGTGCTGGGGTGGTGGTGATGGGATCAGGCTCACCCAAACCGTCTGCATCCCTGACAAACTGAATTAAGCTGCACTGATGGAAGACAAGCTGCACCCCCCTTTGGACACCACACTCTGCTGGGCTTGGCAGGAATTCCAGGCTGATAATCCCCGTGCTGTTTCGTGGAGCTGAGGGAGAGCCAGCGGGGCTGAGCAGAGGTGGGTGCTCAGGCTGGAGCAGGGTGGGGGCGAGCACGGCCCCGGCACGCAGGGAGCAGCAGCATCTGCTGCCTCCAGATGACACGGGTCTGACAGCTATCTCCCCGACCATGCCAAGAGGAAATGAGCTGTGGTTCAAACCACTGGAGGTTTTCCTTTTGGGACTCTATCTCACAGCTCTTTTTTAATTTTATCTCCTAGATTTCAAGTTCAGCTTCAGACATAGAAAAGTGTGAGTCCCCTGTCAGCAGAGAAGGGATTTATGTGCAGTGCAGATTATTGTATGTCTCTGTTTAGCACAGAATCCAAGCTATAATATTTTTTTTACCAACTAGCTGGCTCAGCTTTTAATTTTTTTTTTCCTTTTGCCTAATGAGAGCCTTATCCAGAACTCCTTGAAGTCACAGTCTGTCTATCAGCTTCAGTAGGTTTTGGATCAGATTTCACATCACTGATTCATTATTAATTACACATCTGGGACTCCCTTTTCAAAGAGTTCATTGTTAAATAAATTCACTATTAGACATTACAGACTTGGCATACTTGTGCATTTAATAAAACTCTGGCAAACCAGCAAAAAGCCATAGGCCAGCTTCTCTTCTGGTAGTGATGGATGAATCTCCACTAAGCAGCAGTGGTGTACACTATAAGGATATAATATATCTCTTTGCTCTCATATAACCACTTTCTGTGTGAGATTAAGTCTGTGTTTGAGAATTTTGCCTTTTCTGGGATTTCTCTCTCCTTTTTATAAGTCTTCCTACCAGCAAGAGTTCCTCTGTGGATTCAGACACTGCAGGGTGAAATATATTTGCCATTGAGTTTCTTTTCTCTTCAAAGAGATTCTGGCACCTTTTTCCTTGGACAAACTGAAATCTCATCTTCAGAGCTTCCTGGGACAGCAGACAGGCAAGCAAATGTTTTCCTGATCCTTATGGCAAGCAGAATGGAACATTGTCTTTCTAAATATATAGGGTCTTTCCCACAGTCCTCCAAAATCTAGCTCAAGTCCAGACATTGAAGTGACCAAGAAGCTACTCTTGAAGCTCTGTTTACAGAGCAATATTTTTTGTAGAGGAATATGTAGAAATAAAGGTTTCCCTACTGAATTCCATTCAATAGGAGGCTATATGCTTGGTGAAAAAGAACATCTTCTGTTGTGATTTAATGGTGCAGGGTATTATTCCCACTTAGCAGCTGATGGCACAGGGACCAGCAGCCCATACAGGTGTTTCCTGTGCTGCAAGGATCTTCTAAGCTGCACTCAGCCCATCCCATGCTTTTGCAGGGCTGTCCAGACACATGAGGAAAAAAGGATAGGGCGAGACCTTCTTTTTCTCCTGATGCCAAATCAGAGTTTGACTGACTGGTCCTGATTAATACCAAGCAATACCAAAGTCCAAATAAATTGTGGGGATATATTCAGATGATGGCTACCCAGTTTCCAAAGCTTTCACTTAGTCAACAACTGTTTAAGGTATATGGAAAGGAAAACCAATAGAAATGCAGCTCCCACTGTTTTAATAATGAAGCTCTGAATGTTGATCAGAGGCAGGCATCCACTGAGTCCATGGCATGCTCCCAATGCAAGGGATAAAAACTACCACACAGTTGTGGAAGGGTCTGTGAAGGAAGAGAGAATTTTGACACTGGGGCGCTTGAGCCCCTGGAAAGTCAAAGCGAATTCCCTACTACAAATGAAACATCTCTCCTGCTTTATCACATAGAATGACAAAACCTTTTCTCTGCCCAAATTCATTTTCCTCAGTTTTTCAGAAATCACATTAAATGCAATTTAGGGAGATCTTTCCAAAACTGCAGCCCTTCAGCATTAGAAACTATAAACTCGTTTACTCCTTGCCATAGAGCAAGTCTGGGGTTCAGTCCACAGCCAGCTGGTAGGATATGAGGAGGGAGAGAGAGATGAGAGAGATGTGTCACACAGGCAGTGTGGCTGCTGGCCAGTCAGCAGAGATGCCTTCAGTTGCCATCAAGACCTCCGGCATCATTTTCTGGAGGTGTTTGTGCTTCCAGCATCTGCCAGCAGCATGACTGGTCTCCAGGCTGGCCCAGCTTATGAGACTTTGTCACTCAATGAAATTTACTGGGAACAGGGTCTCTGATATCCTTGCCCACACTGCTACTGTGGGATCTGCTCCTGCCCATCTTCCACATCTGGTTTAATGAAAGCAGGAAGAGATACAGTTGCCTAATCACTTCCATCTCACTTTGCAGTGAGGATGTGGCTGGGTAAGACCCAGAATGTCATTTTCTGGACATTGTCAAGGAAGCTCAGCCTGTGCCCAGCAACTTCCTGTGCTATGCCACTGCATGGCACACTTGGACATTTCCCCATCCACAGGCCAAGGATCACTCCTTTTCAGAAGCCATGCTGCCTTTATTTGCTTTCTATCCCTCCTGCTTAGAAAAATTTCCTCAATTCTACATAGGCTACAAGCTTCTCCTTTCATGGTTCATTACATCCATTGGCTAATTCTAGTATTGCCCCAGTATGTGGGTCATCACCCACATTTGTATGCACTTACATTTTCCAATTATTTTCTTAGTAGCTGTTTATCACTAACAGTTTCTACACTGCCTGAATTCTCTCCCAACCATTCTATCTCGTTTCTTTATTCTTTCTTTGCAGAAAAAAAAAAAAAAAGTTGGGTTTTTTTGGGTTTTTTTGTTTGTTTGACTTGGTTTTTTTGAGTTTTTTTTGTTTGCTGGTGTTTTTTTTAATAAAAGACACTCACTATCTCATCCAGTCATTCATTTCACTCTCCTCCTTTATAATGGAACTGGTTTATTACCAGCACTTCTTTTTACAAATATCAGGGGAAATAAGCCTTTCTTATTCTTCCAGTAATTCCTATGGTGAGCAAGTATTATTTTGCTTTCTTTTCTTTTGAGTTGTGGCCGATAATAATTTTTCTCCATTGCCTCCTCCTTTACTTATGGGGGTTGCACTGTGACAATGGTGAGCCTGGAGTCAGAAAATGAAGCCCAGCATACTTGTCCCCTTCCCATTCACCTTCAGGGTTGCCTACAAGGCATTAGAACAGAGCTGTGAGGAGGGGGGACTGCTAGGACCCATTTAGGCTCCTGACTGTCCTGATGTGCACCAGGATGGTCCATCTAGAAGTGGAGACAGAACTAGCTTGTGCCCCAGGTTTCCCCATCAAACCTTGATCTGCTCCTTGAAGCATCTTCTCCCTGTCCTTCTGCTATTGACATGGGCAAGTGCTGGATGTGGTGACTGACAGAGGGGACCAGACCAGAGGGTCCAGGCAGCTTCCTTGCTGTGTCCCAAGGCATGCTGGACATGGAACACTTTGCTTCTCAGGGACACACACTGAAGCTGACTTCATATATAGGCTCTGAATGTTCAGACTCAGTAGGGAAGACTGCAGAGGTGCTGAAGGCAGGGCGAGTTCTGTGCTTCTGCAGATGAAAAGTTGTTGATTTTTTTCCATTCCCTCTGAAATAACCACGGTTCTATCACAAACCTAATCCTTGATTATATCTTGCATCTTCTGCTGACTCAAGAAGCAAAGTCTCCTCTTGGGTGCTTAATCAGAGTGGAGAGACCTTCTGTCCTACAGGACAAGGTGTATCAGACCCTGTCCCATGGCCCAGCCAAGTCAGGGGCCAGTCCCAGCCACCACCCTGGTGCACCTGGGGACCACACTCAGGCACAGGAAGCCAGACTACCAGCGAGGAAATAAGTGGGGTAGCACTGATTTCCTGTGCCTTGGGAGCTGGACCTACACAATGCATCACACTTTTACTTGACTTCAAGGTTAAAGCAGCTTCCTTAGCTATCCCCTTTCTCTCTTATCCTGACCACTTGACTCCCCATAACATCTGAGCTTTGCCATCAGGCAATGAGCAATGTATCCAACATCTGGCAAGTGAAGTTCAGCCTCTCTCTCCTGACCTTCCCAGGGGAAGAACTGTCTGTCTGATGTGTAGAATTTTCATAGAGTGATTTACGTTTGAGTGTGTTAAGCCAGAAGCTCCAAAACATTGTGGTATGTTCTTAATGTAGCACAGATAACTAAACTGATGAGAACATCCAGGAGGACCAATGTGCTTCTGCTCCCAAGTTCCTTAGGGGGGGAAATCCAACATTGCAGCATGTGTGGAGAATCTACTGGTGGAGCCAGCTCTTTTGACTGCATCCCTGAGTACAGATAGAAGATGAATGCACAAAAGCTCATGTACCCACTATGCTTCTGCAGGCATTCACCTTCCCCAGTCTCAGCACATGAGGATGTAGATCTTGTTAAGTTTAATTCATTTCCCTGCACTCACAATTGGTATGTGAAATAGAACAGGATGACTTAATCCTATGCAGCCAGCCTAGCACTGTTATTTACTTGATTTACTTTTAGGTTTTTTTACTTTATTTACGTTAGGTTTGCTAACGGAGGGGTTTTTAAATAAATGGTTTTAATTTGTTTAGAAAATGTACTACAAAAATAAGCATTCACTTAACTTATTAAATATTTTCAGCAATGAAGAAGTGACTTTGAGTGAGGGTGGAAATAAACATCCCCATTCAGGAGAGATTTTTAAAAAGCAAACAGAACATAAGAATGCAGCTAAGCTAGTATGTCTTGGGAAATTATTTTTCCTTTTCCACATCAGCAATAACAGATCAAGAGCATTTCCAAGCACCAATTTCTGTAGGCTGCATGAAGGGAGATGGACATTTCTACAGTTGATTTGAAACTGGATGAACTAGAGTGCTTCAGAGGTTTACCGTCGAAAAGATAAATGGATTGTGTGAGCTGTCCAATTTCATTATGTGCCCTAGCCAAACTCTTTCTTTAATGTTTGATAGAATTATGATCAAATATTTCAAAATAAAAATGCTGACCTCTATAGAAATTGTTGTTGACCTTGTCAAGGTAGGTTTAATGCTTTAAAAGAATACCAACAATCTCTCAGTGATATAAAACTTCAACAGACACTACCAAATCGAAATATATATAGAAGGCAGCTGGTTATTCACACTGGCCGAGTGCTTATCAAGCCCCATTGTCAGCTGAGTGTGAAATGGATTCCTGCCCAGAAAGCTGGCTCTGAAGCTCACTTCATGTTCAAAGTTTGATTTGCCACATGTGATACAGTCAGATGATTTAAAACACAATTGACTTTCCTGCAGCAGTTGACTATCCTGTTTCAAAATTATACACATCTCCAGAAACTGAAAGGCAAATATTCATGAAGACCCAAAATACTTTAAGCCAAATATTTACAATACCGATTATCTGAATAAATTTGTCACAAACTTTCTTAAAGTAGGCCACCTCACTTCCATCCCAGAGTGCTGCACAGAATGTCATATCTGTGCCTTTTTTTCTTTGCATTAAGACAAGGGTTTGAACCAAAGCCCTGCACACAAACCCTCTTAACTCCCCAGCATGTGCAATTAGCATCTTGAGCTGCTTCAGTTTGTATTAATGTGGCATCAGTTGGAGAGTTCCATCTAATCTGGCCTCTGTCTCCTTCACTGCCACATGTTACGTGCAAAGGAAGGCGAAAAATCTGAGCCCCCAGTTCTGTAGTAAAACCATGAGATATGTTTAGCCTCAGTAATATCATTGCTTGCTTAAATTGATTGCAGATAATGACAATGAAATCCATCTCTGTTGCAGGGGCATCTTCCACAGGTTAAATGCCTTTGTGTTAAAAAATGAGACTTTTCTAACTCTTTGCAAGAATGAGGGAAAGAAGAAAGGGTTGCCTGGTTACCCAGGCTTCTTTTGAGGCTGTGGGAGCATGATTTGCTATGGCCTTCTTCAGGTAACTAGTGCTGATTTAGCCAGTGCTGCTAAACCACGGAGATCCAAGTGCCAAACACACCCAGTCCCAGTGACCTGGAGATCAGGTGGAGTGGGAGAAGCTGAAACCGCTGTGACCTTGAAAGTCATGGTTTGCTTTAAAGCCCAAATGCTTCACTCCACTGCCTGTATGAAACTGATGGCCCTAAGCCAGTGCAAAGTCCTCCTGTGTGTGGGTATTTTCCTTCTGCTCTGCTGATCTATCATCCATATTTTTCTCATTTATACATACAAATCTCATAGATGCTTCATGCATGAGGAGATGGGAAGCTACCAAAGAGATCACTAATAGATTCAAGACATTGAGGATGATTTAAAGGGCTAGTGAATCTGATCATCATAGATGGGAATGGCTTTTCTTCTGCTCTAAAGGAACTGAATTTGCTTGAAAGTTGCTTGTTTGGGTCCACATAAGTTAGTACCTTTTCTTTGCACCAGTCCTTCTGAGTTAGTGCCTCATAAGTTTGCTCTAAATTCCTTGAAAGTTAAAAAAAAAAAAAAAATCAAACCTGTCAAATTTGGGATGTATTTTCATTAAAACTGTATTAACACACAGCATGCAGCTCCTGATGTTACTATAAAACCTCTCATGGAGTTAAAAGTAGCCTTCTGAAAACACAGTATTTGCTGGAGTAAGCACATAGCAAAGCAAGCAGCCAGCCAAGCTTGTCTTCAGGAGTGTCTTGTAAAGGTAAAACCAGATTTGATGTTGTGTTAGGATTTGGGGGAAACCCAAAGAAAGATAATAGAGGAAGGATCTGTTTTTTCTAATAATCCAAAAACAAATCTAGAAAGTTTAAATAAAGAATAATAAAAGTTGCATGTGCAAATTGACTTTGGGCAACTTTTTAACTTGCTTCAGTGATGTTTTCATGGCTGATTAGATAGATGAGTTGGCAGCAACTTTGGCAGTGCTACAAAAACCATTTTTACATCAGTCAGCATAAGGAATTCCACACTTTCTATCAAATCCCTCCAAAAAAGAATTCTTCTTTCCCTTCCAATCCAGTTTTGCTTCTGTGGTTGGCCAGATCTTCTCACTCAGTTCATGCTCCTGGCTACAGTTCAGTCGGAAAGGACTCAAGGGAGGCTTGAGTCCTCACATGAGGTTATCCTGTCTGATCTTTCTCATCCTCAGAAAAATATCCCAGGGGGATATGTGAGGATTTTGACCACTTTCCTCTGGAAATGCTGTGCAGAAAGGATTGCTTGTGCATGCACAGATCAGCACTCTGGCACACAGGAGGTGCACTGGGGGACACGGGACCTGGCACAGATACTCCATGAAGGGGATGTGCATCAAGCCTTCACATCCAGATTACACAGCTCAGAGATGCAGACTCTTGGGGGATCCCAGGAAGAAATACTTTGTACAGTGTGCTGCTCCTGCTGGCACCCCATGGAGTCAGGGCAGACCAGAACACCAATTTGAATGCTAGGCACAGCATCCTTTCCTTCTCCCCAGCCCTGCAGGAGATAGAGAGGCAGATTCTCATGTGGGATGTAGTGCACTAAGGCACCAAATCTCCTTGTACATCAGGTCTATGGACAAAAAAAAATATGTGATCAGAGCCAGGGCCAGCCCCAAACCTGGGGTTTTCCTTCTGCCATCCTCAGCACATCAGCCAGGCTATTTCTTTAATGAATGTGGGGAATTAGCTGTTCCTAGTGGAGACAGAGAAGGGATGGAGTGGGCAGAGGGCTGAGGGAGGGAAGAGGGAAGTGCTGAGGCTTTTGTCATGGATGAGAGAAAGATCTGAGCATGAAGCAGATTTCCTGTCCCAATACCAGCTGCAGCTGGCCGGCTTCTTTGGATGCAGTCACCTGAAAACTCTGCTGGAGTTGTAGGATCATACAGATGGCAACAGAGAGGAATGGGGTCACTGGGCATTGACACAGACCCCTTCTGAATGGGGGAAGAGTGCAGCTGCCTCTGCATCAGACAAGAAAGGGAGGAGTGATGCTGGAGACCCAAAAGTGTCTTTTTCATCCAACCAACTGCTTCTCATTTTGGTTTTGACATGAATTTGCCATGCAGACTTGGTCAGCTCATGATTTTTGCTTTTTGTGACTGCAAAATTATTTAAGCAGATTCCCATTGCTAATATATAGGGGAATTAGAGAGCATCAGTAATGCCTTCTGACTTAAGAGATGGAGTGTCAGGTGTCAGCTGAACCCAGAAAAGCAGCTATCTGTGAATATTTCTGAGGCAACTTTTCAGTAGGGTGTTTCTAATCCTTTTACCAAACAGATTTTTTTAGAAAACTTGGGAATTCTTTTTGTCTATTTCTCTCTGACCCTAATAAATCTTAATTCCCACAATTTGTGGGTGTTGACTTTCCAAGAAAAAACATCAATGGCGTTCTGTCACCACCCTCCACATTCCCAACGTGGCTGCTGGAGGCAAGTTGTCTCATTTGCTTATGTAAATGAAGAAAAAAGATTTTTAGAGCCAATCTCTAACTCTGGGAAGGAGATGCTGCCTGTGCCGGCACAAGCAATGCTCCTGCCGCAAGTCCCCAACACTGACAGAGTTCAGCTGCTCCAAGATAAAAAATAAGGCTCTCCCTCTCCAGGCATTTTGCATTTCAATGAATAATTTTTCACCCAACTACATCCCAGCCAGCTTTGATTATGTGCACTCCATAAATCGACATAATAATGTGGAGTTGAGGAATAGAGGATCTATCCCATAAGGGGAATTGCAGCCCCTAAAGCCCCAAGCCTTTAGCCTGAGCAGCTTTGTACAATATTATTACTCTGCATTCAGATGACATAATTACCAAAAGGGCCGTTACTGGGTATTTACACAACATTATAGGGAGTGACTCAAGGTTTTTCTTTTCTTGGAAATGCATGAAAGGGGTTAAACAAGACGATGATAGAGCTGTTGGCAGACCCAGTTTGACAAGAGGAGAATTGCAAGTGAGGGACAGTTCAGTGGCCCCTGGATGAAAGAATTATGTGATAATACTGACATGGGCATGTGCTAGCCACAGGATGGGAGGAGGAGGAAGAGGGCTTCTGGGAAGATGGATCTCTTATAGACTGGGAGAAGCTTGACACCAAGCTGTAGGGAAGGGATGCCATCCAAAGGGACCTGTACATGCTTGAGAAGTGGGTCCATGGGAACCTCATGAGGTTCAACAGGGTCAAGTGCAACACACAGGGTCAGGGAAAACCCTGCTATCTGGTATTCCCCAGAGACAGGCTGGGCAATGAAGAGATTGAAAGCAGCTTTGTGGACAGGGACATGGGGGTACTGGTGGATGAAAAGCTGGGCATGATTCTGCACTTGCAGCCTAGAAAGCCAAATGTGTCCTGAGCTGCAGCATAAGAAGCATGGCGTACACATGTTCCGTGTACGAGAAAGCAGGGGAGGGAAGGAGTTACAGTCCATAAGGCTGCTGCCAGTGAGTATCAATGCCCTGAGGAACAGAGTCAGAACACACAGGGCCAGTATGGGTTTCTTTACTGCCCTAACCTCCATGGTGTTGGATCGTAGGGCTGTGGCTGGTTTAGCAGATGATCTAATTCATGGGGAGGACCTGGAGTTTGCTTCATTAGCAAATGCTAATACTCGGTGGAGGGGAAGAATTGTGCGTGAAGCAGCGTTTGGCACTTTCATTTCCTCCTGATTACACCGCCCAAGGCTCCAGCAGACCGAAGAAGCAGCGCTGTTCCTTGCCTGGTAGGACTGCGCTGGGCACAGCCATGAGAGGAATTGCTCTGCATTCATGCAAACTGTTCCTTTTCCACCTCACCTCTCCTGCTGATGGACTGGCCACACTGCATGCAAGCCCCAGTCTACACTGCAACTCAAGCCACCAAAAAATATGCTTTTCAAATATTCAATCTTTGAATGTTGAGCAAAATTTGACCAAATCAACAGGACTTGAGAGGCTGGTTTGAACTAAACACGCTTCACCATCCATCCTGCAGAAACCAAACCTGCTCACAGCTAAATACCAGTGGTTTGAGTCCTGGAGCCTGTGTCTGGCCACAGCTGGGTTATAGCAGAAAATCAGTGCTGAGCATTGCAGCACTTGGCTTAGCAGTGTCTCATCTCTGGATTCTTGTGCTATATTGCACTGCAAGTCCCTCCAGCAAGGAGACAGTGAATGGTAGCAGTGTTTTTAACCTTAATGACTGAAGTGAGTTGGTGTGAGTTAGGTACCTGGTTCCCACAGCTCAACATGTGTCTGTGCTGGATGGATTTGGGAGGCACGTGTGTGTCCATATGCTGGAAGTGTACATTACCCAGAAACCTTCTGCTGCAGAGAATTAGGGAGAAGCTATGACATGGGGGAGGGGGAACAGATAGGCTTGTTTGACAGTTAATAAAACAATGAAATATACTTCATGTGTGCCTGAGTTTCTAGGGACATACCAGCAGCTGCTAATACCATGTCATCTGTTTTTTATTCATGGCTCTGCTGGACTGTGGATAGATAATCTCTCTCTATAACTCACTCATTTCTAAGCTTAATGGGAAGCTGTCATAGAGAAACATGTTTCTCTGCCAAAAGTGGGCAGTCTGTCTTTCCACTGGGGGAACACATGATTCCAGAGTCCCTTGCTCTGCTCAAATCCCAGTAACATTGTCTTTTAGTTATATTGAATATTTAATACTGGAATGCTTGTGTTTCTGCTGTATTTTCTACAATGACTGGCAGAAACAGCCCATTCTGCCTCTGTCAGACAGAGATGCTCCATCCCCTCTGGTCATCCTTGTGACCGTCCTCTGGACCCACTCCAACAGGTCCATGTCTTTGCTGTACTAAAGGCTTCATAACTGGATGCAGCACTCGAGTGGGATCTCACCAGAGCAGAGTAGAGGGGAAGAATCACCTCCCTCAACCTGCTGGCCACACTTCTTATGCTGCAGCTCAGGACACATTTGGCTTTCTGGGTTGCAAGTGCAGAATCATGCCCAGCTTTTCATCCACCAGTACCCCCATGTCCCTGTCCACAAAGCTGCTTTCAATCTCTTCATTGCCCAGCCTGTCTCTGGGGAATACCAGATAGCAGGGTTTTCCCTGACCCTGTGTGTTGCACTTGACCCTGTTGAACTTCATGAGGTTCCCATGGACCCACTTCTCAAGCATGTACAGGTCCCTTTGGATGGCATCCCTTCCCTACAGCTTGGTGTCAAGCTTCTCCCAGTCTGTAAGAGATCCATCTCCCCAGAAGCCCTCTTCCTCCTCCTCCCATCCTGTGGCTAGCACATGCCCATAACATGTCAGTATTATCACTAAACCTATGTGACAGTGACTGTGACTGGTGTTAGGAGGCACCAAAATGAGATTTTCATGTCACCTGGAGCAGCAAAGTCTTGCTCTGCATCACCTGTATCTCACGTCCTTATTTTCCTCTTTTCAGCACTGGGAAGATGTCCCATGAGCAGACCCCAGCCTGTTCCCCCAGTGAGTACAGCAGCCCATATTAATGAGCTCATCCTAATATGAACTCATCCAATAAATACATCAAAGAGCCATGAAAGTCTGGAATTTTGACATTGAATCAGTTTGAATTATCATTCCTCATGCAGCTTCCCTTTTCCAGGGAGCTCTCAGGCTTGTCCCTCCCCTCCCTACTTGCCTTCAGTGCTCTCTGTGCTCTGCTGTTGTTCAGGGAAGTTGTCATCGTGTCTAATTGGGAAGAGACACCCATAGAGTGCCTCTGTGCAGAGATGACTGGAGTGCATGAAAGAGAGACTCATCCCCTGTGGTTAATTTGCCAGTGCTGAGTTCTCCTTTAAATAGAGGCAAGGAGATACAACAGAGCTAGGACATGGTGTGCATTGAAGTCTTCTTGGTAGTCTTCTTGGTGTAGTTTTTGCTAGCACAGGCTGTGCCTGTAGTCTAGGGTGTGGAGTGGGCTCTTTAAGCAATGGGGAATTGCAGGAAGACATCCCTTGGAGTGTCAGCCAAGTGTGATCCCATACCTTCTTGAATTGCCTTTGGTGCTTTTTCATCATCTTTCTTCATGGCAAGTTCAAGTCACAGAGCTGCTACAAAGGCTCAGCCCTTTCCCTCTTGACACTACTAATAAAACTCTCTCTTTCCTCTAAGTCATTATTTGAACAAACTTCAGCTGTTTTGGAGGGCAAGGAGGGAATGAGTTCACTGCTTCAAGCCTGCAGGGTTGCAAAGAGCCCCAGCCATGTGCTCACTCTGCTCCTCACTGCTGAGGCTTTGTGGATGGCATGGCATTATCATTTCAGACAAACCTCTCCAGCATGGCCCAGGGAGCAGGGAAGGATGTCTGGGTCATTCTATTAATAAGGAGACAGCCCCTAATGAGTCCATCTCTGCTCCCCTGCGTCTCCAGGAGGAAAGGAAGAAACCTCAGAGTGCTCTGAAGTCAGGCTTGACTTCACAGCAGAGCTGTCTGCTCTGCAGTTTATCAGGAATCCCTTGGACAAGGTTTGGTGCCATCATACCTGGCAGGTGGATCCTGACGTATAGAAAATGTCATGTTTGTTAGTCCAGGAAATCCAGGCTGCAAAATGTAACTTGTTCCAGGCTGAAGTAGAATTTGGGGATTGCAAGTATGGATCCAGAGCCAGGAAAGCATTCAGGTTACTGCCATGCAGAGAAGCCTCAGGGGCAGGGTTTGGATAATAAATGACCAGTGTCTGTACCAGAGACTTGGATACACAGGAGTGTGGGTCCCTCAGCCTTTCCTCCTGGCAGAAGGAAGAACTTACCAGGAACAGACTCTTCTTCCCCAGGGCCACAGCTCCAGTGTGCTGGGGTCCCTGCTGATTTCTCTAGTAACAATAGCAATTGATTTACAGAACACTGTTCTTTACATGCCTTTCTGCAAAGAGGGTCCCATAGCAGAAGGGAGCAGCAGGGGATTCCCTGGCTTTATAATGCTGCTCTGACAACCTACCCCACCAGCAAAGCATGGTTAGCCCTTGCTGGTCCAGACAAAGGATTTCTCCTGGTGTTCCCCATCCCAAGTTCAGGCCAGCCAGCTGCAGCTATGACAGCACCACAGGCTGCTTTTTGTGATATGATACAGGTTACATGGAGGATGCCAAGAAGTTGTAGGTAGGAAGGGGATGAGGAGCAGCAGATGCAGAGGGGCCTCCACACCTGCTTGGGCAGCTCCCAGGGCGACACAGTCCAGCTCTGTAGCTCTGCATCATTGAAGACATGGTTCAGCTTCTACTTGGAATGCCACCTGTTACCCTGATCTGTTTCTGTGGGATGCACAGGGTGCATCTTGCTGATCATCCAATTGTATTGAATCCAGAAAGTCCCAGGCCCACTTTCTATTGATTTCCCTGCTCTCACAGACCAGTGCCCATCTCCTTCAATGTGTCTGTGATGGAAGTTTTATTAATGCAAAATTTTCCCTTTGGAAAATGAAGTCCAGAAATTAATAATGAATTAAAACAACTTGCCACAGGCATTGCTAATGAGCTCTTTGTCTGCGCAGCTCACATGAAAGGAGGTCATTGCTCAGCCATTCCCATCGCGAATGGCAAGAAGATTAACCGCTAACATCCAGCGTGCGGGTCTCTCCTGAGACAGCAGGACAGGCTGCAGCTCAGCTTCTGCCTGGCTGGCCTGTCCTGCCTTATCCCTGCTGTGCAGGTTTGTCTGAAAGTCTTTACTACCTGGAGAAGACACCTTCCTCCCCTCCCCTCCAAACACTCAGGTTGCCTGTCTGTGTTGGGAGGACATCTGAGTCATTCCACTGGAAAGGACAATAACCTTGCAGAGCTTAAGGGGAGAGCGGAAAGTAATCTTGGAGGGGACTAGTGGGGCTTAACTTCACTGCCATAAGCCTCTTCAGGGACTCTGGCCCAGAAACTAACTTGGCATCACTCCAGTGCTGGGTCTGCATGTATTGTTCTTTTCCCTTATCTTGCAAGGCAAAGGGTTATCCTGCCTTATCTGCTACCACAGGCTTTGGAAGAGGCCCCACTGCAAAGGGTACTGGAAATCGTGCCCCTGCTGAGCCTCAGGGGGCTGTGCTGGGAGAGGAGCATCCGCTTCTGAGCAGTAGACATGGAAAAGTTGTCACACCATGCTGACCACCTCTCCTTGGCTTTTTCAGCCTGGTCTCACTCAGCAGAAATAAGGAAGCAGCAAGTTGCATTTACCCATCCTGCATGGGTGGGTGAAAGCAGGTGGTTATGGGTGCTGCTCCTCTCTTGATAGCTGGGGGTGGATGCATCATTGCATGGGCAAGGGAAGCTGAGCATCACTTCTCTATGCTGTGATGCTCTCTATGACTGAAGAGCAGAAGGAACTTTCTCCAGCATCCCTTGTAGCACTGTTGTCTGACTGCAGCAGCGGGACACATACCTTCCCCATGTCCACAGGCAGCCTCTTACAGATCAACTGTTTATTGCTCTGTTCTGCTTTCTTGCAAAAGCTCAAGCTATAACTTCCATGTGCTTAACCCAGGCTTGGTAAAACTGCTGTGTTTGAGGTATGATGTTTCACCACTCATTCCCACTCCTGCTCTCTCAGGTGGGACATCCAGCAAGGCTGACTGATGGCTCACTCCCTTGCTTGGCAGCCCAATTGCTCGTTTGTCAAATAACTGAGTCACACAGAGCACTGGGCACCAGGCAGTGACAGCCACACAGCTCCCACCCTGTAATACATTCCAGCATGGGGATGCCTGGATTCACTTCCACCAATTGTCCCCACCATGGCCTTGGCCATGGAGGAATCAGTCCTGCCATGCATTCCCACCCCTCCTCTAGTGGTAGCCCTGGGTTGGGAAGAAATCCCTGTCTGGTGCAGAGAGAATTTGAGCCACCCAGAAGAGAAAGGAGCAGGGACCCTTGGGCAAGGCCGGGGGGAAAGCAAGGCTTCAAACTGTACATTGACAGCAGGAAACAAACCCCTCTTTCTCTCTCTCCTTTAAAAGTTTGTGCTTGTTTGTCTGTTGTTAAGCTGAAAATTCACCCAATGCCCCCAGTAAGTACCTGCACTGAGCCCATAAATCTCTGAGTTCACCTGGCAGTCTTGCCATCCTCTTCATCACAATATTTGTGTATATATAAGTCAAACTGTAGCTTGTCCTTAAAATGCTCTGAGAAAGAGAGGTTCATCTTGCAGGAGGTAGGGACACTGCAAATGTCCATCCCACCCAGCACAGTGCCAGGAGGGAAGTATCTGGGGACCCCCCAGTGAGACTGGTGTAGCTGGTATGCTCTTTGCTTGGGTCTTTGATTGGACTCAGGGGGACAGGGGACCTGACCATGGTCCCATGCCTGCTCCATTCATCTCCGAGGACCATTTGGGAGCTTGTTCAGGAGTGAAGGTCAATGCAATCAGCAGTGTTGTCATAGCAGAGCCTCCAATGGTTGTGCCTGAGAAGTTTGACTTGGGAATTAAAATGAAGCTGGTTGCATCCCACCTATTTGTTATCTGCCAGGCTGTTCCTCCTACACGGCAACTTCTTGTGTATTCACTCAGAGGCTGCATTAAGCCAGGGCTGCATTTAGGCAGGTATTGCTTCTTTCTTTGCTGGCATGACCTAGAAACCCCTCACACATTGGATGTCCCCCTAGGGTGGGTAGAAGATGCTATAATGCTCATATGAATGCCAGGGAAATATACAGAGAAGTAAGTTTGTCTCAGCTGTGTCAGATACTGTGATAGTGCTGCGTTTAGGGATATTTTCAGAGAGTCTGAGTCTTATCAAACTGAATCTGTTTGAAAGTTAGGTACAAATCAGAGGGTTTTTTTCAACTATAGCTGTGTTTGTGTTTATAGGACAAAGTAGTTGATTAAGACAGCAGGGCTCTGATGCTCCTGCCACCCGTTTTCTGCACAGCATTATAATTTCACCTCCATTTAACAACAGGTTCATGTCTGGGGTAACTGACTCAGCTGCTTGGCAGACTCATTGGGGCAGTCAAGCCTGCAGACAGTTTTATTTTCACTGAGGTTTGCAGCACAGAGATTTGTAGACCAAATCCTTATAAGCGGTCACCAGGGAATATTGTTGGGTTCTCTAACCCCAGCTGTGCCAGTGCTGCTGCAACAATTGCAGCTCTGGCATCTGGGGCTATTACAAGGCTGCAGTTACCTGGATCCTTTGTACCCCTGTTTCCTACAAGAGGCAGGACGAGAGCTGTGCTATTGCCAAGGCTTCAGAAATCTGGTTGGAAGAACCAGAGCCCATCAGAGCAGATGAAAATTCATAGAAGCAGGAGAACACATTAGAGTTAACAGACAAATAAGGTTTGCAGAAAATATAGTAATGAACCATCCTCTGTTTCTCTGAGCTTGGCTTTTATTGTCTTACAAAGAGTATTTTGAAAGTGTGTGCTACTTTCCTGTCTTTCTTTCCAAGTGCCTAAATTTGAGGATGTAGCCTTATCTCTATATGACAAGCAATAGTGAATGGGAAACTATTTTGTTCTGTCATTTACTTCTCATTTGGTCCCAACACATCCTATCTTTTGGCACTATGTATTTTCTTAGTGTTATCTATCCTGTGTGTGAGAGAGTGGTGTCTGAATTGTGTTTGCAAAGGCCCTTGATAAAAAGCTTTAACAAGTAAAATTATCAGAGAAGCAGGAGTGGGCTGGTCCTGGTTGATCCGAGCACTGGCAGGCAGCAAATCATCTGTCTGCAGAGACATTAAGTGCTGAATAGGTCAGAATTGCCAAGTTTTTAGTATTTACCTAGGAGGGAAACTACTGCTCATTTCAAGGAGCTAATGTTCCTTGCAGATTTAGCTTGAACACCAGAGGGAACATAAAAGCAACAGCTGTGGAGTAGTTTCAAGGATAGTGTTTTCCTCCTCAAGCACAGTGCAGTTCTATCCAATTCTCCTCATTAATCACTTTCTTTCATTTTTGTTTTTCAGCCAAAGCTTTTGGCCAAGGAGCTGCTTGACTTGGTGGCATCTCATTTCAACCTGAAGGAGAAGGAGTACTTTGGAATTGCATTCACAGATGAAACGTAAGTGTGAGAAATCAAAGACTTAAGAGGAAACTCTTGGTTACTGAAAATATTGGTGTAGAAATACTGTGTACACCAAGGTCCTAGACCAAGGTCTAGGGAGGCATGGACCAAATTACCACAAAATTTGAGGTTTTGTCTCAGGACAGGCCATATCTACCCCCAGATTAAATGACAAGAATAAAATTTGCACCAGAGAAACATTAAAGGTCTGCCAAAAGCTATGATTAGTCCCAGATTGTGACCCCTCAGTGCTACTGCACACCCTGTTACATTTTTCCAGCTGTTTTCTCTCAGGAGTTACACCATCCTTGGCATATGGACTGTGTCTTGTATGGACACCCACCTTGGTTTGCAATAGGTTTTTTCTTTATATGTTAATCAGGAAGAGGCTTCCCACACCTAAATCATTTTTAAAAACCAGGATTTTCAAGCCAACACTGTGTCCCCAGAACAGCTGAGTCAGGGGTATTGCTGTCACGAGCCAGTTCCGCTCTCCTGCTGAAGTGGCAGGGAAATGTAAATTATCTGCTGGAATAATGATTCAGGATCGGGTAATCAGAGGCTGCTGGATAATTGCACAAACATATCCGCATTCATCTCAGCAGCAATCACCCCTCTAAAGTCAATTCCTTTGGCAAGCACCTGCCTTGGACAGCCTGAGGCCATCTCAGGACACAGCTCCAAGGATGGAGGAATGCTCAGCAACAGGCATGTGCAGAAGCAGGACCCGAATCAGATGAGATCCCAGAATCCATCCCAGCTCACTGACATGAGTAGCTCAGCCCTGCAGATCTCCAACCCAACACAAATTAATGGGACTAATCCTCCAAGGAGAAACAGTAGGAGGCACTTGCCTTTTACAAAGCAGGAGTAGGAAATTGCTCCTACCACTGTGTTTATTCTTGGAGAGAGCAAGTTACTCAGTGGGTGCTGCCTGAGAGGCACAGGAAAGCCATGCAGGGAAGCCACAGCACACTAGGAGACGAAAATGTTCCCTTAACAGTCCCAAGAGCACAGGTGAGAAACAAGGCACATCTCAAACTGTAACCAGAGAGCAGCAGAGCAAGTCCTAGCTCTCAGTTCAGCTGGGTGGGCACAGGGCTCCCCTGAGAGAGCAAGGGAAGCTAATGAAGAGATGTCAACAATTAGAGAGACCCAGCCTCCCCTGGAACTTCCAGGTTTAACTGGGTGAGAAAAGATCTGGGTTAGCAAAGGGAGGAAGTGTGAGAGCTGACAGAGGTTGTCAAGGCAGAGCTTGAAGCTACATAGCAGATGCAGATGGATGTGCATGGTCCAGGCTGGATTCAAAGGGTTAGGTGGTGGCATCCACTCACTTGGTCACCTTCAGACCTGTAGATGGAGCCGGGTGCTTTTCAGGAGATGCTCAACCAGCCTAGATTAAAGATTTGGGGACAGCCTCACTAAATCAAGGAAGTGCAGCCCAGAAACAAGCACTAAATCCTAGCTGGTCTGAAGCTGGTCTGAAGCCCTTCTGCTGTCCCATAGTGACTCTGACATTGGTACTGAGGCTTCTTCAGTGTTGTGAAAATAACCCTGACAAAAGTATTTCCTCTTCAGTTGTAAAATGCTTTGAAGAAAGTTGGCACAACCAGCAATTGTTTTATTTGACTGAACACAGCCAAAGAATATACCTGGGGCCTTGGGCAGAGTCTTGGAAATAGATGTCCCAAGCCAGCTTCAGAAAATAAACTGGACTGTCTATACCACAGATCTTAACCTGCAACATGAAATGGAAGTTTGAAAAATCCCCTTTCTTCAAAAAATGCTAAAACCAGTCTCTTAATGTCTGTTTGCAGGGCACATAACCCAAACCTTAACCTAATACTGACCAGGAATGTAAAAAGAAACCCTTTAATTCTGTGACACAGACCCTCAGGGACTTCTTCACTCTCCACTGAGTTTCCATGTGCTTGTGCTTTACTTGAAGGGGACTCATAACTAGCTGAAACAGAACAAGCCTGGTTCATAAATGTAGTCTGAGGTTGGCTAAATGGCAAGTTTAGAAAGAAGAAAAGCCACTAAAGTATTAAATCAATTCTTCTATTTAAGAGTAAAAGCTCTATGAGAGTAATTTATTTAGAAATTATTTAGACTGGGGATTTCCATTCATTAGTTGTGCTCTATCATGACAACCTTAGAAGAAAATCAATAGGAACAACCTTTGCGTTGGCAACTTAATAGTTTCTTGTGATAATATGGGGTCATTACTGCATTCAGCGTGACTAAAATTAGATTGTCAGACTATTATGGAGGGGAGAATAACGCCTCCTATTTTAGTGATCATAGGAACGTTTTATAGCGTGAGCCATTAACTGCAGGAGAGCACAGGTCAAAAGGGTGTCCCTGTACAACAGCAGGGGCCAAGCTTCACAGAAGAGCAATACCCTGCTTGATTAAAAGTGAAAAGGGATGGGGGAAGAGCTTGGATTTTAGTTCAGCTGGTTATGAATCTCCACTAACCACCCTTTCCCCGTGGATCAGCTCCTCCAGCATTCACTGAGAGCAAGTGGCCAGGATTAACCTTCTGTTCACTGCAGACTCCCCATCTGGGCCATGGGCAGAGTTTCCACATCCCTCACTTGTCCTTAGATCTGAATCACCTGCTCCATTGAGAGCTGCCAACTTTTGCATCCCACAGCTCCCCACAGAGCAGGGTAGCACCCTTCCCTGGAATACCCTCTCATCCCCGGGAGCAGGGGGGAAGCCTATTTCCACCCTCCAGCCATGTGGCAGAGCCAGGTGTCCCACATCCTGGTTGAACAGCTGGTCCAACGGAGGGTGCAGCTCTCAGAATAATGTCCTGCTCTGGCAGGACATTATCTGCTCCTTTATCACCAAGTCCACAGTGTTGTAAAATTTGTATAGTTAAATTCTTATGGCACCGTGAGCTTCTCAGCCCCTTCAAAAGTAATTGAGAAAATCTGTGAGCTTAAAGGGTTTTTTGTTTCTGTTGCAATTGATGGAAATATAAATAGTTTATATGAGTTACATTATGTGAATTGGTGTTTCTCAATGTCCATTAAATTCAGAATTAATCTGACACTGAAAGGGTGTGAGTTGGTTTATTGGTCCAAATACCTTTATAACACAAATCAATGTGGATCCACTTTTCAGAAAACTGGACACTAAGCAGTAAAACTGTATAAACAGAACCACCTGGAGGCAAAGTACTCATTGATGTGCCACTCTTTACTTATAAAAGAAAACAGAACTACAGCACACAATCAACAAAATGGACCCTGGGCACCAAAATCCATACTCGGTCTGTATCCTAAATGGACCCAGGTTTTTATCCTTAAAGTGATGATGTGGTTGTTATTGACAGACCAGTTTAACTGCTAACATGAGTACAACCAACAGAGGAAAATTATCTGGCTTCCAGTATTCAACCTCCCTATAGGTCCCGCAAAACTGTTTGCAGCATTATTTCTGAATACACTGATAGAAATATGTGAATGAATAAATCGATGGTGATAATGAAACAAAAGCTGCTTTGTGTCTCTAAATTGAACCATGAAGGAAATCCAGCTAGACATGGGCATGTATGAATGGGATCCCAGTGCAAGCTGCCTAAATTAGTCCATGAAAACTGTGAGGATTACTACATGCCTAGGGTTATATGCCCATACTTTTCCCTGTCTTACATGGTTTGTGCTCCATGAATAGTTCTGCTGACAACAGGAAGACAGATTCCAGAACAAGCCACCACATTCTGTGGTGCAGTGGCATTCGAGTTTGGCTCCCTGATAGTCCACATTCACAGGCAGATACCAGGGACTGCTCACTGCTGCTGTTCTCTACGTGCCACATATGCACTCTTGAAAACAAGGAGTTAGGTGATAATCTGCAGTGCAGAAGCCCCCAGCGATGAAAGATTGTAAGTAGTAATTGAGTACAGTGAGCAGTTAGCTCCTGGCAGGGATTTAAGTGACCTTCCTCCTCTGAAGGAGCTTTGGATTTAAGCTCCATGCAGATGAGACTAATGAAACTCTTCAACCTAAAAACTCGGTGGTAATTAAATGTGTTATCCAGTGTGGAAGATCAGACAATCCAGTACTCAGAACTGTGTACGTGAACAACATAAATGTGGAACTGGTATGCATATGTATGTATGTGATTATACCAACCAGTTTCTCCTGTTAAAATGCAATGAGAATGAAAAGAGCAAGTCTTTTCAAAATAAGAAATACCTTGAAGTGATTTTTTGTTCTGTGCACCATGGCTTCTCAACCCTTCCTTGTGCACGTTACGCAAACCCAGACATTGCTGTTGAATAAACACAGAGGTAGACAGTAAGTCCATTGTCAACAGCTCGCCCTCAGTGGGATCTGGTGTGTAACACCATCAGCTGCTGGTGGCTGCTGCGTTGGTGATACAAATGCAACTGGACAGGTTCAGCATAGGATGTCAGGTTTAGTATGGCTTTTCCTTGCTCTGACAGCATTTTGTACCATAGCCTACATGGTAAATGCTCAGGTTGTACTTAGGCTAGGAATGGGTGAGTATGGCTAGTTTCAATCCCACATGTAACTGTAGCCTTCACAGCTAATTTCAGCCTTCCTGGGGCCTGTTAAAAGCACCATAACAACACTTCATGACCAAAAAAAAAAAAAAAAAAAAAAAGGTAAAATTACAGATTTCAAGAAGGGGGATGTAGCAAGAAAGCTAGATACCTCTAAATTTCTGGGTGCCCAGGCTGAGAATCTTTTCATGGGGATTATTTTTGACAACCTGGAGTATCTGCCTTCTAAAAGCCAAACCTTGTTAAAGTAAACATCTATGCTGAACGACAGGGAATGGTGCATGGATCTCACACTAGCATGCCAGCAGCAGAAATGATGGAAGGAAACACCCTGCATCTTGCTGCATGCCCAGCTATGCATCCTGCCCGGGGCAAGACCAGTTAGTTCCTACAACCAGATGAGTTAATATGGCAATCCTCACCCTGATCCCAGGCTGGACAGACTTGTCATCAGCCCCTGTACTGCAATGGAGACATATGAGGTGACCAGTTTGGCTTGAAAATCTGCATTATATCACTCCTTTCCAGTAGACTCATTGCCAGCAAGTCTGTGCCCCTAACACACAGTATAGGCTGCCCTTTACCTAAAGTGAAAAAAATAGAGAAAAAAAAAAGATTTTAAAATTTTATCTAGAGAAAAAGCTGTCTGAAAGTTACAATATCTTGGAGGGAAAAACATGGGTGTCTAGAGCAGGGTATAAAATAAGCTTTGTTCTTTTTGTACACCAGAAGATGTCCAGGATGAGTCTGAAAAGTCCCTGACTCCACATGTATCACTTGTACCTAGTTGAGACTTGGTACTTTTACAAAACAGATGCAAAGGCTGCTTAAACTGAATGTCTGATTTCTACATGGCAAAATTTGAGGAGAGCTTCTTTCTCAACATAGTGATCCTGAGCCCACGAGAGTGATGGGTGGAGCTCAGCAGTAATTTAGAACCCCTTGGTTCGAAGAAGCTGCGTGCCGTGCTCAGGCGAGCACACACACTGTCCCAGCAGGGTTCCAGGGCTGCCTGGGCAGGAAGGTCCCTGAGTTGCCCGTCCTCTTCTGCACCTCCATAAGCCAGGGCAGCAGTACAGAAATTCCCATTGAACCCAGGTGATTCAAAGGCTCCTGAAAGTGCTACTTTCCCCTTTATTTTTCTGGGAAAGATGGAGTAAGGAGGCTGTAAATCCAGTTAATGTCATTGCTTACTTTCTAAAAAGGCTTCTCAGTTGCCCAAAGCTCATGCACATGAAAACCCTAGTGAAAGCTGAATGGTTGTGCTGTACACAGGGTACATTGGTAAGGCTTGTGGCAATCCTAGAAGGTAATTTAATACTTTTTTTTTAAAGTAGGCTGTTTTTTCCTTTTTTTCATTTTCAGTGGAATGAAGAATTATTCTTGAGTATTATCATGAGCTGGTGAATAGGCACTGGAATAAAGCTCAGGACATCTGAGTTCCATTTCCTGCTTTATTTGCTGCAAGATTCTCCCCCAAATAATTTCAACTCTCTCTCCCCTTGCTTGTCTAGACAGCAGAGGAGTACTGAAGGCAAGGTCTCTCTCTCCCTCTGGGTGAAATCTGGTCTGACTGAAATCAATAGCCAAAAGCTCACAGGATGCAACTCTAGCATCACTGAAGGCAATGGCAAAAATCTGGCCAGCTTCAGTGGGGCCTGAATGTCACCCTAGGTATTTCCACAGTGCCTAATTTAACAGGGCCTTTATCTCAACTGGGGAGCGAGATGCCCCTGTAATACAAATAATGGTATTTATAAAGTACCTCTCATGCACACACAGCACTCTACAATGTGGGGAATGTGACAAAGAACAGAGCTCCTGCCCAGCAAAGCTTCCAGCAGCAAGGCAGGAATGGATAAATTATAGGAGAAAATAACAACAGGTACCATCTAGGCAAAAGAAAAGCAGCATGTGGTAATTGTAGCTGGAACGCTTCATGGAGCAGCTGTTTTTCAAGAGCTCTCTGAAGAAGGAAAAAGGAGGGCTGGGCAAACCTAGAGAGGCTATTGCAGGCATGTGGGTGGTAAATAAGCTGTCTGAGACTGGAGAGTCAGGTTTAGCCTTGAGTGAAATACTGCAGGCGTCGTGGAAACTCTTAACCATAAGGATTTCTAATGAAAATCTTGACAGACTTTTAATGATACAACTGCTCCAGGGGCCTGTAATAAAAAGGTGAAGCTTATAACATTTTGGGCTCTCCTGATTGCTCAGTGCTGCCAGCTTTCACCCTGACAGATTGAACTTTAGCAGTTTGATTTCCAGACTGAAACACTGCCAGGATGATATCGCCTCTGCTCCTCAAACATTTATTGTGTGTTTTTCAAATATCATACAATACTGCAGGCAAATAGCACACATTTTGGTTCACGTTTTGTAACACCTCAGACCTCATTGCTGTGAGGAGTGAGAAAGCTCAAAACTGTCTCTTCTCTTGCCAGGGGACACTTGAACTGGCTTCAGCTGGACCGCCGGGTGCTGGAACATGACTTCCCCAAAAAGTCAGGACCAGTTGTTTTGTACTTTTGTGTCAGGTAAGTGCCTGATGGCGAGCCCTTCCCGTGGGATACAGCTACAGACAGCCTGTTTCCTGGAGGCCAGGAAGTGAGGCTGTCAGTTTCTCAGAAACACCTGTGGACAAACACTTCCATAGAGGTTTCTTTTGAACTCTTTGGCTTTGCAAACTCTTTTCATTAAGTGTAAACAAGTAGTAGCCACACCAACACCCATAGCTGTCCACAGGGAAATGTTGTATGAGGGCAAGATCAGATATTATGTATTTATATTTCTACTTGTGTGCTTTGAGCTGGAAAGTCCAAGCTGAGTAGGATGGCAGAACAAAGACCTCGTTCTGCCAGGATAACCCACTTGAGCCAGCAACGTGCAGGGAAAACACTCACTTCCTCACTGGTGAGCCATCATTTTCCTCTGGATTGTGCCCACAGTGTCAGAGACCAAATTAATCCCTGTAACAGCTCTGTCATATTCACCTTCTGAACTCAGTGCTACAGTGAATTACCCACAAATAGCAAATGATGGCATTTTATGGCAGCCAGTTGGTTTCTACATGGCTGGACAAGACTATAAAAGTTTTAAAGAAGATTATGGCAGTTTGGGAGCTTCAAACTTCATCTGGGATTTTTACAAGGAACTGTTAGTGTTTGGAAGCTGCTGGAAGCTGGCAATGCTTTTATGCACACAGTGCCTTTGCCTCCAAGGGAGATATTTTCTGAGAAGACAAATTTGCTCCTGCAGCTTTGAAACGCCCAGAGAGAGGCCGGGGGCTGGGATGGCATATGTACAAAATTAGGTTGAGGGTTTTGACTTACTTTTAATGGATAGCTCATGTCTAGAACAAGCCAGTGCAGCGTAACTGTGTCTTTTTCTGTTAGGCTTTCCACTCCAGTGTTATATTACATCTGACATCACTCTCATTCATTCCATAGTACCCACAAAAAATGAAGACCTACTTTTGAGTTTCTTCCCCTGAGTGAAGTTTTTTTTCCTCCACATAGTGATTGTCATTCATTTAACTTCCATTACAAGGCAGGCTTTTCAGAAGAAGAGACTCTTTGTTCTGTTATGGCCCCATATTTAGTGGTGGCTAGATCTTAGGACAAATCAAGACTGCACAAAGCCCTGTGAGTCCAGAATTAGCCTGATATCTCCCAAGAGAATAATTTAGTCAATATTTTGGGTGCTTCAAACTGTAAGGGTAGATCTAGAGCTGAGCACCTTCAGCATGTGAGATCCAGATCCACCTGTGCTTAGAACTACACAAAACTGTTGATGCTCAGTAAGAACATCCAGGGGCCAAACTGGAGAGTCTGTGCTAAGACAGGGATCCCATGGAAAGTAGGGAAAGCCCTGAGTGAGCAAAAGCTAAGTGCTGGGCTTAGGAGTAGAACTGTAAAATGTGTGAAAGCCGGTGCTACTGAGCCACTCTCATATTCATTTCAAAGACCACTCAACAAGCATAAATATTGCCATCTCTATTGTTTTATGAAAGTTGGCAGCACAGTGGAGACCAGTCATTCTAGTGGGATCCCAGCCAAGAGGCATCCTAGGATAGGATCCATATAACAGTTAGTGAATGAGTGACCCCTCCTGTTCTGGAATCTCAGTCCATGGGGAAAAACTCAGCATTCAGTGCCTGCATGTGTGAAAACCAGACTGACTCTGGGCTTATACTCTTACTGATGGCAGTAATGGGTGTATCGTCACACTGAGTTACAATTTGGATTGGACTGGGAACCAGATGCCTCAAGAGTTAGGAATGGGCATTAACTTACTGTGCCTTTTCAACTGCTTATTTCCCTTGTGGATGTCAGATGCTGGCAGAAGTTGAAAAAGTTTCCCAGCACATAAGGAGTTCCCATGACTATCCTTAAATCTGATCTAGGCAGAAGGCAATTGAAGACACCTACTCCAGCCAGATGGCTGAAGTTGGAAAGGCCCCATATATCTGTTACCCAGTGGTTTCAGTTCTGACCTGGGAACTAAAGCAAGGGCTAAAGGAAAGGTTCTAAAGAGACGCACCAATAGAGAGGGGTTTATTTTTGCAATCTGGGGGTGTGCAGCAGCTTGCAGAGCCATTCATAAACATACCATAAACAGAATGCTCCCTCTCCTCTGCTGCCATCAGGCAGAAAGCAGAGATAATTAGTGCTGTACTATACCTAATCACAAATGTGTTCATTTGTAAGGAACTTCATGCCCATAACACCTACTATGTCACAGGTAAAGGCTTGCCTGTGGTTGCAGATGCCTTTTTGCATTACCCAAGCATTGCAGCTGATAAAGCTTAGGTTGATGCTGGGAGTCCTAAATGGGGAGACACAAGTAATACAAGTAACTGGATGTGCCAGATGCTCATGAAACAGAATTTTGTTTATTGCATCGGGATTTAGTAATTGTGTGGGTTTTTTCCTCTAGTAGAAGTAAATGTAGAGTTCAATCACACTGCATAACCAGTGAAAAGATTAAGCCTCAGGCAAGAAAAGTAAAGGGTAGTTTGTGAAGAGGAGAAGCTACAGTGAAAACATTTTCACCTTTAATGTGACCATCAAATGGTTTGTACCCTCAACATTCCTGCAGCAATGTTGAAGGGCAGCATGCCCACCAAAGATGCTGCAGATTTTAGCCTGCTCTAAAAGTACATTTAAAGTGAAGCCTGCCTTCTTAAGAAAAGGTTTCTTGAAAGAACTGTGCCGAAAATAGGAAGTTTCACAAGCTTTGCAGTGTGAAATTCTCCTCCCTTTTTTAAATCTCTGCAGCACAGTTGAAGCTTTGTCTTTTGACACACATTTCTTTGGGGTTTGACATTGTTGAACACTGATTTCCAGTGTCTTTCCTCTCTTCCGTTATCAAAGACCAAAAATTTCACAGCCCTGTGTCAAAGGAGGGGGATTTTAGAAGGATGTTTTTAGCATTGGTTTGTAAGAATTTGCTTCTTCCATTGTTCATTTACACAGCTACTGAAACCTCTCTGTCTTCAGGTTCTCATCTAGTGCTTCAATGAAAGCTTTCCACTGAAACAACATAGGAAACAACAAAACTTTCCAACAACATAGGATTCTAGGAAGCAATCAGAACTCTTGGGCAGCTGTGAACTGCCCCATGGCTATTGTGCAATATTATTTTATAAGACTCTTCTAATACCTGTTTACATAGTTCTAAAGACACACATGAAAGCAAGAGGGAGTTCCATGTGTCCTTGCAGGGGAGAAGAGATGTTGGGCAACAGAATGGGAGTGATATTAGTTCTCACCTTAGAATTAGCCTCCCTGGATGGCTTCCTATAGCTCTGGTTGCTTGGTTGTTGGTCAGGCTAATTCCTTGCCTTAGAGGGTTTACAAGTCAGATGAGAGTCACTGCTGAAGTCCAGGAGAAGCAAAGGATGGGGAAGAAGAAATGAGGGTTTGTCTGATTAGTTGATTTTACAGAGGCGTTTTGAGGCCAGAGGAGAACAGAGAAAATGTACCTCACACCATGTGCTTTGGGGTAAAGTGCAGGAACCTAAGTACAGTGTGGAGACCTGGGCAGCAAAGGAGGTAAATAGAGATTGCAGGGGTTCAGATGCAGGTACATCCATTTGGATGGGAAGGAAGCATTTTGTTCAGACTCATACATACAGAAGGAAGGCAGAGTTATTCCTTTTGTGTAAAGCTTTGATGTGAGAGAGAGCCAGAGCACAGACATGCTGTTTGTTCATGGAAAGCAAAGTTGGCCAAGCTCTGCAGTGAGTTCTCATCCTCAAACAATGGCCATGTGAGATTAGCAGTCCTTAGCAAAGGAACTACCAGCATGGGTCTGATCTCTTTATCTTCTGTATGTTTGTCATGCTGTTAATTTATATGAACAAGCTTAGCAAATAAAATTCACTCCACTGGTGGATCTTTTCCCAGGAATGAATATATTTGTTTTCAGGGCAACTCTACCAGCTAAACAGTGACAACTCACTGCAGAAGTCGTCACACTAAATCAGAATATGTCTCACATGGAAAGGCTTTTCTTTCAGAAAGGCATGGAACAAAATGTGAAATAAATCCTCAATACTCAAATACACTGTGGGGCAGAGTTTGTATCTACGGGCTGGCAGTATTCCCACAAAGGAATGCCTGTGTTCAGCAACATCTGGCATGTGTTCATATGTACTGGCTAGGCTGAAGTCAGCATGGGAGCTGTGGGGGCTCAGGACTCTCAATACTGAGGCCAGATATTTTGCCAGGTTACCACAGTTACTACAGAACAAAGTGGCCCTAAATAAGAGACTGGCACTGAAACACAGAATGCAAAGCTCCTGGGTGTCTGTGCTCCCCTTAACCTGAAGGAACATAGCTCTGTATGCACTGGCAGTAGTCCAGGTCTGAGGCAGGTGGGGTAGGTGGGCAGTCTGAGATGAGATCCATCACACCAGAGCTGAGATCTTTCTTTACCTGGCAGACAGCTCTATGTCACAGCTAATTAGCGTAGCCTCCCTATATAACCACTGGAAAGAAATAGGCACCTTTCAGGAACATTTCATCTGACTTATTTCATCTGACTCATCCAAAGATAACTGCTTTGGAATTCAACAAGTTGCAGGCTTAAAAAACCTGTGTCTCTTCTCTGACCTCAGACCCCTGCTCAGATGTAGGCATATTCACTTGATGAATCCCTCTGTCCTATCAAATCTATAAATTTAAAATTATTATTTCAAGCAGGTTGGCACAGCCAGGGTTCAGGAAGTGTTTCCTATCTACCTGGCTATTTAAATGGAATTGGACCAGATTTCAGCTGTTAATGAGGCCTTATGCTATTTTAGTCTTTCAGCCCTCTTTTGTAGACATATTTAAACCTGTATTCCATTAGAAAAGGACTAATGCTAACAGTGAAAGCCAGAGGCCATTTGAAAACAGTTGACCTGGGAAGGAAGAGAGACAGTTGTTCTTCATAAGGCTAGCTGGACCTTAGAACTTGTCACTGAAATACATTGCTGCCTCACTCATGAGCCAGAGACACTTATGGGGTGCAGATTCAGAGCATCCTGCTCCCAACTTCCCCAGTTGACTAACGTGGGATCCCAGCACACCATGGCTGTGTATGCCACTCACATCCACTCAGCTTTGCTTCTCTCCAAGAAATCAGATTAGGGTTTGTGATGACAGCAGCCTGCCTTGGCAGGAAGAGCTGAATAGAATCACACTAAATTAACCTCAGCAATTTATTTCTCTTGCACATAATGGGCTGTGTTTCTCTGTCCACAGTTTTCTGCACCAGAGAAGGGTATGTGGTGGTCCAACACTTTGCTCCAGGCAGGGAATGAGGGAATTACTAGCTCTTGTCTCTCCCCTCTGAGGAGGGAGAAGGAGTAGGCAGACCTCTTTCTGCCCCATGGTGTGAAACTGGAGGAAATGCATGAACAGATTATCAAACACATTAAATTTGCAGCCAGGGGAGAGGAAGAGAAGTGGCAGAATTTGCTCTCATCCAAGCTTCATTACACCTGTTACCACCCAGGAGAAGTTGCTGGGGCAAAATTACATATATACAAATCACTCTGCTCCTCTGCTCTTCCTTCATCCTGTGCAGAGCCCTCTGCACTGCAAGGAGGGCAGTGCCAGACCCCAGTTTGCCATGGAGCTTGATCATTACAGGAGAGCTCAGGGAACTGCCCTGAGATGTTTCAGCACCTTGGGGTGTTCCATCCACATTCTCATGGCTAGCTACCTCTTCCCAGAGCTCCTTGCAGCTGTGCTGTCTCTCTCACCCACTGCCAGTACCAGTATGGAGGCAGAAACTCCCTGAGTTTGTACTACAATAATGAGAGACAAAGGGCCATCTCCTGCTCACATTACAGCTCTACATCTCTGTGCACTGCTGTGGGATGCTGCAGAAACAATAGCAAAAAACAGAATATAGAACCCAAATAACCAAGCCAGTTCCACCAAGCTGCTTTCAGGGCTCCTGTGAGCCGTTCTGTCTAAAAAGCTCATGCCATACCCCAGATCTCTTTGCACAGCATGTGTTTTGCTGGTTGGTGTGCACCAGCTGTGTGTATGCTAAGTGGGAAGATCCCAAAAGCCAGCAGCCCTGCAAACCCCCTCCTCCCCGCCAGCCGCAGTGTATAAATACAGCCACTCAGACCTTGTTTGTGCTGGAAGACAAGGCTCCCTGCAGACAATTTATTGCAGCCTTCCCAGGGTGGCCCCCTGCTCTGTTCACCCGGGGGAAGGTGTAATAAATTGCCTGTGGGGAGGCTGTGCTCCTCAGAGGCTCTTTAGAGATATGAGAAACTTCTGTCCAGTCAGAAGATTTACTTGTGTGAAAACCGACCTTTGCTTGAGGAAGGGAACTAATGGGGCTCTGCTACTTAGCACACAGCTCTGAGCTAAGCCATCCATTACACACACATCTTAATAGCAGTCTGGCTCTGGAGTCCCATAACATCATTTCTGTTTTCTGCTTAACTAGGAGTATATTTGTATAAGTGAGCTGTGTTGAGAGAAGGGGATAAGCTGTTTTTCCTTACCATTCAGCTACCCGAGGAGGCAGAAAAGGCAACATTCTGAAAATTTGTTTTTTTTAGCCACATTTTGAATGTGTTGATGCTGGCAGCATTGTCTTGTCTAATTTTGGGAAGCATTTAGACTCCCTGATAGGTACCATGCAGAAATGATGAATTCTGTCAGTGTAGGATTTGTAGCTAATTTGGATCAAGCTGCAATAGCTGTGTCAGTGACTACATACAGATTCTCTGACTGGGTCAAAGTCATGCAGACATTGTTTCTGTTTTCACTGCAATTTGTGTGTTCCTACCTTACACCAGTGGTGTGATGGGCTGTCATCAGTGCACAACAGGAAGGTCTGCTATGAGGAGTCCCGTCACTGTGGCATTGACCAAGGGCTGGGTCAGTAAATAAGTGACCCTCATGCCAGCCTTGACAGACAAATCATTCCTTCATGTGCTGCTGACAATACATGGGACAGCTGGAGGGATTTCTATTCCTAAAGTGGTCTGAAATCCTCAGATAAAAGATCTTCTCTTGATGCTGAGGGGTGGTGTTATACAAGACAGTGCACCCAGCAAGTTACCTCTAATAGCCAAGATGTGACTCTTGGCAATGACCAAAGAGCAGGAAAGGGCTGTGCTGATGCTCAGGAGATTGAGAGGCAATTCCCCTGGTGACTGAGGGAGAAGAGGAGGAAGGCAATGTGCTGCTGTGATCTAGTCACTGCCCTCACCTCGCATTTGGGACAGATAAGCACATCACTCCAAGCCAAGAGGAGCTGCAACAGCTTTTGTACAAAACCACATCTTTTTGTGCAAAGATGCACTTCTCCTGCAAGCCAAGCTAAGCTCCAGGGGACATTGCAGTGGTGGAGTGATTTAAAGACTATGTTGAGCTGGGTTGCTGCTTTTATAGCTTGGGCAGGCCGGGTTCCCCATGTGGGTAGGGGGCAGAGGACTTACTATACTCAGGTCAGTGCCTTTCCTTGATGCTATAACCAAATATGAGGGAGGAATGTAGCTACACCACCACCTTGATTCCTTCCCTTCTCTATGTTTGTACTGGAGCACTTGGTATTTTGCAAAGACTCCCAGAATATACAGCCTAGAAGAGATGAAATGAGTTGGTCTCTATGTATTCCAAAGCAGATCCCTAAGGATTTTGTACATGGAGAAGATGAGGCATATGAATGAGCAAATATCCCCAAAGCATATGGTTTTCCAGGGATTCAATGAGCCAACATTTTAGAAGCACCAAGCAAAACTTATTGACAGTAGGTAAAGATGCAGAAAACTTCATAATGTAGTGCAGCTGGTGAGAGAGGAGACAGGCCCAGGTTAAAAAATATCCACAGCTTTTTATTTTGTTAGCTGTGATTCCCTGTATTTCTGGAATCGAATTCACCTCCAGTGTCATGGTTTCCCCTGCAACAAGGTAAAAGTTGACACAGGTCTCTCTTGCTGCCTCCTGTCCCCTGCATACCAATTCCAGGTGCTGGACATGGTGAGGCCTGAGCAGGCACAGGCACAGGAGACATGACATGGTATTCAAAGCAAAATGAATGCAGAAGGGGAGGCAAACTGAGATTTTTAGCTGATTTTCATTCCTGACTGATTACTTAACAGGCCAACTATTTTGCATGAGCATTGTCTGCTTTTAAGTGTCAGCACATAAAAGTGTGTAGCCATGACTATTAGCAAACAGGGCGGGAACATAAAAGGAGCTGTGCAGCCTGTGCTGTTCAGAATACTCGTTTAGGATGAGACACTGGATATAATGACATCTGCATTTAAGTCCATTATACCGACACATATGATTTTTCTTTCCCTGGTTAGCAAATGGCCTCATATTTTTCAAATTATCCTCTGAGGTTCTGAATGACATGGTGAGGGATAATGAGCCAGACCTCAGGATGGATGAGGCAGAAAAGGGGTGTTCTCCTTTACCCATTCTTTTGTAAAAATGAAATAAGGGGTAGTGCATTGACAGGGTCACTGAGCTCTGCTGACAGCTCTGTCCTGCATCCCAACCAGATCAGAGTCAGCCAGCTGGGAAAGATGTGAATAGAAGTTTTTGGATTAGCTAGCTCCCACCAGACTCAAACTTCACAAGAATGAGGATCGTATCACCGCCTCAGGAAAGATAGACACCTGAGGTAGACAAGACATCCATTTGCTGTGGTCATGTTTTGAAATACCATTGTGTTGAAGATCACAGTGAAATATTTTTACCATCTGGCAGGTTCTGCTTGGAAGTAAGCACATGGGCTTGTGCCCTCAAATGCTATGACAGTTATCTGCCCAGTCAGCAACTCAATTGCAGAGAGTCTGGTCCCTGCTAGGTGATAGATGGCCAAGTTCAGGCTGACAGGATATGTCCAGGGCTAAGTGTTAGAGACAATGCTAAGTATTTTGTATTTGACAGTTTCTTTTGGTGTGTGAAGATCAGTAGTGCTGCTCATTTTTTCTCTCACTGTGCACACAAGCACCCCACCAGCTCAGGTGCTTGGCAGTCCTGAATTCCTCTCTTCCCACTGCAAGGACAGAGCACTAGTGTTCAAACACCTTCCCAACATTGCTAAATTTGCCCATCTGCAAGCACACATGCACACCTGGGTTCACAGATAAGACCGGCAGCAGCAGTAAGGGATTCTCCATCTCCTGAAGAACCACTTATCAAACTGCTGAGTCCAGGGCCCAGTCAGGCATTTCTCTGAGCCATGAGTCAGAGGTGGGCGGGTCTGTGTGTAATGCAAGGAAGAAATTGTGGTAGTACCAGTTTCCCCTCACCCAAGGATCAGGAGTTTCCACAAGCACCACTGTGAGTCTGTGCTTGGCTGGTTATGATGGGAATTGCCATTCATCACGGCGTGAGGGGGCTTAAGCTGTCTCAGAGAATGTTGCCAGTTAACCAACGCTTAACAGAGAGCAATCTGATCAGTACGAGACGTGTCCTCTCAGCTAAAAAGCCTTAAACGTTTCAGATGCAGCAGCTTCTGAAGTCTTCCAGGACACCTTCTGCAGTGCTCATTATTATTTCCCTGCTGCTGAGAGGGAGCAGCCAAGATAGGCACTTTGTGTTCATTATCCAGCATAATATTCACTGGTCTATTTAATTAATGCTTTGAAAATGTACTTGATGAATTACAAGTTACTGGGGGTGGGGAGGGAGGAGGAATGCAGAAATAGATTAACATTGGCTGATCTTTTAAATTTTCTCAAAAATTATTCCTTTGGTTTTACACTCACCAAGTCTCATGGGGTGTTCCCCCTTCCTGCAGGCAGCTAATTTCTCACAGACACAGTTGCTGGCTATCAAGGAACCTCTTGTAGGAGCTGCTGGAGGCAAAACTGTTTGCTGAGTGTGTATTGCAAGAGATGCAGGTAGTGGAGCAGAGATCTTGGACACACTGTACTGCTTGTTTCCCTGTCCACCATATCCATTATATCCCAGGAACATCATCTTCACATCTCATGAAGGACTGCTGCTCTCTGGGGAGTCCTCAACAGAAATCTGAGAGCTGCTTCTCAAAACTGATGATGTTGAAATACGCCTTCAAAAGCTCCTAAGCTTAACAGGCAAAACAGACAGAGGGGGGCAGAGAAGGGAGGGGTATTTTCTAAGCCCAGCTCAACTGCCCAAGCAGCTAAATGATTTTCTGAAGGTCACCTGAAAAGGAAAAGGAAACCTGGGTCTGAGTTGGGAATTCAACCCAGATTTTTGTTTGCTTGGTTCATTGCCTTAGCAGCTGGATGCTCCTGCCTGCCTCCTTAATCATTGACATTGGTCATTGTAAAGTGTGGGTTCCTTCACTGTGTTCATAAAAGATGGAAACAGGAGGAGATGTGAAAGAAACTAGTCATAAGTGCAAAAAAAAAGTGTCTTTCCCTGCCCTTTTTGGTGCACCAACCATGAATTCAGGGTAATCTTCTCCGGTTCAGGTTTTCTGAGCTTGTCACACAGAAAATCCCACAAGAGTTCCCTCTGCAAATCTGTTTTCTTTTAAGTAGCACCAGTTTCCTGGTGCACGTGTTCTGCATTTGTCTGGGTGCACGTGTGAGAGCCAGTAGCTTCCCAGATCACTCTCCACTCTGGAGATCACTTGAGAATTGGGTTTTCTTTGTGAGATGAAGTATCATGTGCAGGGTCTGTGCTCCCAGAGACTTAATTTTGTACAGAAAACGATCTATGTCCATGTGGAAAGCCTTGGGAAAGCTCCCTACAGCCTTAAGAAATGCAATGTTGCCCTCTAGTGATGATGAGAACGGTCGCGTTTGAGCTGCTGAAACAAAAAGCTTTTTGGCTACCCTTCACTGGGATTCAAAATGGAAAAAAAATGTTCTTGTTTTCTTCTGAGCTTGGAATAAGAAAACCTATCGTCATAACTCGGAGAGCACTGGTAGCAGTGATAAGAAGAGAAGGTTGTTCAAGAACCACAGAATTTGTAAAATTAGAATTATTTTCCATTAATTCAGCAGATGGGAAGCCAGCTGCACTCAGAGAGCAGATCTAGTAAGAAGGTTCCTTTTTTAATGCATCAATTTTCTTTATTTGGAAAAAAAAAAAAAAAAAAAAGCCCACTTTAAGGGCAGGAGGTAAAACAGGGAAAACCAGAAAAAAAAAAAAAAAAAAAAAAAAAAAAAGAAAAAGTTTAATCTTTGTGCTTCATCATCACTACATTCAAATGTTTTTAGTGTTTTGTGGGTTTGATTGGTTGCTGGTATTTTCTTGGAGTTTATTTTATTTTATTTTATCCAGGTCTTATTTTTATTTCTCTTCTGAAGGGGGAGAAGGAAGGGTTATACAGACAGGAGCCCTTCAGCGGATGAACAAAATGTTTCTCTCACTCTAATAAGCAAGGAGTTGGTTCTGCCTGTCGGCAAATAAAATGTTTTAAAGAGCCTTCAGAAGACACTTAGGAGCACTACAAAGCTTTGACCTTTGCCCCGAAGAAGTTTGCATTTAAGGCCCTGAACTCTGCAAATAGCTGGATGTGGACAATCCCTTCAGCACTTGTGTGAAGCCTCAAGAGTGTCCACAGGTCTGTCTGCTCCCAGACAGCGGGGTCAGCGAGTGGGGCTTCTCTGTGACTGGAGCCTGCATGTCAACCCAGATTTCTAAGGAATTTGGGTTTTCAAAAGTCCCTGGTGTAGACACCATTTCCCTGGCACCTTCCCTATTCTAATTGCCTCTGACAAGGCACGATAGCACTGGAATTTATGTAAGGAACACTGCTGTCACTGCACTGCAGTTTGAAGATCACTACCAAACAGCATCATGATCTATTTAATTTTCCTTACCTAAAACACTAAGTAAATGCAAAATTCACCTTAACATTCACTGAACATAGCCAGGCTTTCTCTGTTACTACAGGAATACACAACATACCTCTATGGAATGATCAGTCATTAACATTGACAGTATCCAGAACATTTTTTCCCAAAAAAAAAAAGATCTCAAGGCAGAATTAAGGACAGGAGTCAATTCTCACAAAGCACTCTCAAAGTTCATTGCCAAAGCATCAGACCTTCAGAGCAGGCAGGACATGGAGTACTGAATAAATTCATACATATCATGGGCTTTCAACAAAATTGCAAATATTTGGGGCAATCAACCAATTTGATTGGTTGCTGGTATTTTCTTGGAGTTTATTTTATTTTATTTTATCCAGGTCTTATTTTTATTTCTCTTCTGAAGGGGGTGTAGGAAGGGTTTTACAGACAGGAGCCCTTCAGCAGATGAACAAAATGTTTCTTTCACTCTAATAAGCAAGGAGTTGGAGTTTTTCTGACGAAAACAAGTGGGTTTTTCTAACACTGAGGATTTGAGCTTTCTCCTGAGTTTGAGAAAACCCTTCAGCTCAAAAAAATTAGATTATGATCATTCCCTGTCATCCTTAACATTGTTATTCATGATACTAGTAAACTATGCAAGGTTAGTAACTACTGTCTTACTGTGAGACCATAGATATAATATGTAAAGAACCCCTTAAAAATTTTGCTTTATGCAGAGCTGAAGGGGACAGGGAAGGAACCCAGAAGAGCATTTCTGTAGATTAATATTTTACAAGATGCAGGTTAACAGCGCAGAATTGTGGTGATGGGTAAAGGAGTGATGAAGAAATGCTGATGGTGAAAATGTGATGGCAAATGAAGGTGAAGCTTACAAAAAAACAGAATAAAGGTTTATTTTAAGTCTAAAAACAAAACAAAATATTATCTAGAACCTAAATCATCCACTTGCTGATCCAGTTCCTTTGGTATGGCTGGGGTGGTGGTGACTGATCACGTCCTGGAGTGTGCACGAGCCTCCTTCACCACCTCAGTCTGATGTAAGAGAAGAAAGTTCATTTTTAATACATTCATCTTGATGCCATTGACCACATTTTTCATTTAATAAGTGCATTTCCATGTTTTGCCCTAGTTCCCTCGTGTCTCACCCCTCTTGCTTTCCCTTTCAGGTTCTACATTGAAAGCATCTCCTATCTGAAGGACAATGCCACCATCGAGCTGTTTTTCTTGAACGCCAAGTCCTGCATTTACAAGGTGAGGACTTGGGGAGCTCAGGATGGTACCGGAGTGGGCTGAGACACCTGGATCTGCATTCCCTGCCCCAAAATTTACATTGGTCATACCTGGACTTCCAGACACAACCTTCTCCTCCTCTTCCTCCTCCTGCTCCTTCTCCTCCTCCTCTCACATTCCCTCAGTCCTCCGTCTCCAGCTGCCACCGTACTTGGCAGCAGCTTTCCTGTCAGAGAGTGGTTCTGAGGTAAAACAGTCCTGGAAGTAACTCTTGTAGCTGGCAGGAGAGAATCTGCACCGCTAAAATTATGAACTGGCTTGTATTTAGAAGGAAATATCTGGTTTTGTGTTAAAAACGCGCTCTGGGCCGAGTGGCTGCCGTGAGGGTTTCCGGCCCGCAGAGGGCGGCAGTGCGGCGCGGGCGCCATCTTCGGGGCCGGGGCAGCGGTGTGTGTGAGGGGGGAGAGAGGGAGAGGGAACGATGGAATGGCCTCAGTTGGAAGGGAGCCGCAAGGATCGTCGTGTCCAGCTCTCGGCTCTGCACGCATAAACCCCAAGCATCCCACCATGTTCATGGGAGTATTGTCCAAAGGCATCTTGAACTCTGTCAGGATCAGTGCTGTGACCACTTCCTTGGGGAGCCTGTTCCAATCAATGGCCAGGTACCCTCTGGCGAAGAAGCGTTTCCTGATATCCAGTCATGTGTCAGTTTCGTGTCATTCCCTCGGCATGTCACTGTTCACCAGATAAGAGTTCAGTGCTTGCCCCTCCACTTCCCCTCGTGAGGATGTTGCGGGTCTCCCATGAGGTCTCCTCTCAGCCTCTTCTCCAGGCTGAACAAGCCAAGTGCCCTCAGATTTGTGGGACAGGAGGAGTTTATGGGTTTATATGTGAGTGGGGTAAAGGTGTCTGTGGATATGCACTGAAGATCACCTTGTAGAGGAACAAGCCATGCACTGAGAAATGGTTTTGTATGAGTAATTGCCCTCCCTGGTACACTCCTGAAAGACCAGGCTGCTGTCCCTGGCACTGCCCCTCAGAGCAGCCCCTTGCCAGGTACTCTGTGCCAGAGATCAGGCGTCCTGGCACATCCTCGGCTTGGAGGGGTAACCACTGCAGAGCCATGAAGCTGATCCCTCTCGTGCCACAAGCCAGCTGTACATGGCAAGGTCTGGAAAATCAACCAGCCCCAGCCCCAGACCACACTGGTGGAGATGGAGATTGGCAGTGTGCAGACTCAGCCAGGTGGGCTGGATGTTTGGGACTGGGAGAGGTTTGTCAGCAGCTGGGATTCCCTGGGAGGATCCCTCCTACCTCCCTCTGTGCTGGCAGAGGCCATTCCTGTGACTCACCTCCATCTGCCAGAGAGGAAGTGGTAGGGAAAGACAGATGTAGTCAAGGCGAGATTGTTCCGCCATCCCACAACTCTCAGCACATTTGTGACCTGCCAAGCCACGTGGATTACACCAAATCTGGAGCCTCACTTGACATTTATATGTCCTAAAATGCAGGGACTAACTTTGTATTTTCTAAAATCCAGGGCAGAAGCCAGAAAATTCCTTTTTTTCAGTACCCAGGAGCTAGGCAGGGCTGCTGAGCTGAGCTGTGCAGTGCTTTGCTCTCTGGCAAGGCTGCAATTAGATGTGCTTAGTCAGCCCTCTCCAGCAACAAGCTCAGTGAGCATCACGTTTTGGTTCCTGGGGAAAGTTCCTTTTTGAAGTACTGCCAGGAAAAGCTTACACTGTTGTTCTTTTTTTGGAGAAAGCTTAATAAGAAGAAGAAGGGAACAAAATAAAGAAAACAAAGTGCCTACAGATCTAAGTGGGTCTATTTTAGTCTGACCTCTCCTGAAACCATTACTTTGCACATTCAAGCTGAACATCTCTATCCAAAAATAGCCCTGCTGAAGTCCCAATCTCCCATGCAGATCCTTCCCCATTTGACTTCCAGCCACAGTGAGCCATGCTGTACTATTGAAAAAGGCACTGAATTTGAAAATTGGGTGCAAAGTGTCTTCTGAGGCTCAGCCTGGCAGATTCCTCTTAATGTCATGTTGTGGGGAACTTGGTGTCTAAGCACAGCCAGTGCTTGTCATTCCTGCAGCTAGCACATGATGTCGCATGCTGCCAAACCTTGAGAGCTTCCTTGTTGCACCAAGAGTTTCCTTATTGGACTTCCCATGAATACCTCCAGCCCTGGCTCCCCTGCAGCCCAGAAAGATCAATATGTTTGAAACAGGGAAAGGTCTGAGGTGTTAGTTCCTAACACTATGCTAGCACCTCAGACCTTTCCCTGTTGATTCTCCAGACACACATCCTCAAACATCCCCTTGCTCAGGATGGGGAAAAATAAAACTGAGGCCTGGTTTGGGGCTGCTGGTCACTGGGTTGCCACCTGGCCCTGTGTTGAGTGCTGTGCTCCTCTGGCTGTGCCCACTGCCCCCACTCACTGACCCTGTTGAGTAGTGAGACATTTGTGAACCCACACACCCAAACCCTTGCACAGGACCAGCAAGACACTTTTGCCAGAAAGGCCAAGCCACATTTGTACTACCAAAGCAGACAGGGCTTGGCATCAGGCACTGTCCCTTGATCAGACAGGCTGTTTAATGACTCGCATGTCTGGCGTGGGTTTTGGCCTGTGCCAACTGGCTCTGCCCCAGGCGTTGCTTCAGCACTGATCAAGGACGTGCACCTGTTCCAAATAGACAACACAGTGGTGGAAACCCCATCTGGGACTGGGGAAGAGAGGGTGAGCATTTAGTCATGAGCTCTACTGCACCCCATGTACCCTTGGGACCAGAGAATGGGCTCTGGCCCACTTCACCTGCCAGTATAGACTTGCCATAGCATCGACACGTGGTTGCACGGGCTGTTTTATCTGTGCCATGCCTGATGCTTCCAGACAGGAGGAAGACCAGGTGCTCTGGTTCTACTCTGCATTGCCCCTTGCTATGGGATGTGCCTGACAACCCCAGCCCGGCCCTGCCTGCAGCTGAATCAACCTCTTGCACCAGCCGCTTCCCTTGGCACAGGCTCATCATTGGTGCAGGTGCCTGCGTGACTCAGGCAGTTCAGCTGAGAGGGGAAAGGCGTGTTTATCGCCCCTAGCAGAGCTGCTCTTCACTCCCCAAGGAGTTGTTATGAAAGAGGTGAACTTATTTTAAAAAGCTGGCACTAGTGAAAGCCAAGGACACCTGGATCTTATCCTGTGTTTTGTTCCCTTTGTTTTTGATTTTGCCAGAGACAAGCCAATGCAGCAATTGTGGCTTGTAAATGAGGTGTGGCCATGAGTTGGCTGGAGCATGGATCACAGCAGTGATCTATATTTAGATCACTCATTTCTTGCCAGATGAAGTAAAATATTAAAAACAGCAGCTTAAATAAATACAACAGAAAAACCACTACAGGAATGAGCTGAACAGTGACCCAGTTTACTGGGCTATGTCTATAGGAGACAATGTAGGAGTTCTAGTTGCAGAACAGAGACCTAAACATTATCTCAGTAAAAGCCCACTAGCTTCCCAAAGGCAGGGACCAGAGAGTCAGAAATAGCATGCTTGGCCTCCAGAGTAATGCTTGTGCCTCCCATCTCAAGCATCTTTGATGCTTGGACTGCATTCTGCACATTCAGCCAGAGCAGTGCCTGGACCCCTTGGTTCTGTAACTGCTGTGTCAGGCACAGCAGAGGAATCCTGAGAGGATCTGTTGGGACCCTCAGTATTCTTAATGTGACCATGGTGTCCAAGTAAAACCCTCCAAGACTGCTTTCATCAGTGGCAGGATCCTATAAAATGGAGCAAGGAAGATCTACCAAAAGACTCGCTGTCCCTGCTCATTCTCAAACCACCCTCAGCCTCAGTGCTCTTGGGGATGAAAAGGACAAAACCGGTGCTCAAATACTGCATGAGCAAATATGGTTCATTTTCCTGTAAGTTTACCTTTTGCAAGGGCTAGAGGAGTCCAGTGGGGGTTTTGATACCACCTCAGTGTGTCAAAGACAAATTCTCATACCTTGCTTCTGTGAGCCAAGGACAAAGCTATGTTCCTTTGAACCATGGTCACATCTGAGGGCAAAGAAAATCTATATCCTAGACTGCTTTTCACTAAATCACACAAAAAAATAAAATGTACCCTGATCCTACCCCTTCCACCTGCCTTTTCCTCACTCCTCCCCCAGGAATCCCTTCATGCCACATCCAGTTATGCTTCATTAACCAGTGCATTACACTGAATATTTGTCTTTTTCCATATCTTAGTGGGCCCTTTTGTCTCCAGGAGCCTAGGGAATATTTTGAAGCCTAGCCAAGGGAGAAAACTGCCACTGCATGCTTCACCATGCAGTAGTCAGGAGGAGATGTATGTCCTTCTTACAGCAGCTCAACTCTCTTTTTCTTTCTTGTTTTCTTCACCTTTCAAGGAACTCATTGAGGTTGACAGTGAAGTTGTGTTTGAACTGGCTGCGTACATCTTGCAGGTAAGCACCCACTTTCTCTCACTTGGTGCTTCCTCATGCTGCATTAAATGTTTTGATTTACCAAATCCACAATGGCTGTGTGGAAGTGTAGGGGTTCCCACCAATTGCAGGAAAAAGATGTCTTTGCACAGTTTTCATTGTTTCTGCCAAAATGGGAACAGAAGGCTCTCAAACTAGACCTCCCCACTCAGGGAGCAGGTACTACTGCTCAATATTTTGCATATAGAAATGTGTTATGTTTGCACCAGCACAGATATCCAAGACTCTGGGGTATGATGTACAGCCAGAGAAAATCTAAGTGATGAATGCAAATTCCTAGGTGAAATCCATATGCAATAGTTTTTTTTACTTGCATTTGTTTTCTGAGTGGGGCTTGGTCCTCTGATGAGCTAATTAAGCTTCTACATATGCAACTGTCTGTATTCTCCAACGTGGGCAGAATGGTTTAAAGACCTTTCTAAATATTGTCTTCAAAGTTCCACTCTTCAAGAAGAGGGAAAAGGGTCAGAGAGTAAATGACCAAGCAGTGTTTGGTAAATGTCTGGTTCCCAGAAAGGAACCTTTTCAGAGTAGCGAGGGTGGGTTTTGTGAAAGTTCTCTTTTTAGAAGCATGACTGTGGGAGCACATCAGACATAATTGTCAGATGATCCTTGTTTCCCCTCTCTTACAGTCTGTAGTTTTATTTTTTTGTCCCATCAGCCACAAAGCTACGAGGAGCCATGTGAGCAGACAAACCAGCTCATCAAACTGCACCAATAAATAATAATGCACTGCACTTCTAGAGCACTTGCCATGTTAAAGAAGCAATTAAAGTGTAGGGATTTGAACCTTCATTAAAATCATTTTATGTAACAAGAATGGAGCGAGAGAGTCAGGATGGAGGACTCAATTAGCAGCACATTATAGAAATCACATATTGGCTGTTGGGGGAATACACATCAAACAACGGGCTCATTGTGAGGAGCAGCAGTGGGATTATGAATCTATTGTCTGCTCATCCTAGTGAATAACTTAGTGCTTAGTAATTGTACAGCCAGACCCAGAGCTGTAAGTAACCCTTGTTGCTAGGATTGTTTCTTGCCACAAACACAGGATGTTACGCTTATTCCTGTAGTAGTTTGATGTGTAACTTAATGAAAACAGTCAAAACAAGCCACACCTTTGCTGCCTGTAACCAGAAACTATTACAACCCATGTTTGTGACAGGATCCAAGCAAAACAAAAGGAATCATACTGCATTTTGCTCTACTTCTTGCTGCAGCATTTAGGTCAAAGCACTGAATTCTGAAGAATATACCCTACAAAATTGTTTTTTTTTTAATTAAGCATGCTCACACCTATGCAGGCAAGAGCATATCCTTTGGGCTTTGTTCTGTGTTGAACTGTAATCATGACATGCTCAAAGATTCCTTCGTTTGAACCAGAGAAGTGCTTGTCTGCCCGTCAGTTCACGCAGAGGGAAATGGAAAGATAGTAAAAGTCTGTCAGAAATCAAGTGATTTAGTCTGCAGCCCTATTTCAAATTGTTTTATAACCAGAACAAATTAAAGTACCACCAGAGCTCTGAACTTTACCCCGGCCTCAGGACTGAAATACCACTGGACGTGGGCTGGCAGGTTTTGCGGGTAGATGAATGGATGTAAAGACAAAAGACCTGAACACAAAGCCCAGTCCTTTTGGTAGTGGAAACTCCCTCACTGCACAAATTACATTCTTGTACTGTGCTTTCTGTGTAGCTGGTGGCAAATGAGGTGCTTTAGCATGAATCACATGAAAGGCATATTGTCTGTGGTCAATGGAAAATGCAAAATGTGTGCTAAATCTATTGCAGAGGGCACTCAGCAGATTCTGAGGATTCTCCAGGTGTGCAGTAAGACTAATCTAACTACTGTAGTGGAACATTATCCAATCCTTTAACGTCAGGCTGTGTTGGTAATAAATAGAAGTATCTAGATGTACAAGTAAGGGAGCTAAATACTCCCCCAAGCACCCAGCAAGGAGTTAGAGAAACCTGTGTCTTGCATCCCTTTGAAAGCTGACAGTGAGCAAGCTTTTTGAAAGTCTAGGTACTAGAAAATGGCCAGAATACTTGTAAAAAAGTCAGGGGAGTTGCAGTCTCAGAGGTTGCAAAGCCACTGAGACTTCAGAGATTTTCTAGTGATGTACCACCCAAAATTTCTTATTTACTGGCATTACTTCCTGTAGCATCTTAGGTATCCACAGCAGAATGAGGAATCATCTGGCCCTGTATTAGATCTTTTGTTTGCTAATCTGCCCAACTCACTGTATCATGGCATTTGACATTAGATATGGGTTCCAAAAACTGCATGAGGAATCAATTACAACAGGAAATTGCTGCTAAATGAATTTTGCAAATGGAAACTCTTGAACAGCCTTTTCTTCTCTTTTTTTTTCCTGTTTTTAATTATGTATTTTTCATTTCTCTCCCTTGTTTTACAGGAGGCAAAGGGAGATTTTTCAAGGTAGGTGAACTTAAAAAGTTTTTGCCATTGTGTGATGTGAGAATAAATCTGGTAAAATTCCTGTGTCAGACAGGCAACTCAGTTGTAGCTGTGTAGCAACAGGATTGCCTCTGTTAGCAAAGCAATTATGTGTGTATGGCTATCATAGACATCATGTTTCCTGACATAATTTCTTCACCAAACACAATCTTTGACCAGAGCATGCCTTGCAAACAGCATTGTTTGTGATTTTGTTGTTGACAAATCTCATTATGTGGTCATGAAGTTCAGGAAATAGACTAGTCTTCAGAAGGAAATTGCTAAGGAAATGACTCTAAAATCACTGTTATATCACAGATCCTGCCAGAGGCAACATTAAAATTCCATCACTAATTGATATTTTAGTTTGAATTTGGACAGTTCTCAAAATCACTGATTCGATAATTGGTTTTGTTGAAACTCTGCTATCCCTTGAGCCAAATCTTCAGACTTACTGTAAGAAACTCAACGAGGTCACTGTACTTGGTGTTTCAGAAGACTGTTAATGAAATGCCCAAGAATTTTCCTGCAAGTCGACCATGTCTGTGATTTACACGTTAGTAGCAGCCAAAGGTCAGATGGTTGTTTGGTGTCTCATGTGAGGAACATGGAAGTTCTTAGTGTGAAGCTCAGGAGAACTGATGATGCTAAAAATTTCTTATAGTCTGGAGGACCACAATATCCATTGAATTTAGTTTCAGAGAAGAAAAGAAATGGGCAGTGGGGTTGAATTGTCAGATGAGCCTAAAAATTGTCTTAATTTTGTCAGCATTGCGATACACTGAAACATGACTGTAATGATAGGAGGCCGTGAGGAACAGGCAGGTTCCACTTTCTGGTGGATAGGAACTTCTAGACAGCTAAAACGGTGACAAATCAGTGAAAAGGAACTGCATTGTAGATATCTCCTTCCCATCGTGGAATCTGGGATGACATAAAGTAGCCCTTGCTAAAAGGAAGTTTAAGCTCTGCCTTGTCATTTCTCAAAACCTTAATGAACTTGCAAAATCCTGGCATGCATCTGACCACAGAGACACAAACCCAATCTTGCTTCATTTTTCAGTTCTGCCCAATTTAGAGTAACTTGGCTATCAGCACTGTTTATTTAGGGGGTACTGGAGTGCATGTGGCTCTGATTTTTCAGTCTGGTTTTCAATGCACTGCCAAGCACATAGTCCAGAAGAGTTGTGCCAAGCAAAGTTTTGCCATTTCAACCTGTGATAAACCACTGCTTTTCCTTAGAAGAGCAGTATTTGTTTGCCAGAATGTCTTGGTTATGGTGAAAACACACTCGGAAAGTGTACATTCAGACTATGAAACTCAGAACAGAAAGGAATCAGGTAGCTCAGAGTAATAGGACTGAAAGCATTTTATCTTCAAGTACCCATTTCCAGACCAGAAATAGAAACATCTGGTGGAAAGTATCCACCTGCTAAAAGTTGTGTGATGTCCCTTGAAAAAGGAATGGTTGAGTTTATAACAGTATGTTTCTTTGAGAAATGAGGAATCTCTGAGGGCACAGAAAAATGAGGAATCTTCTCTGAGGGCACAGAAGATACCTCAAGCTACGGTGTTAACTGCTCCCACCACATCAGTCTGTCATCACCAGGCCCATTAAAACACCTCTGAGTTCTTTTCCCTGTGGATCACAGTGGTTTGAAGTGGAAGGGGGATTCCTTACATCCAAGTCAAGCATGGAAGGGGTATCATAATAACAATTTGAGGGCACTGCCAGGGATCTTAATATATAAATGGACTTTGGAGACAAATCTGCCAGTTTGAAGGCTGTTCTTGGAGGAAGGTAGAAAAATGCTACCCTGATCTATGGTCCAGAAGACTTGGCATCTCCCAGAGATGTCTGTCCAGCAGCTCCCATCTAATGTGCACTGACACAGGTTTATGTGCTGGGTGAGATCCAGGTGCTACTGAAGTCAACACGAGGTTGTTGTGGTCAAGATTTTTGCCTGCTGAGATTTGTGGTTATCATATCAGCAGTGTAAAATCTGGCAGGCAAACCAAGCCTCAGGCCAGCCAGAGGAACTGCAAGTGAAGGCAAATGTTCTGACTTCTCTTAGGGATAAAGTTAGCTTCAGTGTCTGAAATTAGTTGATGTTGAAAAACTGTTTAAAGTAGAAGTGGCTACTCTTTGAAACAGAGAAGCTTTGCAGTTGTGATTGTCTTGCTACTGAGATTTAAAGAATATTTGTTGTGCATGGCAGCATATGTTGTGTGAAGGCTGAACTCTTGAACTCTTTGTTTTTGAAGAAATAATTTAATTCTAAAGGGTTGCATGCTTGGAACGCAGACTGCAGCTTTCCCACACCTGTCCTGTCTACTGCTACCATCAGATTTATAGCCTGTGAGAGTACGAGTTTCTCTCTGGCTGCGATCCAGAAAAGTGCATAAGTACTGGCTCATTGGTAGTGATGGGAGAATTGCTGTTCCCCATGGGAGCCTTCCTGTGAGTCACTGCCAATCACCTCAGGTGCTGGGAGAGTCAAAGCCAAACTGTCACAGCTCCAGCTGTGTGTTGGCACCTGCCCATGGTGGCCAGAGTGGGATTACCTCCAAACTCCACTGCAGCCACGTGGAGGATCTGCAGCTGGTTCAGGACTCTTGAATGCAGTTGCAAGTCTGTTCTTTGGGCCTTGTGGGAAGTCAAAAAAACAGAATCAATCTTACAGACTCTTAACAGTCAGCTTTCTACCTCTGTGAACTGATACATCCTCAGTGACAGCACCTTCCACTGCTGCTTTTGAGGAAATCATCCTATACCTCAAAATAATCACTGTGCTCAGAGTACTCCTTTTTCCTTTTCCAAAAGCAGCTCATGTCATTTCAAACACGATCCTTTGGTAGGGCATTACCATGCATGAGTCTGTTATCACTGCTTCTTGTCGTCTTGGGCATCACAGTGATTCCCAGGTTTTGCTAAGCCTGGGGAACACAGTCCAAGTCACCCTCACCTGTCTTGAAGTAAAATGCCACAACAGCCCTGACAGATGTGTTTAGCAGCTATAGTGAACAATTCTTTTAAGTTCTTTTCCATTTTTAATGTGTTTTTCATTTCAAAAACAAGCTCATCAGAAATCTTGAGTTCCTGAACCTGTTTAGATCAACTAAGTATTAATGTTTGCTGTGAGTGGCCTCCATCTCTTAGTTGATAAAGATTCAGGCAGAATGATGTTTAAAATAAAAAGCTTTTCTTCTTAAGTTCCTAGTCCTCTGACTAGGAGCATTTTCATGTTACTGAAAGAGAATGCTCAAATGCTTCTGCTTACAGGACTTAAATATGTACTTTTACTCTGGAACATACCATTGAATTTCAGACAATCAAGTTTCCGTGTTCAGCTGGTTTTCAGGTGGAACCAGACACTTAAGATTGGATCTGTGCTTTTCAATATTAGCTGCAAACATTTTGACTTCAAAGGCACAGAACTGCATATGTAAAGGTCCTAAACTAGTACCCTGCAGACAGATCTGAATGTTATTAGCTCAAACTAATCTTTTTTCTAGTTGGGAGCTGAGTCACGCTTGGTTGGCAGAGCATGGGCAGGACAAATTTCAGTTCCTTAGATGGACACAAATCCTACAGGTGTGATTCTCTTTAGGCCTACATAAACGAATTACCAAGGCTGCCCTGGCTAGTTTGTGGGGGAATACAGCATATTGTTAAAATAATTGGGATTTTTTTTCCCCCCAATTTAATCCTGACAGATTGAGAGTCCAGTCCCAAAATCTCTGGGAAACTCACACCAGCCTTGTTTTTAAATGTTCATAATCCAGTTCTTCAGCCTTAAACAGCTTGTATGTCAAAGCAAGTAATGCCATATACTGATCATTTGTCCCTCAGTTTGGGGATGAGAAAGAAAAACCTCTGTGTAAAACAAAATCCTGAACCACTGCAGCTAGTTCCTCATTGCTAGATTTCTTCCAGTTAAACAGTATGAGACATTTCAAGTGAACTCCAAGTATCTCCCAGCAATATATGAAAGAATAACAAGGGAAGAAAGCTAACAGCCAGTTTCCTGCTAGGCAGAATTTCACAATAATTTCAACATTTGGGCAGATGGTAATCTAACATAGTTTAAGGCTTACTTTTCTTTCTGTGTAACCAAGTGACATTTAACCAATTAGAACGTATTAAAGGGTTAGAAAACCTGGGCTGCATTCTTGCAGCCTAATAGTAAAGATCCTAAACACTGTATTTTGAAAAGTACCATCTAATCTGAGAATCTCAGAGTATACATTTCCTCCTGCATTCTACAGAATGAATTACCATGCTGAGAAGAGCTGGTAACTTTAACCTGCAGTTTTGTTTTGTTCCTGATCATTGTTATTACACATGCTGGAAAATGTATGGATTTCCTGAGACAACTGCATATGTAATCTTGCTCAAAATTCTTTTAGACAGTATGCAAAAATTTGTTTTTCACAAAATGTTTATGAAGTCCTAGGCAGGCCTTTTGCCCCCATGTGTAGATAAAGATACTAAGAGGTGGTGACTAATTTATTTGGGCAAGACTCATTAAACAGGCAGTGCAAGAACAAACCCAAGAAGAAGGAGTTCTGTTTTCTACGTCCATTGTTAGTCAAACTTACTTCAGCTTAGTAACCAGCTTTCAGGCACCCATGCAGATGGCTTTTCCAGTTCAGTTTTCGTATTATTATTCAGTCCTTTAAATATTACTATTTCCACCATAGGAAAAAAAAAGAAATAAAGTGATCTAGGGGACACAGAGAAAGTGTCTTTGGAGCCTTTTCCCTGCATATTAATAAATCTGTGTCCTAAACACCCTTCTGTATATATCAGCCCTGGAGGCCGGACACTTCCATATATAAAATAAATGCAGCACAAGTGACCGGATTAAACAAATACTTTCTAAATACAGTAATAAAACAAACACACTGAGATATTTCACTAGAAAGAGCATGAAAGGCAGTAAGTAAAAAAACACCTTTGATCCTGCTGGAAACATTTTAAAAATTGAGGGGTTCAGTGTTTTAAAAGGAGCCGAGAGGAAAGCGACCTCATGACCACTAGTTCAAATGCAACCTGCGTAATTTTTTTTTTCTTTTTTTTGAATTGACATCTTTTTGGGAGTCTAAATTAATTTGTCTTGAGATGAGTCTTGCCAGAAGGCTTAGTAAATGCGTGGACCACAGAATGAAATACCTTTTTGTTCCTGGAAGTGATTACCTGACATACATTTGGTGCTTTGAGGCTGTGAGGCACTATCCTTACAATATTTTCTAGGTGCTGAGCAGAAATCTTCATCCCACCCAACATCACTAAGAATGTCTTTTTCTCTGATTCTTAAAAGACCTTATCACTGCACAGGCAAACTTTGCACCTCACTGACAGAAAAAACAGAACTGACTGATGTTAGCCCTTTCCTTTATAGGAGCCATTACTGACTCAGAGCTTTTCCCAGACTCTTAGGGATCATTAGTCACCACTAATCTTGGCCTATTTGATAGATTTCTGGGCTCAGAAAGTCCCTGTTTGGAATTCACTCTGTGCTTTCCCAGAAAAGTTTTGGAAATCTCTCAACTTCCTTCTCTGAGCAGCCAGCCTCAAAAAAAATCTTCATTTGAGGGCAGTTACTTCTGCTTGTACTCTGATTGTCCCAAGTTCTATTATTTTTTCACAGTTTCTTTCCAAATGTCAAAAACCTCAGTAAGAGCTGAGTATGCACATGCTGTGGAGGAGACAGCTCTTGGCAATAAACTGTAAAAAGCAGCAACTTGTTTTCTAGGCTGTCAGTCACAGAACAGAGCTTCCAGATCAGCAGATAACATGGTGCAGAGCAGCTTCATGTTCAGACTTGTGCAGATATTTACCTGCCATGGAAGAATAAATCTGAATAATTTTTGAGCATTCGCACTTAGAAGAGAAGAGCTCTCTGATGGCCAAATGACCATGGGATTTGGGCAGGGGTGGGTGTACAAACACTGTTTGTCAAGAGCCTTTTGGCTTGGCATGGGAGGTGTTACAGAGTGGTTTTCTATGTGCTTGGCATGGCAGCGGTTGCCTCAGTTCTTGTGTGCTATTCAGCACATCTTCACTCTGCAGAATTTGAGCCTAATTGAGACTTGGCCATCTCTCACAGATTTGTCCTGACTAGAAGTTTGGTCCTGTTTTAAAACTACTTAATTGATTGTCAAGGAACTACCATAATAATAAATAACAAATGTCTGTAGACATGCCCAAAATGCCTGCTCCTGGATTTATGTCAGTGGTTTACCCTATGGCCCAACCTAGCAATTAACCTGCAGACTCCAATTAAGACAGACCCACCTAGGTCTCAGGCAGAGCCTGCTGCTGGGATGTGCAAATGGAGAAATGCTGTGGGAAGATTTTTACAACTGAAGCAGTATCACTTCTGTACAAGTCAACATACAGACTGTCCCAGAGACAAGGATGAAACCAGGGTGATCTGGGATGTCCAAGAGCTCCTCAAGTCTTTAGTAGAAATCAGGATCTCTGGTCTACAGCCAGAGAGGTCAAGACTACTTGTCTGCATGTCTACCAGCCCCATGGGAGAAGCCAGTGGGCTGGGGCATCTCTAGCTCTGGAAGAGGTATCTCTCTCTGCAGCTCCAGGACAGCCACACGTTTGGTAGGATAAAGGGAAGGGTATAAGAAGGCAGAAAAACTTGCTATAACGAAGTAAGCCAATAAACATGAATTCTTTGGCACTCCTCCGTGTCCTGTCTGGCCCTCTTGGCTGTGTATTTCTACAATTTTAAAAATTAATAGCAGCACTGCCTTCCTTCCCAAGCCTTTGAGGCTTTTTTTTTTCCCTGTATGCACACAATTCCATGTGTGTTTAAAAGTGGGAAGGGAGGCATTTGGGGTTTGTAGGAGAAAATCCCACGGTTTCATCTGTGAGAATCTGCCTCCCATTTCATGAGCTCTCCGCTCTCTGCTGCACAGTGATGCTGCTCCAGCTGGCCATTGTGACCACTGGAGGTTGCAGGGAGAAGAATGTTAGTGGGGTTGTTGTGTAGGAAGTTTTTGTGTAGCAGGACCCAAATTCAAAGTGGAGTCATATCTGTGAAGATGTTATGCAAAGGACAGGTCACTGGGCAACTGGTTAAGAACAACGTGTGATGTGAAGAAAGCAAATTATTACTTTTTGCATCCGTTTGTAAGGCATTAAATGAAGATGTATAATTGCAGCTGAAAGCATCACTTTCTCTCCCCCTTGGTTTTTTCCCCTATATGAACATGTCCGTGGCACCCTGCTCAGTGACATGTGACATGGTGGCTTTTGTGTCCAGTCACTGGTAGGAAGTGCTTCAACATAACCATCTGGGAGAGCTTCTCTCCAATTTTGATAATAGAGGGAAAAGTTAACTGGGCTGCCATAAAACAAATAAAGAGAGGAGAAAAAGGAAACCCCAGTGCCTTTTGTTAAGGAGGAACAGATGTAGAGCCATAGCAGCCTGCCAGCTAGGTCAAGTCATATCAAATATTGTGGTTGTTTTCTTGTAGCCTGATCCTCCTTTTGAACTCTCTTTCAGCAATGAAGCTGTAAGGAATGAATTAAAGAAGCTGCCAGCCCTTCCAACACCAGCGCTGAAGGAGCATCCTTCCCTCGCTTACTGGTAATGTATCACTCTCCACAGTGCCTTGTGCAGGACCTGGCTCTGGCAATGTGGTCTGCGAGTGGAACTGGGATGCAGAGATTCCTGCCCTCTGCCTCTGGGTCTGTCACTGACTCATTGCATGACTTAACACAAGTAGAGCTACCATCCTGGGCCTCAGTTTCCCCATCTGCCAAATGCCTGGCCAAAAATCCACTGTAAGTGTGCAAATGTCCCGATGAAATCAAGAGGCCTAATGTGCCATTTACTTTCACAGCACTTTGCATTTGTGAAAGAGTTTTCCCAGCTGGAAATGTCAATGTTTTGCACTGCCTTGTGTCGAATGATTCAGTTTCGTCTTGCAAATCCTCTCTATATGGCACAGCTGAACTCATCTCCTTTTATATGAACTCAGTGTTTGGAGGTGGATTCTTGTTTGCTCTGTCTTTATGGCGCTGAAAAACAAGCTCAAGGTAGGAGCAGGGTCACACTTATATTTTACATGCCACACACATAGATTCTTTGTGACACCCTGCATATCCCTTTTATCTGTGCAAATAGGAAAGAATTTGGGGAAAGACTATTCATTAAAAGGGAGACACTTTCACTCCATTTTCTGCTCTTTAATGTTTGCCTTTAAAGCATTAGGCTGTAAGCCTGGGGGTTGGATTGAGCCTCTTTATCTGCTACTCTTCTAGTTTCTGCATTTTGGTCATCTGAGGATGGCAGGGGGAAACAAATCAGTTTGTAGGCTATGATGTCAGTCCTTCTCTTTGCCAAAAAGGTCATCCTCTTCTAGCATGGCTACAACAGTGGAATTAACTGTACCTAATGTCAAGTCATAGGCAAGCTCATAATGAGGTCTCCTAATCCCTTTCTGAGAATATAAGGAGAGATTCAGAGTCCCCAGCTGAAATTAGGATCACTGACACAATAACAGCACAATAACTGTGGATCATCAAAATCTCCTGATATTTCTCTCTAAGAACCAAATCAAATCTTCATGAAAAATTATAAATGTAGACTGCCATCTCATTGAAAAAGAATGGTCTTCCCCTTAGGAGCATCTCTTTTTCCAAAAACTACTCCACACACTCAAAAGCAGCACATTTCCAGGTGGCCTGGCTGACTGACAGACTGGGAGCTCAAGCTGAAAGCCATCTCAAGAGGAGTTGTGGGAGCAAGTAGGCATTGGCAGGGAAGGCAAAGCTGATCCTTCAGCAACAATGTGGCCTAAGGTCTTAATAAAGTGCCACATAGCGAGAAGAGCTATGTTAAATCCTTGTGCTCAGAATATGAGTATTTGCATTTATACACAAGGTACAGCACTTAGCTGTACTTAATTTTGAGGGGGGTCTCATGTGACTGAGAACAGGTCACAGGTTGGGGGGGTGGTGTTGCCAATGGAGTAATAAAATCACAGGCTACAGTCCTGTGACTCCCTTGTGATTTCATGTCAGTAAGCATGTCTAAGAGACCTCTTCAACATTAGTAGTTCATTATTTTTTAATGATGGCTTTTTTCTAAAAACCCTCTGAAACACTTAATGCTCTCAGGAAGCGTCTGTTGGTGAATCAGACAAAAAGCCTCAAAATTACAGATCAAACTTCAGTGATCTAAGGGAGCAGATTTTTAAAACTGGTTTCTCACTTCTTCACATTACATGCAGATTATGTATCAGATGCAGATTTCATCCACACCTTTTCTGTGAGCAATCAGTTTTATTCTGCAGTTCTTCAGCATGAGTGCAAGCATTCACATGTGAATGTCCAACCCTGGAAAGAAACTTTTAAAACATTAAAGGCAGCATGGGTATTGGCTCTAATTAGTTTAAAACAGACAAACAAAAGAACTTTCTACTATATTTTTATCAGCTGAAATGTATTAAGAGATAATAAAATGGATAATCAAGTAAATACTGTGATACCTTCAGCAAGATGCTGTAAAAGTTCTTCGTAAAATAATACATTTCCATCAGACACCATTAAAAAACATCAGCTGTTGCACCTACCAAATGTAGCAACACGTGTGGAATGAGTCCTGGATTCTTAGATCAGCACAGTTTGCGCCTCTGATTCCACCTTCATGGAGTCTCCTGGTTCCATACCCTTGGTGTAGGCCTTTCCCTTCACTGTAATCTCTTGCAGCTTTCTCCAAGTTCAGAATAATTAGTTGCACATCTTATTCTCAAGCATCTTTTGGCATCTCTGATTACTGGTGGAGGAAAAAAGGGGGTTTTTGGTGGGTTTGTTTATGTTTCTATTTCATTTAAATGAAAGCTGAGCTTCTGGTCTCCTCCCACACAGTCCAGGAGTTGAGGTCCTGAATTCTGATTTCTCTTGGCCATGCATGGAAACAAACAGAAAACCAATCACAGAGACTGGAGAGAACCTTTAGAAATGTGTTAACTCACAATGCTCCTTTCTAGACACTTGTCATTGCATTTTATCTCATTTCAGATCCTCCCTGACAAGCCAGCCTAGTACTCAGCTGTCAGTAATAAGGCCAATATGAGGTGCAACAACACAAAATGCTAGATTGGGATTTTCAACAGACCAGGGGGAAAATAGACTTCTCCCAGGTTCCCACAGACTTTGAATGCAAGCTTGTTTTTAGCAACCCAAAGCATCAGTGTTGCCAGAAAACCCACCTCTGAAAAGGTCAGCTGAAAATCACTATTTAGTGATTTTCTCTCGTTCAACACAGACCTGAGGCCCTGGTCCAGCTCTTGGTCCCTTGGCCTAAAAGGTGCTGGTGGCTTCAGAGGGACGGCATAAAACTGAAAATAAAGACATTATTTGTTCAATAATATAATCAAAATGGAAAAGTCAGGTTAGAAACAGAATAACACTAAGAAAAAGCATTGAATGGGACAGCTATTTAAAACAGCTCAGTGTGCTGAGAACAGAGGGAGGGAACAACTAACTTTGGAAATCTGGATCTGATGATGAGAAACTCAAGGCCTGCATTTGCTTGCAAGTTGTCTGCTGTCCAGTTCTATAAGCTGCTGGGACAGGAGGGATTTCTTGTTACTTCTAAAGATCTTTATCAGAGTTGTCTGCTGCAGAATATCATCCATGTATTAATTTCTGCAGCTTTGGGGGGAATGTTTTATGAGCTGGCAAACAGACAGCAGTGCTTCAGCAGCCTCTGTGTCTCTGTCTCCACATTAGTTAAGCATCTTCTGCCAGCCCTGTACTGTGAATGAGTTTCTGTGTCACCAACACAGCAACAAGGCAGAGCTGGGGGGAGAGGAGACGTCAGCTGGTGGTCCCAGCAGTGTCCCAGCACTCTCCCAGCTGTCAATAGCAGCATGGCAGCTGCCTGGAGATGAACAGCTGAAATGATAGGGGAGCATGTTTATAGGCTCTGCTAATGCTCCTTCTGACCTGTGAATGATTTTGCTTGTTTTCCCTGGCATGTGTTGGGCTTAACCCTCCAACCCAGAGCTGGAGGCAGAAAACAACCTCTGTGCTGGATGATCCTTCTTGCACAGGGCAGTGGGAAGGAAAAGGAAGTTCAGCGAATTGTTAGAGGAGGGACTGTCACACAGATAGTTGTGACCATGAATGTTTTTCCAGCGTGGACATTGCTATCTGAGCTAGGTGCCCTCAGCTCCCTTTGCTGTCAGCAGAGAGAAGCAGCAGTAACCGCCTCCCAAGGAATCTGTCCAAAATAGATTGGATGAATTGTACTCTGGAGTACATGTTTCTTTCCCCAGTGGAAAGGCCAGTGCTGCAGGAAGGTGAAAGGCCACAGATCCCTCACAGATCACTCTTAAATATGGCTTGATTGATATTTCAGGCTTTATATTCTTTATATATATAAAGAAGAAACAAAGGTGATACTTGCCTGGCACTTAACGTCTGTCGACCACAAAACATTTTACCAAGAAAAATCATCAGTGCCCTACCAGAACAATGGGGGTATAGCATTGCCTACATTTGCTTAGAAGAACTGGGTAAAGCCTGGACTATCCCATGTTTCTAGCATGGGTTAAAAACACAACTCTTTGTCCTGCTGTTCAGGAAGGCTCCCTGACATCTGATCTGTCCTTTTGAAGGAAATGGGCCATTGATTGGCTTCCCTACCCAAGGAGTACAGTCTAGGATCAATTATTTTATAATAATAATTTGTAAGAAAGCAGAGCACATCCAGAATCACATTAAGTAATCAGCATGTCCAGGTACATCTACCTTTTCCTTGAATGGCAGCAATATGAGAGCTTGATCTGTGCAATAAACTACACAGAGTGGAAAATAAAGCTAGGAGTGTTTTCCACTGGAAAAACTCCATTATTTTCTGAGAAGTCACTCCTGGTTTGTTCCTGTCTGAGACAGAGGAATTGCATCCACATGTAATCATGGTTTTAAGATGTAATTTTAAAGGGCTGTAAGGCCTCTCTGTCTATCTTTTTTATTAAGAATGATGTTTTTTGGAGATGTTCCAACACTGAACACTCATGTAATTCAGTTATTGCTCCAAAAGTAATCCTGTTTATGATAATCATGGCAGGAGACCCAGGCTCTGCCTTCATGTGCACACCCATAACATCTGTGGTACTTGCTTGGATCAGTGTGCTGAATATGGTTTCATAGCTGTAGAATTTAGAGCTTACAGATAATTTTCTAAGCATTAAAATGATTCTGAGGGATTTGATGGGAGAGCTGGACCATTCCTTTACCCATGTAATGTGTCACTGGCTCAGTCAGCACCCTGTTTCTGCTGTGGCCTGCTGATGGAACAGCTCTGAAAAGGGCTCTTTTATTTTTGTGGGGTGAATGGGGGAAGCCGCTTGGTGAATGAGTAAGGAAAGCAGTTAAATAACCTCTCAGATAAACAACAGGCTTGTGAAGGAAAAGCTGGCCCTGCTGACAATCCAACAGACTGTCTCTGAATTGTTCCTTGCTGCCTTCACTGATGTTTCTGGTTCTCCTTTCTCTCTTCATTATTAGGGCTGCACAATCCTCAGCTTCCCTTCTCTCTTCTTTCTAAAAGATGTTTTGGTTTCAGAGATTCTGGCCTTCTGTCTAAAAGAGGTTCAGTCCTCTCAGGCACAGGGGTGCAAATGGGGAAGGCAGCAATGAGAAGATGCAGTCATGTTAAGCCAGGCTGGTGAAACACTTTGCAGTCCTCCACAGAAGCCCCCGTGGGCATCTCTGAGCAGTCATGGTGAGGTCATCTACCATCATCCCACCCTGCTGGGGTCCTTCACACTGCCTAGCAATACAACTGGCTTCAGTTCTGCCTGGGAAAGGATTACCACATGGTGGACAACTGAAAGGCCCCATTAGGGGGTCCTGTTGGATCCAGGAAATGCAGGGAGGGAGGAATGCCAGTTCACATTGCCCTAAACCATCTGCAGCGTGATGGCATGGGATAGACACACGACTCAGATGGAAGCTCATGCTAGGCCAGGTGGGGAAGGTAGTTTAGGTTTCCCTCCTCTTGGTCTGGCAAGCTCTGTACAGTATCTCCAGGGGACTCAACAGATTCCCTTGGGAATCAAAAATAAATACAAAATAAAGAGCAAAAAATTGGTTTTAAACCTGAGGGCTTCAGTGTTCTGTCATGCTAGTGTAGCAGAGCAGGTCCTGTGTCCACTGGATCCTTGGCCTATACTTTGCCATGCTGTGGCCTTGCTAGCACAGCTGATTGTATACATCAAATAGCTCTGCTGCCCATTCACTGGAGAAGAATGAATTAAATTCTTTAAAAGTGAACTTACATGTGTCTCTCAACCTGTCATTTATGTCATATTGATCTCTCTTGGATGCTCCATCTCTACTGCTTATTGGCACACACTCAGGATTGTTGTCTGACACAGAGGCCCACTGGTGTGGAATGGTTCACCTTGGAACACATGATGACATGGTTCGTGTCTTCCTAAAACATAAAATTATCTTAGTCTCCAAGGAGCTGTTGGAAATGGGCCCCAGCTCATGCCAGCTCCCAGTGCATAGCCAGGAGTTGCCTGGGGGAATGCAAGTTAGTATAACTCAAAAGTAAGCAAAGGCACATGAATACTTTAAGAGTAAAGAAACTCAAGTTTGAGTGCCCTGGAAATATCCCCTGTCACTGCTGTTATTGTTGACTCTGTGTACACTAGGAATTCAGCTCCCTGTGAGAGAGATTTCTGCAGAGTACTTCCAATGGTGCACCTGCAGTTATGTAGTTGCAGTGAGGAGGAATCTGTCAGTCTTAGGGTTATGACTGGCCACCAATTTCTGACATTTCTGCCTGTCTTTCAGAGGACATGGTGGGCTTGACAAGAAGTTATAGCAGTTAGGATAAAGCAGATCTTGAGCAACTCCAACACAAATCTGTTTGCCTTCAGTGTAGTATTGTGGGCATCATTTGTAGATAAGGAAAGGAATGCAGAAAGGGAAAAGTGTGTACAAGAAGGTACCACGTTTGTGAGGCAAAAGGGTTCTTCCAGAGACCCAACCCTAACAAAACCATTTTTATTCTCAGACTGTGACTCCCCCTTTGTTTACCCTGCTCTGCACCAAATCCCCTCATCTAATGGTTTTGCTTGGCATCTTTTGATTCCATCAGTCAGTAGCTGTGTTAACAGAAGTATCTCTTCAGCTTTTGACAAGATTTTTAGTCATGATAATGCCATTATATAAAACATCCAATTTTTTTCCTTTCCAGTGAGGATCGAGTCATTGAACATTACAAGAAACTAAATGGTCAGACAAGAGGTCAAGCAATTGTGAAGTAAGTGAAATAAGAATGATTTCTTTGTGACCTTTGTTTTATTAGGAAGTATTTCTACAGAACTGTAAATACAATATATAACTATGCTTCCCATCTCATGCAATGCTTAATTTTAAAGTATTTCTTGGCATAATTATTTATCAAAGTTTTTTTCGGATCATCCTCTCAGCTTCTCAGATGTGTTATTCTCTTCTGTGTTGTTTTGCAGTTACATGAGCATTGTAGAGTCCCTCCCAACATATGGAGTGCATTATTACGCAGTAAAGGTACGTGCTACAAGAAGGTCCTTCACTGAACTAAACTCTTGTTGGAGAGGGAGGGAAAGAGGTACAAACAGCCATCCTGCTCTCAGAATACAATACACTGCTACTAAAGTCTCATTTCACTTCCTGAGGTAGGATAAACTTATTTCAGCTGTGTGTGCATGTTTAGTAAATACAGTTCCAAAGAGGAAAATCCTGTTCTTGGAGATAAAACCCTTGCAGTCCTATTGTGCTGGAGTGTTCAGCTCAGTCAGCAGTGTGGCAATGCCAGTGAACCACCACCACAGGGACAAGCCAGACACATCTCTGACAGACAATCCTTTTTGTAGCTCCAAAAGGTCAGATCTCTCCCAGATGGCAGATCCATGAACACCTATTTAGGGCCAGCCATGACCTGCATACTGTAGCTTCCCTGACATGAGATATATAGATGGATACAGAGATTGTGCATCATTTTAATGCCAGAACAGTCTTATACTCTAGAGATAGGTAGCACATTCTCATCACCAAACAGCTCTCCACTTCTGTGTGGACTTCATGCAGCTATTCATGAAGTTTCTAATTTCTTTTGTCTAATGACTTATCACCAAAATTTCCAGCCTCATATTATTGTTATTACTTCTCTGCCTGACCAGCTGTGTAGGTTTGAGTGGTTTTTTTTAAGTAGAGAAATCAGTAAATATAGAAAGAAAGCTAGAGCCACATTCCCCAGAGCATATTCCCTCATTTATCACCCCTGAAGTTCTGATGTGTTTCATCATTATCTCTGTACACGGATCATATGGTTTTTCATACATCTGTAATATCTTGTAAACGGGGTACTATAAAAACACAAATAGCTGACTACCTGTCTCAGGAGATGCTTTTCTAGTCTATTCCTGTTCATAGGATGTAATAATAAAGTTATTATTATTTTGCAAAAATCATTAGCCTCATCTTTTCTCAGAGGGCAGGATCTCTCCAGTACCCTTTGCATCCAGATCTCTTGGACTACTCTAAATCAAGAAAAATCTAGTGAAGTGGACTGGGCATTCAATCCTGCAAAGACTTGAGAGCTATTCCAGTGAGCTCCCCATGGTCAATAAGCAGCAGTGAGCAGCAATGAGGCAGCAAATATTGCACATAATAGGGTTTGCTTCTGCCTGATGTGGGGGTTTGGTTTTGCTATGTTTTACCCTGCCATTCTCTATCACATTAACAGAACAGATGTAATTTCATTGAGGACTTCAGCTCAGTAAATTGCAGAGACTGGGATCAGATATCAGCCATTACTCCATAAGGACATTTTATTGCACACTCAGACACAAAGCAGTTGGGTCCGAGCCTGTCAGACCTTATCACTTGGTAGCTCTCAGATCCCATTACTGCTGCATTTTCAAGACTAATGCTAAAATCCCTCCACATAATTCAAGTCAGCTGGGTGATTTGCTTTCCTTCCTCTCCAATCTCTGAGTATTCAGACTGAATAATTTACAGGGAAGAGAAAGAAGATGCACCACTGCACAAGGGACCCATGTCAAACCTCCTCAGCACCCCTGACAGCATTTTGAGTAACTTGATCACATGTGAGGTATTTTAAATTGTTTTATATGTCATGGCCAAAAATGAAACAGATCTCTTCTAAACACTATGGAACTTTGTGACTTGCTGGAACTCAGCAGGGGGAAATTTAACACCCATTCAAAGATATTACTTAGAAACAAATCTTCATCCTGAACAACACAGGAAATCTCCAGCATTTCCCCATCGTATTCAATATAACTCCCCCTGTTTTCTCTTTCAGGACAAACAGGGAATTCCATGGTGGTTAGGACTTAGCTACAAGGGGATTTTTCAATATGACTACCATGACAAAGTGAAACCAAGAAAGGTAAGTGTTTACTTTTCTACCAAGGTCTGGGCTTGCCACACATGTCACAGCTTGAGTCAAGGGTGTGATGTACACCAAATGCTGGCATTGATTCATGTGATTTTTGAAGGATGTTTGTTTTCTCCCAAACTTGTCTCAATGTCTGCAAAGAATTAATGGACAAAAGTAACTCATAATTTATTAAAAGTTGTTGGGTTTGGAGGAAATAAGTGTCACTTAATCTTGCAATTTACATTTCTTTTTTGTGTGATTCATAAGACATAGATGGGAACTCAAGGACTGATCCTCTCAGGTGCTGGAGGCCTTCCATTCACTGGCAATGGTGGACTGGGGGTGCTCAGCCAACCCTTGATATTGTATTGTCAAGCTATAAATTATCTGAGAGAGAAAGGGATGAAGAGACAGGAAAACTGCTTCCATTTATTACAAAAAGAAAATTGCATGATTTTCTCAGGACCAGCATTACATTTGATAAGCAATGGTTTTCCTAACTGAAGAGTTAATGTCAAGGTAGCAGGGAAAGCTGACTATCAACACATGCATAAAAAAAAGGCATGGGAAGTTTTGATTCTTGAGCTCAGCCTATGAGGGGGATCCATGTGTTCTGATTTTCCCACCTAGAATGTCATCTAATATAAAAGACCTTATCCCTGAGCACATGTCCTGCAGGTGGGAACGTAGAGCCTGCTAGCAACAGTGTTTGTTGCACTGCAAACCTGTGGAGACATCAGGAGGCAAGACTTCAGGCTGGCTTGCAGGCTGCAGAACTGGATGATTTGGAGCAACTAGGCTGCTCTTCTGTGGATGCAAAAGCTTCCACAGTGAATTAAGTTCTGCATTTGTCTTTTCATTGTCCCTGTACCAATTCTTCTTTCACCTTCTCTGGTCACATTCAAGTTGGACACTGCCTGGTGCTCACAGAGAGCATCTTCTATTAAAATGAACTAGAATCAAGGTTTTGGTAGAAAACTGAACTGCTACGAAGGCAGCAAGAGACAATAGGTGCATCAATTAGCCTTTTATTCACTGAAGGCTATTAATGGGACTTCTATTCATTAAAAGAAAGGACAAGGAGAGTAAGGAGGTCTTCACAAAGACTAAAGGACACATCTATTTGGGATCAATCATTACCTGCAGGGCAAGCCATCCTCACACATGGTAGTTGAAAACATGCCTAGGCTAGGTGTTTGCACCCACATACCTCCAGTAGTGCCAACCCCCCAGGGAAGACATGTACTTAAAAGATGCCTTCAGAAGTCAGTCTTAGGAATACAAACATTTCTTTGGAAGAAATGAGTGCCCTGCCATGACAGGACTCAGCCTTTCACATGTTATAGCAATAAATGTCAGCCCTCTTGGAAGGAGGGGGTCAGTGGAGAGCATCAGAAGGAAGAAGAGAGGTCAGGTGCTCTAACTGCATGAGAGGAGACACATTTCCACCAGAAGGGTCAAGCCTCCTTTCTCAGCTTGTCTACTTTCTATTCTCAGCTGTTCAGGGTTATCTACTCTGTAGCATTGGTTTTGGAGCTTGATAAAATCTTCACCAGCCTCTCTGTGTCCTCACTAGCCGACCTCTAGCACTCTCACTGCACCTCAAATCAGGGGCTTTAGGCACCTCGATCCTTCTTCTCCAAGTGTAATCCTAAAACAATAGGGTGCTGGCTTTCTCTTTATTGGGAATTTGGGTTTTTTTTGGTCTCAGTAAATCATGTATGAAATCCAGCAGACCCAAAACAATGGGTTGTATAAACCTTATGTATAAACTACTAAGAACTGTAGCAGAAGTGGTCATTTATCTGTGAGGAAAGGTTGGGTGGGAAGGGAAAGCAGGAATTTCCAGGCTCAGATCTGTCCATTGCCACAATCCAGAGACCACAGCAGTGAAAACAAAGCCGAGATGAGCATTTCTCTGCTACATGATGCTTGCAAACCCCATATGTTGGCAGAGCTATTCCAAAATGAACAGCCTAAATCAGGCATGGGACTTGGACAGAGTGGCTGAGGCTTCGTTATTTCTCCATGGAGTGATTTTACCTTCTGTGGAGCAAGTAAAAAGACTTCTTACCCTACACAGGTGGTAAAACCCCTCTGGCGAGAGCAGATCAACTGCCTCAGTGAGGCGTAGTGTTTAATGCTCTTGCTAATTAGATTGTAAAATTGCACTCGATAACCCTGGTATCTGAGAGCAGCCTGCCACAGTATCTGATTCATTTCACTGCACCAGCATGTGCTAGTTCAAGTGTTTGCTGTGCAAATGGGAGGGGTAAACTCTACTGAACTTTCTGCAAAGTAAAATTAGTGGGGGAGGGGAAAGTGATTATGGCTTTTCTGATCTTTAATAATTTTTTCCTGCACACTGCCGATGCCAGAAACAAACTGAAAACTTACAATGGAAAAATAAGTCTCCCTGGAAAAAACACAAGCAGAAAATTTTAGCAAGAAACCAGCTGAAATCAAGACATTTATATTAAGTGCATATAAAAACCTTGTTTGTCTTATGAGGGAGATTGTAATGTTTTCCTAAATGTCATCCTAGATAGATTTCCATGTTTCTTGTGCTTGTGAGTAAAACTGTAACACACACTAAGCAGCTGAACCTATCTCGGGCGATCCCATTAGCAGTCACTCAAAACCATGATTTCATTAAATTGCTGGAGTAAATCAGCCATGTGTCTCTAGAAAACTAACCAGGTTTGTCAGCAAGTTAGATGAGACTGGAGAGGGGAATTGAGGCTGACGCAGGGCCAGAACCTCATCCTGCTTGCACTGTTCTCACTCAGGCATCAAGTTTTCCAGCATTACTGGGGATGCAGCTAAGATGGGTATCTGGCACCTATCCTGTGTGGTTCAGATGGGAATGCAGGGCTATTAAACTGGAATGCAGTTGTACCTAGACTGCAGAGACTAATGTGTCTCTGTGTTTCTATTTTTATGTTCCTTCCTGCCTATGCTTGAATTTTGTGGAAGCCCTGAATCTACCCAAAGCCGTGACTCTGAGGGTCATCCGTTTTCTTCTGTCAGTTGAGGGCTAGCTCACAGACTCAGCAAGCCCTGTCAAAGGCTTCCCCTTGAATGTTGCCTGTTCTAGTGCAATTTTGGTCCCTATGAGTTATAATCTGCTAGCTGTACATTCTTGGGTATGAAATAATTGCAAAAGTTTTGGTTTACTACACAAAATCCTACACTCCAGCTGAACAAGAAGAAGAGAGTATCAAGTGTGGAATGATGGCTGCTGTCCTGCCAACCATATATTGAGGCATTCTGGAAGCTGGGCTTGCAGAACCAGTGTCATTTGTGTAGAAGCAGCTCACAACTTCCAGGGTGGACAGAATCCATTTCCCTCTATGTTAAACTTAGCTTCTACAAACAGTTTCTTGTGAAAAGACCAAACCCATCATTTTCAGAGAAGGGTCATTAGAGGGTTTTTTTCTTGAATTTCAAGAGCAACTGGGAAGAAAGCCAAGACACTGCAGCAGCCCTATGTGAGCATTTGTCTGTGAGTGTGGTGTGTGTCCATTTTAACACAGGGATGCGACTCCACTCCATCCGCAGAGACCTGTACACAAAGAGCAGCATAGCCTGGAGCTGTGAGATCTGCACACCCAAGTAGTAGCACCAAGCATATCTCTGTTGTTCTAGTGAGATATTCCCACTGATTTAAGAGCCCAAAGGCATTTTTTAGTGCAAACAGCTTAACAGTTAGTAAACAATTAACTCCAAGCTGAAGAGTGAATGATTAACAAAGTCAACCAAAGGACTTCCATATGACAGATAAAAAGATAGAGAAAATGTTTAACTTATCACGAAAAATAAAATTACCTTAAAGGACAGTCTGGTAATGTTTAGTTGCTTTGTAAGAGATACATCCACATAGTGTTATCTCATTTTCTTCTATAGAAAGCTAGTGGCAATGAAACTTAAAGTGAGTCTTTTTTCTCAGACTCATAAACATTATCACTGCTTACATTATCTGATTACTGAAGAGAACCCAAAGGGAATAAAGGTTTTTAGAAATAAGATAAAATGTGAGGCATCACAAAATTCAGCCATTAATGTAACTTTACAAAAAAATTCCTTGTGACAGCCCCCAGTTTCTGCCATTCCTTCTCAGCATTACCCTTTCTCTGAGAGTAAATGAAGCATGCTGTGAGAATGCTCTGTCCCTTTCCATAAGGTCTCTGCAACAGTCTCTGGGTTCTCATGACAAAGAATTTAATTTTTAGTTTGTAGTGTCGTCATGAATCCAAAGCAAAAGTAACAGGTTGACTTCCCATTTAAACACAAAAAAACAAGAGGTGAGTTGTACCCATCCTACCAAGCAATGCAGAGCACAAGTAAATTCAGTAGTTTTAAGTGTCCGATCAGAGAAAAATCACCTGTTTGTCGAAAGCATGAGCAAAGTAATCAGCATGTTAATTGTGTCCAGAAAGTGAAAGATTGCTGTCCGGTGCCACTTGGCCTTTTGCAAACAACAAGAGATAGAGTGAACTTTCCCAATTCCAGAGGCAAAATGGGATATTTACACAGGAGGAGCAATAGCCTAATTAAGAGCTGCTTTATTGCAGAACAAATAGATCCTCTCTGCTTTAGGACATAATGAAGCATTGTCAAGTCAGTAATTGCATTGATGGAGTGGTTAAACTTGTGTTTCCTGTGGTGAAGGAATGACAGACCAGTAACTTAAAAAAACGTAAAGTAAGGATTGATGTGAAATGTACAGAAAGTAGTGAATGATGGGGAGGAGGAAGCTGACAAATTGCTCTCTGTCCTAACTGATCACAAAACACAGGGAGAGTCAAAAAGGCAAAAGAAACATGAAATTCAGATTAGTTACCGGGAGCCCAATTCACTTGCACAGCTCCTTGCCACATGATACAATAGAGACCAAGAGCTCAGAAGGATTGAAGATAGCACTAAAAGTGTGACTTTCCATCTAGGGTTTTAACATTGGGTTGGTTATTTTCAAAGAGGATTTTGAGAGGGGTTATAAATGCTCATGTTCAAGAAGGTTGTTTGATTTGACACGAAGTTGGTTTCTGTTGTCAGAGGTATGGAGCATGTGTCTCGCTCCTCTCACTGGCCTGCTGCTGAGCCACAGGGTGTATTCAGAACAGGCTGGACTTTCTTTAGGGCACCCAGAACCAAGTGAAGTCAGAAAATGTATTGGATTTGTGTTTCATTGGGCTCGTCATTTCCTAGGACCTTTGCAAACATCTTTGCATTGCAGACAGGGATAGAAGATTTCAAATTTACAAAAGATAAAAAACGAGCAGAAACCATTTCCAGGAAATACTGGTTTAAAAGCTCGTGGAGTCTCAGTGGCACTGCTGTAATAAATTATTCACTGTGATTAGCGGGCTGTTAAGGACTACCTGCTGACTCCTTCTGCTCTGGCTTTCATTTCTCTTCCCGTTGCTGATCCCTTGTGCTTCTTGGGTTATGGACTTGGCTGTAAACTGAACCAGTCTTCAGGTCACAGTGGGTTCAACTCATTTTATAGTGCAGTAATTCAGTCTTGGTTTAGTATTTGGAAATGTGGAGCATGGAAGAAGTGAGACATATACAAAGCGAGGTTCCTTATCACACTGTTCCTTCTCATAGAGAGAGGTTGCTCACCCAATTTCTTTTCTTAAAACATAATACCCAGACCTGCAAGCACTGAAAAGCAGACACAGTTTAAAGCCTTTCCCTGCAGAAATGCCCTATTCCATCCCCATAAGACAGGAGGCCTTGTTCTCACCAGGACCTTTTTTGGTGATGTCTGCCCTCAGTTTGGAGTTTCTACCATCCAGCACAAGGCACTTCCCCTTTCAGCACCCACTACTCCATGCCTTACCACTGTGCCAAAGAGCTGCCAAACACACTGGGAGCTGAATAAATGACATCAAAGCACACTGGGCTGGAAAGCAGAATTATGTCCCTGACACTGAGAACTTCCACAGGATTTGGCTGGACATGCCACTGGGCTGTGATTCAGTGAACATTTCTTTGGCAGCAGTATCAGCTGAAGTGGCCTTCAGCACTCTCCTCCCCCATCACAATCCTGCCCCCACTGCTCACTTTTTCCCCTGGGCCCCTTCCTCAGCCATCCTGGTATAGCTGTGCAGTTGGGAAGGAAACTGCTCCAGAGAAGGGATCAGACTGGCTTAGAACCACCCATCCATAAAAAGTGGTCACTCTTAACCTCAATCAGTCCCCAGTCCCATTCACCATCTGACCCACAATCAGTATCCTACAGCAAAGCTGTAGGAGCTGGATAGGGATACAGGCTGCATAAATCACTGCAGCCAGAAAAAGAAACAGCCATTAACCTACACAGTAACTTTGTGGAGCAAGACAAGAGCTTCACAGCTCAGAACAAGTTGGAAGGAGTTCAACTGCATGTTTGTCATGGTTGAACCAGGATGAATTAACAATTAGGTATAAGGTCATCATCCCCACTTTTTCCTCCTCATAAAAGTTGGTAAAAATTTGCTTCAGTGTGTCTCCCAAACAGGGCTGATTTCAGACAGGTGAGTAAATTGTCTAGGTTAATGAACTTTTTAGAATCATACAGCAGTCATGCTCAATTTCCACTATGTAGGTAAATAAGTAGTTTTATCAACTACAATGCTTGCAAACATTAATACACAGTCTAAGGCACTGCTGTTTTATAAAGAAACCAGCGCTATTCTGGTAGTTTAGTGTGCTGTGGTGATACCATTAGACATATAGTTCCCAGAGTTTCCTGTGAGAATTTACATTCAGAAAAGCTAGAACATGACGTTCATCCCATGATCTAGCCAAGTCAAGACCATGGCTACCATTAAATATAGGAGTAGTCCCATCAAAATAAAACTCCCTTCTCTAAGTCCTTTGTCATATTCAGGTCTTAAAGATTAATTCTGTGTAAAAGCAGCAGCCAAGTCTTAAATGATTCTGCAGCACACAGCAGGAACTTCAACAAGATGCAAAGACAAATCACTCCAACAGCACAAAGTGAAACAAATTGGACCTCAGAGCCCTGGAGTTAGGGTGGAGATCTGGAGAGAGATTGAAACTTCCTTGAGCACTTACGCTTGGCTCTGAAGTGGTAGCAGGCTCCTCCACACCCCACCCTGCTCAGATGCTGTCTCTTAGCTCACCAGGGCTGCTCTGAAGGCCTGGACACTTTTATCATCAGATGAAGCCAGGCAGGGGTCCCATTACTCTGTGGTTGTGGCTGTGAGGCACCTTTGGTCAGTGCTCTGGGCAGGAGGCTCAGAAGGTTCACTGCAGCCATCACCATGAGAGTGGGATTGCTGCTGCCATGGCACTCCCTGCACAGACATCCAGAATCATGGGAGTATTTTCAGTCACACAAACTATTGTGCATCACCACAGCAGCATGGGAATGGTGATTCCTGTATTTTGATTCCAAGACAGAGGTACTTTAGCAAGCCACTGGAGAAGACATGAGGATCTTTAGGAGAGAGAGTAGCAGTAATGGTTTGTGGGCAGCATAAATCCTTCTAGGCTGCCACAGCCGATTCATAGACTACAGACTGGGCATCCTTTATCTAATACATGGTATATTGTGCCAGAAAGGAGAGCTCTTCAATGCAGAAAGATCCAGTTACTTTGATGTCCTTTCAGAGAATAAAAGGGAGAAAGTTTAACTTAAACCAATCAGGGAAAAAAGGTTCTTTGTAGATCTATTGATTTAGACACACATAGCATGGTGACAGCAAAGCACAATCTAACAGCAGCTACCAGATATATATGTGCAGTGAAAGTGGATTTGGTTGTATATAAAGTCAAAGTCTAATCTCCCAGTCTGTGTAGTTACAGACACAAATATCAAGTTGCATTATTTAGACAAATAATGCTTTGTCCAAATAACAGCTCTTCCTTCTGTGATCTGATGCTCTGCTGTCTCTCTGAGCCAATAAGCCACTTTGAAATTTAATAGGGAATTGTGTTTCCATAATGGAAATGAATGCAGAGTGGTTATTATATAGACCTAGATGCAATTTGTGTTTGGTCAAGCCAGAAATGATTGCTGGGGTGGTGTGGTCCCACAAGAACAGCACACAGCAAAAGGGATCTCAAATTGGACCAGAAATTGTTTTTCTGTTTGGCAAAAAAAGAGGCCTGAAGCCTGAGGCAAAGAAGTAATTAGATAGTGAGTTGGGATTGCTGACAGACCACTGAAAGTCCCACTTAGCCAAGCCATTCTCTCATTCCATGAGGGAAGGGAGGACAGCAAGCCTCTGGGAAGATCATTGGTAGGGCTTTTCCCACATCAAATCACTCAGGAAATCTTTTTTTTTTTCTTGTTTTGAGAAGTGAAAGAAAAAAAAATACCCCAAACTAATAAAAATAAAGGAATGAATGGAAGTGTGGCAGGATGGAGGACTAAGTTATGGTGCAGTGGCATCCCCATCTCATGACCCAGGGGCACTCTCAGCAGTGGGTCACATTAATTCACAGGTGACAGCCCACGGAAGTCTCTTGGTAAATCTGTCCCTGAAACAAGAGCCCATTTGTTTGAGCTAAGATGGTGCTGTTCTGCCTGAACCAAGTCCTTCCTCCTTCACTCTAACTAGTCTGACAGAGGTATGATTGATGGGAGCAGGGTTGGCTTGAGGCAGCACACAAATCCATGCCCGGAAACCATGGTCCCACTGAAATCACTGGGACAAAACTGCCATTGACTTCGCTGGAGCTGTGATTTCCATAGAGTTTAAGGCCAAAAAGGGACCGCTCACAACCTCCACTCTGACCTCCTGCATAACTCAGCTCCTACAATTTAGCTTGCTGGTTTGTTCAGTGGAGGAAATTACATTTCCAAGGAGGAATTTTTTTTTGTTATGTTTGTTTTGTCTTTAAACTGCAGGACAAAAGACTTGGGAGCTTGTGGCTTCAGTCATGCAAGCTGTGTGAAAATACTGTCATTGTTTTAGTTCCATTGTTTAATACCAGTTTTAGTATTGGGATGTCATCCATGCTGGCTCTTGCCCATAGTGTAGGCAAAGGAAAGGGTTGCATTGGGGCTGTTAGAAATGTTCCACATTATTTCCCTGCCTTTCCTAGAAGCCATTCAGAGTATCCAGTCCGGGTGGTAGTCCATGCATTTGGAGGGATTATTATTCCTTCTGCATACAGTGATTTAACAAGGCATTAATCATCTGGAAGTGGCAAGACTTGAAGGACTGGGAGATGCCATATAGGTCAGCAAGTCCAAGAGCAATTACAGTTGGTCATTTATTAATCTTTAGAATCAAAGAAAAATACGGATCCTCTGAAGGTCTCTAGTCCAACCTCCTGCTAAAAGTTGGGCCACCTTCAGAGTTTGATCTGGTTATTCATGACCCTAGTGTTTGACCACCTGCACTGATTGTTTTGGGACTTGGAGTTTTAATTTATATATCTTCTAATAATTCCCCTTGCTGCAACCCTGCAGCCTGTGTCTATTGCCTCTTATGCTTTCACTGAGCACCTCTGAGCAAAATCTGTCTCCATCTTCTTTGTAAATCCCCTTTGGGTCATAAAACAGAGCTAACAGCAGGTAGATCCTCTATAGATTTCTGCAGACAATTTGAGTCTGAACAGCCACCAAGAATGCTATCTGGAACCCTTGAGAGTGTTGCATTCAGCCTGTGCCTCATCTCAGGTGATTCAACACACTGAAAAGAGAAAGAAAATGAGATTATTTTTGTTTCCTAAGAGACCAAATGCAAAATGGTTCACATTGTGTCCCCACAGCATGCCCAGCCATAATGCATGTTCCCCAGTTCAGTACCGAGTCTGGGTCTTCTGGGCACAGCAGGCAGAAAACAGTATCAGGAACCCCATACCCCAACCTCAGGATTTGGAATTATTCCAAAAGGTATCATTTGGGCATGTTTCTCTAAGTGCCATAGTCCAGAGAGCACTGTGCACCAACCTCCAGTGCTGGCCTTCAGCAACCCTCTCTGTCCTGTGCCTGAGCTGAAGGGCAACACAGAGCAAGCAACAGCCTCATTACTGCCAGGGGTTCCCAAATAAATGGCACGGTACTTCCACTGAATACTCTGGCAAGGCTCCCTGAGCACAAAGGGAGAGAGCATAGCCCAGTGCCTAGCACTAACTCAGGTCCCCACACCTCTCCAAAAGTCCAGGTCACCTAGGCTATGAGTGACCAAGCCAGAAGCAATCCCTGATATTTCGTTCACAAAAGACATTCCCTTCTTTATCAGGAACCTCCAGCATTTTTCAAACACTCTGACGCTGACCCTACCTCCTGGCATGTGCAAACCCCTCAGTATCAGCTGCATGGTCAATAAAAATGGTAAAATATCCTTCAGACTCAAATGGCTGAAATGGATGCAGACCCTGGGCCTCCTCTCCTCCAGGCTCAGCTTAATTAAGGACCAGCCAGCAAACCACAAGTGTGCTCACAAAAGAAGATTGTGTCTGAAGGGTTTTGACTGCAGCTCTTTGTAACTAGTCACAAACATCTGGTGCCTGACAAGCTTGCCAGCCTCTTGGAAGGGGTTTCCAGTGAGAAAATTCCTGTAGCTTGCACCTGAATTCTTCACAGCACACCATGCAGCACTCGGATCTCTCTCCTGGCTCCTCTTCTAAGCTGCCAGCTTTGTAGAAGCCATTTCTGGCCCTGGTTTCCCCATCATGGCCTCCCCACCCACCACAACACATTTTAAACAGTGCATGTGGTCTGATGGGGAACAGTTATTCCCTTGAATGTTCACAGGTTGATAAGCAGTTTTTCAAATTCAAGTGATAGTGTCAATTCCAGTTAGATTGGCATGATGAAACAGAGATCATGGTGGGGACAGGCCCCTTGGAGGAGGAGGCAATAAGGGTAATTATTTTCTCTTCTTTTACTAGCCTCTTTCACATGCATGTGTGAGTGTGCAGCTGTGCTCAAAAGCCAGTCTCATGGATACTTCCTTAAGTATCTGTTGAAGATTAAATCATCTCATGTGCAGCCTGTAATGATGGCCACTACCAAAAATTGTTCCCATCTGAAAGCTGCCCAGTGCTGCATGATCCAAAACGAGCTGCTGACCTCAGAAGAGAACCCAGCAGGCAAACCACCACATCACAGACTTGGCCCTCTGCAGCACCACTAATTGTCCCCTTGTCTGCGGGCACTGAGTGAAGGCAGCTACTCAAGGGCAGGAGAACTGTGCTCTAAGCTTGTGTTAATGTTTGACTTTCTCCTAAGCCCCATTTCCAGTGTGGGAGATGCTGTCCCAGTCCCTGCTGACTCTGTCAAAGGGTCATTGCACCTCTGATGCAATCCCAGTAAAACCAATACAAATTGTCCCACCTACATGTGCAGGCATTGGATTCAGCCCAGGAAATTAACCAAAGACAATCATAAGCCAAATAACCCAAAGCCAGATCCAAGCTCAGTGCAGGGAGAGGCAAACCTGCCATGAATGTGGATGCTTTGACTCAAACCAGCCCCAAAACCAGCATGCATCTGTTGTCATTGCATTTCCACAAGATCCTGTTGAAATTACGACCAGCTCCCTGCTGAGGCTCTATTCCCCAGTGAAGGTTGCAAGCACCAGCGTGGTGAAAGGATCTTGACGGGTAAAAATTATGCTTCCATTTAGGAAGACCTACTAATGGCACCTTGTGCATCTGTCACTGCATTAACAACATCAATTTGAGACCATGCATATGGTGGGCAACTGGTGAAGAGAACAGCTTGCTTACATTAGGAGGTCTGGCTGAAGGGGCACCTTTGGCTTTGTTTCTCTGAAGGGATTGTGATTGGCTAACAGGAAAGTGGATACTTTCCTCTGGGTATACACATTTTTGCAGATTGGATTCCTTTTGTATAGGAAGGGGGAGACCTCTCAGATCAATGTGGGAAAAAGGAGTGGGACACTGTAGAATAATACCTGGGGAGCAAATGGAGCACAGCTACAGCAATGGTAAAACACACATGTATGTTCAGGAGAGCAGAGCTAAGGAATAAAAGACACAAACTTAGGTTGTGGGGTCACTTCCACCCCCTCCCTCCCAAGAGTCTGGATTTGCCTCCTTCTGCCAAGGAAAACAACAAAACTAAATATAAAAATGCATCAATCTGGGGAGCTGCTCCAGTGCCCAAAACGTAGGTGTCTAATGCTGTTTTAGGCACTGCTGGTGATCCAAGACATCTGCGTGGGGCTGGCAGATACAGCACCGGACCTATGTCAGGCTCCCTCCCACCCAGAGCAGCAGCCAGGGGCCAGGCAGAGAACCCTGGGGCATGGAAAAGGGCACTACATTCCTGCATTTGGGCATCTGAACAGCTTCCCCAGAGCCCTGTGTGTTTGGACAGTTGGAGTTAATCATCGAAGAGAAACGAGAAACAGAGCTTCCCTTAGCAAACAGCACTGTGAGATTTGGTAGCAGAGAGGGTAAAATACAAAAGGATCTGAGAACAGGGGACAGTCTGGCAGAGACAGAGGAGGAGGATGGGCAGGACAGCATCCAAATAGAGCAGCTGCCAGCAGCTCAGAAAAGTTTCAAATTCCTTCTGCGCCACGCCGAAGTTTAGTCATAAATGACAACGGGGGACCTGGGGACAGAGGGGTATTTTCTGAAGGGTGTGATCTGCTGGCGTTTTAGACTCTTATGTGTTCCACATGTCTGAACTCCTCCCAAACACGTCCTCTGCACATGCCATGAAGCACAGCCGCGTTGTCCTCCCCGCCTTGCAGATGGGCATCTGGAAGCACAGAGGGATGTTTTCAGCTTGACCCCAGTTGTTGTCTGTGGGAGTTTAGGCCCCAAACTTCCTTTTCATGCCTTTGAAGCCAGACACTTAAAGAGGAGTCAGACTTCAGCTCCCAGCTTAACCCTTTCACCCTGTGTCTGTCCTCCCTCGGTGGGTAAAATAATGGGTGTTTCTGTGCTTCATTTGGTGTTTACAAGTTTTATGCAGCAATTAATATTTCCAATGGAGGAATAAAATAATCCCCTAAGGGCAGTGTAACTCTGCCTTTCAGACTTCCCATCTCTCCTGGCTCCCTTCTTCCCCTACCCCCTCGGCAATGTGGACAGCCCAAGAATATGGGGTAGCTTAGTGCCCTTCTTAATCCCTACCATTCCTTCCAAGAAGCACCCTGTTACAGAAAGGAAAAAAAAATAGAGGGAAAAAAAAAAATCTTGCTTGGAAACTTTAACAAATATTTTCAATTTTGCTGACCCTGAAATACCATCAAGGAGAAAATTTTGGGTCCTCCCTGAGGTTTGTTTTATTCTCAAGATTTCAGCTCCACCAGCAGCTATATCAGTGCAAATCAAATTATGCCTCCTGTTTACTTATCTCCAGAGCGCTGACACTGGCAGCCGAGGCTTATCTCGGCGTGTCAGGAGCCAGCGCCTTCCTCGGGGGTAGGACAGGAACTCCACAGCAGCTACTTGGAGTGGGAGAGGGAGTGTAAATCAGGGAAAGCGCTGCTGCCTGTGTTCCCCAGCAGTGAGTCTACGTTCCTCATCTCTGCTGCTTGCCAGGGGCAATGCAGGGGAGACGAAGTCCGAGATGCCAAGAGGGCTGGAGGCTGCCTCCTCCCTGTGAATTAGCAGCCTGGGAGCCAGGGTTTGGATTTTAGCTTACTCATTTGTAAGGAAAAGGCAGTGGTGGAGCTGCCCGCAGTGGTGATGGTGTGATAGTTTGCGGAGCTGGCACTATTTTGCTGTCACCGCGTCCTTTGCACTGCTCCTGAGGTCGGTACGCCCTCCTGCGTGGGAGATGGGCGTTATTCCACGGGAGGAGTGTGGGCACAGGGGCCGTGTAAGCGCATCCCACTGCCCAGGAGCACGCTGAGCCCTCCAGGGCTGGCCCAGGCTGACTCAGGGGCGAGGGCACGCCGCATTTCACTCCCATGAAAAGCTTCGTGCCTCAGTTTCCCCCTTGGTGGTAGTGTTGGCTTTGTCCCAGTGCTGCTCTGAGACATCCCGGCAGGGCAGCCTGTAAAACAGAGGTTGAGATATGACCTGCTTATTGCCGTGGTTTGTACCGCCGGGAGCGCCCGGAGCTTTGGGCATCGCCACCACGAGTCTGACAGCACCTGGGACAGATAAACTCCACTCGGGTCATGCTCGTGCCAGTTCTACGCGGGATAAAAGCAGAGCTGGGTATTAGGACTTGGGTGGAGCGAGGGTCTCACCTCCTTTACACCGGGGAGAGTCTGCTGTGCCAGAGACCGATGCACCACCCCAGGTGCCAGCCCTCCAAGGAAAATGTAGTCGAATCCCGGTTTGCCCGGAGTTTGTGTGTGTCTTCAACATATTTGGTCCCGCAAAGTGAAACTGTCGCCCTTTCCCGCCTGCCCCGAGCACCGAACCCGCCGCGGGCAGCGGGGGCCCGGCGGGCGGGAGGGAGGGAGGGACGGAGGCCGCCGCCCGCCCCCGGGGCTGCCCCGCGGGTGCGGGGCGGGGGGCGCGGGCGGGACGCGGGGCCGGGGCGGAGCGCAGCGCAGCGGGGCATTCCCGCCGCAGCGCCGGGAGCAAGCGGCGGGCAGGGCTGGGCGAGGGAGCGCGCGGAGGCGCCTCATTTCCTTCTTCTCCTTGCAGATCTTTCAATGGAGGCAGCTGGAGAACCTCTATTTCCGCGAGAAGAAGTTCTCGGTGGAGGTGCACGATCCGCGCAGGTGAGCCACGAAACGGGCCGGGCTGAGTCGGGCTGTGCAGTGCCGAGCCGGGCTGAGCCGGGTGCTGCCCCCGCTGCTATGCGGGGCTCGCTGCGCTTGGTAGCTGGGGAACACGCAAGAGAGAGGCAGTGGGCACCAAGCCGGAGGCTGCTGCTTCCTTTCAGCGAGACATTCCGGGTCCTGGTATGCGTTTTTGAGGATGTGTTTGCCCTCGGCTCCTAGCGGTTTTTTTTTTTTTTTCCCCTTCCCTCTGTTCTGGCACCTTGTGACCCCTGGGACTGTGCGGCTCCGGTGCCTCAGCTGTAGTGCTGGCGGCCCTCGTGTGTGAAAGGGGCTTTGCCTTGTCCCCGTGTTTCACTCAGAGCCCGGAGATGAGCACCAGATTTTGTACTCACATGCTTCTTTGTAAATAAATATTCAGTAGTGCAACTGAAAGCAATGGCACAGAACCAGAGGTTTACCACCACTGGATGAAAGCCCATCAGTCTTTTTGGCACAGGAGCCTTTTTTTTCTTACTTTGGAATCCTAATGTGAGAGTTCAAGGGACTGTGCTGCATCCTATCAGTGCATTCAGCACTCCTGGTGTCTTTGCATTACTGGATGGTTACTGCACACAGTGAGTGTATGGCTCTGAAAGATGTTCTGACTAAAAGCAATGTCTTGTTTGCACTGTAAGTATGGTATCACTGATGGAAACCATCTCTCTGCCCAGACTGATTTGATGTGTTGCTGGTAGTAGTGTGTTCTGCTGATCACTCAGCTGTGATCCAGTTTCACCTGTTTCCCATGCCTATCTGTGTATGAATATATGTACTTTTATTAGAGGAATTTTGCATGCAGTTTCTCTCCTTATTTACCCTGATATGAACACAGCCACACCAGTACAATGGTGCCTGTCTGTATAGGTGCATTTGTTAAAACAAACACTGAGTAAAGCAGCTCATGTCATTGTGCAGCTCCAGGTCAACAGAACATCTAAGCATCTGCTTAATATTAAGCATGTAAACAGTCACATGAGATCTAGCAGAGTGAATTCCCAAAGTCGAGAATACACTGGGAGATATTCCAGCAGCAGGAGCTGGGGGTAGTGCCCTTCTTCCCCCACCAGGGCTCTGGCAGCCGGAGAGGCGTCAGAAACACATGCTGGGAGCGACCAGCAGCCAGGAGCCCCTAAATGCCCTAAGTTCTGCCTGTTTCCTGGAAGGAGCAGTTGCAAGAAAAAGAAAGGAAGTAGATCTGGGACCTTAAAATTAATGGTGACATTTGCAACTTGAGTCGTGCATGAAATGTGACCACACAGAGCAGCCTCTTCTCTCTCATTTGTATTTAGATTATAGGAATTAGTGACACAGAAGAGCTTCCGTTCTTTATTCCATTGCTCTGTTTCTCTGACTCAACACCAGGAGGACAAAGCCCTGTCCTGGGTTGTCAGCCTGGTACTTTCTTGCTACAAAGGAATTTGCTTGGTTGGGTTTTGTATCATTTTGATTGGTTTTTGTAACCAGAGTGGCACCATCCAGGTGGAACTGGTACTCAGGCTGTAATGCAGCGCAGCGTGTTTGCAGTGGCATGGTGGGAAGACTGCTCAGGTTGTAGTCTCCCAGCCAAGTGGGATGGACTCCTGCAAGGAGTTGTTCAGCATGTGGAGGCGGAGGAGTAGCCAACGCAGTGCTCTCTCCACATTCCTCTCCTCGTAGCCAAACCAGAGCCTGAGTCAGCGAAGCCACAGTCAGGAGAGCGAGCACAGCTCTGTGGTTATGGCCGGGGCTGGGCAGCACAATGTACGTTTTTAAGCCCTGCCTCTGCCCATGGCTTCTTGTCCCCAACAAGCCATTTAACCTCCTTTCACTGCAGTTACTTATCTCATAAAGGAGGAAAATGATACATCTTAGGGGCTATCAACAGGATTAATTCCATAGTGCATGTAGCGTGCATGGAGGGAAGTCATGGGAAAAAAAACAATGATCCATATCTCTCAGGTCTTCAAACACAGCCATGAAAAGCAAGTCCACAGCTCTGACCAACAGTCTGCAGATGTTCTAATGGAGTCTGCTGTTTTGATAGGAAACATGTACAGATTCCAAAAAGGAAAAAAAAATAGAAATCACTGCTTTTACAGTGAAAAGATGAATGAATTGCAGAATATGTTTCTAAGAATTCAGGAGTTTGAACTGAACAGGATGACAACAGAATTAAAGCTTCAGCCCATGTTTGAGGGCCTTAATTTCCTTAGAGCTTTATGTGCCAGTGTGCTGCAGTGGTTTGTGTCCTTAGACCAATATAAAGCATCCAGAGCTGGATCCACTCTCCAGTCTCAACTTCAAGAACACCTCCCAGCACAGCCTTCATTCCCTGTCCAGTGACAGAAATGAGGCAGCCCGGCACCATCAGCCACTGTCCTGCTGCATCCATGGAGACTTTTCTCACAAGAACAATACTGGTAATAGCACAAGGTCTCTAGCACCATTCATAAGGAAAGGACTCGGCACAGGGTAACACTGAAACATGAGATCCCAGTTGTCTCAGACCTTGTTTGCATTGGCCACGGCTGTTTTCTCAGAAATTTCACTCTGATTTGTAGCTCCATAATTTGACTTTAACGCATTTTGAAGCAGTGAAAAAGCCCTGATGTAATGGCTGTCAGCCCTCTCCCAGACTGAACATTGCCAGTAATTCTCATTTTGCTGCAGAGTTCTGGTTTTCTTTCTTTCTTGGCTCTATCACAACTTTCTTCAACTGTTCACCCCTCCATGTTCACCTCCAACTTCAGACAAGGCAGTGGTCCACAATCACCAGAAGAGAGGTGGCCAGTGCAGATACAGGTGCAGGAGGGGAACCTTAGCAGGCTTGAGGACTTGTGAGTGCTGGTGAAAGAGTTGACTCCCCCCTGCATGGCACAGTAGAGTTCCTGGGCTGTCCTGTAGTGTCACTTCCACACCTGCATGGCTCAGAGTCCCTGTTGACTGTGGGCTCTGACCCCCCTCTGTAGTGCACCCCGGGCTGTCTCTTGCACTGGTCCCTCTTCACCATCCATGTCCCTAAAAGTGTCACATTTCTGAGCGAGCCTCTGAACCCATGTCACATCATTTCATAATCCTACTCTACCACAAGACCCATCTTAACAGACTGGAGACGAGGCCCTCATTTATTTGGGGCTCTGTAGATCAGTTTATTCCAGCCAGAGCTCCATCCCTGCAGTGGGAGGAGTTCCACAGATTCATGCTGAGAGCTTGAATGTGCACTGTGCTGGTGTCAGGGCTCTGCTGGTAGGGTTGCTTTTGAGGGAGGGATGGGGAGGAATAATCAAGCAGGTTTGTACAGCTGTGAAAGCATGGGGAAACCTAACCTGTGGGTTTTTGCTAATGTTTGAGAACAATTGGGAGTCCCAGAGAGGAAATATTTAGCTCTTATTTTTCCTGTTTTTAAATTCACTCAGCTAATCACTGAGTCCCATTCTTCTCTCCAGGGCAACAGGCAGCCCCCTCTGAGCCTCACAACTCCCTGCCCCCATACCATGTGGCAAATCCTGCTACATCTGTTTACAAGTGGGGAAATCAAGGTTCCTGAAGAGTTTCTTTCACACTCTCTAAAGTAGCCTTTGATCCTGTGAATCTTTAGTTGTTACCTGGATCCTAATATTTGGAAGCTACTGTCCAAAGCCAGAGGCCTCGGATGTCTCTGCATGTGATGAGACACAGAGGATTCATGCATACTTTGGCCTTGGTAGCTCCTCTGGGATATGCAGCAAGTCAGCATCAACCAAACCCAGGGATATAGTCTAAGCTGGGCAAACTGGATGATCTTTACTGTTAGTCCTCTGGAGCCTGCTATCTTGAGGAGATATTTGAAGTAAATGCTCTCCTGGCTTGATTAGATATTTATTGCTGATTTCTAAGCATTTTTTTTTCCTATTAACACAAGGGTGTACACAGTAAAGGCAACAGCTTTTACTATGAGATCTGTGACAGGTTCTGCCACAGAAAGCAATCTGGTGAAACCTTTGTGTAACCCCAGTTCATTCTTTTCTTCTCTCCAGGGCATCTGTGACCAGGAGGACTTTTGGGCATAGTGGCATTGCTGTGCATACGTGGTACGCCTGTCCAGCATTAATAAAGTCTATCTGGGCTATGGCCATTAGTCAACATCAGTTCTACCTGGACAGGAAGCAAAGCAAGGTAAGCATGGGAAGTGCCAGTTGTGGTGGGTGAGTCCTCCTCATTCCCCAGCGTCCCAGCCACATCAAGTCCAGATGGTGGCTTCTTTCCTGCCCTCCCTTTCTGCTCGAGATCAAAAAAAAGGCGAATTGACTGATGATATTTTCTAGTCCTGACCAGATTGAGAAAATTTGTATTCAAATTCATGCCTATGGGAGTAAGGATTGAGGAAAAGGTTGTGTTGAACTGTGGCCAAATTGAAGGAGCCAAAGTTAGCAAGCAGATAGATCTGGATGGTTTCCACGTCTTCCACATCTGTCATAAAGTTAGGGCAGCTTCCAACAACTGAGTTCAAAGTAGCTTCACAACCTACAACTGTTTCTGGATTCTTCTTGCTGTCCCTTGATTTTTACTATTGTATTTTCCTAGAAAGGAGGGGGAGGGATATTATTTTAGCAGTAGGGCAGGAGGCTTGACAGCCTAGCTATGCAAAGAGCTATCGCAAACTGGTGCTGCACAAAGGGCCAGGCAACACACAAAAGAAACCACCTTGAAACCAGAGGAGTGTGGTTTCTTCCTCTTAATTCTTTTCATCACTAATTTTAGGCATACCCAGAGCAGCAGGAGATTGCTTTGATCACTTTGAGATTACTTTGATACAGAGAAAAGACTTCTCAGGCAGACTTCCCTCTCCAGATGAACACACTGCTGTAAAGTTTCACAGAGGAGACAGAGCCTGTACTGAGTGGGTACCTGCATTGGTCCTCATCTCTGGTGAAATGGCACAGTGTGCAGGTGATGATCCTCCAAATGCCTGAAACATCTTAACATCTTGCTATTGTTGAAAGCAGTGCGTGCATTTTCAGGCTGGGGGTGTGTCCGTCCTTGCTCATGCCCTGACCCTATCAGGTCCCTTCACAAGCCAGTTCAGCCCACTAAACTGGCAGAAAAATAATTCTTTTTCCTGCTTTTCTTTAGTACATTATTTTTTCTGCCAGTTAAATGAATCGAGTTGGCTTTCTGGAATTATGTGGAGGGCCAGTGAGTGTGCTGTTAGTCCCACTCATTCTAAGCCCTTCTGACATTGCTTTCCCCATCATAAGCTCTGTGACTTTCTTTTAGAGGGGTTAGGACTTTTGGATGCCTTGGGCATGGTTGCAGTCACTTTGGCCAGGTCTCATCTAATGCAAAAATCCAGGTTTCACCATAGTTGTTGTAAGCTGTATTGAATTTAGGGATGTAGCCAACTTCCCAGCACTGCCTAAGTGCCAGCTGTAATATGGACAAAATTGCATACTCACTGATATCAAGGGAAGCTATCCTGTCCCCCTTCTCTGCTCAGGACCATCAGGGCAGTGCACAGTCCTCTCTGTCAACTCAGGGATAAATTTCAAGCAAATAGAAATTTATTTTTCTTTACTTTTAGCCAGATGGATTTGCTGATCTAGCTGCAAGGTATTTAGGTCACAAGCAACCAACAAACAAAAGGAGATTCCCTCCTCCTCCCATTTCTTTGGTAAGAAACTGGGTCTCTGAAACACCCAGGACTTCCCTTCAGTGACTCCTTTTGTTGTTGGCAGATTGTGTTTCAATTTTATCTCCCCTCTCTCACACTCCTACAGGCAGCACCACCCACCAGCCCTCGTTTGTCAACCTGTCACGTCTGTGACCATGTCAGCATGCTTTGTCACCATAATCCCAGTGGTCATGCTGAGGCTTTGAAGTTAAGGCATACAAATATTTTTGTCCCTTTCTCTTAAGGGAACCGATATTTTCATCTGTTGTCCTCATCTTTGACATGACACTGTCAATATTGATAGATCCATCAATTTTAATTGATCAGTTCATCCTACTGCTCACTTCAAGGACACAGTGCTCATATGAGATTCGCTTTGGGAAACTAGTAAATCATACCCCAGAGTGAGATGATGTGAAATGTCTTTGGTTCAGCTCTCAGGGGCCTAGACAAACATTTATTGAGTTTCAGGTCGCATGGGTTTGCAGTCCCTTAAATCTCAGGCCCCACTTCAACTGAATCCTCAACTTCAAAGGAAAACTTCAATATTCCTTCCTTTCATGTCCAAACTTGGCATTTCATATCATTTCGACAAAAGAAAGAAAAATAAAAACAAACTTAGAGGAAAAAGCCTGCTGGAGCTCACTGCAGGGCTGAGGCCTTGCTCCAGTGATGTAGATTAGATGGTGGGAGATGTGACATAGTGATAAAGAAAGCTTGAACTCTGCTCCTCACATAACTGGGCACCAGTTGGATCTGGACCAACAGCTCCACTGGAAAGAAAACCCTTCACTTGATTTTAAAAAGAAATAAAATCCACTTGGCCTGGAATCCGACCCTTTTGCAAGTGAGGTCCCAGCCGTTTCTGCAGCCTCACTCCATGCTGAACTCCTGCCAGCTCTCCAGGTTCCCAGCGTCTCGCTCCCTGCTGATCTGTCTCTCTCTCCCTGCAATCGATGCGTAACGTGGAGACTGAAAAGATCCCCAGCTTCCCAAGTGAGCTTGTCAGCATGCAGAGCTCCTGTCAGCTTCTCTTTTTTTCAAGAGACAGATGCAGCAGGACTTGAAGGCATGTCTTTGCTCTGTTGACTGCATTGAGTCAATCAAACACTTGGCCTAGAAACCTTGAGAAGTCCCATTTTGTGGGAATTTTCAACACCACATTCCTCCAACTGCAAGGCTTTTTGGCTGAATGAACTGGTAGAAAATAGGCCAAGGGTTTCAAAAAATCACCTCCAGCAAAGCCCCATCACTGCAGCAGGAGGGATAGATTCATCCCTAGTGTCCATGTTCTTCCTCATTTCACTTACGGATTTTTCTTCACCCTCTGACCCTGTCAGAACTGCACTGGGGATCAGTTTGGCCCCATGCTTTCAAATGACTCATGAATGTGCCAGTCTTTCTCCATGTAAATGAGACTTGGCAGGTCTGTGCTAAGTGCTTTAAAATTTCTGAGCCTGGAGGGACTGTGGGGCTCGGGAGAGCGCTAATGGGGTGTAACGCAGCTTTGCAGTGCTGTGCTGCAGCACACAGCCTGCACAGGCCAGTGCTGGCTGCTGCTCAGTGGCCTGTGTGAAATGAGCTGTTGCTCTGATTCCTGCTGCTGCTGAGAGCCTGTCCAATGCACAAGACCACCCGACACTGACTGGCATTGCTGCAGGCAGCAGAGGCAGCAGGGACTGAGCAGCAAGGAAAATTAACCCCATTCCTTTCAGGAGATGTTTCATCTGCACTGTTCAGTGCAGGGCACCATTAGCACAACTGCAATTGGATCTAAAACTTTCTCCTATGGTTTCAGCAGGTTTGAATTGTACCCTCTGCAGAGGAAACTCACTCTGCCCTGCTAATCCTGTCTGCTGGTTTGTTTTCCTCTCTCCTGGCTCCAGGGATGCCAGGCTTTGGTCTTACATGACCTTTTCGTTTGCCCTATATAGGGTACACTTCCAGTCACTGCTGGCTTGGCCAGGACCACAACAGCACCCAGCAGTCACATTGCCTTCACTCAGCACTTTGGTTGGTGCCCAGTCAGACAGGTAGGGCCAGAGTGTGCCCTAATTTGCACTCTGAAAATGAGTGGAAATAAACTACAGGGCTGCTTGCTGTAACTATCCAACAAAAACAGGAAAACCACTGCTTCATGGAGCAGGAGGGATGGATTTGTCCATGCAGATTTGGGGTTTGTGCCTTTCTGAGGCATCCACTTCCAGGACTCAGTGTGTTGGGTCAGGCACACACTGGCTTTGATCAACGTAGCTGTTCCTGGGGTTATACAAAGTATACATAACCCTACATATACACTGGGTTATACAGCATATATACACACCTGCAGGGGATTTATCAGCAGGACAAAGGAAGTTGGAAGGCTTGTTACCTCTAAAGGTCTGGCACTGCAGCAAGACAGCAGTTCATGCTTAGGCTCTTTATCAAGACTTCAGTAGAAGGAAATCTCATTAGTTAAAAGCAGTGATTTTCCTCTTCACCTGGAACTAACCTTCCAGAACTATTTGAAGAAGATGTTTCACAGGCCTTCTTTCTGACCAGAAACATCTGATCCAAGAAGCTAAAGAGTGCTGTTTTTCTCCTGGGGCTGGTTTTAGGGAGGAACTGCTGGAAATGAGAAGTGTCTAACTGGTTACATTAGTTGAAGAGGGCCAGTACTGGTTGACTGGTCTGTTCTGGTATCTTGTCAGGTAGTTCAGCCTCTGCACTCACAAGGACTGCACTATTCACTCTTGAAAACAAGTGAGAACACATGCCGTGTTATTGGGGTTGTTGTGGAAATAAGCTTGCTAGGCATTTGGGTGCCTCAGAATGGTAATGATGGAGCCTATAAATACCCAAGAGTATTAAATTATGATAATACTTCTGAGGGTGTTTTCAATGTAAGGCTTTCCCAGTGCTGTCTTCATTTTTAGTCTTAAATTAATCTTAAAAATACAGTGTGCTATGGGGAGACATTTTCCTTCCCTTATTATTTCACTGATATGCAAACAGAGGTGGGGATCACTAAGAACTTAACCTTAAGTGTCTTACCCAAAGCCCCACAGCACATAAGTAACAGAACTAAGAAGCTCAGTGGTGAGCACTCAGCCATCAGTTCAGGCTTAGTTCTTGTTGGAATGGTTTCTTCTTCCTGAGGATGTGAAGTAACACTGAAAATCCCATCATGACCAGCATTCCTTGTTGTCCTGTTTCATGTTATTTCCAGTGGGAACAGATCACACCCTGGTATGTGGACATCAATCAGCTTTGATTTGTTAGTACAGTAATGATGTGCCCATCTCCTGAGTTGTATGGCCAGGGCTGAGTCTCTTCTGGCCTTGAGAAGGTACAGAGGTGAATGCTCCAGTGATTTTGAACTGGGGCTTCACCCCTTTTTGGATAAACCTCTTCTTGCAGTTGGAGAGTCTTGGCAAAATGTGCCAAGAGCTTTCTGTGTTCTGGGAAATGAAAGTTGCAGGTCAGTGGCCCTGCATGGACAGATTAATTGAAGCTCAGAAGCACAGGGCTTGTAAGATTTGAGCAATGGGCTGAGATGACTTTTGGATGTGCATTCCAGCTGAAATATTCTATTCTATTATTCTATTCTATTCTATTCTATTCTATTCTATTCATTTACATACTGTGCATTATTTACTTTCTTGTAATTACAAATTGCAATGATCTTGTCGACATTTGGTGGGGAACAATGGCCATGCCCTAATGTGGCCAGTTACTGAGCTGGGCTGGCTGTTGTTTCCTCCTAGAGTAATGTTAATGCTTTAAAGAGGTCCCTCACAGTAGGGACATTGCATGCAGCTTGTTAGTCTGGACAATAACCTGAATGTGTTTTCCTGTCAGTATTTTCTTCCAGCTTCTCATGACAGCCCATTTAAGGCATGTCCTCACTGTGTCTTGTTCCAAAGCTTATTGATGATTTGTGAAGGCCCCTTCTGGCTTCCTTTAGATGCTAGAGATGGTCTTTAGCCTTTGAGATTTTCAGCAAGTTATTATGATGGTATTTCTGAAGGTTTCTTATTATATGTGGTAAAACAGTGACTCCATACATCCTTTGTTTAAGAGAGAAAAATGTGCATGGCACAGCAGAGAAAAACCCAAACAACGGGAAGCGATGCCAGAATTGTGCCCACTTAAGAATGTATAAAAGTACAGCAGTGAATACTGTGCCAGATTGCTTCTATTCTTGTAAAATAATCCAAGTTTGCTGTGGAGGCCTGTTTCCTGCCACAGCAAAAGGTCTTTTTCTTTCTGTGAGCTTTCAAAAGACATTAAATCATTACTAACTCCTGTGTCCACTTCCAGTCCAAGATTCATGCTGCAAGAAGCCTGAGTGAGATTGCAATTGACCTGACTGAAACTGGAACCCTCAAGACCTCAAAGCTGGCCAACATGGGGAGTAAAGGCAAAATTATCAGTGGAAGCAGCGGGAGTCTTCTGTCATCAGGTAGGTCCTTTGTCCTCTAACTGGAGGGAGTATGGTGGGAAGGGCCATGGCCATGGTATAATGGGGAGCAGCCAGAAGCTGCACTCAGAAATGAAAGTCACTTCCCTTTAGCCTTTCTGTCTGTCCAGGTGGCAGTCCATCTCTCAGCACATTGCTCCACAAACAGCACAGGCAGCATCCTCCCCCTCTCTCTTTACCAACAGTTGTTTCCTCCTTTACTCTAGGATGTCATCTCCAACCTCTCGATTTCCAGCTGAAACCTGGTCTCTCTTCACAATTTCTACCCTAACCATGCCTTGGTATCCAGCTTATCCTGAGGCAGATGGGTTTGTGAAGGAGTGCCCAGCCAGCAGTGGGGAAGCAGTCACCCAGTGCAGCTCACAAGGGAAACTGAGGCTGAGAACTGGTGATGTTCTTCAGCATTGTTGAGACAGTGTCTTCTTCACCGAGTGCACATCTGCTTTGCCTCTCTGTTGCTGGGACTTGACTGCTGTCCCAGGCTCAGCAGAACTGCTCCCTAGCACTCTACCAAACTAGTGCCAAGGTCCTGTATGTTTCTTATTGTGGCTTAGAGCACTTTCCTGTGTGAGGAAGATGTCATGTGTGAGAGAAACCCAAGAGAAGGTGATGGAGAGAAGAGCTAGAGCAGAAGGAGAGAAAGACTGGAGAAGGCAGGTCAGGAGGTTGTGACTCTTTGATACTTTTCTGTCAGTCTGAACCAGGCAAGGTGTGTGTAAAACAGTGAGAAATGTTACTGCAGGCTTAAAGCAGCAGGTGATATTTAGCAAAGAGATTGAAGCTGCTTAGGTGAGCTCTTCAGGAGGGCAAGGTTTCTGTTATCATCATAATTAACAGTTTCAGACAATTAAATGCCTTCTGTTAAACATCACATCAATTTATCAAAACCAAATGTGTTGGGATCTGTAACAGCAGAGAATAACCTTCTCAGGCTTGGACAAAGGAAGAACTTAAAAATGCAAATGCTTTAAAACTAAACCCACATTGATGTAGTAGATTAGCTTTGCATCGCTGTATCCTTCATATCTCTTAAAACCCTGCTTGGAAAAATGTTCAGCAAGGGGTTAAAATGTGCAGTGCTTCCAGAGCTGCTTGCTGTGCAATTCCTTGCCTTGCCTGCAAACAGAGTTGCCTTTCTGCTCCTGAGGTCTTCCTGACAAAGTTTACAATCCACTGTCTCTGCCTCCTATCACTCGGGGAGTTGCAGTAGCTCAGCAGCTCCCAGATTGTGTTGTTGGAAGTCTGTGTTTGTTTGGCATTTTTTTTCAGCTCTCCTGCTGGAAAGTAAATATCATTAAGTACCCCAAGAAAGTTCTTAAGATCTTTCCAAGATCTCAACCTCCTGGGCACCATTCCTAAGTTTGTGAGAGCTACTTGGTAGTAATCCTGTTTCCATGTTAATACATGGACTTTTTGTGCTCCTGGAAAAAAACCACTGGGGTCTGCTTCTGCTCTTACACCTGGAGAGAGCAGTAGCCATGTGAAAGTCAGCAAAAAATCAGGCCCAGAAAAGCTAGTGTAGACTCAGTATCTATCAGGGTTAAGTGTATGGAAATTCCAAACTGGGAGCTGCCCATGCTTTTATTTCTGAACTTTTGTGCTCTCTGCACCTTTCTGGCTGAGCACAGGATTTGTAGACTCATCAGAATTGCACTAGTGACTAGACCCACCCAGAGTTCATTGACCAGGTGAGTAATTTCTTCAGTCCTGGGTAGGTGGATCTGCCTGCCTGGGTGCCTTCATAGAGGTGTGAACCTCTGTTTCTGTCAAGGTGCAGCTGGTGGGCCAGGTGAGCACGGCTGCCTCCGTGCTCCCTTCTTCAGAGCTGCCTGTTATATCCTGCCAGCTCTGAGGACAGAGCTCTCCCCAGAATGTTGAGGAGAGCTGCCGGGTTTGCTGCTGCTGTGTGCCTTCCAACAGCTACAAGCAGCTACAAGAAAGTATTGAGAGAAGGTCAATACTTTCCAGGTACCAAGGAATTGGAAACCCTGGATTGCTTCCACACTCAGACCCCTCTGCTCCAAGATCCCCCTCCCTCGAGCCTGGCTGGTGGAGGTGGCCCATCCCTGTCCCACTGGATGGGAGGGGGCATTCACTGTCTGTCCCACCAGGCACAGTCACTGGCTCTGTCCCAGGCTTTGTGTTTCCTCCCATTGTGCCAAGGATTATCGGCACACAACCACAACAATGATGGGTTATCGCAGTACAGCCTGCACACTGAAGAGAATAAGTGCAAATGATTAAATGGCCACAGTAGACTTCCAGGCTATAAATACCTCAAGTGACTCGAAATCACAAGGTCAGGACTGAATCTCTGTTTGCCCCCACTTCCCTACTGTTCTCAGTCCTTTTTGTCCTGAAAATTACTTGTAGTCATTTCCTCCCTCCATCTCACTCCTCCTTACTGGAGGGGCTGTCAGAGCCATGAGGAGCATGCCAAAACTGGCATGTCTCCCCTGGGCTTGCAGCAAGTCTCTAAGGAAAAGTTTGTTGTTGCTTCCAGCTGTCACACTGTCTGGAGAAGATCCTGCTGTGCAGTACAAGGCAGTCGCTGCTCTACATCATTTACAGTCTCAAGAGACAGTAGAGGGGAGATGGAGTCTCACACTGGGAAGTGGCTTCCTCATGATCACAGCCAATTCAAGACCAAAGCCTCAGCTCCTCCATTTTTCCCACACTCTTGATCTCAGGCTGTCCAGTGCAGATTTGTAATTTTGATGCCCAAGTCCATTTCTGACAAGCTGACTTTTGTCTTAACTTTTGTCCTGATTTTAGATCTGAAGGGGCCTCCCTAGGACAGTGGGCTGCTGTGATTTAGCTCAGGGATCTTCTGCTCAGGATCTGTGGGCCTGGACATCTGGGGAAAGATTTGCCTGTGAATTAAATCTCTGCTTTCACACAGGCAGGAACCAAATCAAAGCCAGCAGAACAAAACCAAGTTGGTTCTAAGGTGGATTTTTCCTTTGGAGTCTGTGCCATAAGAGCTCTGCAAGTCTCCAAGCTAGTGAGGAGCCCTGTAGTATCTGGGTTATGGTTGGACTGACTACTTTCTTCATCTCTGTGGGCAAAGGAGACACCCCAGAGGAGCATCTCTGCTTTAGCTCCGCAAGCGCATTCAAGGAGCCTCCAGCCCCCGAGCCCCATTTCTGCAGCAGCGGAGGTTTCCTGTGCAGGGGCTTGTTTATGTTTGAAAACACCACAGCAGAGTCCATCCAGCCGGTTCCCAGCCCTGCTGCTGCATCTGGCAGGGCTGTGTCCCAGCTGGACCGCCCCGGCGGGCGTTGGAGCAGATAAACAGCACCCGCGTGGCCCGCAAGCGAGCGCGGGCTGCTGAAGACGAGCGCCCACAGGATATCTGAGCGCATCCTGTGTGGAGCAGCTCCAGCTGAGCTCCCGCGCCGCGGAGGAAATCCATGTGTTGGGCAGAGACCAGAGATAGGGGCTGTCTGGGGCTGCTGCTTGTTGTGCGCTGACATCCTGCTGCAGTGAGTCAGGCCGGGCTCTGGCACGGAGCGAGCGTGGGGGAAACTTCCCTCCCTGCTCAGGGGACCTTCCACAGGGACTCCAGCCAAATGCCAGCGAGCTGGAGCCAGCAGCCGGATGTAGTGTGAAGGGTTAGCCATATTTAGATGTGTTTTTCCTGGAGCAGGAGACTTGGAGAATGAGAAAGAGAAGAGATGCCTGGGTGTTTTTACCTTGCTGTTGCTGCTCAGCCACCTTGTTGCATCTCCTCTCCTCTCCCCTCACAGCTGGTCTCACCAAGACTTGGCTCTCTCTGCTCTTCAGCATCCCATCTGTCCTCCCTGCTTGTTTTCATCCTTCTCATTCATCCCTTTTCCAAGTTTACTCCACTCTGCTACAATAGATGGAGGAAATAGGAACAACCAATGAGTCACTGGTAGGAATCTTCTCTCCAAAGTGGTGTCTGCTCTCACCCCTTTGGCAGGCTTAAAAGCAAAGCTTGCTTGGACCCCAGCAGACCTGTACCTGGATAACACTTGACCAGATCCTTCAGGGGTGTGTCCCATGTGCTGCATGTCCCCTTCAACATCACCAAGACTGTCCTGACCTCACCAGTATGGAGGTGAGCAGAACCCAGCCTGTTAGCACTGGTGAAGTTCAGCCATGAATTCTGGGGAAGGAGTTGGGCAGGGAGGACCATGTTCCCCCTGCATTTCTCAGCTCATGTTCTCCTGAATGTCAATGGATGAAAAAATCACCCAGAGAGGCCATGTGGGTATCAGAAGATGAGTGCTGTTTCCACAAATTAGTAGGGCATTAAGTGGACAATTAGATCACCAAGGCCTGTGTCCCATCATCTATGCTAAGAAAGAAAGGGCATGTACACATAAAACCAGCCCTCAGTTCAGCAGGTTCCTGGTGCCCACCAGAGAGAAGGCCCTGTGCCTGCTACCTGGTGTATTTTCACAACACTTTTTGTTTTAGGGACATCAAATGGTTCTGCAGAAGTGTGTGTTAAAACAGAGTTTGGTAAATTCTTGCACTGCAAATGGGATGGAGGCTGAAAAATAGTTTTCACAAAAAGGTCCAAATGCTGTATAGGAAAATTACATATTTCAGCAACATTTCTCCCATTTACTCATTAGGAATTAACCCTAATTGTGGGAGATAAAACACCTGAGAAAGCCTCCCAGTGAACCATTTCTGTTGCAGCAGGAGCCTCTTCTGTTAGGACTGATTTCTCAGGACTGATTTTTCTCTCTTGGTGATCCCCTTTGGAAGGCACTAGGCAGCCATGACTCAGTGACCATATCTAATAAGGCTGATTTAAGGTAGTAGCTGCTTGATTGGTTTGATTTGTGCTGGTCTTTATTTATTTCTTGGTTGTTTTTACGGTATTTTGATTTGTCCTGACATTTTTGGGTCAATTGCCACTGTGTTTAGAAGTGAATCTCTGATCACAGCCTTATTCAAGGTAAGATTGATACATATTTATAAATAAAGAGCCTCTAAAGGAAGCCATAGGCATCCAGCGATACAAAGCATTGTTCTCTGCTCATTTACAGTCATCTCATACAGTGGTGGTTCTCTTGACTGATCAAGTTTCCATTTGCTTTTCACCCACGAGAACAAGCAGAGAATCCAGCCAATAAAAATCTAATAATATACTGCAAAATAATTCAGCTTTTAAATAAAAATTCAAAAGCAAACATTAGTGACTTTGGTTTCAGCAGTAATCCCATTGCTTCTCTCAGAATGTGATCGCATACTTCCAGGTCCCCTCCAGTTCCTCTGGGAGCAGTGAAAAAGATGGCAAAATGGGCACTCAGTGGACAAAATGTGCACCAATTGTGTCAGGGTTGAGACCAGCATGGTTCTCACACAGGGAAAGCACAGCTGGAACAGATGCTGGGAACTGTCTGGGCTTGATTTGGGTCCCTACCAGCTCAGCCTTTTGGCTTTCCTTCTTGTGGGTGTACCCCAAAGCAGCACAGGGGTCTGGCCAGGCTGTTCATATGCTTGTAAATGTTTCTGTGTAGCTGCTGTGGCAACCCACACAGCAAAAAGGAATAGCTTTTAAAAATAAATCCGAGGCTGGCATGGAGGTGTGGAGCAGACAGAGGAAAGAAAGGGGAAGAGCAGTTGAAAAGAAAACATAGTTCATTAAAGAAAAAAAGAAAAAGGTTCAAAACATCTGCTGGAATCATGAGCAACTTTTTACCAGGAGTCGGCAGTTTGTTGACAAGTCCATGAAAAAATTCAGCAGTTCACTTTTGCTAGTAACTGCTCACCAGGGTTGCTATTAAGAATTACTAAGTGCTGGAGAGGAGTTTCCCTGCCAATGCAAATACAGGGCTCCTCTAGAAGGTCCCATCAAGTTCTTCCAGCACAGACGTGTCTGCAGAGTTGAGTTTTGTTGCTTTACGAGGGCAAACACAAATAAAACAAGGATGACTACAGCAATTAAATTACACAAGCATCTTACTGTGAGGTTCTCCTCCTTTGTCTGATAATGCTCAGCCTGGCTGACCTTTAGAGAGATCTCTTCTACCACCCCCACTTCAGGACAGCCCAGTAAAAGGTGTAAGGAAGCAGAGTGGTGTTTCATTGAATAAATGCCAGCTATCTTCCTTCATGAAAACTGCAGAAAATACTGGTGGAAAAGATCTGTGAGATTCTCTGCTACCCCTGAGCCAATGCATAACTGTTTTGTGGCAATTTTTGCCTCAATCCCCTTTCAATTTAGCTTTAATGGTCTGCTGGAATAGTAGCAATGAAAGATGAAGCTGGAAGCACAAATTTCACTGTTCTGCTGCCAAAATAAAGAATTGTTCCCAGATTCCTTCCAAAGCTCTGTGAAATAACAGCTTTTTCAATCTCCTTGGGCTGAGTGTTTTCACTGAATGCTTGGAGGCCCCTCTAACCCCCCTCTGATGACAGGTGCACAGAAAACTGCATGTAGCATGCTGTTGTATCTGACTCCTGCAGGTAATAAAGGTCTCCTTGCTCTGTGCCATTGCTGAGGAGGGGCAAGGAACAGGTCACTGCTGTAAAAAAAGTGTTTCTGTTCATACACCAGCAGCAAAAGGAGGGATAAGAATATCCATCCTTTATTGCGTGGGAGGGAAACATAGTGACAAAGGATGAGGTTACTTCATCAAGAAGTTCCCCTGAAGAGCTGAAATTACAAATGTTGTCATGACATCTGAGCAACAGAGTCTGACTTAATGCACAGACCTACTACAGTGGGAGTTGCTGGTAATTGCCACTTGAAAAGCCAAGCCATTTGGACATGCAGATAAATATCTCAACCTACATCTTCACAAGAAACAGCTACTACCCCAGAAGGAGCTATGGTTGGGATTTTTTGGTGTATTTTATGGGAATCTTGCCTAGGTAATTTTGTTCCATTACAGTTTTTCATAGAACAGGCCCTTTAAGTGGATTGAATTACATGTTTGCTACTAGGATAATTGCAATTCTTAAGAAGTAGGCTGTATTGTCAAATGGTTTCTCCTAGACTTAATTTCCAAAAAAGGCATCTCCAGGGTTTTGTAAACTGTACTTTGTCATTGGGAGCTTTCATGGGAATTGTATGTGGGTTTCCTCTACGATCTTTAGATGAATAATTTTGCTGCTTTTATTTTTCCAGATAATGGTTACAAATGTCTTTATGTGCTCCACTGTCAAATTCCTGACTGTTAGCTTAAACATTAAGGATTTGCTGTAAACAAACGTGCCTGGGTAACACCTGCTTCATGTCATAGTCCAATTTCTTTTTGGAAGGGCTGCATCCAGGCTTTGGTAAAATTACAGGCACTCCAGATGTGCATTCTGCTGTCAGCTGGCCTAGTGAAATCATTGTTTATTGACAGGTTCCCAAGAGTCAGACAGTTCTCAGTCTGCCAAGAAAGACATGCTGGCTGCACTGAAGTCCAGGCAAGAAGCTTTGGAAGAGACACTGCGCCAACGCTTGGAAGAGCTAAAGAAACTGTGCCTGCGGGAAGCGGTAGGCAGTGGACACGTTATAACCTGGAACACTCGGTGTCTCAATTTGTTATAGCTCCTTGTTTGGAGGTGGGGTGGGGTCAGGACATGAGATTCCTTCCACAGTCACCTCTTACAAAACCCATTGTACAATGGCCTCAGGGTGATCCAGCTGTTTCAACCCCAGATTGCAAAGTCCAGGGCTCTTTTCTCCCAGAGAAGGGGACCCCACGTCAGCTGGGTACCCCGTTGGCTTGGGACAAGGAGGGTGCTCAGCATCCATGTCTGCTCTTTGAAATTGTGAATAAATTGCATTCAGCCAGGCTTCTTGCTAACTTTAATAAGAATATTCTGCTATTTAAATGCCATAGGAAGGCTGCTCTATGTGCTGGTCATCACTTCTGAGAGACTTTTTACTCCATTAAGAAAAGTAACCCCAAGGCTGGCACACTTTCTTCTTGGAGCAGGCCCAGCTTTACATGCTTTTCTTCTCCAAGCATGCTCTGCCATACAGCACACAAGGTCTTATGTGCTCCTTGTAGGTTGCCTTCATCCAGTCAGCTCTGGCACTGCTGGAAAGGAATGCCAGTATGGTGGCAGATCTTGCAAAGAGGAAACACTGTGGTCATCTCAGGTCAGGCAGGACAGCTCAGGAACTCATAACCTTCCCACTCACCTGCCAGCTCATTCTGGAGTACATAGGAGGCCATTTAGTGATGAATTTAATGTTTGGGGAAATCACAGCTCTGCTGCAGCTGTGTGTGGAGATTAGCAGCAGTGTACTCAGGTCATTCAGCGATCCTTCCATGTTTACCAGGCCTGTGTATCTGATTTTAATAACAAATTGTGACATGTAACACAACAGGAAGCCGGCTGCAGAGAGTGGCACAGTGATCTTCCAGTTCTTGCTTAATATTTGATGTGTATCTACCTTTTGACAAAAATGGGAGAAATGGGTCACTGATTCACATCTCATTGCACTTTGTTTCAATTAATGTATAGTTTTAATGCCAAAAAGAACAAGTTGGGGAAAATACCTCTCAACAAAGAACATCAGCAGAAATCTCTGCTGCCCCTGTTCCCATTCTTTACTCCGTGGGAACAATCCCTTCCCACCTGAGAAGTCCTGGCTGATTTCAGCAAACAACTTGTGCTGTGAGAAAGGTCACAGGATCAGATCCAATCTCTAAGTCCATTGAGCTGAGATCATCCACAGGAAAAAATCACAGCTCTTCAGGGGCTGACAGTCAGGGTCTGGAGGTTCTACTTGGCCCAGAGGAATTTACTACCCTAAGCTAACCCTGCCTGACTGCTGATGACTAATCCTTGCAGCAGCACCGGATGCAGGGGAAGATGTGCCTGTGCCACAGCTGCAGGAGCTCACAGTCCAGTGCCTTCCCTTTAACCCAGCCCTGGTTTTGGTGCAGCCTCAGGCACTTCAGAAGCAACCAGGATGCAGGCAAAAGCTCCCACTGGGGCAGGGAGCTGAGGATGAGGAGCAATAACTCCTTAATGTGCTGTGGCAAGGTTGGCCAGAGCCCATCTGTCAACACATTAATGGCTGGTAGAAAGTGCTTGTGCTTTCCACAGGTGATTTGAGAGAGGCAGTTAATGGACACTTGGAATCTGACCCCATCTTGTAGCCCTACAGCTCATCCATCAGCAGCTGGTAGTTGAAGGCTTCCTCTCTGGCTGCTCTTCGTCCTTTCTGCTTTGGCATGGGAATGGCCAAAACAGAGGAAGAAGGTGGCAAACCAGGAGATAAAAAAGAGTAAATAAGGGGGGGCATAATTAAGAAAGCATGGCCAGAACCATTCATAATGCTGGCATCAGGTTACTTTGGGCCATCACTACTCCAGTTACTTATTAATTTAGATTACACTTCATGATCGTGCCTTTGAATACTTTTTAGCTTGTGGAGGCAGCATGGTAGCCCACATTCATTTTGTTCTGCTCTGATCTTCACAGATTTTACAGAAGATTAACTCTTTACCCACTGCACTGCTTCATATCACATTAGTAGTTATAAAGAAAATATCCCTGTTGCCCTCAGGATACAGGAATCTGTGTTTCAGTGCAGTGCTAAGAGCCATATCTCAGTACAAAGAACACATTTTAAAAGAAAAACTGAAATAACCCCACAGGGCTGGAGGGGCAGTGCAGAGTGGGACTCTGAGACATTGCAGCCATGCCTCTCGCAACAGGGGTCTGTGCATGTCACCACAGAGCTCTGCTGCAAGCCCATTTTGCTGGGAGTTGCTTAAAGGGAAGATTTGAAAAGGCCAGGTCCTTGTTTCCTAGTGACCTGAAAAGAATAGAAAGAAAAAACCCCATTAGGGAGTGGAGGAGAGGCCAGGGCAGGCAGGGACTGGGCTGTGCACCCACACTCGCATTAAGGTCAGCTGCTGTTCTTTGGGATTCAGATGATTTAGGTTACTCTGCCAGCTGGATCCTCTCAACACTGATGCTAAGGAACACAAAAGCCTTTTGTCCTTCATGGGGAGATTTTTGAGTACAAGGAGTCTGGGCTGTGCTGGTAGTCAGGCTTCTGCCTTTTTCTCTAGGCAGTTCAATGCCTTCAGTTCAGATATGTGTGCCTGTATTGTGTAGCCTGGGGGAAAAAAGCCCACAGCATTAACATCAGTAGTGGTGCTGCTTCCTGTTGTCCACGTATTCTGAAATTCTGTGAGGTTTGCTTTAGATTTTGAACATATCTTTGCAAATAACCCCATCAGTCTGACAGAGTATCAGCTAATAATTGCTCCAAAGCTGCCCATGACATCATTGGGGTTTGGAAAGCATTCTAATACATGAAGTGTTATCAGACAGGTAATGAGGTACCAGGCACTGCTTTTAGTGACCATTTCCATTGCATTCCTCTCAGACACATCATGAATCAGGTGGGAATGTTTTTCTGTGCAGGTCATAACCTGCATGGCTGTTACCATTGCAGCTTTCTGACTCAGCAGACCTGCATCCTGCAGGGAGGCTCTCGGGTCTGCTCACCCCTCTCAGAAGCCGCTCAGCAGATAGGAGCTCTTGCTTCCTGCTCACCCTGCAGCAGAGATGAAAGCTTGTGTGCTGCAAGCCTGCTCAGCCTCAGACCCCGACGCCCTAGGGATGGGCACCACTTACAGACCTGCCCAGGGCAGGCCACAAAGATCTGTATTCATGCACAGGTTAGAGAAGAGGTCCCCACCCTCAGTGCTAGGTTCTGAGTTTGCAGGGCTGGGTGCTCTCCTGTGTGTTTATCAGCTGGCTGAACTGGATATGTTGTTAATGAATACATGTCATTTTAGGGTCACACAGGAGTGGTGGTGTGTTTTGCTGTGCTGCAGGATTTCCCAGAGCACTAACAGCATTTTCTGCTTACAGGAGCTCACAGGAAAGCTGCCACGAGAATACCCCCTGGATCCTGGGGAGGAGCCGCCTATTGTAAGGAGAAGAATAGGAACTGCCTTTAAACTGGATGAGCAGAAAATCCTGCCTAAGGGAGAGGTGAGGCTGTGCCCTTCCCTTCCAGACCAGTGTCCCCACCTTAGGTCTTGAAGATGTCCACTGAGCATCACACAGGAGCCATCAGTCCCATGGTCATTTTTGTTTTAAATTACCGTAATTGGTCACAGTAATTTGGGATTTTTTATATCCAGCAGAATGGGGAAGCAGTGGGAGAGTTAGGGACTTTACTTCATGCTCAGAGTAAAGGTGAAATGATTAATGTTCAGCTCTTGCTTTTCTAGAGGTAAGAGAAATAGCCTGAGTGACCAACTGGACCATGGCAGTGCAAGTACTCTGGTGACAAAGTGCAGCAATTTGTGTGAGCAGGGAGCATATCAGGAGCCCCCTAAAGCCATCTGAGACCTGCTTCTGCCTGTCTTGTTTTTGCAAACAGCCACTTGCTTTCCACTCCAGTAGCAATCCAAATTCAGGCCCCCTCTAACCAGGGAGAAAAGCATCACCATTATCCATCTCAGCCCTGCCACAGCGAGATAAAAGCATTTTGCTCCCAAGTCCTTAAACAAAAGAGCCTTCATCCCTACCTATGGGGAGCTGGAGTTACATTTTTCTAAGTTTGCCAGGGAGTGTTTGTTCCCTTCCTTGCTCCCACAATGTGCTGGGTCAGTGCCCTGAACCGTGGCTGTGAAAACAGGCCTGCAGCAGCTGTAAGGCAGGACCGGATTCACAGAACAACTATTGTCTGTGGAGGCACATTTGTCTCAAGACACTTGTGTATATTTCAGTCTTGAGTTTCCTTTTTATTTTTGTAGGAGGAGAGACTGAAGCTGGTGTGACTGTGTGGTTTGAGGCTCAGTTCAGCCAGGGAATTAACTGTTTGTCGTTTTGCTGGCATTTTCCTTCTGCTGAAAAAATAAACAGCTGGAGCTCTTTAGTTGTGTTCTCAATGGAGCCTGGGAGAGGAATTCCACCACAGTCAAATATTCATGAACTAGCACATTTAATTAAGCTTTTCAAAGGGAAGCATGTCTTAGCTGAATTACTCCTAAAACCCCTGCAGTCTGTTGGCTGCTCAGTTATAACCTGATCTCCAGCTTCCCCAGCTCCTATTGCTACAGGGCAGCTTTTGGGGCCGGTGGGTGAGGAATCTCCTTACTCGAGTGGCAGGATTAGGTGTGGAGAGCAGGAAGGTAAAGCAGCTCCTCCCCAGTGCAGGCACTCTGCCTTTTAGCACCAGCAATCCAAACACGCTGACTCAGCTTTTCTCTACCTCTCTCTTCGTCTGTCAAATTTTAAGGCTGTGTTGAAAACTATAAATTTCTGTTCTTGAAGAATGATGTTGAGCTGTGTTTGGCTGCCAGTTTGAAAGCATTTAGGGAAGCTAGCAATGGTTTTCATGCACTTTTCAACAAGTGCAAACACTGGAAAATCAATTTTTAAAAAAGGTGAAATATTCCCTCAACCACGCAAATTCAGGACTGAAATTACTAGCTGTGACAAGGACCTGAAGCAAGGCACTTCCATCTGAAGGCAGATGATAGCTCTTATTTCCTAGGGTTTTATTTATAGGGACCTCACTGGAAGAAAATAGACAATTATGGACAGGAGGAAAATTAATATATTTTCCTAGGATATACTGAATTATTTAGAGCTGAATCTGTGAAGGCCTGAAATGACAGCCCTCACATCAGGCTCACCATACCTTTAGCAAGACCTTTGTCAAGACTTGCAGGGAAGGGTCCTGGTTTTTTTCTTGGTAATCACCTTTACCTGGTCTGTAATTCCTGACTCTGGGAAGGCTTTTACCATAAGATAATGAATCAGATTCCAGGTCTTAAAACCCCGTCATGTCAAGTTCACTTTTAATAAGTGTGGCACTAACAGAGTTTATAAAGTCTTCAAAGCAAAGGGGGATCTGTTGAAAAGACAGAAGGTGGGTTCATTCTTCAGTGAAGTGAGAGAAATTATAATTATAGTTTTAAGGCAATGCTGACTCACCACTGATAGCAAAAGTTATTTTTTTAAGCCAGAAGCCCAGAATAAAAACTTCAGACAGTGCCTTCAGACTGATTAAATCCCACGGCATCAGCTCTTACACTGCTGCTGAACAAAGAGAGGATTTGAACTTGCATAATGGGGATCTCCAGGAATATATTACTTTCTCACCATTCACTAAAAGTAGAAAAACTTGTCTTTTTTTTTTAATTTGCAGTGTACTGGGTTCCTCTTTCTAGCAGACTAATACCATTGAGCTGGGGGAGGCAGCCAGATCCATTGCAGATTAGCAAGGCCTTTTGAAGCTCACAGCCTGGGGTCCTGGTGCAGACTGGGAAGCTCTATATCAGCTTATTCTTTGGCATAAGTTGTCCTAAGTCCCTTGACTTTGGAGGATAACCAAAAATGGATAGGTAGCTTTCAGGGTACACCTGATTGCATTTGAAAACCCAGCTGAGGCCCTGCAAGGGCTAACTCTGAGGGCACTGGTTCTTTCTGGCATACAGAGAGCTTGCTGTTGCACAGTGCAGGCTGTGAGATCACCCTCCTGGCTGGTAACTGGAGGAGACAATTTTCTGGTGCCATCAGTTGCAGCAGCCCATAATTACTTCGGCTCATATTCACCCCTGGATTTTGACAGCCATACTCTGGGGAGGACTTCACCCATCTTTGCCCTGTTTTACCCCAGAGTGTTTGGTGGGTGCCAAGCAAACCTAACCTGTCAAGGAGGTTAAAGCTGTGGCTTTGGATCAATACATAGCAGTGAAATCAAATGGGGCTTAAATGTGGAGGTAGAAAACAGGGAGAAGGAGCAGGTGGGAGGCAGGTGTAACCCAGAGATGGGTGTAAAAGGATGAATGTGTAGTAGAGCACCATTGAATTTGGCCATATTGAACTGCATGAAAAGTCAAATGGCACATCAGGGTTAGGGCTGGGGCACACATGTCCTCCTTGTGTGGGTCATCCCTTCCACCAGCTATGCTTCCAGGCACTTTTGAGAACAGGTGAAGGCAAGATGGGTATGCTCAGAGAGGCCCTGAGGGCAGCAGCATGACTGTGGATGCTTTGCTGATGGAGAGTCTTTGTTGGAGGCCACTGGTCAGGTTCTGGAGATCTTCCACATAGGTGACTCAGTGAGTTTGGTGGTAACCAGAATCCACTCACCTTTCACCAGGAGGCAGAGCTGGAGCGCCTGGAGAGGGAATTTGCCATTCAGTCCCAGATCACGGAGGCTGCGCGGCGCCTGGCCAGCGACCCGAATGTCAGCAAAAAGCTGAAGAAGCAGAGGAAGACATCCTACCTGAATGCCCTGAAGAAACTGCAGGAGATCGAGAATGCCATCAATGAGTATCGCATCAAATCTGGGAAGAAGCCAACCCAGAGAGCCTCCCTGATCATAGATGGTAAGTGGGACTTGGTGCCCACAGCGTCACGGAGGCTCTGTGGAGGGCAGGGAGCAAAATTCTTACCAAATTTCCCCTTCCTCCTCTTCCCTGTCCTGCCTGGAGGACGCCAGGGGTGCTGTCAGAGGGTGCTGTGTGTTAGGGATGTGCTGGGTCACAGCAGCAAAGCTGTTGTGCCGTGTTGTGCCGTGGATCATCGGGGTGTCAGCAGAGCAGGCTGTGAATCCTTTGCTCACCTATGAAATTGCTCTGTTGGCATCTCCTCCAGAGCGGTGCACTACAAATGTAATTAATGTTAGCAGATAGGGGTGAGCGCTCTAGCTCAAAGGCATCTGTAAAATCAAAGTGGGAGCAGTCTTATTGCTGTGTTAAAATATTTATTTTCTTTTTATTTTCTTTTTTTTTTTTTGACAATGTAATTCTCAGGGCACTTTATAGTTTACTGGGTTGTTGATTGGTTTTTCATTAAATCCATAACTTTCTGCAGTGGTTCTTTCTCCCTTGTGGATTTTCCCCTTTCCCTTTGACTTGCAGAGCTTTTCTCTGTGCCTTTGTGGCAGGAACTGAGATTAGAGCTCCTGTATTTGTGACCTGGGTACCAAATTGCACCTCAGTCAGAGATAACAGACAGCCATGAGGATGCAGGTTGGGGGAGGCAGCTCAAATGTCTTCATGCCAAGGACCTGAGAGCTTTTCCTGCTGCTGCAGAGGATGCTCTGAAAACATTTCCTTGAATTCCACAGAACTTAGTGTGAGCCTTTAGTTAGCAGCAGGATGATCATTTGAAGAAGATGGATCAAACCCAGAGTCCTTAAGGGCCAAGATGTAAATCTCACTAATGGCACTGTGCCAGTTTGCATCTTCTGGGGATCTCAGCTCTCTGTTGTGACTCAGTCTTAATCCCCAATTATTGAAGAGTTAGCAGCTCCTTGAAAGGCAGCCTGCTATTGAAAGACCTGACCTGCAGCTCTGCCCTACCAGACTGAGTGGGTTGAGTCAACCATTCATAGGAATTTTGCCTCTTGCTCTGAGGGGAGGAAGGCGTGGATCACTGCTTAAGGCTAAGACTCAGTGGACAAAGATCATGGTGCAGTTCAGCACTCAGTCACTGCAAATCTAGGAACCATCTGACCTTTTTTGTATTTTCTTCTCTTCAGAAGGAAACATTGCCAGTGAAGACAGCTCCCTCTCAGATGCCCTTGTTCTTGAGGATGGTATGTTGGCTGCTATATATTCTATAGAATGGGAAGGGATGTGTGAACTCCTGATTGACACTCAAAATGGAATTACTGTTCTGTGTAATAGTCCACTGATAGGTCCCATAAGCAAAAAAAGTTGATTTCCCCTGACTCTTATCTTGTAGTCAGACATCAGGCCTGGAGCAGTGAGTATTGCTGTGGTTACTGCTCTGAATTATTTCAAAAGACAGTCCTAGAATTGCCCTTTATTTTCCCGTAAGTTTCAGTTGTTTTAATGCATCACACACTCTTGCTGGCCATTCTCTACTAAAATAAGAATGTCAGCCAGTGCCCTTCTGAAAGTCAGGTCTACAGGATGGCTCTGAGCACAGCCAGGGGAAGCAGGAGAAGGAAGCAGGCTCTGGAGGTGGGATGGCATCTCTCAGGGCTGTGCTGCCATTGGAGGTGTCACACAGCCATCACCTCTCTCCCTTCTCTTCACAGAGGACTCTCAGGTCACCAGCACAATCTCCCCTCTGCAGTCCCCACACAAAGGCCTCCCGCCGCGGCCGCCGCTGCACAACCGGCCGCCCCCGCCGCAGTCGCTGGAAGGCCTCCGCCAGATGCATTTCCACCGCAACGACTACGACAAGTCCCCCATCAAACCCAAGATGTGGAGCGAGTCATCCCTGGATGAGCCCTATGAGAAGGTCAAGAAGCGCTCCTCGCACAGCCATTCCAGGTGAGCCAGCTCGCTTGAAGCTCCAGCACAGAGATATTCCTTGCTTTCAGGAGGGACAGGTGGGAGGCCTTTCAACATTTACAAAGTTGTCCCTTACTAAAAGGAGACTTTTGGCCAATAGGCAGGTCATAAAAACAGGCTACAGCCACATGATTGCTGTTTGGTATCTCAGTGTTATTTTACAAAACATTTAGAAGGGTAGGATGGTGGATCATCTGAGGGCTTTGACAGGACTTGGCCTTGACCTCTGGTACTGTAGAATCACAAGCGCTGGGACACAAGCTCAGAACAGCATCTGACCCAACTCCCACTCACCCCTGCAAGATCCCAGGCACGTGCCTGAGATCTGGAAGGATGCGTGGGAGCCACTTTCCCAAATTCCTGTGGGAGAGCTGAAGCAGGGTGTTTCCTCTGCAGCAGTCACAAGCGGTTCCCCAGCACCGGGAGCTGTGCCGAGGCGGGAGGCAGCAGCTCACTGCAGAACAGCCCCATCCGGAGCCTTCCCCACTGGAATTCCCAGTCCAGCATGCCGTCGACGCCGGATCTACGGGTACGCAGTCCGCACTACGTCCACTCCACGCGGTAAGTCTTCCTGGCTCCAGCTTCACCTTGCTTACCCTGAAATAAATTTGCCTTGCTTTATCCTTCCCTCAGGGTATGAATTAATTCCCAGTTCAGGAAAGGACACAAACCAGTCCTGTTCATGTAAGAGGCTCATGTGCTCATGCCAGTAGAAAATCTCTCCTGAACTGACATCCTGAAATCCCTTCAGATAAACACGATTCTGCCCCTCATCCCTCCCCTGAAGTGATCAAGCTTTTTTTCTGCTAGGACCTTTCATCTCAGACTGTTTATAGTCTCTACAAGGCACTTTTAAAATGCACGTGTTGCTACTGCTAAGTTCTGCAGTAAATTCCTCCATGGATCCAGCTGGAGAGAACATGTTGCTTCCCATCTGATACAAAATGTTGAATAGTGTTAATTTTCCCTCATGGATAAAATGTTTGCATGTGTGGGATGTTAGGTAGAGATCAAGAGCCAGTAGAAAGCAATCCAGACAGGGACCCAGGTGGCAGTGGAATTTAGCCCAGGGTTGACAGAGGAAAGAGCTGAAGTGTGTAAGGGAGGTGATTTGATGTGTGGCCAAACTTAACTGTGATTTTCAGCAGGATTTTTACAAACTGTTCAGCTTCGTTGCTCTTTTGCTTTTGTGACAAGTGCCATGGACACTGCAGAGAGCAGAACTGATCCAAAGCTGTGTTCTGGCATGTGTCCTGCCCTAAGGGCAAGTGCTACCATCATTTAGCTCAGAATAAATCAAGAGTTATGCCAACAAATCAGCCTTGGGCAGAGACAATACAAGGCATTAAAGCTCTGGGTTAAATTTGTTACAAACTTTTGGCCAAGGGTACCTTTCAGTGGTGCAATGTCTGTTAACACTGGAGCCAAGCTGTATGAGAAATGAGCCTGGCACAAGGCTTGAAAAGTGGCCTTAACTGAGTAGGGGACATTTGGGTGTTTGAAACAACCATTGCTCAGTCTGTAGCTCATTCATGAGCTGCATGCCCTGGCCTTAGCCATCCATCATGTAGATGTTTTCTGCTCCCTGAATGGATGGGTGGAGCTATTCAAACAGCTGGGGTGAATAGAGACCTCCCAGACTTGGCCATGAATCAAAACTTTTAAACTGTGATTTGGGGTGGTTGCCTGAAGGGCTGTCCCCCAGTGAGAGCCCCGCATGTGCTACCCATGGCTGGGCCCCAGCAGCACCAAGCTGCTTGACAAGGGGTGAATTTTTCAATGACCAGTGGAGAAATCACAACGTTCAGGGCTAAGTATGGGCAGTCTGTTTGTCTGTCTGTCTCTCATCTGATGGATTGTACTCATGCAGTACTTTCATGAGCCACTTGCAAGGGAATCTCACCACCTTTGTGAGGTGCCAAGGCTTGAGGTTCCCAAGCTTTACCCTTCAGACTGGGCTTTTCCCAGAGTGGCATGCCACAGAGGAACTGGATTGGGCAGGGGTTTATGTCCCTCATGGTGCTGCAGACTGAATGTCACCACCAAGGAACTGGAGAGGAACAGGAACAGGACCTAATCAGCTCAAGCCCTGCAGCAGGGAAGCAGATTGCATGCAGGCAGCAGCCCCAAGAAGTGCTGGAAGGGTTCAGGTTTTCCAATGCCCTTGGAGTCCTTTGGTGGCTGTGTGTACAGACAGGGATGGGGAATGATTCAACCTGTTGACTTACAGCCTGCTTTTTTTCCTGGTACCTGCAGGTCAGTAGATATCAGCCCAACCAGACTGCACAGCTTAGCTCAGCACTTTAGACACCGGAGCTCCAGTTTGGAGTCACAAGGAAAGCTCCTCGGCTCAGAAAATGAGACAGGGAGCCCTGATTTCTACACCCCAAGGACTCGTAGCAGTAATGGCTCTGACCCCATGGACGACTGCTCTTCCTGCACCAGCCATTCCAGCTCGGAGCACTACTACCCTGCTCAGATGAATCCCAACTACTCCACCCTGGCAGAGGATTCCCCGTCAAAAGCCAGAGAACGGCAGAGGCAAAGGCACAAATCAGCAGGCAACCTGGTCTCTTCTAATTCAGGGAGTATGCCCAACCTGGCTGCGAGGAATGGGACGGGACACCACCGTGTCTACCTGCACAGCCAGAGCCAACCCTCCTCCCAGTACAGGATCAAAGAATATCCCCTGTACATCGAGGGCAGCTCCACACCCGTGGTGGTGCGGAGCCTGGAGAACGACCAGGAGGGACACTACAGCGTGAAAGCACAATTCAAAACCTCCAACTCCTACACAGCGGGGGGAATGTTTAAGGAGAACTGGCACGGGGATGAAGTGGACTCGGTCAGGCTCACCCCATCCCGCTCCCAGATCATAAGGACTCCATCTCTGGGCAGGGAGGGCCATGAGAAGGGCTCGGGTAGGACTGCGGTGTCGGACGAGCTGCGGCTCTGGTACCAGCGGTCCACGGCCTCCCACAAGGAGCACAGCCGCCTCTCGCACACGAGCTCCACCTCCTCGGACAGCAGCTCCCAGTACAGCACATCTTCTCAAAGCACCTTTGTGGCACACAGCCGGGTCACGAGAATGCCTCAGATGTGTAAAGCAACATCAGGTGAGAACCAGGCCCGGGCAGAGGGGCGGGAGGGATGGGAGCCTCATTGAGTCCGGATCTATGCCAGGTGTTACACCCCAGCTGGAGAGCAGTGCCAGAACACAGCACGTTATCTGCCCTGCACACACTGCTCACCAAGCCTGAAGGCGTAACACTGCAGGACAAGCCTTGTCCAAGAGATTCATCAGTGGGAATGTTTGGAAACATTCATGGAAATCATCACTTCTCAATGATGAGAAAAGACAGAGAGGGACCAAAGCCCGCTTATTGCCAGGTCTTTCCTCAGAGTGCAGTTGGGTTTTGGGTGATGGCACTAGAGGCTGAAGGTGACAAAGCTATGGGAGCGTCACTATTCATAATCACAGCAAAGGGAGCAATGAGGCAAGCAGGGGTTCAGCACAGACTAGGAAAATATACGTACTCAATGAAACACTAAAAGTATGAAAAAGGTTAAGTGGGGCATCCCAGCCCCTTCACCCCCCACAAAAATGTTTGAGCTATGACATCTATGTGCACTGCTGAGACTTGATTTTCCCATGCAGCTCCAATAACTCTGTTGATAATACCCTGAAATTCAGAGTGCTGAAGTTTGTGCAGTATTTTGCCTCTGTGTTATGTGCAGAGCATTGCTGTTAATGTTAAACGTATCTGTTATGTATACCTCTGTGCTGTTAATATTAAATGGCAAGAAAATAGTCCAATTCATTACACTGAGAAGGAAGGCTACAATGTGTGTGAAACAGTCCAAGGTTAAATATCTACTAGACATCAGTCACTCCTTGTCCAGCCCGTGTGGACAGATCAAGGACTTGCTAAAATCCTGAGCCATACACCTCAGCCTCAGCATAGGAGACACCATTGCTCCAGCTGCACTTGCCACTGCCTCCCAGGCAGACCAGTGCATTGTCCACCCATGCTGGCTGCTGGCCTTCTGCCAACCCAGCATGGTGTCCAGTCCATGGTGACCACCACACTGGCACTAGGGGGGCCCTGCACTCACTGCCAGCTCCAGTGTGGAGTCAGAGACTCCTCGTGGGCCACCAACAGCTGCCAAAGATGGGGCTGATTTGATGTGTGATGCCAACACTCATAGGAATACCAGGGGTGGACCAAGACACAACTGAGTAGCTGCTAGAACCATCCTGTGTCTCCCTATGAAAATCTGTCTTCCTCCCTTTGGTTGATTGGCATTTCTCTTCCATGCAGCAAAAAAAAAAAAATGGTTGAACACTGGAAAGTTTTTGGTTAGCCTTGGAAACGGTACCAGTTCAGGAAAATGGTGGGGTTGGGGTGAGAGCACAAAAAGATCACTGTTGGTCAGTCCATTCCCTAACTCAGCTGAGGCTTTAAACCTAAATGTGATACCTGTGCAGCACAAGTATGTTCAGTAATCACAGCATGGCCTGACCAGTTGGCAGCATAAATTAGTTTCGTGTTCAGAGTCTGTTCCCAATCACAGCTATGGAAGGATACTTACCTCAGGAGCTGTCAGCTCCAGAAGGAGATTAAAATTTGTTTTTCCCTTTCGGTGTCATTTGGCAGCAGCTAAAGAATTTAACAGCAGGGAGAGGGGTGCCAGGTAGAAGCCTCCATAATTTCAGCTGATCAGTCCTAGCTGATAGGTCAGTTGGGCCTTCAAAGAGGATCAGAGTTCTAGGCATGTATTAAATTCAGAGGGTAAACACTGTATAGACTTGAGAAGGAGGAAAGCTTAGTGAGGTGGTTTTATTTGCTGGACCCTCACCAGGGAAATTGCCCCAAGAGCCACTGCCTGTTTATAGTCCAGCTTGCTTCTGTCTTTGTTCAAGTACACTGAGCCTTCCTTTGGTCCCTAATAGGACTGTCAACAAAGGCAGGCATTTTGTACAAATCCACAGTGAAAGGAAAGTGTAGCTTTTGTAATCTTCAGAGCAGTGTACTTGTCCAGGCTCTCACCACTGCCAGCCCTGGCTCCTAGGGACACAGAGCATCTCCCACCACCCCTGGAAACAGGAGGCTGAGCCTGGCAGGCTGAGCTCCTCCAGTTCAGGACCCTTGGAGTCCAGGCAGCAGCAACCAAGTCTGTGCTGGGAGAAGTGTGATGTGTCCCAGGTAGGATCAAGAGAGTCTGGGTGGCTGTATTCAGCTGGAGACTGAGTGTTCCTGCAGAGCTGAGGCCAGATCCAGCCCATGACGTGCAGCAGTGTCAGCAGAGGCTGTGCTCTTGTGCCATGTTCGGGCACAGTCACCCAGGAATGGGGCGAGGTCTGTCCCAGGTTGTGTTTACTCACAGCCAGACATGTTTCTGCTGGTCTGACCAGCTGATGCTTCTGAACCACTCTGACCTTTGTGTTCTCACCTCACCAGTCGTTTTTCTCCACCCTTGGTTGTTTTCCAGCTGCCTTACCTCACAGCCAGAGGAGTTCCACGCCATCGAGCGAGCTCGCAGCCACGCCGCCAGGCAGCCCCCACCACATTCTCACGTGGCAGACTGGGTGAGTGTCTGTGGGGTCAGGCTAGAGAATCCACCTCACTCAGTGCCAGTGAGAAAAAGCTCCTCACACACAGGCACAGCTATGGGGAATGTTTCCTGTGTGCTCCATAGCCTACATCCACATGGAGCATTTCCAGTCTCCCACCTGTGCTCTTGTGGTGATGGAGCTCTGGTTTAGACTGAGCAAGACATGCCTGAGTCATCCACACCCAGCACTGCTCCAAGCAGTGTCAGATCCACAAGGAAAGGAGCCCTGCAGGTTCCTCCTGCTTGGACAGTCTCCTTCCTCCAGTCTTCTTCGTATGTTGAAATAGCTGATGTTTCTTTTTTAGCAGCTATCACACTGGCTGTCCACACCAAGGCCTTGCTGAAAAGGCAAGGTTAAGTGCCTGCCATACCTGTATGTGCAGCAACCTCATTTTTCTGCTCAGTTTTCCCCAGCAATGTGTCTGCATGACTTTCAAGGGCATCTTTTTTCAGCTATCACTAACATGAAGGTGCTTCACCAGAGTGTGAGGGAAGCATTACACACCCATAGCCATTACTAATGTAAATACAGTAACTGGGTTCTTTGGCACCTATTTACAAGGCAGGGAGTTCCAGGTGTAAACAAACACCCTTTTGCAAGCTCCCATGGGTATTCTCTAGCACTCTCTCTCCAGCAATTCTGTCCTGCCATGTCAAGTAAAGGTCATTTCCAGATCCTGTCTAACTCAGCACATCCCAGATTGTGGGATGAGATTTTGGCAAGATCAGCAAGATCTGACACTACAGCCCTCAAAATACCCTAGTTCTCTGAACAGGAAAACAGATCTAATACCCTGAGTCATGAACTGGGACTAACTTAGAAAACATTTCACTGTGCAGCCACTGGAAAATCTCCTGCTCTTTGATTACCCATGTCACCTACAACCAGGTTTGACCTCTGGTTTTACTCCAGCACTGTTTGTGACTGCACTTTAAATTGGAGATGAGGAGAACCATAACCACAACCCCTTAGGCTTACCTGGATTTTAAATTCACACATTTGACATCCAGTCTCATCTGGTCTTTGCATGTGCTTCCAGCTTTAGAAGAGGAGAATCTTCTTGGTCCCATTTCACAAAAAGTCAAGTGATAGCAAGATAGGCAAAATGGTACTTGCCTTTACCATACACTGCAACTTCCACTATTAAGGGTTTGAGTCTAAATTCAAATCTTAGTCTCAGACTCCATCCCAATCCTAATTCTTCTAAATATCTTTATGATGATCAGAATTAAAACTGGTGAGCAGCCAGCTGAGACATCTGTTTGGATAATCCCAGCTTTTCTTATTTTTCCATTCAAGCTGTCCTGCACCTTGCCTCTCACTGCAAAAATACTTTAAGCTAAATTCTCAGCTGGTGAAAGTGAAGCTACCTGGATGTATAGCTTAGGCCCTGCACCAACAACCAGTGCAAAAAGAATTGGAGACAAATCAACACTTGTTTTGTACCTGAGCTTAGCACCCAAGGTGTATGTGTATAAATACAGGAGTGGATCCAGTCTGCCGTTAGATGCACAACAGATTCATCTGCTGCAGGAGCAGCTGTGCCCACCCAGCAGACTCAACAGATTGACAGTTCTCCCCAACATGTTTTTGTGTCACTAACTTTTCCTAAAGGTGATTCATCAACTTGTTTCCCCACTGGATTAATAAGCTCATAACAATGTCTGTGTCACTTCTTTTCTTTAACATTTCCTCTCTCCTCTTTCCTCCTTTTTTGCTCTCCTTTGTTCAGAGAAGCAACAGACAACTCACCCACTATGGATGAGTCTCAGTCTCCAACCCACCAAAGTACTGATGAATAGAGGTATAGTAAGGGAACGTTTTGTTCTTTCCTCTTTCTGCCCCACAGTCCGTGAGCACAGCTGTGTGCCCGTTTGTCTGCCAGCGAGGCTCCCTGCAGTGCTTGGGAGCATTCTAACCCTCGGTGCCTTTTCAGAGTCTGTGCCTGTGGCACTTTGCCCTGTGAAAGGGCCTTGGGGCCAGCCTGCGCTGTGTCCCTGCCGAGGCTGAACGGGCACAGAAAGTGGAGGGGGGGGCAACAAATCTGTGGCTCAGGAGAATTGAAAGCAGCGTGGGCAGAGTGCTGTGGGAACAGTCTGGGAGCAGCGTGGTGGGGACACGAGCTCGGCTAGGCTCTGAGGCCCTGGCCAGAGCTCCCGGCCTCGCTCCAGCCACAGCTCCATCACACCTTCCTCCTCCCTCCCTGCCGCAGAGCTGAGGCTGTTTGCAGCAGCAGCACCAGCAGAGAGCTTTTATGGGACAAGGAGCAACCCTGGCCCCATTCCTGTGGGAAGACAGAGGGGAAAGGGTGGAGGGAACAAAAAACCCTCAGAGTATTTCTGTTTTAATTAAACTGCCATTGCTGTCTGACACTCTCATTTGAATCTACAACCATTCACAGCTGGCATCTGTCAAGTATTTCAAGCCCAGCTTTCTAGAGTTATCCCATAAACCTCGGTACTTCAGCACAGAGCTGGAAAACAAAAGGCTCTTTAACATGCAAATGTCGATGCCCTTGCTCAGGTTCCTCCCAGACACCAATCCCAAGGAAACCAGGTGAAAAACAGGGCAGAGGAAGCAGGAACTGCACCAGATGTGAGATCAGTCCTGTGAGGTGGGGAGGGAATGCAGGAAGGAGTGAGATTCCCTCAGTAAACAGAAAAAATATGCATCTCCTGCTTTTGGCCTCAGAAGAGTCTCTAGTTTGGAAGTTGGTTCAAAGCAAAGTGTGAGGGAGAGACATCAGTTCTGGCTATGACTGCACAGATATAGCAGTCACTTTTCAAAATATCCAGATTTTGACCTGTTTTCCTCTGGGAAGGAGCTCTACAGCCTAAGCCAGGAGCTGACGTTGGTTAGAGCTCTTAATGTAAATTGCAAAGAAAATTCTTATGAATTGTCTCATCTACTCAGTACAGACAAAGAAAAAGCCAGGCAGCAAAAGAAGCAGTACTTTGGCAGGAAACATAGCCCAAGATGAGGACTGGGCTACTGTAACATAGTCCTTTCCACATCAGACCTGGCATGCTCTCACTAGTCCCTTCCTGGTTCATCCCTGGAAAGCCACGTCACTCTGGGACTGCTCAGTGATGCACGAGTCTCTGCCCAGAGCAGAACTGCTACAGAAAGTGCCACCACCCTCCTCCTTCAATGTTCCCACTGGGTGATACAGCCCATGTCCGAGTGAGCTGCTCTAAGGACTTGCTCCTTGGAGAGCATCCCATAGAAAAATCTCTATCCCCACTTGCTACTGGGCAGGACAGCAGGCAGAGCCTCAGGCAGGGCAGAGGCACAGCACTGCTGCTGTACCCAGGGCAGGGGGGAAGAAAACACAGGCAGAGAGCAGGGAGGTCTGTGAATACCCTGCATTCCTCTCCACCCATAACACAACGTTTTATGCTCATGGTTGAACTTCCCAGGAGCACTCACTGTCCTAACAAAGTTTCCTTTCTCCTGCAGGAACTACAATGATAGCTGTTTCCTGGACTCTCCCCTCTATCCAGAATTAGCAGATGTCCAGTGGTATGGGCAGGAAAAAGCCAAGCCTGGAACTCTAGTGTGAACCCCTGACCTCAAGTTAATCACATCAATGCCATTCTGAGATCACCTCACTGCCTCTCATTTGCCTTACCCAGATGCACTGTCACCCAGCACCAGCTTCAACTCTAAGCACTTTTTTCACGATGCAATTCAAGACAACCTTTATGGAACACTGGCCCTGAGACATCCACCACGGCAGTGGTGGAGCGCAGCACATCCCACTGCCAGACGGGTGCCCATCCCTCCCACGGCCACGGGGCAGCGGGTGGAGAGGAGCAGCCATCTGAAGAGTCAGTTTCAAAATTGGGTTTCCTTTGAAACCATAGAAGCCTTTCAAGGCTCGTATCAAAGATTACTGTTCCACAGCACGTAACAGCAGCAAGAGTCCATGACCTGCAAGCTGAAGCCAACAGCATTAGTTTGAAGGGGGTGGGAATAGGTCAGAGGCTGAAAATGGAGACCATATTCCTGAAAGTGCATCTGTTCTGAAACAGTAAATCCCATCGCTTCAGAGATGTGCCAGTCTCACAATCAGGTCAGCACTGCCAAAGATCTCCACACCACTGTTGGCAGGATGAGTTTCTCAGCAAGTTCTAGCTACAAGAACATCTCTAACTTGATGGCAGACACGACCACCCCCTGCAAAATGGCATTTCCTTCTTCATTTGGAGTCCACCTACATGCAAGCAAAAGAACACCCTGTGCTGCAGACACACCCGAGGTCTGGGCTGGTATCACAGCATCGCTGTCTGCAAGCCACTCTTGAACTGGACAGACAAGGTTTACAAAGGCATTACCTAAAGCAGAGGCAAGTACTGCACTCACAGCATCTCTGTGGCTGGCACAGAGTGCCCACCAATACATGGAGAGGTTGGGATTGTATTGGTTGTTTTGATACAGAAAAAAATTGCCAAAAAAAACCTTTCCACAAGCAGACACAGCCAATAAATTGGAATCTATTTCTGCACAAAGCGTTAACGTGAAATCCAAGGGAAAGCACATCGTGATCGACCTGACACGGCCAAGCTGCGTTCACATATTGGTTCCACTCCTCTTCCCTTCGTTAGCACCAGTGTAGCAAAGGGCTCGTCACCCGTGTGCTGCCGTGTGGGAGAACTGGTCTGTCAGGAAGCAGGAAGGCTCCTGGAGAAGGGTTGGACAACCAGCAGACAGGCAAATCTTCCCCTTGCGAGAGAGAAAGGGCAGCGACCGAGCGAGGCGTCGGACGCGAGCGGGAGCTGCCTGCGGCCACCAAACGGAGCAGCACGAGCGCGGCCTGGAAGGAGCTGCAAGTTTACACATACTTTAGAGCAATGCTTTATACATGTCAAGCCATGGAACTTTCAAAGGCCTCAAAGACACTTTTGTAACGAACAAGTGCACAATCTAGGTGGATGTTGAAGCTGGCACGTCTTAGTCTTCACTGCGGTGCTATGCTGTTTTTATTGCCACTCGATGGGGGCGGGCGCCCGGCCTTCCCCCGTTGGTGCGTGCAAATGATGATTTCCTATGGGAAAGGCATTAAAAGAAACGGCTGGAGGGGGTTACTTTGTGAAAAGCAGAAATTGAAGTTAGCTTTAGTTTAAGGAAAAAGGAAAAAAAAAAAGTGTGAGAGTGTGTGAGTTGTGTGTGTGTGTGTGTGTGTGTGTGTGTGTGTTCCAAGAATAACAACAGCATCTACCAGACAAAGTAGAGCGAAACGTTTCAAATTAAACACCGCAACTTGGGGGGCTGCCACGCCTTTTGGTATTAAGATTGCTGGAAAACTGCATTCCAGGCTTTAAAAGAGAATGGGTTCTGTGTAATTAGGCTTTGAAAAATGATGGGGTTTCTAAACATTAATGCAAGCAGCTCATGCCAATTCCTTTCTGCAACTCACACCAGAAGTGTTGGCTTTGGTTCCCTGCGCTGCTGCTTTGCATCACTGGTGAGGTGGGGAGGAGGCCGTGCAGAGATGAGACAGAGACAGGCAGAAAGGCTGTTATTTGTCCAGGGAAACCTGTGGCAGAGCCAGGATTGGATGGGGCAAGAGGCCAGACTGGATGGGGCTCTGAGCAACCTGGTCTAGTGGAAGGTGTCCCTGCCCCATGGCAGGGGTTGGAACCAGATGATGTCACTTCCAATACAAACCCTTCCGTAACGCTATGATAAGGAAACTCTTTTATGTCCACACATGAAGTATAAATAAATTATCCCTCTGAAAAAAAAAAAAAAAAAACAAAAAAAAACACAAAAACACTGGCAAAGGGTTTACAAAGGTGACCACACAAATTCTGTGCTTCTGGGCCTCCCTGAAGCAGCACCCGGGAGTGCAGCGCACCATGACAGTAATTGAAGCCTTACTTTCAGTTCTGGAAGAACAGCCAGTGGTGAGATTGCAGCCTTTATCTGTTCATTCAAAAAGCTGTTTTCACCATCTCTTTGTGCTTTGGGGTCTTTAACATGGGAATTATTTCAAGTTCCTAATTGGATTTTTAGCTGGATAAGAGGTAGTACTGATTAATGACATTTACTGATAAAATTTGGTAGCTGAAGTAAAAGGATTAAATAAGGACCAAATTAAGCTACAGCAAATAATTTAGCCCAAGGATTTTTAGGGGCTCTGAGCAACTGTCTGTTTTCTTTTTAATTTCCCTGGTAAGTGGTTTGGGTTTGGGTTGTTTTTTTTTTCTGTGTACCTTCTTTTAATTAAAAAGAATTCAACAACAGCGGCACTATGAGGCCTCTGGGCACTACAGGAAGAAACATTAATTCCTCCAAGACCAGCTCTGCAGTTTTGCAGCAAAGGTTAAAAGGTGGCAGCCCTGAAATTAGGGGGGGAAAATAAAAATATTTAGCCTGAATTGCAAACAGGCTGGAGTGGAGAAAAAGCTTTCTAAAAACGGATTGAGTTTTGCTTTGTGTTCTGCTTTTCTGGTTTGCAATCAAGGCACATGTGAGCAGCCAGTCTGGTAGTAAAGACAGATTAAGTAAAACAGGTTTTACTGTTTAGCTCAATTCAATTAAACACAAATGTACATAAAATGTTAATCATATGAGATTAACATATTTAAGTATAACACGGAGGGGCATATACATAGCTATTACAGACAAGCACTTGACTACCAACTTAACCCCTCCTTTACTTTTTTATTTTTCAAGGCTCCATCTGCCATAAAGCCACAACCGCGTTCAGTCTGTGTGTCTGACACTCCCTCTGTGTGGGCAGGAGCCGGGGGACGGTCCCTGCAGGGCCGTGCTGGGAGGCAGGGTTTATTTTTAAATGATATTATATGCAGTCGAGTGTTGAAAATGTTGAAACAGTCCAATTTGTTTTCACTCTGTATTAGTTTTAGTTTCAGGCATAGCCGATCCCCATTCAGGTGCTATCAGATGACCAGTTACTGCTTAGTTAACTAGATGTAAAGTTTTACATATATATATTAATGTCAATAGTTTTATTACAAGTTGTGTAAAATGGACTCTCTAGTTTAAAAAAAAGGAAAAAAAAAAAAAAGAAAAAAATTAGGTCTCTCCTGAAATTGACTTTAGAGCATGGAAAATGATTTTACTGGATTCTGTTCAACTGTAATCAAGGAAAAAAAATATGTATGTTGTAGAAAAAGTTGCAGAATTAAAAAAAATCTGCTTTTAATTTATTCTTTTTGTATTAAGAATTTGTATAGTTACCTTTACATTTTGCAAAACGGTGTTGTCAACACTTCCTTATTAAAGCATTTTCAAAATGAAACCTTGCCATGCCTTGTCTCTTTGGGAGGGCAGAGCCCAAGCAATCCTTACCACTGCTAGAGATGCTGGGCCCAGATGTGTGCACAGCTGGCCAGGGTGTCCATGAGGGACCTGCTCCTTGGCTGACTGCAGGAAAACTGGCATTCCCCCAGAAAAGCCCATCCTTTAGAGATCCCTCGGGATTCAGCACCCAGCAGATCCATGCTGGCTCCATGCCATGTTCTCCCAAGCACTGGTCCCAGGGGCTCAGGAGGACCAAGAGTGTGACTGATGTCCCACCACTGTGGGAAGCAAAGTCACAAATCCAACACACAACTTGAAATAACTAAAATTAATGCTCACTTACATGGATTGGATGCCAAGTTTCTGCAAGGCTGTTTCAGCAATGCCAACAGCTGTGGGACAGGCTTCAGCACCAGCACATTCCCCATGCTCCAAGGAAGTGCCTGTTTGGTGACTTCCCAAGGGAACCCACTCCAAGAGGCTGCTCTAGCTCAGTAGGGCAGCAGTGAGCCCTGCACAGGGTTAGGGACATCACTTGACGTCACTGGTGTCCCCTCTGTGGGCAGCAGTGACCGCTCCACAGGGAGCCACCAGTGGCAGCAGCCCAGAGCCAGACAGCCCCTGTGACCATCACCCAGCACTGCTGAGTGGGGAACCACTGCCTGCAGTAAATCCCCAGGAGGGTCTGGGATGGACCAAACAGCCACAGCGAAGGTTTTCAGACACCCCCTGAACTCTGGGACCTTGGCTCAGATTTCTTGACAGTGACTCCCAATGTGCTGCAGGTCTTCACCACCTCAGGAGCAGTTTTCAGGGCAGCCTGCTCCAGATCTGGTACTGCCCACCTTGCACCATCCCTCTCAGAAGGCACCACGTTATGTTCTCATCCCCTGGGTCCAGGAGTCAGAGCACTCCCTTCCCCCTGAGAAGTGAAGTCACTTACACCCCAATCAGGTTCATTCTTGGGCAAGACTGGATCGATGGTGGTGATGTCATGGCAGCCAGCTGAAGAGAAGCCCAGTTCCTCCATTAAAATGATCCCACATGCACCTACCCTAAAAACCTTTCCAGCAGCACAAATAGCAAATAGGGAATTTAAGGCATTTCACCACCGCCGGGCACAGTAATACCAGTCCAGGCAGGTACCAATAGTTTTAGAGGTCACCTTGCACAGGCCCTTCCACAGCCAGGCTTGGGAAAGGGTCAGGGACTGCAACAAATGACCAGGGGCACTGAAGTCCCAAAACCACTCCAGAGACACCACTATGGCGAACTCATGACTTCATCCTAAGGCTTACAAGCCTTAGGATTCAGCAGAGTTATTTCCGCCTAATGCAAGAATTATCAGAAATAAACATCTGGAAAAGCCTAGAGGGAAAAGTAAATTGCTAAACTGAAACATACCCTCCCCACAAAAAAAACCCCAAACTGTCAAGCAGTGTGACAGCTGCACCACACCCACTCCTCCCTAAACTAGACTGAGGGTTGGGATTTTTTTGGCTAAGAGGCATTATTAACTATTTGATCACGGTCTGGTAGCTGCAATTTGGGGCCATCCAGCTGCAAAGAGCCTCCAACCGATGATGAAAAGCAGCTGCCGTAACAGTGTCCCCCCCGGCCCCTGTCCCCCAAGGACCAGAGCTGGCTCTCACATGCTGGACAGCTGGAAATTCCTACACTGATACGCCGTGAGAAAGTAGCTCCCAGCTCCTCAGTTCCCCATGCAGCACCATTCCATGGATTGCAAGGGGATAAATTCTTCCGTCATGGGATTCATTCAAGCAAGGCGGCTGTATTTCAGGGACTGTCAGCAAGGAGGCACATTGCTTAAACTGCATTCCTTAAAACCTGATCAGACTAAGACATTCCAACCTCAAATTCACATCCCTACAGGAGGTGCATCCCCACTCAAACCAGCACTCAGGGTACCATTAAAATTCTCCTCAGTAATTAGTTCTAAGGCAGGAAGGAAAAATCCATCTAGCACTATTACAGATCCCCTAAGGAATCCACTTCCCGCTACAGCAGACGATACAATGCTCCTTAAACCATCTCCTGGCTACTCACTTGCTGCAGTTTCCAGGGAAATTACAGCTCTTCTGAACAAGGGACAATATTGTCCCTCAATTATTTACAGAGTTCAAAACCAAGGTCAAGATAAAGATTTAGAAACAGTTCAGGAAACCATCTGGGTGGGGAGAGGGATAAAGTTGCAATGTTACAAATGTTTCTGCTGTAATAACGCCCCCAAAGAGTATCTGTACAGAGCACTTCAAAGAAAATCACCAGAAAGCACTGTTAATGAAACTCTTCCATGCTCTTGACATCTGCCCAGCTGCTCCCCATAAATCCCCATCTCCTCCCCAAAGAGACAGTGAGGTCTCATCAGCCTCATTTTATTACTTCTCGACTCTAAGCTCTTGACATTTTCTCTGGGGTCAAACACTCCAGACTGAAAATCTCCTGGGTCCAAAGAAGCACTTCAGAATCTAAAAGTGTCTCCAGAAGAACCTGAATTTCTCCAAGATACTCCTCCCAGCTCACATGCCTCAGTATCTCTCACTGTGAACACCCAAGGGAGACAGGTCACTCCTTGAGAAGAAGGCTCCAGTTCCTGCTCCAAGCTGCCAGTCGAGGGGAGCACCCAGACAAACCCATTCAATGGAATAGTGACACATTTCTTCAGGAAGTGATTCTGCTCAAAACTAATGAAGTTTCAATATTTCACTGTTTATGCAGAATTAGATATCATTCCCCTGAGTTTCCTCACCATTCCCAGTCAGGATACACAATGGTAAAGATTTGTGGCTGCTAGAAATACTGTTCATGGTCATGGGAGGTCCTAATTTTCTCTGCAATGCCCAGCAGATTGAAAATTTTCTCCAGATGTATAAAGATGGAATTTGAAAGCCTCAAGAGCTGTAAGATTACTTCCCCCCCAAGCCCAGAAGGTTTATATTAAAAATGTCGTTACCGAAGAAAAAAAAAAAAAAAAGCCAAATCAGATGCATTCGAGATCAAAAACTCTTTGCACTGAGGCTGAGAAATATAGAAACCTTTTTTTTATTCCTGATAAATACCACATGAAAGATTAACCAATAAAGTCTTTATATTTACAGAAATAACCAAGATTCAGATTCAACTGCTTCCCTCTAATCATCTCCTCACATCAGTCTCCAATGCAAAAGCAGCCAAAAAAGTTCCACATGCTCCTTGCAGGGCTGAGACTCACCTAAAGCTCTAAAATATGGGAAACACTTCAATCTGCACAGTTCCCTGAATAACAAACTGAAATAAAAGCAGTTGTCATGTGAATTATCCCTTGGTCATTGTCTTGGTCTTAAACTCTTCAAAGCCCATTCCCTCTGCTGTACATTGGATATGTTCAGCAAAAAGCACAGATTTCAAAATAAACCTAAATAAATGGGGCTTGGAAAAAGGAAGCTGTAAAAAAACCTCCTTTCTGCTTTTTTTTGCAAAGCCCACCCCAAGTTCTTCTTGATGTTCAGGCTCAAAGTCTGCCTCTTCCATCCTCTCTGGGTGTTGGAGACCGAAATGTGAATCCCACCCTGGCCCCCGCAGAACCTCACAGCGCGTTGTACTCCACACATTTGGATGGGTCTGTTGGGAAGTGCTTCTGGCAAATGGTCATGAGTCTCTTCAGCCCCTAGGAATTAACAAAACAAGGACAATTCTGTAATAAGGCTGCAGCTGTTGAACAAGCTTAATACAGTATTCTTAAGCTTAACAAGAAAAATTAAAAAGAAAAGGCTGCTATTTTGAGGTTGGGATTTTTATTTTGGTAGTTATTCTGTTTTAAAGTTTGAGGTTCTCTTCAATATTAGAGGAGTTTGTGGTATAATCAAAAAGGCTACAGCTTCAATCCCACCTGGTAAGATTCACAGTGAAGGATCACAGCAATTCTTTAATCCCTCTTTATCACCAAGGGAGCAAATGATACCATAATTAAAGATATTTTCAAGAAAGCTGAGTATTAAAATTCATTCTAAAGAGTAAAAAGCAATTTCAAAACAAGCTGCAGAGCTAAGGCAAGAACCAAACACTTCTCAGGAGAACTGTGGACAGGACATCACAGAGGGAAACTGAAGCAATCAAGGAGAAAGACAGAATGTGGACTTTTCAGTTCTTTCAAGCCATCAATTGCACAAAAACAACATGACAGGAACCCTGTGATTATTTTCTTTCAAGACATACAGAAAAGTCTAACAAAGAAGAAAGCCAACTGCTGTGGTGGAAGTGTAATTTAGCAGTGACACTGTACTCCAAGATGGCAGAGTCATGTCCCTGTCATGAGACTCTCCTCAGGGAAGGCAACTCCTCACTCAGGGAAAAATGATTCAACAGGATGATGCTTTGGCCTTTCTAATGCAGGCAAGCATGGAAAGTCTGTCCCAGCACCATGACTCCTTGTTTGGGACGCTCTCCAGAGTGCTGTAATCAGGAACATGTTTGCTTCATGCAGCTGCTGGGAGCACAGGTAATAAATATCCCATGCTCCAGTTTCAACCAACTTGTCAAACAAGACCCAAATATCTAAAGCCGACATGGAGAACATACATGTTTAAAGCCAACTTTGTCTTGGTGCTGCAGTGAGTTGAGTAAATTAGAAGCAGAGATATGAAATTTCCAGTGGGAAGATGAACTCAAGGATTTCCTTGGCCAACAAATGTAGCCCCAAAAGCAGAAAAGGGACAAACAGGGGAATTCATACACAACTTCCACAAGGTATATCATGCTAAGAGAGACCAAGCAACACTCCAGAGTAGAGATCCTTCTGCTCCAGGAGTGGCAAATGGACAGAGAAAGCGAATTACTGAGCAGCCTGGTCTGGAAGGTTCCCCTGCCAGAGGAGTTGATAGTCTTTTAAGGTCTCTTTCAATCCAAACCATTCTGTGATTCTATGAATTATTCACCATTATGACATGTGGATTAACACAGATCACAACAACATTATTTAGTTTAAAACTATTTCATCTGTTAAATACTTCCAAGCATAACTAAAGCCTTTCTCTGAAGATGCATAATCCACATGCCAATTTTTTACCTTACAAAATAATTGGTCAAATTTAATTTGTTGTCTCTGTAAGTGTCTGGAGGCCCCTGTGACTTCACAATTATATTTTTTCAGGTTATGCTATTAAAAACTAGAGCTGAAGAGAAACCAAAGGTTATACTCGCAGCCCAAATACAGAGAGACTCAGAGCAGAAGAGGAAGTTGCATTTTGCAAGCAATTTCCTTGCAGACATCTGCAGAAGCTGAAAAGCAACAGGAGTCCTGCTGCTGAAGAAGGAAGACATTTATAAACCTCGCCTGCCAGGAACTCTGAGCTCCATGATCCTGCTCAGAAGACTTCAGAGTTAACCCAGAAGGTTTTTTATCTCAATGAACTGCAACTGGCAAGAGCCAAACACATTTAACAATACCAAGAGAGAAGGCTTTTTTCCTCAGACCTGTCCACCCACTGTGTTGAAAGGACAGAGTAGAAAAACAGCACTGCTACTATTTCCACAACCAGAAGTCCACATGAGTATGAAGATGCCCAGGAGGAACTAAGCCTGGAATTTTGAGCCCAGATTCCTGACTTTATTAATGAATGCATTTATCTAGTTGCAGAAATAGTCAGAAGGACTGAATTTTACAGTATGAAATTCTGTGCATGTTTAAAGCACAAGTTAAGCAGTGAGAGGCCTCAGGAGAATCAGCCTGTCTTCAGAGCTGCTTTGGTGTTCATGCAGGATCACAGCAGTTCAGAAAAACCATTAGACTATTCCTGGCCCAGCATTGAAAAGCCTTCAGGTCCAGGATGAGCTACTCTTAATTGGATGTTATGCTTGACACAAACTAAACCTGTCAATTTCTGGGACACTTCTACCACATCACCTGACACCGACGTTTCTAAAAGATCCCCCTACACAAGCAGACCTGTTGGCTTTGCAAAGCTGACAATTACCTGTATGTACTTCCTCTGAGTTTCATCGTTGAGCACGTGGGCCACGTGCTTGGAGAAAATCTTCTCGCGCCCCGTCCGCGCGTGGATGCCGACCATGGTGACGCCGATGGGCCAGGGAGCGTTCCCAATGGCCATCTGCAGATAGGCATCGTTGGCCTGGAGAGGGAAGGGCATCACTGAGCACCTCGGGAACTGCACCACACAGAGCATTTTTGCACTGCCAGGTGCAGTTTAAGCCCCACTCCAATGTCTCTGATCTGGTGTCACTGCATGGTATTAACCAACTGCACAACACACCTTCCCACATGGAACTCCAAGGGAAGCAAGGACTATGGACTTTCCCTTATGAAAAAAAAGAACTGGATAAGGCAGTCTGGTTACCTTGACCAAAACTAAGGTTTACTGGGATTATTTTCAACTCAACCATCTCTGGTTAAATAAGGTTACATTTGTAACCATGCTTAAGGCCAGAGCAGTAGCAGCAGTAAATCAATCAGGAATTTCCTCATCAAAAGCGCAGATCCTGTTTTAAAGCTGTAACAGACAACATTCCTGGGGAAAAACAGGGATTAAACTCGATGGGAAAATTAATAGAAAGACAGGCAGAAAGGAAGAGAAGTATAGAGCTTAAAAAAGCCCAAGATAACAACTGAGAAGCAGCAAGTGACAGATACAATTACAGAAAAAACCTGAAGGACGTGGAACAGGACATTCCTTCTCTATTAGAGAGCAGCTACAAAACTCACTGATAAAGAGTTCATTTATCACCTCCTATTCAGAAACTGGACAATAAGAAGCAGCAGTCATGACCAGTGGGTGCAGATTCTTTCCAGCTAGCACTGAACAAACTGGGAGGTGAATAATGAACAAGGCAGGGGTAGCAGACAGACCTAAAAGCAAACCTAAAGAGAGGACAGAGCTTAGTCATCACCTGCATGAGGCAGAATCTTAACAGTCTTAGTCAAATACCTACTTGCTGACTTAAATATACTTTTGTGATGAAATAGTATGTGAACATACAATTAAAGACCCTTGCAGAAGTGTCACAACAGCGTTAATTAAGGCTGAGTGGACAACTTGCATTCTGGTACTTGCCTGCTGTCAACACATCGATTTCAAAATTAAAATCTTCCAAGCTTTTCAACTAACAAAGCAGCAAGAATTTGTGGCCGACAGTATTCACTAGGGTGCACAAAGCAAGCAGCAGGCAAAAAGAGACAGAAGAGTAGGCAAAAAGAGGCAAGTCTCTTAGAAAGTAAAATTGACAAGGGTGCAAGTATCTGTAAAGGCATTAGCCTAATGTAAAAAAACAAAAACAAAACAACAAAACATCCGAATGTGTATTCAAGTAATCCAAAATCTCTGCGAAGCTTACTTAAAGGCAAGCACCTTCAGGAGAGAGAGGCACTGCTGAATAACCCAGAGATACACCACATTCCTGCATGCTCATTAGTTTGAGAAGGTATTAGAAAGGGAATTTCCACATAATGATGACAACCAAGAGAAAAAAAATTCTTCAAAATAAAATCCCACTATCCTACATCCCACTGTTCAGTTCTGCTTCCAAATGATTTGGATTAAATTTGCCTTAGGCCATACAAAGTTTTTTTCAGTATCAAAAGCAGGTTTGCTTGCTTACTTGACAAATTATGCCAAATCCTCACAAGAATAGTAAGAAATACTAGAAATTTGAAGGCAAAAGACAACTCAGGTTCCTCTGCATATACAAGCTGCTTCAGCAAATGCTATTGGTATTTCAATTTCACTTCTGAAGGCAGCTACAAATAAAACCTAATACTGCCTTTGATCTTATGTCCCAAAGTACTTCTGCCTCCTGCAGTGAGCAGACTTCATCCAAAAAAATCTTCTCATTAACTTACCTCAACCTTACCCGGCCACTTAATGTGAGTGTAGACAAAGAAAGGGACACTGCCTCATATTCAATAACTCAGTTTGCCTCAATTAATTCCTAATTAATTAATCATCAACACCCTATTACTATTCAATACCTTCATTTAACCTTAGAACATCAGGTTTCCCCTTGAGGAATGCCTCTGCAACTTATAGGCATCTCTAAGAAAAATTTTCATCATGTTTACAAAGCTGTGCAGTTTCATGAACCTCAAAATATCTTCTGTCAGGCTGGGGAACAAACACTACTTAGAGCCTAACATTCACAGCCATTTTTCATTTTGTTGGGATAGATGTTGTATTTCCAGCTATGCATCTTCAAAATGAAAAAAAATATGGGAATGCTGAAGTAATAAACTCAATCTTTTACAACCAGACAGCGTGAACATGACGGAAAAGCACAAACGTACCTTCACGTATTCTCTCTGCAACATAAATTTAATAATATCTGTTATTGATTCTTTGATGTCTGCAGGAAGTGTCTACAGGAGTGAGGGGAAAGAAAAAAAAAAAAAAAGACATTTACTTCAGAACAGCAGCTCAGGAAAATCATCTTACTCAGCATTTATGCAAAGTTTAGCAACTACTCTTGCTTGAGGAGTTTCACAAAGGAAAACATGTTAAATATTCAGATGAAGGATCTGAAGAGCAGAGGTTAAGTGGTTACACCTGGTAGCTGATGGCAAAGTGCAAAATGCAATCCCAATTTTCTGTCATGTTTGCAACCCAGGGAGCAGGTGCTGCTTCAAACAGCTGGAAAAGCAGTGGGTGGGTAGATTTCACTGACTGAGACGAAGTCAGAACTGGGTGTCAGGAGCTCTAGATACAGAAACTGTCACCAATTCATTTATCCCCTCTCCTTCAGTGAGGCTAACACTGCCCTGGAAAGGGCCCTGATGCTGGTTACTTGGGAAGCAAAGGCTGAAGTGGCACTTAGAGGTGATTTACCCGCTTGCGGAGCTTCCTGAAGAGCGGCCGCAGGTAGGACTCGGTCTGTTTCTGAGTGGCGCTGTTCAGCTTCCCCTGCACGCCCCGCTTCACGTAGTCCTCTCTGGCATTCAACTCCTTGGCCCAAACTCCCAGGAGGAACTGCAGGGAGCAAGCACATCTGTGTCATGGTGCCATCTAGTGACTTCCCGGCACATCAGACAGAACAGAGGGCTAAGCAAGCAAGGAGAAGTGAGTTTTTTGGAGAAATCTGATTTAAGAAGGTAAAACCTTTTTCAGAAGGATAGGCAAGGAGGGACATGAACAACTCTCTTATCTTAAATGTACACACACAAATTAAAGCTTCAACTCTTGCTGTGCCTTTGATTACGACAACATTTACACAGGCAGTGGCTGACTGGGCTGAGAGGCAACACAGGTTTCTTGCCAGGAAACAAGGAAACAATTTCCTGCCATCCACTTGAACCTGTGCACTTCCTTTAAAACTCTCTCATTTCACTAACAGTATTAGGTGACATTCCAATTCAGTGTGCACTGCTCCAAGGAAACTCCTCCAAAGGTTTTGATGCCACAGTACCACACAGAGGCAACTCAAACAAATGCCTCAAATATCACACGAAAATCAAAACCGTATTTATTTTGTCTGGAAAAGCAGGACCAGATTTTGAAGAATGCTGCTCTCCCAAGAGCTCTTTCCCAGATCTGGCACAAGTCACTGTTGTGACTAACAAAGGCTGTGGAGTGCCAAGCATTTCAAAAAACCCACATCTTGAACATAACATGTGAGATTTTCCTCAGAAGTGGCTAAAACCTACCCTTCTATTCTTGAAATGTATCTACATGGCAGAAACTACAGAATAATTAGAGTTTGTTACCTTCAAGAACTTTGTTATGATGTCCATATCATAGTGATCATCACCCCGTCCCAAGGATTCTCCCAAAGCCTGGTGGGGGGAAAAAAGGGCCATTATTTCTACTTTCTCTAGTCTGCCAGCACCACCACAGCAGAGCATGATTCACTGCACCACAAACTGCAATAAATTCCACAAGAAATCCCAAACACTGGTCAAGAAACAGCTACAAATGCTACTGAAATTCACTAATCTATCACAAACATTTACATCACAACGGCAATATGATTATTTCTGAAAAGTCAATGCAACAGTAATTCTTCAGTCATTAACTATTAAATTATTGGCATAATTAGCAGCTGTCTGACAGCACTGTATTAAGGGGATCTGTGGGTGCACAGCATTTTTTGAGATCCTCAAAGCCATCAATTTACCTAAATATTTTGTTATGCTATTTCAATTCTCTGATGTACTGGGGCTTTTTATCATTTAATTGCAACTGTGAATTTGAGGGAACAATTTTTTTAAAAAAACCCCAAAACTAAGCAACAAACCACTCAAAAAGCCCAGCTGTATGCTCCAATACTCCACCATCCTGCCAAAACCTCAAAACTCTAAATACTAACAGCAAGTTTTATAAACATTTTCCAGTAGGTATAGATCAATTTATAATCAATTTCCATTGCCCTCATGTTTCCAAAGTGAGTTTTATTTTAAAACATCTCCTAGATTTGGAGTCAAATTCAATGTAAGCCTTTATGCTCAAGGCAATGCAGCTAAAGTAACATAAAATTAAGACATGGTGTTTACAAACTTTTTCAAAAAAGATTGCTTGCATGGCTCAAACTAAGCCTGCCCTACTACCACAGAAAGGGATTATTTTGGGAGCTAACAGATCAATAAAATGCAGCTCCAATACAAGTGCTGCTATCCACTCTGGTACTGCAGTTATTTTAAACCAGAACCCCTGGCAGCATAACAAAAAACCCAGACTATTTCTTAATAATAATGTATTCACTTCAGCTTTCAGTTATAAATCGTATTATTTCTTAAACATGCTTTTGGAAGGATGTTATGAAGATTAACTCCTGCAAAGAGTTTTGAAGATTAAGGGTAAAAGTCTTCAGCTCAAGTTAATGTGCTTTTCAAAATATTATCCTGAAATACCAGGTGCTGGATGCATTTCCTGGCACTCACTCTCCACTCACTCACAGAAACACCACAGGATTCTTTCAGAACAGAGCAGCCATTTGCACTCAAGGTTCTGGGACACATTATCTCTGCACTTATATTTCTTGTGGTCTGCCTACTTCTGATGCTCACTTCCTTTTGTCCTAGAAGTTTTCATATCAAACGTTCTTTCTGTGTGTCTATTTTTCAGAGTCCTTCTTCCTTGTATAGGGAAAATTAATTGGTACTGACCTTATTACCCTCTCAAATATTCACTGGAAAGGCTTTGGCATTTATGACCAGGTAATGTATTGGAATTAAATTCTCTACTTTTGAAATCTTGGAGAATGAATCTTTACTGTATCACTGTCTTTGCAGGCAACACCTATCCCCTTTGGGATGAAGTGTTGTAAACAAAGACCACTTGAGTTTCCCCTTGTCTCTTGTAGGCACCTACAGTGCAACTCCAGGCTTGGAAACCTAAATTTTCTCCTTAAGAATACTTCAAAATGTCTAAGTCAGCTGTTGAAAAGAAGACAACTTTGTCTAAACAATCCTGAAGCTTTCTCACAGCAACATGCTATATCTAAAATCTTTAACCATGACCTATCCCGTACTTCTAGCTCTTCAATAGTAGTGTTCTCCTCATGGACTTTCAGGTCATTCTGGGAGTCATCATCTCCTGCTTCTTGGCCACCCACAATTTCATTCAGATACTGCTGATCAATCTTATCCAAAGCAGCCTTCAGGTCATTTCTCAGGCCCTAGAAAACAGGGGGAAAAAAGACTGGTTTATAAAAAACCCTCAAGTAAATAAAAGCAGTTCAGTACTGTCACTGTGAGCATCTAACTTCTGTTTAAGGTGCAGATTCTGTAAAAACACACATAAGGGTTTAGTTGTTTGAATTTAGCTGAACTCCAACAACAGTTTCTGCTTCAGCACTTAACAAAATGCAGGTGCATGAACTTCTGAAACACTCATACCTATGAAAAATACTTTTTACAGTATCTTCACCAAAAAAAAAGCCTGGAGGAAGGAATCAGCCTCTAGGACCTTCTTCAAGTCATTTTCTCCAAGCAATGAACTGAACCACCGCAAAACAAATGAAAACCAGACCATAATCATCATCAGCTCTACAAGTCTTCACATCTGCCCTGAAAAAAGCTGTAAATAAGTCTCACTCATTCGGTGCCAGACATAAAACAATAACATTGTTTCCTTTTATTACAAATTACTTAAACATAGCAGAATGTTTTATTATAGACTCACTGCTTAAAACCCTCAACTTTAGAAGAGGTGACTAAAAAAAAACAAAATCAGTTTAAAACCATATATATAAAGTTATAAGGTTCTTTCAAATAGAATACAAAATTTGCCTTAACCACAGCTGAAGGATTTGCCTTCTCATCTTGAGACATAAAATATACAGCTCTATAAAGGAGTATGACATTTCTTACCCTCAGATAAATTCAGCCATTCCACAGGGAATGTATATGCAGAGTTACTTCCCCTCTTCCATCATCATACTCAGCTATCTGGAGCATTTCTATTAATCATTTAGTTACTCTAAAATGTCTGAACCACAAGGCTGATTGACTAAGCAACATGCAGAATTCCCCTAGACAGCAACAGGAGTGACTGAAACATGTAACAAAAATCCAGCACAACCCTATTTATGGGCTCTCTATTTCCTAATCCTGCTCTGTGATGGATGTCACTGGAGGGGAAGCTTTCATTTGTAGAGCTTCTATTTCTAGATCTTCATGTTTGTTCAAAATGTTTATCTTCATTTTGAAGACTTGGAGAGGAAAAAGCTTCCCTTTTATGGGCAGCCCCAGGAAAGACATTTAAAACAATTCAGTTTGCCACAAATTAGGGAAGAAAAAGCAAATTGTCACTCTGTTAGTGTGGTTGTAAATTTGGTTAATAGTGAATGTAAAACAAACCCCAACTGTATCTCCTCACTTAACTGATCATTCCTTAAGACAAAATGAATAAATTAATTAGATCTTCAGGTCAGCTTTTGAGTTCATGGCTACTTTAAAGGGAAGGGGGAAAAATGATACTTCCATAACAAGTTATAGCTCTGGAATCCAGGGATTTGAAAAATCATTTTTATCCCAGACAGTATGCAGTTCTGCTCTTAGTTACCTGTGCCTTCTCGGGGGTGACATAATCACAATACAGGATTATTGTAACAGTAAATGACTGTTCTCTGCTCATTAAAAAAGCAGAGGCAGAACAAGCTGGGATATTAATAGGCCCCTTTTGCAAGTGACAAGGGCCTGGTAGTTTTCTAGGGCAGAACTCTGTAAGCTAATTGTAATCGTGCACAAAACTCTGATATTTAACATAGTTTCTCAGCAAAAAAAGAAAAAAAAAAAATTAAACAAAAGCCCATATTCTCTTTGCTATTACTCCCTCCTCCTGAAAATTAACAGTTACTGAAAATTATTTTTAGTAACTTTTCTAGGGTTACTTATTCATTACCCCACTATAAATAAGTAACTAAGAGCCAGGCTTACCTTGTTCACTTCAGGTGCAAGAATTTCTATCTTCCTCAGACGTTGAAATGCATCATAATCTGTCTCTCCAAACAGCCTGATGGGCTCACCCCTCTCTCGTAACCTCCTGATAACCTGAAAAGAATCAAAGCACTCCCTGACGCATAAAGGAAGCAAAATAAAATCCAGAATGACAGATTTATTTACTTTGCTTAGAATAACAAGCTGAGCTGGACTGGAGAGGAAATGGCAATATTTTAAGCAGTAGAAAAATGTTCCAGACACTTTACAATCTAAATATAAAATTCCCACGGTATTTCAGTGAAAGGTCATTCCAAATATTACCAATCCAAATTTTGCATAAAATCCCAGGCTGTTTGATACAGCCAAACGTCTTCCTCTTCTGACTTGTTCAAACAAATACACAAAAATCATCCCTCTGGCAGAGCTTAAAGACCATTTTCAAAATCACAAAGGAACTTGACAATAATCTCACTCACCTATTTGTCTTGGCAATAAAAATATGAACTGGGCTGCAGGTTGTCCCAGCACAGCTACAAGATGATCTGCTGAAAATCCCCACCATTAAGCATTTGGGAAATATGAAGTCCCAAAATCTAATGGGATAGTTACTTTAAAAGTAGATACAACAGACATGAAAAAGCCTCCCTTAACTTGATTCAAACCTCAAACCAAACACAAAACCAACAGCCCCCATTACAAGTCCTGTAAAAACCTGATTATCCTGACAAATTAAGGGGAGGTGTGACATGCTTGGATGACCTCAGCTGTGAATTTCAGTATTTCCAAGACTAGAGTGCATTCTGTACTTCTGAACTTCCTGCTTCTGCTTCAGGGTGTGGATCTGTTTGTGAACTTAAATCCACATAGGCATATTTATCCTTAGAAAAAGCAAAGAACATCCCAGCTGCTCTAGCTTTAGGACTGTTTCCTCTAGAGGCTAACATGACCTTCCAAAACTTGGTTCCTAAATTTGTGCTCAGACCAACAAGTTACAAAGAAAAGAAGCTCAGGGAAAAATAAATCTTGGAAAAAGTCAGCATGCCATCTTCAGTGCTATCCAAGAATAATCCTGATATTCAGGGTATCTCTCTGAAAGAGCTGTAAAATGTTATAAAACATCTGTGTAAATCTCTGTAACAGAGAGGTTTTACACATCTCTACCTCCCTATGCATTCAATTGCACAGCAGAGCCCTGATAAGCAAAGATGATCATTAACTGCTGACTGCAAAAATGGAAGATTATTATTAAATAGAACTGCCATAAAAAGTACAGTTCACTGGATGAAACAGCCCTAACAAGAAATTCCAGGTGTATTTGCTGTAAACTCAAGGAGTCAGTTTATGGTTTCTGACTTTACCTCCTGTCTGGAAAGAGTCATTGGCAACTTTTCCTCTGCCAGTTCAAGTTCCAGCACTGGATTTGATGTAGCCAGTGGTTTCTCCTCCTCTTCCTGCTGCTGTACCTACATTCAACAGACAAAGTTACTCGTGTGCAATGGAAACAAGCCCACATATTGATGAGAAAGGATAGCAAGATACAGAACTCTGGAACACAGACTTTAATATGACAATATAAACCTTTAGTTTCATAGTTTTATGGTCCATAATTGCATCTCACAAGAAAATAAAAGTTCTTGATAGTATCAGTAATTAACTAACACTTCTGCAGGTTGCAGGAAGCACTCTCTCCAGCAAACAGAAAGGACAATTGCTGAAGTTTGGCTGTCACTTTAGCAGGCAGATGCCAGCACTGGTTTCAAAAATAGCAAATCCACCCTCTGCCTGTTGATTCCTGTCCCTGTTCCACCCGTCCTACTCATGCAAGACCATTTGCATCAATGTGTGATGAACCAGAAAGGGGAAATTATTCAAACAGAAAATACTCTGACAAACACAAATACTGGTACTGTTCCCAGCCTGTCCACTTCCTCATCCAGCTCCCCAGGACCAGCACATGCACAGAGAGAAGGAAAGGAAGGAAAACCCCAGAGCAGGGTGAGAGTGGAACTGCCTCTTTCAGGGTCAGCTACAGTGTTTATTACCTGCAGCTTCAGCAAGCTGAGCACAGTTAGCAGTGATACACAGTTTCTGTTGGGTTTTGAGAGGTAATGCACCTCTCAAACCTTGTTTTAGGTATTGCACCTCACTTCTCTAATAACCTTGCCAGTTTCTTACAGGAAAAAAAAAAAAAAAAAACCCAAACAAAAAAAGACACAACTCCTCATAGGAACAGAGTATCTTTAACAACTCCTCTTAGTCTAAAAGAATGTTCCTGAATCAAAGAGAGCATCCTTTCTTCATTATTCAGTATTTTAATAATGCAAAACAACTCTTTGATCAAAGTAACTTTGAGACAGCAGCCATGTAACTACAGCTCCCTGTATAAGCTCAAATTCAACACTTCTGACAGCAAGAGCAGATTGCTGGTGGTAATATTCCTATAAGAAGGAAACCTCTTCAGTGCTCATTCATATCTTGTTTATTCTTAATTTATTTCCTTTCTGTACTTGCTAAAAGGGAAATATCCAATGAATGCTAGAGCAGCCTGCAGCATTCCCTGTGCATGGGCAGCTTGTATTTGGGTTGATCAATCTGAGGAAGGTACTGGACAATTTTTTTTTTTTTTTAATTTTTAATAGGCTTTTTATTCTTTCAGGACACAGTGCCAGCCTTGCTCAGGTGTCAGTGTGACTCCATGTGGCTGGCAGGATTCACCCCTGGGGCTTCAGCTACAAGATTCAGCAATTTCAGATGCACAGATCTACATTCAATGCTGTAATTGCAAACACAGAAAAAAATCAATCCTAAGAGTACAGATGTTTGGAATGAACAATTAAATCAAGGTTTAACACATAAAGGGAGGGGGAAAATAAAATTTCCATCAATGCAGGGAAGGAGGAATTGACAGGGGACAGAAAATATGGAAGCATGGTGCAAATTTTTTTTTAAATATATTCCCAGAGCAGAAGGATACATACAAATTTTAACTTACAAACATTCTTGAAATCACAAAGAGATAGCAGAACTGGAAGAAAATATTTTATCCATTCTGTCAGCTGGACTCCAAGTTATAAGCAGTATCTTTACCATTGTTACTTTTGTTTCAGTGCTTTCTTCAAGCAAGTGAAATTATTCCAACTTATTAAGTCTAAGCAAAGCAAAAAAGCACCTGCATTTAAAAGGAAATCAGTCTGTGTTCCATGTCTCATTATCAGAGTAAAGAACCAATGCAGAAATCTGGGAGGCTCTAAAAAGATACTAAATTTAACAAAAGTAACTTATTTTAAAACCATTGTCAGGGTTGCATTTCACACCTGTGCAGCAGCACAGGTAACTCCACTTCAACCACATGAGGTTCTGAAGAATTCAAGCTAATGCTCAAAAGGCATCAGGCAGCCATTTGCACTTGGAAGAGCAGCTGGATTCACAGAGCTTTCCCATGACTTTATGCTGCACGTTCCGAGAATCATTTTGGCATTGATGTTCAAATACGCACAAACAGATCAAGGTTTCAGAATAAGTCACTAACTGGGTAAAGGTCACTTGAAAACAAAGCTCCTATTTGTGCCCTCTAACAGCAGACAAGATTATGAAACTGTCTTCCCCAGGGAATGCATCCCCCCTCCCAGACACCCCATCAGGCAGGCAGGCAGGCACACACACACTTGTAAAAGACAACAACATTCTTTCCATTTCAGTAAACTCTTGCCCTGACACCATTACAGGGCAGATAAAGCCTTCCAGATCACCCATTTGTTGCAAAATGCACCCGAGGTTACCAATTGTTTCTAATATTTTGCCAGCAAGAACATAAATGCTGTTGTTGCACAGCTTCAGTGCTGGGTGTTTAATGGCCAAAACCCAAATACCAATTTAGGAGAGTTGGCAGATCTTTTTAATGCACACCCACACGATACTGATTTCTTTTGGACATTTTGACAATGAAGATCAGATAAAATTATCCAAATGTATCCATTTTTCTCAGTAAGGGGAGGAAGGTGGCTATATCAGATCCAGTGTTCATGCCTAACAGCACAATTTAATAAGAAAGGAAGACAAGCTTTGATCCCGAGCCACTTCATGCTTTCCACAAATAAAAACAAACAAAAAAAGAAACAAAAGCCAAACCATAACACAAACTTAAGTAGCTGTATGTCATGCATATCTTTTCCTGCATTGAAAATGGTTTTGGAAAGTCATACCTCTCCAGGTGGCTTCTCATTTACAGGCTAATGTATAACATTAACAGATTGAACAAAGAACAACAATTATCATTAACAACATTGATATTGTTGATAAAAAAAAAAATGCAGACTTCAAAATAAACACACCAAGTCCTGGAAGAACAATTTACATACCTTGTAGCCACATCTCTGGAAGTAGGCCTCCTCCTCCTTTTTGGCTAACTCACTGCGTTTGAAATACTTCTTGTTTCCCTAAAAGAGAGGAGAGCTGTTACCAGTTCACAGTTTTGCATGGTTAAGCAAAAATGGCTCAAAGTTTCTTACTTGGCTTGGTGAATTCAGCTACATCCTTTCCCAGAGATGCCTAGTTGGAAGCACCTCTGCAATCAGCAATATAGAGTTACTTTGCAGGATATATGTATAAGCAGAATTAAAAGTACAACGTGCTTGCCAGCACTTCAGAAAACCCAAGTCTTTTGTCATGTAAGGCCTTGGTGGTCTCTGGTGTAAAGCTTCCCTTCAGACGTGCACAACCAGGCCCAGGCTGTTTAGATAAACCATACTAAACACATTGTTTGACATCAAATCAAGGGGGTGGGACAGATCACCTTTATACACAGTATTTTATAAGCTTGCTTGGAGGAGCTTTGTAAAAAAAGCGCCTGAAAAGACATTCAAGACACACAACAGCTGGAAAATGTGGCCACCCCAAAGCATTTTCCTTGATTAGTACAAACTACAACTTCTTCCTTCATGCTTTGCCTGACGTACAACAGCCTCTGACTGCAGCTCCCTCCTTTCAGACTCTGATGCCAAAACTCAAAAGACACCCCTGAAAGGGGCTCTGCTGTACTGTGGGGTTTTGAGGCACACACACACTGCTCACACCTTGCCCGGGTATGGGGTTTTTAAACACACACACACACTGCTCACATCCTGCCCGGTATGGGGTTTCTAGGCACACACACACTGCTCACACCTTGCCCGGGTATGGGGTTTTTAAACACACACACACACTGCTCACATCCTGCCCGGTATGGGGTTTTTAGGCACACACACACTGCTCACACCCTGCCCGGGTATGGGGTTTTTAAACACACACACACCGCTCACATCCTGCCAGGTATGGGGTTTTTAAACACACACACACTGCTCACACCCTGCCCGGGTATGGGGTTTCTAGGCACACACACACCGCTCACATCCTGCCCGGGTATGGGGTTTTTAAACACACACACACCGCTCACATCCTGCCCGGGTATGGGGTTTTTAAACACACACACACACCGCTCACATCCTGCTCGGGTATGGGGTTTTTAGGCACACACACACCGCTCACATCCTGCCCGGGTATGGGGTTTTTAAACACACACACACTGCTCACATCCTGCCCAGGTATGGGGTTTTTAAACACACACACACTGCTCACACCCTGCCCGGGTATGGGGTTTTTAAACACACACACACTGCTCACATCCTGCCCGGGTATGGGGTTTTTAAACACACACACACCGCTCACATCCTGCTCGGGTATGGGGTTTTTAGGCACACACACACCGCTCACACCCTGCCCGGGTATGGGGTTTTTAGGCACACACACACCGCTCACATCCTGCCCGGGTATAGGGTTTTTAAACACACACACACCGCTCACATCCTGCCCGGGTATAGGGTTTTTAAACACACACACACTGCTCACATCCTGCCCGGGTATGGAGAGAACGCGGCTGTGGGGGGGAAACAAACCACACTCTGCTCACCAAAGCTCGCACTGACTTTTCTCATCTCTCGGTGCTCGAAATAAACTAAACCAGCCCCAAAAGCCCATGGAGCACAGCGAGGCTGAAGCCAGGCTGCATCCGCGCCCCCAGACTCCTCCTGGCTCCAGCCCGATCCCATCCTGGTTCATCCCGGCTTTGGAAAACCCGGCCCTGGGCCGCTCCGCGCCCCCTTCCCCGGCCCAACCCGGGCCGCTCCCGCCTCACCCCCGCCGCCCTCCCCCGGGCCCACACCCCGGGCAGCTCCTGGTGTCCATGCCGGCCGCCCTCACCCCCAGCAGCTCCTTCTCCTCCAGCTGCTGGCGCTTCCTGCTGATCTCCCGCTTCAGGATGTCCATGGCGGCCTCGGGAAGTACCGCAGGAAAACAACGCCGTCACTTCCGGGGAGGCCGCGCCGCCGCGCGGCGCCCCCTGGTGGCTGGGAGGAGCGGCGGGGCTGGGGGCGCGTCAGTGCCTTCTCCCGAGTGACAAGTGACAGAGGAGATGGCCCCGAGTTGTGCCGGGAGACGCTTAGATTGGACAGTAGGGAAAATTGCTTCAGTATCTATGTAATCTCATACTGTTGTTGGAAGCAGATTATTTAAAGTGATACACAGATGGTATAATGACAGTAATTATGAGACAGAGCCAAAATATAGCTGCTTTGTATCAAGGAATGTAGCAAAAGAGGTGGAATATGATTTTTACAGGGGTCTTTCCCTGTTTTAGTACAGCTGGTTTTACAAAAGGGTGCTTGACAGGTTCTTTAAAGAGAGTCTGCGTGCAATTTATTCAGCTGTCTTCTCTGTTTAGCTTGAAAAATCTTTGGGGAAAAGTCTCTCTGACTGTGTTTGTACAGTGCCTCATGCGATGGGCCTTGGTTGCAGATGACAGCTAATATCAGATAAATCATGGCCTCAGGAAAAAAATTCTTCTCCAAAAGGGCTGTCAAGCACTGGGACAGGCTGTCCAGGGAATTGGTGAAATCACCATCCCGGGAGATATTGAAAAGATGTGTAGATGTGGGACGTGGAGATGTGATTATTGGTGGACTTAGCAGGGTTAATTATTAGATTTGATGCTTTTAGAGGTCTTTTCCAAGCTAAATGATTTCATGAGCCTGGTTACTGCCCAGCCACACAGGGTGCAAATGCCATGTAGGAAGGTGGGATGCCTGTGATATCTGGTATCTGCTTCCATCAGGCCTTGAGTTCTGAAGCAGCTGGTAGGGACTGAGCTCCTTAGTGTGCACATCCCAGAGCTAAATGCTTTTGTCATCAGCCACTCAGCATTTGTGACACAGGTACTATCATCAAGAAATCTCTTGTTTTCCTTATTTACCTGATTTTCTCCAGCTATTTCCACCTTGTGGCTTGTAAAGTCCAAAGGGTCCAGAAAATGCTTTGAAGAATGAGTAAGAACTCCTCTCAGATTTTTTTTCACCTTTAGGTCCTCAAAGATTTCTTCCTTGTCTTTTCCCATTGTAAGCTCCATTGCTTCAGTAGCTGTTTTGGAGTCGTAACCACAACTGGCTTTTCACCCACTTTAGATAACCTGAGCCATGTGTCAAGACTCTTCCTTGTAGAAAATGGCACAGTGGTTTACAGGGGTTGTTTAACCCCAGGCTGGAGGGTTTTGGATTTAGAAGTCATACACTGCTTTACCTCAGGCTTGAATGCAATTGCTTTGCAATGAGGAAACAGGAACAGTACTCCTACGCTTCTCATAGCTCTCTAAAAGGAAATTATATCACATCTGATGGTGATAGCATCCAAGAATGTCTCTGTATGAGTCCTGGGGGAATGTGCCCACATTTGGGTAAGGACATAAGTGGGGAGGCTGTAGGAATACTCTGTAGTGGACTTTATGGTAAACAAATCCAGATGCTTTTATCAGAGTGCCAGCTGTCCCCTCAATTTACTCTAGAGAACACACAACCTTAGACCTTGCTTCATTTCCTGCTCCAGTCTGACACTGGCCTGGTTTTGGCAGGGATACAGGTAATTTTCTTCCTAGTACCTAGTGCAGTTCTGTGGTTTGGATCAGGTATGAGAATAACTGATAACACACTGATGCTTTCGGTTTTTGCTAACCAGAGTTTATACTAAGTCAGGGACTTTTCAGCTTCTCATATCCTGCCAGCAATGAGACTGGGGGACACAAGGCAGCCAGGACAGCTGACCCCAGCTGACCAGAAGGATATTCCATACTGTATGGCATCACATTCAGTATATAAACTGGGGGGAAAGTTGGCTGGGGGCTGCTGCTCAGGAACTGGCTGGGCATCACTCAGCAGGTGGTGAGCAATTGCATTGTGCATCACTTGTTTTGAATATTATGTTGTTGTTATCATTGTTGTTATTGTTATTATTGTTTTCTTCCTTTGCTGTCCCATTGAACTTTCTTTCAATCCAGAAGTCTTCTCACTTTCACTCTTCTGATTCTCTCCCACATCCCTCTGTGGCTGGGGAAGAGTGAGAGAGAGCCTATGCACCATCTGGGATTAAACCATTATAGACATTATATCTCAGTTAGAGACAATACAAAAGGAAGGAGGAAAGCAAACTCACACACAGTATTTGTGAGAAAGATGCAGTTACTGTCAGGTGACTCTTAGACTAAAGATCCCCCAGGTTTTTTGGGTTTTTTTTGGGTTTATTTTTTGTTTGTTTTTTTTTTTTTTTTTTTAATAAATAAATAAGGTGTCAGGGAGGGGTAAAAGGGACAAGGAAGCAGCTGATTAATTTATGTTGGTGAAACAGCTTTGGCAAGGTTGGAAAGTAATGCTGTACCTCGAAAAGTTGCCTAAAAGTTCACTACCAATGACTTAACTTTCCACAATTGCTCCTTTTCCAGTACTTCTGGTTCTGTGCTCTCTTGCCTCCAAATCAAAGCATCCTGTAATGTAAATCCCTCTGTGAGCAAGACATTGTCTTGTCCTATGGACAAGAAGTGGCAGTCTACAGAGTACTACATCTCCCAAAAGAGTTACTGTATGCATGCAAATATGTAGATATGTTGGTTCTGGTTTTTTGAGGACATTCACCAATATCTCCCCAAAAAAAGGAAGGAGAGAAAAAAAAATCTTTGGTGCCATCCATCCATTTGAGATTTCTCTTTTTGAAGGGATTATAAAACCTTCTAATCTATAAGAAGAGGTGATATCTTTTTTCTTTCACTGACACCTCATGGAGAGATCCACTCTTGCTTCCTGTCTGATGTCCAGGATGCCAAATCTGTATGACTCCTCTTTGCCTGAGGTCAGGGCAGCATTTTCTGAGGGATATGGATTGTGGGGATGGCTGGGTCAGGTCCTGACTGGACACAGTTCAAAGCTCCTCTGTTCCTCAGAACATCGTCCTGAGGCAGTATCTGTGCTGGCAATTCGCTATGGTCCCTGCTTGCTTCGTCATGGATCTTTCATCCTCTGACTGTCTCCATTCACACGTGCTCCTTGGCTCTAGGATGGGTATCTGGAGTTCCACTTGCTGGACAAACTCATGGTGCTCATGAAAGCTCAGAGTGTGATCTCTCGTCCTTGGATCACATAGTGGAAACTGTTCCTCCACACTGCAAAAGGATTTCTCCAAGTCAGCACCGTTCTGAGGAGCCCTGAGAGTGTGGAAACTGTTTAACTGTGTTGTGAAAGCAGACAATTCCTTCCCTGTGCCAGTCCCTCATCCGTGCATGTCATCCTTAGATGACATCACTGTATAAGATATTTTGAACACAGTGAAATGTGTGCTTTTCCAGTTGTATTTCAAATTATCAGTTTATTATATATGGCATCACTCTACTCATTAGAGTCAATTAGATCATTGCTATAAATCCAAAGCTTGACTATTTGTTTTCTACTGCTCCTGTTTTGCTTTTCAGGGCAGTCCTGCTGGTTTGGTACCACTGTGGCTGGATATTTCTGTCTCTCATGTGATTAATAAATATGATATTTGCTGTCAGGGCTGTAGTCAGGCCTTTAAGCTCTCCCAAAACCATTTGCAGAGTCTTGAGAGCTCCCAGCAATTGACTTTGGGTCTGGAAGCAATAGTGTTACCCACATTTTCCCTAGATCCAGGTTTCTGCAGACCTCTGGAACAACCCCACAGAGTTAATCACAAAGCTACTTTGGAGTAATTTCCTTCATAACATTAAATATGAAATCAAGACTGGAAAGGGAAATCTAGAAGTTATTCAAATTCTTGGAATATTCGTAAGAGCCTTGTAAGCAATAGAAATAGAAGTTTAAAACATACATGAGGTGTTTCATTCCAATTTTTAGCTGGTTAAGTGATTGCTCAGCTTTATCTGCTGCAAGCCAACTGTCAACCTACAGACAGATTATTGAAGGCAGCTCAAATAACCCAGTTTCACTCAAATAACCCAGATGTCATCTATTTGCCAAAGTGGTAAAATGGATCAGAATAATTTTGACTGCTCTCAGTGGTTGTATTCAGTTTACATTTAGTTGTTTTCAGGTCATATCTTTATGGGCATCTAGTTTCACTTATCTATTTGATATTAGAACAGGGGAAACTCCCAGTTCAGCCAGCATATGCTTTCACTCTTACACAGGAGGCAGAACTGATGCCTGGCAGCTGACCAAGATTGCAGAACTCATTTCAAGTAGCAAGGGCACAGATTATTCTTGGAAACCCTTTTCAGTTTAAGTACATGGTTCCTTTTATTCATCTTCAAAACACTATACCAAAAAAGACATTGGATAAAATTGTTTTTACACCATGACTAAATATGTCCACTTCTGGCAAAGGGAGCTCTACACTCAGTCTGTCTTTTTTTATTAAAGTAATCCTTAACTTTTCGAGAGGGATTAACCCACCCAATTCTCCATTCTCTGTCCCCACATCTACTTTGCTTACAGGTACCTCCAGCTTGTCACATCTACAGGCACCTCCAGGTGTTCTATCAGACACATTAGTACTGCTGCTAAGGATTGCAAACTGCACTTCCCTACAACCCTGACATTGGGGATGGGCCCACCCCCTCCATTTAGTCAATTTAAGCCATCTGGGCTTTCACTTTCTTATTTACCTTTCCAAACAGCACACAATCTCCAGGAGGTCACAGTCAGAGAAACACTCAGCTAGAGAGAAAGCTGAGGAAGAAATTGGAGGTAGTGCTCCACCACAGGTGTCCAAATCCTACTGCAAAGACAAGGAAAGCTCACTGGGGAGGAAATGGCAGAAAAAAGGTTCCCACATTTCTAACAAACATAAGTCTTCCCAAGTGTATAGTATTTGTGTATCATGAAGGCAGCGTTTGAATTTGGTCTGTTTTGCTTTTTAAAGTATCACTTGATTAGTTCTCATGGTAAGTCAACCCCTGCAACTCCTGTCTGTCAGGACACATCTCTGGAATGCACTGTTAAAATAGTTAGGAAAGTAGTGACATCCATATGGATGTTACTGGTTAGTAAGGCTAGTGTGGCTTTTAGAAACACACTTGAAATAACTGTTTGGCTGCTAATTATTCTCTGATTTTGACAAGGGAATATTTATGAGCATTGTTTAGTTGTTTATAGGATGCATGAGTATCCCAGCAGCTTTATTATCTGTAAAACTGACATGGTGTAAAAAACTCATTGCTGCTTCTAAAAAGCTTTGCATTTAAGAACAGCTAATTATTGCCAAACTGGCTGATATGTGAGATATCTGATGAAAATTCTATTGTTTCAGGAACAGTATTCATAGCTCAGCTAATGGCATTGTGTCATCAGAGTCCCTAATGAATCGGTCCCAAGATGTCACTAGGGAGACTGCGCTTTTTTGACAGCAGTGGCCATTTATGGCTGTTAAAGAATCCAAAACATCTTGGAGGAAAATGGTCATGCTGCCTTTTTCTGTTGCTTTGGTGTTGGTTTTTTGCTGTTGTTGGTATTTTTGTAGCTGTTCTTTTTTCTAGCACTCCAGCAGTGCAGGGCAAATGATGTGAAGCATTGAACATCCTTACTCCCAGCATCAGTCTTCACTACACATACCCAAACAAAGTCTTTCCAGGAAAGGTGCAGTTCTAGGACTAAGCCCTGCAAATGCAGACTGTGTTGTCAAACTGCATGCACTGCATTTTAGATCCATACAATTGTCTCTTTCTTCAACCTTCCCCAAAGCAGTATCTACACTTAACGTCCCTTGGGGTTGAGACATTTTAGCTGTATTAACAGACACCACCCAAACATCAAATTGGATGGTATAAAAGCAAATAAAACCATCTATTTTTCTTCCTCTTTAATGCGTATAGAAGATAAATGGTTGAGCATAAAGTATTGTACTTCAGAGTTCATTAGCTTCTATTCAACACAGGCAAGAAATCTCTCAAAGTTATTACTAAATGATTATAGTTCTGTATTGTCAGTTTGATCCCTGCAGGATGTGTCCATCTCAGAGAAAATGCCCATGCAGGTGCACTGGCTGCCTCAGCAGAGAGGTCAGGGATTGAATGGGTGATGGAGTCTTCAGTATCTACACATTTCTGAAGGTAAATCCGGGGGGGGTCACATTAATGAAAATGCTGCTGTATGTATCTTACTGCTGAATAAAAGCACCTTTTTCAGATGTTGTCAGTCTCCAGCCTGACAGAGATTTAAAATTCACATAATCTCTCTTTAAAAAGTGCATGTGTGAGTAGATTTTGAACTCCATTGTACCTTGCAATGAAATTTTATTTTTTAGAACTGAAAAGCAGGCAGGTGGTTATGAATGTGTCTGAGGCTATTTCACCAGCCTGAAATACAAGTACTGTTGGAAAACATTTAGGAAAATAGAACATCTTAGTAGGAGATGCAGCAACTTTTCATGAATTTATTTCTGTTTGCATCAGTATTCTGAGCTACAGGGATTATTAGTAGAGAAACTCTCATTGGGAGAGGGGATTGATGGCGTCGAGGCAGCAGCCCTGTGAGTTGACAGGGATGCTAATATAGCCACGGCAGAAGTTTAGAGAGCAGATCAGAGCAGCTGGGTGGGCTGATAGAGAGGATCAGGGCAGCCCAGAGGAGCAGTAAGAGGATCCAAATAAGTGGATTAGTAGCATACCAAAGCACACATTACTTTTAGTTTTCAAACTCCCATTGATTTTACTGCAAGTGCATTTACTAATGTGTGGCAGGAGAAAAAGAAGAGGATCAAGGCAGAATCGAGACATGGAGAGCAAGTCCCTATGGCAAGCTGGAAATGGGAGAGGCTGGGCTGGGGAGCACAGCACAACATTCCCACATCAGGCTCAGTCAGGACTTAGAGGCGCATGGCTGCTGCCTGGGCTTTACCCCGCAGCCTCAAGGAGCTGCCTAATGGTGTTAAATGCTTTTGTTCCTGCAGCTGATGCTGCATTCGTTTTCCATCCGTAGCTCCAGCGATTGCATCACTGCACTCTTACATCTGTCTTCAGCTGCTGTGGCTGAAGCAAACTGAATCAAAAATGGAGGAATGATTAGCAGCATGACCCACTTGGAACTCTCCCTAGCAGGGGGCTCACTGGGCTGCTGGACCCTGAGCTGAGCTTGCTGCAATTTGTGCCTGCAGCATTCATCAGAACTGGGACTGCTGACTGCTGTGCTTGGGCTGGCATTATTGACATTGACTTTGGGATGACCCAAAGCTCAAACATGCCCTTTCTGAGGACACCAGCCTGGTTTACATTTCATCTCTTAGGCAGAGGTGGTAGTGATTCAAACACACATCCAGACTAAAATTTCTAAGCACTATTACTCTTTATATAGCAGAAGAGTTCAAATTTCTAGGCAAAATAACAAGCCCTACATTGTCCTCAGCTCCCTTGAAGCACTTGGGTTGTAAGGCCAAAATTAGTTCAGCCCATGGTTTCTCCATGTTCCAGAGAAGCAGAAAATGTCCATGTATATGGACAGATTTCTTTTACTCTTCCACATCCTCTTTCATAAAAAAGAGCATTGTTGAGACCTTTTCTTCTTCATCCTTCAACCGAACTGTTGCTTAGACACCTTGGTCTCCTCTCCATTCCCAGAATTCAAATCCAAGCACTAGTTTGTCCTAGGGATAACTTAATATCCAATTATCCCACAAGTATTGGATCTGAGTGGATGACTATCAAGTGTTGACTCTGAGAATGCAGTGCCCTTCCTCTTGCAGTCTTAGTCCAAGCTGTACATAAATTCACAGAGGGGGGGAAAAGTCCAACCTTACAGTCAAAAGGGGGTTTGCATTCTGATATGGAAATATTCAGAGAGTTTGTGACTGCACACACAAAGAACACTTTGTACATAGATTCAGTCATATTCTTTATTGTTGAAACAGTTCTGGAATGTTTTGGTCTTCCTGAGCTGGCAAACATGAAAACATTGGTCTGCCCTGTAATTTTTTTTCTTAAAAATTTATATGAGAAAGATTAACAAGCAGCAGGATGGACAAGAAGGCATTTCAAAACTGTGTTCCAAAAGAAAAAGAGAGTAAGGACAGAGACATGAAATGTCAAGTACTGTGACTCAAATGGTCAGGAAAAACTTACGGAGGATTGGAAAACACGTTAAACTGCACTCCTGACTTTAGAATTCTTCAGGACATCCAGACACCTTCCTTTCTAATGACCCAGTCCTTGGATATGCCAGCCTGAGAGCCTGCTGAAAGGGAAGGTTTGTAGTGAGACAGCACAGCACAACGTGGCCTATTGTCAGCTTGGGGGCTAAGTACTGCCCACATATGTCATATGACCTTAAAACCACCACTGGAAACACTACTACAGTTTATAAATCCTCAGTGCCATTCATTACACATAACTAACCAAAATAGCTCATCTATTAACCTGTCACCTGCGCAGCTCCTGGTCTCCAATTTACCTCTTCACCCTTCTCCTGCTTCCTAATACCACACAGAACCTCGTCAGGCTCCGAGATGAGTGGTAATCATGGTGCTATTAATATGACAGTCAGCAGCCTCTTCCCACTTCACACGGCCTCACATGAATTCCTTGACATTAGACTTTAAGCCTCAGATCGAATCACTGAGTTTATGAGACTTTCTCCACTATAATTTTTCCAACTGAAAAGCTGAAGTGGTTCAGCTTAGTACACTTATTTAATTCTCCTCAGCTCTAGGACTCTTTAGTCATCTTCGTCCTCTACCATCCTACTTCTGAATAATAAAATATTATCATGAACTGGGCACACCTGGAAACAAAAAGTCTGGGATATCATGTGTGAAGAGCACTGCTGCTGTTAATACTAAAATATTACTAGATTAATTATATTTAATCAGTTAGCTCATGATCTGAAATGAAAAAGAAAAATATTTTTACACACCAAAAAATTGTTGGAAAAATTACTATCAGAATGGGGAGGGGATATTTTGAAAGTAACTTGGAGCATAATAAAATGTTAACTAAGAAATAATCAGGGATCATCATACTGACTCGGGACATGTTGCAAGACAAAGCCCTTATTTAGTTGACTAATTTCATGGCATTTTGAAAAACACGTTACTCACTTAATGGTTTGAGGAAATACTTTGAAACAGTTCATTAATAGATACAAAATGCTCAATTTTTTCATATTTTCACCAGAAAAGACCTATGGGTTCTTAATATGTAATAGCAGCATGATACTGAGACAGAAACGGAAATAAAAGATGAAATTAAAAGCTGTCTGCTCCCCAGAGCCAGCGTGCACTTTATCCTAAGTCACTTGGCTGCCACAGCAATGCAGCCAGTGACTATCTAGGGTGACACAAGGCAGCCATTCTAATGGGATAAAGAGGACTTTCATCTCTACATTTCTCCAGCTGGAATAATGCAATGGTGGCCTGTGACAAATGAGCAGATGATCCCAGTCCAGTATTAGGATGCCCACCCCAAAATGTCCAAGGACAGACTCACAGCTCCCTGTACATGGGAGCCTTTGAGTTTGTGTAGTTTTTTCTAAGTCCCAGCTGAGAAGCACCAGCAGTGTAGGACAAAGCTGCTTCCAGCTACTGGATCCTCCTATGTTTTGTATGGATAACTACAAGACTTTGACCTAAAGTCACCTTGTCCTAGTTTCTAATTCACTTTTATGCAGATGAGATGGCAGGACTGGGGCTGCGGTATCCACACTGGCTCATACTTTCAGAAATGAAAGCTGCAAGATTTATTCATCTGAGTGACCACAATTAGGCTAGCTTGCAGGATCACGTTTATTCTGCATGAAAAGGATGGATCTCTCTAACTCACCTAAAGGAAAATGAGAAATATCAGTGGAAAAGGGGATGTGCCAACTCTTGGCAAACATTACTAGAAACTGCATTGCCCAGACTGAAATGTCATTTAAAACCACAAGTGTCCCTTTAAGCAAAATATCAGCACAGGAAAGGAAGAACTAAAACCAGTAAGAGAGCAGCTGATAAAGCAGTGCCATCACATTTTCATAAATTATACCCCAAAATGTTTCACAAAATTGAGTAACAGAGGAAAACAGAAAAGATTTTTGCAGCACATTCCTTTGGCAAATGCAGGATAAAGCTCATCATGTGAGCTGAACTGTAAATGAGGGCCTTATGCTTTATAAAAATTCTCCTATTGTCCCAGGAAGGATGAGAGTCAAACATAACAGTTTCAGCATGTAAGTCCCGTAAATAAAGTTAGTTAGCAGACAGGAATCAGCAGACTGTTTGGGGAGGGAAAAAAAAGGAGAAAATACTCTTTTTGTAGGAAAAATTTAAACACACTGCTGCTGCATTTCAGACCCAACTTCATTGCACTGTACCAGAGATTAATTGGACCCACAAAATCCAGCAAACAGCACATGACATCCATCTACCTTTGCTGCTTCAGCATCCTCCCAAAAATATATAATGCAGGATTTTAAATAGTACGTTAGCCCAGTTTCCTTTCATAAAGTCTTACAGAGAAGTTTAGGAAAATTCCAAAAGTAGCATATTGATTGCCTCTGGGATTTTCCACTTAGCAATTTAATAGAAAATTACACCCCTACCCAATCTGTGAGGTTTCCATAACCTCCCTCGTGAATTTAATTTTCCAGCATATAATAAATTTTACCATTAGGCATATTTTCTGATATTGCTTCACCATTAAGGTTATTTCCCAATTTTTCTTTTCAGAACCAGGTATACCCTCTGTGTGGTGTCTGGATGGTACCTTGCACGGAAGAATTCAGGTCTGACTATGTCCATGCACACAGTTAGGATACAAATCACTACTGTTAGTATTCAATTTGCTTCCCTCCTGCTCATTTCATGTCATTATTCCGAGTGATAGGGTCGGTCAATATTACTGGAGCTAATGGGATTCTCCTGGGTACTCTGAGGAGACCAAGGCAAGATCTGCATTTGCATCTGTTCAAGTGGGCGTATGCAAGTATCACATAGTCTTCTCCTTGTCACAACACAGTCTGACTACATGTAAAACACAGCATGATGATCGGAGCTGTGTTTGCAGTTATCAGTAGTCAAAACTGTAAACGCCTGGGTTCTTTCTCTACAGGCAACAGGCAAAAGCACTCTCGGCTGTAAAAAAAACACTGCACCCTCAGTGAATTTCGCACAGTGAGCGAACTGGAAGTGTGGCTGAAGGCGTCAAGTGGTGAATAAATCAAAGCACTAATTTCAGCTGTGTTTGGGCCAGCCGTATGGCTACAGTGACCTCACGGTGACCGTCGGGAGGTTTGCCAGACGCCCTAAATCTCGCTCCTCTGGAGAGCCGAGACTCTCTTCCTCTTGCTAAGGCGATCCAGGTTTGGCAGAGCTCAGCCCAGCTGGCGGCTCGGCGCTCTTCTCCAGGCCTCGGTCCATGACACCAGCGGACACATCGCTGCGATAATCCCTGTAAAACACGGCAACAAACAGGTGTTGCCATCAGTTCCTGAGGTTTACCCACTTCCGCACGCCAACTTCAACCCCCTCCCGCCGGCCCTGGCCCGGTCCTGCTAAACACGAGGAGTTCCCCCCGCTCAGCCCCTGAGGGGAGCCGCGGGCAGCACCGCGGTGCCGAGCGGGCAGCGCCGGTGCCCGTGTGTGAGGCGCGCGGCGGGAGGGGGACACAAAATGGCGCTGCCCCTCAGCCCCTCGCCCTCAACCCGCGGCGGGGCCGAGTGGCGGCGGGCCGGCCCCGGGGTGGCGGCGGCTCCCGGCCGGCGGAACCGCCGCCTTCCTTCCCCCAGCAGGTGGCACCGGGGTCCCGGCGCCGGCGGCGAAGCCATTGCGGGCCGCCCTTCGCCGCCGGGCCGCGGCCGCGCAGCCGGCGGGGGGGAAGGCGGCGGCATCGCCCCCGCGGGGCTCCCCCCGCCGCACCCCGCTTTTCCTCAAAGTTCGGGGCGGGAGCGGGGGGGAGACCGGAGCCAACTTGTCCCGGATCCCTTTATTCGCCGCCGGAGCCGCCGTCTCTCCCAACCCCCGCGTGTATTGCTGATCGGAGGGACGGAGCTCGGTCCTGTGTCCGCCCCGCTCCTTCCTGCCCACACCATGGAGTTCGCCCAGAGGAAGAGGAGCAGGAAATCCCAAAGCTTTAAACTGGTCAACGAAGGTAAGGCGGGGGCGGCCGGGCTTTGTTCGCTGGCCGGGGGCAGCCCCGACTTTTGCCCCGGGGGGAGCGGGGCGTTATGAAACGCCGGCGCCCCCGGGCCGCCGCTCCCTCCCGGCTCTGTTATTGAACTCCGCAATCCTCTGCCTGAACTCCCCGGAACCATTGCACGCCTATTTTTTTTTTTTTTTAATTTTATTTCTTTCACCCCCTTCCCGTTTCCTCTTTTTTTTTTTAATTATTTTTTTTGCATATGTGTTACGTGTTGTTGCAAAACCACCACCACCTCAGGTGGACGTGTTATTTTTTTTCAAGCAGAGAACCTTGCACAAAATAAAGTTGGATCGTGTTTCGTGGTGAATCCTGCTTGGGCGGGGGGGAGAAAAGGTAAAAACGGGAAGCGAGCAAAAAATAATGACACTTGAGCAGCGACAGACCTCCTTAGTATTCAACTCTTGTGGATTTATTGTATTTGGGGTGGTTTTTTCCTCTCCTCGGCTGTGTTCATCCGTGTATTTCAAGAAAAGCTGAATCGAGATCGCTTTATTAAAAATCCACGCAGGTAATTAATTGTACGTGGGCAGGGGAGAGCCGCTGGCGTGTAACTTGTTCACTCGGGGTGTGTTTGCTTTTGGAAAAGAGGATATTTTAAAAGGGATCGTGAGGCGAGAAATATTTGAATTCATGTCGGACAAGAAGCACAGCTCTGTGTTTCAGTCTTCTTGTTGTTGTTTTCTTTAATTAAAGGGGGGAAAAGATACAGCCGCTGGTAGGCATTTTCACAGGTGGACTTTCCAGCCCTAGGGATTTATTTAGGTTGGGTATTTATCCCTTCTCCGGCCGATGAGATGTTTTTGCCTTGATGGATTTGATTCGAGATCGTTTCTCCTTTTGTGTTCCCAAGTATTGGACGGGAATATCTCCATGAAACGCTGTGTGTGTCCTGCATGCCAAGTTCAAGGCAGGTGACTGCTTGGGTGTAATGTCACACTGGTGAAAAGGGGGACACACACACGAGTGTCAAGACTTGCTGTCTGAGGAGCACTCTGCAAAATTATGTTTGAAGCGAAGAAATTCAAAGATGGAAATAAACTCACTTGGTGGGAATAGTAAATAACGACTGCTGTTATGTCGTGGTAGGGGGGTCTGGGTCATCACACATGGTCCCTGTTAAAGCTAGAGGGGCAGGGACTTGCCAGACGTGTCTGAAATGCATTGGAGGTCTGTATCCATTAGCAAACTTATCAAGGGTGTAATTTTACAGAGAACAGGTTTGGTTTGTGAGGTTTTGGTACTGAACATGCTCCCAACTTGGAGGCAGAGTTAGTGCGTGACTGCGCTGGAGCATGGAGGTGGTGAAAGAAAAATGTGGAAAAACAAAACTGAAATTTTGCTTTTTACTTTCCATCCTAATGGGCCTGTAAAATGAGTATTTGCCAGAAATAGGTGACTATTTTGCCAATCTCAGTTGCCACTTCTTACAGGTTTAGATATGCCTCAGTGTATGAGACAATCTATTTAACCTTATTTTAATAGGTAAATCCAGTTATGATGGTACATTATTAATAATATTTTATGTGTGGTCTCTTTTTGGATGTAGAAAGTCAAATACAAAGCTACACTAAAAGCATATGCTAGAGAGAAAATTATGTCTTTTTACTTTGAGAATGGAGGAGATAAAAATCAGGTTTTGTATGTGAGTCTGCACTCTCATATTCTTTTCTATCACAGTTGACTAGAAAGATAATGATGTATAAATAGTTGTCTCTTGTAATTGGCCTTTGCCTCTTGCAGGAGTTATTCTATAATGTCACAGTTTAGTGTTTACTGTTGTGAAATTGATACAGTTTTCCAGTGCCTGGACTGTGACATCCAAGGCACAAAAAGGAAACCAAAAAGAAAAGGCTGTGCTGTATGAATTGGTTGGTAAGACACCGTCTGCTATTGATGTGTGCCCCTACAATGCTTATTCTGTTCCAAAAATAACTTTAAGCACCTTATCACAATGATCAATAATGATCAAATCAAAAGAAAATCAATTCCTGTGCTAAAACGCAGCCACCTCTGGGTGACTTTAAGGCAGCAGCTGCAGACCAGAAGAATATTGTGACCAGCTGGATATACAGGGAAGTGCTGGAGAAGAAACTGTGTGTAATCTGTATATCTAAAGACCATGAGTCCGTACTAGTTTCCACATACTTGTTTCCACAGATCTTGAATGTCCTTGAGAGGACGAAGGTGCAGAGTGTGGCAGGTGGACCCTGACTGGCTGGCCATCAGGTGCCCACCAAGCCACTTCATCACACCCTCTGCTCAACAGGACAGCTAGTGATCATGGAAGGGAGCATAAATCCTGCCATTTAGTCTCATAGAAGAAGCTTTTACTTCCTCAATGTCATATCTCGAACTTCACCTTTACCCATTTCATTGGCTGGGCGTGCTCGGGAATCCTTTGTGTAGCACCTCATCGCTGACCTCTCCAGTTCTGTGGTGTGGTTGTTTTCCCCACATTTTCTTTCCAGGCCCTTCTCATTCTATAGAATTGCTGTGTTAGGCTCGATTTTAGTTTACATACTGGGTTGTTCCTCCTCTTGTGCCTTTCCTGACAGTTGTGCTGTACAAATAAACAGCACGTAACAAAAAAGTGACTTCCAGGAGACTTTTCCAATTCTGTGGCTGTTTGGTCAGAGGTGCAGGTGTGCTGCTTGTGGAAGGAGCTGCTTATGCCACCCTCCACTTGTGTTACACCTTTTAAGTGAATCCCCCTAAAGTCCCTTTCATGAGTTAATCTCTGCCTCGCTTTTTGTGAGGCAAGTAAACATAAAACCAGTTTAAGGAGGGAGTAGCTGAGAGCATTGGGAACTGGGAGGGCATGGAAGGAGTGAGGTGGGGAGGTGGCTCTTTCAAGACACTGAATATATTGTTCAGTCTTGAGCGATTTGCCGAAGGACAGAGTGTGTGCCAGTATCAGAGTCAGAAATAGCATCCAGAAGAGCTGCCTTTAGATACTTTTTTTTTTTTTTACTTAGACTTACTATTTCTCTCTGTGTAAACAAAGTTCTGGTTTTAGTGAACACCTGCCTGGCATTACAACAGAGACCTTCACAGCAAAATATTCTTTTATTTAAAATAGAAACTCAGTGGTGATTTTTTTTTAATATCTTGTAACATCTCTGTATATGATATGCCAATGCTAATTCTTCAGGTCATCACAGGCATTAATTTCTATAGGTGAATATCCTAAGGTGTCAATGATCCTCCTTTCTTCAGAATTGGGAGGCCAGTGACATCAGTATGGGTCAAACCAACTGAGCAATGCAGCCCTGATGTACATTGCTGATTCCTTACTGAGGTGAAGTTTGAAAGTTTGCCTTGGTCTCTGGGAAGGTAAAGTTTTCATTATAAATCTGCTTTCCTTCTGTAAAGCAAGAAGCCAGATAATTGGCATCTGGTGGGATAATTTGCTGTGAAAATGAACATAGTAATTTAGGGCAGGCATAGCTGTTCCCTAAAATCTGTAAAATATTTGAGCCGAGTCTCTCCAGTGTGAGTAAAGGTTTTTTAGGAGGTGCTGATACAGAGCACATTTTTTGTGGTTAATTTGATGTACATGAAATAAACTGCAGATATATTGATAAATTGTGTAGTAAAACTGTAGCAATGTGTTCAGTGTTCATTTTTTCCAGATCACTTGAATTCTAATTTTTTTTATCGTTTTTCATTCCAGATTACCATCATGAGATATATAAGATCTCTGACTACAGCAATGATGTTAATGGGGAGACCAAAGAAACACAACCAGTTTTTTTAGGTATGTGTTTGTGTTGATTAATTTTCGAGCAACATTGCGTGGCCATTTGCAATTAGGGAGGAAAAAACCTCTGTGCAAGCACAGAAAGCGCCTGCCATTGTTTAATATGACGTTCTTTTCAAGACCCTTTTATTCTATGAATTGCCAATATATCCTTTATTAACACTGCTAAAAGTTGTAATTTCAGACATAAATGTTTATTAGTGTCTACACACAGTGCTAATTATCACTCACTCAGAGAGCCAGATGCTGACTCTGCAGTTTTGCAGCTCTGTGCTCACCCCATTTACATTGCATATTCCCTGGCATGCTTCACTGGCAATAGTTTGTGTAATTGGGGTATTACATCTTTGACATCTGGATAACAGAAATTCAATTTCCAGGAAGCTGCTATTTGTTTGGCTTTGCTTCTGCCTTGGGTGGGATAGAGGATTAATGTACTGTCTTAATGTAATGTCCTTTCACCTCTGGAGCTTGCCTGCTAATCCTGGCATGGCAAAATTAAATTAAATCAACAGTTAAAAATGTGTAAAGAAAATACAGAAGTAATATAGAGTCTGCAGCATGATATGTATTACAGCATATCAGTGACTGGCTATCAGTGAACCTTTACCTCTCTTGTGTGCTTTTTATCCTGTATAACTCCTCAGCTGCAGAGTGCTTCTTCCTTTCTTGCTTCTATCCCCTTCCAGTTGCATCCAGGACCTCACCTGGATAAAGCCCCTCTTGGCAAAGATTTGGCAGACTAAATTCAAAGAAGGAGGGGCCAGTTTTTTGAGCTGTATAAAGCAAGCTTCTGAACACTCTGTTTGGGCTTTGGAGGAAGCAGATGCATTTGCAGCAAGAAATTTGGGGTTGTCTACTCTCCTTTTCAGCACCAGGAGCCTAACTTTTGTGGGGTGATTTAAGGTTTCTGTAGGCTGTGTGTGTTGCCCCCTGGAGCCAGCAAGTAGCATTGAAATGTGGGAATTGGCACCTGAAGTTACTCTGCATGCAAAATACCTTTGTCTCCTAAATTCTTAGTGCCACATCCTCTTCTAGAGGTCAGCAGCAAATGGGAGAGAATAGGAGGATGTGTTAAAATGAAGGTGGGACCTGCCTTAAATTCCCTTCTCAGCTTTTCACCATTTGAGCAAGTCTTTCTTCCCTATACCCATTTCCAGGAAGAAGCAAAGGCCATTGCTGTGCTTTGTGTTTGGATATCATGTTCTGTAAGCACTTTTGGTGAAGTCTGATAAACCTGATGGAGTGAGCTCCACCAGAGGTTTACTTGAAATGCTTTTTCTTCCAACTCTAAGTCATGAAAAGCTTTGGCAAGAATTAGGCAACAGCCAGGGTGCTCTAAGAACATGCAGAAGTCTGTGCTTTGACATTTGTGCTGTGAGTCAGACTAACTGATCTTGATTTTGGCTTGGTTGTGTTGCCCTTAGATTTGTTTGGGTTTTTCTTTTTTAGTAAGTCCAGCTTTTCATTGTGACTGAAAATGTTCTGGCATTTAAGTGCCTCAAGTTCACCTATTTCAAGAGTCAGTCAGAATTTAACCTTTAAGAATGTGAATCCTATCAAGGATCTTCCTTATCAGGTACAGTCAGGGTGCAATCACTGCTTCACTTGATTTCACTGCTTTATGCCAAAATTTATCTTTGAAGGATGTTTATTCCAACCTGGTGATTTAGAGTCAAGTTTGTTCTCCAGTTTAAGTGATCCATGAGATCAGCAGTTGTAAACCTCAGTGTGATGCAGCCTTTGGTATGGAATGGATGCTATGATACAGCATTGAAACTATTACCTTTGGGGAAGTTAAAATGTTAGTGACAGTCTATAAATGAGTGAAGCTTTATGACAAATGGGATGTGGAAATGCCTTTGTTGCACAGCTGAGCATGTTTAACCCAAAACTCCTGTTGAGAACAGGGGAGCTGCTAGGGTAAATGACTAAATCAGAAGAATCCACTTTGTTTAACATGCAGATAAATTAAGGATGAGATGTCAAGAAAGACCTGATGAACCTAAATGGTGTTTTTTGCACCGGCATAGATGGGCACAATACAGCTTTGTGTAAATGTAGGCTGAAAATTGGAGAAAGCTTCAGTGCAATTAAAGGAACCTGGTACTGGATATGACCTCTGATGGCTGCAGTGGTGTAGAGTCCAACTGCTATCTGAATAGAGCTTGGGAAGTTTTCTCATGTAGTGCAGTGTTGGGAGTGGGGATGTGGTGGCTTGTCCTCTCCCCCAGTCCTTTGTTCTGATAAGATGATGAACAAGAAGTCACATCTTTCTAGATGAAGGACATGCTAACCACAGTCTTTACAAGATTCCAAGGGAATGTGGAATATCACGGCTATATTTTGTGGATGAGGACTGGCATGTCTTTTGTTTTGAGGAAAGGGCTTAGTTATCTGGTACCAGGACAGACTGCTCAGTCTGAGAAGGAGAAGGCAGCCCAGAGTGAAATGCTTAAACCTCAAACATGGGTGAAATTTAAAACAGACCTGACTTAATGTTTTTCCAGTGAAGTCACAGGGCTGCTACCCCAGACTTGGTATTACAAGCCCTTGAAGGGACTATGTACACCTGTGTCTTGTGGACAGTGATGATTAAACTTATACTGTTTATTAAAAAAAAATCTTTTGCAGACACCATATTGTTTTTTTTCAGTCTTAATATTTTTATTACCAACACAAAAAAGTGGAAAAGCAGTATACTTCCAGACTGAGTGTTTTTACAATGCTTTCAACTTGAAATTCAGGTTCTATGTTTGAAAGGTTAATGCAGAAAACTAATTATATTATCCTGGTAATCAAATGTGTGATGAGACATTTGTCTGTGTAATTAACAGTGAAGAACTTTTATAGTTTCATAAAATTGCATGCTACGCACAGTGTGCTTGGAGCATTTGTTTTGAAGAGATGTCCAAAACAGAGATGTTTATGACTGATATAAAGTGGAACTGAAATGTACTGTAATGCAGGTGTCTGTGCATTTTACAGCATTTCGCATTGTTGAAATGGAAGGCAGCAGATTAATAACTTCGCTGTGTCATGGTAAAAATAAATAATGTGTTCTTGGAGCAGGGGAGCAATGCATAAGTTACTCACTAATTTCAAGAATTTATTCTGTCCCAGAAATTATATCCTTTGCAATTTATTCACAGAGAAAAAGTTGACTTAACAAGTAACTTCACAGACTTGTGCTACTGTTAATAAGATTATATCCCAAGTCTGGTTGTTGCAGTAGTGGCTTCTGTAATTAAGACTGCATAAAAGTTTATTTTATGTATCTGTGTTCTCTAATGATCTAACTTTGTAAAGTATTTCCCTTTGGGGCTAAAGCATGGTCTTGGCCTGGGATATTTCCAAGAACTGGTGGAAGTTGTTGCATATCTATTATTACTTTTTTAATTATATGACCCCATTAGTGTATACTTTTATTGAACAGTTGCTCACTTGTCCTTTCCCGAGTGATTTAGCTGGCACAGCGTGGCATGAAAGTGTGTAACTTGGGCTTCTGTGGCTTCTCCTGTTGGGTATTTTGAAAATCTTTCACCAGGCTCTTCCAAAGACTTACTTTGTTTGTGGTGGGAGTGGTCGCTGGGCCACCTGGTATAACCCAGTTTCCAGGGAAATAACCCCAAAAGCCTGAATGGTCTCAGGGTCTGATCCTGGGTTTGATTCTGCAAATATCTTTGCTTACATTAGTGTTTGTGGGCTTAATAACTTTGTTTGTCTCATGATAGGCAGGGTTATCAAACCGTGTGTTTCTGTGCTTGCTTTGTGAGTAAGAGGTCTGATTTGAGGGTGATCTAGTTTTCCTGCATATCTAATTCTGGTGCTTTGTGTGGTGACATGAACATAGGAAAGTGCTTTGAGGTGATGTTTTAGAGCATTGCTAAGATGCCTCAACTTAGACAGCTTCGGTGTCCCCACATGTTAGTTTAGCAGAGTCAAATTCTCCAGCTCATAACCCGTGTTGCTTGTGTGACCCTCTGACACCGTTCATGACCACTGCCCCCCCCCCCCGCTGACTTGGGGTTTTTAATTTGCCGAGGATGTTGTTACCTGTGTTCTTTCTTCAGTGTAGAATCTTAGATGCTGGCAAAGACCTGGGATCACTTTTTTGGGAAATGTGTGCTTACCTCATCAGTTTATTTGCACAGATGCCAGATTGCAATTATGCACAGAGAAATCACAGTAAGATTCCACGTGATTGAGGAGACCTTTGCTCTGATAAGGAATTATGCACAAGGATCCTCTATTTTCCCCATGCTGACCTCTGCAACTTTCTGTTTCAGGACAACTTGTGGTACAAGAGTACAAAAAATACCTTGATTTTTTTGAAAATTATGATTTGATGTGAGTATAGTTCTTGCTGAGAAGGGATGCTGAGCTTCCTTTCAGAATAACTGTCTCTGAAGGAAGTACCTGAACACTGTGTGGCATTCCAAAAGGTGTTTTGGTGAGTTCAGCCTGGTTGAGCAGTGGAGACATGTGCCCTGTGTGCACATGCTTCCTGATTCCTTGAGCTGCTCTGAATCAGCCCTTTACAATCTTCAAACACAGCAGGCGAGTTTTGCTGGCCCCCTTCCAGAGAGGGCAGCATTCAAATGGCATCTAATAAATTGCAGTTTAATATGCTTAATTATATAACCTTTTGCACTTATTTATTATTTTTTGTTGAGCTTTCACACCATATGCTTCAACTTCCACTTTTTCTCACCTCTGAAACATTGTTTCCATACAAACCAGGCTCATGTTGTCAGCTCACATGTGCTTGTCTGGCTCTCTGTCACTGCCATTCCTATGCTTGCAACAGCTCCACCAATTTCAGCCTAGTTGGACACAAAGGTGAAAATCTGAGATTAAAGTAACTTCAGTAAGCAGCTTGATCCAGGAAAAATCACTATTTGTATGTTCAAGAAAGGAAAAAATTCCGTAGGCATTTCGTCTGTCCAAAAAACATAAAACCAAACTATAATTAATAGAAAAATTGTATTTTCAAAGTCAACTAATGAATATTTCCCAAAATATATGAGAAACATAAATGTTAAAAATAAAGGAAGTAATTGCAAAATACTGGACAAAGAGAACATGATGGTTATTTTGTGAGTCAAAGGAAGGAAATAATCAGATACAGACATTTATCCAACTTTAAATCTGTTCACCTATTTATACGCTTTAAAGCACATTAATACAGACATGGTTGCCGCTTCTGTGATACTGGGATAAAATTAATGCTTGAACATATAAAACATACAATTTTATAATTGTTTGCAGTGCTATGATAGTATTTCATAAACTGTTCAGGAAAAGTATAACGAGGTGTTTGTAGGCAATGTGATATATGGAGTTTACTAAACCTAGTAGTGAAAAGATGGACAGGCATATAGGAGCGAAGAGTGTAATAAATTAATTATCATTAATATATTGTTAACTGGAGTTGTTTACAGGCCTGTTGCTTCAGACAGCTGCACACTTAGCACGTGGATGCTACTGCATCCTGGAACACTTTTCTGGTTCACATTTGTTCCTTTGTAATTTTAAACATTCTTGCAGCTTTCAAAGCAGGGAGTTTTTATGTCCTGTACACTTTTCGTAAGGAAATAGATTGAAATGAATTTTGAGGAAATTACTTTTTTATGTTGTGTAGCATTTATTAAATGGCTTTGTTTTGCCCTTTTTGTTGTTGTTTTATAAGATTACGGTCAGGTCACGTAGGAAAAATATAGGTTGTTTGTAAGGGACCATCGTGGAAACAACTATAACAGTAGTTATTAAAAATTGTTACTATGTTTTTGTTATGACAGTTGACATCTCTATATACAAGTTCCTAAATAGGGCTCTAACTTGCCACTAATTTGAGTGGCATTTTGTAAGTGTCTTAGTGTTTTGCAAGCAATTTCAATGGTTTCAGATAAAACTCAGGGATTTGCATGGGGTATCCAAATGGCAAATCCTGTCGGCAGCCTTTGGAGGCATCCCCATCTACTTGGAAATGGTGAGGAGCTCTGGTATGTGTACAGAGGCTGAAACATGCACCACTCTTCTCAGGCCTTAGCATCTATCTTAGAAAGCTTTGCACAGATAGATAATGCAGATTTCTATGTAATAAACTATTTTTCCAGTGCTTTATTATTCTATTTAGCATTTAAAAGAAGGCTGGCTCTTCCATAGGACATACTAATTTGAGTTGTTGTGTTTTCTCTGTGCCCCATCTACTTTTTTTAATTTTTAAATTACATGGTTATTATCTGTGAAAATTATCAGCATTAGAATAACTGATAACAAAACGCTGTCCTTGGGCTCTAGAGCTAATAGCCAAATGAGATAACCAGAGAGCAAGAAGTTAAATCTGTTACTGGTGTTGAACCCATCTGCAGATTTGGATGGTATAACATCATCTGCTCTCCACTCCTGTGGGGAGGATGCTGCTGTTGCTGGTCAGCTATAAACTAAAAGCTGGAAAAAGGCATGATTGGGAGAGGAGAGATGTAAACTTACACTAAAGACTAAGTCAGGCTTATAGTTTGTAGGATTTTAATGCACTTTCTTGCACATGGAAAGTCATATTTTAAAAACAAAAGAAAAAACAAATGGAAAAATCCCTGAAAAGAATCCGAAAACCCAAACCCCAACAAGCAAGCCTACAAAGGATGAATCTCCCTGTAAGGATCTACCTAATCAAAAAGATAAGTTTATGTAAGGTGCAAGTTCAGGGTTTATTGTAACATAAATGTAGTGGTCTTTTCTGTCTGGAGTTAAGTATGCTCATGTCACTGTATAGGAAGACATCTATATAAAGGAACAAGGGAACAGAATCAAGTCTGAATAAGCTCAATTAACATTAATATTTTATGTAATTGGGTAACGGAAATTTAATCTTTCTAACAACATGTCACCTGACCAGACACATAGCACAGTCCCTGCACCCAGCAGGAGGAGGTGGGTGGGAAGCTGGTTTGATACGCACATACATTTTGCCATTGAATACAGATCCAAATTGCCAACTTAAAAATCCCAGGGTAATGTTAAATGGCACGACAGAAAGGGATTGCTCCAGGCTGTGGTGTGGTGGAACATTTGGAGCTGGGACAGGGGCAGGTACAGCCATGTACAGAAGAAAGGCAGTGTGCAGTGTACGGGTGTGAGTAGCTCAGTAATTGGAGTCCAGTGCTACTCTGCAGCCTTTCAAGGTTGGGAACTGCAAATAGTCAAGCCCTGGTTGGGTTGGGGCCAAAAAGTGTCATTTTAAAGGAATTGGTGCTGTTACTGTTAATGAAATCACACCTGCACACATAATCTGCAGGCAAACCAACAAAATAAATAAATACAGTGCAGAACTTCCTTGCAGAGGGTTTTTCTCACCACGTTAGCTGGAGTGGAAATGGTGCTGGAGTGTTGCTATACAGGGTTGGCAAATATTTTTCTAAGTTTGGACTCAAAGCTTCCTTGCAAGCCGCCCACTCTCCTCACTGGATCAGGGTGGGCTGGAGCCAGCTGGCACCAGCCCAGGGAACCAGTGCACCAGGTCAAGCAGGAGATGCTGGGATCCAGGAGAGGTTGGAGCACGCTGTTCAGCTCCTCTCCCCTTCTGTTTATTCTCCTCCTAGAACAAAACCTCCCTCTTTTGGGTGTTCAGTACACCAGGCTTGCAGCAGTCCCGGCCATATTGAGCTAGGCCTGTGTTGGGGAGGGATTTTGCTGCTCTTTTAGCTGTCTGGTTTAGCTGTGACCTAAACATGCACCTAAGTTTAGGTAACTGAATGGTGCTATTGAGTTGATAAAATTGTTCACATGCCTGGAATTTAGCACACTTTCAAGTACCTTGTTGAACCAGAGATGGCACACCTTGCGTCTTGGATTTTTGGAGAGTAGTTTTTTTTTTTCCTCTAAAGTTTCCTTTGTACAGTTGCTTTGCCAAAAATAGGTTTATTTTGGGAAGCAGAAATATAACTTGAGTAGAGGATACCAGGCATTATTGTATTAAGTATTCTGTAAAGGAAGGTTGATTCATCAGTTTCTAGATCTTACTTACAACATTTGCTTAGGATATTTGATTTTTCTATTACCAGTAAGAAAACCAGAAGCTTCTTTCTTCAGAAATAGCAATGAACACTTCCTTATTACTCATTAAATGTAATGTATGCTTTAACAAGCAGAACAACTACTATCTGCCCAAAACACATCTATTCATTGTGCAATCAGCAGTTTCATACGTAAAATTAATACTTAAATGGTGCCAGGAGTATTAAGTATGTAACTTTTATTATTTAAATGCCCTGAATTTATTCGGAATGGTCGCATTTTTCTTGTATATACGTTCATTTTCTTTTTAGAATCTATATTTTTAAGGCATCCAGAAATTCAGCTATCTGCAGTTACACACATATTAGCTACTGTTTAATTTATTCCTGTATAATCCAGTATTACTAAATTCTGTGAAATAAGGAACTGATTCTGTTCATTAAAATCAGTAGATGCAGTGCAGTTCTGTATATGTGTGGTGTGGTGCTTTCTGTGGGTTTTTTTTGGTTTTTTTTTTGTTGTTTTTTTGTTTTTTTTGGTAGGATCTGTCCTTCAGCATACAGCAAACTGATACATAAAGGGTCTGATTCTTTGGGTTTTACTCAGGGAAAAAATCCACTGATGTCAATGCCTGAATAGGATCAGTCTCTTAAAAGGACAGTTTATTTGAAACTGCTGTAGCTATTATTATTTCCTTCTGGCAAAAGATAATCTTACTCATCAAAGCCTTAGAAACAACATCAAGAAAGCCAAGTTCAGCAGGTCTTTCAGGCACGAGAGCTGTCAGCCATGGCTGTATGAAGGCATAGCCCGGTACATCCCAACAACCACTCAACCATCCCTTTTCTTTCTTGTTGTTATTTATTTATTTATTTGCTCCAACTCTTATTGGCATCTAAAACCACTAATTGCTACCCATTACTGTTTTTGCTAATTTACAGTGATAACTGTGGCTCTGTTTTCATTAGGAGATGAAAGCCGGGAAATTAAAAAACAAATTACAGGGATGAGAAGATTACTGAATGACAGCACTGGAAGAATCTATCAACGAGTTGGCAAAGACGGAGAAAAACTGAAGGAGGAGCCCCAAGATTTAGACTTAGCCTGGGCCCAGCGCCTGAATCCCCCTGCGGAGTCCCAGGCGAGCCTTCATCCGTCACAGAGCGGTGCATGGAATGAGTTATCACCCCAAGCCAGCCATTTTTCAGGGCAATATGGAACTCGATCCAAAACATTCCAAAATCAGGCTCGAACTGTGGCATCCAATGGTATGACCTGTTAGACACTGAGAATGGTGCCTTTTTTTCCCCCTCTCCTTGTTCTCTACTAAATATCTACCTTTACTGTGATGATATATTGTAGCACTGCACTGAAAGCAGTTATAGTTCAGAGTCTACAAAATGAGCACATAGTTATCACTTCAAAAAGGTGTGAAAGTGGGCACTATACATTCTGCTACTATCTGTCTTAGCTTTTAAAATGGTGATAGGATAGAATTACTCGATGCCTTTACAAGCATAATTTCTATACAGTACTTACTGAAACAGCTTTTGTCATTGTTATTAAAGTCCTGGCTAATTAAATGTCAACCTCTACCACTCCTCTTTGCTGTGAGTAATGTAGCACTGTTGTGACACCACTTGTGGAGCAGGATTCTACTGCCTTTCATAAGGGGATGGCATTAGCCTTGTAACAGGCTACTGAACTGCAGGTACAAAATTCCATCACAGCCTTAGGCTTTTATTCCAATGAGACTATTGGAGAAAAGAGATGATGGAGTCTACCTATGAACAGCATGTACTAGAGTGTGGCCAATCCAGTACTGGCAGAGAATTCTGCCCTGAAGTAGATGGCAGTGTGCCTTTAAAATGCCTTTTTCTAATTAAGTCCCAGAGAGAGGAAGTTTTCCTGCCAGATTAAAAAACTTTGCTGTCAAAACCCACCATAACAATCTTCTAAATATGTAAGGACCCAAAATTCATCACACATCTCCTTCTTTGTCCTTAGAAGCCCTGGGCACTGGCAGGGACAGTTCTCTGCATGCACAGAAGTGCCCAAGCCTGCATAGATTAGGTGCCTTGTTCCCAAATCCAGAAAGTAGGTGGAGCAGCACCTCTATCCCTTCAGGGGCCTGATTCAGCATGTGAGCTAAAATGTGTTGACAGGATTTGGCCCTGTATGCAAGAAAATGTCAGCTTTGATTTTTTGTATGTGGAGGAAGGATTCAGTGGACTTCTGATCTCTTACAGGTTTGAAGTGGTCTTTGGGACATGGAAGGGTCAGGTTGTGCAGCCTCCTGGGCTGGACAGGAGAAATGTCCAGGCTCCCAGCACTCGGGGGAGCACCCCAGGAGGCACCTCCCTTTGCAGCTGTCCTGCTGCTGAAAGGAATGCAATCTTTTGGGTTATTACATAAAGGAGGGTGTGGGCCCTCTCCTCTGGCCACCTTTGAAAAGACAATCTGCGTAGCAGTTTGGTTTGAGGTGTCTGCCTCTGATGGGATGTTGTGGTCCTTACTGCTGCTTGGCCTCCAAAGCCTGCTCTCTAGGGAAGAAAAACTTTTGACACATTTCTGAGCAGCGAGTAAGCCCTGAAACTGCTCCTCACCCAGTACACAGCTATTCTGGGCATTTTAACAGCCTGATTCCCCCCCATCCCCTGCATTGGGAGCCTGAGCATCAAACTCAGTATTTTAGATGTTATTCAGAGGATGGAGAAAGTTCTTGGAAGCTGGGTGTAGAAATGCTGAACAGTACTTCAAGGGAGATATTACTCCTTGGTTCTTACCACGGTGTTTAAGTTACCAGAACAAAACTGCCAGACATAATGTGGGCTGTCAGGCTTAGGTCATCACTGGGGAGATGTTCAGGCATCTGTAGTAGGTGATCTGAGTCCAGAAAGAGTATCTATCCACTGTGGATAGATACTCTATGAAAAATGAAGATTTATGTTGTAGGCTATCTGAATTGCTCAAAGTTGAATCAAGTCCATCTCAGTGGTGCACTTATCTACTCACAGGGTAAGGTGGTTCAAGGAGAGGCTGGAATAAATGTGTAATAGGTGCTGGTATAGAAAACATTAATGAGAAAGCTGTTGAGAATGATGACTGGAGAGAGTACCTAGAACAGAAGATAGACAGAGTAAGAGAAATAAAGTAGGTATTTTAAAAGGCCTTCAAAGGATACTCCTTGGGCAGTACAAGAGCTTGGCTTAAGTTACACCCAAGATGGACAACAGGTCACGAGTTTTTCACACTTTTATAAGTTTTGGTCCATTTGCATATTGGGGTTAATTGTCCAATCACAGCTTCAGGTAATGAAGTCACATTCTCCTAGTTTTGCTCCCCCCAGTTTGCTTTTGTTCGTATTTTTTGGGGCCTGGAGCTGCGGGGACTGGAAAATGATTGTTTTGTCTTCCTAAACTGTGAAGAGAACTTTCTAGCACTCTATATGTTATATCCTAATGCAGTACAGAATCTGAAAAATGTGACAGCTAAAACTTAAGGCATCAACAAAAATGAAAGAGGAACAGGGCAAGCCTAGACATTGCTGCAAAAGAGGGAAGAGTAGGAATATACTTGAAAACCAAAGGTATTTATTCCAAACCAGACTTAAGGTGGTGGTTCCACAAGTCAGGGTGTTAGGTAGACATCTGTGACCCACTGTTTTTAGTGGAAGCTACCTGGGACTACAAACAGCAAGCACCATGTCTGACCTATTATAGACAGTAAACTCACACTTGAGTTTCATTTCTTGTGTTCTGTACCAAATCCAGCAGTGATGCAGCAGCTGAATTGCATTTGGGTTGTATCAAGATAATTTTCACTGGGTAGTTCTTGCATGCTTTTGCATTATAAACTGCAATGTTAGATACAGTGAGTGAATTCCCTCTCAGCAGATCCAGCTGGAAGAAAACACTGTCCTGGGTGACTTACTGCTCGCATGGGGGAAGCAACTCATGTACTTGTGTCATCTCCTTCTCTCAGTCACATAGGCAGGTATCAAATTTTCCTGCTGGCTAGCTTCCAAAAGAGAGGGAGATGGCTCTTTAAAGACTCCTTCATAAGAATAAAAAGTCTGATATCCTTTTAAAATTAAAAATTGATTTATAACAATTGAAAAGGGTTGCTTTTGTCCTCTAAAAATGATAAAGATAGTGCTTAGAACAATGACTGAAAACACTCTACTAGATATTTCTTACAACACAATAACTGATCAGAGGAGGGAGGATAGAAAGAAAATAAAAAACCCTCATGAATATGTAAGGACTCAGTAGAACCCTGCTTTGATTTAAAATATTGGTGGTCTCTTTTACCATTCCCAGTACCTATAGTAGATTTACATGGGTAATTTCTATCACTGCTAATGGGGATTATAAAGTAAATCCCCTATGCCTCAATGGGAAAATAGACCCTGTGGTTTTCCATCAGGAGCCTGTGTGCCTGTGTGTTTTCATTGGAAACATGTTACATTGCAACAGGAAAGATGCACAGGTATTTACTGATGCAATTTGTTCAAGTTTTCACGTGCAAGTCACCATGATGTAGAGCCTTTGTTAAGAAGGAAACAAAAGCCACCAACCCTGTTTCCCCCCAGAGTCTTTCAGATATCATTTCCAAAGGAAACGCTTCCAGAAGCCCTCTAGAATAATGAATTCTGATCAAGAGAAAGGACAGGCTTCGTCCCAAGGATCTTTTAGTCTAAAACAACTGAGAAAGGACTGAGGGAAGGATGGTCTTCCTTTGTAGTAGTCTGTTAATAAAACTTTTCTAATTTCTGGGGCTCCCATTTCTGGGGTACCTCCTTGTCTTACTGAAAGGTACAAGTTATGCTGGTGCTATTAAATTATAAGTCATCTTGAAATTCATCTACTTAAAAGTCTACTTAAAACAGGTAGGTGAAGGGTATTGGTGGAGCCAAGTTGAGGGATTCTGATTAATCTGCTGCAAAGCCAAAGATAACATTCTTTTTTCCCCCTCTGTACCTGTAACAATGGGCTAAACACTTTTTGGACCATTCAAAAGGTAAAATCCCATCCATGCCCCAAGGAACTTCCAATGAATAGATTGTGTACAAAGGAAGGGTGAGATCAAACTAGGCAGAGTCCTGCTGAGTCAGAAACCTTTTGGTTTCATTTTGAGATTCTCAGCCTGTTTTCCAAATAACTTTTTATTATAAAAATCGTTTTATTTGCAGCTGAAACCTTTGAGAGATGAAGCCAGTGGTGCTTATGCATTTGCTAGATTTTCAGGGATTTTTTTAACTATTCAATTTCTCTTAATACAGTTTTAACAGATTTTATCCATGTATGATATTTTAAAATACCAAAATTTGTAATTGCAGTAGTGTGGAGTATCTAAATATCTGAGGAAAAGAGGAGCGTAACACCCAGAAGATGTCAGCTGTCTCTAAGTGATGCATTTGTTTAGCTTTACAAGTAGCTCACCTTTGGAGTGTGACCATGAGTTTGCTCAAGTCTTATAGATGTTGCTTCATGTCTGAAGGGCTGAATTGAAGGAGGCAGACAACAAGTGCCTGGTGGTGGCCAGATTTTCAGTTATTTCAAATGAGGATTAAAGTCAGGGGATCTGTGTGGGTCTGCCATCAGGGATCTCTGATGAAAGAACACAACTCAAACCTAAAAAGGTATTAATAACCTGGCTTGGCTTCAGAGGAAAGCAGAAGTAATAATGAAAAATGCGAAGATTTGTAAGTGGAGATTAAATGAATTGCTTATGTTCACTTTAGCTAGGTAATTATTAAAGGGCACCTGGTAAGTGTCAGGCTATGGAAGAAAAAGGGAAATAGACTGGCTGAAGTCCACATGTGACACTAAGTGAGGTTATTTTGTTAGGTGCATTTGTACCTATCTTCATGAAATGGTCATCCCTCCTCCTGCGGTCTTGAGCAGTAAAATAGCCATCAATTTAAATGACTGTGAGGACATTTGGAAAGGAAGGGAGGTGCATCCCATCTAGCCTCAGCTTCAACCAGATACTGTTAGGTGTTTTGTTGGATTTTGAAATTTTTATTTGCAGCATTAAAACTAGGGATACAGCTGTCTTAAGCTAAAGTGCAGGATACAATTATCCTGCAAAGTTTGAAATCCCTCAGTTGTTACAGCCTGTTCTAATTCAGAACAAAAAATGCAAAATTTCTGGAAAGTAAAGCAGTAATAAAAGCACTACTGAGGGCTAGAACTAGAACTGTGTAAGTTCAGTTAAACACTAATAAGAATTACTAGGGAAAAGGAATCTCTTGAACTACTATATTAATTTGCAAAGGGAAACTCTGGAAAGCCCATCTTGTAGCTCACAGTGGTGAGAAAACATCATAGAAAACAATCCTACCCTAGCAAACAGAAGAGGAGATTTGAAAGCTTTCATTGCTGGTGGTTCTCTTCTGTCCTGTTGTTGTTTTGTTTTTTTTGTTTTTTTTTCTCCAAGTAGGGTATTTTATTTTCATTCTCTCTTCACATGGAAAAGAATCACCTGTAACATTCCAGCAGTTTAAAAATTCCTAGGCCCTCATTTTATGTACAGTACAAACCTTTATTGCACAGACTGTCTTCATTCTTTGTAAAACTGTTCCAGGAGATGGGCTTTTTTGTGTGTGTGTGATAAAATAAGTATGTTTGTAATGAGGTTTGGTGCTTTTGTTATTCAAGATGAACCAGCCTGACAATAGAAAGCCCTGCTGTGAGGAGTGCATTATATTCACACTCTGAGCAGTCTTCTCCAGCCCATGTAACTTTGCATCCCAACTGAACATAATTGCTCATATTAGTAATTGAGTAAAATCCAGTGGTCCCTTCCTCTTAAAAAGAATCATGTTGAAAAATACTTCTTTTCATGCTTTTGATCTGATTTTACAATCTGATACATTGATCATAGTTTCAAACACCTGCCAAATGTTGTCTGGGTGATTTTGTGTGGCTTACATCTCACCCATTTAATTCCACTCTCTTTCAGGAGAAATTCCAATGGTGAATTCATCAGTTGGACCAAACTGCTGTACATGCAATTGCCAGTCAACCCTGCAGGCGATTCTTCAAGAGCTCAAGACCATGCGAAAATTGATGCAGCTGCAAGCAGGTACAGTGACCAGTCCCATTTGTGCATACCTGTGGCAAGCATTGAGTTGAGGATGGCCCAGCTTGTTGCAGGGCTGTTGGATGAGATGGTCTTTGGAGACCCTTCCAAACCCAAACAGTTCTATGATTCTGTGATCTTCCTGTTAGGGAATGGTCTAGGAGATTAAAGTCTGTCTGGGCACTCAGGAAAACCTGGATTGTTTCCTGCTCTCCTGACATATTGGTCAAAGTCAAATTCTCACTGGTTTCTTGGAAATGCAACTTCTACTTTTCAGATCCTTACCTGAGACATGGGATTTTATCTTGTAGCCTTTTAAGGCTAAATTGAAAATAAAATTAATGTGATCATATACGTAATGAGAGCTGAGTGGGCAGGTCAATATGCCCACTTTGTTTTCACAGTGTATTGATTCAGGGGTGCCAAATGCTACTTCACCTGTGTTTTGCTTAAAAGTTCACTAATCTGAGGAGTTAAGAAAAATAAAATTTGAAGGTAGCTGAAAGTTACCAAATAGTTCTTCATTCAAACCTTTTTTAGCTCTGTGGTAGTCTCAGTTGAGCTAGCTGCTGCATGTCATGGCCTCCACCCTTCCTCTGGCTGTGAAGTACCAGCTTTCAGTGTGTCTACCAGCAATAATTTGTTCACTGGGGAAAATTACTGAGTCTAGTTTTCGCCTAGGTTGGGAGCTGAAACAGAACAGTGCAGAGCCAGAGCAGTAGTTGAGCCAGCAAGATAATGAGAACGTGGTAGGTAGAGTTAAGTCATCATAGGCTGATGTGAAGCTGCAGGCTCTGTGCTACCTAAAAATTAGTGTTAATACTAATGAGGAGATAGAGATGTTGGAGATTTTGTCAGTTGACCTGCCCATCCAGCATGAGTGATGGGGACTGGAGCCATGGAGGCTTCTCTTGTGGAGAGACTGGATAAGACCTCTGTAAGAAAAGGGAGTGTAGAGTAATTAACTGAAATATGGGTGGAGTGAAGGGCTGACTAAACTCCTTGTCTCCACGGTGTATAATGTTTGAGTGAGTGATGGGAACGATCAGACAGGTTTTGTAATATCAGTTGACACACATAAAAATGCTTTTCTAGAAGTCATCAGTTTACAAAGAAGAACACAAAAGCCCAATTTTACAGTTTTTGCTGGTATGTGGCATTTTTTTATGCAGTCACATGAATTTCATTGAAATCACAAGCGTGATTGAAAAATGGCTTGTGAGTGAGAGTTAAAAAACTGGGGTCTATGCCAAAAGAGCTCCTCAGTGGCAGAACATTTCTTATTTATTATGTATCTACAGAGTATGTACCTTTGTTAATTTGTGAATCTTGATTCACTTGGAATACTTCATATTTTCTGAAATTATGGTTTTGCAGAGAAAAAAAATAATCTGGCATTTTTGTTGCTAAAAGAAAAAAAAAAAAAAACCTAAAATTGAAACCTGTAAGTGAAAGTGTAATAACTTATTTTAGTATTCAAACACCCTACTGTCTTAATTATAAATTACACATCACAGTCTTGTAAATCCTTGCCAGAAATGAAATATTCCAGAAATATTTTAATAAACAATTGTCTGAGGTTTGTTTTCTTCCTGAAGCTTTGTAGATGAGGACTTTTTGTAGCTTGCTCATATCTTGAATATCTTGAATGAGTTTGATCTGCATGTAGAGCACTTCTGGCTTTTTCTTTGTTTGTTTTGACCTTGATCTTAGTGATTTATCCACACACATAATGGTACCTTGATAGCATTCTTTTGGAGGGCTTGTTCATATTCGTACAGGTTCAGGATTGGTGCCTTAATTTATAAAAATTATTGCAAATACTGGAAAATGCAAAATATTGATAAATGTAAAATATTGTTTCTTATATTTCTTAGGTAATACATGTCAGCTTTTGTGTATGAGCAAAACAAACTGATGGAACTTTGGGTTACTTTTTTTCCCTCAGAAATTAAACTATTGATAAGTGTTCTCACTCATTCTTGACATAATGGTACTTGAAATGCTTGCTGAGCTAATTAACTTGGAGACCACAGTCATAAAAATAACTGTAACTGCATTAGCACTTGTATTATCTTACTTTATCAGGAAGAGATCCTCAAAGAGTGAAATTCTCAGTCATTCAGAGGGCACACAAATTAATCATCACTTAAGTGCTTCGTGTCACCAGCCATCCAGTGGTCACTAGGAAAAAGAACTGTGTATTCCTGATTTCCTTAAAATACTGTTCATCAGTATGGCTTGAAAAGCCTCACCGCAGAGCTCACTGTCATTATCCCCATTGTACAGATTGGAAAATTATGCAAAAGTGATAAAACTTACTTGTTTCCAATGCACCAGCAGCCCTTATCTGGAAAATAAGTTCAGTGAGTCAGTAGTTTAATGGTGCATCTGTGTGGATATTCATGGGCTTTTGTCTGTAAAATTAATGCATTAATTTCTTTAATTCAGTTGGGACTCAAAACAGACAGCAGCCTCCTGTTCCTCTGATTTGTGCACAGAAGTCAACAATATCAAGAAAGAGAAATAAAAAGAGAAAACTGCCCCTCAAAGTTATTGAAGCAGTTTCCACGAATAAGAAACCCAGCTCTCCAGAGAATGAGAAGAGGCTGACAGTAAACTCGGAACAATCGAGTCTGCAAGCAATTGAACCCCCCCTGAAGCCAGAGACCCCTGTTTCAGGGTTTGGAATTATCCTTGAATCAGCTTCATCAGACGTAAGTTAGAATTTTAATGTACAGGATTGCAAGATTTTGAAGTACTGACTCGTTCAGGAGAATCAGTACTCAAGTCACATTGATGCATCTTCCCACTTTCTGTTAGAATGAACAAGCAAATCTTGGGTAGGAGTGAATGGAGATGTTAGAGTTAGATGTGTGGAGTGCTCATTATGGGGTTTTGGGTCTTTTTTTTCAACTTTCACAAGCATGAAGTTTTCCCTTGAGTTCAAGGCTCCTGTTTTTTGAGCTTTCAATGGAAACTTGTTCTTCATCTCTCCCAATGCCAAGAGCCATGGTTGAGATAAGGAGCCATGAAAAGTGTAAGGTGTGTAAAGCATTCGCAGCCCCATCATTGCTGATGAGCCCATGTAGTTCACATATGGGTCTTTATCTTGCCAAGGAGTATTTATGTGCTTCCCTGCTTTTCTGGTCCCACTGACTTTGGGGGAACTCCTCATCTCTAGAAAAATTCTTTGCTGAATTGGGTCATTTGGCCTTGATTGCTCTGTGTGCTGTAGTAGGGCCTCAGTCAACTCAGTTAGTGTGACTAAAAAGACCAAAATTTGCCACTCTAAGAATATGCACTTTTCCCATAGAAAATTGCAGTAAGCATGTTTTCTTGATTCATTTACACACTGATAGAAACTCCATGTATCTGGTGGATGATTGGCTTTGTTTAATGACCAAACTGATGTCATCCGAACCAGTTCGCTGACGAGTAAACTGTTCATTAATTCCTCTAATATACTTTTAATTCTGAGCAGGCTCTTTCCAATTTCCTAAGTACTGTGAGCTAGAAATACATAATTAAATTCCGTATCAATAAGCGTAAATGAAAACAATGCAGCAGATAATATTCTATCCTTCTGGAAGAGGGAACTAATAATAAAAAAGAGCAGTCAGGATAATTCAGTTACAGAGATGCAAGCCACACCACTAATTAGGTTGCACTCTCATGCCACTGAGTCAGTGTAGTGATACAGAGTAACTAGTTTGATGCTTTTTTCAGGGAGTTTCCTTTTGTAGTATGGAGCTTAATAATGTTTGAGGTAAAGGTTTGGGGAGGACTGGTAATTTATCTCCAGTATGCAATTTGTGCTTATAATTTTTCTTTGCTTGTGGCACTCTTGTCAGCTTGAAACACAGTTTTGAAAACAGTTTTGTGCTTGCAATGGAATTTAATTTGGCTTTATGAATGTGCTTCGTCACTGGACACAATTCTTTGTAGTTGCCAGTTTGATCTAAGGAAAAAAAGAGAAAACGTTTGGCTCATAAATCAGGTCTTCATCTGTCCTTCCATGCTTGAGCCCTTGCTTGCCACAACAGTTGTTTGACTAAATTTATGGAGCCAGAACCCCTTGGCAAAAAACTTGATTTTGTTTTGTCTTTGGAAAGAAAACATTTTAGTTCTGAAAACAGATATATTTAATGAAAAAATAAAATGTGACCTTAAATATTTTGAGAAGGCTTAAGAAAGTCACTTCTTTAAGAAAAAATGGCAGCATTACCTTTTTCTACTTTTTTATAAGCATCTCTGGTGTTGTCACAACCAGCATGTCTGTGTGCCTGAAAAAACCTGAAAGACATTTTACAAAGCACCATAAATGAATGTTCCCTTGAGAATATTCCACAGGTTGTCTGTAGTGTGTGCTGTGTCATACATCACCACTGCTGCCACTGCTATTTTGCCAACATTTGTTGAACTTTAAGAAGAATCCAAGTTTAATGGGTATAAAATCAGGGCTGCCAAAACCAGTGCAATTAGTCCAGACCTGCTGAGATGAAATACTACTACTTACAGAGGTGGAAAATGTCTTGTTGAGAAAAACCCTCAATCTGGACCATGGATCAGAGAATCTGCTTTTTAAATGCAATGATCTGATTACAACTCTTAGTTGAAATTGTGATTGTTTTACAGTTGTAATATTTCATTTATAACCTAATAATTTTTAATCTACATATTATAACCTACTAAAATATCTAGGATTAAATCTTATTCACTGTCTGTTAATTTTAGCACAGCAAAAGCCTTTAGCATTCAGGTCTTCTTTATTTTGTTGTTCTTCTTTATTTTGTGGTTCACAAACAGTTTACCCTCCAGTTCCTTTTGCCATGATCATTATCTATTAGTAAGTGCTTTTTCTTTGAAAAATCACATTCAGAGTGATCATGAAGTTCAAATGGTTACTGATTGTCTTTGATGGAAAAATAGCTAACTACTAAAGGAAAGCAAGAATAAATCATAGTTTTGCCTCCAGATTATTTAACTGATAAACAAATTGAGCCCTATAGTAAGAATAAAACAACCAAAGCTGAAATAATACTGACTCATCCACACTGGTACAATGGTAAGGTTTGAAATGTATTTTACAGCTGTATTGTATGGTGGTTGGTGCACCTGCCAAAGCGTAATGCAGGTGTTCTAAGATAAGATCAAGAAAGAGGGAAACCACGAGGAGAGGAGAGAGAGCGGAGAGGCTCACTTGATTTTTCAGTACAAATAGAGAAGGTAACAGCAGGGCCTCAAGATCCTTCTGGCTTTTTGGGTTTTAAGTAGGAGGTGTCAGAAGAGGTACCACAGGAACAACTGGCTTTTGGTGAGGGTACCAGCAATAGTCTGGCCAGCAGGACCAGGGCAATGACTGTTCCTCCGTTCTCAGCACTACTGAGGCCTCACCTCAAATCCTGGTGTCAGTTTTGGGCTCCTCACAACAGAGACGCTGAGGGTCTGGAGCATGACCAGAGAAGGGCAATGGAGCTGGGATATTTATCCTGGAGAAGAGGACACTCAGGGGGGACCTTATCACTCTCTGCAAGTCCCTGAGAGGAGAGTGTAGCCAGCTGGGTGTCCGTCTCTTCTCCCAACTACAAGTGATGTGACAAGAGGAAATGGCCTGAAATTGCACCACAGAAGGTTTATTTTGGATATTGGGAAAAATTTCTTCCCCAAAATGGTTGTCAAGCACTGGAACAGGCTGTCTGGGGAAGTGGTAGCAGTCACCATCCCTGGAGGTATTTAAAAGATATGTAAATGTGGCACTTTGGGACATGGTTTAGTGGTGGGTTAATGGCTGGACTTAATCATCTTTAAGGCTTTATCCAACCTAAACTTTTCTATGGTTCTATAATTTCTCTGCCCTCGGTGTCTGGATCATTGAGGTCATCTTAGATGGCTATCACAAGACCAAAGAAACAGAATAGTGCAGGTATCCTTCATCACCCTGTCAGCTGCATTCTGGTTTTTGATTTACATGAAGTAGAATTTTTCCCAAGTTGTGAACTTGGCCCGCATTTATTTACTCTTGAAAATCTTTTCTGTCACCAGAAGTTTAGAAGTAACATATTAAAAACCCACCTACACTGGAATATTGTCAAATGTCAATAACTGACTGTTTTGCTGGATCCAGCATTTTCAAAGTTCTTGAGGTAAAAAAACAAATTTTCATCCAGAACAAGCTGAGGAACTACATGCTTCTTGCTATAATTTTGCTATAATTGCTACATGCTATAATTTTTTGTTGTTGTTGTTATCTGTATATTTTAAGATTCTTCATCCTGGCTTCCCAAAGCATTGTAATCTTCAGTTTTGTCACACAGTACACATCCATATCCCATGACAGTACATGCTTTGGAAATATTCTACTCGCTTCAACACTCTTCATACTGATGTTTAGAAATCCATGGGAAAAGAGTTACACAGCCAAATTGTTCTGAGACTGGCAGCCATTTCTTCTGTCTAGACTCAAGATGTTCACAGGTGATATGATGGGAGATGGCATTTGCTCTTGCTCTGTAAACTTCTCTGAAAATGCATCATCATTGCTGAATATATTTCATGTAGGGGAAAAAAAGGGCAGGTTCTTAGGAGCAAGGCTTATTCCTCACATTATGATCACTGATTCATTTACCTCCTTGCCAGCTTCTAAACAGTATTTTCAAAATTTTAGTTTATTCCCAATGTGTTTTCTAGATATGTAATTATTCCGTGAAGAAATCTTACCATAAGCATTGTATGGTACTCACAGAAGAAAATTCTGCGAATGCTGTTCATGTAATTTCTGATATGTACAGACAGGGGCAGCAAAAAGACTCTTGGTAAGGGGACTTCCTCAAAGGCCTTTGTCTATTTTGGTCCTCAGTGTACTTGAGAGAAGACTCTTGTGAAATACATCATGATTTGCTTTTCTCTTCTTCCCCTCCATTTCACCTTGGCAATCACTTAAATCCCTGTGATTCACTGTTGAGGATTTTTATACTGAAATAAACTGTCTGTCTAACATCATCCTCTTCTAAACATGCATTTTGGGACTATGAAAAGGAGGGACAAATGGATGCTCAGCAAGTGCTGGCTCCAGGAGCAACCTTGAACTCATCATCTGCTTATACTCATGTGGGCCATATATTTGCTGGAAGCCCTCTTGGGAAGCCACATGGATTGGGCCAGTATCCCTGCATTTGTGCTTCTTGGAAGTGCCTGGCTGCCCCACAGCACACTCATTCACAGCATTTGGCAGTGAAACAAGTCCATTAAATGGTTAGATAAATGTTCAAAAAGCATCACTTTGGAGCACTGTTCTGCGATGATCCTGTGCTTTGTCATTTTTACCCAATATTGAAAGGTATCTCCTGTCTTTTTGTTAGCTGTATGCCTAGAAATTATGTCAGTAGTTGTTAACTTTTACAGACGTTAGACAAGGAGTGTGATTGTTTGATTTGCCTTTTAAGGTGCTTATTCACTGATGGGGTTTGAATTCAATGAATTAGGCTGCTGTGGTCCTGAATAGCTGGGAAAAAATTCATGGTTTGATGAAGTGATTGTAAAGTCTCACCAGATGCATGATTGAAGTAAAATAATGTCTTTGAATGCTCGTTTAATTAAAACATTTGTATTCTTTTGGTAGCCAGAAGTGCAACTTGCAGAAGGCTTTGATGTCTTCATGCCAAAATCACAGCTGGACTCTATACTATCAAACTACACTCGCTCAGGAAGTCTGCTCTTTAGGAAGCTGGTCTGTGCATTTTTTGATGACAAAACTTTGGCTAACTCTTTACCAAATGGCAAAAGAAAAAGAGGTCTCAATGACAACCGGAAAGGACTAGACCAAAATATTGTGGGTGCAATAAAAGGTATGTTTTCTGCTTTCTTTCCTATGTGTAATTAGAACATATTTTCAGCTAAGGAGAGTGTAAGGGGATTAGAATTTCTGACGTGTGTTAGGTCTATTAAAATATGCAGTCTTATTTTTATTCCCTTTCATTCACGTGTTAAAAATAGCTTCTACAGGGACAGCTTGTGTTAATTTTAAGCCAGTGATCCTGGTTTCTGAAGTCAGGCTCTAAGGCTGGAAACTCGATGTTCGTGTAAGATAATTATTTTTTTCCCCAGATATCAGAGATGCAAAGAAATCTTGAAAACATAATGACAGTGTAACTGATACACTTCAATCAAGATTCTGAGTCTTGCACTGTATTTGGCTGTGTCTGCTCTGTAAATTTTTCAGCAGTTGGTGACTGGATTTGGGAGAGATGGAGGAAGATAATACTGGCATAAGATGAGTTTGATGCTCATAAGTACAGTGGTCCTTCTCTTGGGGGAGCAAATTTCTTGGTGTGAGCACCTTTTGCTGGTTGATTTTTCCTAGCAGTCACTGCTATCTAGCTTCCAGGAGAACATACGTACTTTCAAACTCTCTGATGACAACATATAAAGAGCTGGTATTATTAGGCCAGAGTTTCTGAACTGGGTTCTATTTTGAAATCTGATATTGTAGGGACAATACCCACTTTACCAAAAGACAGGCGAAAAATAAGCTCCAAGAGAGGAGCTTATTTTAGAGACTGTGACTTTTCTCAGGTACAGATTGCTAACTTAGGGGACACAGGGCAATAAGAAGAGGTTCTGTGAGTCCATTGGCAGCAAAAGGAAGCAGGAGAATCTTCTGCAACCACCTCTGTGCCTGCTTTTGGACCCCTCTCCCCATGAAAGAAAGGCATTGACAAACTGGCTTGAGTCCATTGGAGGGACCACCAAGACTTACGACTTCACCACTTCCCTGCTTCAGTGTCAAATGAGGGGAGGCTGAGAGAACTGGAGAGAAGATGATTCAGGAGAAACCTTACTGCTATTCAGAACTACTAAATGGGATGGTGTGGAGAAGTGGAGTCAGACTCTTCTCAGAGGCACAAGAGGCACTGAACACGTGGAAAATTGCAATTTGATAAGGAGAAGCATTTTCAACATAAGGGTGGTTAAGCAGTGCAGCAGGGGCTCAGAGAGGGCTGCAGGACCTCCATCCCTAGAAATACTCAAAATGTGACTGGTCACAGGCCAGAGCATTACGATCTAGTTGGCCATGCTTTGAGCAGCAGGCTGGGCATGGAGGCCTTCAGAGGACCCTCTCAGCTGTGCAGTTCTGCAGCAAAGTGTATGCTGTGCCTATGTCATAGTCCTAGTATATCTTACAGAGCAGCTGACAGACTTTCTTACAGTTACACTTGTATTTAGGTTTAAATCACAAACACTGTTTTGTACCTTCTTTTCTTGAGCTGAGTAATCTTCAAAAATCTGTCTGAATTCTCTCTATCTGTATCTCATTGTTCCTTAAAAGCTTTAATAAATAAGTTAAATGAAAGAAAGAGGAGTTCAAAATTACTTCAAAAAAACCCACTCTAATTTGAACAGCACTTGATAAAATAAATGTTTTACAGTAAATGCAACAGGACTACTAAATTAGCAGCTGGTATGCACTGCAGAGAGCAATGTTTCTCAGTAGCTAAGATTGTGCTAGTGGAGCAAATTCTGAGTCTTGGCTTAACTTCTTCCCTTGAGTTTAAGAGAAAAAAGGAGGGACTTGTAGTTTCAACAGAAAAATTTAATCTGTGATGGTACTACTAGGTACCACTGCTATAACAGTGATCTTTATTGGCATTTACGGTATTTCCCAAATGCTAGTGCCTGATCCCTGATAGGGAAGCCTGTCCCTAAAAGCTGTGATGGAATAAGATGCCAAGGTCTGATGTCCTGTGGATCTTCACTCAGTCTGGCTCCAATAGCACCCTTCTTCCCCCCGAGGAGCTGGGCTATCAGACACTGTGGTTTCATTTATTCCAAGAAATAACTGAGCCAGTATGAAATCTCTGCAAGAACAACATCATGTTGTTTGCATTATTATCATTAGGACATTCTTCTACCATGTGCCCAGATATCCTTTAGTGGCACTTTTAGTGCTTTTCCATGACAGAGATACAAAAGGCTACATTAATGACAAAAATGGGTAGAGAATTTAAAGGAAGGACTGTTTGCTTGAAAATTACTCTTCCTGTCTGAAAACATTTTCACTGCTGTCCTTATAAGTAATTTAATGCTTCTGCAACAGAATTATTAGCCAGGGAGCAATTCTCTCTTTTGACTTTGGATATTCATTCAGTGGCACTTGTTGTATCAGTTGTAGTGTTTCTCCTGGGCAATCAGCTTCTCTTGTGAGTTTTTCATTCAGAACTGGGAATAAATAAATAAATAAATAAATAAAGCTAGTCAGAAGCAGTTATTTTTCCTTTGTGTTGTTGACTAGAAATTCAGCCAGTGAAATCCTTCCCTGCAGAAATCAATGAGCTGTGTTCAGATATAAGTGTGATGTGTCCCTCAGGGATCCATAGTGGGACCAGTGAGATTTAATATTTTCATCAATGACACAGGCACTGGTTTCTAGGGCACCCTCAGCAAGTTTGCAGCTCACACCAGGCTGAATGGTGTGGTTGATTGACAGGAGGAAAGGGATGCCATCCAGGACCTTGGCAGGCTGAAGCAGTGGGTCCATGTGAACCTCCTGATGTTTAAGAAGACCAAATGCAAGGTTTTCCATCTGTGTCAGGGCAATCCCCAGTATCAGTATAGACTGGTGGATGAAGGGATTGAGAGCAACCCTGCAGAGAAGGACTTGGGGGTACTGATACACAAAAAATTCACAAGAACAGTGGGCATGATTCTGTGCCTCTGCTCCACTGTGCTGAGACCCCACCTGCAGTGCTGCATCCAGCTCTGAGGTCCCCAGCACAGGAAAGACATGGACCTGTGGGAGCAATTCCAGAGGAGACTCCACTAGGATGGTCAGAGGGCTGGAGCATCTCTGCTATGGAGACAGGCTGAGAGATTTGAGGTGGTTCAGCCTGAAGAAGACAAAGCTCTAGCAGACCTTATTGTGTCCTTTTAATATATAAAAGGGGCTTGTCAGAAAGATGAGGATGGATATTTTACCAGACCCTGTAGTGACAGGAAAAAGGGGCAGTAGCTTTAAACTGAAAGAGGACATTAGGAAACTTTTTTTTTTTTTTTTTGATGATGATGCTGATGAGACTATAGGAACAGTTTGCCTAGAGAAGCTGTGGATACTCCATCCCTGAAAGTGTTTAAGATCAGCTTGGATAGGGCATTGAGCAATCTGATGAAGATGTCCCTACTTATGGCAGTGGGGTTGGACTACATGGTCTTTAAAGTCCCCTTTAAATTCATACCAGTCTATATTTCTATGGCAGAGGATCTGTTAATACCATACAGCTTGGGTGGACTTGAAAGGGCAGGTCCCAATTCTCCTGCCTCCTTGCTGTTGCATTCCCATTCCTTTTTGTCCACATTGTTATTTCTCTACCCACACATTGAGCAGTTGCCTGTTTTAAGTAAGTAGGAGTCACAAGTCATTGATCAGGTGCCCATTGTATCAGATACCACATGGATTCAGAAGGGAAAGGTTATTTCTACCTTCACAAAGATGATGTTTGTTGCAAATCAAACATTGTGAATGTGTAGGGATGTATTGGCTTCTGTGGGCAGCCCTCAGAGTTGGTCTGATGTCCTTGTAGATCAGACTGCACAGCAGAGTGTTGCTGATGCCTGCCTTGCCATGGTTTTGTGAAGCTGCTTGCATGGAAGGAGTTTGGAGGGGAGGATTACTTTTGGTTCTCTTATACTTAGCAGGTAGTGCTGCTTCAAAAGCGTGTATATAAAAATACTGAAATTGTCTTTTTTTTTTGTTGCACATTTCCCAATCCCATTTGTGTGATACTTATTCTCAAGGATTACAAATCCCTTGAGCTGGGACCAGCTTTCTCTCTTTGTTTGCCAGTCATAGTTGGACACTGGGCTCCGAGACCTCTGACCAAGTTTACAATAGCAATACTAACAGCAAGAATATTTTTTCTATTTCTGCACTTGTTTATTTTTTGCATACCTCTCAGTTGCATGATGAAAATCAATTGCATCAGTTTCACTCAATTTATAATTCTGTATTTTTTGTATAACACTGTTAGATTTGTTGTAAATATGGATTTAAAGATAACGTTGACTCTCTCTGTACCTTTTTTACAAAACACAAAATTGGACCTGTAGGATTTTTTTTTTCTCTGTAATAGTGCCTTTTTTTTTAGTAGCTTTATAAAAATTCTATTCCATCTGGTTTGGTAGTGTAAAAACTGTGGAGATTTCCACAGTGGTAGGACTTTACTCCTTCATGATTTTGCCTGCAGCCTTAGGAACCTGACCAAGGGGCCACCAAATGACCTGATCTTCAGCTCTCTCTCTGTACCATATGGAAGGCAGCATTAACAAGTGCCTGCCACACCTGAGACTCAGTTCTAAGTACACTGTTATTTTTCTGTGATCATTTTGTGTGAAATTCATGAAGACATCAGGTGTAGAACATTTCTCTGGACAGGCTTTTATACATAGTAATGATGCCATTCCTATGACATTTATGCAGCCAAGTCACTTCTGAATGGTGAACTTGTGAAACACTGTGTTGGGCTTTATTCTCACAATCCTACATTTGGCCATTAAAATTCTGTTTGATGATTGGATAATTTCATATATTTTGATTAACACCCTCTCCCATGTCCTTTTCTCCATTTTTGGTGGCACATTTCAAAAAAGTGGTATCTTTTTATTTCAGTCTTTACAGAAAAATACTGCACTGCTAACCATGTGGATAAACTTCCTGGTCCTAGGGACTGGGTGCAGATTCTTCAGGATCAAATTAAACTTGCGAGAAGACGATTAAAAAGAGGCTCAGGTATGTATAAAAATATGAGGAACAACATGTGAGTGTAAGATTAAAAGCTTAGAGCCTTTGTATCCACAGAAGTATTTTTCCTGTTGACTGTAAAGTTGTACTTGTTCATTAACAACTCTTAACACTTTAGCAGGTTGCTGTGGGTTTGGAATGGTAGCAGGTTTAGGAGCTGTCTCTACAGACAAGTTAAGTTTGAATGTTACTCAAATGTTGCTCCTTTCCTTTAGCATCCAAACTCTTCTTCCCAGAAATTAGCTGATCCATCCAGGGTTGCAGGTAGAATTTTTTTAATTCTGTTATTTAGTCTGACAAGCCACTGACTGTACCATTAAGACATAACCCAACTGACCTTTCCCTCTAAACTGTATGTGTCTGGAAGAATAGATGAGTCTTCTCACATTCCTTGTGAAAGAATCAGAAAAGGCCCCAAAACAAAAAAAGAAAACCCGGCCACCCACCCTGGTTGTGCCAGCAAGGCTCTGCAATACGTGGGAAGCAGCTTGCCAGGAGTGACAGGTAATCTAGGCAGGGTTTTGCAGCAAAGCTGCTCAGCTTGCACTGGGATAACCTGGATGCTTGGGACCAGCCTGCAGCGAGCTCAGTGCTGAGCTTTCACCCTGACAGTGCGTGGCTCCTGAGCCCTCAGCTCCAGCCATGAGCGTGCAGCCTGGAAATCCCCAGCAGGGTTCTTGGGAAAGCAATGCTACTGATTAAGAGACATGTAATTACCTTATAAACCATAACTAGTCTCCTTCTCATCTTCATCCCTCCAGTCCTACGATGGGCTTTCTCCATACGAGGCTTCACTTCCCTTTCTCAGCCTGCAGTTTGCTCAGGGTTGTATTTCTTGCCTGTCTCTCCCTGGGTATATCTGACACTGTTGTCTGAGGCACTTCACTTGTGCCACCTCCTTAAACACAGTCCTTTACTGTTACTGTATTTAGCTGCCTGCCTTTTCCCCTCTTCCCTTCTGCCCATCACCACAATTAAGTGCCTGTTAGCATCCATGGGATGGGAAACCCAATGGCTCCACAGGGGATGCTCACCCTGTGGTCCCTGGTGGTGAGCGAGACCGCAGGAAATGTCCTCTCCATCTCCCTGTCTCACAGGGCCAACCTTTTCTGTCCAAAGCTGCATCTCTGAAACACACACTTAGGCTGGCATCTGAAATCATTCTCCACAACGTTATTAATGCCAGGAGGGAAATGCATAAGATGGAGGAAAATGAGAAACACCCAGAGACAGAAATAACGCAGGGGAGGACAAAAGTGCAGATTATTCGGTAGCATAAGCTTCCCAGGGTAGAGAAACAAACCAGCACTGGCCTTAAAAAGGGTTTCTTGTGTGTTGGGGGAGGGAGGACAGAGGGATACAAGTTAATCTTGTTAAAGGCAGTGTCAGATTACTGGTTGTACAACAGGATTGCTTTCTGCCCTTCCTTCTGCTTTTTGGCCTCCCCAGGACAGGAGGGTGGAAGTGGGATGTCAGGCTACAGTAAGGTGAAGGGTGCAGTGCAGGATGTGGGGATCAGAGGGTCCTTGGGTTGTCTGCAGATGATCCCTCAGGAAAGAGGATTGACCTAATTTTGTTTTGATTTTTATTTTCTTTCATCCTTTTTTATTTGCTTTTCTTCTTGCCTCTGCAGGATATTAATTAAAATGACAATGACATTCAGCTTCTGCTTTTCAAATGGGGCCACCTCTATCTCTGGTCCTTGCTCAGGATGGGAGAATCTAAGCAGAGGATATTGTATGTAAGCTAGAAAGACTGTGAAGGAAAATAAGTGAAGCTGAGTAGTGTGCCAGAATCAGATAGGCTCCCCTGTCTGTGCTGCAGAGGGAAGGTAACTTGTTCACCTGTATGTGGATGCATAGTGAGCAGCAGTGTAACTAGCAGCCTCTCAAGTTTATTTGTTGAAAAAAACCCTGCACAATACCTAGATTGATAGAAAAGCTCTTTTTTTGTGCTGTTTACTGCCCAGTCCCTGAAGTGCCCCAGTTTCTCTCTTATGTGGCCACAGGCAGACATGCTGTTTTTAGTGTGTCAGGAGTGACTGAACACACCACTGTGTGTTGCAAGGCCACTTGCAACTTTTCAGCCACTGGTGGCTGTAGCTAACCCAACTGACCTTGCACTGAAGCAAAGAAGTTTCTCAGGCCTTTGTGACAGCAAAACAGTAGATGGGAGCAGAGAGGCAGGAGCAGGCAGCTGGTTGCAGTAACATCCTCATGTTGTTGAAATAAGATTTTTTGGTACTTTTATGACAGAATTGTGAGCTTCTGATATGAGGAATTTAGAGCTGACCAGGCAACAGATCCATCTACTCCCATATTTTGTGTCCAGCACTGGCTGTTAGCTGATGCCTGTGGAGCCCTGTAGGACCGAGGGAAGAATGTTATGATGTTTGGTAGGATAGTCTCTCAGCCCTCAGCAGCTTTATCCTGATATAGAACTAGTGATGTTGGAATTATGCACAATTTCTCTATTTATTGTGAAACCATACCAAAAATGTGTGTAATTTACAGAGACCAAAACAGGAGGGGAGGGCAAACATGGAGGGAGAAACTCTTCCAGGACTTCATGTTGTAAACCTTGGCTTTTAAGTATTTTAAAGCTATGGCACTTGCAGCCACTGAGATGTGGGATTCATCACTCTTCTGGCTGAGCTCTTGAGCTCTTCCAGTCTGCCTGTGGCTAGTGGAGCAGAAGCTGAGCAAGTGTCCTGTGTCCACACTCCCAGGGCATTCTCTTTTGAGTTCTCCACTTGCTCACTGAAACATGCCAGCTGATCTTGTGGGGATAGGCTAAGGTGCCCAAAGAACAAATCTGAGCCACCATTAATCTAACTTTACCCAGGATTTTCTGAACCAATGTGTCTCCCTGGTGCTTGATCTCATTATTTATCTACATCAGTTCCTGGTTTGTCATAATGCACAGGCTTTATATAGAGATGATCCATTTATTTCAGAGATCACAAGACAACTTTTTAGTCAACACTGTGTTGGGCTAAATTTTAACAGCAGAAGTGTTTAAGAGAGAAGGGACAGGCTTTTCATCCTGCTTGCTTTCCCCTGAGCCATTCAGTATATCCTCTGATGAGTTTTTCATTTCAAACCAGACAGTAAGACACTGCATTCATGAGCAGCCCTCTCCACTTTATCCTGTGAAACATTATTTCGGTCTGAAAACATAAATCCTGCTCTTTCAATTACAGTAATAATTTCAGAGAATTCTATCAAACGACTGGGGTGGATCTGCTTTTTGTAGCCCCTTCTATAGGGTGTACTCCCATGAGTGTTTCCAAATTAAATGAAATTATGATCACTAGATCATTGATGCTGCCCAGCTTCAACCTTATTTACCATATTTGGCTCATCTCCTAGAATTAGGGACTGAAAAAGCTCCTTATTTCAAAAGCTAATAAAAAAAAACACTTAAAAATTCTGCTTTCTAGAAAATAGTTCCTCCATGTAGATTTTGAAAGGTTGTTATCTTAAGCCAAATGAAAATTCATTTACATTCTGAATCAATGACAATATTTTTCATAGCTGGGAATATTCTATTTTTTAAATTTATTTATCTTGCTTCAGCTTTTTCTTAGTTCTTTTAGATTATTGCCTGAGATCTGAGACTTGTGTAGGGTTTTTTATTTGTTAGATCTGAGAATAAAGCTGCCGCTGCCATTAAATTTTTATTGGCCCTGTTCAGTCTTTTCAAAATTTCACAAGTTAGCTGTCACAAAGGGGAGAAGAGACTCTGAGGTTAATGTTACAAACAGATGTTATAATTAAAATTAAAGAGTATGATAATATTCTTCAGCCTTGACTATTGGTTCCCTGTCATGCCAACAGCAGAGCATAGTGAAGCACAGCTTCATGATGCCAGGTCTGTCTTCTTCCAAAAGAGAAGCTGAACCATTTTGGTGGACAGGATGGGGTGCAAAGTTGCCCTGGAAGGAAAGAAGTCAAAGGAAGTGCGTGTGCATGAGTTTCCTCTCTTAAAGCAGAATGAATTACAATGCAAATTGCCTCATAATTTACAGTGCTGGGCTTGCCCCAGCGTGGTCCCTTCACCCTGCAAAAGAGAACACGAGCAGGTGTCTGGCGGCCTTGCCAGTGGCAGCACAGAGGGAGACAGTCAGCCATTATCACAGAGATCTTAAAACGGGTAAAATCAGAGGGAGCTGACTGGCTGTTCCTGTCACCTCTGTGCAGGCACCGCATTCGAGCCTTTTGATTACTAAACTCTCCATCCATAAAAAAGCAGCAGGTCAGGGTTCACACATCTCCCACAGTAAGTTCTTCCTCCCTTTTTATGTTTTGAAGAGCCCGTGAGCTGTTATTCCATAGCGGCTGTCCATGGGAAAGCTGATGCTGTGGGGGTAATATGTAATAACAATAATATGTAAATTACCACATTGTGGGATTCCTGGGGCTGTCCAGGGGCTGGATGATCCTTGTGGGTCCCTTCCAACTCAGGATATGATGTGATTTTGTTGTAACACTTCCACAGTACGTGGGCTAGGAGCTGTTCATGCCAAGTGATTACCTGGAACCTTTGGATTGCCTGACTCCTTAAAGGAAAATAAAGCAATTTTGGAAAACATGCTGAAAATGTTCAGGCAAGATTCATTTAAATAAATAGTGTGCCATGACGCTTCATCCTTGAATTGGTGTTTAAAATTAATATTACTTTGTTGTAGTGTAAAATAGTGGGGAAGAAGGAAAAAATTTGGTTGGCTTTTTATTTTCCTGGAAATTTGCTTTATTTATTATCTTTTTCCTGGGAATATGCTGTTTCTCCCATGTCCTTGTTCAAACTGCTGCTTCCATTGTTTTGCATGAGGTTTTTTCTTCTTTCCATTTTTCTTCAGCCTTCTGATTCCCTGGTTTCTGTTTTTGACACAAAATCTACATGCTGCAAGAGACTGGGTTGATTTTTGCTTAACAATACACACAGGGCCAGGAAGGATGCAGGATGAAGTCCAGCATGTGGTACAGTGGGTTTATGGCCAGTATTTTAGATAAAAAACAGCAATATTAAAATAGTAACTGCTATATTCAACTTCCCAGCCGTGAGCACGTGTGTACCTCTTTCCAAGAAAGCAGCAAGCGTACACGTAACAGACAGACATATACTCAGAAGCTACACAATTTGGGGGGAATCTAAGGAAATGACCAGCATTATTTTGCAAGAGCTGCTGCACCCTGTGTAAGGAAAGGACAGAGAAGAAGCTCTGAGTTCCCACAGTAGGCTCTCTTCCTGCTTGCCTTGTCTTGAAAGCTGGCTCAAGACAGTGAGGTTTGGCTGGCAGTCTGTGGGTGTGGTTGTCGAAGGCAAACCTTCCTTTCTTCTTGGAATGACATGTAAGAGACTGGTGGTTTATATCCATGTTCGGAGATCGAGATGTTTGCCATTTCCCTGTGTTGTACTTCACCTGGAGCTGCAGTTACACATCCAGTTTCATAAAACAAATCCTGGCAGCTGCTGAGAAGAGTGAGTAGCTCTCTGAGCATCTGCTGCACTCCCACTCCCTTTCTGGCCCTGGCATAGGCATTCCTGTGGCCATGTTGTCAATTTTTAACTGGATCTGATCTTGGTGACTGTATAAACATTTATGCTGGCATGAGGAATGAGGCTGGAACAATTGGTGGAGAGCTGAACCACATTTATCAGTCTTCTGCCAGCTTAAAATGGCCAGGTAACTTCTGGTTCTGCACACTTGGAGACTCAAGTCCTTACCTTCTGAAAGTTCCTTGTTTCCATTTGTTTCTTTCTGTATTATTGGCTTCCTCTGGTGTAAGTAGAGCAATTAGGCAGAAAGGTCATCACATCTCTGCAGCTACTTCACAAATTGCTGCAGAGATTTCTAAAGAAGCTGTCGCTACAGTGGGCAGCCCATTGGTACCACCCCTGATATTCATAGAGGGAAGGCTCTCCAGTCCATTGCCAGCACTCAGATCCAGCTTCCCCCATTTTCATAGCTTGGCTCCCTTCTATCCAAGGGGCCAGATGCAGCTTTGTCCCTTGTATGCTGAGTTGCTGTGCCACAGAATCACCTGGGGCAGGTAGTTCTTCACAGCATTGCTAGAAGTTGGCCTCAGACTGACATGATTTTTAAAGCCATGTATATCCCATTGGCTAAGTTTTAGCTTCTCATTGCACCATGCTATCTTCTCCCTTGCACATCCAGTCCTTCTATCACTGAGAGTCTGGTCTAGATTCAAACCAGCCTAGGTGATGCCTTCCCACTTAGTGAGCCACCTGTCCCTTACAAAATTCAAGGTTTTCACAGTGAGCTGTACCAGGCACTGCATTTGTTCCTGCTCAGGGTGCCACCATCTCAGAGAAAGCAGAAAAAGGTATCAATTCCAGGCACCGAGTCGCTTGCAAGTCTGTGCCATTAACTTATCAGGGCTCTGCATTTAAACCTTTTGTGGGAGGAAAGCTGCCTGATACTAGGGGTTTAGTTTATGTTTCCTTTGGTTCAGTTAATTTTGCAGAACTGAGAGCATATAGCTAAAAACTAACCTGACATGCAGGCATGTGGGAGAGACAGCAGTCTCTTTGACCAGGGATGGAGAGACAAAGGTTGATGGATTACATTAGAAAACTAATGTAGATTAGGAGCTGGATTAGACATTATCATCATGAAGGCAATAACTGAACATCCTCATATGCAGAGCCGTGATAAAGATGATCAGGGCAGTTAGCTTAGTCTCAAGTGGGAGGTGAACTGAGTTGCTTAGTTTATCTGCAGCCTTGGTTTTAATCCCTGTGGATATAGTGCAGTGAATGGATGTGAGCAGATACATATCCACCACACAGACCTTGTACAATGTAGTTCGTAGGACAAGGGGTGATCATTTTAAATGACAACATGGTTGATTTAGATTAGATAGAAGGAAGAATTTTTTACAATGGGGGTGCTGAAACACTGGCACAAGCTGCTCAGAGAGATGCTGGATGCCACATCCCTGGAATTATTCAAGGTCAGGGCTCTGAGCAACGTGATCTAGTTGAAGCTGTCTCCCTGCTAATTTCAGGAGGGTTGGACTGGGTGACCTTTAAGGTGCCTTCCAACCCAAACTATTCTGTGATTCAGGATAATGGGCTTGTCCGGTATGACCACACCTCATTTGCAGAAGTGCCCTCAAAGATCTCATTGTGCTTCAAAGGCCTTAAATATCATGCTGCAGTGCCAAAAGACAAAGGTAATAGGACTTTGAATAGGGCTTGTTTAGGTTAGGCGAGGATTTCCTGTTACACACCTTTGATTTACTCAGGGTTCACATGCATGTCCCAGGTACTACAGCCTAACAAGTCCCTGCACATCTGATGAGTGAGGCGAGCTATGTCTGTGCATTCCCTTGGCCTCTGGCAAACACAAAATGAACAAATTAGGCTTTTAGCCTCCCTTCACCGTGGGCCAAATTAAGTCAAATGCCTCTTGCATAAGCTGTGGTTTGAAAGCACGTGTGTATATACACGTTAATTTTTCAAGCGTGGTCACGTGCGTTTTTAATTACACCGGGCACCCACCTGCATCTTTGAAGACACTTTGCCGTAGTAAATCTGTCCCCTGCTAAATGAGCTTGCCTGTGGTCATGGGAAGTTTGGGTGCAGAAATGGGAGTGTTCCTTTCCCTGCAGGCATCGGATGACTGTCGGTGGGTGGAGTTCCAGCCTGAAAGGCTCTTCCTCGGAGGACCGCTGGGGACTTCTCTTGTGACTTTATCAAGTGATCACAACTCCTCTTATCATACAGATATCCTGAAACCTTAAAAATTACAAGTGTTACTCCCTCCCATTGCTGGCACAATTGCTTCTTAACACCCAACTCCCTCTTCCAAGTTTGCATTTTTATTATATGACCTTTTCCTCCAAGCAGTGAGTTTTTAACAGAGTACTTGCAAATTTGCAGCTGAGGAAAGTAGATAGAAAATGCAAAATCACTTCACAGTCTGTAGCTTTTTAATCGCATTCCCATATTCAGTAAAAGTAATGAGATTTCTTGTTTATATTTGTAATCAGCAGAGGCAACTGACTGTGATGAGAAGCCGGACATTTCTCTACTACAAACAGGTAAAATGCATTAAAATTTTTATCAGTCTTCCATGTGTTTTTGTTTATTTACGGCACAGAAGCACTTTTCAATAATCCTGACTTGCCATGTACAGCTGGGTAATTGCATACAGGACTCTGCTATCTAAAGTTTTGAATGGTCTGTGTTAAAAAATAAATGCATCAGAATCTTACAATTTTCCCCTCAATTTCATATTCATAAAACCTCAAGGTCCATGGGAGTAGCTAAGCTAATAAGGCCTGTAAGTTACACTTCTTATGCCAGATAGGGACTTGTGCTCATTCCTGATATTTCTGGGAGTATTTTTTATCTCTTAACAGAGTTATTGGTAGGGACAAACATAATCACTTGTAGTGTCACATCTGTTGAGTTGTTGGAGGTATTAGCCATAATATCTTGGACTCACAGAAGGATTGCAGACATATTTACATGCTAGTTAAGTGTTAGTTTACTTATTCTTGAAGTGCAGCCACCCTGCCTTAGAAGCCTGACAATTGCTATGCAGCAGCTTGGCTGTGCAGCTGTGCAAACTGGGAAATAACATTTTTCCACGCTGTTGAATTTGGTGTTGAAATCACCAGTCTCACCAGACTGAGACTGAAATTTGAAGCACCCTCACATTAAGAGTTGGTCCATCAGTAGGTGCCAGAACGGTAGGAGCTGAGCTGCCATCCTCTGAAAATCCAGAGGAGCCAGAGTCTAGGGAGATGGTCATTTCCCTGCATTTCAGAGTCTGTAATGTCACTGAGATGCTGCTTCTTATCCCCAAAGGAGAGAGGATCTTGGGCAGACAAATAACGTCATTGATTATAGTGCAGTTTTGTGTTATTTCATTTAACAACAAAGGGTGGTTGGAGATCAGCAGTGCCATTGCTGGAACAGCAGGACAGGGCTGGTACTGGGTTTCTGAGCACATCACACAGTACCTGACAGCTGTGGGGAGGACGGGAGACTACTGGTGACCATCACAGAATCTGTCTCCTGTGCCAGGACTCCCTAATCTCTCTTGCCTAAGGGCTGGAGAAGGAGCTTTCACACCCCGCTGCTGTGTGCTGGAGCAGCAGCTGCCAGCCGTGAAGCGCTGTCGAGCACGTGCAGTTACTAAGGAATAGGACCGGCGGAGCAGTTGGGAGGACAAGCAGCTATAGTCTGGTTCTGGCATGGACCCAGGGGGGGCTGGGAGCACGCGCTGCCTGGGAGCCGCCGTCCTGCTTTCCTGGCCAGCCGCTGAATAATATGTCAGGGTACGGCTGTGATGAAAGGTGCAGGAAGCTCTGCATTGAAAGGTCCCTTCCAAGCAACATCCTGTTGGTTTCTTTTATGAGGGAGGGAAGCGATTCGGCTTCAAGAGGACCCTAATAAAGGTTGTTAACGTGATGTAGCGTTATCTTCTCACATTAAGGAGCAGAATTAACAGTTTGCTGTACGTTTCTTGGAGCAGTTTCTGTAGTCACTGCTCGCGTTGTACATCAGGGATGGAGATGAACATGGTGAGATGGTTGTGGTAGAGAAGGCGACTCCCTTTCCACTCCACTGCAGACCACCCTGGTGGTCTGCTTGCTTGTACACCTTTGAGCATCCATGCATGCAGCTTTTGAGCCGAAATGCTTGTGTGTGATGTGTACTGCTCCACACTACCTGTGGAAGGATGCCTAAATAAGCCATGCTGCAGTTTATATTAGGGGGGAGATGATGCTCACAGGCTGTGAGCCAAGAATTTGACTCACACCCATTATTATATGTGTGCCAGTGCCTCTTTATAGGACAGATCTGTGTAATATCATACTGTTGTTGGAAGCAGATTATTTAAAGTGATACACAGACAGTATAATGACAGTAATTATGAGACAGAGCCAAAATATAGCTGTTTTGTATCAAGGAATGTAGCAAAAGAGGTGGAATATGATTTTTACAGGGGTCTTTCCCTGTTTTAGTACAGCTGGTTTTACAAAAGGGTGCTTGACAGGTTCTTTAAAGAGAGTCTGCGTGTAATTTATTCAGCTGTCTTCTCTGTTTAGCTTGAAAAATCTTTGGGGAAAAGTCTCTCTGACTGTGTTTGTACAGTGCCTCATGCGATGGGCCTTGGTTGCAGATGACAGCTAATATCAGATAAATCATGGCCTCAGGTATTAGGAAAAATTTCTTCCCCAAAAGTGTTGTCAAGCACTGGAACAGGCTGTCCAGGGAATTGGTGGAGTCGCGGTCCTGGGAGGTATTTAAAAGATGTGCAGATGTGGCACTTGGGGATATGGTTGTTGGTGGTTAGTAGTGCAGGATCTTAAGTATGTTTTCCAACCTAAATGATCCTGTAACTCTGTGATCAGTGGCTAACCTGGTGCTTTGGTGTAATAAAACCAGAGTGAATTGGGTTGGTTGAGGGATCTTGCAGGACACTGGATAGGGAGAAAAGATGGGGTATAGGAGCTATCCATGAACAGTTGCTCTCTTGATCCTCAATAACTGAACAAATTGTGAAGCAGAAGCACCCAGGGAGAATTATTTGAATCAGTGATAAGCATTGGTGTCAAAAAACAAGGGAAAACTCAGATCCCTTAAATCTGCCTTTCCAGTTCTGTCCTGCCTGTGACATCAATCACATTTATGAACAAGATCTGGGTATATGTGGACTAGCGATGCCAAAATGCCTCAGTCTGTATGATTTTGGATTATAGCCTCTGGCTGACACTTCATTTGGGACACCTCAGTCAGAGGTGTGGTTGCTCTCAGCTACCTCCATCATTGGTGGGAAGAGAGCTGCTTCCAGAGGGAAGGCCAGGTCAGCTGCAGTTGTGTTTGGAGGTGTCTCTCTTTTGGAGCCAGCAGGACCAGGCTCCTATTGCAGTTATTTGGTGCCAGTGCCCACAGCCAGGTCTGAACCAGCTCTCTCTGTGCCCACAAACTGGCAAAGTCCTGGGATTTGAGGAGAGCAGGGGATGCTATGTTTTCAGAAACCTCTTTTGGAACTCAAAAGCCTGGTAAAAAATAATGAAGGTGGTATATCCTCATAAAGCTAAGGAAGACATTTTTCCCAATTATACTTTAGCACTCCTGAGTAGAAATGATGCTCCTGTGTTAAAATCACCCTCTATACTAAGAGGGCCTTGGCTTTAAAGGCTGTTGATTGAAGGGTGTTTAAAGTAAATTGGAAGAACTGTGGCAGTTAAACTTGTTGGGAACTTTGGTTCATTGACACATAAATCTCAAGAAAATACTAGAAGAATAGTCCCTAACAAATGTTATCAAAGCTCAGGTCTCAGGGAATTCCAGCTTTTGCACCTAACCAAAGCTGCAGGCTGTGTCCGGACCTGAGCTGAGACAGATCAGACAGCTCTGGGGGTAATTATCGTGGGCTCGGTGGAAAGGCTGATTAGTTTCTTGGTGATACAGGATACCTGGAGGGTGTGAGATAGATCTTTATCAGGATGAGGATGTGGCACTTTTTAGAGTCTTTCTGTGTAAGCTGGTATTGTGAAAAGGCTCATCTTATTTCAGTGTACAATTTATGAAAAGCATTGGGATTTTGTGGTTTCAAAGAAAAACAAAAGGAAGGCATAACCCATAAATTCGGCATGTGAGAACAAATGTAAGCCAGCTGCAACACCCTTTTCTTGAATCTTCATTTTGTAAATTGGATTGGAAAGATGTAGGCAGGTTTAGGACCATGAGGTAGCACTCCTTACCCCTGCTTTGGACCACAGCCATGCTGAGAGTTTGTGTAGTTTCTCCACACTGGGGTTAATTTCAAGATGAGAAAGAATTTTGATATCCCTAACGGAAGCTGAAACACTAACATCCCCAGTCCTCAGGTCTAGGGGTGATACAGCTTTGTGAAAAGATGAGAGCAATCTCTTGGTAAAGAAACGGATGATAAGAAAACAGCAACAATCCAATTCTATATAGGTTGTCTCCTTTTCTCTTGAAATACAATATCAAGAAAATGAAACTTGGGAAAAAAAAAAAGAAAAAAAAAAAAGTAAAACCTTTTCCAAAACCTTAAATATAAATCCTTTATTGTAATATAAATCTTTATCCTTTCAATGCATGATTGTATGAGTCTTCCCTTTTCATTGGGATGTATTTGCCTCTCAGGCTGATTGATGTCTGTCTTCTCTTTGCCCTGTGTTCTTAGCGCTCTCATCGTAATTCTTCTGTCCATCTTCCCATTGTTCTGTTTAGAAAAAGCACATTCTTAAAGCACTTTTAAAAAGATGGAATATAATCGTACAGTGCACCTTTTATAGGTGTGTGTGTATATATATATTTTTTTTTTTTTCTCCTATATGCATTTAAACTGCTGTGGAGTGGTGGGGGTTTTTACCAAATAAGATCCCAAAGTATGTACTCAAGGTTTAAAATTCATGGGGTGCTTTTTTCACTTCTTCAGAACCTAAACTTCAAAGGGGTGAGCATAGCAGTGCAGTTTGTGCTGAAGACTAATGGAGCGCTTTACATCTGAATTGGGCTGCACTGTATGTTGTGTGAAAAACTTGGCTGGCAAATTTTGTATTCAAAAAAAATCTATTTAATTTGCTTTTCTGTAGCCAATTGAGCTCTACTCTAAATGGAATTCAGCAGCACTGCCTGTGTGCACACCAGCAGTTCAGCCCCATCACTAATTAAAATTAAAACTCAAATACATTATTTCCATAATTCTAAAATATTTTTTTTTTGTTTCAAATTACTGATACCTTAAATTCTTACATTTTTTTAACTGATTCCTTCAAACTCTTTCTCCCTTCAGGTAACCTTTTCGACACCACAACAGACCATCTGATAGATGCAAACCCAGATTTTTCAATTTGAATTTCACATCCTGCATCAGTGTTCTTAGCGGATAAAACAACCTCTCCTTTGAGTAATGTTCCTGCAAGCTCAGCACGAGAACTTCAGTGTACTACAAGACATGGGCATCCATACAGTTTTTCTTACAAGTCTATGTTTTTTCCATGCATTTTCCATGTAACCTCAAGTAATGAAACCACGAGATTGCTTCATTGTTCTTCATCTTAATTAAGATGATTTCCCTCCGCATCCCATGCATTACTGAATTAGTGGGGTATCCACTCTGAGGTCATTCTCTTGCCTATGTTTCTCCTTCATGATTGTATTTTTCCACGTGTTTGTATGCTTGCCAGCAGTGTCTCATCCTAAACCACAAAGTTGTGACTCTTCCTGTCCCCAAGGACCAGGGTGGCCTCTCTCTCTACCGTGAACCCTGGGGGTTTAATGAGCATCTGACTTGGTGAAGCTCTTTGCTTCTGCAGACCCATTTTTCCATTCCTGGCTGCTGTGGTACCAATGACCAGTCACACACAGCTCTGATTAAAAAGTCCTTATTTGGTTTAGGAGGAAATAAAGTAGGGTTTCTCCCAGCAGTGCCCACGTTCCTAGTTATAGCAAGGAGAGGCTATTCCTCAAACAATTTCCCATACGTGGTCCTAGTGGGATGGCTCTTGAGCATCTTCATAGTGCAGATTGCTGGAGGTGGTCGTTTTCCCCTCACTGTTGCCCCCAGCTTGCTCAATCACCTCAATTTCAAAATGTATTAATTTTGTGTTTTCTAAGAAGAGGGTCTGCTCACTGTGATTTTTCAGCCACTGTCTGTGGCAACAATACTCACCTATTTAAAAGTACAAGTCACCTCTCAACTGGCACTGTATTGATATCTCAGCAGTTAAGACAAGTGAATCGATCAAGAAATTGCACTACCCTCTTAGACACTGAAAGGGTCAGGTCAGGGCTAAGGTAAAACCGTGTGCGGCCCTCCCTGTGAACCTTCATTTCTGCACCTTTCATCAGCACTAAATTCACTTTAAAAATGTCACAAAGAAATCTGGAAAGTCTTACCTGCAACACCTATTGATCACCAGGCAGTTTGAGCACGTTTCCTGCAATTCGAGGGAGAGCTTGCTAGAGCCTTTGACATTGTGTTTCCATTCCCTGTGTGTATCTTATCTTAGGTACTTTTTTTATTTTTTGGAAACTATTTGGCCTTTGAGTGTCTCAACAGAAGTGCTATTACAGAGTGGGATGGTTTTCAAAATGTTCAACCTCTTTTTTTAACAATCCTAATGCCTGTTTCTCAGGTGTCACAGAATACCCACAAATAACACTGAAGCCAACGTGAACACTTTGTTCTCTTGGCACCTGAAAAACCAGGCTCCCAGCTGTTCCCTGCCCACCTTCCATGGACTTTTAGGAATGACCATGTTCTCTCTGAAACTGTGGAATAGATTGAATGTGCACTGCAAACCTTAAATTTTGAGTCTTTCCTTCCTTCATGGCTTGGAGTTGCCTGCATTGGGCAGGGGGCACAGGTCCATTGTGTTGTAACCCTTCAGCAATGAAATCAGCGTTTTGTAAATTTGGAAGATTGCATTTGTGTTTACTTACTGTGACTACTGTTCAGACTTTCTTCAGAAATCTTTTTATAGGGTTTATTAGAGAGAAGAAAAAAAAATCATTCCATATTTAGGTAAAAATGTCTCAATCTTCTGTATATATGTTTTATTAATATGTAAATATTTAGATATTTTTAAATTACTATGTTCTTAATAAAGCGACAAGGGACTAGTTGTGAAATGGTGTATAACATTGTGTCGTGTTACCAATCTCTGGGAAATCCTCTTTGTCAGTTCAGAAAAGAAAACCTACAATAAATAACTTTAATTGCATGTGTGTTCCTGTGTTCTATGCTGGATTCCCATATTTTAGAAGAATTACTTTGCCACCAGTGGACTACAGATAGGAAAAAGGAAAACCCTGGAAGTTACCACCAGGATACTGTTTTTCCAGATGGCTCAGCCAGAAACCACACTGGCCTTGCCAATCACACCAACATCTATATCCAATCATGTAATAACTCTTGAATATTATGAACTGATATGCTTGAAGTCTAATTTTAATTGAATTAGGTGCCTTTATAATCTGCTCTTAAAAGGTTAAGCTCTGCTTCTATGGAAACAACACACAGGAAGGACAAACCAATACTCATAGGTTGGAGTAGCTGCAAAGATATATGCTTGGTAATTCATTATCACACCCTCATCAAATGTTTAGCCTTAGAAAATACTTCCTGCAAAAACATGTTCCTGGTAATCTTCCATCAATTCCAAGGAGCCAGCGAAGTGAAGTGAAGCAGCAGCTCACCACACCTTTTTGGGTTTATACAAGGAGCACTATGGAGATTCTGCTGGTAGACAGTCCCAGTGAGAGCTTCCTTCACATTTCAGTGGCTGCCCAGATCGGCTGAAGCCTGGTGCACATCCTGCGTCCGTGTGGCGTGGCAGGAGCCAGTGCAGGCCCTCCCCTCTGGGGGGTGCTGAAGGAGCGTCTCGGTCACAGATCACAGAATGGTTTAGGTTAGAAGGGACCTTGAGAGCTCCAACCCCTGCCATGGGCAGGAGCATCTTGCACAAGATGAGGCTGGCAAAAGCCCTGTCTTGAACACTTCCAGGGATGGAGCATCCACAGCTTCTCTGGGCAACCTGTTACAGAGCCTCATTGTAAACCAATCCCATTGGAAAATTATTTTTCTTAATAGCTAATGTAAATCTAACCCTCTTTTAGTTTAAAACTGCTGCCTCTTGTCCTGTCCCTACAGGCTCTAGTAGGCAGTCTCCCAGCCCTCTCTTTCTTACAAGCCCCCTTTAAGTACTGAAACACCACTCTAAGGTTTCTTTTTCTCTGGGCTGAGCCCCCCAGCTCTGTTTCCCTTCTCTGGACATGCTCCAGCACCTCAATGCCTTTGTTGTAGTGGGGAACTCAAAAGTGTCCCCAGGATTCAAGGTGTAGCCTTACCAGTGCCAAGTTCAGGGGGGACAATCACTGTCTTGGTCCTGCTGATACAGGCAAGGATGTTAAAGCGTGGCTTTGTTTGGCTTGTGTTTTAAAAAACAGGGATCCAGTTAATACACTGTTCCTTGCAAAATTTCAGTGGAGCACCTTAAATTGAGTTTAAGGTACAATTATGAGCAAGAAATGTTCCTGTGTGCTGCAATCTGCACAACACTAATCTCATCTGTGCTGCAGAGCCAGCAGCATGTGCTGCTGCCAGGCTGCAGGTTCACCTGTTGGAACAGCTTTGGGATGGAGCAAGTGACTGCCAGCACCCACACCTGAGCTCCAGCCACGCTCCTGCTTCCTTGCTGGCCCAGTTGGCCCAGTGTGTCCCTCTATCCTGTGTACAGGACACTGGAGATTAATACTTTGGGTGAAAAAAATCCTTCTGAAGCTGAAGAGGAAAAAGGATATCTTCCTGGTAACATGAAAGGAAACTGAAGCCTGGGCTTTATAAAAAATGCATTAATTGCGAGACAAGAAGAAAGTCATCTCAAGTGCCTGTGACATGTTGGTTTAGAAACGGCTGGCTGAGCCTTTCGGGGGAAGCACACTCTGTCACATCAGAGTGGTTTGGGGATGGGTGGTCCTGATGCAGCCACCCCTCCTCTAGAGAAACCTTCTCCCCAAAAAGTCTCTGCTGAGGCCTCGCTGGGAAGTGCATTTCTCCTTCACTGGGCAAGGGAGGGGGCACAGTCCTAGGAAGAAACCCATGGGGCCACATCCTCCTAGAGAAACAGATGTTGCCAGCATTTTGAAAGGCTTTTCAAAAATAAACCCCTTGTGCATGTTCTCCCCCAAACCTAAAGCAGCAAAATGCCTTGTAGGAGGTGCTGAGATATCTCTTCTCCCTCCACTGGCTCTCCCACTGCTTAAGCATCCCCACAGCTGGGCTGGGGTAAGCACCTTCACTTCTTCCTGCCATGCTGTCATCACAGAGAGGCACAACAGGAGTTTGTACAAGTAGGTCAGGTATGATTTCTCATCTGCCGACTGCTAATAAAAGCCACTGATGTGAAACCTATAACATTATGTATATAAATAATTTAGCTCCGGTGTGTAAACAGCAATTCTGGGTTTTAAAAAAGTCTAAATAATTCCATCAGCTTTTTCTACCCCCTCCATGCATATGTTGTTACACCCAGCTGATAACAAGGGCAGTAACTTAATGTTAAAAGTGTTCACAACACCACTGTTGCCCCTGAAGCTACCTACAAGCATGGAGTGGAGAGCTTCATTCACCTCTGCCCAGCAAGAGCCATCACAGGTGAGAGTACCATGGTGGCCCATGGCTCCTGCTGGAGCCTGGCCACAGGGCCAACTTGGAGTGGCAACCATCTCCATGGGCAGAGATGTCCCCTGGCTGTGTCCATCACCAGCACTCCCAGGAGAAATGTCATTTTCAGGTGATGCCTGGAGAGGTCGGGGTGGATGGAAAAGGCCAACCCTCATAGTTCTGCCATCCACTGACCCTCAGGTGGCCTGGAGGATCTGTCCTGCCCCAGGATGGTTCAGCAAATCATATGCGCACTCCAGCAAAGGAAATCAGTCCAGGAGACTTTAAAAAACCTCACTGGTAGCAATGCTTCCACACCACAGGAGCCCTGCTCTACTTTTGCCCCATGCCCAGCACTGCCCTGGAGACATCAGGTGAAAGGAGTGTCAGCTAGAGAAGGATGAGGGGAGCATTTGTGTGTCAGGACAGTGTGAGCTCATGCCAGCTCCCCAACGAGTCACCGGGAAGTTAGCGGGGATGGATCTGGACTGGAACCAGCATGTGGCTACTGCCATTGCCACAGCTTAGAGAAAGCAAAGATTAATGTAATCATTTAATCCCGAGAGATTTCAGGATTCGCCGACTGTATCTCATGTCTCCATTCATCATGGCACAGGGGATGTCTGTAAACTGCTCTCTCTTAGCTGGACCTCTGCTCCCTCCTGATTTCCCTTTTCTGAGTTCCTGCACAGGCCCTCAGTGCCCAGCTCTCCCCACTGCCACATCCCTGCCTCCTGACACAGCTCTGGTAGGCCCTGCCTCACTTTTTAGCTGGTAAGAATGGTGACATCATCCACCCTTTGTTTTCTTGACTTTTTCCTTGTGATGGCTCTGTCCTCAAAATTGACAGACCTCCACATCTCTGGTCTGATGCTGGCAGCACCAGTGGAGTATCCATTTACTGCATCTCCATCTGCCCTTCATGTACTGCCCTGATGCTGTAAGGAGAGCCAAGACTGGGCTGGACACTCTGCAGGGAATGGGGTTTGCCTCAGGGTTAGAAGTAACCTTTGCCTGTATAAAATTTGCCCAACCACCACGGTCTGGCTGGACAACAGAACAGCATCAGTGACACCCGATGACTTGCTGTGGATTTGTCCTTTCTGTCCCTCTGGTCCAGGGTACCACGTGTGATCTGACACCACATAGTCCCATCCTGCTTGAGGGTCCTGCTGCCTTCACTCCTTCCCCCAGGGCTAAAACACAAACAGAGGTTCCTGAGCAGCCCATGGCCACCCTGCACACCCAGGTGCTGCTGCCAGCCCCCAAGGAATGGCAGTGGATGTGCTGCATCTCACAGAGATGGAGTGTTGCTCCAAGACCTCCACTTCCTAGATCATCTGCTCATCAGGGCATCATGTTCCCAGCTTCATCACCTGGACAGCACAGAGTGCCAAACCCCAGTGCATGAACATAGATTTTACATTTAACATTCATTACAAATGGGCTCCCACATGGCTTCTTTGCTGCCTTTCACTGAGCATGATGCATCGTCTCTCACCTCTCATTTAAAGTCCCTTTGGGGAGGCCTTGGAGCCGTGGAGATTCCTGCCTCATGCAGGCCCCCAGCACCCATCCCAGTGGGATGGTGTCCCTGGGGACTGCCCTGACCCAGATGCCAGACCTTGCACTCAGCCTGTTGAACCTCATGAGGTTCACACGGATCCACTCCTCGAGCCTGTGCAAGTCCCTCTGGAAGGCATCCCTCCCCTTCAGCACATCAGCAGCACCACTCAGCCTGGTGTCATCTGCAAACCTGCTGAGCGTGCTCTAGAAACCACTGTCTGTGTTGCTGATGACAATATTAAACAGTTTTGGTATAAGCCCTTAAGGAACACCACTCCTTACCAGTTTCCATGTGGACGTGAAATGTTTGACCAAATTCTTTGGACATAATCATCCAGCTAGTTCCTTATCCACCTAACAGCCCCTCCATCAAATTTATACCTCTCCATCTGGAGGCCAAAGTGATGGGGAATGACCATATCAAAAGCCTTACAGAATCCTGAACCCCATTGCTGTGGCTTGTCGGTCACACAGGATCTAACACCATCTGAAGAGTAATCAGGTGGCAGCCTGTCTCACACAGATTTTGCCCCATGATGGAGTCAGAGACACTCCCATCCACTGAGACACGTCCGTGCTGGATCAGGGGTGCTGTGGGGCTGAGACCTCTTCTCCTGACCTGGCAAATCAGGTGTTGCAGATGCACACAGGATGCTGGCACAGCAACACCCCCGGGGAGCCTCTGACCCAGCAAAACCCCACCTTGGCACGCAGAGCCAGGGCTTAGAGGCCCCATGTTGGGGCGTGCAAACCCTCTCTGCTTCATGCTGCAAGTTTTGGTCCTTGAAACCGTGAGGCAGAACACTGCTGGGCCGACCTTGAGCAGCTCTCCCATGTTCTCCACCCTCCTCCGAGGGGGGGAGGTGAACCCACCCACCCCACGCACGAACCACTTTGCTTTGGTCGGCCACAGACCCCTCTGCAAGTGCCAAGGTTAATGCACAGCAGTGCTGCCCTCCCAGAGAGGGTTTGATGCCAAACCCCAGATCTCTTCCTCCAGAAACAAATTGCTCTTCAACTATTGCCATCTTGTGGCGTCTGTGACCCGTTACTTGTTCCTTTTATCTTCTAATGGTGTTAGTGAGAATCAGCAGTGTACACAGGCAATTTTAAAATGAAATGTAAATGAATCAGAAATGCCTACGGAGGAGTCATTAGCATAAATCCAATCAAAGGGCTTTGTTTAACTTGTTAAAAATGACTAAATATTTAGTGAGTGTGGGTGGGTGAGGTGATTCTTGCTCACACTTGGGAAGTTTTAGAAGCAAAACTAATGCTGATATCCTAAATGGCTGAACTTATAAGCAATTTTCTACCCTAAACTGTGCCTCCCTAGTCTACAACTCACTGGAATATTGTCCCCTGTTCAAGGTCACCTCTAAAATATTATCACAGAATATGCTGAGTTGGAAGGGACCCACAAGGATTATCAGGTCCAGCTCCTGGCCTTGCACAAGACACCCCAAGAGTAACACCCTGTGCCTGAGAGCATTGTCCAAACGCTTCCTGACAATGAACTCCATCAGGCTCAGTGCTGTGACCACTGCCCTGGGGAGCCTGTTCCAGTGCCCAACCACCACCTGGGTGAAAAACCTTTTTCTATTATCCAGCCTATCCTCCTCTTACACAGCTTCAGGCCATTCCCTCCAGTGCTGCCACTGGGCACCACAGAGAAGAGTTCAATGCCTGCCCCTCCTCTTCCCCTTTGAGGATGTTGAAGAGCACAATGAGGTCTCCCCTCAGTCTCAACTTTCTCCAGGCTGAACAAACCAAGTGATCTCAGCCCTTACACATACAGCTTCCCCTCCAGACCCTTCACCATCCTCCTGGCCTTCCTTTGCACACTCTCTAATAGTTTAACATCTTTCTCATATTGTGCGCAAAACTGCACACAGTATTTGCTTCTAGGAGTAGCTGACTCACTCAATGAGATATCTGGACTCTGCAGGCATCTCCTGAGAGTGGGAATTCCTTTGGAGCAAACCCTGCCCATCACTGTCATGCCAATGGTCCCACCCAGGTGGGAAGCTGAGGGTGCAATGCAAGATGGCACCACCAGCAGTGCAGGACCACCATGACCACCTGTGTTGTGCACCACAAAGATCATCTTGGGGATGGTAGACTCGATAGAAGGGAAATATTTTTTACAATTAAAGTGATGAAACATTACAAGAGGCTGCCCAGAGAGGTGGTACATGCCCCATCCCTGGAAACATGCACGGTCAGGTTTGTTGGGGCTCTGAACAACCTGATTTAGTTGAAGATGTCCCTGTTCATGGCAGGGGGTTTGGAACCAGGTGACTTCTAAAGGCACCTTACAACCCAAACCATTCTGTGATTTTATGAATAAGAGACATTCCAGTGCCTATAGATTTTATCCAAACTAGCAGGAATGGAAAGGGTCCATTTCTTTGGCCCCAGTGTTACCTGCTGAGTGTCAGAAAGTGCACATGAAGCTGGTGTTTGGTGGCAGTTTAAGTGGCACCAGCAGACCAGCCCCAGCTCCCTGTGTTCCTCTGCTGAAATCCACCCATCCTGCCTCCACTCCTCCTCCTCCTCACACTCCCACATTCACAGCAGCTTGTGCAGAGCCACCCTGAACAAACTAACCCTAAAGTAAAGTAAAATGGAGAAACTCCATTTTTTGGAGTACACATCGGTTACATTCTAGCTATATGGATAGTGCTAAGGATACTGGTCATAGCAAGATGTAGCTCTGCAGCTTGGATTAAATCAAGAACTGAGTTAAAAACAGCGCTCAGACTTGGCTCTGCTGTGACTCCTTGGGCTCCACAGGGATCACTCAAACTGGGAGCAGACGGGGCTTGGGGCAATGCTTTGCATTTGGGAAGAGCAGCTATCTCCTGCTGCTTTGCTCTCTGGAATGGACTTGCATCGGGCGGGTGTTAATTGCCTTTCTGGAAATCAAAGCAGCCAGCACCGGGGCTGTCTGCTGGTCTTCGCTTCCCCCGGGCGCTGCCCATCAGCCAGCTTTGCCTTCCCGTCTGCACAGGGAAATACCTCACCCGGAGGGATGTCTCTCCCCAGGGATCCCCAGGCCGCTCAGAGCATTTGCCCCTTTCCACAGCTTTATCCCGCCGTCCAAGCGTGACGTCCTGCAAAGGCAGATGCTGCTGTGGAGTTTACTTAATGCCAATGCTGGGCACAAATCCTGGGAAAACACACTCAAATCTCGCTGCAGGGAGGGGAGGAGGAGCAGTGGGATGCAGGGAATGGGAAAGAAATGGAGAAATTGGAAGGCTTAATGTGTGATTGTTTCCCCCCCCATGTGATTTTGTGGGTTTTACTTTTAAATGCTGGGGGAAAGCCGTTTAGGAGAATGCGGAGCACCACATTTCAGCACTTCCCACTAATGCCAGGTGCATCTGCTGAGTGCAGGGCTGCATTTGGGGGTACAGAGATACGGGGAGCCCTGACACCCTCCTCCATCCACCCCCACATCCCAGCCAGTCCCACCAGAGGGGTCTCACCTCCTGGCAGCTCCAAAGATCCATCACTCCACTGAAACAGCCTTTGTATGTCTTGGTGCATGTAAATCAGGGACTTTCCAGGAGTTTCTTGGGGGAGCCACTGCCTGTGGGCTCAGCAATCCTCACTGCTCCTGCTAGCTTGGACTGGGAGCAGGAGAGATGTTTCAGTGCTTCCTCTGCTGTGAGACTGTTATGGCAACACACTCACATCCAACCCCTCAAGGAGATCAAACCACCCAGCCACTGCTTAGGGGCTTGGGTTTGGTTTATTTTTTCTTTTCTAATGGGGAAAACACACCATTGCACTGTGGTTATCCCTGAGGAGATGAGAGGTGGTATTGGGCACACCTGGTCTCTTCCAGGGCACCTCACCTGCAGCTCTGAGAGTGCTTTGCTGATGTTACACCAGTTTCCCATATAAACCACTTTCCCCCATTTGCTCAAGTTTTAAGTGCCTGGCTGGCACAATTCTGGGTGGGATTCAGCTCTGTTTCGACAGACAGCAGTTCAGGTGCTTTTAGGGGATCCTAATTACACACTCATCTAATGGATACTGCTGGGGAAGAAGAAAGAGAAGGGACAGGGGCAGACTTGGAGGGCTGGCTGCATGTCACCCTAGGGAGGGAAAAGGGAAGCTGGGAGCAGCAGTATCCTTCACTCCCACAGCCCTGGTTTCCAGCAGGCAGAGCCAGCAGGTTTGCTGAGGTCATTTTGCTCTTTGCAATAGCCACCTGTTTTCCAGGGGAGCTGCTTGTTTCCCTGCTTGTGCATCCAATCAGCCTTAGTTCAACATCAAGAAGGGCCTGGCATCTCAAAAAGCTGTGGATGCCCCATCCCTGGAAGTGTTCAAGGCCATGTTGGCCTTGAGCAACCCAATATATCAAAAGCTGTTCCTGTCCATGGCAGGGGGTTTGGACTAGATGAACCTTAAAGGTCCCTTCCAACACAAACCAGTCTGTGATTCTAAAATTCTGTGGTTTAAACAGCACATTTGCCCTGTGCTGTGCTTTGGCAGCAGGACATTTCCTCTATGGATCCATCTAAATTCCCACCCATCAGTACTAACTCCTCCAGCTACCGCACAGGGCTGGCAGCAGAGGAAAGCAGGAAAATCCTGGATGGAGAATAAGATAGAAGATTCCTTGCCAGAGAAATTATCTGAAGCAGGTGGTTCCAGCTCAGAGGAGCTCAATTTATATTCCCAAATGACATGCTGGGAGCTGCTCACAGCTCCATCAACAAGCACAGCGCAGGCAGGCAGATGTTTTGGCGAGTGCCAGCAGCTGGAATAGGATTGCTGGCTCAGCTCGGCTGCACCCATCGCTCCAGACAGTAATTTGGAAGTCAGTGTTCAAGGCTCTTCCCAAGAGCGCCTGTATCAGGTGGCTGCAGCTCTGGCTGGCAGAATCACACAGCTCGTTCTGAAACAAAGAGAGGTAGCACAGTGCAGAGCTGAGCAGGAGACACTCCTGGATTATTTATAGGCTCCAGCCTTGGGAAAACCCTGGCACAGAAAAGCACTGGCTGTGCTTGGGACCAAAGGCCATGGTGGTGATGATGGGGTTGTGCCCCTGCCATCCACACTGCAAGAGCAGCTCTGCCCAGGGCACATCCCTGCCAAAGGAAGTGGGAAATGTTTGGGGATGCCCAGGCTCAGTGTGGTGGGATGTGGCTTAGGCACACCAAGCCCTGCAAAGGGAGAAGTACACAAGGAGCATTCTAGTGGGCAGTGCAAGGCATGAGGCTTGTCCCCAGTGCAGATGTTGTCAGCACAGGTGAACTTCCAGGTCTGGAGGGGAGAGGAGGTGGTTCCCACACAGGCTGGGCAGTGGCACTGAGGGGAGTGTGGCAGAGGCTGCTGCTTCACCAAGCCTCGTGTGATTGTTTTATTTTCTGTGTGGTGGCCAGTAACAAAGAGCAGCTGTGCCATGCCTGCTGCCCCAGACTGGCAGAACAAAGGGGCTCCATGAAATGTTTCCCCCATATGTGACACCATGAGGATGTGACAGGCCAAGAGAGCAAAGGCAGGGTGGGAATACCAAATCCAATGCAGTTTTATAGAGATGTGTGTAAATCCAAGAGGGGTTCAGCAGAAGCCACCCCTAATGCTGCAAGAGGCCATGGGAGAGCACACAGGCACGTCTCAGACACAAAATAACACCTACCCAAACTGCCTACAAGGCTTCCCAGAGCCAGGCATGCTTCCACCTGAGGTACAACTCAGCCTGCCTACCCTGGGGAGAGCCCTCACCACCCCAGCCCAGGGCTGGTGGCTGCTTGTACAAGCCATGTAGGGGCCTGGGCAAAAAAACAAATAATTGGGAAGTGGACTTTCCCTTGCAGCTTTTGGGGTGGCCAAGTGCAGGAGCAAAGTATGAAATGCTGCAAAAGGGATGAGGAAGAGACAGATGTTGTCTGTGAGGGAACCTCTTCATAGAAAGGGTTAGAGCAGCTTTATAGCACAGTGGTGTTTAACTGCTGGTGCAAAAGCAGCCAGAAGACCCTCACTGGGCACACCGCAAGGGAAAAAGCACCATGACCCCAGCAACAGCTGTGTACACACCACCCTCCCCATCCCACATCAGCAACTGATGGAAAATGGAGTCCAGGCAAGTCTAGTCAGACCCCATTGATCACTGATAGGCAACATCACCCTGTGTGACTACTACATGGTGGAGACTGGTATGGGACTGCTGCTGGAGCATCATCCAGGAGCAGAACCCCAGGAGCCCTGCCATGGGTGCTCCCCTCCATGGAGGATGCTCACCTGGGTGCAGGGGATAAATACAGCTTGCAAAAACACAGAGGAAACTGCACTTTCTTGAACTGCTGTAAACCACAATGGGAATTGTGGGATGTGCCCCTGGGGAAGGCAGTGCGGGGATGCCATGGGAAACTGCATTTGTTTAGGGCAAGGCATTTCTCCAGAGTTCTTTGCTTCCCCATGGGGATGAGCACATGTCTATCACCTGTCAGTTCATGTTTGTCATCTCCCCAAGTTCTGGAAAGTTCCCCATTCTCGTTATTCCCATTGGTTTTCTCTGTAAACCTCTCCTTCCCTTCTCCCTCATTGGCTCAGTTTATGTCACCCCATCCCTGCTCCTCCCCTGCACCCTTTTCCCATTGGGCAATTTGTACCCTAGCCACTCCTCCCCCTCCCCAGTTAAATACCCTGGCCCCTCCTTCCCCAGCTGCTCTTGTAGCCTTCTTCCCCTGCATGTGGTTGTCTCCCTGCTCCTGCTCCTGCCTCCCTTGTCCTTCGATCTACCCTTAATAAACCCACGTGGATTCCAGCAGAGCAAGAGTCCTCCTGTCTTTTAGTGGAGCTGTATTAATCTATCTGGGCACCTGTTGATCAGCCAGCAGTGGGTCACCCTGCAGGACTTGGTCCAGCCCGCAACTGGCGCCCGAACAGGCTGGACACTGGTTCAACATGATCTAAGATACATAGCCAAAGCCTTGTTTACCCCAACTGAACTATTATTATGGGAATTTCGCTGGAAAAAACTATTAAAACCACTTTTGGAAAAATATTCTTTGAGCGAGGTGTTTGGGGAGGGCACCGAAGGCCTTGAGGCCCTCGCTGGAGAGGGGGAATTTAGCCAGCCGGAGGATCAAATTTTATTACCAAACAATCTACTAGATGAGATCCGAGACACAGGAAAGGCCACGCTTTCAAAAATTCCTGATGGAACAGCCCCTCTTCAAAACTTTTCCTCTGTTATACAAGGCATGGAAGAGACATTTATCAAATGTATTGATTGCTTAAGAGAAGCCATCGAGAGGCAAATAGATAATGTGGAAGCTCGTGATGAGCTTCTCTGTACAATGGTGATGACTAACGCAAATACAGAAACTAAGGAAGTCCTAAGAGCACTGCCACAAGACCCAGAGCCTGCCATCTCCCAGATGGTTGAGGCGTGCTCAAAGGCTTCCTCGATGGAACACACAGTGGCATTGGCTGTCAGCAAAGGGGTGGGGGAAGCCATGGTAAATCTCAGCAATGTTTGTTGTTTCAACTGCGGCCAATTAGAACATATGCAGGCTAACTGCCCCCACTGGCCTCCAGAACATCTTTTCCAATCTCATGTTCCATCTCCGAGACCTCCACACAGGGACTTTCGGCAGCAGCGGCAGTACTGTCCGGGAAACGGGTGGCAGAGCGCAATGTGGGGCTGTGCTATGACACCAAATGGCCAACCGCAGCGCCCCAGCCTGCCCACCATCCAGGCTGCCACTGCCCAGATGATACATTTCTGTGGACCGCAGCCATGAGGATGGGCTCCGGCTCTTCTGCAGAACTCGCCAATTAAACCAGGACAACTGCCGAGTCCTCTGCAGAGCCGTCCACCTCCTGCTGCCAAACAAGGACTTGGTGCGTGTCCCTGCGGGATACCTGCACCCACCCCACCATGATCGGCCCACAACCGTCCTCCTCCTCGGGGACAGTCACCACACACCTGACAAGCTAACCATCATCCCCGAGGTGGTTTGTGTGGACCCAGGTAATGAAATAACTGTGTCAGTCATTTGCCATAACCTCCCATTTACCCTCTGTAAATGGGCCCCTTTCGCCTTGCTATACGTTCTGGAGGGGCAGGACCTCTGCAACGAAGACGAGGACTGACACGTATTCTTCACCCAAAATATGTGCAAAGAAAGACTGCTGGTAACTTCTACTGTTTCTTTTCAGGGAAAGTCAGTCACCATGGACTTGATGGCAGACACCGGAGCCGATGTCACCATCCTCTCTTGAGGAAAGTGGCCGCGCAACTGGGAGTTGGTGCCCCCTTGCGGCACAATCTCCGGCATGGGAGGAGCTGTCAATTCCCTCCGCAGTAAACATCTGGTAAGCATGGAGGGACCGGAGGGGCAAATCGCTACAGTCAGGCCTTTTGTTGTTTCATCTAATATTATGCTACTTGGCAGGGATGTTCTGTCCCAGTGGGGAGCCCGTCTGGACATCCCTGACCCTAAGTGGGATTTTTAGTGTGGGCCACTGGAGAGCACACCACCACACCTCTCAGCTGGAAGACAGACACACCAGTGTGGGTGGACCAGTGGCCCCTTCCAGTGGAAAAATTAAGGGCACTCAATGAACTAGTAGAGGAGCAGGTGCGCCTGGGTCATTTAACACTTTCCACCAGCCCCTGGAACACACCTGTTTTTGTCATTAAAAAACCCAGCAGAGACAGGTGGCGCCTGCTCCAGGACCTGCGTAGGGTCAATGATGTCATTGAAGAGATAAACCCCCTTCAGCCAGGCCTCCCCTCTCCCTCCATGCTTCCCCAGGATTGGCAGCTCGCAGTTCTAGACATCAAAGACTGCTTCTTTAACATCCCACTATATCCTGGAGATGCTCCCAGGTTCGTCTTTTCGGTACCATCCATCAACAGAGGTGAACCTTATAAAAGGTACCAATGGACCACTTTGCCCCAGGGAATGAAGAACTCTCCGGTGCTCTGCCAGACCTTTGTATCACAAGTCCTTTCATCAGTTAGGAGAATTTTCCCTGAAGTGGTAATCTTGCATTACATGGATGACATTCTCATTTGTGCTGCCACCAAGACTTATTTAGATGCAGCACTTTCAAAAACTATACAAGCCATCGAGTCGGCTGGATTTCAAATAGCGCAGGACAAAATTCAATTATCATCCCCATGGAAATATTTGGGCTTCCTCATCACGGGAAGGACCACTGTGCTGCAGACTCTTACCATCAAAGAAGTCCCACAGATGCTGCAGGACGTTCAACAAATTTTCAGGACCATCACCTGGATCCGACCTCTCCTGGGGCTCACCACGGAGGAGCTGGAGCCCCTCTTCAACCTTCTGCAAGGAGACGGTGACCTGGCTTCTCCACGCAAACTAACATCCGCAGCCCGGGGAGCCCTGGAGAGAGTCACGCAGGTCCTGAAGTCCCGTCAAGCTCACCGTGTGGTCCGGTCCCTCCCGTTGAACTTCTGCATTCTGGGTAAGTGCCCAAATTTCCATGGACTTTTATTCCAATGAGACAGTACACTAAAAGACCCACTCCTTATTATTGAGTGGCTGTTCCTGCCTTACCAGCCACACAGAACTGTTACAACACCCACAGAATTGATGGGCAGACTCATCATAAAAGCCCGCCACCACCTCCAAACACTTGCAGAGTGTGATCTGGGGTGCATTTTTTTACCTTTAAATTTGGAACAATTGGACTCAATATTACAAACTAATGAAAACTTACAGATTGCATTAGACAGCTATCCCAGTCAGATTTCAATCCATTACCCAAAACATAAACTTTTTCAAAGACACTTTTTATTTGGCCCCAAAAACATTTAAAAGTAAAACTCCTTTAAAAAATGCTCTCACAGTGTTCACTGATGGGTCGGGCAAGTCCCACAAGTCAGTGATCACTTGGAACGACCTGGACACTCAGAAGTGGGAGTCTGATGTCCAGCTAGTTGAGGGTTCCCCCCAGATCGCAGAGCTTGCTGCAGCTGTGAGAGTCTTCAAAAAATTCCAGCAACATTTCAATCTGGTAACAGATTCGGCGTATGTTGCCGGTATAGCAGAGCGGGCAGAACATGCCCTACTCAAAGAAATTCAAAACAAAAAATTGTATGACTTGCTCTCAGAATTAAGTTGGCTGATCTCCCACAGAGAGCAACCCTATCATATTTTGCATGTCCAGTCTCACACTGACCTGCCAGGTGCCATCACTGAGGGCAACCAGAGAGCGGACCTTTTAGCAATGACAATACAGAGTTCTCCAGACAAACCCACTCTACCTGATATTTTCCAGCAGGCACGGCTAAGCCATGCCTTTTATCATCAGAATGCACCAGCACTTTCACGACAATTCAAAATATCTAAGGAACAGGCCAGAGCTATCCTTTCCACTGTCCAAATTGCCAGTCCTTCGCCCTCCCATCCGTAGCAACGGGAGTCAACCCCCGAGGATTGGGGGCTCTGGAACTTTAGCAAACAGATATAACTCACTATGCCCCTTTTGGGCGACTGAAATATATACATGTATCCATTGACACATTCTCAGGAGCAGTGTTTGCCTCCCTGCACACCGGGGAAAAGGCAAAAGACATCATTAAACACTTTTATATGGTGTTCGCCAATCTGGGCGTGCCAACGTCAATTAAAACTGACAATAAAATGGCCCAGGATTCACGTCGAAGCACTTTAAAGATTTCTTACAGCAATGGGGGATTGCCCACACCACCAGCATTCCACATAATCCTGCTGGACAATCAGTAGTTGAAAGAACTCATAAGGAAATTAAGAAATTGCTAGAGCAGCAGCGTGATTCGGCCCTGTCGATAACCCCCACCGAAAGACTGTGTAAAGCACTTTATGTCTTTAATTTCATTAACTGCTCTGACAGGGAGCCGAATACCCCCATCCTGTGACATTTCCATAATAACACTCGTGCACTTTTAAAAGAGAGGCCCCTGGTTCTTATTAAGGACCCTGAATCTAAGATCATCAAAGGCCCGTACCCACTGATAACCTGGGGAAGAGGGTATGGGTGTGTTTCCATCGAGCAGGGCCCCAAGTGGATTCCTGGAAAGCATATCAAGCCCTACCTGGATGCCGTGCCCAAAGAAGATACTCCACCAGAACACTCTCCTGAAACACCTCGAACAACTCAGCTGGACAGCACAGTTGCGTGGAGACGACGAAAGAAAAGGGACTCCTCACCTAACATGGTCTCCCGCATCCTAATTACCCGAAGATACTTCCCCATGCCAGATAATACAAACTCTGTTATACTTTCCCCAGCTACCCCATCTCCTTTTCCTTCTTACCTCTTCCCTCGACCCTCTACCCTTTCTCCCTAACAACCTTACCTTTTATTCATTTAGTTTGTTTCATTATAGTTAACAAAGGAGGAGAGAGGAGGGAAGGGAACAAAATGAATACTTAAGTTAACAAATGTTTCTTTTGATGTTATGCAGAGCAGCTCAAACGAGCAATGGCTACCCTGATTACATCAGCCCAGGCAGCACCACTTAAGGCACCCCAGAGCACCCAGATGGCTGTCACCACAGCCTTCATCCTACTGTGGCTCCAGACAGCCGAAGGATGGCTTGTCCCACAGCCGAAAGAAAATGTTTGGGTAACGCTGGCAAAGTCCCTCAAACAAGACAACTTTTGTATGGACATGGGCAGTGTGGAAGTTCCCCTCTCTATATGTCTGGTGGGAGTCCCCTGTCACCAAGGGACTATCTCTACGCAGGTAAGAAGCCCAGCCCTGTGGACTCCTGGGACGAATGGACGAGGATTTTGCCACATGTGCCACAGGAGCCCCAGGAGCCCCAGGAATTAGATTTACTGGGCTCCTCGAGGGTGAAATATTGTATCAAATTCAGCTACAAGCCCTCCCTCAAAGATTGGCAGCAAGGCTTCACAAGAAAAATTGTAACACCATATAACAAAAATTATACAATTGATTGCAAATACACCAGTGACACATTGTGCGAGTCCTCTCCGTACCCCAGAGAGCTCCCCAGTGGAGTGTTTCTTAATTGCGGTGACAGGGTGTGGGCTGGGATCCCCTCTAAGATGGAAGGGGGTCCCTGTAGCCTTGGCCAGCTTACTACTCTTAACACCAAACAAGACCCAAATTCTCAATTGGAAAAGAGACAGACAAGTGACCCACAAGAAGAGATCCTACACACAATTCAACCCTAACTGATTCCAAAAATTTATGATTGGAACAAGTCAAAGAGGGTCGCTGCATCCATTTTCTTACCATGGTACGCAGCAGCCAAGGCCCTCGGTGAGCTTTCTCACCTTGGGTGTTGGCTTAGTAAGCAGGCCAATGCCACGTCCGCTGCCTTGTCAGACCTTTTGGCAGACGAAGAAACCACCAAACATGCCACCTTACAGAACAGAGCTGACATTGATTTTTTGTTGCTTGCCCATGGCCATAGCTGTGAGGATTTCAAGGGACTGTGCTGCTTTAACCTTTCCTCAAAAAGTACCTCCATACAAGCTAACATCAAGCGGATCCAAACACAAGTAGAAGACCTCAAGACCGAAAGCCAGGCTGTGGATGTAATGAACAAGATACTTACGCAGTGGGGTGTCCCTGGGTGGGTGGCCTCCATTCTGAAAGGACTGCTATGGATTTCACTCATTATTTTCATCATTTCTATTGCCCTGACTTTCTTTAAAAAGACTCTTGCAAAGATTGTGGGGATGTTTATTAATAAATAGAAAAGGGAGAGATGTGGGATGTGGCCCTGGGGAAGGCAGTGTAGGGATGCCATGGGAAACTGCGTTTGTTTAGGCCAAGGCATTTCCCCAGAGTTCTCTGCTTCCCCATGGAGATGAGCACATGTCTATCACCTGTCAGTTCATGTTCGTCATCTCCCCAAGTTCTGGAAAGTTCCCCGTTCTCGTTACTCCCACTGGTTCTCTCTATAAACCTCTCCTTCCCTTCTCCCTCCGGGGCAGCCCGCAGGGAATGTTTAAAAGAAGCTGCGAGGCAGGTATGATTTACTTGGCTTTTGATAAAATCTCGCATCAGAGACTATTAAAGCACCTCATCAAAGGTTAAAGGGGCAAAGTCCCCATTTGGCAACAGAAGACAAAGACAGAGAACATCTGCTCCTTGAAGCAAAAATGAGCAAACACCGAGGCACAGCAGAGGTCAATACTGGCATCATTATTATTTAATACCACCTGTATATAAATGAGAGGCAGGAAAAAGACAAAAAACAAGGCAAAGAAAGCCAACAATGGTCCAAACTTACTTTACTTTGTCAAAACAGAGGGAGGTAGGGAAAAAGGCATGCTGTGAGATGTGCTTTACATGAGAAATTAAATTATCACACTAAAGTTTGCCAGTGGAAGTCATTTTAGCACATTAAACACTATATTCAGCCCAAGTGGGGCTGAACCAGCTGGTCCCATTTTACCAGCCACTTCATTGTGAATTCTGAAATGAGGAAAAAAAAAAAAAAAAGACAAACACTTTCGCTGTCATTTCTTACCCTGGTTTTAATCAGCCAGTATTTCCTCATGGTCTTGTGATGCCACAGTTTCTTGGTTACAAACATCGCAGGAGACGGATGCATTGTTTTATTTAAAAAAAAAAAGTTTCTGCTGACATTTAAGAAACACAACAGGGAGAGTTCAAACTCCAATCATTTTGTAAACACCAAAGATGCAGGACCAAGTCAGAAGCCTACATGGATCAGAAATATTGCTTAGATTTAACCCGGATGTGTACACAACAAAGCACCTTGGCCAAAGAAATCTGAGCTGCAAATAATCCACACTCCAAGCTATCCATGGAAAAAAGACTGATGAAATGCAGGCCCTGCACCTGTAAAGGCTACAGATATCTGTCACATCCTCAAGTCAGCACAGAAGGCAGCTGGCTTTGATGAGTGATCAGGCGCAGCACAAAGGGCTTTACCATCTTTTCTTTCTCCTTTTTGCCCTTCCTAAAGTGTGTGAAGCAGTCCCTTCTCATGGCATTGGAACAAATTGCTCCAATCTTGGAGTTTCTACTGGAGGTTTTGGACACATGTGACAAAAAAGCCTTTGGGAGGGAGTGAGGAAAGGAAATTTGATTAATTTTCAAGTCTAGAAAACCACAATTGGACTCCAGAAAAATGTTCCTTGAAGCTGGTGGTTCCAGCAGTGTGGGCCCTCCCCAGGACTGCTGGATCCATCACTACTCTTTCAGGGTTTTGTTTATGATCCTGCACGAAAAGGACATTCTCCTGTGTGCTCAGGATTCCCTTCCTGATCCCACACTTCCTACAGCAGCTGTTCCAAGCGTGGAGCCCCTGGAGAAGCACAGGGCATGTGAGTGCTGGGTGCAGCAGCACACCTGAAGTTGCAGTGGAGAGGTGGCTTGCTGCTCCTCTTGGCTTGGCCTTCTTGGCAAAGCCACTTTTCTACCCCTTGCCTGCCCACACAAAGCCTCACCCCAGCACAGGCAGCAGGGCCTGGTGCACATGTCCACTGGGACATGTGCAGATCCACCCAAGGATGCTCCATCATTGTCTGTGCCAAGAAATTGCTTTTAATTAATCAGGGCTTCAATTATGAGCAGTTCTCATCTCTATACCCTGGTCCTGGTTAGCTTCAGCTCTGCAGAGTCACATCTGTGCCAGTACTAATGAGCATGAATTTCCAAGTATTCATGTTTTCTTTCAGCCATGTTACTACCTGGAAATCTCAATTTATTTTATTTTCCCCTCTGTTAAGGAAATGTCTAGTCCTCACAGATGTGGGAAAAAAAAAAAAAAAGATAAAAATATGATCCAATTCCCTCTTCCCTCCAAAAATATCAGAAAGGAAAATCATGTAAGTCAGGGCTCAAAATCAGCAACGTTTTCTCACGGTTTTCCTTATGCTTCATGTTTGTTTTTTTTTTTTTTTTAAATGAGGTGCTGGTTGTAGAAGCGATAGCTAAATGCTGGAGAAATGTTAGATCAGAACATCTGACTTCCAGTTCTCAAGATACTTACAAGGGTTTTTTCAGATTGAAATCATCTCTCAGGGAACACACAGATGTGATACGAGGCCAGTGCTCAGTAAAATCAGATCGATGGTAATCAGAAGATTCCGAGATCTTCTGCCTCCTCTCTGTCTGGGAGGAGGGAGAGGCACTAAAAGGTTCAAATTCCAGGTCAGGACTGCAGATGCCACGTCCTCAATTCATCTCTGCTGTCAAAACCATCAGCCAAATGCCCCACAGCTGCTCACAGAGAGACAGCTTCTGTGTGTCCAGCTTGAAATGCTTTCAGAGAGCAACATGGAGGAGCCTGAAAATCAATTAATTATACAAATATTAGTGACTTCCTAAATGTGCTCAGTGCTGGGAACTCCCATGCACCTCTGGTCCCCCGCACTGCAGTCCTGGGGCACTACATTCTCTGGGAGATAAAAAGAGTAATTAAAATCAAGCAAGAAAAGCAACATTTCAAAATTTTACCTTTCTGCTTGTTTTTACACAGGACTTTTTCAAAGCCGGTTGCACGAAAAGCAATCTTTGAATTAACAGGCAATTACTTAATTAGGTACTTAGCTGCAAATTACATGAAGCAAAGTGCCTGTTTTATCTATTTGGAAATGTAAACTGGGCCCTGTGCTATCCCTAACACAGAAATTCCCTCCTTTCTAGAGAAAACTTGTCTTGCACATAAAGCAAGAGACTCATCTGAATTCTGACTTTAATTGTTTGGGTAAAAGGTCTTTGGAAACACTTTCAGGGAGAAAAATTAACTGAGAAGACACTGGAAATCAGACATGTTAAAGACATGTTTGATTACAGTAATTTGTATATTAAATGCATAAGAAAAAATGGGATGCTTTGCAAATCAGTGATGGAAAAGGGTTGAGTTGAGCAAGTTGTCTGTGACAATCCTGGCTGTTGGGTACTAAAACACAGCCCAGCTTCCTACAGTTGTGCTGACCCCATCACCACCTGCCGCAAAACAGGATTACATTTTTCCTGAAGCATACTCAAAAACACATTCTGGGGTAAAAAATGTCACCAGCTGGCACACCCAGCCACATTGCAGTGCTCCTGCTGTGGTACCTGCAGCCTTCCATGGGCCACACACTGATCAAACCCCTTGGAGATGACACCTGAGGAAATGACACCTCTATCTCCCTGGGGCCACAGTCTTAGCTCTGCACTCAGAAAAATTTAATGTTGGCCAAATTTTGCCCATTGTCAGGTCCATTTGACCCTCTCACTTTCCTTCTTGCCCAACATTTCAGTGTGACATGGATCAAATGTGACTTTTTGTCCAGTTTCTGGGCAAAATTCAGCATTGGTGGAGGATCTGGCTCTGTAGGTGCCAGATCTCCTCAGCTCTGGTTAAATTTCCCACCCAAATTGTTCCCAATCTCAAAGTTTTCATATTGAAGGAGAAGGTGTCAGAGCAAGGAATTCTACAGGCAGACTCATGCTTCTCAGGGGAAACATCAGCGTGTGTGGGGAAGAATTTCTTCACAGAAAGGATGGTTAGACATTAGAACAGGTTCCCGAGGTGGTGGAGTCACCATCCCTGGAGGTGTTTGAGGAAAGCCTGGAAGTGGCACTCAGTGCCATGGTCTGGTTGACAAGGTGGTGTTTGGTCACAGGTTGGACTCGATCTCAGAGGTCTTTTCCAATCGATTTCTAATCGATCCTGGGATTAGGGGAAATGGCCTTAAACAGAGACAGGGGAGAGTCAGATTAGATTTCAAAGAAGCATTTTTTTCCCTGTTGGGTTGCCCAGGCAGGTGGGGGAGTCACGGTCCCCGGAGTTCAGTTTAAGAGGCGCTGGGTCGGGCGCTGGTTGATGAGGTTTGGTGTCTAAGGGGTTACAGCGGCAGTGCGGGCTTGGACTTCGTGATCTTGATGGTCTCTTCCAACCTCGATGATTCCGGGACTGCATGAAGGCACCAGACCCCACACGCACACCCGGGCTGCCCACACGTGCCGAGCTGAGGGGCGGGGGCGCGCAGGGGGGGCGGTGTCGCGACATGTCGCGCTGCAACGGCGCGCGCCCCCGCGCGGGAACGCGCGTGGGATGCGGTGTGAGGGGGAGCGGGAGGGGGCGGGAAGCGCCGAGCGGGGAGGCGGGAGGGAAAGGGAGGGAAAAGCAGGGAAAGGGAGGAAAAGGGGGGGGGTTAACCCCCCCGTGCCCGGCGGCGGCGGCGGCATTTTCTATTCAGGCGGCGCTGAGGGAGCCCGTCGCGCCCGGTGCATTGTGGGACCGCGCTGGGAGTCCCGTTCGCGGGAGGAGGCGGAGGGCGAGGAGGCGGCGAGAGCCGGTGAGAGGGAGACCTGAGGAGGGAGGAGGAGGAGGAGGGGGGGTGCAAGGCGGGGAGATTTAAAGGGGAATTCGCCTCCGCCGTTCCCGCCGGGCCGGGCGCGGGGGGTGGCGCGGCGCGGCCGGGGCGCGGGGTGCCCGCCTGGCCCGGGCCCCGCCGCCCTCCCTCGGCCCGGCCCCGGGGGAAGGGCGGAGGAAGGAGCGGGGATGGGGGGGCAGCGCCTCACCGCGATGCGGCCGCTTTAAAAAAATTTGGACGCCGGCAGCGGACGGGTTAAATTTTTCGCCCGCCGACATTTTTTTTTTCCCTTTTCCCTCCTTCCCCCCCCCCCCCCCACCGCCGTGCTTCCCCCCCTCCCCATCACGGAGTGTCGGCGTGGGGGGGGGGGCTGCTCCCAACATCCCACCGGCCGTCCCCGCCAGCGAGGGGTGAACCCCGCCCCGGTGTGACACCGTACCTGCACGTGGGGACACGGGGGACACCGGGGTCGGACACCCGCGGGCTCCGTCCCCGCCGCACCTCGGGAAGGGGCCGCTGCCACCGCCGCTCCCCGCGCAGCTTCTTCCTCCTCGTCCTCTTCCCCCGCCGCCTCTCCGGCTGCACAAAGAGCGGCAGCGAAGGCCCCAGGTTTGCCTCTAAAGGCAGCGGCTGGAAATTTAAGGTGTCCCGGAGCCATGTCTGCCCGCAGCGCTCCCCGCCGCATTCCCCGGATCGATGGTGGTTGCAGCGCCTCGCCTCGTGTGTCTCGGGCGGTCGGGCTGGCGGTGGGTGCGCTGGGGTTTGTTTGGGGTATGTAGCCGGCTCCAGTTTTCCCTCCCTCCTCCCCTTTTTGCTCCTGTGCTCTCCTCTCTCTGCTGTTTAGGAAGGCAAGGGTTAAATTTTAGCTTTTAATATTTATTATGCCGCTCTTTTAAAGTAAGAAACGTCTGGGCTAGGAGGTGTTGTCTGCTGCTGGGGAGGGATGCTTGTCGCTCACATCGCAATGCTGCATCGGCTGCCAGAATCGCAGAATGTTCTGAGTTGCAAGGGACTCACAAGAGCCGTCAGTCCAGCTGCTGGCTCTGCACAGGACAGCCCCAAGAATCACACCTTGTGCATGAGAGTTGTCCAAACTCTTCGTGAACTCTGCTAGGCTCGGTGCTGTGACCACCGAAGTCGCCAAAACCTGGTCCTGCGGGAGTCTGCCAATTACACAGTTGCACGCAGCGTTAAGCAGATCTTTATTAGAAAGTTACCGTATTCTTGCGCTGGGGATGTTTTCCATTAAATGAAATCATCTTGTTTGTTTCACGAGTTGTTTTCAAGCCGGGGAACTGTGTCCTTACAGTCCTCAAGGCTGCAAAAAGTTCCTGGTAGGCTGTGGCCTCTGCATCCATCCCTGTGTAAATAGGCAGGGGGTGCTAAGATTATTTCACTTATTGGTCATATGAAGGAAGATGTTTCTCGTGTGGGGCAAGCTGCTTTTTACAATTTTCTGGAATTAATTAGAATGAAGTGTTAAAAAAGAATGAAGAAAAAACCGGCTCCCTCTTTGAAAAGCTTTTGTCTCCTATTTCTGTTGACAGGTTGTTTTCCAGACACTTTTTTTTTTTTTTTTTTTTTTTTTTGCAAGTGCTTAGTGTCTTGCATTGGGAGACAACAGCTAGGAACTGAATTCATTGCTCATCCAAGACACGTTCTTGTAACTAGAGTCTGGATTTCTGCCCGAGCTAGGCTTTGGAAGATTTGTTTTAAATAAGTGCCACACCTCCTGGAGAAGGAGGGAAAACACAGTGAAGGGGAGTTGGGCTCCACATCAAAAGTTCTCAGGGAACTTAAAACTTCAATTCCTACAAATTACAGTCAATAAATTGACTTAAAGGTTTATGGAACAGATGTGCTTGTTAATAAGTGCTGTGTAGGGCAGATACAGTGCAGTCTGTAGGTTTACTTCTTTCCTTCATTTAGCAAAGTTGAACTTGGCAAATACCAGTCACTTGAATTCTTCTTTTCCGATTAACCTCATTAGGGCATGACCATCAGTATCAGCTTTTGTCAGTGATGACACTCAACTCTGTTCTTGTTGCTGTTACATAGGATCCTCGCTTTCTAAGAAACTACTGCTAGACAGGTTGCTTTTAGTAATTCCTCAAAACTTGTTCTCGGAGAAAGATGAATTGTATTTTATCACAGCCGTTCCTGTTTAGAAGTCAGTGTCTCGGTTAGGCCTCTTATTAGTTTTGGAGTGTGGTGGATGTGAGTCAGAGTGGAAAAACGTTCTAAAATTAGACATGCATTGTTAAGAATTTTATTAAATGAATTGCATCAGTGTCTTTTTACATTACTATTTTAATGGACAATTCTCTGATTTTCCATGTCATTAGTTGACTAAAAAAGAGGCCAGAAACTTAATTTCTCAGCATTTTTTTGTCTGCAAGCATGCTAAAAGGTAAACTGGCATGCTTGTAGGTGAACCACTCTACTTAAATATGGCCTCTTTGTTCTTCTGCTACCTGTACCAACAGGACACCAGGACTGTGTTTTCTCCCAAGGAGAACAGGTGTATTATGAGGCTTCAGCTTCTTACTTTGGGATTGATGTCGAGCCATTATTTGAAAAGTATATTATTTTTGAGATTAATATGTTAATGGCTAAAATTATGACCCCACACTGAGCTGAGTACAAACAGATGTCTCTGCTGAGCATGCTGCAGGATCAGGGCCCAGGTTGCTTTTTGGCCTCTGTGCTCTGGGAACTATTATTTCTTTCATTGCCTCTGTGTTAAATGAGGTCGGTAAGTGTGTTAGATTCTTTTTTTAATGAAAACCTTACGCAGCATATCTGGAAAAGAACTTAATTCTCTGATTCACCTGGCATAGTTATAGTTTTAAATGTCAGAAGGTAGCATAAGGAGTCATCCCTTTGTAGTCATAGGGAAATGAGTTGCGTGAGATGTGCACACCTGTCTTAACAGGTGAACAACCACAATGAGCACTTTCTTCTTCTTTTAACTTGCACCATGTGGAAAACACGTTGTCTTGCAGGTCATAGGAATTTCCAATGTTCCTTTTTTTTTTTTTTAATTGTTATTTTTATTTTTTAATAAGACTGATCAGCAGAGAAACTGATCCCGTTGCTCTGGGGTGGGAGAGGCCGGCAGTCTGTGGGAGAGAACCATGTCTGTTCGGGAGTCCTTTAACCCAGAAAGTTACGAACTGGACAAGAGCTTCCGTCTGACCCGATTCACTGAACTGAAGGGCACAGGCTGCAAAGTGCCGCAGGATGTCTTACAGAAACTGCTTGAATCTCTACAAGAAAACCATTTTCAGGAAGACGAACAGTTCTTGGGGGCAGTTATGCCCAGGTTGGGTAAGTAGTTGCTGCTCTGGACATTGGTGGTCCTTCTGCTCGGTTTACTTAGTGACACAATCACATTTGTGGTTTGTTTAACTGGTTTGAAAATTGTGTGTTGCATAATGCATGCACAGCATCCAGAAAGCTGAAGAATGAATCTCATGCTGTCATTTGTTGGCATCTGGGATAAAAGAATATTATCTTAATTATTTAGCATCCTGCAGTGCACTCAACTACAAAGGCAAAACACTCAGGAATGGCCATTGTGATGGGCACATGCTTAGGTGTTAGTCTGCTCCTCCCTTTCCCCCCAGTAGATGCTGTGCAAACTGAAGTCCTGTCAGTTAATTTCTAGACTTTTATGTTCATGCATTGCATTTGGAATTTGATGCAATGGATGAATCAATTTGGATGACTCCCAGGTGAATTTTCCCTCTCCCTCCCTTCCCCTCTGTTCCTGGATCACAGAAAGTGAGCAAGAGAACTTCCTTGCTTCAGCTGACTGGGAGCGAATTATTTCACAATTGTCATTATTCCTTTGAGTCCTTTCGTTGTTCCCCACTCTAACTCTTTTGCTCACCTGTAGAAGCTGCCTGGGAAAGGCTGCCTTTCCAAGACCTCTGTGTTCTTGCCAGCTTCACTTTCTCTTTGATATTTGCACAATGATGCAAGCAATAAGGGAAAACAACCTGCACAAGCCACCTACATGGGGAACAGGGCAAACGTAGGTATTTTGATACCAGCTACTGTACCTAATATTGATATAGATATATTAATGTAGATAATGTGTTTAATGACACTTTTGTTTGTCTATTTACTCAGCCCTGCATATTCAATCTCTTTGCAGTGCAGAATGGTTTTTTCCCCCTCAATTTAGGAATATCAATGGAGCATTTATTCTGAAGTTATTTAATTATCAGTTTAGTGTTCAATAACCTTATTTACCATTATATAAACATTACTAATTGTCTATTAGCAGGCTAACAGGTTGCAACCCATTATTCTGGTAGAGATTGAATATAATCAGAGATTAGTAAGGCACCCATGCTCTTGTTTAAACAATGGGGATCTTTGTATGAAGTATCTAAGCAGCAATTGTGTGTGAAGCTGGGGTGGCACTATAATTTAATATTCCCTGATGGAGGACACTTCCATCTTTTTTCATCCCCAATTTGCTATTTATATGTATTTTTCTAAATTAAGTGAGCTGTTTACAGAAGCATTTCAGTTTGGCAATTTTCTAAAATCAGCAATAGTTCAGTTTAGATTTCTTTTCTCTTACAAACTTTGAGGCTCTAAACAATAATGGATCTGCTAGTAGACTTTTCTTCTACAGCTATATGAAAAGGTATAAAAGTAGATTTATGCCATCAGTGTGTAGGTGTGACACTATGTAGCAGAAAATCTGTTAGTAATCAAAGGTGAAGAGTTCAGATCTCTTTTAAAATACGCTTTTGTGATAAGTATCACTTTAGCAAATGTGTCTTTGGATAAGTTTGGTGTGAGATTTGCCTTTGATGTCTTGTACTTAAAAGGTATAGATAGGTAACTTTGCCACCTATGCATAGGCATCATGCTTTTGAAATGCAGTCAGAAGGGAATTTGCCAGCAGCAGGCTCAAGCTCTCCTCTTTTTAGTTCTGCAAGGGATGTTACCCAGAACAAACTTAAATATGACTGTGAGTAAGAAACTGCAAATCTGATGTTTATTCTCAGAGCTGTTGCGAATCTGAAATCAGTTACAGTTCTGAACAGATTCTCTTGTTATTCAGAGCTGTTTTTGGTGGAACATTAACACAGTCTCAGAAGGACCATCATCGTAGCCCCTTGGTCTGTCTGTCAAACAGAGCTGGTTTTGCAGCATTATGGCATGAACAAGTGAACTGAGGGCAAAACAGCTCTGCACCTGGGCCACTTCTCTGTAACTGCTTAAGTGCCCTTCCCTGGAGGCACTGGACATGGGGCATAGTGGCTTGGGAGCTTCTGTGGAGATTGAGCAACCGTAATGACTGCTTGAGAGCTTGTTAGTATGTGTACTCTTCCAAGGCAAGATTTCCTTCCTCTCTAGGCAGGGGAGGCAACATGCACTCCACCTATATACTGACTGCCTGGCAGGCCTCTGTCCCCTCAGTAAGACTCTCATGACACCAACTTGCTCCATCCCTATACAGGACACTGCCAGACACTGCTTTGTAGCTCTTGATAGAGTAGTGTGTTTCATTAATACATGGTGAAAAGTTCCTGTGTGACATCTGCTCCCTAAAAATGGGCTGTTTTGAAGACTGTTGCCCTGTCGGGCAAGCAGAGTAATTCCAGGTAGCTTGCTGCCAGCCCAGGAAGGAGGTAAACTTCGTGCCATTGCTGCAAGGCACAAGGCTATCCACAGGGGAATATGGCTCAGCCAGCATGTTGTGATTTGTCACCTGCCCCTTTGGTGTGGGCTCTTCCGTTGCAGCAAATGCTGGAAGGTTCTAATATCACATGTTTTGTTTGAAATATCCACTGCCAGGGAAAAGGTTGTGGTGCTCAGAGTTGTGGTTTTCTCCAAGGAGTTCTGTATCTATCAGGTGGTCTGCAGCCTTCCAGCCTTGCAAGGGGAGGCTAAAGCGGTTGCTAAAGCTCCAAGTGGGTGAACCATCTTTCACCAGGGGCTGGGCTGTGACTTGTGGAGTTCTTGTTCCTTCTGAAGTGAGGGACTGTCCTTTATGAGATGCTGTGTCCCTTCACAACTGTCACCGTGTTTGACAGGAAAACCTATTTGCTTTTGACAATATCAGTGTACTTAGTTCCTCTTAACTTTAAATGTACTTACATAAAAGCACAGATGTTCTTGATGTGCTGTTATGCTGCTGCAAAAGAATAAAAAACATTGTAGTTTAGTTCTTGCCTTCAGCCATTTGCACTTATGTTCAGTTCCAACCAGGAGTTTTCTTTCTTTGCTTGTTTTTTCCTCTTACTTGTGCTATGTGCTTTTTTTGGCAAAGGAATTTGCCTTGTCTGTTTAGGCAATATTAGGAATTGTATTTCACAGACATGTTTTATAAACTCTTTTGTTAAGAGCAACAGATAATTCAGGGCACAGTTACCCACCTCACTCATGGATTTCTGTCTTTGCAGGAATTGGGATGGACACTTGTGTTATTCCATTAAGACATGGAGGTTTGTCATTAGTCCAGACGACAGATTATATTTATCCTATTGTGGATGACCCTTATATGATGGTAAGTTGGCTAAACTTGGTTCTTGGGTCTGTTTCTGATTTGGGCTTCTCACAAACCTAATGGCAGTTCTGACATTTTCTTCTAGATATGCAGTGCTAATTGTGCGATTAATTACATTCAGAGTCTTTCCTAAATAGACATGAAGAAGGAAAGGCATAATTTTGTCCTGGAATCCCCCATGTTGGCCAGGAATGCTGCACTGCTGCTTTCTATGTAGGTGAAAGTTGGGAGAACTGCCACTTTTAATTCAGATTTCCCTTCATCTCTTTTTCTGTGGGATTTGGTTTGAAGAGCCCCAAAGGGGGAAAAAGAGCAGCCTATGAAGTAGCAGAGACTGAACTCCACTTACGTGCAGAACCACATTGTAATTGGCCTTTTTTGAGGTATTGAAATAACCAGGTAGCCCATTAGAACTGGAAATACCTAATGTCAGTAGTTGGCAGTAGCACCTGGAAATTTCAGAGTGCCATGTGAACACCAGCTTTCCTGTGGTGCTGCCTCTACTTGAACACGGATACATTGAAATGAGTGGTTGGAAGGTGTGTGCACTTTGGCCTTGGTTCATTCTGTGCTCCTGTCACATTTAGTCTGTCTCAGCAGAGATTCCTGCATGTGTGGCAGTGATCAGTATTGACTTGAACAGATCCTGGGAAACAAATGAGCTTTAAAAAAACACTTTAATAAAGCTATAAGGAAATGTTAAATGAAAGACGCTAGAATTGATGTTTTCTGTGGTTTGGATGTGACTCATTGCTTTTCTTGTTGGTGTGACTGAATGTTTTATGCGCTGCTGTCAGTTAGTTTGCTCTGTGAGACCTCTCTGGTAGCTTTTGGACACAGTTTGAGATTGAGGCCATCTTTTTTTTTTTTTTTTTTTTAGCATGCTTGACCACGTGTTGTGCACATATGTAAGCCTAGCTCCTGTAATTTCTTTTCCAGGAGAGCTCTCTTTTTGCAAACTGAGCAGCCAAAAATCTCCGGCTGACCTCTGGAGTATGGAGTTGTTGAGCTCTCCTGAGAAATTTGATTCAAGTGGGTTGCTTTAATATCATGTGGGAATTTGTCAGGGACCAGAGGAGAAAAAATGTTTTGGAGATCTGTGTTCAAGTTCATCATCTGAGAAATTCTTTTCTCACCTTGTAACAAAAACTTGAGGGACAGTGTTGAAGGCTGTGGTGAAGGGGGAGGGTTGCTTTGTTTGGAGATACAAATGCCACAGGAGTAGATAGATGGGCCTGTGCCCAGATGAGGTTTAGGTCAGTGTGGTAGGAGTGGAATGTAAATTTGGCCTTAGTCCAGCTTCAGTGGTTGCATCATAGTTACAGTCTGTGCTGTGATCCACATGCACCAGCAGCCGTAACCTTGGTGCTGTCTAACTCTCAAGTCCTTCACTTTTCATTCTTGAGGGCATTTATTTTAATCTGGTGGCTGGCCACTTCCTAATCTGTTTACATATGTGTATTTCTTCCTAAGAGCTAACTGAGGATGGGGATTCTGTCCCGAGCCTTCTTGCTGATACCACTAATGATGATCCAGCAGGATATTGCTCCTCTGCTCAGACCTCTCTCTTGAGGGCAGGAGGACCCCAAGGGACAGGATAGATTACCTCTTACTTGAGTGGACCTACATTGGTTAGAGGACAGTCAAATGGAGTTTGCCATGGGGCTTATGGATGGTTGTTACAAGCAGAAGAATTGTGAGATGGGAATTTTGAGTCGATGTCCAGGCTGTATAAAGGGGTGTGCTCTGGCCTCCTCTGCTCGAGACACACTACTGCTACCCTGCTTCTCCAACTGCTTTTTCCCTGGTTTAAGTCCAGGTGTCCCCTGACCCATGCCTATTACTGTGGTACCAGTATCACTCACCTGCAGTGCACACTCTTCTTGCCCTTCCCCTCAGTCTCCTTACCCAGGCACCTCTAGTCTGGTTTTGAGTGGGTGTTCCCTGATCTAGTCTCTTCCTTTCTCTGTGCACAGGGTTTACCTGCAGCTCCTTATCTGATCTCTCTTCCTAATTGGAGGAGAGGAAGTGAAGAGGGAAAGCCAAAAGTGCTAAAAGGGAACTCTAAGCTGGGTGCTGTGACAGAAGGGATTAGGAAACAGCTGAGGAAGGCAAAACTGCTTGTGGACTCAGCTGAACTTCCTATTTCTGATTCAGAAAACAGCTTTCACTCTGTACTGCTTATTTTAAAACTAAGTTCTGCAGTTATATGCAGAATCATTCTTCCTTCTTTTCCTCTTTCTCCTTTACTTTCACTTCGTCCTTGAACATTCAGTCCATGTGCAAAATTATCCCTAGGATGTACAGGTGTATCCCTGTAAAATCTGTACCAAGCATAGGATTTATTTAGCTTAAATGGCTTATTAGAAAATTTACAAGCAATCAAAAAAAAGGTTTCATAATAAGTATCAATCCACTGGGACTAGTACTGGATACTGGCCTCTGTTGTAGCACTGCGGAGATACATGTTTGAGTACAGGAGCAGGGAACTGGCCGGTTTGAGAGAGTAGATCTTTCCCCTTCCATCCAGAAACATTTTTGTTGCTGTTTTAAGAACCTTCATGCAAGAATGGAGATGTCTGATTCATCCTTTGCCCTTACAAATAGTTCTTAGTATTACACACAGATCTTTGTGTTTCAGGGCACTGTGCAAGCAGGCAGGTGACCTGCAGGACCTGGCCAGGCTGACCCCCTGTCTGTGACCCTGTTGGGTTTGCTGGTGTTCACAAAAGCCCTGTGTTGTTCTCTCTGCTCCTTCAGACTTGGAAATTGCAATTCCCTGAATTTGTTTCCATAGTGGTTTTGGCAGTTGGCAAAAGCATTATTAGACTGACCTCTGACTATCAGAGGTGTTGTCCTTAAAGTTTTAAAAACTTATCTGTCATTCCTAACAGGGCACAAAACAGCAGTTTGCTTGGTAAATACTGAAGATAACAGAGAATGGCTTGATAGTTCCACAAAAGGGAAATGGCAGGCATATAGAAATTTAATAGCCACTATCCATCAAATAGTGCAGTACACAAGTCTTTTCTCAATAGTTTAAAATTTAAATTATTAAAATATATTCCAGTTCCAAATATCAAGGATTCCCCTGATGCCACTGAAAACTCTTCAATTTATGAAAAACTGTATTATATTTATTTGTGATTTGTAGATGTTGTTTCATGTCATCAGTTAGTGAAGTAACTGCCTGAAAATATTACCTTTTTTGCAAATTGTATCAAATAAGTATGTTCTTGCTTTTACCATGGTGGTGTGTTGCCTTTGAACATAATGAAAAGCACAGACTTAAAATCATAAAGCCAGGTGGTGGTTACAGTTCTGCAGCTGTAAACCTAAAACAACTTTCATAGAATGCATGGAGTCTTCCAGAGTAACACAACAGAATTTGTGCTATACTTTAAAATATCTTGCTGTCCCTTAGGACACACACTGTATAAGGAAGTTCTGCATCTTCTTCAGGAAACTTGATGTTTTACCTGTGCTGGGTGCACACCTCAGAAACCCTGACTCAGATCCATTAATTTAGTAAAATTAGAGTAACTAACCTCATGCAATGTGAGTGATGGCTTCTCAGTCCTGTCAGCTTCCTGACTTCTTAGAGGAATCTTTAACAGACAGACAGTTTTGTCTCTTGTACAAGTTTTTGTAAGTGGAGATACATGCACACACAACAGTCAGTAAAGTTGTTGGTGCTGTAGCAAAATTCAGCCTGATCTTGTCACCTGGAACGTGACAGATAAACACATCTCTCTCACTATGTGAGTGATGGGGGTACACAGCTTCCCCCAGTGATGGCAAATCCAGTTCCTGGGAGGCCTGAGCTCCTTTATTCCCTGCACATGCTGTCATCCCCAGAGCAGAGGAAGCAGCCCAGTGTGGGTGTGTGCTGGCAGCACAGCTGTATCCTCCGGGAAGAGGAGTTCTATCCTAGAAACTGAGGATTGCAGACATGGCCTCCAGAGTAATGAAGGGAACAAACATCTTTCTCATCAAGGGCCTGTCTCCTGCATATTCTGATGCACAAGTTCAGCAATATGTGCTTTTTGGATTAACTGCCTAGCAGTTGTGAATTCCATGCCATGGCCATCTCCATCTCCTTCAGGATGTACAGTTTTGTGCTGGAATAAGTTAATAAGAATATACCATGTTAAGAAAACAGCCTGTTATCAAGGATAGACTGTTGATCTTAACTTCAGCCTCTCAGATTGGGCATCCAGTCTGAACTGTGGGATTCCTATGGAGTCAGTGGGAGAGTGTGCTGGCCAAGACAGCTGGGATGAATTCTCTCCATGCCTGTAAAAGGATGAATTCTCTCCATGCCTGTAAAAGTGCCCACCTGCACTTCTAGGTGGGCACATAGCACATAATGGATCATACCAAATCTCTAGCTGGGTTTCTTAATGCTGTGGAGTAAGAAGCTGTGTCAGAGTGCAGACTCACACTGGAAGCTTTGCTTGTGGAAAGTGTTCAAACATTCACCAAAAGTGCTGCAGATTTTTTTTCCTTGTCTCTCTCTGTTTTTCAGGGACGAATAGCGTGTGCCAATGTCCTAAGTGACCTTTATGCCATGGGGGTCACAGAATGCGACAACATGTTGATGCTCCTTGGAATCAGCAATAAAATGACAGATAGGGTAAGACTTTTGACACTTTTTCGTGAAGGAATAATCAAACAGCTAAATGTACTCAGAATGTATTTACCTTTAGAGTATTTTCTCTTCAAAGTTTGAAGCTGTTTAAAGAAGAGATGGTCTTATTGAATGGCTTCGTTCATAGGATCTTGCCTCATAAACATTCTGAGGTCATATGCTAAAAGTTCAGTTTTCTGTGGTATTGTAATCTGCTGCCTTCATCCCACCAAAATGGGGTGTCTCCTTCTATCAAAGGCCAGCATTTGATTGCCAATTCATCTATCAGTCTGGATAGATGATTCTGGGTTGGTTTTGCTTTTTGCTTTTTTTTGTTTTTTGGTCTTTTTTTGTGGAAGAGATCAGCATGTATGTTTGTTTTGCTGTAGTAAAAAAGGGATGTTTATTCTTAGAAGGATGTAAGTTGAAACTTTGATGGTTAATGGAGCCCAAATGCCATCTTGGTTAAATGTTGCCTTTTAGCGCTGCTCTGCTGTAGCTGTACCAGATTACAGCAGCAGGATAGTTGTTCTGAGTTTCCAGAGCTCTGATTACTCTTATATGACCTTTTGAACAATGTTTCTTCAGTGTAAGAGTGTCTTTGCACCTCTTCTTCACAGAGCTGTAAAACTGTAACTCTATGGGATAACATGGAGTTTTCAGGAGGCTAGACTCTTCCTAAGGGCTGCTTTTCTGTCATGAGCTATTTGCCACGAGGGCTTTTGGTTGGAGTGGTTAAAGCCTTGGACCACTCTTGCAATGACTAGCACTGCTGTGTATGGAACTCTGACTTCTGTTTTGATCTCTAGGAAAGAGACAAAGTGATGCCTCTAATTATCCAGGGTTTCAAAGATGCAGCAGAAGAGGCAGGAACATCTGTTACTGGTGGCCAAACAGTGTTAAATCCCTGGATTGTTTTAGGAGGAGTGGCCACAACAGTCTGTCAACCTAATGAATTTATAATGTAAGTTAAATCACTAAACAATCAAAGGCACTGGTCTGAGGGATACAGTAAAAATCCTTTAAGCACTTTGTTGTGATCTTGTGGTGTGTCTCCTGATGAATAAAGCAGTACCTTCTGCTTGCATTTGTCCTTAGCACTCAACAAGATGCCACATCTCTTTGTACATATTTGCTTTTTTATAAACAGGATGTCCTTTTACTTCTCCCCATCCCCCAGTCCTTTTTGATCCTGTTCTCCTTTTGATAGGAGAATTAAATGTCTAATCTTTAAAGATAGTGGAGACTGTTTTGAACATAAATTTCTGCCACACTTATACATACCATGTCCCACTTATCCTGTTAATGGCTGTAGAGAACTACAGAACTGCTGTCTTTAGAGCATTCTGTCCATTTAACAGTAGCTGATTTTGAATGTCCTACTGTGGCATGTAACTCCATAGAAATGAACTTGTGCATGATCCTAATGCTGGATACCTTATGCCCTGGGTAGAAAAGGTAAATTTTTTTCCCTTATCCTCTCTGTCTTCTCAAAAAATTTGAAAGATGAGTTGTAATTTGGTGTGTGTCTGACTGCAAGCATTGTTTTTTCCAAGAAATAAGGATTAGCACTTTTTAAACAAGTTTGCAGCATTTTCCTCAATAATATTGCATGGCAATGAATCCCAAAGGGTAATTCTGCAATTAGTCAGTTCTTTAACTGTGCAGTAAGATGTGTGGGTCTGTGAAAATGTAATTATCAGCACTTATTCCTTATAATGTGTTTGAATCTTGCTGTGTAGTTAATATATGAATTCTTTATTTCCAGGCCAGACAATGCAGTGCCAGGAGACGTGCTTGTATTAACTAAACCCTTGGGAACACAAGTGGCTGTAGCTGTCCACCAGTGGCTAGATATTGTAAGTACACTGCAAAAAAAAGAAATAGGGAAGAGGTGTAAAGATGACCTTCCTCATTCCCTCAACATGACAAAGTTCAGCTCAGATGGGAGTCATCTGTCACCTCTCTTCTTCTTCCTCCTTGATATGCTCCAGCCTTCCCTACTTGTGTGCAATATTCCTTTGGAATCAAGGCAGTTTACAATTTTGTGCTTAGTGAGCCCATCTTAATTGCACCTAATTCTTAGTTATTTCTCAGGCATTGCTGTAATAACCAAAATTGTTTACTAACAGAACAACAGACTATCACCCTGGGCAACATTATGCCCTACTCCACCTGCCAAAGTAATTGGCAACATTTACTGATGGCAATTAGGCCAAGAATGCTCTCTCTGTGTTCTTGGGCTTTCTGCTTGTGTACGTGGAAGTTTATCTGCGTTTCACATGTATTGCCCTGTGCATTCAATAAGAATATTTCTAGCAGCATTATGCATGTAGACATACTTCCATCTGTTACTTCAGGCAAAAATGTAACTACTGAACTGAAAAGTAACTGCAAAATTGGCATCTGCTTATGTTGTCTGGCTCCCAGTACGTGACTTCCGAATTATAACTGCTCAGTTTACACTCTAAAAAGATGCATCTTTTCTACTTCTGGGACTCCTGAGCCAAAAGACTGGCAGAGGAGTGAGCTGGAATCTACTTTGGTTTGGCTGTTGGCCACTGCATTGTCAGATGAATTCTAATTAACACAGCTAGTGTTAGCAAAGTGGGAGAGAACTAGCTTAAGCTTTCATTGGATTCTGAAGTATGAGCAACAAGGGAAAAATATTTTTCTCCTCCTTCATAGGGTCTGGCTTAGCAACTTTGACCTCTTCAGAATACCGTGTTTTCCACAGATATAAGGATCAGGGCCTCAGACAATCTTGATATGAAAATGAAGTGAAACAAGATCTGTTGTGGACAGGCTTAGAAAGAAACTTTAACAAAAAGGAGGCAGGTTGATTTTAAAAAGTAAGCCTGTTTATTACAAAATGAACAAATGGAAGCAAAAGCCTCCAGCTAGTCCGAAGACTGTTTCAAAAACTTAGTAATTGTAACCTATGGGTGTTTCCAGGGAAACTGGCTCGAGGAAAGAGCCGGGTGTCAGACACCCCAGGCCTTTCAAAGTCTCTCTCTCTCTCCTGATTGGGGCGCTCAGGATCCGTGCTGTGACAGGTCTATTTCTCTGTTGCTGATTGCCTTATAAGTTGGTGCAGTCTTGGCCAAACGTTTTGGAATTCTCATCTCCCACTGGTTGGTCTCTCTTCCAATCTTGATTTAAGTTGTGGTTGTGTTCTATGATGTAATACTTCTGAAAGTTTCTCTGCCCTTTTACAAAGATTGGCACCCCATCTCCTCCCTGGTTCCACTCGCCCTTTATACACGAACAACAGGACTGGGTTTTAATGTAACTAATCACAATTTGTTACTTGTATTAACAACATTTCACTTTATAACAACATTTAACCATTGTTAACTACATTCCCAAAAGTTTAAATTTTATTTTTGTTATTAACAGAACGCAATTCCATAGTATGTTTTCTGGCCGTAATCTCACTTCTTAACGTATCTTGTTGTTGTTCTGACAAGCAGACTTGCAAATTAAGGCTATTCTGAATTTCCATATATTTCAGATACTACTAATTTCCTCAACTGTCAAACAGAAAAACTTTCTGGTCTGAAAAATGCGAATGGCCAGGAAATCAATACTGCTATTATTATGTGTAAACAGAATACATTTTTGATTGTGGTAGGAAAATTTCTGAGTAGCTATGCTACCTTTTCTTTAGCTTTATTTTGTGAAGGCGCAGGGAAAGTGAAACTAGAACTAATTACCCATCACAAATCCACCTGTAAATCAAATTTTGATGGGGAATTGGACTAAGTATTAAAAAGTGTGTGGGAGAAGGTATAGTGTAGCAAGTTTATGCATAGGCAAGAAAGGAAAACTGGATTGCAGAGATATGCATACTTAAAGGCATGAAAGGGGATGTGATGTGCCCCTTCAGAGAAGAGAGGGTTTTCTTACTCTTTGCTGTTGTCTACAGACCCTTTCTATTTGGAAATCCAAACTTGCTTTATAACCTGCTTGGAAATTTTTACAAATTTTTCCACCTTAATTCCCTGTTGACTAACCCCAGTATCTTGATTGCTGTAGTGAAGAGGAATTTTCCTCCAGTTCATATCTTACCTGTGTCTGTGGCTCTTCTACCCTCAGCCTTGAGTTCTGCTTCCACATTGCCATCATCTGACCCGTTTCTGTCCTGTGATCAGCCTCAGAGCTGTTTTTGAAACCTAAGGCAGAAGGACTGCTCAGATTTTTTTCAGTCATTCCCAGAGTAAGAATAATCACTATTCTGTCATCTCTGTAGCAGCCACATCTTAGTTTTTGACTTGGTCTCTCATTTGTGTAAAAAAAAAAAAATGCTTTTCTTTAATTGGTAGATCCTAATATCAGAAACTCTGTTACCACTGCCATTGTTCCTTGCTCTTTAAAAATTTATTTATTTAGGCTGACCAGTCTTTCCCCCTTTTGCCATTTCTGGATTCTCTCTTACACCCCTTGAAGTCAGCACTCATTTGTTAAGACAAGATCCTTCCCAGTGTAGCATCACCTACCATTTCTTAGTAGCTCCTGCACCTTTTGTTAAGTAAGATGTTTGTTCTATACATTTACTCTATGGAATAGCAGTGTAGGTATTGTGGCTTCAAAAATCCTACTAGTGTTTTCCGACTTTCAGTTCTCTGTAATTTTGTTTTCATTGCAAAAAAAAAAAAAGTTAAATCAGTTTGTAGTGTGGCTTTTAAAAGTAAAATAGTTGCATTGTTTCATTCTGGATCTGGAATCACTTCAGCTTTGAATGAAACAATTACCCTTTATAAAGGTACTGTTTCCTAAATTGTTGTGAAACCCTTCTGGGATGAAAAGCATTTATGGGAATATGATGAAGAGATGAGACCATACCAGACGCTGGAGAATGGGTGGAAGGTGCTGGTATTAAATTGTAAAGGGGGCTTATGAAACTGCCTTAATCCTAAACGAGAGTGATTATATCCTGCCTTGGCATACTACATTCCTCTGACTAGGACTGGTGGATATCAGTGGTCTTTCCTGATCAAAGTGCCCAGGTATGAAATCAGGAACAATCTCTTAAAAACCCAAGAAGCCAGAAATTACAATTCTCAACATCCCACAACAAAGTTTTTTTTTTTTTTTTTTTAATTTGGCCGTGGGAGTTCAATCCAGAGAGTTGCCTTGAAGGAGTTTTTTCCCTAGGGTAGTTTATTCCACTCCACTCAGCTGCTGAAAGTAGGATTTGAGGTACTTAGTGCCTAATAGATCTTTAAATGAACTTTGCTAGAGTACAGCAGACTAAGGCACACACCTCTGACTGGAACATTTTGCCCCTATCTTTAACTATTAAGAAAAAGTACATTTTGTATTAAAGGTTTGGGTTTTTTTAAGTGGTCAGGGTGTGCTTTAAAATGTACAGCTGAAAATCTAAAAGAAACATTTTTATTTCATCCATTAGCCTGAAAAATGGAATAAAATCAAACTCGTGGTAACGCAGGAAGATGTAGAACTAGCATATCAGGAGGCAATGATGAATATGGCACGGCTGAACAGGACAGGTAAGAAGAGATGTGTGTGTTGGAGGGGAGGGGTTGTGAATATTTCCAGTTCCATATCAGTTTCATTTCACTGCCTTGGGGAATTGTGACACAGCCACTTTGTTCCTTTCATTCTGCCCCATCTCTCTGCTGTTCAGTGTTAGTGAAACTAGCAAATTAAAAGCAAACGCCCTCTTGTAATTATACAGCAAAAACACAAAGCTGCTGGATATGATTATGACTCTTGTGAGTGCTGCGAGTAACATCCCAGTGAGTTAAAGGATGTTTTAAAGTGAAAGATATTGGATTCGTTCCTTATTTTCTTACATAGAGAAGGCCTGGCTGTGATAAGATTAAAATAATTTGAAATAGAATACAAAAAGGAAAAGCTCTAAACTTATGTAAGCTTCAATTTAAATTTTGATTTTAAAAAAATTACTTTGTTCAAATTCGGTCTTGTACTATGCTTTACATTGTGTGAAGTATGTATGTTATCTATTTTGGAAGTATGTACGGAATATCTTTTTTTTCTGTTTGTCTTTTTCCTATTCCTGTACTGTTTTTTTTTTTTTTTTTTTTTCTTTGAATTTTGGTAGAGGAAAGGTTCTGCTGCTTTTACCCTAGAAGTTTTAATCCAGTATTTCCCTTCTTTGCTCAAAGTATCTTTCGGCAGAGTGGACAATTGAGTTGTTTCCTTACTTACTTCTCAGTTGAAAGAACAGGAATAGTTAAATATCTCTTTTCCCGTTTATTCAGTTTTCATTTCTTATGTCATCCCCCTGGTTTTTCATTCTTTGTCACAGCCTTCCAGGAAAGATAAATGGCCAGCATTGTCTTATGGAAAAGAGCTCGGTCCTGCTCCTGTATTGGGAAGCACCCAAAGAAAGTCAAAGTGTTCTTGGTTTTGTTTTTCTCCTCTCTTGTCAGACACTTTTAACAACACTTAAATATTCTTAACTGGTGCTATTGTCCTGCGTGCAGGGGTGCTCTTTCCCCACCCTGGAGCTGCAAATGTGCAGGAATTTAATGAATGTATAGGTGGGGGGGCTGGAGCCCTTCCCCCACAGCCGCAGGCTTTGTTCTTCAGCTCTTAAACTTTGAGTGCCCACATCTCAAGTTCTGATGTCAACATTGCAGGGCGGCAGGGGAAGAGGTGTGAGAAGACTGAGCTGTGTCTGGTCCCTGCCCTTAGTGGAGCAAAGCTGGGCTCAGAATCTCCCTGGCCCTCAGCTTTGGGAAGCTTGGATCTGAAGCAAACCCTTGTTTGTTAGACTGCCAATATAAATGAGTAGCGCGTGTCTAATAGACCATGCTCATAAAGGCAACTTCCATTTCGGATTTTCAGCATGTTTTAATATCTTACTTTAAAAAATCAATTTGTAGTTATTACATGCACTATTGGTGAATTCCATTCTCTTCTAGCACGATTTTATTTATTTAACCTAACCTGGTTTGTAGTAAAGGTATGCAACTTTATTCGGACTGTGCACAATATTGTTAAGGCACTTTCCTGATAATTCAATATTTTCTCATTTGGTTTCTTTCCCCCCCTCTCTCTTGTAGCTGCTGGACTCATGCACACTTTCAATGCACATGCAGCTACAGACATCACAGGATTCGGGATCCTGGGGCACGCACAGAACCTTGCCAAGCAGCAGCGGAACGAGGTGTCCTTTGTTATCCACAACCTGCCCGTCCTGGCTAAGATGGCTGCTGTCAGTAAGGCCTGTGGCAACATGTTCGGCCTCATGCACGGGACTTGTCCAGAGACTTCAGGTAGGTGACAGCTGTGCCACCCTCTTCCTTCCCTACACCTGCACCTCAGAATTCCATTTCAAATGCACAAACAAAATTAGTGCTGTGTGTTCAGAGTCACAGTTGGTTTGGCACCTGGCCAAGCTAATGAGCAGCAGCCACACAGCTGTTCACGACTGACTCCTTCAGCTGGGCTTCCAAACCACCATCCTGTCCTGAATGTCTTTTGCTACCCTTCAACCCTCCGGTTAGAAGTTAGTGATGATTCTAAATTCTTTTGAAACCTGCTTTTCTCTGTTAACTCTGGAACAGTGGATATCTGGAAATTCCACCACATCTGGCACAGTTTTCTCAAAAGCAAAGCCACTGGCAGTAGTTTTGGCTGACGAAGGGTGCTGTTTGGTTTGTTACTATAAAATTTAGTATTGGGAAGGCCAGTGTTGGCAACTGAGGCCTTCTCTGTCCACAGTATACAGACATCCAAGAATACAGCTTACAGATTTTCTCCTTTACTTTTATGAAATCTGACTTTACGGATTGTGACAAGCAGCAAAAAAAAAAAAAATATTGCTTTCTGACCCATTTATTACTTGAGTTCAATAAAACTGCCACTTGCAGTGACAGTTACAACAGACTGCACTGAAAACCTGGCTGTGGACAAAAACACTTAGAGTCATCAGGTGATGAGAACTTCTGATGGTTTTTAAGTTGCCTTATTAAGAGTAGGCTCTTCTCTGATGAGCATGATCACTGTCATCTGCTGGATGTCTTTCTGCTTAACTTTCATCTTGAATCTTCTGTTTAATTTTATTTTTTCTAATTTAGTCGGACTCTTCTTTCTCTTTGGGAAATGGAGAGATGTAACAACGAATCTTTTTCTCTTATTTCATTTCCCTGCCATCTTCTGGCTCTCCAGAACTATTATCCACGTTCTCTGCAGTTCACAACAGAGGGGGCCCCTTGAAGCAAAACAGTCTGAAGATCTGGAAAAAAACATCACAGTGAGAGCAATAAACTTTTCCCCTAGTGAATACATAACTTACCCTGATCTGCTGAGTTGTTCCTTGGCCCTCTGTGCTTGAGCAGACACTCTGTCCTACAGAGACTGTGTGGCTCAGATGATGTGTAACAGGATACGGGATGTGAACCCTTTCTAAATCCGGAGTCAGTCAGAAGGGAGCAGAAATATCTGGTGGCAGCTTGGCAAACTGTGTCAATAAGGTTGGTACTACCAGTCAGATTCTTAAAACCCAGGAGCCCACATAGCTGGAGTGCCAGTAGCATTTATTATTTGGAAAAAACCCAAAAAACCAGAATGATACAGAGCTGGAACTGCAGGGTGCCTTTCCAGGTGAGTAGCTGTAGTAGAGGTTTGGATAGCAGTTGGTGTGGGAATGGTTTAGCTGCAAACCGAGTGCTTACATCTTCAGAGCTGCCTGTCCTGCACCTTGGGGATACCCAATTCTCTTTTCACTGCAGGAATGTAAAACAGTGCAGATGGATGCATTGCTAGGAAGTAGGAAATGCTTGACTTCAGAATCTCTTCTGGGAGTGAGAGCAAGAGGTCTTTTTGAAATGCTGAGCAGCTTACATTGTGCAGAGATGGATGATGATGGGAAAAACAGCGAGACAGATCTGGTTGGTGGTGAACTGCAGGTGCCTCAAAGCACATCTGTCTGGTTTGATCACAGCGCTGTGTTTCTCGCATTAGAGGTGGCCACAGGGATTTGTCACAGGGCAATGACAAAAGATCTGTCTGCCAGATCCCCAAAAGATCAGTAGCTACATGGATATACTGGCCAGGAAGCTGAATAACCACCCATAGGCTTCAGGCTTGCACTGCAGGGCCTGGTGTGTGTCAGCAGTGTGAGCTGGGCAGGCTATGCTGGCATGGCTCGTTAGCATTCAGACCAGGCTGTTTGCACACCTCCTGTCCTGGGCTTGATTTATGTGAAGGCCAAGGCCTGCCTTGCTGTGCCTGATACCCAGCTGTGGTGTGGGGAGGCCTGCTGGGGCTGCTCAAGGCTCTGCTTACTCGAACACTGACACTTCTTCTCTATTGGCTTCAACTTATAGACACGCTCTGTCTGTAGTTTCTTCATCTGAGAACAGATGTTTTTCAGCAGAGTGCACAGGCAATAAGAAATTTACTGGAAAACTATTTGAATGGATTTTAAGGTTATTGTGTTGGGTTTTTTTTCCCCTACGTACATTTGCTGGGCACCTGTTGACAAAAGCCAGTGTTGAAAAGATGTATTTTGTCATCTGTTCCATCCTTCAGGCAGTCTTGCTAATGGTGTAGTCTCCTAAAATTGCACTATTATATGATTCTGCACTCTCTTTTAGGGAACTCCTTGGTAATGGCTAAAGTTGCAGTCAGGCATTTGGTTTCAAAAGAATGAGTTGTTTGTTAGAGTGGCTACTTGCAGAGATAAGTCACAGAATTACTCTGTTTGGGACATTGATACATGTATGTATTTTTCAGTCCTAATAACTTTTGGATGGTGTCAGATGACTCAGTGTAGTAGAGGTATCTCAGTAACTTGGTATTTGTGGAGACTGGGGGGAAATAGGCAGATGGATGGAAAAGAAGGGCTGTGTCTGACAAGAGGCAAGGCTAATGATGTCATGCTATAAGTCATTGCGGGAGAAAGCCATTAGCAGGAGCAACTTGGTTTTGATTCATTAACTATTTGTATCTCTGCTCTTAATTACAGAACTTTGCCTGGCTTGCTTTTTAAGTGTTCTGTGTCTACTTCCCTGCTTGAAATACTACTTGTTAAAACCAGCATGTTCAAAGCCTCTTACAAAAAAAGCCCTTTTGTTCTTATAAAGATAAGCCAGGAGAGCCACCAAATATCTTCATCCTTTCAATCCCCAAAAAGCAGAGCAGCTGGGAATGCCAAGAACACAGACTAGCCTAAAAAAGGTAGTGGAGAACCTTAAGGATTTACCCAAAGGGTTAAAGAGCCTTTTTAAGCATTATTGATCAGACTGGGATGTAGCCAGCAGGTGGGGAGTGATTTTTTTTTTTTTTTTTCCATCGGAAACTGGGGTTTTGTTCACATTTTTGGTCTTGCCAGAGAATGATAAGGGACTATATGTACAAGTGATACAAAATTGCAGGAAGAGCATGTGTGTGAAAAAAATCTTGAGTGAAGATTACTTTTCTGCTCTTTCTTGTTTCCTTTTTTTACCATACTTGCACATCTCCCTTCTGGCTAGTTTGCACCTTCTCTGCACTGCCACTTGCAAACATCTCCCCTGACTCACTTGCACCATGACATAAGTTTCTCTTCAATTGGATTTAGAGCTTTCCATGGGAATGTCACATAATTCCTTTGCAATTGATTTGTCTGTTACATCTGGAGTAGTTACAGCCACTGTCATTCAGGCTTATGGGTTTTTTGTTGTTGTGTTTGATGGAAATACCGGGATGTTATTTTGAAATGTCAGAGAGGTAGGCATTTTTTGGCTGGCACACTTTTCTTCATACAGAATCTAAAAAAATCACTTTCACACTTCCACTTATCCTTTTGATTAACTCTTCATGTTCAGTAGCTGCTTCTTCATGGCCCTAAATGAAAAGTGTCTTTAGTCACCACCGAGGGGACTGTGTGCTCAGAAAAGCAAACATCAAGGTGCCCACTGTGCTGAGGAGTTGCCTATGGAGGAGGAGGATGTGGCACCTGAGCCCGGGGTGACCTGCTCAGTAGGTGGCCCTTTGTCCCAGGACTGGCTCAGAGCTGGTGGCAGAACTTGTGAGGATGAGAATATTTTGAGTCAAAGAGTAAGTGAAGCTCAGCACGTGCCCAGGTTCTGGGGTGTGTGAATCTATTCTCTCCCTGTGTTCTCCAAACATTTTCAATTCACTTGCTAACCTATCTTTTTCAGTGCTTTGGGATTCTAAGAATGGAAGTGCTTTTGGGTCTAATTGTGGAATGGTGAGCTTGCTAACTCATTAGTGTGCTACTTCTGAAAGCCTTCATTAGTAAATGAAGTAATTTCAATTGTGTCTGAGAAAAAAAACTTACAGGAAAGGCAAAAAAAGTTAGAAAATTGTCAGACGAAGGGGTCACAAGGGCTGTCACAGGGAGCATTGGATCAAGCCTGTGTTTCATGTTCTGCCTCTTACATTCTCAGCAGGGCAGTGGTCCCTGCTTTGAAGAATGATTTCATTGCAGGCAACGGGATTACTCACAGAATCAGCTGCCACCAATATGTGGTTACAGGTATCTGCATATGACCTTTATCCAAAATGTTTCTGTGTAGAGGCACTCTGCAGTCCTGTGAGGAAGATTACAATGCTGGTGTTGTTTCAGTGTGTCATTTGTTGGCATCAATACCACGTCCTTTTGCCAACATCTTTTATGTGTATTTGGCTTCATTTATACGAAACACTGCGTTCAGGCACAGACATCTTGCTGTAGAGCAAGGGCTCAGACTTCTCCTGTGTCTTTTCTTGGAGTCTTTGGAGTTCAGCAGACTCCACTGAAGTCACCAAGTCCTGGTCCAAGTAGGGCTCTGGCAGACCAAGGCTGACATGCTTTGCAGTCAGATGTTCTGATGCTCTGCTCTCTTTCTTTGCAGGAGGCCTCCTCATCTGCTTACCACGAGAGCAGGCAGCGCGTTTCTGCGCCGAGATCAAGTCCCCGAAATACGGCGAAGGCCACCAGGCGTGGATTATCGGCATTGTAGAGAAGGGCAACCGCACGGCCAGGATTATAGACAAACCCCGGATCATTGAAGTGGCACCACAGGTGGCCACTCAGAACGTGAATCCCACGCCTGGTGCCACCTCTTAATAGAGATGAATTAGCTGTTTGTTTTTAAATAGATCTATTCCCTTATCATCCTACAATTTAAAGAACTGTAAAAAGAAAAGAAAACTTGTTGTGTCTGCACATCTGGTGGCCTTAGGTCAGTTTATGAGTGGATACAAATAATAAAATCCATTGCCTTTTTTTCCTGTTACATTAACTGAAGATGCACCTAATCTTGAGGCAGCTTCTGAGTTGAGAATTATATTGTTATCCAATACTGTTGATTCATTTTGAATCTTTAGACACTTATCTCTTGCCGCATAGGCTCTTTTTAAAGGTGCTTTCACGTAGCACAGACATTACCAGAAGTAGTGTCGAATAGCAGTTTGTGTCCTTTCATTATGTGTATATTTATCATGAATCTAATTTTGATGCCTTGAGTGATATTCCAGAAAGGCAATAAATTGACAAGAGACACAGTGGGTTACCCAGTAGTAAGAGGTTGCATGATTGCATTCAATCTTCAATTTTTTTAAAAAAAATTATTTTATTTTCTAAATTTTTTTGTAAAGTTTAGTCTTACCAAGAGCATCTACGACCCTGGACATTGCTTGGTAGTGCACTCAGTTTAAACAGCAAGTGCTGACTTTTTGCATGGAAAGCGCTTCAGAGTCGAAGGAGTCATTTTGAATTTCATTATTTGTAGACCTGACAATATTTACTGTATTATCAATGATTGTTTTCTTTATTGATAGTAAGGACAAATCTTTTTTTTTTTTTTCTTTTTTTGCAACGTGATTGGATGTGCTATAGTGCAACAAAGGTTTTGCAGACCAAAAGGAGGTTACTGTATAATATTCATTTACAATTCACTATATAAATAACTACACAAATAATTTTTAAATATAATCAAACTAAAATAAACCTCTGTTCTGTGGATGGTAGTGTTTAATACATTTTATATTTTGTATAGTGATTACAAGCCTTTTTTGTTTCTTTAAAAATCAGCAGCTGTTTAGTATAATACTTAGTATTATTTTGTTCTTTGCTCAAATACAATTTTCTGCACGCTTTTGTGATCTGTGTTTAAAACCAACATTGCCAACAATGCAGCTTGAACTTAAGCTTGTTATTCAAAATAAATATTTAATTTTTTTTATTGCTCTTGTATAAGTGCATGAACTTTTTTGATTCCTATCAGAATTATTCACTAGAAAGAGGAGAAATCCTAATTTTTTTTAATTTTATTGCATGTGTGATTATACTGATAATTGTGATCACTCCTTGAATCAGTTCTTCAAGCTGTGATGTCCAGTGGTAACCTCTGTAAAGCTGAGGGCACGTAGGTTATCTCCAAGTATATTACCCACTTGGTTTTGTTTATTTTATTACCAGCACCAAGTCTGCAACATTTTGAATTGTTTCCCCTGCAAGTGATCCTGTGCCTGCTGTCAGCAAGAGGAGGGCTCGTGGAATGGATGCTGGAGCCCATTTTCCCAGCTAGCACAGGGAGTTGCCTCTTGCAGCAGCCTCACTGCTGACCCTGCTCTGCCCAGACACTCCCTGCTGTCCTGAACTGCACTGAACCCGCTCATGAAGCTTCTCCCAGGTTCTGGAATTTGCTCCTTGATATTCAGAACAGCAAGAAGAAAATCTTGGATAATTGTTACGGCAGCAAGAATTACAAAGGCTTCCATCTATAAAAAACGAGTTACTGGGTCAGATCGAATCTTGTGCATCATGCACAGTTTAAAGTTCCAGTCTTCCTCATAATGGCATCTCTGACAAAACTTGGCTCATCTTTTTTCCACTCAGTAGTGTTTTCAACAGACACCTTTTGCAAAGCTATAATGTTTTTTTTTTCATCCCCCCCTTGTGAGTAGCTTAAACCACACTGTCCCTCACGCTCCTTTTCCTGGAAAAGAAGTCTGAGAGTTGTGGGTTCACCACAAAACCTCAAAGCAGTAACCAAGTTTTGCTGACTTTGCTTTGAGGAAAAAAAAAAAAAACTGTTAGGTTTTTCACGGCAGTTCTGACAATAAAGTATCAAAAACCAGTTGTGCAAAAAATACTGATTTAATTCCTTTTTTTTTCCTGCTGTTTTGTGATGTTTGTTCTGTTCATTTTCTCTATGGTCGTGGGCAAGACTGTATCTATATAGGTTATTTTAATTAAAAAAAAAAACTCTTAAGTAGATCGAATGGGTGCAGAACAGTTGAGTTCTTCTGCATGGGAGTGCATGCAGAAAGGTCAGTTGTGGTTGAAACTGGCACTGGATGTGTGTGTCAATTCCCCTCCAGCAGAAGAAGGTCCTTGTCGGTCGATGCTGTTGTGATAATCAGCCAGGTGTGAAACCAACACTTGCCCTTGCCCTGCATGGCAGAAGGTCCATCTCCAAGGGAAGGTGTCTGAAGGAGGCTGCTTATATCTGGACTTTCGGAGGAAGATTTCCTGTTGTGGCCGCTGGAAGCAGCTACAAGGAAAACCTCTCGGGTGAGCCGTTTTAAAAACCTCTCTCCCAGTGCTTCCTGATGGCTGGAATTTACATCCCAAAGCGCTTCCTGGTGCGCCGCTGAGTGGGTGATAACTTGGGAAGTCCTCTGTGAGCATCACTTTTGACCAAGTTTCATGATTTGTTTTGCTAAATCAGAGATGGTAGATCCCAGTGAGCTGTAGGAGGATATATTGTAAGGGACTGGCAAGTCCTAAATCCTTCACCATTAAGCAAGACACTTCGAGATTCCTCTTAAATGAAGGGGGTTTTGAGATGCTGGTGTCAAAAAGCTGTGAGACAGCAACAGTGAAAAGCTGTTTTTAGTAGCCATGTCCAGTCATTTATACAAACATAATGTACTTCGTTCGCATACACAGGAATCTCTGCATGCACCAGCTCCCATTCCTGCTTGTAAAACTCCATCCAAGTTATGAAAAAAGTGGAGAAGAAAAATCTTTCTTTGAAAAGAAAGCATTTAATAATCGAAATATTCACTAGGTTAATCAACACATTTGATAAGTAACATATATTTTTGGAAAGTTTGTAACAGTTGTTGCTCTTTAGCCTGTTGTTTTCCTCAGCGTTTTGCTTTCCTCCTGCATCAGGGAAAAACAACATTCTTTAAATCTGTGGCAATATATAAAGCCAGAATAGTTTGGTTCTTTTTGTTATGTATTTTTTGATTTCATGTTCTGCTTGAAATTCAGGATTAAACCTTTTCTAATAAGGAGATAATGAAAGTTAATATGACTGCTGTGGTGAGAGGGCAGCAAACCTGAGTTGCCATAGGGGAGTTGGGTGGGCACAGTGGCTGATATTCAGTGCTTCACTGATTTTTCACTGGAAGTCAGGTGAACAGTTGGGAAGAGCCACCTGAGTTCATGTCTGCATTCTGACCACCAGATGTGATTGCAACCCCTGTGACTGGTGCTTAAAAAGCAGAAAGGTAATAAAATACCCTCTTGTTCAGCCCTTTGGTAGGTGTTTTTTCCCAGCTGGGTGATCATGAGGGAGAATGGGGTCCCTTTGAGGAGCTGTGGACATCAATAGGAGCAACATGTCCATGAGGGAGACTTTTCCTTTCTGGCTCACTGGCTGCTGAGGTTGACTGGCACCACCAGAGCCAACCACAACTGGGGTTCTTACACTCTCTGCTCAGAGCACTGGTGGATCCAGCTGTCTCTGGTATTTCCAAAGGGATGTGTCAATAAGGAATGGGTGGGCACCCCAGCTGAGAAGTTTGGGACAGCTGCAGAGAAGCCTGGCAGTAGCTCCTCCTTAGGGTAAGGGTTGCCCAAAGCTTGGAATTCAGCAGAGGCCAGGAACTGAAGCAAAGCCCAAGGCAGAGAAGTCATCGAGACCCTTGACCTTTTCCATGTCCTTTGTCACTATGCCCCTTATTTTGTTCTCTGGTTAATCCGTATCTCCCTTTCCCTCCTTCTCCCTTCTACCATCCATAGAAGCCCTTCTTGACTCCTCTGGTGATGAGAAATGAACCTGCGTGTTGGTGGTGGATTTTGTTGTTATTGTCTCATCAACATCTGTTTTCCCTGGCATCTCAGTTAAAAAAGCTAATTTTGCTGAGTTGGAGCAGCTGCCACTTGCCACCACAGTAAATTAAGCTTTCAGAAGACCTCATCTTTGGAATTACAGTTCTGATCATAATGTGGATTTTAATAGTCAATTGAGATGCTTATTAAATTATAAGACTCTGCATTAGGAATGTTCCTGTGCTGCTGGAGGAATCTCAATCGTTTAGTTTTTATTAGTTTTGTGATTTAATGAACAGAAAACATTAAAACAAAAAGCCAAATGCAAACCATCTGTATAAAAATGTTCTATAAAATTCAGGAAACTGACAGACATAGCTGTAAAAGTACTTTGCAAAGACACAGCCTCTCTTAAATGCCATCCATTTTAATACAATGATTAATGCCACCATCAGTTTCCTTAACAAAGAAAATTTCTCCCTTGTTTCTTTTCCTGGGTTCATGAGATTCAGTCTGTATTTCAGTGATGCTTATCAATGGGTTTGAAAAATATTAACTCTGGTCTGTTTAGATGCAAAGGATTTTTTTTTTTTTTAGGTGTCCACACACTTGTAGTTCTAGGGGGTGTGGCTACACCGCAAGCAGCCCCCGTGTCACTGTGTGGTGCCCGCAGCGGCCGAGATCGATCTTTTGTTGTGTTAGAGTTCGATCCATCAGCAGGAGGGTACAAATACAGGGCAATGACCTCAGCCACCCGCTGCTCCTGCCAAGGTGGGCGAGGTGTCCTGAGTTCTTTGGTGTGTGATAGAATACAACAGGGCAGTCCTGTGACACGGGAGTCACTGGTAGAGATTGCCAGAGAGGTTGTATGTAAAAGGAATAATGGTATTTAATGCACAGAGATATTAGGGTTTTTGAGGCTCTTCTTGTTTAAAAATACTTATATTAGGAAAGGATTCTTCATCCAGAGGATGGTTGGGCACTGGGACAGGCTTCCCAGGGAAGTGGTCACAGCACCAAGGCTGACAGAATTCAAGAAGCCTTTGGAAAACATTCTCAGGCACGGGGTGGGATTCTTGGGCTTGTCTTGTGCTGGGCCAGGAGTTGGACTGATGGCTCTTGTGGGTCCTTTCCAACTCAGGATGTTCTATGATTCCATCTATATTTATGTGTATATTATGTATATATAAAAGCATCTTAGTTCTCCTAAGTCAGTACAGCCAAATCCCTACTTTTTGTTCATTTTTTACAGGTATGAAAGACACCTTTGCATAAGATGTTGTCAAACACATACCTGTGGAAGAAGTATCTATATTGCAAACAGGTCCATGCCACAACAGGCATTTGTAGTATTATTCTGCTTCATCTTTTTGATGGGGCTTTTACCTAAACTTTGAAATAGATGAGATTTATTGAGGTTCCTGTTTCAGTTTGGATTGTGAAAGCAATTGCAGCATAGATCTAAATTATATATAGGCCTTTCAATGCAGTTATAATTAGGAGTTCAATAATAAAGCTATTACTCTTGTTGCTTTTTTTTCTGTTCACCCTCACTAGTTTGATTTGAGGGACTTTTAACTTTCTGTTTTCTTATGACTAAGAGTTTTCCTATGGCTCAGGAGTCAAAGGTCTGATTTTGTTGGCAGTGAAAGGTGCTGTCACTCTGTCACTGCTGCTGCTGTTGCACCTTCACTCTTGCCTCTGTGACTAAACAAAATTGTTTAGAGAGGATTTTTTTCCTGGGCTCCCAACCTTGTTTGTCCCACTTCTGTGAACAGCCTGTTCTGTTATGCCGCTGAAGGGAGTGACTCCACCAAACATACCATAAGAGCCATAAACACGAATGCATCACTGACCAGAGCAGTAAACCTGCTGTAGGTTACTTAAATCAGTGGGACTTTGGCCACTGAGTTTTAAAGGGAACCAGCTTCCAGGATACAGGTTATGTACAGGAGCCCTTCCTACCCATGCCTTGGCTTCTGTTCATCTGCATCACTAACAGGAAGCTTAGTGTATGGACAGCTGAGTTTTTGATCCACCAACATATCACCCCAGATTCCAGCAAAACCTGTTGCAGAATGGGAATTAAGCTTCCTAAAGCAGCTGTAAGCAGAATTTTGCTGCACACCCTGTCATCATGGGCCTGCCTGGAGCTACAGGAGACTTGTGATGGTGCCTCTTTGGGAACAGGGCCTGGACTGCTCATGAGCGAGGGTTTTATGGACAACCTGGCAGCTGTGAGATCTGTTTTCACATTGGGGCTGCAAGAATCTCTCCAAACGTTTTCATGGAGGGAAGAGGCGAACTCTGACAGTTTCCTTGGAGACAGGAGATAAGGCATCGATCCATGCCGGCCTCAAGAGTGCACTGTGCCAAGCGCTGCTCTCCACACGGGGCTGATGAAATTCACTGCTGGCAGAGAATGGGAAAAAGAGGGGAAGCGGGAGGAAGAACGTAAAGAAATCCGCACGGAAAATTCCAAGCTCTCCGCATGCCCGGCCTGGCCTCCCTCAGGCCCTTTCTGCCCGGGGGTGCTGCCGGCCCGCGGCTCCGGCGCTCTGAGGGCGCAGGGTCCGTCACGGCCTCCTCCCGCCCCGCACACCCGTGGGACCGCGGCGCCCGGCCGGATCCGGTCTCTGAGGGCACCGGGCCCGCCCCGGCTTCCCTCAGGCCCTTCCCACCGCCGTCCCGTGTCTCCCGGCTCACCCGGGGCTCTGAGGCCGCTCGGGCTCTGAGCATGCGGCGGCCCCGGCTCCGCCCCGGCCGGGACAGCGCTGAGGCCGCCTGGGCGTCATGGAGCGGCTCGGGGAGCGGCTCGGGGGGCGCGGGGCGGCCCGGCTGGACACCGTCCTGCGGCACCTCTCCCCGCGGCCGGCAGCGGCCCCGGCTCCTGTATCCTTCCTGCTGTGGGATCGGGAAGGGGCGGCAGCAGCACGGAGGCCCCCCGTGGGCCGGGGCTCCGCTTCGCCCAGCCCGGCGCGCTTTGCCCCTCGCCCCCCGCGGCCTTGTGGGCCCGTGGTTTGTCCGACAGGGACACCGGCCTGGGAGGGACACACAGGGCGAGTCCTGCCCTGTGTCCTGGTGCCGAGGACAGCGCTTCCGTGGCAGCCCCGAGTGGAATTTTGGGGTCAGTACCTGTCCCACCCCAAAGCCTCTCCCTGAGCTTCAGCCCCGCAGGCTGTGGGGAGCCGGGATGTGAATCTCGGCAGTGCCCCTGCACAGCCCCCCCAGCACCGAGCCAGAGGCTTCCCTGCAGCGAATTTTCCTCCTAGAGATTCAACTCCGCATGACTTAGAAGTTGCACGGCAAGTCACAGATTCCGTTGAAAGGTACAGACTCGACTGGTAGAGCAGCAGCAGGAAAAACAACAGGGTTTGCTTTGTGAGCGGGAACCGAGGTGGAAATGTTGGAAGCTGCCAACGTAAGGCAAAGGAAACCTGGGTACCAATAAGTTTTTACGTTGATATGTCCGTGGTTCTAAAAGTTAAATGGAGACTGCTTGCTGAGAATATTTTTAAAGCTGCTCTCATAAATGTTGCTTTAAAAAAAAAAGCTTTTTCACAGAGCAGAATGCTGACAAGTTACCTCTGAATTATAATACGTACAGGAAGATGTGATCAAACAGGATGTAGAAGTCCTCAAATCGATTAAAAATATGAAGGCAGATGGATAGTTGTTGACTTAGACTGACATAACGCAAGTAGGAACACAAAATTAGGAATAAATGACAGGAAAAACACCCTGGTTGTAAGATACAGGAAGTAAGGAGAGGTGCTGCACAACCTGTTTTTAAATCTGGGTGATGATGCAAATAGCTTTGGACAAAAACATAACTAAGCTGGGCTGGAGCAAGAAAGGTGTGTGCATAAAGTAAATGGCAGACTGTAATAGGAATAGATTTATTTGATACATCAAATGGTACATCACTTCACTGGTTTTGTTTTAATTTCTGCACCTCATGGTTTCAGTTGTCCAAGCAACCCAGACTTGTCCTCTGAATGTTGCAGTGTCAAGAGCAAAACCAGTGAGAGGAAGAGGCAGTGCAGAGCCTGGGAGGAAGGTGCTGAAATGGAATCCAGGACTGGGTGGACTTGTCTGCTGTCCCCCAACTCGGGGAGATGGAGGTGCTGAGGAGGGCCCCATGCTGGGATTTAGCCAGTGCCTGTGTCTCTGTCAGCTATCTGTGGACATTTAGGAGCCTGAATGATCAGGAGTCCCATATTGACTGAAATTAGGCCTGAAATGTGGTGTGTGGAGCACTGGTGCCCTCAGTTGGGGGATTCCTTGCTCTGGGACCTGCTGTGGCAGTTGCCAGCTGGTCTCCCATGTTCTCGCTGTCTTCCATCCAGTTCCCAGCACCTTTTCCTCCCTCTGGCTCATCATTTTTGCCAAACATTTTTGCATGTGTTGTTCTTCTCCCACTATATGTGACTCTTGACACGATAATGTTTAAGCATCCTGGCGTGGGGACCACAGATACAACTGGTGTGATGAAACCTATTTCTCATTCCCAAAGCATTCATGGTTTTATGAGCAGTAGAGGAAAGTCAGCGGTTTTCATAAAACCCTGAAGCAAACATGCATGTGCAGACCAAAAGATCAGCATGAAAATGCTCATTTTTGTTATGGATGACTCTTCAATACCATGCATAAAGCTCTTGTGAGGCTTCTTTAGCAAGTGGGGTTTAATTGCCCTTTTGATGAGAATGTGTCTCTGCATAAGAGAAAACAAATGCTTTTTTAAAACCTGTTGAAATGACTTGAAGTGGAGGACAAGCCTAAAGCTCTCCTCTCTTCCTTCTGTCCCTGTCATTTGGAAGGAACCTGGTCTTTGCAGTAACTGGAGAGATGGTGAGGGTTTGCAACACTGTAGAACGTGAAACCTCAGGTTTACTTCTATTGCTTTATTGTTTTAGATTCTTTTCATTTATAGAATATTTGGTATTATAATTTATTATTATAGAAGCATTGAGTGTCCAGCACAGCACCTGCCTCTAAGAGGAACAGCACTGTAGGATCAAGGACTCATGCCTGTAGATAATGTTCTAATCTATTTTGCTTGATTGTATATTCCTTAATTCTCACCCCAGATAAGCATTCCTACTTCAGCCCAAGTCAGTGTTGTTCCTCATTCAGGGAGGTTTTGGTAAGCTCCATCTTCCCTGGCAGAGATGAAAGCAAAACAGCCTTCAGAGCTCAGCTCTTTCTTCCCCAAGCACACGTGTTGGTCACTAGACATGGTTAACGTGTCCCTCTGTGTCCCAGCTACACCCTGGACAACGATCTGCTGACCACAGAGCAGAGGCAGTTCTATGAAGACAATGGGTACCTGCTCATCAAGAACCTCGTTTCTGACGAGGACATTGAGCGCTTCAGGTTCGAGGCACTTGCCTGATGGTCTGGGGGAGCTCTGGGAAGCTGGAGATTGTTGAGTTCTTCCAACATGGATGTTCCCTCTGGTTTGCAGGAAGGAGTTCACGAGGATCTGTAGAAGAGAGGTGAAGCCACCAGGAATTATGATTATGAAAGATGAGTCCCTGAGATCCCAGTTTGGTCAGTCTGAAAATGTGGTTAATAAAGTGCAGGACTTCCAGGAAGATGAAGAGCTGTTCAGATACTGCACTCTGCCAGAGGTAACACAAAGAAAGGGGGGTGGTGGTGGAAGAGCCTGTATGGAGGTATCTGACCCCACAGGTCACTCCCATAAACACACAAGTGAGGAAGGAAGATCAGGTCAGCTTTTAAGAGTGTTCTGCATGAACAGGGGATGGATGGAGGTTGGGGCAGAAGACTTAAAGCAGTGCTGTTCTGCCCCTGGTGTGGAGCCAGTCAGGAATGTGACTTGGCCAAACTGTGCCAGGCTAAAGGGACAGATCAGCCACATGTTCTGAATGTGTTTTATCCAGGCAAACATCTGGGCAGATCCAGCCTTGCAGCCAATATTCATGTGGCAGATATAGCTCTGTGGGAGTACCCTCCCCATCTTTTCCACCCCTCTCAGCAGCCTGCAGCTCCCTCTTCCCTCTTGGCCTCCTCCCCCCATTCCCCTTTGTGTACCAAGCCAGATCCTGCCTCCTCTCCTGCATCACTCCATGATGACACTCCTGACGTTCTCCTCCTGTACCGTTGTCCTCAGCCAAACATCCAGCTCCCAGTGCTTCCTCAGCAATATTTCCTCTTGTTTTTCATGTTTCTGCTTTTTTTTTTTGCTAATGTTTTCTTCCTTGTAGGTCCTCAAATATGTTGAGTGCTTCACAGGGCCAAACATCATGGCAATGCACACCATGCTGATAAACAAACTTCCAGATTCTGGTAAGGAAAACTTGGATTAGAGGAAAATGGATGAATTATTGTGTGTATGCCAGAATTGAACTTAGTATTTTAGAAAAGCTGTAAAAAAATTAAACCCAAATAACACTGAAAATTCACAAAGCCATTTTGGTGAAAGTTTATTTTCTTTTTACCTCGGTTTAATGAGACAACATGAGAAAACACAGGAGAGTTTTTGAGGCTGCACAAAGTCTAAATAGTATGGAAAATGAGGCAAGTAGAAATGTCCTAAATGTATTTATTTAAGGTGCAAAATCGATGGCAAAATAAGTATATAAATTATATATAACAGGCTCTTCTGGTGTGGATGATGTTTCCATTTCCACGGGGGAAAAAGAATAATAAGCAAAACTTCAAGAATATTTATTTATGTTTAGACTTCATGGAAGAGAGCCTCTAGGGCAGAGACTCTCTGTGGAGGCTGCAGCCCATAAATTGAGATATTTTTTTTTTTCCTTCTTTTAAAGAGAAAGCTAAATAAACATGAGCAGGGTGCAGCACTGGTTGATTCTGCTTGCATCACAGCAGTACATCCAGTGCCTGCAGACAGCACAGCTGTTGGAAGCTCTTTGTGCTGAGGAGGTTTGTGCAACACTGTGCTGGTTAAAGTTCTCAAAACTGGAAAGCAGCCAAAATGAGTGATGAAAATGTGTGGTGGTGGTGGTGGTGAAGGCCAGCAAAAGGAAACTTCTGAGGGGTCACAGAGCTAAGCAGCCTCCTGGCTTTCACTGTGTGACCCAAGAGCCACCACCATGGTCCATTTTGGGCTGGGATGGCAGCTCACCTGCTTGGCTTCCATGGCTGGGCTGGAGCAGGCACTGAGTACACTGAGTGACTCCAGTGGGAAGCAGCAGCTCCTTAGGATGTGCCACAGTGGTTTAACAGGAAGGAAAAGGCTGTGTCACGTTTGATGAGGCTGAAGGTTTCTGAACCTGTGTTGCAGACAAGCAGACCTTTCTGCACCCCATGCATCAGGACCTGCACTATTTCCCGTTCCGGCCGGCGTCCCGCATCGTGTGCGCCTGGACTGCCATGGAGAGGGCTCACCAGGACAACGGCTGCCTGGTCGTGCAGCCAGGAACACACAAGACAGCCCTGAAGCCTCATGGTTATCCAGAGTGGGAGGTAGAGAGTCATGGAGGGTTTGGGAAGGGCATGCAGGAAGGGGATGTATTTTGGCTGGGAAGGACTCACTGTAGGGGGAGGATGTGCAGGTCAAAGCTGAGGTTTTCAGTGATTTCTTTTTTCTGTTTATGCAAATATTGACATTGATTTGGGAGAGAGTTTCTTGGGTGACCTCACTCCATGTAATGTGGGTAGATTTACCTCTGTTCCCACCTTCACCTGGAAAATGTCCAGCATGTTGTGGCATGACAGTATAAACACATGCCAGCGTTTTCCACTGCCCTTGCCAAGTCTGAGGGCTCTGTCTCCTCCTGTTTCTGCCTGGTAGCATGTGTACTGTCCCAAAGAGAAGTCTGACAGTAAACAGCTGGATGGAATAAAATACCAAGTGGTATCTTCCTTTTAAGAGTGTGTGTTTCCTGGCCTGGATTGTCATTGGTGATGGTTGTATCAGGAGCAGAAGGCTGGACTCCAGCAGTGGCATCAGTCCACCCTTGTGGGGTTTCCCAGTGCTCTTCTCTGTTCTCTCCAGCTGAGAATGTCTTTGTCCAAATCCAGCTGTAGAAAATACAGAAAGTATCGTTTTTCTGTGTGTCAGGCTTGAGGTAGAAGGACTAGTAAGCAAAAGTCAGACTTCTAGCTTGGCATATGGAATACTCTCTCGAGGGGAAAGCAGATTCATAGCTGTCCCTGCTGTGCTCTGAGAATCAGCACTTCCTCTAATTCTAGCTGAGTGATTTCAGTTCAGCCTTTTTCTTTCCTAGGGTAAAACCAACAGACTTTTCCATGGGCTGCTTGATGAGGAGGAGAAGATTCCCAAGGTTCACCTTGTCATGGAGAAGGGAGACACAGTGTTTTTCCATCCCCTGCTCATTCATGGCTCTGGGATAAACAGGACATCAGGTTTTCGAAAGGTAGGAAAACATCCCTTGATACAGCTTTTTATATTCTTGATTCTAAAAAAAAAAATATCCAACTATCCCTCTATTTTTATCCCCCACCCCCTTTGAATCCTTTCTCAGTTCATGAATATGTGGATGAATGTTTTAAAGAGTTTTTATCTTCCTAATATACTTCAGCAGTCTCTTGCTTATTTATTATTTTATTTTTAAACATCTGTCTTCTGTAAGAAGAGCATGCTGTGCAGCTGCTTGAGAAAAATAGACCAGGAGTAGAAATTAGATATTGAATCTACATTTAAATTAAAGCCTGTCTGGCTGTAATTGCTTTTCTGAAAGTTCCCTTTCAGCTGTCCCAGATATCAGGACTTTACCTAATCTTTTTTCCCTGTCTTCTTGGTATCCCATCTCTGGATAACAGGAATCTCCATCATTCAGTAAATAATATTTATTTATATCATTGCACAACCCATTTTTCTATAAAAGATTTGTTGACATGCATGATGATTTAACTGAAACAGGGAAAAGTGCCCTCCTTTGTAGGCCTGGTCCTGTCTCAGAAGGGATTCATCCAGGCACTGCAGCACAGGCTGCTGTTTTTATTTTGGTTTGCCTATTGTGTGGCCTCTTCTTTCAGCCCCTGTGGCAGTTTGTTGGTTGATTCAAAACAAGTGGGTTGTGACCCTAGGGTGCAGGAACTAAGAGCCCTTACAGAACACACAGGTCTGCCCCAGCCCTGACTCTCCCTATTTCCACTCCAGCTGCTGATATTCTGAGATCAAGTAGTACAGCTCATGCTGAGGGAGTGAGGGGGAGAAGGGAAGGAAGAAGAGCAAGAGAAGGAGGTCAGCAGCAGGAGTATTTCTCCAGGGGGACACTCTCCAGAGCACTTGGAAAAGGAGGAAGGAATTTTCTGACATGATCTGTAAGGAAGGAGTGATGTGTCCACAGTCTGGAATGCACAAGGGTTTTTTCCAGCAGTTGTTTGTAGTTGATGTGACAGTGAGTGACACCCACTTTCCTCACACAGAGCATCAGCTGCCACTTCGCCAGCTCAGAGTGTCACTACATTGATGTCAAGAACACAACTCAGGAGCACCTGGAGAAGGAGCTGCAGGAAATGGTTTGCAAGAAATACAATGTAGCTTCTGTGGATCTCAAGGTGAGACTTGGCTCAGTGTCCTTTGTTACAAACCAGGTCAGTTCCCCTTCCCAAGTCTCTCGTGTGGCACATTGGTGCTCTTTGCTATGCCTAGCTGGCAGATCAGGCTGTACCAGGCAGAGGTGCTTGGCAGGATGAAAAACCTGATGTTCAGAGGATGACTGGCAGGCTTTTTGGGGGCCTTTTTCCTCATAATGCCGTGTTCACTGGCAGCCCCTTCACACCATTGATCTCCAGAAGTTCCTTCTGAAGGTCTACTTGTAAATAAAAAAATGGGGTCATTTGCCCTGAATTCAAAACTATAAGTTGGAATAATTTCAGTGTTTGCCCAGTTTTTATGTCCACACTTCTTACAATTTCCCTCCTACTGGTAGGTGGGTTTTCCTTTTAAAACAAGCAGCCACATCTGATCACAATAACAAATGGATTTTTTTTGTTAAATATAATCCCACATCAGTTGTTTATACTCAGGGCTACAGCAGGTTTGTCAGCAGTGATATACATCTGCCTCAAAAAAAAAAAAAAAGGGACTAATGGACTCTTGCTGAATAATGAGACCATTGAGTAAAATAGAAAGCAAATGTAAATGCTTCAGGGATCCAGCCACTGAAAGAAAAATAAACCTTGTTACTGGGGTGAAAGAGTTCTGAATATCTTAATCTGCAGCAGGTCCTAAGCGTGTGGAAAGCCAGTATCAAGGCAGTAAAGTCTAGATGTAAAAGCAGCAATTTTCTTTTGAAATGTACATGTTTTACAATATTTGGGGCTTTCTGGAGGCGGGGACTTTCTTTATCACCCTTGGCGTTTTTGTGTTGTTCTGCACATTTCCCCGCAGTGTGCCTGGGTGTGGTGGGGTGCCCAGCTGTGTTTTGCAAGCTGATCTTTCATGTCTGTAAAGTCACAGCTTGCTTGACTTTCAGTTCCTGGGGTTATTTAGGTGCTTGGTGAAATCCAAAGGGATGTGTAGTGGGGCTCTCTCCTTCTCCTGAGTGGAAATGAGGTTGTTCTTACAAACCCCAGAGAAGTCTCTGTGTTCACATGTAGCTTTAAGGATTTTTTTTTTAGCCAGAGTTGGAGTTTTCTCCCAGAGGAGTGCCCAGGTCTTATTTCACCTTCACAAGATGATAAGAACTAAGTAATTCTCTACAATCTCTGTAAACTGGAATCCTGGTCATTTTTTTCTGTGACTGGCCCTCAAGGTGCTTTTCCTTTGTCTCATTTGTGTTTTGAAGGATATGTGGAACTTTAGAGCACGGCTTGTGCAAGGAGAAAGAATCAACCTGTAGAAGACCCTGTGCAGAGCAGGATGGATCACATGGGCCTGAGAATGAGCTTCTCTGAGGGAAGAACACAGACCCTGCCTGGGCAGGCAGAATTCCCTTTATTGACCTCTGTAATGGTAACTTAGCCAAATGCTCCACTGCAAAATCGTTCTATGCTAATTCATAATAATTGCACTGGGCTTGGACAGCTGATGTATGTCAAAGGAAACTTAACCTAGAAAAACAGATTTGCTGCAGGTGTCTTAGACAATCGAAGAATCAAAGTCTTGAAAGAACACCTTGATTTTCTTGGTGTTTTCATTCTTGTTTCTTAAAAGTTTTTAACATGACACACCTTTAGAATGATGCTATACCAACATAAGATTTTATGCAAGAATTTCCAGTATTTCCAACTTCCTTTCCCGTGCCAAAAAAAAAAGAAAAAAAAAAGTTTCAGACAAGCCCTCAGTGATATGGGGAGTTACTAGTGTAGCTGATGAAGAAGTGGGTGTTAGCACCAGCAGAATCAATGGTGTAAGGAAGTGGCTAAAGAGAAAACAGCAGCCACTCACAGAGAAAAATGGGATTTATGGGCAGGAATATGATTGCTGGTAGAGTTCCTCAAGCATGGCTTGGCATGGCATCATACCTGACCAGGCAGCTCTGGCACAGGTGAAATAGGAGTCTGACAGTGTTGGGAGCTACTGGGCCAACAAAGCAGCCTCCCACTGGCCTTGCACAACTGATCCAAGGCTGTGTGAAGTGGGGGAATCCTTTGAGTCTGGCAGGTCTGGGATAAGGAGCCTTTTGCTGCTGCCAGGTTGAGGAAGTGTTTGGATGCTCCCCGGGGTGCAGTGGTGGCAGGGTGGAGTGATGCACACTGAAATGATCCTCTTGCCTTTGACAGTGTTTTTCCTTGCTTTCTGAAAGATTCTTTTGCTTTCAGAATATATTTTTTGAAATAAAGAATAAACCAGAGCAAAACTGCACTTGAGGGCTGTGTTGTGTCATTGCTGCTGCTCAGAAACTGGTGCTGGGGATGTCACTGAACACCCCAGTGCAAAGCATCAACACTCAGCTTGTTTCCACTCCCTCCCAGTCCACCCAAAAAAGAACCAAAGGCTGCAATGATGGGCTCTTGTGGCACCTTCTGCCTCGTTTTGTGATTCTTCATCTTTGTGCAGCATATCTAGATTTTCTTGTTTGTTTGTTTTTTAAAGAAGGTGAGGTTTGAGCACAGTTAAGTATTGGTCCTACACCCTTGGTGCTGGAGTGAGGTGTCTGCACTGTGGTTCCCACCTGGAGCCAGACATAACCTCTCAGCAGCCTCTGGTTTGACAACACCAAGAAGTCTGATGAGGGGTCGCTTAGGACAGACCCCCGGCCTGGCTCAGTGGGTGATTTTAGGTGTCCTGGTTCCCCATGCCCTCTATAACCCTGGCACTGACCAGCTCCTGTGGAGAGCATGAGCCCAGGTGGGTAATTTCCCGTGAGTTGGAGATCCCTCTGGTGACTTTGCTGAGTCTTTTCCATGGGATTTTTGTGAGAACTTGGTGCATTCTGTCTGGTTCACAGCACAGGACTGATGGAGACTTCCCTGTCTGGTGTCACTGGTGGAGCTGGGTTGATGCAGAGGGAGCTGTGACCACAGAGAAGAGCTACAGGTGTCACATTCCCAGTTTCAAGACTGAGTTTCTCTTACTATAGCTAGGAAAGAGAAGAAAAGGAAGAAGTTTACCTTTGTTTTTAAAAATTTATGCATCTCTGCCTATGGATTTCAGCTTAAAATTGCCTCTTTCAGAAGAACAAACCCATCAATGACCTCAGAGATCATCTAAACTCAGCAGTTGTCCCACCTGATGAGAGACTTGTGTCCTCATTCCTTCCACTGTGCTCATTCTGCTGGGCAGAGCACAGTTGGATGAAGCTGGATTCTCCCAGAATGGATGTGTGGTGTTGCTGGATACTTCTTCTGTAGCAATAATACCTTTGAGAAATAAACTTCCAAATCTGTTACGCAGAGCTTCAGGAGACAGGGAAATGCAGAAGCTGTTGAAATGCTTGGGTTGCTGTGTATTTTAGTGAAGCAACTTACCCTATTAGAAATGTTGCTTGAATTGAATCAAATTAAAAGCAAAATATTTCAAGTTATTTTGGTAATAGTGTGTTTTAGTTTAGCCCTGGCTTGGTGGGATGTCTCTTATAATTTGGTTTGCTGTAGGTGTTCAGGTTCATGTGTTGGAGGTATGTGTGTGCTCCTAAATTGATGTAACAGCATGTTTCATCTAACTTCATTTTCAACTAACTTCATGTTCCTGCAGGTTAGGTTAACCATGTTAGCCCTTGGTTAATTTTTTTTTAATAGCAGCATCCAAGATTCAAAAAGAACCATGTAAAAATTAGACATCTGGCTGCTTATTTGGCCATCTGCAGTTGCATGAAGCCCCAGTCTTTCAGAAACTTTTTTTTCTGCCTTGACATTTCACACGTGTTGAAAATAAAAGCTTCGTGGAGCTTGGTAAAAGACAATAAACACAGAGAAGATACTTTGCTTCGAATTTATGTGCTCTTTTCCAGACTAGCAGTTCAGAAATGTCAGATTTAGTCTCACTCCTGACCTTGCTGACAGTGGTTGCACGCTCAGTGCTTTGATGTGAAGACACTGGGTAGGTGCCAAAGGATTTTGAATCCCAGCTTTGGCTTCTAGTGCTGTAGATCAAAGTCTTACTTCATGCAAAAGAAATGGGGAGGAAAAGCAAGTTTAATTAACTACATTATAGTTTTTTCAAAGTAGATTTGACTCTATAAGCCAATCTGGGATGTAGGAGATCCTTTTCCAGCAGTCATTTGTAATCAAAGTGGCAGTGAGTGATGCCCAATGTCCTCACACAGCTGTCACCTCACCAGCTTAAGAGTGCTACTACAGGGATGTTAAGAACATGATCCAAGAGCAGCTGGAGAAAGAAGTAATTGAACTTGGACATGCAAAATATAAAACGGTTGCTGCTCCAGACCTTGTGCTAATCTTAAATCACTACCTTATCTTGTAACTCACAAGTGATTTTGGCCTTTCTGCTGATAAGGTTTCTTGTTGCCTGCCTGTGCTGGAGAAGCATCCTTGCTCCACACACATCCCTGAAAATCAGCCCAGGAGCTCTGCAAATCCAGCTCTACTCATCACTATTCCCACCTCTGGGCTGGCAAATTTGATTTCATCCATGTTCTTTGTTATCTTTTCAGTGGAAATCAACCCAGGTAGGACGAGCTTGTGCCAGCAGCCATTTAGATAGGAGAGGCTGTAATTCAATCCTTCTGTAACTGGATTTGCAAGAAGAGGACATAGTTTATGAAACGCCCATCCAAGCACCTTCTCTGCTCACCACATCAATCCAATGAGCCTTTTGGCTTACACCAAGCAGGGTTTTGTGCCTCGGAGCTTGTAGCTTTTAATTTAATTTAGTGTTGTCTGTACATTTCTGTTTGAGACTTGGAAGAAGCGGTAAGTTAATGGGTGTTTTTATGGCCAAACAGATCTGCTCATACCAGGAAGAAGCAGGAAATACTGCATTCAAAGATGCTGTTTTCTAGGTTTGTTGTTGCTGGGGTTTTTAAATGCAGGTAGTTAGGAAGAAATTAGCAAAGGTAGTGTAAGGAAAAGAATCAATCTTTAAAGTGACCTCTAAAGACCAGGATGGGAAACCTGTGCTGAGCATCAGCTTGAGGAGCCAGATTCATGTGCTTTTTGCCCCCTGTGTAGGGAACTTGCCCCAAATGCTGCATTACAGAAGTATTTAATGCTAGTAGAAAATAGATGCAGCAAGGTGGAACAGCTGATGGACTTCAAAGAAAACCTGACCTACAAAATCAGATTGCTGCAGCTAGTTTAGGTAATGAAAGATTATGACGAGTTGTGCATTACTTATTTTTTCTAGTCATTCTCTTGATTTACTTTTGGGCTGACACTGTTAATGTAAGGTTACTAACAATATAGTTGGTAAAATCATATTAATATCATATAGTTGGCACAATAATATTAACACATATCATAAAATTCCATGTGTAATTATGTGTTTAAAGTTTTTAACATCCTTCTGCACAAAATCAACCAGTGAATCAGTTTCAGTATAAGCTTACATGGGAAGTCATTGTTACACCTGATGGAGAATGTGGATTTTATTTTGTTTTTGAAATAAAGATTAAATTGTAGCAAAACCAGGTTAATGGCTGCAGTGGATTGTTTCTGTGGCTCAGAAATTCTGTTATGGCTTGTGTGGCTGAATAACCAAAGTGAACCCTGGAAAGGCAGGTGCTGGGTATGAGACAAACATTGGGGTGCTGCAGCTGAGAGCCACCCAAAAATCTGGTAACTGCTGGTCCTGCAGGATGTTTGGGCCAAGCCCATTTTGGAGACAGCTTTGGGCAAAGCACCTGCCACTATCTCCTTGCTGTAACCATCCTGACTGATCCCAGCTTCCCTGTTGTTAGAGCAGAGTATTCAGGAATCGGGGTAGTAGTGCAATTTCTGGCATAAGAAAAGCATCTCAAAATAGTGAGGCATATAAATTCATCCACCCATTCATCCACATCCATCTCCCCCACTCCTTGTTTACTGCTAGAGCTTAAGCAAAGCAACTGGTTTGGTTTCTTCACCCTATTTTTGCATACAAGCATTGCTTTCACTCCCATGGAGATATGTGTCTTACATATCCCAGTCCTGGAGGCATTTATGAAAATAAAGCATTAACCCTCCTTTGACATTTTAATTTCTGCAGAATCTCCTTTCCTTGGGCCCAAGAGACAGGAACTGGAAAAAGTGTGAGCTTTCAACATGCTGGCTGAAGGCTGATACCAACATGGAATTTCATAGTGGTTTTGTGGACTCCAGGTAAGAAACTCCTGTTAAGTCTGACTGAGCAAATTCTGTGAAAGCTGAAGTTACAGACCACAAACTAGTTCCTTTTGGTGATTCAGCACTGAGCTTGTGAGAAAACAAAGATATTGAGGAGGCAACTCATCCTCTTCCTCAGAGAAATACCATGCAGACCTAGGGAGTGTTTTATTCTATACTCTATTTATTCTGAGGAATGCACAGGAGGTGTTGCCAAGCAATGTCACAGTTACTGATTTTGTCCCCTAGCAGTGACACCCCACTCAGCAAATGGTACCAACAGGAGACTGAAATGAATGCTACACGCCAAGTTGCACCAATAAAAGCACCAGTAAGAGATGAGGGCTGCAGAATGCTGAGGTGAATCTGTCCAGTTGCTTCAAATGAAGTAATTTATTTCTCTTCCAGCCCCTCTGCAAGCAAACAAGAGGCATTGACAAGACCTCTGGTCCATGTGAGATGTTTAGTGGCACTTTGATCGAATCACTAAGGTTAGAGGGGGTTTTGGTACTTAAAAATATCCTGTGATCCTACTGGACATGAGCTAGGGGCAGGAAAAGGCTCAGGTCCAGGATAAGCTGGTTAAATGCCTCAGGCATCCCTACAGAGGTGTGCTGTCAGAAAAATGCCAGTATGGAGACAGCAGTTCTCAGGAGCCACCTCTTGGTCTGAGACAGCTACTGTTCCTATTTAAAATACCAGAAAAAGGGTAAAAATTTTAAAATGTAATCACTCAGCTCTTTAAAACCACTCACAAAGTGGTGCCAGATTCATTAAAATGTTTTTTAAAGTAGGAGCTACAGGTCTGTAGCTCTGTAGTGTGGATGGTGCTGAGGGACAGGGAGCTCTGAGTTTCCACCATAAACACTGCTGGCTTGCAGGGCCAAAGCCATGGAAGGGTTTTGTAACAGGTAAGCCAAGGAAAAACTCGGGACATCTGTTTGACATCTATTTCTAAAGGCTCAGAGTAATTTTGAAGCCAATGGAGAATGCTCTGTGCCTACAACCCTCTCACACCCCTTTTTGTCCAAGAGCTGAAGACAGGTTGGCATGAACACACCAGAGTATTAATTTCATAAGTGCTTATGGAATCTACAGTCATTCCCATTCATGATGATTTGTCACCTAATAGCGAGGACACTCTTGTGTTGTTAGTTGGAAAGAATAGGCATGACTGTGCATTTCATGTGAAGTCTTACTCAGTCAATTAAAAAAAGATCAAAGTTCAATATCCATGCAGCAGCCTGGTGGACACTTGGCAGATGATCTTTTCATCAAAAATTGATTCCCCTACTGAGTCATCACAAAACCTGAATCCTCTTGGCGGTCCAGTATAAATGTGTCTCAGATACAAAAATCCATCCATATGTTATGGAAAAGATCAATTCCAGGTCACTTAAGACTATTGAGAAATTTTGGTTGTTCTTCTCCTCTTGGTAAAAGCGTTTCTCCACCAATCTTCGGACCTTTTTTCTCCTGGAAACATGAACCACGGAGAAAAGAAGTTAAATGTGTGTTAGGTGTCTCCCAAACACTTTTCTGGCAGAAATTGTGGTAGGGCTAAATTACCTGACTAAGCATTGACAGACCCTCTAGGGACCTTGACATTCTGAATTCTTACAACTTTGTTCAAATGCCATTTCCCCACGGTTAAACAAAACAAAGCTTTGAGAACAGAAAGCAAAAAGTAGAAGTCCACTATAACACAGCCTGCAGGCACCTGTGTGTACCTGACAAAATGCAGAGCTGTTGGCTCTGCTGGGAGCTCGTAAGGGCACAGAACCAAAGAGGGGGACAGAAGTACCACAGAAAGCAGCCAGAGTGCTGAGTGCTCAGAACTGCTGGCTTACACTTACCTTTAGCATCCCATCTCGCTCCCACTTGAAGAGGCCACAGTTACTGAAAGATGAAGATGGCATGTGAGGACCACTGTGCTGTGTTTGCTACACAGTATGAGGGGATCCTAAAGTAGCCCCACACCCAGCCCACGCTCCTTGGCACAAGGGCTAACATTGCCCTCTTAGGACACAGTTTGGTGACTCACAACAAGTTACTTGTGAAGGGACCGTACCCAAGTCCCTGTCACTATTTTATGAGGTTCATTTCTTACCTGCAGGGCTTTTTTGGAAGCCTGTCAAGGGAAATAGCTCTGCTTCCACAAGGACATTTGAAAAATCTCTTGATGGCATCATGCCAGAGGTAGTCGTGGTTATTCTGCACACAAGTCTCCAGAGGCTTGAAATAGGTGTAATTACACTGTCAGGGAGGAGAGAGAGAGCGTATGAGACCTGTTCTGGGGGCTGGCAACAGCTGAATGTTCAGAGGAAAGCATCCCTGTCCTCTCCCATCCTGAGGAGCCCAGCAGTTGGATCACCACCCCAGGCTTTGTCACTGCTCCTTCTAATGCCATCCTCCCCTTGCCACCACCCTGTGGTCCTGTTTCCAGCACTTCGTGGGGCACAAGTGTCCCTCTATGCAATCCCAAAACAGGTAGGGAAGGCAGCAAGAGGGAAAGCTCAGCAGGGGCTGAAACTTTGGAAGTGGAAGGTAATGCTTTCCTTCCTCTCAGTACATTTGGAACAGTCATAAAGCTCCACTCCTCTTCCTGATGGCCAAGTCCCTGGAAATGCAGATAGAGGATTCCCACCCAGTGTTAATGTTTTCAAGGACTTTGCTTATTTTTTCATGAAATATGGGGAACTGAGGGTCCTGGTACAAAACACTTCATGGAGGAAACGGAGAAATTCAGGACAGCAATACCCATGGAACCACTGGCATAAGCACTGAGCTGAGATGTTGAGCACAGCACTAAAGCCTTGCCATGTCTCAGTCACTCTGTGCACAAACTGCTCTCAGCAACAGGCATAAGGAACGAAACATCAATCCCTGCCCTGGATCACAGCCAAGAGAGTGACAGATGGGAGTCTGCAGGATACTCCAGTACCATTTTGTAGAATCCATGTTCCACTCCCCTGCTGGTACCCTGGCTCCCCTTCACTCACCGTTTTACATGTCACAACTCGGCATTTCACTGCTTTAATGTTCCTCATCTTCTCTTCCAGCTCTTCCTTTTTCACCAGTGGCTGAAAGTATTGCTCCTGCAGTTCAGCCTCAGCCTGCAGGGCACACAAAATGGGTTGTGAGGACACAAAGAGGGGAGAGGCCACTCCATAAATGGCCTTAGAACAAATTATTATCAGGCCTGCTTGAAACAGACTGCAGTCTGGGAGCAGAGAAGCACAACATCTCTCTTGTTTTAAACAATCTATTGTTGTACACGTGCTGTACACCAGCACTGACATGAGCCACCTCTGAAATGCACGAGTGGGAATGTTTAAGAACAGCAGGAAGTACTGAAATGAGCACATACCCAGGAGGACAGTGCAGAGAGAAGTCAGGTAGGCAGATGTAATTAATGGAATAGGTTCTTAGGCAAAATATTACTCCCCAGAAGACCTTAAAACAACTACTACTTCACGCCAATAAGTGTCCAAGTGCCACTGGAGGTGCTGTAACCTTGGGAAAGTGCTCAGCAGAGACCCCAAAGTGAGAAACCAAACCTCTCAGCTCTTCAGGGCACCTGATGGCATTTCACAGCTGACATGAGCCCCAGATGAAGGTGGCAGCTGGCTTTATGTGGCCAAGATGTCAAGTAATGAGGGACAAAATAGGTATGTGGCTCATTTGATTTTAAGGCAAAGGGATTTCTTTGATTATCCACCAATAGGAAACTGCACTGATTCTTCCCAGCACAACAAAAAAACTGGTGTCAACTGGCAACATGACCTTAGCCTGGCTATGGCAGCAGTGCTGACTTGTAGGCACTGTGCTTTGTGTGCCCAGAGACACCCAGCCCTACTCCTTGGGACAATCTGGAGCCTGTGAGATGTTTGGGTGCCTGCTTCTTGCTGAAATCATGAGGAGTCCAGTCAGGTCCTGGTTCTAAGCTCTCAGTCACAGCTGGATGGAGGTCATACCTCTTTTAGGACATCTGTGTGCTTGGACTTGGCCTTCAGGATTTTCTGGAACTCTTCTGACTCCAGATAGGCCAGCTGCTCACGCCGTTTCTTTTGGGCAGGTTCCAGTCCATCCATTTCTAGGGAGACAAAAAGGTTCAGTCCTACAAAACAAGGCTGTGATGGCTAAACTTGCTCACTGCAGGAGATTTTGGAAGTCTCAGGTCTCTTGGGCAGATGTTCATGTCAAACAGCAGCCTTTCATAGTCTGGGAACATGAAAATAAGTTCAAATATGGCTTCAGAAAAAAATAAAAGTATTTCATAAAAATAACATTGCATCTTCTCTCAAAGCACTGTACTAGGAATTTTCACATTACTCCCAGGAGTGCAAGCAGTGTTCCCTCACTGACTGATGAAGAAACTTTAAAGGGAATTAAACAATTCGTCCAAGATCACACAGTAAATCACCAGCAGGCAAACTCAACTTCCCACAAAAAATTCAGATACCTTCCCAGGTGGGAAGGTTCTTGTTTTCCCTTGGTGAAGTCAGCCTTGTACTGCAGATGCTCAAGTGCCAGAAGAAAGGGAACAGAGGTTAGCACAGAGAGCTATCAGGGATTACATCTCACACTTTCTCCACAAGGTTAGAGATTTTTTTTAGTCTTTCCAACAAACCCTTGAAGTTCCAAACATACCTAACTTGGCCTCTTTTCAGCACAGCAATTAAGTCCTTAACCCAGAGCAACTACTTCTTTGTCAGTAGAACAGAAGCACATTTTTTTCTGTTCTAGAAGCTAACAGTACATACCATTGTCTGCTTCATCACCTTGTGGCTGAGCAACATTTTTCTCAACTCTTTCAACAATTTCTAGGACATCCTCAACATCAGTCCGTTTCCTCTTGACGCTGTTTGGGTCTGTTTTAGGAATAATCTGGCCTTTTGCTCGTAGTCGTTGTATTGCAGCCAGCTAGAAAACAGGAAAGAGCAGGGGAAGTGTTGGTGACCTGTCTGGCTCCCAGCTCCTACTTCCAGAAGTAGCAAAGGAAGGCTGTCAACTGGAAGAGAGAACATCCACTGGCCTCAGCATGGAGCTGGCTGGAGAAATGCCCAATAAAATTCCCAGCTCTGACATGTACCCAACCTCTTGTGACTTCCCAAACCATAAAATGACCTCTCCACAGGTGCTACTAGGCCTGGTGTCTCTGCAGCTGGGCTTTACCTGCTTCACAAATCACTAAGTTTTTCAGAGAAATCAAATAACTTGAGATTTCCACATAAATTGATAATAAGTAGGAACTAATAGAAAATTTATTACAACTATTCCTTCTAATACTCCCAGAATGCTAAGACTTCCTCATTCTAGCTGGAAAAGTTTATTTGACAAACAAATTAACGTATTTTTGCAAAAAAAAAAGATGCAGTCTGTTTTGGTTAAAAAACAAAATTATCCAGAGTCATGACAACACAACTAAACCAGTTGCTTACCTACCTGTCAAACAGAAAACACCTGCAGTTCACTACACTAGCAGTGCCAGAGTTTAGCACTCCAGGAATTTTCAGCAGAAATCCCTTCCCTTAAGAGATTGGCTGAAGGCAAGATGGCAGCATGGACTTTGGCACTGACAGCTATCAGGAACCACAGGTATCCTGTGTGCTGGAATATAGGCCAGTGTGATCCCAAAAATGAGAAAATTCACCAACACCAAAACTGAGCTGAACAAAGACTATTCTTTTACTACAAACCAAACTTCCCTTAACCTCTCTTTAATACTTTAAAGATTGAAAGAGAGCTGGTACCTTTTTGGCTTCTGCCAAGCTGTCTAGCTTTGGCCTTGGAGGAGGAGACTTGTCAAAGAAGAGGATATCTTCTCCTTCTGAGAAGCCTGTACCTAGCCTGGGCCTTTGAGGAGTTGACATTTTTGCAGCTTTGGGAAACTCTGCCCCAGGCACTGGGGAATGGAGGGAGGTCTGTCTGGAGGAGGATGGGAGAGCAGGAGTGCTGGCTTTACCCGTGTTCTGGAGAAACCTTGTAAGACAAGAATAATTCATTCAATTAGGGATACAAATCACAGATAAAAAGGTTTAAGAAACAAATAGGAGGGGATACAGACTACTATTTGGCCTTTAATTGCCAAAAGAATCACACAGCAATTTTGGCATTCAGGAGAAGAAAAGGCTGGTAAAGGACTTGCTGAAATCAAGAGTGACTTGAAGAAGTCACCAGAAGGAATGAATGACCAATTGTTTTGAAAGCTAAAATCAAAGAGAAGCATCACACAAAGCTGAGAAGAAGTGAAAACACAGCTGTCCTTAGGGCTACAGTAACAGAACCTTTCCTGTGAAAGACAGGGTGTCTTACCGCCTCTGAATCTCTTCAGATCGCTTTTTTCTGGCCTCCAGCAATTTCTGTTTCTGTTGCTTGAGCAGTGCTGAAGCAGAGATAGACTGGAAATTTGCCCCTTGCTTCTTTTCAGCATCTGGTAAAAAATAATAAAGCAAAATAAAAAGCCACTTTGTTCAGAAGGAGGTAGAGTGATTTTAGGAGTGGGTTGTCCTTCAGGCAAAAGGACAATACCTGTTTTGGTCCAGTGCTTGCGGAGGTTTCGTGCTCCAAAGGTTGGCTGTGCCAGCAGTTCCCTGAATTCTTCAGAACACTGCATGGGTCTCTTTGCTGCACCTGAGTGGAAGAGGCAGAAATACAACAGATTTGACTTGAGGAAGAGAAGCAGGCCTGGCTTTTGAGATGTAAAACTGTCTAGTTTGGAGGAAACCCTTGTAGGTCAGCTGACCACTTCTCAAAGCAAGACCAACCTTTCTATTCTATTTGTTTGCCCAAGGTCTTGTCATTTGTCATAGACATTTCTATCCCTTCAGCAACCCAATCACTCAGTTCCTCATCAGCCTTGGCTGTCTGTGTTACTCCCACCATTCCCATTTTTAGGATACTTGACAGTCCTGAAGGCTCCACACTTTATACCCAGAGAATTTAGAGCAGCTAAAAGCTGCTATGGACATACACTATGTTGTCTGAAATGGAGTCAGCGAAGTGATGGAACTGAAAAATGTAAATAAGACTAAGTGGCACCTAGAACACAGTTTGAATAATCTGTCACCCGCTGTCCAAGGAGCATAAAGAGTGTAATATTAAGTGCTTTACAGAAACAAAACAGAGGCAGGGAAGACTGATGACATCCCAGGGGCTACAAAAGGAACATGCTTTGACACAAAAGACAAGCACTAGAAACAATGTGGGTTCTCAGGAGGTTGCCTGCATTGCCGACCTGACTGATTTATACTTGGTATTCCTTAGAAGCTTTCAAGGTGGCAGAAGTAATTTGTTTTAATCAAATAAAATAAATCCTCTGGTTCAAAGTTCTTAAAACTTCCAATTCCCATTAATCTGGAAAAGATCTTCTGTCACTGTCCAAAGACAGAACAGGAGACTTAATTTGGGGGCACTGATGAAAAAAAGATGTATGAAGCCACACAGTTGCCTATTACATTTGCCTTGAAACTGTGATCTCAAGAGGGAAGAGGAGTTTTGACCAGCTGAGGAAGCAAATCACCCCTTCTGCAGCAAAGGGACTGCCAGGTTCAGTCAGTGACTAGAAGGCCCTGGGACACATCTACACATCGAGCTGGGAACATCTAGAGACTGAAGAGACTACTTAAGTAATTGGGTACCAATTTTCTGCCTGGTTTCCTGGACAATTGCATCAGATCCTTTCACGACCAGGTTGGAGAGAGTGGTTTGAATCTTCCTTTTCGGCACAGCAGCTGCTGCACTAGAAAGAGGAAACAAATCCAGAACATCAGAGTTTTCCCATGCTTAGAGCAAGGACAGAAGCCTGAATACTAGCCCAGTGCTACAACAAAACTCCAGCCACTCTAAAGGGCCAGCTGTCTGTGTTTTGGAAGGATGTGAATCTAAATCCAAATTCCAGCATAATGTTTAGGATCTCCCATTTCTCCCTTTGTTGAGACATGTAGTTCCTATGCATTACAGAACAACTAAACATAGATCAAAGCTTTGCTTCGCTCACAGGTCGTTCCAGGGATGGAAAGGAGGTTGGAATTGCTTCATTATTGTGGAGTCACACCAGGTATCAGAGGGCAGCAGTAAGGGAATAAAAGCTGTGCCCAAGCACAGGGCTGGATCCAGCTGTGACTCATCTTTCCACAGCTGTCTTCATGGGATTTGGATAAAGGACCTGGCCACTATGAGATGCATACTGATCTTGGTCAGTCCTGTTTCCTCACTAACCCAGAGTAACGCTGTATTATTTCAGCCAGGGAAGACATGAGGAAATACAGAAAACACCAACTCTGGCATTAAATGCAGTAAGCCATAAGAAAATACAGTTACAATCTCAGAGACTCAAATGCTTGGGATCTCATGATCTCAAAGTCCATTAATCTACTGAAACACAAAGCTGCCTGACTTCACACCACAGTATTAATGTAGAGGTAAAAACAACCCTTACCACCTTAGTACCAACTGAAAAATTTCCTGTCAAACAGCAGCTTTGCTACCCCATGTGGCCAGTAGGATTATGCCAAGTGTGGGGCTTTATTCCTTTTTGGTGAACGTAGTTAAGGCAAAGGCATTCTCTAAATGAATAAATAGACTCCTTTAGACATAGCTTCAGGCTCCCTTGTATATGTGAGGGAAATTCTGTTCAAAAGCAAGGGAAATAAATGGTTTATCTTACACTGAGGCTGCATATGCTGCTGAAGAGACTCCTCCATAATAAAACCCATCCTGACACAGCCTCTCCTTCAAAGTGGGATTTTTCCGACCAACTTTTTTGGGAATGCGGCCACCAGAAAAGGTGGACTGCAGATCTGCCCGCTTCGAGCTGAGCTTCTTGTACTGGGACTGTATGTGATACTGACAATATTCACAGTCATTCTGAAAAGAAACAGGAGAAGCCTGTTACAGAACACCAGCAATTACAATTTCCTTTGTTCCTCTAGCCCACATGCATCATTGTATGGCTAAAATGAAGTAACATTTCTACTGTGATACTCCAGCATTTGACCAAGCAAAAATATGTCCACACTCGAGCAATGAAAAACAAATTGCCTCTACTAATCACTAGAAACAACCCTGTGCATCAAGGAATTTTAAGGCCATTCCTTCAAGTCAACTCCTATCTCACCCAGGACCTCTTGCCCAGATTCTGTATTCCCGACTCTACTCAGTTTTATGTACTGTATGCACAGCCTCCTCCTGGAGTGGGTCTGCAAACACAGACTTGACTGGCTACAAGTACCTTCTGTATTTTTCTTCTTCCCACTTCCCACACTTCCAGCTCCTCCCCAGTTCTTCATTCCTTCATTTTTTCTCCTCCTTCTGATACCCTACTATCTACAACCCTTCTCACTTGGGCAAGGTTCCTTTCAGGGATCACAGCATCACCATAGCCATGAAGTAACATAATCCACAAGTCCTTTAAACTAGTACAAGTCAGTAATGTCCTAAAAGAAGGATCCCAAAACTTTTTTTCTCTCATTTCCAGTGCCCTACATTCAGGTGTAAGTACTCTAATAGCTTGCAGGTATGCTGGACAAGGGAGCTTATTGGGTTAAAATCATTAAAAAAAATATAGCCATTCCCCAAAAAATCTTGTGTTGTTTTTCTCTGGATGAGTTTTCTAGTGCAGTGCATGGAAGCTTGCACTGGAGCAAAGAAGAAAGGGTGTGGCATCATGGGTCAATACCATCCCCTTTCACTGCAGCACCAACCTTGCATTGGGAAAGCCCCTGCACAGTGACAGCACAGAAACAGCTCCTCGGTTTCATTTCTCACTTTCTCCACCCACTTTAGTTAGTTGCAAGTCAAGATCCAGGAACAAGTAAAAAAGTCAGAGTATCAGTACAAAATCAGCAGCCAGATTTTCACCAACAGCTTAGGAATGCCCTAACTACTGAGATACAGACCAGGTTCACAATCTGTGCACAAGGATCACCATTCTTCTTCCTGGCTTTGCAGGTGCCCATATCCAGAGCTTCTCCCATGAGGAGGATCTTCTGCGGATGGTCAATGGACAAACACACCTAGACAGAAATCAGAACACTTCTGAATAGGCCTCTTTCTAAATGTCACTGGTTTGTCTCTGATCTGGTTCAGTACCTCTGGTACTAATAATGTAGTCTTAAAATGCAGGCCTAGCTTAAGAAAGCCACATGCTCTATTCAGATTGAGAAATGGCTCAGTTAAAAAGAAAAAAGTGAATTTATTTCTCACAAAGAGATGAAAGACATTTGAGTTCTATGCTCAGAGCCTCAGGAAACCAAAAAAACACCTAAGGCAGTTCTAATTGTGCTGTAAATGGTCCTGTAGAGCTGCTTGGCTCTGATACCATCATGACACCCACATCCAGCAAGGGATGGAAGAGCTGTACCAGGGCTCTCTGTCCTTCTCCAAATGTCTTGGTCCAATCAAAACTGAGTCCTGTGCAAGAAGAGCATCTGCTTCACGCCACCAAATACACCAGGGACTGTGTCTGTAGCCAAGGGACAATTTCAGAAGTCAGTTTTAATGTAGTAACAAATGTGAACAATTTAGCTAGGAAGAGCCACTCTTGACAGTTAAATGCAGCCCTCTTATTAAATCTGGTGTGCCTTTCTGCTCACCAACAGGACTATCTACTGCTTATTCATGCTAATTTAAGCAATTATATAGCTTAAAAGACAATTAATGAGAGCCTTAATTTTTCTATTTGGAGAATTTAAAATGCAGAACACCACATGATCAGCTACTAGACTGAAATTTCCCTTGACAGAAGTAACTGGAAACAGGTTCCATTCCAATACAATTAAAAATATACTAATTTATTAGCAAAATTAAGCCATCTTAAATGTTCTGAATTTATAAATAATCAATTAAACAAGTGAACTACTATGTATCAGCCAACAAAAATTTACATAATACATTGTTTGTTTAATAAATCAAATATTGCTGCATCTCTGTTGTGATTTTTGAACCAGAAATATTTTGTAATCGTATCTCATGCTTGAATTAGAAGAGAGAAAATGTGCTTCTCCATCTTTTTCAGCTTTTAGAGACCTCTAGGCTGAAATAGCTGTTACACTGAAGTAGCTGAATAAACTGAAATGAAAATACACTCCCTATATTTGTGGAAGAGCCAACTGCTACCGACAGCAGATTAAAAACTGGAATAAGCTCTGGGTTTAAATGCTTAATAGGACTTACTGAAGTCTCCCAGAAGGCCAGGAGCAGATACACACCATGCAATTACCTGAATGCAATTCAAACTGTTGTGCAGACTGCTGCAATTTCAAACTGAAGATGTGCTATAAAGTGAAATCTCAGCCAAATATGAAAAGGTTCAGCTATAGGTTTTTATCTACAGCTGAATGAAAAATCCTCTCACCTCATCTGAGCCTTCTTTAGGTTTCATAGGGTTGGCATTGAGCAGGCCAACAACGGTGCCTTGGTCGGTCTTCCAGTGCTCCTTGTGGACTTCACCAAACAGGAAGAGCGAGACGCACTCATTGAGGTCCCGCAGGTCGTTCAGCCGCCAGATACTGAAGGTTCTGCCCTGGAACAGACATTCCCTTTCCTTTCAGCTTTGCTGCAGACATGCTGACTGCATCCCCTCTGGCTGTTTGTTTTAAAGAGCTACTCTGACTTTCCCCCTCCCAAGGTTTTCATGATTTAGAAAAGCATGGTTTATAACCTCAGTAGAGCTTCGATACAGTATCTCCAGCCATCCATGTTGCCAGTTCTAGGGTTCTTAAAGGCCAAAATAGCAAATAATTCTGCCATCACCAACCTTTTTGATATCAAAGCTGAGCAGTACACTTGTTCCTTGAATAAAGAGGTTTTTACCCCACTGAACACACAAAACCACTGCATATCCAGATCTGTTTCATCAATGACTTTCTACAGGGCACAAACAATACTTGATGAAACCAGACAAGCCAAGATCTCTAATACAGAAGTTTTCCATTAACTACATGAAGTTGGCTGATTAAGTTGAAGATCTAGGAAAGTTTCTCAGGAAAGACCACCGGCATTTCACTTGAACAGAGCAAGGGATACAAGGAAGTTACTTACATTATTTGCGCTCTGAGGAGTGACCTTCTTCACTATGACTCCAAATGTTACCCAGTCTATTTCCTCCAGATTTTCAGTAGCAAGTTTGCTCTTCAGCTGAGACAGTCGGATGAGCTTCCTGTTAGCCATTTTCCTGTCCATTTCGGCCGAAGACACCCGGGGTTTTCTAGATCCAGTGAAAGCAGGTAAAAGACAACATATCCATTGGCTTTGATCAAGCAATGGACAAATGGACAATGAAAACCAAACAGCACTTCCCTGGGGAGACTACATCTTGGTGCAATCACCTCTGTGCCTTACTTCACCCTGAGGTCACTTGAAATAAAACCCCCCATAACAGAAAGCTACTGATGACACTCGTTTTTGTCCAAATAGCTACATTGCAACTCAGCCCTAAGCCTGCATTAATCTGCTCATTTCAGACTGACCAAGAATGGCTGACTGAGCTGGGCATACAGCTCAGGTTCTGGTGAGAACACCATGAGGATCCGGAGTCCTCTTGTGGCCACGCTGAGTATAGGGATGGTGAGTGGCTCCTGAGGCTTCTGTGTGCAGCAAAAACTGGCTCAACTAGAGCTCAGCTGGGCTTTGCACATGGCCACTGCTTCCTGGCTCCACCACTGAGGATATCCCAGGGAAGGCAGTATTAGTGAAATTAGAGCTTTTCTGTTAGAAAAGAGCAGAGGTAAAAACAGAAACATGGTATTAAGCCCAAAGTCAATGATACATGATTACTGATCAAAAAGCCAGTGCTGTGGCTTTGTGTTTCATCCCTTGACTAATCTGACACAGTTAAACCACGTATATACATTGTGTTTTCTTTGCCTTTACTGGAGGGGCTGTCCCCAGACGGGGCTCAGAGCTGGGCTGCTGACCTTAATCTCAGTCCTGAGAAGGTTTCCACAGACACTGGCTGCGTGGTTGCACTGGAGCATGCCGGCACGGGAGGAGTTTTCTCTCTGGTCACCTTACTGGGTGTGTTCCCTACGGCAGACTTGAGAGGCTGGAACGCCAGACCGAGGACTTGCCGTGGAGGAGGAATTTTGTTCTCTTTAGCAGAAGAAAAAAAGGCATAGCTCCCATTATAAAGAATACAATAATAACAAGCTCTCTGCCACTGTGACCAGATCACTTCTGGTGCACTGAGTAGTATAACACTGTCCTGGATGTGTCCACACTGCTGGGAACTATAAGCTTTCAACAGAAGTTCAGTGTCTTTAGTAAAAGGTAGACTGAGAATGGTACCTGCTGAGGATGCTTTTGATTTCTGCATTCCTTGCTTGGCTGGTGGTAAAGGATTATCCAGTTGGGCCAAGAAGCATGGTGACTCTTGCAGCTTCCGAACTTTCCTTTCCTTTAAGGGTGGACGGGGAGATTTACCTGGCCAAAGGAACAAAAAACAATGAGACTTCAGGATCCAGACTCAGACTCTAAGCACTGCTCCAAACTGTGTAATTCCTGAATAACAAGTCCGAGTCAGTGCCCCACATGGAAACCTTTCAGCCAATTTGTCAGCTGAAATGCAACAGCTGGAAAAGCACCAAAGACTCTTCCTCGTGACGACTTAAGACCTTGGATGTCACTGCAACTTCAAAGCTGTGGAAAGTAGAAACATCCCCTGTTTTGCTATCTTTCCATGAAGTTTCATTACTACATCCAGCACGCTATAGCAACAACACAGCTGCATATACTGGGTGTTCCAACATCTGCCAGTAAGAAGGGACACCTCCAGAAGAGTCTGGAGCACTTAGTCATGAAACCTGTCCAATGTAGAATTAATCCATGATTCAGAGACAAAAACAGATTTAATCTGTAGCTGTAAGAAACAACCTGTGTGGGAATACACCAGACCACTATCCCTGCTTGCTACTTAGGGCCCACTTCACAATTATTTTATGTCCTGCCTATAAACTCACATGGGAAAGCCAATAAATCATAAACCCATTTAATCAGTTTCATTACCAGGGGTTTTCTTCTCAGGGCCTGAACTGGATTGCTGCCCAAGAGCAGTCTTCTGCAACTGCTCCTGTAACATCTTCATCTGTTCTTGCAATTTTCTCAGCTCAGCTAGGAAAGAAAGGAAAGGAAAAAGGATAATAATGAAGACAGCAGGAAGCCATTGCATACAGGGATTTATGAGATCCTTGGAAGTCTGCATCATGGAAACTTAAATGAAGACTTGAGTCATAATGCAGATTTACTTGATTCTACATAGCTCATAGTGAAGGCAAACTTTTCCATACAGCCTGGAGATGGGTCCTCTCATAAAAGTATTTTACTTAATTGTGGTGTGTTCCTTCCCATGTTGAATAAAACTTTCCTGCTCACCATAAGACAATTTAAATGGCTGATGATTGCACTCCTTAGCATAAAGAAGTACTTCCTTATAAAATCAAATACACAGCCTGGACACAGGAAAGCTGTGGCCAGCTCTGCTTCCACAATGACTTCCACACTGGTAGGGCAGAATCTCCTGTCAATAAGTCCTGAGGGGGACAGAACTGCTGTGCTGGTGAAAGATGCCAGGATGATATCTGATGCCCTGAAGAGTGAGGAAACATTGCTCTTCATCAGACAAGGCACAGGTACCCAGGCAATCTTCCCTATGCTACTCAGCACAGCTCTATTAGTCTCCCTGGTTTAAGTCCTCTGTCTTTCTTTTGGGAAAACAGGTTTGGTGAGTTTGGCCACTGGATGCTGAAAACTGAACTCAGAAACTTTCACAAGGCCTTACAGTATTTCCTCTCCAGTCATCACCAAGAACAGGCAGGCCATACCTCCTGCCTGTTAGCTCTCTAGAGACAGAATATATCAAACAAAACACATCAAAGATGCTGTTGCAGAAACCTTGTAGTTCTTCATTGGTTTTCTCCTTTGTCTGACTGGGAGCTGAAGTGGGGACAGCTTTCTCTGCCTCCTCCTCTTCCAGCAGGTCATCTACATCTCCAAACAGCGTAGCCAAGTTCTCCTTCTGCTCATCAATCATGCTGTCCTCAGCATCAACCTCCTCAGTGTAGGATGCATCATCTTCTGCATCAAAGAGCTCATCGTACTCATCTGGTTCTCCATCTTCATCCTCAGGAGCATCTTCCTCCTCAGGAGAATTCCTCTCCTCAGTTGCTTCGTTTTCTTCCAGAAGGGAAGCCAACAGATCCAAGTCATCATCAGCTAAGGCAAAAAATAGACTCAGAGTTATTTCTGTCCAGTTAAAGAAAAGCTGCTAAGGAATAAACATCCAAGACACCTTGATTACAAGCTAATGACAACTGAAACTAAATCAGAGCAGCAAGTAGCATTTTTTTTTTAATACACTTCAGTTTTAACTAAAGGCATCTAGAGCAGCTTCTGGCTGTGAGGCCAGATGGAAATGTAGTTGCAGATGCTCTCAGCTTGTGGCACAAGCTGGCAAGTCGGTAGAAAACTTGCCAGCTACTCAGCACTGGCTTTTCCTCCTATGCAGTTCCTTGAACAGCAGCTGCTGTTGCACAGAAAAGCCTGGAACCTGTAAACATGTAGCCAACAGAGACACTCATGTGGCTTTTGCCAATCGAAGGGGAAGAGGGATATGCAAGGCAGGCAACAAAGCATATCCTCAGATACAGTTTGCTCCTGGAAAAACACGGAGAACAAAGAAATAGGGACAAAAATTGAAAAGAGATAAGTACAGAGAAAAGAATGGGACAGACAGAGCAGAAATGAAAACTGGAGCAAAGCAAGAAACTGATTTAGCCTTTGTTGCTGAGGAAAACACCAAACCAGGGAAGGCAGAGAGCAGCCTCACAGGAAAGCGGCAAGAAGGAAAGCAAGAGGCAACCTCAAAGGACTCAGCAAATAAATTCAGTAGAATGTAAATTCCTTTGCTAAAAGCCTTACCAGGTCTTCTGAACACTTGAACTTACTAGCTAACAGGCTGATAAGAAGACACATTTCCCACTGAAAGGAAGAGAATTTTCTCCCTTACCGTCCATAGTTTCACCAGGATTTCTCCAAGAGCCCCTCAAGGAAAAATATTCTGTTATGGGGAAAACAAAAGTGATACTGTTAAAGTACATATAGCTCATCTAGAAATATATATTATGTTCAGGCTCCTTATTTGGTAATTTGCAATCTACCAGCTTGGTTTTGTTTACAGCTGCAGATGAGGACTCCACTCAGTTTAAAACCCTCTACATCAAAACTCTGACCCATGCTGAACCCACTGCAGTCTAAAGACACTACTTTTATAAAAAAGGCCCATTACACAGAATTTAAATTCCTACCAAGTTCTCATAGTAATAACCATTTCCACCTCACCTGATTACACTGAGTACACCATAATTAGAGCTAGCATTTAACTAGTTATTAAAATCTAACAGTTGTTATTCTCAAAGTGTACATTCTGCGTTTCTCACAGCTTCTCCATAGGTCTGTGAGAAAAAATCAGCACGGGCGGACATGAATGGACCAGGGAAGCTTGGGATATCCACTGAGGCCAAGTGAGTCAAAAACCCAAACTCCAATTGTGCTTACAGATCTTCCTGCTGCAGAATCTTTTGTTTCGTCCATAAACTCCTCTTTTAATAGTTTTCTCATGCTCCAGAATATTAATTTTCAGCAACACCGCTTAACTCGCACGAGCAGGGAAGGCCAGGGACCACCGCGGACCCCGCGCTTTTCCCCTCACGGTTCCGCTCTCCGCTCGGCCGCCTCCCTCACCCAGTAGAACCCCGAGCTCCTGCGGGGCTCCCTCCCCCGCGGCTCACCGACCCTCGGCCCAAGCTCCGTGTGCCCCGGGTATCGCTCCGTGTGCCCCGGGGATCGCTCCGTGTGCCTCGGGATCGCTCCGTGTGCCCGGGGATCGCTCCGTGTGCCCGGGATCGCTCCGTGTGCCCGGGGATCGCTCCGTGTGCTCGGGGATCGCTCCGTGTGCTCGGGGATCGCTCCGTGTGCCCGGGGTCGCTCCGTGTGCCCCGCTGCCCCCGCTCCCCTCACGCACCCCGCTCACCGCCGCGCGCGCCACCAGTACCCGCCAGAATTCGGACCGGCCCCGCCCCTTCCCGCGCATGCGCGCACGCGCCATCTTTAGTGCTGGCAGCCGCGGCGCTGCCCGGCGCCATCTTGGCTGTGGGCGGAGGGGAAGGGGTGGGTGCCCGCTGAGGCGGGGCGAGAGCGGCCTGGGGATCACAGGATCTGTGGGATTGGAAAAGTCCTATGGAGTCCATCCTGTAACAAATTACCACCTGTCAACTAGATCATGGCACTGACTGCCACGTCCGGACTTTCCTTAAACATCTGCAGGGATGGTCACTCCACCAGTGCCGAATCACCCTTTCTGTGAAGAAATTCCTCCCACTGTCCAACTTAAAGCTTCCCCTCGTGCAGCTTGAGGCCATGTCCTCTCATTCTGTCGCTGGTTGCCTGGAAGATGACCCCGACCCCCACCTGGCTCCACTCTCCTGTCAGGCAGTTGTAGAGAGTGAAAAGTCCCCCCTGAACCACCTTTTCTCCAGGCTGAGCCGCCCCAGCTCCCTCAGCTGCTCCTCTTCAGACTTGTGCTCCAGCCCCTTCCCCAGCTCCATTGCCCTTCTCTGGACCTCTCCAGCAGCTCAGTGCCCTTCCTGAGCTGAGGGACCAGAACTGGGCACAGGATTCAAGTTGTGGCCACACCAGTGCTCACAACAGAGGGAAGAATCACACCTCTGGTCCTGCCGGACACATTATTCCTGATACAGGCGCTGGGTAAACCCATTTAGCTGCAGAGTTGCCCGTGTCTGGGCAGAGTGGCCTCAGGGAGGGGTCACAGCAGGTACTATCCCATCTGGATAACTTAAACAATGTCAACACTTGTTTTACACCAACAAATGCAATCCTTGTTATTGTCACATGCAGTGGACAAAATTTTGTAGGTTGGTCAGTTTTTCTTTGGTACAACTATAATTCTGTGAAAAATAGTTCTGAGGATGTACAAGGTCATTGCTGGACTGCAATTAGTAACGACAGCAAAAAATAATCTACCCTGTAACATGAACAGGTTTGAGTGAATTGTGGCTTTATTCTTTGGAGTTCTTTGCTCCTCCTGATTTGTACTATTAGACCTGTTCTTTCATCTTTCTATGAAGACCTATTTCACCTAATGCCCATGTTTTCCTGTTAGCACTCCTGTTCTAACATCCCCTCCCTCTGAAACCTCCTCAGATGATTCATTGTGACTTGACGAATGTGTAAGTAATTCCTTCTTCGGCCTTTCACATTGATTTGCTGTGTATTCATTAAGGTTAATACTTCTCAGATGAAATCAGCTCTATTATTTAGTTTGCTTCTGGCCTATAGCATTTCCATCAGATTTTAATCACTGCAGAATCTGTAACCGTCACAGCTCCCATAATAAAATTGGATTCAGGGTAAAAAAAGCCTATAAATCCTACTGTCAAAAGGAACCAATTAAAAGCCAGTAAGAGATTACATCTGCTGGGACTACTTGTAATTGAAGAAGGTGGTTGCAACGAGGCTGATGAATACCTCTTCACAACAATCAGCTCTTGTGTTACCTGAAATTATGGATGAAGCTATAGATGAGCTATAACAGAAAATAAAAATCCAGAGTCTAAAAGTGATAATTAGAACACCAGTGACAACAAGCAAAGTAAAAAACTTACTCGAATTAATGACAAAATGACAAAAAAGGGATTGTCTCCTTTGAGATAAAAACACCTGGGAGGACAAGAGTAGAACTAATCCACTACAAGTTGTTTCTACACAAGCTTTTCAGACATAGGAATTTGAAATCCTGTTCCAGTCTCCCACATACTCGCAGGCAGAGATAAATTTATAATTGTAATAGCTTTATTTTGATACATGAAAATCCACTCTACTCTTTTTAAATTAGGTTACATCCATCTCAGTGCTTTCTACCACAATACTGTACAAGTTCAAATGCTTTTATTATAATAAAGAAAAATTAAGACAACATCATAAAAATTAACAGTTCTATAAAACCAAGTGACTTGAGTACAGCAGGAGCTACATATATCAGACCTAGCTGATCTGTTTTAAACCTTACCCACATCTGGCTAAAGCAAGAAGTTACATAAGCCAAAAATTTAACATCAGATTAGTATGGTCACAAGGGCAGCAATGAAATGGCCATCTGGAGAAAGAGCAGGGTTCATTTCAAATTCTCGATGAATACAGCACTATTCCATTTTGCTGAAAGCTTCTCAAACAGCTTTTTTTTTGTGTATTACTTTCCTGGTATATAGTATATAAGAGATGAAGTATTTACAGGCTCATATATATATATATATTTGATCAGCAAATATCTCATCCCTCCTCCAACTTCAGTAATTCAGCCCCATTCTGCAGAGTAGCCATAGAGCAGAGCACTTCAGGGAATGTTCCTGAAAGGTTTCATAGCAGCAGACACACTGCAAGTTCTGTAGCACATCCATGTTGTTAATCCATGAAAACTCCTTCCCTAAAGCAGATTACAACAACATTAGTGACTAACGGCAGGGGAAGAGTGGCCCTTTTCCCATTGACTTAATAAGCAAACCCCTGAAAACCTCCTTCATAGGACATATGAGCTGAGCATAATTTGAGCAAGAAGGAAAAAAACCCAAAGTGTTTGGCAGGTGAAATTCCAGAAGACGAAAAATTGGAGGGCATCACTCAATTAATGCAGTCCATAACGTGAATCTGCAGTGTGTCCAAATCAGGTAGAATTTCTTCACATTTCGGACACGAATAAATTGAAATATTCCGCTGCTCTGGCCAGTCTTGACTGTTAGTTCCTGCAAGCAGAGAAGATAAATGATTAACTATTATATTACCTGATTTTGCTCTCTGCAGCTACCCAGCTACCAGAATAACCACAGGGAAGGTCTCTGCAGCCAAGCAAAGCTGGTTTAACCTGAACCTGACCCCGAGGGCTGGAGAAGGTGCCTGCAGTACCTCTTTGGACAAGGTGAGGTGAGTGCTCCCGATCTGGCATCCTGGCTCCGTGGCGACTCTGCATCTCTGCCAGAGAGGTTCTGTGGATAATAAACAAGTCAAGGGCTCTGAAAACAGACTCCTGTCAACTGGTCATGCATTTAGTTCACAACTGCTGCTCAGAAACAGGACCTAGAAATGCCACTGCTTTGTGAGATCATGCCAGAGGTCTGCTGAAATCAGGGTCGTGCAACTGACACCAGCAGCAGGATTTGGGCAGCCACACACCTAGGGATCTAAGGCACCCTTCTCTGGAAAGCTCCAAGGACTCTCAGCTGTTCAGGGAAAACTGCAAATTGGCTTTAAGTAGAAAAGCAAGTGATACCATAAAAAGAACTCAGTGTACAGTTAATGTGAAATGTAACTTGATTCAACTACCATAGCACTCAGAACTGTGTACTGACCACAGCCTCCTGGAGAAGCAGCAGATATCCCTGGCACACATGCAGCAAAATTAGCTGCAGATTCACAGCTAAAACTGAGGCCAAAACCCAAAGCAACTCACATGGATCAACAGGGAGAATTTACCAAGCATGAATCATATGAAATGAAAGCTTACTAAGGCACCCAACTAACACACTTTACAGAGATTCTACCAGAAAATTCAGAAGTCAGCCAATTCACTTTTTTTTCCTTTTAAATTCAAATTAAGCAAGAAATGTCTGCAAAGTCATTTGCCTTTCTACTGAGACACTCATAAAGACAACGTTGGTCAACACCAGTACACAGAGTAACAGGACAGTGCAAAGGCAGTTCAGCCAAACTCTGTTCTCACCGGCCAAGATCTTCAAAGTTTTGCTGCTCTTTTAGTAGGTATGCCAGCTGGACAGCCAACTGCTCCTTCTCCTCATGGATCTTCTCTCTTGCTGCCCTCTCAGCATGGAAATCAGAACAATAAACCTCCATCTGATCAGAGAAATGAAATCAGAAATGAAAATTTGTAACTTCGACTGAACCGTTTTTGTATATTACATGTCAAAATCACAAATCTGTATCATAATATGCATCTACTCAAAATACTGCAAAGCCAAGACCTGCACTTCCCACAAGGTGAAGGAGACCTAACACTTTCTGGACTCTGTAAAAGATACTCTTTTGTGTCTTACCTGGGACAGTATTGCCTCTGCTGTACAGAGGCAGAAATGAGGCACAGACAAGCAGTGAGGAGGTGACTTGACTGTTTACACTGGCAAATCTGTGGTTGAGATAGTGGAACCAGGCCAAGATGCCAATTCCGTGCCTTCAATATGAGGCAAACCCTTTTTAGTCACTTAACACATGCTGGTTTGAGTAAAATCATTCCTAAAACATATGCAGTGATTCTTAAGCCAGTGGTTCTGGCTTAATACCCATCTACTCCTAGCTTCTGTTCGTTGTGCCAGACTCCAGCATACACAGCTCCTCCTACAGAGCCCTAGAATACAGTGGGTAAAGGCTCTGCAGGTATCTGCAAGGCAAGCCAAGTAAGGGGTGTTATGCTTTGACGTTGAGAAAACGTATTCAGCATTCCAGAATGAGCCACTAAATACCTCCTGGTTTCTGAATATTGGGTGGGGGAAGTAGCCAGTTTGTGAAGAAGAGCTGATACCTGAGCACGAAGCACAGACATAGTTTCAAGGTCCTCCTCTTGCTTAGCAATTATCTGCTTCATTTCATCTATCTGGAGCTGCTTTGCAGCAAGGGCTTGTTCTGCCAACTCCACCTTTGCCGTCAGTTGTTCCACCACAACTTTATCTACTCTGTCCAGCTGCAAAGAAGAACTGATTATGAGATGAACTCGAATATGACCCTCCTCTAAGTGACAGTCTGCTTCTTACTCCTGTCATTGGAAAAGGTTCCCATTTTGGTCACCAAAGGAACTTGGACTAAGACAGCAGTGGGGACTGATATTTTACCTTAAAGATTAGTTTTGAGCTTTCAAACTACATTGTATCAAGTTAAAAGACAACCCCCTAGTGGACACTGAAAAAGACATTTTCCTAGTTTCTGAAATTACACAGAACAATATGACACTTCCATGGTGCTTCAGTTCCTGACAAGACCTCACTGTGGCAGGCATTCTATTTAAGAATACAAAAATGCTTAGAGATTTACCTTCCCACGTTTTTATAAATGATGCTGCAGGAACACTGATGTATCTATCACTTCTGTCTAAGGACTGGACTCTATGCTGCAATCCACTGCAGATTAGACCTTACCCAGAAAACACCATGGAAGTACTGATGTGTGGATAAAGTTTTCTGTAACTGACAGCACAGGAACTATGTTTATCAGAGCAGTGCTGCTATGTTGCATGCAATTATGTAGAAGGGATGACAGTTGTTTCCTGCCCAAATTTGATCCTAAAGATGTTCTTCCATCCCTTCCCTCTCACCCCTAATTAATTATGATTTCTTCTTGTGTTGAGTTTACCTCTTTGCGTTTCATTTCATCAATTTTTTTCATTGCCTCAGTGAGTTCTGGAAGGACTTTGCTATATGAATCCTGGAGGTTATTGTATCTTGCCCTGTTTATGACAAGAAAAGAGATGAAGGTTTGAAACAATTATTTGAAATCTAAATAACATTAGAACTTAAAAAATATCCACTACCAGCTCCTTGCATAAGTGCATTTCTGCAAGTGTGCATTTCTGGTGAGAAGAAGTCATGCTTTGTGTCTCAACATCCCTCTTCCAATGAGTTGTGTGCTGCTCTATCCATGGACTAAGTGCAAACCAATGTCCTTACTGATCACCTGCATTTCATATTGAAGAATCTATCACTCAGTTTTTTTATATGAAGCTCACAAATTCTGTTCAAAATGTAACACCCCTCTTAGGAAGACATCCAAGTCTTGACTCAGATTCCAAGTGAAGGAGAATTTATCAGAATAACCAGAAACAGAGTCCAAAGATAACGAGCAGCTTCTGCAGCAGCTGAAAATGTGTCCTTCAGGAAGTTCAGCCTCTCTGAACAGCTTGGACTGACATTTTCACACTCCTTACATGGACTGCACATGAAAGGGAACAGGGAGCCAAAGCAAACAGCCTCTCTTTACCTCAACCTGACCACACACTTGACTCTCCTAGTGCAAACATATTGTAGGGATTGCAGACCTCTTCATTAATGCCACTTTCCCAGCACTGTCACCACCTGACTTGTCCCTGCTCTCCAGGATGTGTCTGCATTTACCCCTGCTAGTCAGTGGCACAGCTGTTGTCACCTCTCTGCTTCTTCCACTTGTATGTTACACCCGGCTCTATTCCACCTTGGACTTTATGATTAAAGGAAGATACAAGACAGAGATGACAGCTCAAGTATTCCTAAGTGAGGGGTTCAGTAGATGAAAGAATACAGACTTCTACTTCACACTCTACAAACATAGCATAGTTTCAAGGGGTACAGGACACAAAAGTAGTACTTCAGACTCAATTCCCCTTTGGCCAGGTTCCCTTGGACTTTGCTTCTTCACTGACAATACCTTCCTGGAATATAAAACTAAGTCATACTCACTTTTCTTCATGTGTCTTGGCTTGTTCCAGCTTGACCTCTGCCTGCATGCTCTCTACCTGAAGTTCCAGCTTCTTGATGGTGTATATTAGCTGCTGCTTCTCCTCCAATTCTGATGCAGCAGCCAAGCTTTTTCTTTCCAGTACCTGGCACCTGATAGAAAAGGAAAAAAAGGTTGATTTCTTCTGTTCATCCTCTCCTGATGGATTTTTCCCATGAGGCATATAGCAGAAGGAGTATTTGTATGGTTCACTTTAAAGGCTTATTTTGATGAAAAACGTGGAAAGACAAAAATCAGTCTATACACAACCATTATAAAACAAAGCTATAGAAACCAACATTTATTTTCTTACTATTTAGAATCTCAAAGAACTGGAATTTGACAGGAAACTAAGCAAAAAAGTGAGGGTCTTGTAACCATTTTTATAACCTAAACAGTTTTCTTCAAAAGCCCAGACAGCTCATGTGAAAGGTTATAACCAAATCCCTTGGCTTTTCCCCCTAAAGACAGAATAGGGACTGATTATGTGAAGGAGAAAACAGGGAAGATTTTTCTTTACATCATGAAGGGTTAAAACCCAAATCTTATAATTCAAAGCACTCAGGTTCTATTTGTAGAACTAGGCTGGCAGCTCAGATTTTCTGACAATTTCTGTATTTCTGCACTTCACCACTTACAAAGAAGGAGCACTCTTTAACAGAACTTCTATGAAACAGTTATTTAAGTTGATATTTGTAGAGATGGTGAGTTTCCCAAGATGGGAGTTCATACAAGTATGTACTGGGTGTCATGACAGAACTTTTGCTCTTCTGAGCCTTACTTTTCTTGAAGTTTCTTCTGAATCAATTCTGCTTCTTTTAACTTCTCATGGGCTTCCTGAAGCTCTTTAAACAGAGCACAAACTTGCAGATTTAGGGCTTCTACTTCACTGCCAACCTTTTAGAGAAAAAAAAAGAAAATTATGTATGGACAATTCAAGATAGTAAGTTACAGGCTAAGAAAGATAAGTAGGAAGTCTCACTCTACAGAAAACAGCCTAAGTTAGTTTGCACAGTTACAGTCTATACTCAGTAAAAAGGCCGCATTTACAAGGCTTCACAATTATTCCACACTGCACCCCCTCATTGTTCCATTAAAGATTTACATTTTACCACAGAGGCAGGTAACATGAGCTCTGCTGACAAGAGCCTTTGAAGAAACACAACAGTGTACACGGAAACAGCTGCCAGCACAAGCAAGTGCTGACCTCAGTGTCCACTTTAATGAGGAGTATTGGGCCCAGGCTGTAACTCGGAGATAAGAGCACTGAAAAACATTAATTAACCAAGACATCATCAGCTTTCCCTAGGAAGGGCATCTCTTGTCCTGACTGCAGACTGGTCTTGTTTAACCAACCCAGCCCTGCCCTGAAATACTTCTCCTGACCTTCAGAAGGGCACAGGTCTCCAGCAGGTCCCATATCATATTTCCAAGCACTTCAGAAACTCACACACCTCACATACAAGCACTCTTAGTTGCCTGTATTATGCAGTTGCACTGAATGAGCATGGTCCGCCAAGGCTATGGGATTGCACTCTCACATCACACAGAAGCTTACAGCTGCAAGCACAGAAGTTTAAGTATCTGAATGGAGCTGAATCCCAACCCCAGTACTCTTTCAAATATTAATTGAGAACATCAGGACTAAGTTTTTGCCTGGAACTGTATCTCAATCCAAGATAGTTATGCCCCACCATTGTAATCCCACTAGAAACATGAACAAACCTAAAGTAGGTGCCATATGAACTCCACATTTAAAGTCTGTTTTACAGTATGCTGTCACTGGATTCTGATCCAACAGCTGACCTGGGCAGCAGTGAGGAAATTCACACAGCCTAGATGATTTCCGGAGAAATCATTGTAGAAATTATTGTATTTCTCTCTGTTTAGTGGGTATGGGCCGGGTAATGTGGTATAACTGCAGTTATGCCAAGCTTCCTGAATACTTGGCCCCCAGTCCCATGCCTTTGCAGTGGCTGGTGTAATTTGGAACCACCTCTGAGATACACCAAAGTTCACTTCCATTACCTGTGCAGGACAATTGCCCCTTGCTCCCTGAGTGCAAGTGGAAATCTAGACCCTGAGGTTGGTGACCTCAACAAGTCAGCTGTATGTTGTTATATCTTGACTGAGGACAGGAACTTACAGCTTCTGAACTCTCTTCTTCCTGTTCAGTTTGTGTCCCACTCTCCAGACAGTTTCTGGTCTCCTTCTCCAGCTTTGACAGTCTGGAAAAGAGAAGGAGCCAATAATGATGGATTCAGCTTATGCTTCAGGTGAGATTGTGTCTATACAAGGATTTCATGCAAGTGATGACTCTCTTTGTAACATCACAGCCGCAAAAAAACCCACAAGGCAGAATGGAAAGCACAGACATGCAGGAAGGCCTGCACAATCATGGGGGTTCTCGAAGAACACAGGACGCTGTGTACATTTAATTAAAATGGATGTGTAAGTCTGCAGGTGCGATGAAGGTCATGGCATTCAGTCCAAAGTTTGGTACAGTCCAAAACTGCCAACTCTTTGGAAATAGGTCATTCTGTTCACTGAATCCAGTGATTAATATTGTCTCTGTTTTCCTGTGGTATTTTCAGGGGCTGAGGTTTCTAAGAATTGTTTGGTTATGGCTCATTACCTCTTCTAGGAAGACCACATAGAAGCAATTACTGTGACACCAACCTTTCATAGTAGATAATGTCTTACTCTGTTTCTCTGAAGTGAGGATCTGGAACTTCTTGGGGAATTTGCCACTCCTGAACAGTCATGCTGATTTACACCCACAGAACTGAGCTGAGACAGACCGTCATACAGATCTCACTGTGGAAACTCTCTCTTAGGAAAGTTTGGAATTAAACTTATTTTAGACATTTCTAAGGAGCTTTTGCAAGCTCACACACTGCTAAATGTAGCCTTGCCAGTATGATGAAGAGAACTATAATCCTGTTTTAGACATAGTGATTTGGTTAAGGCCCCACACAGAGATGATTCATACAAAGCCAAATAACTACGGAGGAGTGAATGGAGACAACAGCCTCAACTAGTCATCCTATCTTTCTGAATAATCCAGGGATAGTTCAAACCCAAGAGGAAATGGGTAATTTGCCTTGATGTGTGGCACTTCAGGAAATCAAAATAAAATCCCTTGGAAGAAAACTGTGGTTTATCCCTATATGGACAACCACAAAATGTTATTACAACCGAGTGCTCAGGAAATTCCCCAAATCACACGGCTATTTCAGCTTGTTGCTGATCAATCAGAGACTTGGTAACTGCAGCAGCCCTGAAAGAAAACAGCTCCAAATGTTACAGTGCACCTGCTTCATACCTCTCTTTGTGATCCTGCAGCTCCTTCTCAAGTTTTTCCCTCTTCTGAGTTTCATTTCTAAGGCAGCAGAGCAGCTGGCTCACAGTTAGCTCCTCAGACTCCAAATTCTTAGATTCATCTGCAGATTTGCTCCTGCTTCAAACCAAACCAGAGATAAATAACAACAGCTACCCCTTTAGCAGCCACTCCCTAATCCAGTCTGAGAGGCCACCAATTCACACAGTGCTGGAAACCAGTGCTCTGTGCAAAGGGCTCATTCCCAGTTGCCAAGAGCCAAGACCACTAGCCACAGCCCCTGTGTGTGCAAATGAAGAGCACAGGCAGTCCCCTTCCAGCAGAGGGAACAATTCAGCACTTAAGCAAGGAAAGCAAAAGCAGTCATGACAATACAAAACCCAATGCACTTATTCTGACCTATTTTGCAGCCCTTTCTGCAAAGTGCTGCTGTCTATTCCTACAAACAACTTTTTTTCACAATAAAGCACAGAACATTTCTTATCTCTGCCTCACTCCTTTATGGAAAAGAAAGCATATACCACTAAAAATGGTCATCAGAAAATCACTTTCTTGTTCAGAAAAAAAAATCTCTTTAACGCTTTACCCTCGTCACATTCTATAGCTCTTTTCAAAATCATATTTTGCTACTGTAAATTGAACCAGAACAAATACAAAGCTCCAAAAAATAGGATAAGTGATAAAATACTGTGTTCCATTATATCCATTTTTATGGCCATCTAGACAGAAAGTCAAAATCCCTGAACTGTATGGAAGACAAGCAAGTTAGACTGTATATTTCAGAGTCTCAGCTGTAAAAAGTTCTCAGCTCTAAAAAGGCTCAGCATGTGTTAAAAGTTCTACTTTTGTACTTCAGAAAAGAAAGCAAAGCAGAGTCTTCTGTGTGCTTCTGAGAGCTAGAAACCTCTGGTGAGCAAAATTCAATACCCAAAAGACAGTGTTCAGCCAGGATATTTTAAGTAAATAACTTTTATCAGGGGATTTTTAGTGCAGTTCTACCCTTACAGAAATAAATCCATCCTGAGTGGATCACATTTCATTGAACCTGTTAACAGCACCCATCTAAAGTTTCAGTGCTGGACAAAGACACGTGGTGACACTGGAAATATTTTAAGAGGTACGTATGCCCCCTGTTCTTGTAGATATGGCCCAGATTCTCCTCCAAAGGTAAGCAAGTTCCACAGGGAATGTCTTCTCATAATCAGTGTTCTCAAAAGTGACAACTAACAACAAGCTTAATACTTGCAGCTTGGTCTGTGGTCAGCAACTCTTTCAGTTTTGTCCACAACTGTAACACCTTTTTTTTTTTCTCCTTCAACTTCTTATCTGCGTGCTGAGGGACAAGTTTCTCTGACATTACACTGAAGCACTGCTCTCCCTTGCAGTGACATAGGAGTGATAACATGGAGCACAGCTTTCTGGCCTGCTAGGATACATTTTCTGTATCCTTCCCTTTCAAAAGCAAAGGCACAAAGTAAATAAGAGTTCAGCCAAAACCATCTAGCTGCTAAACTGGGCAGTGTCCAAAATGGAAAGCTGAACAGTATCAGATGTCTATGTCCACGAGGAGTAAAGGTTCAGCCAGGGGCAAGAAAGTCCCTTATATCCTGGAGCTGATGTAAAGATCAAATTTTGAGAAGTAACCTGAACAGAATGCTACTATCTTAAACCCAATAACCTGAAAAGCAAGGACTGTACTGCACTGTGTGTCTACCCCATCGTGGATACACTTCATACCAACCACACTCCAACAGGGTCAGATCTGAAAGACTATAAGACCTCTGACTCTTACCATCATCAGTATAATTGGGTAGAGGACAGATATTCTATTAGATGGTCTCCAATGATTAGGAGGAAGAAGTCCCTGCAGCCTCTATCTTTGTCTTTTCTCTGTGGCCTCCCTTAAAAGCCTGAAGAGTTGGCAAGTCAGAATGTCCATAAATGCCTGGCCAACTGGCCAGAATATGCACTCCCTCTTGTCAGCTAGTAAATATTGGAAGGAAACATGTCAGAGAGCTGAGGGTCTTACTGCATGCTAGGAGGTAGAGCTACTGCAATGGAGGGATGCAAAGCCAAAGAAAAAGAGGATTTTCTAGTGCATTCCTCATTGAAAGAAGTTCCCTTACATTGAAAATGAAACCCGAGGCAGAAGTCTGAATCACACACATCACACAAGAACCTACGTACATGCAGACAGCAACATTATTGGGCATTTCACCACTATTCACTTGATGTTCCTTTGCAGCTGTATTTATTTCCCCTTCCTAGGAGAGAAAAAACCACTATTAGCTCAGTATTTTATCTAAGCAGGACAGGAGGACTTTATTTATTTGAGTTAAGGAATGAAGAAAAACAGGGAGAATTGCTATCATGGCAAAATACAGATAAATAAAAAACTCCCCCAGATAATCTTCATGTTTGGAAATTCTTAATTTAAATACTTCACATGCCTTTCCCTGTATCTCTTCCAGCTTGATTAGAGAATAGGAACAACAATGAGATTTGCCCTTCTCCATTCATCAGCAACTTCCACAGCCACTGTCCCCTGTGAAGATGACTGGGCACCACACAGCAAGTCATGGCATTGCAGGTGACTTTCAATATAAGCCTAGAGATCACTCTCCAGCCTCGTACAAGAACCTAAAAAACTCTTCTTTCCCACTACAAACCCCACTCCTTGACAAACTCCCCACTCGTACAAACCCTGCTTTGTAGTCCAAAGGAGAATCCTTCTAGCAAATAAAAAGGAAAATGCACCCCTGAGTTTTCTCTGACACCTCAAAAAATTTTTAATTATATTTTTTTAATTTCTTGTTGCACATCTACTTTCCAGAGAGAGGATATGGGGAATAGAAGGGTAGCAGAGGTCTGCATTTTCACATTTCAGTTTGTGAAGAACTTCCAGATACAAGAACAGTAAAAAAAGTACATTTTTTTGCCTCTAGGGAATACTCTCTAGAGTTTTGCACTCACGTTTTGTTTGCCTGCTTCTCTATTTATTTGTTAGTAAGAAGAAAGCCCCATTTTCAAAAAAAAAAGCCCCATTTTATGCACAGATGTTGCCCCTTAACAAAACATAGTACTGATGTTCCCAGAAATTTCAACTAAGACAAGACTTAACATTTTTAACTAGTGCAACAGAGGCTATCTATGAAATGAATTTGCTTAGAGCTTTAAAGTGGAGGGACAAAAACTAATTCCAAGTCCTTTACCACTACTTTTACACTATCTGGTAAGACACAAGTGCTCTATGGCAGGTAATGCAGGAGACCAAAGACTGACAGAATTTCTTAGCCTGGCACCTGGCTGCAGGTTACTGTTCTCCTGTTGTTCCCTTTACTTACGTTCATCCCAATCTCCACAAAGGAATCCTCTGCTGAGATGTTCAGCTTGACCTGCAGCTCTGAAATGATGGCGAGCAGATCTGCCTTCTCAGCCTGGAGCCGCTGCACCTGGGACTTCAGCTGCCTCACTTCCTTCTCGGGAGCCATGCAGCCCTCCTGGGATAAACACACCCTGCATTAGCCAAGCAAAAGGGAACACCAGCCAAGGAGCACACAGCCTGAATGTAACAGTGTCCTACATCCTTTCCTTTCTGTTCAGGCTTGCCTGAAAACCCACAGTACAGACCCCTAAAGCATGTTCTGGCTCACTCAACAGCAAGAAGTCTAAACTGCGAAACCAAGTAAATTAAACACTCGCATCCCACTGCTGGAAAATATGGGACTGGTTCTCTGAATACACACATAATTAGGGTGTAAATTTTTGCCTGAATTTTTGCCTTTTGCTACCACACAGGGTATCAACTGACCTCTAGAATTACTGCATTTTTTCACCCATATCCCTAGTCCTCTTCTCCCAAATCTAACCAAGATCCAAGGAAGAAAAGACCAGTGGGCAGAGAACTTTCCCACACACCCCATTCTTAGCCTTTCCCCACCTTCTTGTTCTTTGTACCCCATTTCTATGTATAAATCTTCCCAATTCCTTGACCTTCATACAAAGTCCTAGATCCCTTCCATAAAGTCTCTGTTCCTCAGAGATTCTCCCCAAACTTCCCTCTTTCCAATCATGAACATCTCCTTTGCCTTCTGCCTTTTCCCTTTCTCTGGGTTACTCAAAACCCTCTCTTAAGCCTCTACATAACCAGCAAGACTAATTTTTTCCTCTCCTTTAAATGCTGCTCCCCATCATGAAACTTTCCCTGTGAGTTTGTTTCTTCCTCATTTTGTAATCTGAGCATCCACCTCCTGATAATGCCCTTATTACAGCACATACCATCAATGCAAACTCTGAACAATTCCTGGCGTCTGAATTACATTCTAAGATATGATTATGCCAAATCTCCAAATTATCTGTGTTGACAGTGCCTCTCATCCCACAATATCACTCTGCCCCTCTGACCTGCTGCTGCCTCTGATTTTGTGCTTATATTGTAAGAGGATGCATTTAGAGTCAGTTCCAGGGAAGAAGAGAGATTTTAGATCTCTCAAGTAGGCTGGAAAACTCTGGCAACAGCATACTTCATAAGAAGTTCTACAATAGATAGATTATAAATCCTCTACTTTCCCTTAAAAAATATTCCAGATTTATGAAATTCTGAACAATTTATGAAACCCTGAATTTTTTTGACAATCCTGAAACACAGCTTTCAGTCTGTAAAGACCGTGTAAGTAATACTTACACAATCACACTATTTAAACATGACTTTCTTCCCCCTTGCATCTTCTGATCTTATTGGCCAATTTTGATTTACATGCTGAAACATTTCTTACAGAGTTCCAAAAAACAGTCAGGAGGAAGGGAGAGTCTACTAGTGACTCTGTTGAGAAAAAGGTTAATACATTCATTTTTCATCAGACAACAGAGAATCCACACAGGTCTTGGAGGTACCAGACACCAGAATGCATCAGTTTGGCTCTGCATGGAACTTCTTAATTAACTTTTCACATGACTGTTTGGGACACAAAGCAGGTTTTGTTTTGGTTGGCTTTGCCCACAGATGCCTCCAGTACCACCTGCAAAATGTTGCCTGGCTACTGTGCAACCACCTGCAACATTAGGAATGATGTATAACAGTGCCAAAGGCAGGACACGGAGAGAAAGCTCAGTCAGACTCAAATGGAGCAGCAGAAGCACAGATCTAATCTGACCTCAGCAAAAGAGCTTTCAGAAAAGCAGACTGATATAATAAAAATAGATGACACATAATTTTTTTTTTTTTTTTTGTGCTTGTTTACATGTCAACTTCTCTCTGGAAACATGCTCCCGGAAACACAATACAAAAAGCAATTAAATGATCATGAGAGACAGATAGTCTAACAAATAAAGGGAAGGATAAAGTAAAGAGATATCCAAGAAAAAAATGAAAAATTAGCAAGAAATGCTAGTTCTTATTTATTATGTAAAAAAGTTTAATTATTATTGTTTACTAAATGCTAACAAAAAAAGTAAATTATTTCAGGTGTGCCATAATTTTCTGTTACTACACTCTGAAAGGCCTCACTTTATAAAGTAGGTCAAGTGAAGACCCTTTCTTAGAGCTAAGGATAAAAATGGAGATATTAACAAACCTCCAAACCATCCCAGCGTGATGAATCCTAGAATCATAGAAGGGACTGAACGTTCCAGAGTTTCAATTCAAAAGCATGTCAATCTAACCAATTCCTTATTTACCATTTCAGCTCCTTCTTCTCTTTCCTTTAAGCTCTGAAGTTGCTGCTGTAGCTGTTCATTTTCAATGCACTTGGCCTGCAAGCACTGCTTTGCCTCCTTAAACTTTAACTCGTAAAATTCTCGTTCTTCTTTCTGCTTCTCTCTCCAGGTGGAAAGTTCCTCATATCGGTCCTTCATAGCTTGGTTGTGCAACTTCATGGCCTCTAAATGGTAGCCAGAGAGAAGACATTGAATCACATTAATCCTCTGTCCATGAAACAGCAGATTTCCACTACACTCAGCTCAGCATTCTTCAGCATCAAATGGGTTGGCAATAATTGGGTGTGAAATATGAGCCTCTGTCTGGCATATCTTAAATACCAAAACTAAACTTATCATAGTCCATTAGCACTATAATAAATGGCTTTAAATCCACTGCTGAGATCCACATGCCCAAACTCACTGACTTCTTGACTTTTTCCTAAACCAAGAAGCCAAAAGGATTGTTCACAAGAGATACTTGGTATCTTCCTCTGTGTGGTATTTACATGATCAGCCCAAATGAAACTGCAGAACTGTGCTTCTGAAACTACTGAGACTTGGCAGGGAAAACATCCTAGACTGGTAAATTACTGCATTGAAACAGATGCTATCAAATCAAATGTCTCAAATATGCCCAACAATGCCCTCCCCCAACATCTGGTTAAGATATGATTGCAAGCATTGAAAAAATATACCAAACAACTTACAGCCAAGTTAGTTCCCTGTGAGTAACAAAGTCAGTATGTAACAATATCAGTCTTACTATTGCAAAATGCTGACAAGATTTTTAGGCAGAGTCAGTGAAATTATTTTAGACGTGCTTTTTTAAAAGCAAACAACTCAAAGCTGGTTACTTAAAAATCCTTTATACTTGTACTTTCCAGTAACTTCCATTACATCCTGATGTCATATGATAAACTGCCCATAAATCCTTCAGGTTATGAAAAAAAAATAGTCTGGAGAATGATTCTGCATGTTATGGGTTACACCAGCTGTAAATACGTCCCAGAACATTATCTTCTATAAGACCTTTTAGCAGAATACCAGACGTACTTCTACAAACAACTTTCCTGCTAGATTCCCATGAGACAGAAAAGTTGGACCACATTCAAAAATGATTCAGGAAGAATTTAAACACCGGTGTAAAATCACAACACAGGAGATATGTGACTTCATGCTCTGCTGTCAAATAAACAGTGAGATACCTCTGTCTTTTACACAGAAAATTCTCAGATCCCCCAGGTTTTGCTCTAGTCATTTAAACGAAAAAATAACTGACACCTAAATTCCAGATCCAGAAGAATATGTATCTCCCACAAAGGACTCAAATAATTAGGAATTTTCAGGGAATGCTACTGGTTTCTCCCAGCCATAGCCACCACTCTTTTTTGAAGTATGGAAGGCACAAAATCCACCCCTCCTAATGCAGCTTTGGCAAAATGTTTGTAATGGATCAAACAGTTCTACAATACAAACCAAAAAAATCCTTTAGAAGTTGGTGAGCAAATAGCACATCATAGGAAGAGATTTTTCATGTCACCCTCTAAAATACACAGTGCTTATATATAAAACTCAAGAGCAAGTAAGTCACCCTTACATTGGGCTGTTCTCCCCCTAATCTACCACACCAATTCAATTTGATGTGTGCTACCAAATATCCTACTGATGTGTATTATCAAACTGGCATTGTCACTTGCAGAGTTGTTTATGCAGCAAATGCTACCCAGCAAGGGCAAACAAGCACAGAATTCATACTCATTGAACAAACAAAACTTTCAGAAGAGACTCAGGGCTCTTGCATTTTAAGATCAGCTCACGTGTGCATTCACCTTTTAACTCATTGTTCTCAGTGATTAATTCTTTCATCTGCTGCACCATCTCTTCTGGGGTGTAGGTGTTAAGGGCTGGGGGAGCCATGCTGTCCACTCCATTTTCCATTTTACTCTTGGAATGCTCTCCATTTTCAGCAGGGCTGCCCTTCAACTTGCTGGACATCTCCGAAGCAGCTGTTACAAGGTTTGCCAAGAGAAAACTTTTAATTTCTTGCCCAATTATAAAGAAAGCATTATCACACACTCATTTTATGAACACCTGCAAGCCACATGCCTTGTCACAGCACATAGGCACCTTCAATCCCTCTAACCCCGCTACACCCGAGTAACCGTGAGTGTACGTTAATCCCCCAAGGGCCTAAAACACATCATGCTCAACACATGATGTTAGTTCGGGCTAACCAACCCTTCCTCAGGAGCCCATTTCTCTGGGAATGAAACGAGACTCCCGCCTTGCCCGCTCCGTTGCCATCCCTGACAGCACTCGGGCCCCGCCGCCCACCCGGCCCTGTCGGCGCCCCGGCGCCGCCTTTCACGCCGAGAGCCCGTTTCCGCTGATTTTTAACTTTCATTTTCGCTTTCCTGTCCCTCTCCCCGCTCTCCTGCATAGCCCGCCACGGTGCTGGGGAGGCTGCGGCGCCTGCACCCGCCGCTGCCCAGGCACGGCCGCTCCGTCCCTGGGCCAGACCGGCCCCCGGGAGCCGCAAAACGGCGTTTCCCCGCCTTGCCCTTCCTTCCCGCAGGCCCACCCCGGATCCGCCGAGTCACCGGGCGAGCCCGGCCATGGCGACCGCCACCCCCCGTTCCGTGCTGGCCTCAGGGACTTCGTCCCCACTCACCCCTCACGGCGCACCCATGGGGGCAGCGACCCCGCTCAGCTGACGGACGGACTGCCCGCCCTCCGTCCCCAGCGTCCCCGTCCCCGCCTCCGCCTCCTCCTCCGCGGGGACCTCCCAGCTCCGCGCCTCCCACCTCCCGGACACGCCGCCTTCGCTTCCTTCTCGCTTTCCCGGCTCCCGCCTTGAGCTCCGCCGGCCCAGCGGGGCGGGAGCCACGTCCCGCATGGAGCTGCAAGGTGGTGTGGGGAGTACTGCCCTTCAGGGGGGAAAATCCTGCGGGTCGATGAGGTTGGAAAAGACCTCTGAGATCTTCGAGTCCAGTTTATGACTGAGCACCGCCTTGTCAACCAGGCTTTCCTTTACAGTCACCTCCAGGGACAGTGACTCCACCACCTCCCTGGGCAGCCCGTTTCAATGTCGATTCACCCTTTACGTAAAGAAATTCCTCCCTATGTCCAGCCTAAACCTTCCCTGGAACAGTTTGAGGCCATATCCTCTCATCCTGTCGCTAATTTCGTGGGGGCAGAGCCTGACCCCGCCCAGCTACACCCTCCTGTCAGACAGGGGTAAAGTCACCCGTGAGCCTCCTTTTCTCCAGGATAAACACCCCCAGCTCCCTCAGCTGCTCCTCACAGGACTCATGCTCCAAACTCTTCCCCAGCTCCATTGCCCTTCTCTGCACCCCCTCCAGCACCTCAGTGTCCCTCCTGAATTGAGGGACCCAAAACCGAGCGCAGAACTCGAGGTTCTGCGAGTTCTCACCCCTGCCCAGTACAAGGGGACGAATATCTTCTCCTGGCATGAGGCCAAAAGACAGGATCGAGAGGTGGGTGTGAGGTGAACAAAAGGGAACGCTATTGCACAGGACATTTTAGTGATTTTTGCCACAGGATCAAATCAATTAGGAAGGGGTTTGCCGTGCTGTGGGTTTGCCGTGCTGTGGGGATATAGTCCATTAATGGCTGTCAAACAATGTGGTTGGAAGCCTATAAATGGCAGATAGCAGGGATGGGGTTAGCTGGGGTCATTCACCCTGCACAGCCCCAGTGCTTTTGCACTGTGTTTAGAAGGATGAGGGCCTGGGAGTACCTCAACTGTCTGTTCTCAAGTAACAAAGCCAACCTGGACATTTTGGTTCCTTCCTTTACAATATGAAATATTGTAGCCATTGTAGCTAAAATGTCAGTTTCCAATGTGGAAAATACATGGCTCAAAAATAAGCTCTTTTGATTTGAAAATGCTGCTTTGCCATGTCCTAGGAGTTGTGAACTGCCTGTTGTTTAATAAAATCATGCCTTTCCATGGGCTGGTCTCCCCAGCTGCCCTCCAAGTGCCACAGCCAGGGATTTCCCAGGATGAAGGAGAGAAGTAAGGTGCCTGTTGGATGGTGCATGGTGGACACTGGCAGGGAAGAGTCCTTTTACAGGTTCAGCCTTTAAACAGGGTGCAGCTTACAAATCTCCCAAGAAATAAAGCCAGCAAATATTTGGGATGCCCTACATGGTGCAAAGAACAGGTCTGATAGCAGATTTATGCATGCTGAGTCCATAATCCATGTGCTTTTTGCTTACACTGCTCATGAGCAGAATCTGTCTCCTTGATGGCAGAATGAGATCTTCTCTGTGGGAGGGAATATGATTTTGGAATTGCTGTCGTCTCCCATCACTGAGAGTGGCTGGATGTTAGACAGGAGTCTATGGGAGTTAGGCAATAAAGAAACCTTCTGAGAGACTGAGGAACAGAATTACTAGCAGCTCATCATGGCTTTTTATTAGAGCTCTGAGCTAAGTTCTTGCAGACAGCAAGACCTTACTGCACATGCAGCAAAGAAAATTGACTTTTATTTGTCAGAGGAGTTTAAATAAACATTTGCTATTTTTTTGCACTTCTGATGATAGCTGTTTGTTCCCTCAATAATCCCAGGTCTGGTTTTAGTACCCAGAATTAATTTTTGAGAACAGATTTTATTTAAGCCACAAATACCCAAGTTTTGGGGGAGCATTTTATCTTTTCAGTGTGTACTTCACTGCCAGTGAGATTTATGTATCTCACAATGCTTTGAAGAGATCCAAATGCAAGAATAATCCTTGCTTGCAGTTCTAAAATGGAGGTGGGTTGCCTGGAAGCAGAAGTCATATATCTGATTCTAATTGGAATTATACACTTGCTTTTTAAAAGCCAAAGAAAAATTAGAGTCCTTGTAGATATGTAATGGAGATAAATAACCAAAGAGGCTTTGTGAAAAATAAAAAATGTAAGACAATTTATTTACATGAAAGAAAAAAAATGGCTTATGTCTAAGGAAGATTAAAGTGTTTGCACAAAACTCCTGTTGCATATCAGCCTTGTGGGAATACATGAGATGAAGCAATTGTTTGGGCCCACCTATTTTATTCAGATATTTTTTTTCACCACAGTTTCTCATGTGATTAATCCTTTTATCCATTCTGCAGTTTACAGGTGACACACAGAAATGAATTGTGTGGGCTCTGTGTGGGAAGGAGATCTGTTCTGACTCTCCTCGTGAGTGGTCTGAACTGCTGGGCTGAGTTAGGAATAGCCCATCTCTCTATGCCATATGGCATAGATAAGAAATATTTGGAGGTAAAATGTATAAAAGTGTCCACCTTTCCCCAAACCACTCCATAACATTTGTTTGCAATAAAAGACATCGATCTGCTCTGGGTCTGAGGGCTCAGATGCAGTCAAGTTACTTAAGAAATTTCCTTGTGGCATCTGAGCCATGGAGACAGTCTTTGTGTACACCCTGACTCCCTAGCAAATGTGGGATAATTCAGTTTAGCTTGGTCTGAAATGATGAAGAATTGTGCAGAATTATCACATCAGTCTGGGCTAACATCTTAGGTATTGTTTTTGCAGTTATCTGGGAGCTGAGTCCTGAGAATCAGCCAGGGCTTGAACTTTGGAAAGCTTTGTTACAAAGAACACCTCTCTGTAAATATCTCTACATATATACACTCAGGGCTTACAGTTTATCCATCTCTCTGTCTGTTGTGGATTATGTGGAACTCATGTGCCTCTGAATCTCTTCTGCTGGCTTTACTCTTCCTGTCTTTCAAGTCTCAGCATTGTCTTCTTGACTATTGCTGCAGTAGCTGCTGGAAACTCCTGATTTTGGCCAGGATCCCATGGATAATGCACAGACATAGCCCAAAGACTGACTTCTCTCTCAGAACACAAGGAATAGGCACTATCCTGGTCTGGATCATGTCCCCTGAGCAGCTCAGGTGCCTAAAGAGGCTTTGCTTTATTCTGCCAGAGAGCTATCTGCACATCTGTGGAAGAACTACTAACCTTGATTAATACCTGGGCCTCTTGCCAGCATAAATGCTGGAGTGTTTGCTGTGACTTCAGATTTGCTGATTAAGCTCGATTTCCAGCTGACAGGTAATTTGAAAACACCATAAAGATATGTTCTTTGCAGGCTTTGAACAGATTAGGTGGAGGAGAGGGGTTGTTATAAAGCACATCCAACTTCTGCAGTCAGCAGTACTCTGTGATGAATGTCACCATAACCTAGAGGGAAGTAAGATGATGAAATGCTTTCATTTCTTCCAACAATTAGGTGCTACCATGGCCTGGAGAGGGCTCAGAGCCAGCTAGTAAAATTTACATTATGCAAAGTCAGGCCTTAGATTATCATCTACAGTAAAACAGCTACAAAGAGCATGCAAGTCAGATGTATGATCTGAATGTTTGTCTGCCCCTGACAGATGGTATGACATGCTAAATCTGGGATCATCATGGATTTTTGATTATCAGTCCAGTATTGGATCTATTGCTATTGATACTATTCTTACCTTCCAAGGGAAAATCATCAAAAAGCAAGTCCAGGAAGCCAAAAGGTAACAGAAATAAAGTAGTAGAAAAAAATGACCCAAGGTCCTGTTTTCAATCTAATAACCCTGCTGTGGGCAGGGTATGTGAAGCAAAGGTGGTGCCAAAGAGTGTGTCTAACTGCTTTTGGCCCGTTGTGAGTTTAATGCAGCGTATTGTGTACCTCCTTCCCTCCCACATACAGCCAAACTGATAACTTCTTTTACAACTGCAGTTATATAACACTCCTGTGCAATGACACAAGAGAGTAAAGATGCTCTAGTACAATTTTGGATGATTTAATACAGAGACTGCTGGCAGGTAGGGAAATTGTGATATCACAGTTTTATTTTTCAGATTTTTCCTTCCTCTAGTGAGTTGCAGTTGGATTGTGCCAAGCTGCTGGAATTCCTCACCAGCAGCACTGATTTCTTTCTTGAAACCAACTCACTCTGTCACCAGTCAAAAAATTATCTGTATTTTTTTCCTAATAAATTTAGTGATTTGAGTCAAACTAACAAAAATATCCCACTATGGACAGTCTAGCATGAGCAGCAGAAATCAAAAGTATTCCACACAATTTCCTCTAGGTACCTGGCCCTGCCTTAGGAGCTCTGATGACAAAATAATTTTCTGCCTGTCAGTAAGCTGCTTCAGAATTTTTGCAGAGGAGAAGAGCAAAATGTTAACCACAGGTCTGGTGGTTTTGTGATTTTGTGTCTGTCATTGCAGAGGAGATGAACTGGCTCCTGGCTGTGGAATAACTACCACAGACAGCGCTGTAAGGCCCTTGTTCAGGCTGTTTTCTCTTTCGTGACTGCTCAGCAGATACTGGTGTCAACTCAGGATGCAGTACATTTCACTCAACAGCTGCCATGCCAAAAATAAGATGGATAAATGTGCAGAAAATCTAAAAACCAAACTGACCACCATCCTTATTTTCTCCTTCCAATAGATGGCAGCAGTTCTCTTTCCATATTATCATCGGTTGAACAGGTCAGGAGCTCCAGAATACCAGCAGAGTTTAAAAACGCAGGCATCTTTGCCCTTTTCTTTTGCTCTTTCTGCGTATGAAATTTGCACCAAGAAGGCAGTGGACTGAGAAAATGTCTGAAGCCCTTGGAATGTGGCACTGCTGCCAAGTACAGCCATGCCAGGCAAGCACAGGCAGGTCAACGAGCAAACATGGCCCAGGGCTCAGAGACGGGGAGGGAGGTTTTCTTTTGCCTAAGAATGACCAAAAGTAAAAGTGGGACTGTTTTAGGGTTTAATTAAGAAGGAATTGAAGAGCCATGGAAGAAGAGAATGGAACATGAGGATTCCAGGTCAGATGGGGAAGTCTTGGACAGCCAAGGAGCAATGACAGTGCACCTTTTGGAGGAAGAATCACACACAGTGGACTGTCCCCTTGGAAGAAGTGACTTCTTAATTTTTGTATAAATCTTCAAGAGGAAATTAAACAAGAATGGAGCTGAGGAAGCCTCTCTTCAGAAAGTATTGTGGCAAAAGTCTCTCACAGATAAGACTGTTTGCTTTATCCTGAAATGCACCTGTGTTCCTCATTAGAAGAGAACAGCTCCATACCACCAGATGGGCCATGGGGAGGGATGAGCCAGGCTCCTGTCATACATTATGACATAAAGAAAGCATTGCTTCCTGGCTGCAAAGCGATGGTCAAAATAAAAATATTTAGGCTTAACGTTATTTTAAATGTAAAAAAAGCATTATATTATTTTAAAAACATTATTTAAAAAAGCATAACTCTCAACTATAGCCTGGAGGCAAATGAGTTCTTAATGAATTTTGCCACTTAAATCCTTTTAAAAAAATCTCTAGTGTTTTCAGTCATACATGCCCCTTATTTTCTTTTTACCTCAAATGTCTTGCTAGGATTTTTGGTTGAAGAGCTCTTTGACTCCACAAGCTGCTTTCCTGCTAAATGTGGAAAATGTCACTCTAGTGGGTTGTGTAATTGCACTTCTCACTATTTCTCTTTTTACATAATCTGGAGGAGAGAAATAGTGCTACCCCAGTGAACTGAGCTGCACTGGAATTTTTGATGGGATGCAGCAAAGACAAACCACTAAGAGGACAATTCCAGAACATTATGGATGTTGTTACAGTAGAAAGTTTTCCAATAAGACACCCCAGATCACACTCCTGATAGGAGCTAACTGGGTTTTTTCCTAGAGCATCTTGTGAGTGTACAAGCCATGAACCCTCAGCAGTACTCCAGGGCACATGGGACCATATCCTCATCTTGCTCTTGAGATACTGTGGTTTCTACTGGGTGGAAATGAAGCTTGCAAGCACATCTCATAAATTGCAGTATACCCCATATCATTTAAGGGATATTCTCATGTTGCAGCCTTGGCTTGTCTCTGTGATGACTGTAGGAATACCCCAGCATATCTGGGAATATAGCTGCTGCAAGGAGGCTTGGAGTGCAGATTGTATGGTGTTTAAGCCTCTTTGAGACAGCACTGCCATTGAAAGAAGTGCAGGTGGAGACATACAGACAAGCAGATCAGAGTGAACCTGGCCAGAGGTTTTTAACCTGGATCAGTTTTTACCTAAAACAGTTTCGCTTGTGCTGACTCAAAACATGCTCACACGGTTTTGGTAGAAGGCTGGGGAGAAGTAGCCTTTGGACATGTTGGAACAGGTCCAGAAGAAGGTCATAAAAATTAACAAAGTGCTGAAGCACTGTGAACAGGCTAAAGAGTTGGTGGTCCTGTGAACAGGCTAAAAGAGTTGGGGGTGCTCAGCCTGGAGAAGAAAAGGCTTTGAGGAGACCTTATTGAAGCTTTTCAATAGTGAAAGAAAGATGGAGAGAGACTTTTTAACAGAACTAGTAGTGACAAGATAAAGGAAAACAGTTTTAAACTAAAAGAGAGTAAGTTTAGAGTGCACATAAGAGTAATTTTTTTTTTTTTTTAATTTTTTTTTTTTTTTTTTTTGCAAGGAGGGTGGTGAAAATGGGCCCAAGTTGATCAGAAAAGCTGTGTTCCTGTGCCTGGCACTGGGAGAGCAGGGAATACTGAGAATAATTTGGTTTGCAAGAAAAAGTAGAGAAGGAGAATTTTTTCTGAGGCTATTTGAGGCAGTAAACTCAGACTGAAATTTTGTCAGAAAACAAAATGCTTTTCAGACAGCTGAGGGCGCTGAACGCTTCTTAAGTGAAGTTGGCGGTTTGCAGGTTTGGGCTTTAAGTTACAGCACTAAAATGCTCTAATCACACCTAGCACTGCTGGTGAGCAAAGCCTGAGCAACGGCTTAGGGTCCAACATTGCCAATAGCTGAAAAATGAAAGACCCAGAGCTGGTTAAATAGCTGCTTATGTGCTTCAGTACAAGCATAAATTTATTGCCTTAATTTTAATGGCACCTTGAAAGAACTCTTTGATCACTGATTTCCCCTTCTGAAGCAGCAGGGTTTTGTTTTTTTATTGCAATTTCAAGTAGCACCATAAAAGTAGAACTGGAGAAAAATGTTAGGCTCGTATACCTGTATATTTGTATTCTAGTCATCTTCTGTCAGTTTTCTCTCATCGTGGTTTTATCCTTATCACTGAGATCTGCTTCTTTGCATGACACAGCTTTGCCAGAATCACCACCTATAGCTGTTCTGAATTTCCCAAGAAATAGCCTCTCTTGTGGTGGAATCTGCATTTTGGGCACGTCTGTTCAGGTCTGGAAAAAAGACACAGAGATTTCATTTCACCCAGACTATGATGCATGATTCTTTTTAGGGATTTTTAATATAAATCATATTTATCTGGATTCTCATTTATCTCGCATTGATTTCTCTAGCTTATTCAAGCTTCTTAAAAGCTGGTTTTTGTTTATTCAGCACTTTTTATTAGCAAATCCTTTAATTCCTTAGTGCTTCTAAAGCTTCTTAGGACACGAAACAATGCTTTTGATTTGTTAACTCTTATTATTACCTCTAGTGGTATGAATAAAAATTAGTTTACTTTGACGAAATACACTTAATACATACACTTATTTTATTAAAGTCAAGTAATTACTGCAACTAAAATCTTTCTTAGTTGGATACTTCATGTCTTTGGAAGAAAGGTTAATCTACTTATTGTGGCAGTCATTTCTGCAATTTTTTCAGCTCTAAAGGGACATCTTGGCTTAAAAAGTTAAGGAATTTTGAGTCAGTCAATTGCCTTGTTTTCATCCACAGAAACTTTGATTTGCATTTTCAAGTACTGGTAATTAAACTGAATAATCTGTGACTTGCAAGGCCATTTGCCATTGGACACGTAACACATCTCTCAGTGTCTTAGGTCGCAAGATGTATCTGAGGGTGTGTATTTATTGCCATCTGTTAGAGGTGGGACAGTTATCTTCTGTTAATTGGGCAGTTTTCTTTATCTCTTCCACAACCAGTCCTCCCTTCAGGAGATCTCTTCTGCTCATGGCCAGTGAGTGTTCCTGCATGGCTGATAAAATTCCATCATCCCATTGAGAGATGCTCTGCCCAGGGGGAGGAGCCAAGCATTCCTACCTGGATACAATCTGACATTTGGAACACCAGAAGCAGCCTTGTCCCACTGGACTCTCAGAGGAGCAGCTTTCTTCTCCACTGCATTCCCAGAGGAAGCCCAGGCCCATCTACAACACCCCTGGAGCTTCAGAGGAAAACTCCAGCCTTGTCCAGGATCCCTGCTCCAACAGAAGCACAACTGGCACTGCAGGAGGGCTAAGCCACCATTGAATGGGACTGCTGCCACCTCCCTGACCCACAAGGTGCCAGGTCTATTCTGACTCTGGCAGTGGTTCGTTTTCTTTTTTGTACTATTGCAATTGTATTTTTAATTTTTCTAGTAAAAAACTGTTATTCTTAGTCCCATATCTTTGCCTGAGAGCCCCTTAATTTCAAAATTATAATAATTCAGAGGGAGGAGGTTTACATTTTCTGTTTCAAGGGAAGCTCCTGCCTTTTCAAACCTGTCTTTTTAAACCAAGACACTTAGGTACATGTGTGCATGGTGAATTCTCCATATGGACATAAATGTCCTTATTTAGGGTTTGTATATGACAATGTGGCTGTGACAGTGTCTCCTAACCTGAGCTGTGCAGAGCCTCAAGACATGAGGGTCAAATGGGGGCACCTCATTTTTTGTTCAGGTGCCCTGGTACCTAAGGCTCTACATTGTGTCATATAACAAATGTCTTCCTCTTTGTCTTCTGTGACCCTGCAGCCAGGCTGCAGCTGGCATGGGACCTTTGGGAGGGATTTGCCTTTCATCCCTAAGCACAGGACTTGGCTCCTGAGCTACTGAGCTCCTCAGTTTCCCCACTGAGGGATGAAGCACAGAGAAATGGTTCTGCAGAGAAACGACACTATTCACTGAGAAAACGTAATTTCTCAGTACTCATAATGTGGGATTCCCAATCCATCTCAGCATTTCCAATAATATAAAAAATGGCTTTGTCAACACATAAGTTCCTCATGGTAGAGACAAGCAGCACAGGGACCATCTATTTTCTCCACACGAAAAAATACCTGGGTATTAAAGAGAGAGACATGCAGAAATCAAGTCCAGCTGCCTGATGAGATGCAGACTGATCCCCAGATGTCAAATGGTTGCATCCATATTTCTGCCTGTCAGATCTGTTGGGGGTGATTCAAACTGGATTTCTCAAGGGGTAGCCTGTGGGTGTTCCCAGTGGCAAGTGATCTCTCCCAGGTGTCTCCTGCTTAACATTTTGTCTATCTTTGGCCTTTGGGTGCTCTAGGCAGCACCATAGCTATCAGCTATCAAACAGGGGGCTGTTTGAGGGGCATGGGCCTCTGGACAGGTCAGTATCTCACAGGTGTGGCCCATGAACTCTGTGGGATGCAATTACACAAGACAGAGGCATTTTATCCCTCCTGCCAGCCTTTCTGCCTTCCTCTGCAACTTTGTTCTCCTCTCTTCAGCCAGGACCAGATCCAGGTGGGGTTGATGGCTGGAGGCTCTGTATCCAGCTACTCCAGCTACTGGAGTCAGACTGCACCACTTCCTGAATCAGGCAGCCTCAGGCAAGTCAGGGAGGGGATGGATGCCACAGACAGCCACCACTCTAAATCCCTGCTGCTTCCTAAAGTGACATCCAGCCAAGGAACAAAGGAGATGAGGGAGCAGATCTTATGATCAGGTTTACAATTTGATCAATTATTATCATAGCTGCAATAAGCTAGTTACAGAGATGGGAACAAGCTGGTGTCATAGAAAGTCAGCTATAAAAAGTGCTGAGTTCTTGGAAGACAGAGAAATAGCCTATTGAAATATTTTGTTAACACACAGGTTGTAGACTCAAAGCTGCTGCTCGCTTTATATGTGTTTTATTTTTCCTCTCATTTTCACGTACTTGTTTCTTTGCTGTCTTATGTAAAGGGATATTGTTTTATTTGGGTAGATTATTGGATAATATAGTGTACAGGAGGTAAACATTTGTGGTTACTTCCATTTGCTCAGCTCCCTCAAGGTGAACAGGACATGATGCAGACCCAAACAGGAACCCAGGCAGTTTCTTTGCAGTAATTCCTATGACGGAATCATAGAATATCCTGAGTTGGAAGGGACCCACAGGAATCATCAAGTCCAGCTCCTGGCCCTGCACTGGACAAGCCCAAGAATCCCACCATGTGTCTGAGAGTGTTGTCCAAGCACTTCTTGAACTCAGACAGACCTGGTGTTTTGACCACTTCCCTTGGGAGCCCGTGCCCAGCCACCCTCTTGCTATGGTGTTTACTGTCTCACTCGCAGCCATCTCTTCTTATGTCTGTTTTTCCCTAGCTACCTGATTTTTCTGGTTGGCCATTGGGTTAGAGGGTACAAAGGAGAAAGGATACCTGGCCTCAACTCTGTGCTTAAGAGAAAGAAAAGTCAGTCTTGTGCTTGACTGAATTACATCACTACTTCTGTCTATTCATTTATTCAAGAGAAAATGAAAGGGGAAGGAAATTTAAAAAATTTTAGGCACTTGCTCTCACTGAAGGGTTAGGATAATAAATGAAGATAATATTAGTTTGACTATTACATTATTTTTTCCTTATGAATTTATTAGCATTGCAATGTCAGAGTAGGGTTAAATGACAGAATTCCTGTCCGGGTCCCATTGCTTTGATTTAGCCTATCATTCTCCAGGGAAGGGACCTGTGCCAAAATCTGAATCAAGCCCAGTGTCAAACATCACTAATATCAAATATCACTGCCACTATTCCCAACAAGGTTTCAATTTGAGAGATTGTTTCTACTTGCAGTTTTTCAATAACGCAGTGACTGTAGGGTCTGAGTTCCCCTTGATGCTGTAGTAAAACCCTATAGATCTATACACAAGAGAGTTCTATTTTCTGCAAAGTTTTTTTCTTGGTCTGATAACTTTCCCTTTGAAACCATCCCCTATTTTATAGGCCATGCTCTGGGTGGGAATTTAGTACAAATCTCTTATTTAAAAGCCCCAGTAGTTGCTCCTTGAGGCCAAATCTGAGCTGAACACACTGCTGCTGGAGTCACAGCTGGACATGGTGAGTTTTGGCAGCAATACTCTGTCCCAGAGTAGAGAGAAAATATGGGAAGGCGCTTTAGGGTCCTGGAGGATTTTTGTATAGGATATGTGAACTTAGGGCTGGGTCAGGACACCTCAGGGAGGTAAACTTCTCAAGAGGCATTTTCTCTCCTTTATTTTTTGAAAGCAAAGGGCCATCTAAGATTTTGGGCTGCCTGAGACTGTATCCAGTAAAGTACATTTTGGGATTAAACAGGGGAAGACTGCGTTTGACAGTGAGAGCTAGGTTAATACATTACTTTGGTTTTGCCCCTTGTAAGCTCTTCAGTATGTTATCTCTACATAACAAATCTCAAAGAACTTCCTAGATTACAGCCAGCTCCTGTAAAGGTATCATTTGCCCAAGCCATTACCCCAGACACATCTCATCCTTGAACCTGGGAAAGAGGAGTAATGTTGAGTGAATGTAACTAGAGGAATTTGAGAGAGAAAAAAAATAATTGCTATGGGAATGATTTTACACAGATTAATGTATTTCATGGACCACTTGGATTTCAGGTGACTGAACTGTTTTGGAATGTGCTGTTTTCTCCTTGTTCCTGTGCTTGCCACTTCCATTTTTCAGCGCTTGTTCACCACTAAGCTCAGAGAGGCAAAATCAATAGTGCTCCAACATTAATAATTGAGCAAAGTAGGCAGCCAGCTGAGTAAACCCCATCTCACTTGAAATCAGAGCAGTTACTCCTGGCTTGAGCTAATATATCTGAGAATTAGGTGCAGGCTGAGGTGGAAAATGGGATAAAAATACCAAAATAAAATAAAAAAGCCAAACAACTGGCTCCCCCCTGTGCTGTGCTGTCATGATTCTCACCAAAGGAGTGGCAGAAGTAAATAAGGATTGCTCTCTTGAATCATCCTGTATCAGGATGCAATCAGGCAGAATGGTTTGAAAGCATCTTTGGTTTGTAGGAATGAACTCTCCAGGGGTCTGTGTGCTATTTCCAGGTTTCATCCTAAAGCATAAATCATGTACTTATTGAGAGCTGATCATATAAAGAACACAAAGAAGAAAAGAGTCTGAGCTTTTAACTTGGGGAGTGAAAAAAAAAAAAAAAAAAGCAATAAACACACTACTGGAAGTGTTTCTGAAGGGCATTTGGATACTCTCACAATGCAGGGTGAGAGCCCCACTCATGTGAGAGAATGTGATGCTCCACAACATCCCCTCACTGAAATGTTGCCATTTCTGGAAAAGAGTGCAATAAATTCCTAACACCCATAGTGAAATTACACAGTGCTTAAGGGACAGGGTCTCTTAATCCCAGTAAACCATTGAGCAATAGGATGTCACATCAGATTGTCATATCACCCTGGTGGCTTCTGCAGTTTATCAAAGTTGTCTACATATCTTCTTTGAAAGTACTGGGTTTGGGAATCTCTAGCTCAAATGTGCTCATAAATATTGAGAAGAGGGGGCTTCTCTGACAGATAGTCTTGTTTTAATGGGGCAGAATATCAGTAAAGGCATAAATCATGAGACAGCAGGATATAGCTGGCAAAGGAATTCAATGAGAATTAATGCCAAGGTGTCATCAATCCAGGAGATGCATGATAGTATCACTGCAGAGCCAACAGATAAAAAAATACCATGTAAAATTGTCCTTTCTTTCAGGGAATCTCCTGGGTTCCTTTTGCAGTGTGTCTAGGAAAAGTGCTCTGAGTCCTAAGTAGTGTGAGGAGGCAGACAGCCTGATTTAAAGGTGTTAAAATATTGCCAAGGGATGGGAGCATCCACAAGGACAGCTCTCTGGGGTGGTGCTGAGCACTCACTGCATCAGGGCTGTTCGGTGTGTGTTGAGGATGAGCTGTGTGATGCACCAAGTTATCCCATCAGGAATTGTGTGCCATTTCTGCAGGAAGTAAAAACTGCCTGTCTTCTCTGTAAGGGGGAACAATCAAGAAAACATTATGAGCTGGTGCATGGGGGAATCCTACTACTGTGTATCAAAGCATCCTTTAAAGGGACAACACAAACTCCAGATGGGGACCCAGTTTGTTATTTGGATGAAGCCTGTAGGAGTGAGTTTATGAAAAGCTCAGCTAGGACTGCATTTCAGCAGGGTGGAGTTTGTAGCCTTTCTCCCAGAACAAGATCAAAGTATTTTATTTACATGGCTTGCAATGTGTTTTTTTATTATTTCTTTTCAATGGCCTGCAACACAACAAGAGTTATGGCACGAAGAGATGATGATATTCAGAAGCAAAAGCTTTTCTAGATAGGACCCATCTGTATCTTCTCTCCAAGCTCTGTCTTTCTCCTTTGACTCTTTGTGCAGCAGTTGGCAGTATGTGTAAATCCAGAAAATCCTTGGAGAGTCAGGGGAAACCCAGGAGGCAATTAATTCATCTTGAAACAGCACAGCCTAAGCAATCACCAGTGACCCGGACTGTCTATACAGAAAGTTTAAGTAATTGTGCTGCCAACTTGCCATCAAGGCTATTTTTTTCTGAACAATTTTTTGCAGTGAGCAGCAAATATTGTCTTTAAATATATCAGTGAAGGAGCAATTGCACAGCTCTCAGCTGCAGCAACCACTTCTGGTCTTGTGGGTGCTGCCCATCACTCTTTGAGACCAAGGTGGCTCCCGCAGAGACCATTAGGTTGAACATGGATCTCCAGCCATGAACTCAAGGGCCAGAGGAAAGGAAAGAAAAGTAGAGGCTTGTTTGTCCCTGATGATCCTCTTGGATGTGTGCAGCCTGGAGGTGTACAGCTGGAATGGAAAATAAGACCATATAGCGTTATTCAGCTGATCCCAAACAAAGGTTGGGGCAAGGAATTCCTATGTGAGCAGAGGGAAGCTTTGCAGGGAATTTCCCCTGGCTGCCTTTCAAAGTTCTGGCTGCTGCATATTGACCTGTGAGGCATTTGTTTGGTTTGGCTTTTATCTTCTTTTTTATTTTTTTATTTTTTTTTTCCCTTTTCAGTTCTTGTCTGTTTTGTTTCTGAAAGAATGACATCCTGGCCCCTCACATTTCTGGAGGCAACACACACATTCCTTGCAGCTCTGTGTTACCAAGAAGACAGAAAATAGTCTTCATAATTACACATGATTTGATCATTCCAGCTTTTCTACCTCTTCCCAGAAGTTTTATTATCATAATTAATTTCTCTGGCATCTACTTACAGCTCTAGGCATTTTCCCAAACCTTTAAACACACAGTTAGCAGTTCTGAATGTTTCACTGCTGTATTTCTTTTCCTCAATTTGCTAGTGGTCTTTCCTGCAATGTGAGCTTTATTCATGTAGTCCCCACTACTGTAGTATCATCATACTCCAGGATCTCTTCTTCACCACAGCACCGTGATCAAAGAAAATGGTGTTATCCCTAGTTACAAATGAGAATCTGGGGTACAGTGGGACTAAGAGTCATCTTTTGGTGTCTTGCCCAAAATGCCACAGAGGCAGGAAAGAGAATTACACTCTGGTGTCCCAACTCCAGCTCCTGCTAGCTTTTGCCGTCTTACAATTATCTTTCACAAAATGTATTTCTCTTTCATAAAATGTTCTACAATTCCCAGTCCATCCAGAACTTATCACTTTCTCAAATGCCTTTAAGGAAAGATGAACCAGGAGAGAAGCGATCTTAAGAATCAAAGAATTACTTTTGGAAAATTGTCTTATATCTTCCACATATTGGGCAGAAAAAGATCTTTTGCTTAAGAGAGATCTGAACTCTGATGTAAACTGTGGAGTATTAATCATATGTTCATTATATCTGTATATAATTGCACTTGTCCATAGTAAGTTTCTTAGATTTCAGAGGGATGTAAGAGAGATGATCACAAATAACGTTGGGTTTCAACAGCCAACCCAAATCACATTAAAGACATCAGTTTAGCCTCCTGTTTGTTTCAGTGAGGGTTGGTAGAACACTGAAATGAGAAACTCCAGTCACCATCCAGCTCAGCTCTGGGTGTGTTTCAGTGTGATCCCTCAGTCACCACACAATAGGCAGAGCTGTACATAAGCCTGGATTGCACATCCCCAGGAAAAGCCACAGTTTTGGAATTCATCCTACCTATGACATTGCAAATTAATTGTACAGGCTGCCAAAATTCCACAAATTCTCACTTTTAATCTGTTTAAACTCAACCCCATATAATGCTCTTGACACAGCTCACAAGATCCACAGGTATCCTCAGTGTGAGCACAGGCCACCTGTGCCTTGTTTGCTGGAATGGGAGCAACAGCCCGGAAAACAAAGCTGCTGATGGAGATGCCAAAATCGTGCTCTTTGTCAGACAGAAACTGAGTCAAAAATCAGGTTTCAACCTATGCAGAACTTGGCCAAACCTTACTATTAATTTGGCTTCCAGCACAAGCAGCGCAGCACTGTAATACAAAACTCCCTTGGTGGGTGAACCATTTTCCACATACTGTTGGGTTATAGCTGAGAACGATTAGAGATGACCTGGTGTGGGCAGCTTTCTCCAGTGTTAGAGTGAGAGCTGGGCTCTCTCCTGGCTCAGCACCCTGAGTCATGGCATGGTTCAGTGTGAAGAAGTGGGGAACAATCTGGTCTCCAGTCCCATCAGGTTGTGCTCCTGAGACTGTCACAGGAGGGAAATGGTTACCAAGTCCATCATGGATGGAGACAGCAGCTTGCCAGACTTAGACATTGTTACTAGTGGTACCCAACAATGTCCTAAATAATTTCACTGCATTTACTCCAAATAGACTTTTACCAATTAACTGGGCAAAGCCTTAAAACAAACAAGGAAACAACCACAACATAAAAAAAATCCCCAAAACAAACAAACAAAAACAGGCCAAAAAGAAGAATAAAAAGGACTTCAAAGCATTTCACTTACATTAATTAAGCTATTTGTCTGTGTCAGTCCGTGTCAGCCAACAGATATTCGGCAATCCTTATCTCTACACCGTTGAGCCTGATAAAGGTCTAATTGCCTGAGAAATGTACAGCCCTCGGGACTGCAGTGGCGAAAGCAATTTCCTTCTGCACAATGGAGCCTTAACGAAAACACCTCCTGTTTAATGAAAGCCGGGAAGATGAAGGGACAAAGGTAGGGCTGTGGAGCTGGGCTGCAGCCAGAGGGGTCTGTGTGGGATGGCTGGGGCAGGAGGAGCCCCATGCAGAGCAGGAGGTGCCTGTGCCATTCCCGCTGGTGTGGGGGGCCCTGCCGCATGCCCCAAATCCAGGTGCCACCGAGGGGGCAGCCCTTGCCTCCAGGTGCTCTCAGTCCTGCTGGGCGCAACCAGGGCACCGGCAGCAAAGTGGAGCTCAGTCCCCACAGCTGCTTCCACTTGCCTGAGCAAAATCTGGCCACTTGCTGCAGAAGAGTTTGGAGGTGAAAGGATGGAGGACAGAAGAAGTGTTTGTAACAACAGTGTTTCTTTGTTGCAAGTTAAAGAGCCGATTTTAATGCAGGATGCAAAGCTGGCCCTGGGGTGAAACATCACTGAGCGTCCTCAGAGGCTGCCCTCCCACGCAGGAGCCAAACTCAGAAAATCTTTGATGCATTAGTGTTTAAAAGAAAGAGAGAGGGGGGGAAAGCCCTACAAATTGTTCTAGAGAGAGAATAAAACAGCAGAAGCAGCAAAAGAGCTTAATGTAGATTTTGCAGCAGATGCTGATAAGGGACAATTTCCCCATTTCTTTTCTGGTTTAGGACTAAGATTTCATGGACACAGAGATAGTTATGGAAGAGCTAATGAAGCATAAAGCTGAGTGAAAGGCACTGTGTTCATGGGGCTGCTCACGACTCACAAGAAAAAGCTTCCTCCCTTTTTTTCTCCCCACAATTATAAAAAAGAGGAGTTAACACCTGTGCTTGCTTTACTCCGCCATTTTTCACATTTGCAGTTGTTCTCAGGGGACTCAAAGTGACAGATTTATGCAAAACTGCAGTTTGGATCTTTTCTTGCCCCGGAGCAAGGCTTTTATCCAAGCTTTTCTTTCTCCCTTCATGACGGGATGGCGAAGGGGAGGAATGCATCACACTTTAAAACAATAGAGAAAAAAAATCTTTCACAGCTGTTTCTAGCAGCTGAGATATATTTAATCCAAACTAGAGATTAAGATGCACCTCTGTGGAAGGGATAGTTCACCTCCCCCTGTGGTTGTTATCACCTGTATAGCAGACAGAGCTCGGAGATGAACTCATGGTGAGAGGATGGAGGGCTGCAATGGGAAAGCTGTGAGCAAGTGACTTTGTACTCTTATTCCCAGAAATTCCTGCTGTTGGTTGACTCTCCAAATAAAGTGGACAACTTCTTTGGGCTGTCTACATTATGAATGTCATTCCTAAATGCTTCAGGACCTCAGGTTTGCCTGTGCCCAGCTCTAGCTCACCTCTGTACAGCAGGGTTTTTAGCAGGTTATCGGCAAAAAGCAGCTCTGCTCTAACTGTTGCGTTGGAGATGGGATGAGCAGAGAAGGTCTCTCCCTCTGTCTCAGTGCTACGGGCACGTAGATGCAAATGAGTAATGTTAAATCTTCAGTAGCACAAGAACTCCTGCTGTCTCTTCAGGGCGCTGAGCCATGAGCAGCAGTTTGGAATGTGCCCTCCTAGTGAGCATTTATGTTTTATCTTCACTGCTCAGTGTGCAGATGTCCTGAAATCCCATCCTTGAATCTGTAAGTGTTTGGGAGGCAGAACCTGGGAGGCAGAACTATTAACACCTGAATGGACTTTGGATGTGAATTCACAATCCTTTTATGAAGTAAGAAGCTGGTACCCATGTGACCTACTAGGCTTGGCATTTTTGTCCCCAAATCTTATCCTTCCCGTCAATCTCCTTCTCCATCCCCATGTTTCAGCCAGATACAAAAGTCTTGCCTCTACTCATAGGAAAAAAGTCTCCTACACAAGAGAAAAAAGGCATTACTCTTTAGACTGCTGTGATGAAGAGAGCATTGAAATCTTTTCTACAGAAATCTCACCCAAGATGAGCATGTAAAATGTGATGTTTCAGGCCAAACAATTAATGCAATCCAAGGAGAAGCCAGGCAGCTCTGCTGACAGGCCATGTAATCCAGCAAATCATTTACTTTGGCTGCTGCTGCTGGACCTTGTAACCTTCACTGGCTCCAACAGCACCTGTTTTATACATGTGTCACCAGCCCCTGAAATGGTGGCCAGAGGACAGCTGTCCTGGCCTTGATTTATGACTTTGCACTGGCTACTGCATGTGTGCAAGTGCAACAATCCCTGTACAGAGCACAGCCGTCAGTCCCTGCCACTGGGTCATCAGCAGTTTGTGGGTAAGTTTCAGCTGAGGTAGGTTCTGGAGTTGTTTCCTCCTCCTCTGCCATTCTGATGGTGTGTGTGAGCATCTCATTGCCAAGGAACTTGGGGGCAGAACTAAATTACCAATAGGAACCCATCAGCAGCATCGCCCTCATCACAAGCAATCAAGTGAATTCTTCATGAATGTTGATGGCATTGCTGACCCAGTTCTGGAGAAAAGACATTCCTTTGAGTCAGGAGGACAGTTGTGCTCAGCACCAAGCCAGCTGATTGCCATGAGAAGAGGAGGATTCTCCATGAGGGAGCTGGATCAGAGCCCATTTCACTGCCTTGGCTGTGTGCTTGGGTTAACTCACTGGGTTAAGTGCAGCCTTATCCTTTGCAAAGGGTAATTTCTAAAATCCAAAGAAACCTCCTGCACAGTGGTGGGGCAATGTGCTTTCATGTCAGCTGCTCTGTGGATAGAGCTCTATTCTAGAGCATGGCAGAGATGAACAAGACCTACTTAAGGCAGAAAAATACAAAGCCCCTATGCTAATACAGCAGGGCCTTGACTCATTTTGTGAGTTGTTTCTAGGTGGTTTGAAGCCCTCTCAGCAGCAGTTAAAGAGAGAAACTTGCTGCCTGGTGGTTGGGGAACAGGTGGTTTGTGGTGAGAGGTCACATCTTATGTGAGTGTTGCTGGAAGTTGGTGGGAAGGTTATGACCCTGCACTGTCAAGGACACAGTTTACAAGGCCACCCCAGACAGGAAAACTCACCTCCCTCCTGTTGGTACTTCATTTAAAATTGCCCAGAAATTGAAGTAGGTGCAGGGATGCCCATGAGAAAAAAGGTGGTTTGGGGGTGATGGTGGGGCTCTGCTGGGACAGGCACAGCAGCTCTCTGGCTCCAGGAGGGTCAGGAGCATGGGGAGCAGCTGAGAGAGGGCATGAGGCAGGGCATGGCACTCAGGCTAAGCCCAGCTTTCTGCAGGACAAGAGGCAATGCAAGCTGGCCAGTGTGAGTGAAAGCTGGTGTTACAGAAGGTCTGACAGCTCCTGTGGGGATGTACAGGTTTCTCTGATGGGGTTTGGACACTGAACACATCCAGTTGGTTAAAAAAAAAAGTTTAGTGTTCTCATTGTTCTTTTTTCCCTTACTTTTTTGTCCTTATTTCTCTAGTTTTACCATATACTCTTCATTTAGTTAACTTAATTCCTTCATTTGCTCCTTCTTTGCTTTACTTTTTCCTTGACAAGCTACTTTCCTTACTGCCCTTTTATTCCTGTCTTGAGTCTCTTTCTCCCGCTTCCTCTGCCTTTTCCCCACTGTTTTTAGCTTTCTCCTGGGCTCTGCATCCCTGTGTCTGCCTCACCCCTCATTGTTTCTTATCCCTTCATCTGTGGGGCTTTCTGGGGTGCAGGGGCACTTCTAACCCCATGGTAGTCTACAGTAATCTACCACTCAGTAATCTGTGCTGCCTTGCCCCTCTTTGCCACAAGTGTCCCCATCCAGATGTGCATGCACATCTGTACACGAGGCACACACAGTCCCAGAGCCAGGAGATTGAAGTCAGACCCAGTTCAAGGAAATACCAGCTTCAGTGGGATTCCACACTCCAAATCCAGGGCTCCTTGGGTGTTGAATGAGACATGGGATGAGAAGCAGCTGTTTTCCTTACCCCATCCCATGTAAGATAATCAGGTACTCCATTGATTAGTGCAGTTTGAGAGAAGAGAATTGTGCTGAAAATTAAGCATCTATTAGTTTATAATGGAAAACATTTTAAATAAAAATGCTTTAAATTATATAGAGGTGTTTTGTAATAGAACTGTCGTATGCCATGAGACAACTTCACTGGAAAGAACATCTATAATGAGAAACAAATCACACTGACCTTTGCTACAGGCTTGAAAGCAGGTTTCTTTTGGGTTGTGGGGACTCATTTGCCCTCCAGCAGTGGAAGAATTAAGATGTTATGTTTAACATAAACAAGAGAGGTTTAATCCCAAATCCTTGTGGGAGAGCACTTTGTGTTCTCTTAAAAGTTCAGTAATTCCATAAGCAAGATGGACAGTTGGGTTATTTTAGACTCAATGAAAGCAGGGGAGGGACAGAAGGGACGTCAAAGGGAATTAACTCATCAGAGTAAGAACCCAGTTGTGAAAACTGAGCAGAGAGTGAGTTCAATTGCATTAACCATACATGGTGCCAAGGTCTCTCATTATAAGATGCCCTTTTCCCCTTTTTGCTCTGTCCAGCTGAAGTGCAAGAAGAAATGTTTGTCTATGTGGGATCATCCCAAGCTGGGGATGGGCAGCCTCCTGTACACAAGTGCCTATTACTGTTCAGGCAGCAATAGCTTGAGAGCAATGATTCTCATTTCCTTTGGGGCTCTACACAAGAGCCTCTGAGGGCAGGTGCTGGTTTCTGAGTGATGAAGGAAGAAAGGCTGCACAGGGACATTTCTTGTCTCTGATGACCTGTCTCTGCTGGATCTACCTGCACATCTTCTCTGCACTCACAGAGACAGAGTGGGCTTTGTTTGGGAGTGTCTTGGTCCTTTTGAAAGACAACCTCTTCCCACAGCTCTGATGTGTCCTGCTTCTCTTCTGCTGGGGGCACAGGCAGAAGTCAGGCCCAGCAATCTGTTACTGCTTAGTGCACTAAATTCACTTTTGAAGAAGACTGTGTCAAACATTACCTCCAGCTGTGATTCAAAAACTGAAGAAAATTCAACTCTTGAGAAACATAGGAGGGACAAGATACAAATCCAGAAAACTTGAGCAAAGACAAAACATTTCACATCTCTATATTTTTATTTCCAGACAAGAAGCCAAAGTCCTACAATATGACTGTTACATTAGGACTTAGATATGTAAGCATCACTTTCTTCATCACTCTGCTGTGATCCTGCAGCTGAAGAGAACCAGTGTGAGTGACTGGGTGCTGGAGGGATTATTGCCCTGGCTCAAAACCAGGCCAGAACTGCCTTCACTTGATAAGTGAAGCTTGGATTGAAGGGCAAGTTGTGCTTTGCCAATATAATTTTTCTTCAGGAGTGACCAATGAAAATTGTTCCATAATTGTGTAATGCTGGCTAGCAGAATAAATGTGGTTCTTGGATAAAAGAACAGAAAACAAAATAGATCTGGTGGTGCTGCTCTCTCCCTGGCTCTTTGGAGACCAAGCTTTATGATCCTGAGTTCATCTCTGGTGTCTGCTGAAGAAAAGAATGTTAAAAATCTGGGACAATCAAGCTACAATAATGTCCAGTTATCCTGCCACCAAGCAAAGGAAAGTGTATTCAATTTATTCAAGGGAGTACTTATATTGGATTATAAATGCCAAAGGTGGGTGAGAAAAATAAGAGTTGTTTTTTTTTTTTTTTTTTTTCCACACAGCAGAAAACAGCATGACATGAACCTATGGATGGAATCTGAAGCCAGGCAGATCCAGGAGGAGAAAAAGCACAAGATTTTTGCATTGGAACAACTGAGCAAGGGATGACCTATCTTCTCCACCACCTGAGATTTTAAAGTGAGAATTGTGTGCTTCCACTTTCTTCTTCTAAATTCAGTAATGATCATGACACAGGAGTCCCTGGGTGACATCATCACTGTGGACAGGTTAGATTTCGTAACAGTCCCTCTGCCTTTGAAACCTCTGAGGCTTAAAAAGTGCATTTACCTGAGCCAGGGTTCACCCCAGGGACAGGAGAATTAGATGTCTTTATTCCTTTCTCCCCAGCTGTGGGAATGCTCTGTTTGGATATCTTTCCCATCGCCGGTTGTGTCAGTGGTATGTGTTATGCAGATGTGTGTCTACTGGGAGCAACGTTCAGACAGCACATTTCACACTGATTTATGAACAGACTTATGAGCACAGCAACTTCTGGCCTCTGCTGACTTGGGCTGGAATCAGCTTGCATGTTGTTGCTATTCTCGTTCTCAGACCTGCAGTCACAGCTCACGAACAAGATGCTGCAAAATGTGGAGCTGAGGAAGTCCTTGCCTCAGAGCTCTTCTGTGAATGGGGTGGAGGAGGTAGTTAGCCAAGGGAACCCAGGGAAAAGATGGGAGGTAAACATGCCCAGTCATGGTGAGCTGGAAAAGGACTGGGTGTGGCAATAAGTTGGCTAGGCAGTGGTGGGCCAAGGCTGGGTCTGCCCAGGAAAAGATGCTGCAGGACTCCAGGCATGAGACAAAAAAACATCTTTGTTGTGTGAAATGGCAGGAAAGAGAGAATGTCTGGGATACAGGGCTACAGCAAAAGTGTCGACACAACCTTGAGAATAGAGAGGTCTCTATTCTCTAGTCTAAAGTGAGGCTGCCATCCAGGTTGTAAGTCCAAGTGATGGATAAGAGAAAAACAGTTCCCCTTCAGACATGATGGGTCTGAGATGAGGACCAGATGTCCCCAGATGTCAGGGAACCAGGCTAAGATGGGAGTTTCAGTAGGAGAACACAGCTAACAGGGCAGAGGTCCAGATCCAAAGGAAACTGAATTTGAATTGGTGAGAGAATTTGAATTTGAATTCAGTTTGAATTGAATTGAATCAGAGATCAGGGCAGAGGAAAATGAGAGCAGGGCTCAGTGAGCACAGTGAGGGCAGAGTGGAGAAAGGGGATTGGTTTCAAACTGAGAGTAGGTTTATATTAGATATGAGGAAGAAACTCTTTACTGAGAGGTGATGAGGCACTGGAACAGGTTGCCCAGAGAAGTTGTGGATGCCCCATGCCTGGGAGTGTTCAGCATCAGGTTGGATGGGACTTTAAACAACCTGGTCTAGTGTAAGGTATCCCTGCCCATGACAGGGGGGTTGGAACTTGGGAATCTTTAAGGTCCCTTCCAACCCAACCCATTCTATGATTCTGTGAAGACAGAAAGTGGAAAGTGTAAAGGCCAAAGAGGACAAGAAAGGGCAGAAAGATACAGTGAAGGTGTTGCCAAATATCTCCATCTATACCAACTACCTGATCCTTCTACTCACTTTCCTATTTGAATTCCAATTGATATTACAGAAAGTCTTTTTACTGCTGTGCATAAAAGAAATCTTTCCAAATGCTTTGAGACAACAATGTATTCCCAGCTGATCCCAAAAGACAGGTCCAGTTTCTTCATGGTCGTGATTACTCTTCAAAAGAAAAAACATGAACAACTATGGCCAGGGAATGTGATTTTTTTTTTTAAATAGGAATCAGCCAGCCCACTACTGGTAGAAAAATAGTTAAATACAACGGACCAAATGTCAAACTATGAGAAGAATGACTCAAATTAGAGATGCATAGATAGAAGAAGCTAACAAAAACATCTCTTCCCGTGGGGACACTAACACAGCCAAATACTCATCTTTGTAGGTCACCCAGTTTAAAGAGCGGTGCACGGGGGAGAAAAAAATTCTGGGTTTGATATTTTGTACCCTGGACTATAAAGGAATCACTGCAGATATATAAATAAAAGCCAGCTGGGCTGAGGTTTCAGATCACCTACACCCATCAGAAAGGCAGCCAGACTAAGCACTGTGCTCTCCTGTTGGATACCTGGACTAATGCTCAACTCAGTCAATTCTTTGGACGCAAAGAGAGAGCAGAGCAATGTTTCATTAAAATATTTTAATCACTTGCATTGCCACTGAAAAAGCAAAGAAAATTACATAGCCCAGGGTGAGAAACCTTTTATTTAAATATCTGTAAAAATATGTGGAAAAAAAAGAAGAGTTCCTGCCTGGGAAAATCATGAGCCTGTCTCAAAGTCTACAAGACTATCTCAGCAGAGGAAGTGAATGAATAACTGTGGCACATGCATGAGTGGCTGAAAGTGCAGCCTGAGCAGTAATTGGCTCTATTGGTGCTCCTCTGATTAGCTGGTTTTGGCTACAGCACTTGTCAGACCCACGCTGAGTTCACAGTACAAAAGCATTCACACTGCACTGAAGAACATCTCAGATCAGCCAGTGGATCCCTGCAGAGAAACAGCAAACACAGATCTGAAGGATGCAGTCTCCAGGGAGGGCTTTAAATCCTTACTTCATGTCACTAATTCCTCGTTATCTAGAGCTGGAAGAGAAAGGACTCCTGGAACGGATTCAGATGCTCCTGTTACTTTTCACTACCTCAGAAATGAAGGAAGAGAGAAGTAAATTGATGGTGCTTCTGTGGACAGAGAGTTAAGAACAAAATCACATTAATCACTGAATGTAGGTGGTTTGAACTCTTTACCAAAATACCCATCTGAGTTGCTAATTAACTGAAACAGCAAAGGGATCAGCTTATTGGTCTGGGAAGGAAAGGTTACACACTGATAAATCTCCAGAGAGACCCCTGACAGGGAGAGGTCTCAGCTGGGGACTTGTCACAGAGGGCATGGGAGAAAATGAGCCACCCCAAGTCCTTACAGTGACAGTGGCCACAGCACCAGCAAACATGAATGGAAGAGGCCAAGGAAACCAGGCACTTCCAAATAAGAGATATTTTTATGTGTAGATTTGCACACCTACTGTGTCTGCTTCAGGGTTATGGCTAAGACCCCCCATCAGCTCATTCAGCTTTAAAATCAACTCCATGGATGCCTGCTGTATCCTCAAAATGCTGACATGACCACTCTGCAGAATGACAGAGAAATCCCACAGAACATGAGTTATTTGCATCCACACTCTGATAATCACCCCCAAAAAGCAATTTGGAGAGCATCAGCCAGCACCAGAGCATGCCAGCAAATGCTGTTGTGTTTTCTGAGCTGGCTAACTGATTCAAACACCCTGATCAAATATAAGCAGTTTAGGCTATTAATAGCAGCATTAAGGAAAGTCTTCCATATTTTGTTTGTGAGATGCCTGTCCTCCCTCCCAGCTAAATTATGTTGTATTTTGTGGTGGCTAAATGAAATGTGAGGAACAGCAGAACAGATCACAGTTTAGATCAGATATGTCCAAAGTGATTTGAGGACAGTTGACCATTATTTACTTGCAACATGCAGTAAGCAGAGATGAAGGTTAAATTTGAGGCTTTTCTACCCAGAAGATATCAATCTTTTATGTATACACAGAGGAAATAGCAACTGCATTTCACACAAGATGAGAATTTGGTTCCCAGGACAAAACCAACCAACCTGTGGTTACAAACATCTCTTCAGCTTCTTGGGGCTCTGCCTCCAGAGAAGTGGCACTGAAGTAATAAAACACTCACATGTTGCTGCCCACACTGACCCCAAGATTCATGTGGGTGAAGCTGCCAGGCTCCGGCACCAGTTGCACCACTGGGAAAGACATGGACAGACATGGAGAGACCACCCTGGATGGACTGAACATCTCTCCCACCACTTGCAGCACTTCTTTCTTTATTCTTTGTCAATATCTCGAGATACTATTTCTCATAGAAACCTGCGGTTCATGTCAAAGCCTCCATTTACACTGGATTGCACAAAATGCCTCCAAACCTGCCTCAGATTTATCTGAAGTCAACATCAGCCTCAATTCTTTGTTTTACTCTTTATTTTTTTATTTATTTATCTAAAACCTACTGAAAGAGGCTCTGAAGCCTTCTCTACCACAGTTTTGTCCCTTCAGGTTCTAAAGCAAAAAAGCAGTTTTTCCTAATGGTTAACATTAAAGAAATACTGAGCTGGTTGGTCTTTTGGGATTTCTTGAGGGTATTTTCTTAAAAAAAAATTCAAAATTGTCTTAAAATTTTTTTTTTCCTGAAAGTTTGAAGCAATTTGTTGATCTTTGAGAAACAGGGGAAAAAATAGAAAAACTCTGTCATTCTGAATTTTTTTAGGGAAAAAAAATCAAAATCTGTTTATCTTTCAGCAAGAACCAGCTTTGCTGTCCATGCATAAAGCTATGGTGAAATATATTGTAGCATCTTGCCATCATGAAATCTGAATACTACTTTGTTAAACTCTTCAGCACACAGATGAAACTGATGAAACTATTCCAGAGGAAGACTCTTGTCACTGAAGCTGTTTTGTCTCACCGTTATGAAGCAGACTCAGCAGTATTCAACTGGTGATTCATTATTTTGCACATTATTTCGAACCGCAGTCCTGCACAAGGACCCCCCCTATACCAGGTGCAGCATGAACGTGGAACAAAGAGGCACCTTCTGCTTCCAAGAGCTCCAAGTCCTTGTAGAGGACTGGAGAAGCAGATGGAGACAGATGGAGGGTGAGATTAAAGGAACCAGCCAAGACATGCTGTCAGACTTTGAGTAACCTTTACAGCCAGGGAGAGATTTAGCTGTGACTGTGTCTCCATGATATTCATACCAAAAAAAAAAAAAAAAACCTCCAGAAGATTTTAAGTGTCCCATGCCCATTCCTGACTAGTATTCCAAGTGAGATCAGATGTGGGTAAAGGAGAATACTGAAATAGAAAGAGGCTGTTGGAGGCTGTGAGTGGTGCAAGGCCCCCAGGGATCTTTGGGAGTAGCTCCACAGCAGTTTGTATGTGGGGAGAGGGTCAGTGTTTGAGCTATCTGCCAAAAAGCTACATCAGCTGTTCTAGGATGAAGCAGTGGGAAGTCAAAATATATTGAGACCTGGCTTTTACCTTGCTCACCAGATGTATTTTGGAAACTGATTGCAGGCTGCTAGGAAGAGCTAGTCTCCTACACTTGCAAGTTTTACTCCAGCCTCATTTGAAGTGGGAGAAGTGGATGGCTAAAGTTACAAGTTTCTACACAAACGCATCTTAAGTTTCCCAGGATTTTCTTTCCTAGAGGAGCTGTGCACTTCCCCCTGCTCCACTGAGACCCTTGCACTTCCAAAACCCTACGAGCCACACCTTCACCTTTCAAAGCCCTGGGTGCCACCAAGTGCTCACCCCGGGTCCAGGGAGTCTGGCAGCAGCTGCACTCAGCCCGGAGTACGTCTGCCTTTCCCATCTCTGCTCTTCTACGTCTTCCCTTTTTGCAGTCTCCGTCCTGTCCACCTCTTCCCTTTGCATTCCTCCTCTTTGCAACCCTGCCTTTGCATCCCTCCCCTTTGTATCCCTCCCTTTTCACCTCCCCCTTTGCACCTCTCTCACTTACAGCCCACCCCTTTGCCTCTCTGCCCCTTCGCATCTCTGCCTTTCCCCATCCCTCCCCTTTGCATCTCTGCTCCTCGCACCTCCGGCCCCTCGACCCTCTGCATCTTCGCCCCTTCTCACTCCTGCCTGCACGGCTCTGAGCCCTCTGTGCATCCGCCCCTGGCACCCTCCACTCCCCTCTCCCGCCCTTTGCACCCCCACCCCTTCGCATCTCCGCTTCGCTGCCTCCCCGCGCTCTCGCCCAGCCCCGGTCCCCCGCAGCCTCCGGGCCGTCTGTCCCCCGCTCCAGCCCCCCTGACCCCCGGCGCTCCCCTGCCCGCCCGGCCCGGAGCCGCCCGCGATGCCGCCGCTGCTGCTGCCGCTGCCGGTGCCGGTGCTGGTGCTGGGGCTGGTGCTGCTGCTGGGGGGCCGGGCGGGCGGCGGCGGGGGCTGCCAGCTGCCGGCGGAGTGGCGGCCGCTCAGCGAGGGCTGCCGGGCCGAGCTGGCCGCGATCATCGTGTACGCGCGGGTGCTGGCCCTGCACCCCGACCCCTACGGCGCCTACAACTACCTGCCCTGGCAGAGGGGCCCCCCCGGCAGTCCCCAGCAGGGAGCGGGGGACCTCTTTTACTCGGCCGAGATCGAGCTGCTGTGCGACCAGGCGTGGGGCAGCATGCTGGAGGTGCCCGCCGGCTCCCGCCTCAACCTCACCGGCCTCGGCTACTTCTCATGCCACTCGCACACCGTCATGCAGGGCTACGCTTATTTCTTCTTCCTTCGGTGAGTCCCGGGGTAGGGGGGTCCGAGGAAGGGTTGGGATGTCGCATCCCAGCTCCGGGGCATCTCCGCGGGCGGGGGATGCGCGCCCGCCCCTGCCCGGAGGGTTCGCTCCGTGCCGCTGCCGCTCTCCGCGCAGCGCCTTCTCCTTTGCGCTTCCACCCACAGTTTCACAGGGAAAGAAAAGCCGGGAACACCAAACTCCCATAGTATTCCAGCACTATCGGTCAGCACATGCACAGGGAGCTGCTGTTGAGTAGCTCGTGGGTGCTGCTGCTTTTGTTTTTACGGCGGGACGGTCACAGAGCTGGAGAGAGGCCAGCGCCTGTTTGCCGAAGTTTGGCATGGGAGTTTAAAACCCATCCCCAAATACTCACCCGATAGCTTTCCATCGACTCTCCCGAGTCCCATCCAGACCGTGACTTTGGGCTCATCGAAAGAATAAGAAAATAAACCACAATGTGGGAACAGAGCCATCTCCGTGACCTTTCAATTCGAGAGCATTTGCGAAATACTATTCAGTGGCTTGTTTTGAAATACTTGGTATATTCTTAGACTGGATGCGCGACAAAAGTCATTTTGATGCTGTCTAGGGCTTAGTCTGCAGCAACATCTTTAAACACATTTTATTGACACAAGTTGTTTATTGACTGCTTGAAGGAGTACTTAAACTCTGGGCTCAAGGGCAAAGTGATGCAAATTCAGTAGAAACTATGGCACCAAAATACAGATTTGCGTCCTTCATGGGGTTTCACAGGTATCTGCAGGGTGGAAGGAGCCTGTTTGGTCCTTACTGCTGCTGCCTGATCCAGTCCTTGTGGTAGAAATTGTCATTTTGGTGCCGGGAGAGCTGAGAGCCACTTGCTGGCTAAAAGTCTGTGTGACTTTTTGTTGAGCCAGGCTGGAGGATGACAGGTGACTTCTGCAGGAGAGAGAGTGCTGTTCATTCTCACAGTGGGCTGCCCCTGCAATCTGTGTTCCAGAATGGATGAGAACTACATCCTCCTGCCACATGGAGTCAACTTCCAGGAGGCGATTTTCCCCGACACCCAGGAGAACAGAAGAATGTTTGCCAGCCTTTTCCAGTTTTCAAACTGCTCACAGGCACAGCACATGTTGAGCTTCTCCAGTGACTGGGAGATTCAAGAGGACAACCGGGTAAGGGATTCTTTTGCTTTCCATGCTTGTTTTCAAAGTGGGCACAGGCATTCCCATGTCCTTTGTGAGCATATGTATATGAATAAAGAGCAGGAGATTTTCCTGTTCTTTGGGTAGTATCACTAGCGAAGTAACACACTGGTGAGGAAATATTAAACTGTTTTCAAAGCTGACCTCTGTGTTAACCTCTTCAGCTTCCCATCGACCTGAGCAAAGCTTGGTAGCACCTTGTTCATGAGCAATAGGTTAAAAATTTTATTACTTGTGATCTTGTCCTCCCCCACCTAGATAATTTCTGGGTTTGCTATCTCTAGACCTCTTTTTTTTTTAATTTCAGCTGAAATGCTCAGGAACAAATCTTTGCTTATGAACTTCTGTGTTCATCTCATGTAGTGAGAGCAGTGCCTGGACCATGACAGACTATAAGGGATTATTCTTGCCTGACTCCACATAACAGCATAAACATCTACTGAAATAATCACCCTGAGCTGCCTTTGTAGCAGCTGGGGAAAAAAAGACTCTTAAAGGCACATTTCATGTGAATGATGAGGGCAGGGTTCCTCTGAGTGACGCCAGCTCTTACTTCTGAACAAGACAGATGAAGTGTCTCTTTCTCCTTTCAAGGAAGGCCACAGAAAGCAGTTCACCCTCTAGGCAACCCTCCCTTAATAACATCCAAAGATGCCCACTGTTGGTGGCTTCTGAGCCCCTTTATGGGATTGTAGTTTCTGTAATAAATGCAGGATTTTAACAAATGCTTATTTGGCAGAGAGGAGCAACATGTTGTCATGTGTGTGCATGTTCTGGATGTGCATACACTTTTGAAAAAGTGGAACTTGGAGAGCTGGTTTAGTGCCAAACTTTGTTTTTTGAGGCTGGTGGTTTCCCCTGGTAGCTGAGAACATTTTAAGCACCTCTCTAGGTCAGGATGGACAGGACAGGTGTCATTGCTTGTGTCTTCTGTGGATTAACCCAAGGCATGATGTTTATGTATGACAGCAGATGTTTGAGTGGCTTGCTTGGGAGATGGATGCAGGGAATTCAGTAGCTGGCTGAGCCTTTTCCTTTCACAACCTGGCCAAATGCCAGCACACAAAGTTTGAGCTGCTATGTGGCCACCTGGCCAGTGACACAGCTCCTCTCCTTGGGATGCCCCATGAGCAAGTGTTTTCTTGCTGCTGATATTTTGGGGAGGGAGTGTGTTCAAATATATGTATGGAGATAGCAGCAGAAATTGATATTTAAGAGGAAATTAATTATCCCATAATTAAATTGCAGAGCTGTAGCCCTGTCTGGGCAAGAAGGGGGAGGTGGAGAGCCCGGGTCCTAGCCCTGCCTCCTCCCTCCACTCCCCTCCTCCCCATTGCCACAAGCAACATACTTGGCAAGTAAAGGTGCTGCTGCTGCCAAATCCACAGATTTTTGTCCAGGGGATCAAAGTGGCATTGGGAGGTCACCAGATCCAACTTCCAGTGTCTGCTTGTGATGCCTCTGCACTGTTTATTTCGTCATGCTGAGCTAAATGTAGGGGATCTTGATGGGCTGGTGCTCATTTATGCCAGCAGTGAATCTCACCAGTCAGCCTTAATGGAAATCACCAGGCAGAAACCCCCAGGGTAAGTTGGGGCAACCCTCAGCATATGTATCAAAAGTGCATTTCAGCTGTTGCACTCTTTGACCCGTGCAGCTGTGAGCAGACTGGGGGGGATTAGAGCTGCTGGTCCCTCAGACAGGGGCCGGGGGCTTTACATGCTCCAACCCCCACCCGTCCAGTGAACAAATTCAGCACAACTGATGGACACTTTGTCTTGCCTTCATAATGAAAAGTAAAAGCTTCCTCTGCACCAGTTAAAAATAGATGGGGCTGACTGTGCTCTCATTCAGCTCCTGCATCTGTGTTTGCCCAGCCGAGCGCCGGCTCCCGGCGCCTGCGTGCCCCAGCCTGGGAAAGGGATGACATTTCTGGCTGCTGCAATATTAGGAATTTGTTCCTCAGCTCTTCCCAGGTACAGGTCTCTTTACGTTTCCCTCCTCTCTCTGTCTTTTTACATATAGTGGTGGTTTTCTCAATTGTCACTGTGTCTGCTCACATCCTGCCACAGTGTGAACAATTTCCGTTTCCAAATTTGCTCGGCCGAGCTGCCCCATGCTGGCTCCTGAGCTGAAATATGTGGTGTGTGCCAGCTTCATGGCACAGACAGTGAACATAACTCAGAGCATTATTCCTGAAGTTTTTGAAAAAGAACCTCTTTGCGAGCCTGAGTACATCCAAAGATGGGTTCTGTGATGACGTCAAGTTGGGAAGAGCTTGGACAGAGAGAGAAGGATTGTTTGATGAGGCTTATATTGTAGTGAGGAGTCAGGGGTCTCACTAACTGCTGTGTACTGACATAAGTAGTTACTTAAAATACATCATGGATGTTTTGTGTAGTCAGAGAGAAGAAGTGGAAATGTTGAGACATTCCGAGCAGAAGGCAGCTGGAATGAAAGTCTCATCCCAGGAGTTTATAGGTAAGGTCCTGCCTCCAGGTGTTGGAATAGCTGTATGCAGGGACAACTTGAAAAGCAGCGGGCCAGAAGAAGTTTGGAATAAAGGAATGATGAAATTTTCTGCTTACAGACAAATCCCATACTCTGAAAGTCTTTTGGAATCCTGGTCTTGATATATTTCTGGGGTGGACACTTTAAGAGAGACTTTGGTGCTAGAAGCACGTGCAGTTGCAATGGATAATTTGTGTTTGCAGCTTTGGGATGCTCAGTCAGAATGTGAGAAAATGCCATGATGGATGAGTGTCTTTGCCTCATGTAATACTGCTCCAAGAGGTCCCTTCTGCAGGGTGTGCTTGAGCTGGCCATGGAGCAGGTGACCCAAAAGTGACCACTGACATGTTGTCCTCCTGCTTGGCCTCTTCTGTCTGCAGTGCTCCTTGCATGCAGGCAGCCTTGTCTGGGCTGCCTGAGGGGTGAAACTAGGAAAACACTGACAGCTCCTTCTCCTCCTTCCAGCAAATGTGTCTGATAATGCAAAAGAGAGCAAAGAGATGTGCAGGAACTTCTTGATGCATTGGGATGTGTTACCTGCCTTTTCCATCATGGTAAAATGATTTAATTTAATTTTTGGAAAGGCCCATGGCATGTGATGAAAAGAGGTCAGACTCAAGGCACATGTCATTGAGTAGAATACTTTCCTCATCCTGGGCCTGCTGCTTTTGCTGAAAGCTAATTTCAGCTGCATTTTTAAGCCTCTTGCAGTCTGGGCTAAGAGCCAAATACTGCTGTCCGTAGTTTTCCAATAACCCTACAATCTCATAAATTCACTAGGTGCTTGTTCTGGCCATTTCAGAGTGCAGTGATAGCTCCTGCCATTGTTTCTTTAGGCACTTACATTTTGGCCTCCACATTTGCAGAGGCAAATATTAATGTGGCTACATCTTGACTTTTTGTCTCAGTCCCTTTTTGTCTCAGACCCTTGGTGATGCTGCGGATCTCTTGCTTTACTCCAGCTTGTTGTTGCAGTGATTTCCACAAGGTTGTTTCTAAAACCAAGGGATGATGCAGTACATTGGGATTGAAATCTAGCCCCTATGCAGAGTTTCACCATTTTAGTGCAAATCTACGAGCTGTTATTTCTCCTTCTGGCCTTCTGCAGGGTTGTGTGATCTCATAAAGAGGACCTTGTTGCTTTGTCTGCACACAAGGGATTACAGGAGAAGTGACTTGAGGTCTGGTGTGATAAGGACAATAGAAATCTCTAGCAGCACTTGTAGTTATTGTTCAGAGGGGCTTGAACTGGTTTTGTCAACAGGTTGGTAAGGAAATGTGTTTTTTTGGCCTCGCCCTTTATGTGTGCAGGAGAGCTGCAAAATGGCCCCACATGCATCACAACAAGGGGCTGATGTCAAGGTGTCAGCCCAATTGTGAGCAACACTGAGAGCACTGAGATAAAGTCCATGGAAATTAAGGAGTCCAATAACTTCAATTAAGCTCAGAGATTGCAGGGGGAGACTATACCTTTTATTAAGCCTCTCTCCCTGTGTTGACTCAAGCAGCAGAGCCATAACCACAATGATACCTCAATTGATTTAGATGAATAGACTTGCCTTCTGAGAGACCTCCAGAGCTTTATCTGGAGGTATTAGCTCTAATAATAGAGCTTTTATGGGAGTAGTCACTGTCCCAAATAAAAAGCAAGGTAATTAGTGGGTTAGCCTGGCAGTCTACAAATATCTGTTTAGCATCTTTGGGTTTGGATCTTCTTCTCTGGTGGCACCATGACTGCTGTAACAGACTAATGACCTGACTGGGACACCTGGAAGACTTTGGAGCACCTGAAAAGGGAACTAGATAAGAGAAGCAATGTAATTGCATAAATGGCCTTGCCATTACTGTGCAAAGCAAAAATCAAATTAAATTATATTCTTCCTCTATGGAAGTAGAAGAAATAATTTCAGAATTATCTGTATTTTAGCAACTCCTGTGTGCATAGACTGGGAGCCACTGGGTTGGGTGAATCCCTGAGCCCATCTGTGGGCAGTACATCTGCTGGTCCCAGCCTGTCTCTTCCCTGATGCTCTCAACCAGGTGAATGGTAGAGGGTCTCAATCAGTGACACTTCACAGCACCACGAGGGCACAAGCCACAGAGAAATAGCCACTTGTACTAGAGCTCCTTGCCTACCAGAGAAGGGCTTGTTCACCTGATGTTTGCTATGGGGACTTGTTTTGATCCATCTCCCCAACATGCCCCCAGAGAGGGGGAAGAAAGAAGGAAAATTGAGGAAGTTCCCATAATTTTTCAGACCACCCTGATTTTGGAAGTGATTAAATAATATCATGTCCAGAGAGAGCCTGAGCTGCCTTGGATGCGTGTGCCAGAGGTCTTCCTGTGGTGGCTGAGAAGGACATTGCTGATGCCAAAAGTGACTCTGCTCCGTGAGTCTTGCAAATCCTGGCCACTAGGAAAAATAAGATGATAACTGTGTTGTCCATGTTATTCACAAAATTAAAATGAAAAGTAATATTTTTTTCTCTTATTAAAGTTAAGAGCTTCTGCTCTTGCAGAGTTTCCTCTCTGCTCTGAGTGCTGGGAGATGAATTTCAAGACTGGAAAATGCTGCTCATGTAGTCCAGAGCCAGCTGTTTTAGGAGAAGAAGCAGTCTGAAACAGAGCAGGTAGCATCTCTTTAATTTCTCTTTAATTCCCATGTACTGAGTTTTTGTGTTTGCTTGTGGCATGAGCTGCATTAGACATTCTCCCTTCTCTGGTTCTTAAGGCACTAGGGAAATACAAATTAATCTCAGTTAAAAACAGTTCTACATGGCAAGGGCAGTACAAAAAGACCCCAAAATAGAATTGAAGTGAGGTCCAATATCTAGAGGTTTGAAAATCTTCTTTTACATGTGGTTTCTTGCCCTGCCATTGGTTAGAGGAGCTGTTTCTCTGTGAGCCTAATAGCATGATAGAAAGTGCCATCACTTCTGGGTTGTTTTCATAGTGATTTTCAGAGCTTTTGTTTTCCTCCCAGAAACCCACCCAGGGTGAACCCCCTCCCTATGATCTGTGTTTAATTTGAGTACATGTAAGCAATATCAGATGAAATGGAGAACTGCTGACAAAGTCTGGGGCAAAGAAAGACCACAAGACAATTGATACATTTGGGTAACATCCCCAGGAGTCTTTTGGCACAGAAATGACATTGATTCTTTTTAGAATCTTCACACTCAGGCTGTAGTAAGGGACTCTAAGAGCTCTGCCTGGCATATCCCTATCAGTTTTCTAGCTTTCCACATGCACATAGGCTGATAAAACACAGAGTAAAAGATCACAAAGGAATACACAATAGCCTTATCCACAGGATGTTTCCATTGCATATGGTCTTTATAATATTTATAACACCCAGAAGGTGTTCTGAGCAGTGCTTCCCAGGAGAAAAATGGGCAATATCTCTGGTTTTCAGTTGTTTCTTAGAGGCACATTATTTCTGTTGGGGATAGATTGGCTGTTTTTCATACACAATGCAAGAGGGACAACCTGATGTAATGTGGGAGCTTTGGATTTGGTATCATTTGTGAACAGTCAGAATTTGGGATTGAAAATGGAGCTTTTCCGCACCCATCTGAGCTCTTGTCCCCCATGGCAGCCATGGTGGTGGGGAGGTGCTGAGGTGAGAGCCCACTTAGCACCCTCCTGGTACCAACAGGGGAGCCCCAAAGAGTGCCACAGCTCCTGGTGAACGTGTCTGGACCAACTTGCTGCCTATCAGGCATTACAGATTGCTCCAGAGCACGGCTCTCTCTCTTGCTGTGTCTCAGGCACACCCAAGTACATCATATCCTTAAAAATATCCAGTTTCCAGCTCATCGAGCAAGGAAATGCCAAGACATCCAGGGATGTGTATGTGTGTATGTGTGTGTGTGTGTGTGTGTATGTATGTACTGCTGCCTCCTTGAAGGGTGAAGCAGCAATCCTTCCAGGAATTGGCAGGGAAGGCAGACCCACATGGCTCCAGGCCACTTTTAATTATTCAGAGTCACACTTTAATGAAATTCTGCCAAACGCTCTAATTCATTCCATACTTTGTGGCACAAGGCTATCTGCTGTTGTACTTGAACTTGGTGGAGAACAGGCATCTGACCCCAGCCCCAGGACACCTTTTGGGTTCTCCATCTGGCTGGTGGCCACGGAGGCAGCTGATAGTTGTAGGCTGAGCTCTGCATGTTGAGAGGCACAAAGGTGAGGCTGAAGGAACCCTGTTGTCCCTCCTCTGTTTCAGATCCAAGGCTGTCTGCAGGGATGCCATAGCCTTGGGCTTTCCAGCCCAGACATGGCTGAAAGACTTGCAGTGCTGGATTTGTGCTGCCAGGCACAAATCCTGCTGCAGTGCTTTCTTAACCAGGTAAAGAGTTTTTTGGGAGCCCCTGACCTTTGGAAGCCTCTTAGCCAAGGGCCAAGGCACTGTGAGATGGGATTTTGATTGAGCTGGTTATATTCTCTCTATGATGACACAGAAGTGGCTGAGGGAAGTGATACCTCCCTCAGGATGGGCCAGTGGGAAGGTTGAAGCCCACCCTGAACATCCACATGTGAAGATGGGCTGGGAATTGCAGCATTGTAGTGAGCGGTGGACCTCTCATCCATCCCCTCTGGAGATGACACTGTCATGGGAAAAGTGGCAACTAGAAGACATAAGGAGGTTGATTTCAGTCCACTGTCTCCTTCCCTGTGTGTGAGTGATACCTCTGCTTTCCTGCCCTCCTCCTCATAGCCTCCCCAGAGTGGGAAAGTGAGAAGGGACATCCTACCACTGTGAAAGATGAAGGGAGAGGTGCAGGGAAAGGGTTGGTGTGGATCTGGGCTGTGAAATTGAGTAGGGCAGGGCAATGGATGTTTGAAAGAGCTTGTGTCCACAGCCAAATCCCCTTCCTCGACAGAGGTTTGTGTACTCAAGGTGCTCCCCAGATACCTGGGACATGTTTTCCAAGGAGAAGAGTTGAGGCTAGTGTTCTTAGGGTGGATATATCATCTTACTAACCCAAGGCAAAACAGAATGTGCAGTCCAAAGAAGCAGATCACAGTTTTTTTTTGATTCAGTTATGCTTACAAGTCATACTTGTCTCATGACATTTGAGTCTCAGAGGGTGGAGGTACCAACTTTGTCTGGGAGCCACTGAAAGGTGCTCAGATATGAGTCCTGGCATCCTGCTCACAGTAACACACTGGGATTATTCCAGTGCTTTTGATTGGGTTGGGAGCGGGAGGGAGAAGCAAACATCAGAGCTGGCTGCACGTGGCTCTTCACCTGCTTGGATTTTCCTAGACCTTGTTTTGAGCTAACTCCTGGGGAACACATACAGAATGAGTCTCAGGCAAGTTTTCTGGAACAAGATCTGCCAAAATTGATGAGGGAGGTACCCATATTATGTGTTGTTCAACCCAGTTATGGGAGCCACCATGCCCTTCTGTAAATCTGTGAGTCTGTAGATGAGTTGGGTGGTTTTTGTGTGCAAATTGATACTTTATGTTGGTCAGCAGGTGGAAAGGATGATTCATGTAGATCAGCAGTCCTGGACCAGGATCTCTCCTTGATGAATATGATGCTCCTACAGGCACTGTGGGCACACCTGTCCTTTGGTATAGCTGCTGTTGACCTTGAACCCAGGGAAAGTATTTTCTTTCAATTTCTCTCTCTCCTGACCCATCTGTGAGATAGATACAGAAAAAGATGGAGCAAAACATTTATTAAAATCAACGGCCACCAAAATCCAGCTGGCAGACAGGACACCTGTGATACTGCCTGTAACCAGATCCACCACTGTGGCTTGAGGGGAGATGAGGTCTTTTAATCTGGGACATATTTTCTCCCAGCCCATGCATTTTGATGTTTATTTTCACAAATGACAAGCCAAGCTGGCTCTGAGGCAGCAGGAGTTTGAGTCCCTAATGGAAGCTGCAGACGGAGCCTTTTAAAGCTGGTCTTGCCTCTGCCAGCCAAGTACCCTTCCAAATTCCCCTGGAGAAGTGTCCTTGCCCTGTTGTGCTCGGCCAAGAGCAGCCATGTGGTGCCAGGCTTGGCTTGGCCACTGGCCCTGGCACCGCTCAGCCCCTTGCAGCAGCTAATATGAAGTGACAAACCCAAGTGCCTGGTTTCAAGGGACTGGGAACATACGGTTTTGGTGGACCAAATGCAGCTGGCTGCTGAGCAAATCATTGCAGGTGCCTCCAGCAGCTGATGCAGTGACTCCCTCCTCTTGCTGCCCTAGTCTGTCAACTTTTTTTGGAACAAGGCTGCTGCAACTGTTAGTCAAGTCATCTGTAAAAGGAATGACAGCAGGGAAAAATACACTGAGGGAGAAGCAAGTTTCCATGACATTGTAAAATACAAAAGGAAAATAATATGATTAAAAAGCCAGGTCTGAATTTCTGCCCAAAAACCTTTAGAGCAAGAAAGGAAACAAATATTTCCTGAGATCTGAAACCACTTAATGGATTTTTTCTGCAGTATTTTTGCATTTCCTAGATCAGTAAGGAACCAGTAGCAACTGCAAGGGGTAATGTTGGTGCAATGTTTTATATTGAGACAAGATGTGGGACTAAAATTCAAGCTGGTATTTACATACTGTTATCCTCAAACTGACCCATCTTCTTCACTATGCAGGGGCAGCAGGAGAACTATTTCCATTCTGCAGAGGTAAAAGAAAGGCAGGTGTGTTGGGCTCTGTATCCCAGTCCAGTAGAGACAATTCTTTTTGCTCCCAGATTCATGCTCTCTGGGATTGGAAACAACTGTCTGAATTTTTTTTTTTTTTTTTTTGCCTGTAAACTTAAATGTCAAAATCCTGTGCCCTTCCCCTCCCATCACTTCCAGCCTTAGTGCAAAGGTAGTGCTGTACTTTGAGTAGGGAGTTTTCTTCAGGTGGGTGACACATGAGCAGCTGGGGTTTAGTTGTTTATTCAACCAGAGCTTGTTGGTGGTATGAAGTCTGGCTTCCTTCTTCAGGTGGATAGTGTCTCATATCCTCTTCATTTCTTCAAAATGCAATGAGTTTATTGCCTTCATTTGTCTTTGCTGCACACCCATTTCAGAGCACAATTGCTTGTTTGGCTTTCTTTTTGTATTTCCAGAGCCTTTAAATGGGGTACAAACAGAAATATGTTCTTCTGGATGTTGTTTATTAGATTCTTTTTTATTGTGGAAAATTATTTAAATGCTTAACTGGATGGTGGCTGGGGAGAGAAAAGAGGGAAAGTCAAAGTGGAACAGCTTGTACTGACAATGGCTCAGGATAGGAATAGAAATTCCTGTCCTGGAGGCTTATGTCCCCCACCCTATAGCTGAGCAGCTCCAGGAGGTACCAAGTAGCATCTAAAGCCCACCTCCATCAGCTGGATTCAAAAAAACAACCTGGAGGTGAATTTTTCTAAAAATCACTTCCAAGTTCTCTGTGCCATGCTGGACATAAATGCTGGTGTTGTGAAAAGTCTCTGAGGATTGAAAAAAAGAAAAAACTTTTAAGAAGACTCTACAGAAGGGTTGTTTTACCGTCAATTATTTGGGTTTTGTCCTTTTACACATTTTAGGCTCAGGCATGTTTTGTTTGAGTTGAGTGAACACTTGATGATCTGTCCCTCGAAATCCTAATTGAGCCTGTGTTTTCTTAAGTCTTGGTTTCAAAGGGCAGAGGAACAAATGTGATTCTTGATTCTTTTCCCAAAGGTGTAAAATCATTGACTAAATGTGTCCTGGAAACAATACTTTGTGCTCAAATCTTGCCTGCCATAATAAAAATGGCTTGGAACCACATCCAGTGACAAAATCCTCCTATATTTAACCCATGTCTGAAAGCAGCTGAGCTACTGATGGGAAATGTCCTGGTGCTTCCAAATCAGTTGTACTCTGGAGCTGCTGGAACACATCCTGTCCTTACAGACAGTCATTGCTCAAGAAACACATTACAGATGTCAAGGATATGAAGGAGCAGACCCCTTCCATCAAAGCATCAGGCCAGAGAAGGGCTAAAAACAAAATCCCAGACTGGAGGCATCCCTGAGGCATTTGCCTGCCTGTTCTGTGTCTGGACTTCAGGATCAGCCTCTGGTCCTGCTCATTGTCAGAAACTCTGAAACAGGAGAAGCCTCCTGTGGTCTCTGCTAACGAAGTGGTGTTTATCACGCTCTGCTAATTGCATTTGCTATGGTATTTACAGCATTTCCTATGTTTGGAAATGGAGAAATCTCAGGCCTGCCCAGGGCTCGTTGTGTATTTTAATCTGCTCCTAAGCCCACATGTATCTTTAAACATTAACTTACACATTGGCAGTGTCCTGGGGCAGCCTCAACCCCATAGCTATCGAGCTGGGAATGTGGCTATTGAAGTGTTAATATTTGCTCCCATTATTTATCAGACATAGTGTCCTTTTTCCAAGTCCTGGGAAATTTCTTTTTCTTTTTCTTTTTCTTTTTCTTTTTCTTTTTCTTTTTCTTTTTCTTTTTCTTTTTCTTTTTCTTTTTCTTTTTCTTTTTCTTTTTCTTTTTCTTTTTCTTTTTCTTTTTCTTTTTCTTTTTCTTTTTCTTTTTCTTTTTCTTTTTCTTTTTCTTTTTCCTTTCCCTTTCTCTTTCTCTTTCTCTTTCTCTTTCTCTTTCTCTTTCTCTTTCTCTTTCTTTTCCTTTTCCTTTTCCTTGCAGTTTTATCTGTAGTCAGTATTCCTGACTCCTCTAGAGCAGCACAGGGATTTGGAAATCCTTGCCCAGCACAATATGGGAGTGGAAAGATCTAATGCTGCACCCACTGCAACATTCGCCCTACAAATAACTGTTTTCAGGTTCTGCTGGCCTTTGGGGCAAAGACAATGTATTAATTGCAAGAATGGAGGTCATTTGAGCTCACATCGTGGTGTGGCCTTGGCCACATATGAACTTATTTGTGTCTAAAAGGGACTGATGTGGTCCTGGGCCATTTATGCCACAACACCTTGACCACCACTATGGCTCTGTCTCATTAGCTTCTTTTTCTGGATATAGCAGTTCCAGGTTAGATTCAGTGGATGAGGAAAAGTCCAGAGCTTGAATCAAGCACTGCAGCATGCCTGGAGTCCTCCTTCTGTATCTGTTGCTGTGTGGAGCAGGTGGCTTGAATTTGGCTGGAGCTTATGATGCATTTTGTAGTCTTTAGCTTATAAAGCCTTTTGGATAAAATTTACTGAGTGCATGAAGGATGTAGAGTTTTGTTTTGTGGATTTAAATCCAATCTTCTAAATTGCTTAAAAGCAATTCCTTGTGTTTTGAAATTCTGAAACCTCTGTCCTCCCCTTTTTAAGGCCTGCGGTCAATCATGGACTGATTTAGAAAATGGTGCAAAATGTGTAAAAGAAATAAAGAAAACATTTTTTAAAATTATATTAGGAAAAATAAAAAAAAAGAGAGGACACATATGTTATCAATACTCTACCGAAAGGGAACATTGTCTCTGACACAGAAAGCCTTTAACTCTAAAGCTTGTAGAACAACTGGAATAATCTTTCTAATGCAGTCAACATTATTGGAGCTGTCATGGGGCTGTTTGAATTACTTCAAAATTGATTTTAGGGCTTTTTCTGTTTGAACTTCAAGTATACTGTAGTATACTTCAAGTATACTTCAAGTCACTGTAGATGTGACTCTGAACATGTTTTTCTATGCATTTTATGATAAATATTCTGGCTTTGGATTGGCTTCTTGGTTGGATGAATTTAAGTATTAGTTGAATGGAGTTAAGGAGCTTGTCTACTTCAGTATTGATCTTAAAATGTGAGCAAAGATTGAATTTCATTGCATACAGCATTCTGAAGGGCTTCAGCCAACAGCAGAGTGGGGTACAGGAGTCCTTTTGTTAGGTGCTTTATTGTCAGAAGTACTGAACTGGTGCAAAATGGCAGTTTTCTGAGGAAGCAAAGTAAAAGACTGTCAGCATTCTCCCCTGTCCCCATCCCAAGACCCACAGTATGCTGAGAGATACCTAAGTCATGTATCCATGGAAGAGTACAGGAAGAGAGTTCTAGCTGATGCTCTCCCATTCTCCAGTGTTTTCAGGTGAAGAAGTCTCTGTGGTGAAGTAATTTCCATGTATTTATTTAATTCTTTATATTCAGTGACATCCAGTCAATTTATCTCCCGTAAAGCTGTCCAGCCTTCTCTTGAGAATTTGATTGCCTTTTTGACTTGATTTCCAACTTTTAGATTGCCTTCAACCTGTCTCCTACTGAGACTCCCAGTTCTTCTGCTGGAAGATGTTGTCAGTCTCTATTTTCTCCCTTCATAGCATTCATGGTTGTGTAGACCTTTATCCTCCACCCTCTCACAGGACAGGACTCAAAATTACAGATCAAGCTTAATGTCTGAGCCTCAGAGAAGGTTGTTCCTTCCCTATCCTGGATAGGAACCAGCTACTGCTAACACTCTGCAATGCAAGTCCTTGAGAAAAGAGGGAGTAAAGCCCCTTCCCTGGCTGTCTGGGACCTCCCACTGCTATTGCCACAGGGAAATTTCAAAGTTTTGCCTAGACTGTTGGAAGTGCCAACAGGGAAAGCAAATATTTGTGTGTAAGACTTAACCCCAAGAAGATTAAGTGCAGATGAATGTCAATAGTGCCAGCAACCTGTGAGAGAAAGTGAAAACTGAGAAGGATGTAAAAACAGAACATGGTACGGAAAAAAAAAAAAGAAAGAAAAAGAAAGAATAAAATGCAAAACAGATTAGAAGCAAATCAGGGAGAAGGAAAATTTCAATGGGGCTTTTTGCTTTCCAAAAAGGGCAGCATGAAGAGCAGCAAGACAAGCATTGCAACAGGGGCTCATCAGTGTTAGCAAAGTTGGGAGGTTCCAAGGGTGAGCATGAAGTAGGGAGGGGGTAGAAATGAGGGATGCAGCTTGATGGGATGCTGCATGGACAGTAGATGCCTTTGGAAATTGAGAAGAATCCCGTAGGTGATGAATATCTTGCACAGTCTTTAGTTCCTACCTCTTCAGTTTTGGAAGTCAATTGCTAGCTGGGGAAATGGTGATCCGTGGGAAGAGGTTTGGTTTTGTGAAGCTTGGCCCATGTTCTGTGGGAGGAGAGCTGTACTGTTTGGAAAGCATCCACCTTGGGAAAATCATAAGTGGTAGGGCTGTCTAGACTAGCCAGGAAGGCGTGAACAAATAACCAGAGTAAAATAGAAGGAGAAGAGAAAAAAGTGTGATTCCTCACCTAGAATTAAATTAAGATGTCAGGAAAAAAAATGACTCAAGGCTTCAAAGGATGCAAACAGAAGATGTTCTTAACTGGCTTTACTCTAAGGTTAACAAGGAGAGGAAATTAGACATGCTCATGGCTGGATTTACATGTCGCTGCTGGAAGCGGGTGGGGAGATACGTGATAGGAATGTTACAATTAATTATTATAAATCTCTTCGTAACAACTGTGTGGGCAGCATGCAGGTGTGTGTGAGGACCTTGGCAGCCTGACAAAAATGTAATAATCGGTTATGGAGGTAGCAGCGCTCACTCCTTGGCACTTTGTCAATCAGCAGACTGGTAATTAGCCATTGCTAGAGGCCACTGTGTTTCTCTGAAGAGGAAAGTAGAACCTCCTCAAACACCTGGATGTGGTCTGGGTAAGAGCACGGGGGGGAAGTGTGTCTTACCTGGGAGACTGCAATTATAGCAAGGATTTCCTGACTCAGAAACCAAACCAGAACTATTCTGCCTTAAATATTGTTATTTTTTGACCTTCAGCTTGAAACTGGCAGCAATCTGCATCCATATAACCCAACCTAAATACAGTGGTTTTTTGAAGTGAAGTAGATCATTAATCTTTAGTTTGCCGGGAGTCATGATAGATTTTCTATCGCTGAAAAAGAGGTTGGAACTCTTTTCTAGGATAGATATGCACCTGCTGAAGTAATTTGATGAGCAAAAGGAATTACTTCCGACAATTTTATACAGGAAGTCTGATATAATCTGGTTTAAAGAGAACTGATTCTTGTTGCCCTCATTGCTTTATAGTGGACAGCATGTTATTTTCTAGTTTGGCTGACAGAAAATGTGGGGTTTGGGACTATACTACATATAATGGAGAACTCAGTGTCCCTGCCCCAAAGCCCATTCTTAGGGATTTCCTTCCCTGTGGGTCATAAGAAATCGTGTACAGCCATGTTTACAAAGAACCACAGGAGTGAATAAGAAGCAGCCTTGAGAGGAGGGTCAGAAGCTGTCCAAGGCACCCAATTTCTACTATAGCTGAGGAGTCAGGGTGAGAAAAAGCATTGCTCTATGGAGCCTTTTAAAGTTCCCCATCAAATGCAGTAAAACACACTATAGAGCAGCTTTAAAAACAAGGGGAAAACAAAGGCAAATATATCTGTGACACAGAGTGACAGCCAAGAAGAGCTTGTCAGGCCTGGGTTCCTTCAAAGATGTGCACTGAGCCCTTTCACACTCTTAGTGCTGTTTGCTGAAGTACTGAGGAAGTGGGAAGGCATCCAGAAAAGCGATTCAACTCAGCTGACACGCTGGAGTTTGAAAAGGAGCAGGAAGGAGATGGAGATCTGCAGCACACTGCTGACCTGCTGGGACACAGTAATCCATCACGCTGGTCCTGCTGCTGCAGACTGTGCTCAGAGGTGTCCAGCAGCTGTTGAAAGCTGTTGAAATGATGGAATAGCATCTTCTCACAGCTGCTACAGGGTTGGGTTTTTTTGGTCCCAATGAAACAGGGAGACAGATTTTTGGGGTAGCCTTCAGGAAGCTCTTGACCCAGCTGGCTACAAAGAGTCGAAGTTCCTCACAGCTCTGTATTGCCCTGGAAGACATGGACAATCTGTAACAGTGAATTGATTGTAATTTGTCAGAGCTGAACAGAGCTTCCTCCAAGCTTCTGCAAGCTTTGCAGATGCTGTGTGAGAATTACTTGTAAGCTGTAATGCCTGAAGTGGTAAAACCCTAACAGACACACAGGGCGAAGATTGAGGAGTGCTCATTTGTGGTTGCTACAGACGTTCTTTGTCATGGCCATTACTGTAACTTTATTGCAATTTAACCACATTTTAAAAGTCAACCCACAATTGTAACCACTGTGTCACCACCCAAGATTCAAAACTCAGCTCAGAATCAATGAGGTTGTAACTGCATATAAACCCTTCCTGCAATTTAACACCAAGGGGAGTTGGCATGAGAAGAGACTTACCTATCTTCTCAGGTAATGCAGAATTTATTATAGCACCCCTCCCTTTTCCCCTTCCCTTTTATGTGGTTTTGTATAGCTCTCACAAACTACAAGTTATACACAGAAAGTAAAGTAATAAATGAGTTTGAAATATGAAGCCACATTCAGAATTTTTTGGATGACAGTAGCTTTGTTAGTTTAGGTTATTGGTCTACTTTGAGAAGGGGTAGAAGTGGAAAATTGCTTGTGAGATCTTCTTTCACCTGAACTTCAGGGGCTGAGCCCAGTAATTGGATCAACTGATGCTTAAGTTGAATTATGCCTATAATTTTTGTGTTTCTTTATTATTGTTGCATATGCATCAGTTCTAATTGACTGAAAAGTTTTTTGAATAATTAAGCTTTGAAATACCTGGGAATTATTCCCTCAGCAATCAAAGGATGTGACGTGCATTTTCAACAGTCTTCATTAAATTTAAATATTTAAGTCATTAACGTAAAACATGAGTTTACACCTTCCCAGCAATGACACCACTGACTCCAAAAGGCACAACTAAGCTGTCATGAGCTGTTGGATAGATGGCAGCTTCTTTAGCTCCTACCACATTACTTTTGTTCTCCTTTCTGTTGCTATATTCAAATTTCTGCCTGGCCATGTAAGCAAGTCTGGTCATGTATGCAAGTCTTGGACTCACAGCCTTGAGTCCATAGCAAAACATCTTCTCTGGTCTGTCACTCTCCAGCCCCAAAAACAAAAGGTCAGCCACATTTCTTGACTTTTTTTAGTGGATCTGAACATCTGTGGAACTCAATCCAGCTCCAGCCTCACAGTTGTTCTGGTTGTGTCTTAGGAACTCACTTCTGAATTGGAGTGTCTAAACAATTATTACCTGTCTTTGAGGCATGGACAGTGATTAGCAGAGCTGGGAGGCAATGTCCTTGTATCTACTAAGTTCTTTTTGCTGCTAGGCATCTGCCTTCCTTCCCATGTAACTCTGAAACCAATATGCCTGTCTCTCTGTCTGTATTTCATGTGTGATATTGTGGAGAGAGCTCATTACAGACAAGCTCAAGTGTAGCCAGCACTTAGCTGCAAGTGCAAACATATCATGAATGTCTGTGTTGCATTAGGATCTTTCCAGAAGACATTGAAGACAGCCAAGAAGACATTGACAGACAGCCAAGGTGGCTTCACAGGCTCAGTGTTCTCCCAGCACTTGCTGGTTCAACTGTTCTTAAAAAATGTAGGAGTTTGGGAGAGCATGGATGTCAGCACCAGTAAAGATTTGCAGTGCACCAAGTGGCAGGAAATAGGTGAGTTGATTTAGAGCTCAGCCAGCCTTGTCCTTGCTTGAGCCTTCTAGAGGAACTTCAGGGAGAGAAACGTAGTGAGCTGTGGCAAGAGATGGCTCTGGGGAGCTACTAGCTGCTGTTTCTGAGTTATAATTGGATTTCACAATCCCAGAGCTGCACGGCACATCCATCCCCACCTCCTGTCCTCAACTGAGTTGTGAGGAGTCTCCATCAGCCCAGTGAAACACCTCCAGAGCTTGGAGCTGGCCCCCCAAGGATGAGAGGTAAACGTGAAACCAGTTGCATTGCAGGCTTTGCAATGGTTGTGAGGTTTCCTGTTTGAAGTTTCCCAAGCCACGGAGCTCAGGCAAAGCACCTGAGGCAACAAGAGCTGTCTTAACTTGCCAGATGTGTCAAATCAGTGCAATCTCCATCATGACAGGGAATGAGTCTGGTGAGTAGGAGACATATGATTTTGCTTGACAACTGTTGGTTCAGTTCACAGAAAAGTTTTGCTGCACAATGAGTGGATTCCTCCTGGAGGAAACACAGCCAGACTGCTCCAGATACCTGTATGGTGTGCACGAGCTCCTAATGGGAACATGGGGGATCCACAGCTGGTCCTTCACACACCTTCTGAACCCTTTCCCTGTCTGTTTGCTCACCCCAAGCACATCTAGAGCTTCAGTCTACAGATACATTCCTCTCATTCAAATTGATGCAGCCAACAGCGCAAGCCTTTTTGGGGTGTCTCACCTGAGATCTTGAGGCACACAAGTCTCACTGTGGGTTTCTGGAACTTTCAGTTACTGGTCTCTTCTTTCATTTAAGCCTGTCCACCTGACCACCTTACTGTTCAGACATGAGTCAACCCATCAGGGTCTGGCACAGCAAATGTGACAGAAAATGTGGAGAAGTACAACCTATCCATGGCTTACTGAGGCATTTCTGTGTCCTTTTGGTAGAAAACATGACCATCATACCTTCCAGCTGACCAGAATTGAACTGAATAATCTCAGGAGATCAGGAGCATCTTTACAGTATCACATCAAGGCATTTGCTCTTAAGTTTCCAAAAGTCTGATGTCTCAAGCAAAACTCAGCTTTGTTTTGTCCACAGGCAACCTCTGCTTCACTCTCAGTTTGCATCCAAAGCATAAAAAAACCATGGGTTCATCAACATGTTCATGAGCTTTTAGTAAGCTGGGATTCTGCTTTCTGACAGCTCTGTTTAGGCTGACATATGTTCCTGCCCTTTCCTTCTGTGCAGGAATATGTCTCTTCATTTCCATGAAAACCTCCATGGTGAGAAGTTTCCTTTTAATCCTGCACATATCCTGAATTGCTTCTTAAAAGTCACTGATGATGAGAGCTGGAATTATCTTCAGATTTTATAACTTGGCTTAAAAAGTCTGGCTGCAAGCTAAATCTTGACGCATAAATCTCAGCCAGGAAATAATTTAGTTTCTCTCTTTCCATCAAAACAGCAAACAACTCGGCCCACTCCCAAACAGTTGCAAAGTTCTCAATGGTACAAGGGTATTTTAGGAAGGGATTAAATAAAGAAATGTTACTAAGTGGCAGAGTCTCTAGGGTGGGGAGAATGTGGAAGCAAAAACATTTGGAATGATGCAATTTATTAGGATTTTTTTTTTCTGTTTGTTTTTCTTCACTTGAAATGCCTCACAAATATCTGGAGGGAGCAGGATAAATCATCAGTTTGATTAACTTTCAGTAACACTGACTGCCACGAGAAGTGTAGGTGCTGTATGCCAGTACAGGGATGTACTTACTAACAGGATTAAACAGAGTGAGGCAGAACTGAGAGATCACCTGGATGGGCTCAGATTAAACAAATTGGTCATCCCGTTTTATCAGCTGAGTTTGTGTTGCACTTTACATGTACTTACCCTAAACCACATCTGGCTGATGAAGAGAGGCCTCAAATATCTGCAGGAAAGGGTCTTTACCATTCCCTCCAGAGGCTTAGTGCCATGTTCTTGCTGTGCTCTTCCAGATTAGCTCACACTCCCATTGATTTCTGACCTAGGTAATGAGTGAGAATAAAGTTTTCTTCCATTCCAGTAAAAACCCCTTGTGTATTTTTCTGCTGGCTTTTCTGCTTGTTTACTGACCCCTAGGTTCAGAATAATAAGAGGAATGACCACGTTGTTGCCTAACCACTCACACACATTTTGTTGGTGAATGGTGCCTAAGGAATGGTTTGGTTTGTTTTCCATGGCCCAATAAAGGCAGTTGCTAGAAGTTGTCCCTTTGATCATATTTGAAACTTTGGTCTTGGGACCATGGACATTGCTCATGTATCTGAGACGTATCTAAGCCATGTTCACAAAGCCAGGATTTCAATATTGAAAGTTCAATCAATCACATGGTCCAGTGATGGGTAATTTGTCCAGGATCCTTGCTGAACAATATGTTTCCAGATTGCAGGAGACAAAGCTGCAGTTATGGGCAATGCCTACCAGCACCTAAGGAAAAACATGTTTTCTGGGCTCAGACTCTGAATTTGCACAGAGAAGCACTGTGGCCATTCTGCATGCAAGTGAAGTATCTGCCCACAAGTCCTGGCTCTGCTATTGCTCCTGTCCCGTACACACTATTGAGACCTTTCTGGATTAGGTTATAATGACTCAGAAACTCTATAAATCACAGTTGTTCTGTAATCCCCATTTTTGGAGACAAGGAATGGAAGCACAGGGAAGCTATTTACTGGACTCACTCGCCCCTAACTGGTTATTGCCCTCACTGGAGGGGAGACTTCCAGTCCCGTTCCTCTGATTAGGATGAGCATTTTATCTGCCCTCTTTGACGAGGTGTGAAGTGCACGTGTTGCTCAATGAGAACAAGCTGTTCAGATAACACAGCTCAGAATGATAGAGGTTTTGTTCTTCCAACGTTATCATTGCCAAAAGAAAGGGCAAGTGTCCTAATTATGAGACTAGACTGGAGCCCAGGTCCTGACTTCCTCAGAGTGGGTTTGCCATTTTTTTTGTCTTTTTTTTTTTTTTTTTGTTTTTTTTTTTTCCAGTTCTGTGATGTTTGGCATTTTTTGTGGAGTTGTATGGATGGTGACTGGTGTGGGTACTCTGAGTGCTACTGCAGGAGGGGTGTGAGGCAATCCAGATCATCTGCTCTTCAAGGCTGTCCATGCCCTGGCCCTTGCTATTGCTGAAGTTATGCAATACAAATATGGTGAAAGTACAGATAACTTCTGTGTCAGAGAAATATGGGAAAAGCATAACAAATTCCACAGAAGAATTTTGGACTGATTGAGAAAATTAATTTCATAATCATGTTTAAAACCCGTGCATACACAAACAGTAACACAGACTTGCAGAGGGAAGCATTTACTGCATGTCCCTAAGTATTTGGCAAGGAACAATAGCAGATTTTACAGGTAAAAAGACATAACAGCAGGATATTATGAGATTTTTTCAGACCTCAGTGCAATTATTCACAGAGGAGCCAAACCCCAAGGTGGTGGGTGATTGAACTGTAGCTCTGAGGTATCACCATGTGCTCGCTGTGCAGTGGTGTGGCACTTGCTATGTAATTATCTCTCTCCAGCACAATTATTAACATAGGATTAAACATTCGAGAGCCACCACTGCAACATTAACCAGCAGTGGGGTGTGTGCTCTATAATTTAGATGCTTGGAGGGAAGAGTTTACCACAGGGCATCCACCAGCCCTGTGAGCATTTTGTCCTGTGTAACTGTGGCTGCAATCCTCCTCCTTCCGAAATCAGGCTGGAAAGAGTGTTCCAGGCTTGTGTGTATGAGGAGCCCTGACTCATGCTTCCCTTATGACCTTATTTTCTGCAGGCATTGTAGCCAGCCCTGTGTGAAAAGCTTTTCTCTGTATAAGGCAGTAAGTTGTGCAGCACTGCTGGGAGTTTCTGGTGCTTTTGTGTCTGTATGAAATGCAGCAAAGCAGCAGGGAGGGATTTTTAGCCACTGAATATGACATTGGATTTCAAATATGACCCTGTATTTCCCTGACCCTGTATTTCTGTTGAGAATTGAAATACTGGCCCAGGAATAGAACCTGATCTGAGGAATTGTACCAGAGTGAAAACAGCTTTTGTCACCCATAGAAGCAGTCATTAATGCCCCAAATGCTTAGGGCCATCTGAGCACATGCAAGCAGGAGGATGTTCCCCTAAATACCACATCTTTCCACATTGAAAACTGCCTATTTGCCAAATCCTGACATCTTCAGAGTAGCCTGTTGCCCATTTATCTCACCCAGGGTGGTCTGGGGCCCTTTCAGGATTTACAGCCCACGCAGCAGCCGGAGCTGTGGACAGGCTGCTCTGGGCTGCCTGGTGGGACAGGAATATCTGTGAGTAGCAGTGAGCTCTCGTCAGCCAGATGTTAGGGCTTGGAACTTGTTGTTCAGAGCTGCTGATCAGTCTCTCAGGCATTTGGTCCCTTTCTCAGCACTGACAGTCAGAGAGCGCCTGCAGATCACAGATGTTTGCTTTTCCTTCCCTTTGTCTTTGCTTCTTCAACCTCACCAAGGCTTTTCCACTTCATACCATGGCAATTTGTGGCACTTCCGTGCTTGAATGAGGGCTGGACCTGGTCCTCAGCCCTGCTGGCTCGGTCACCTCTCCCGAGGCTGCTGGCATGGGGCACAGCAAACAGCTCCTTGCTGAGGTCTCCTCTTTGCTCTGGGCCTGCAGAGCAGCTCAGGAGCAGATGCAGATGCCTTTTGTCAAGCCCGTGTGTTTCACCCTGCCTGACTTCAGTGCTGCTGCCGTCATTTCCATGCAGGTTTCACAAATCCCTTACTGCTTGCAGGGAAAGGCTTCATTAGAGCCTCTTGTCCTGCTCCTGCCATGACAGGGGCAGTTCCACTGTGTGCGTAAGCTCCGTGCCGGAGTTGTTTCCGTACTATTCAACTCAGTTTTAGTGCCTGATTCCCTGCTCTAAATTAGTTCCTCTGACTCATCCTCCAGAGGAATTTCTGTCTCTGTAAAGACTGTAGAAAAAGATCAGAAAGCCAATATTTCCTACCCAGGACTGAGGTTACATATATTAGCAGGGTGATGCAAAGACCACCACAAGGGACCCACCAAACACAGATAAATACAAGCCTGAGTGTGGCCTTTTCACTCCCCATGCTTTTCTGGACCCAAACAGACTTGGAAAATGAAGTGAAATGTCTCCAGAAGTTCCTATGGATGCTCAGGAGAGATGTGAATATTCCCCCTCCCCAGTGGCACCATAGGGCAGCAGGTTGCCTGGGGGCACTTGCAATTTCTCTTTGAAATCCAGAAGCTGCGCACAGCAGCAGGGCATGCTCAGGGCTTCCAGCTGAGCCTTCAGCCAAGGAAATCCTATCTGTTTGTAAAGGCAGCTGAGCTGCAGCAGCTTGTGTGCAGTGTGAAGCCAACACATCCAGAGCAGAGGGATTTATAGGGGAACTTGACTTTTATAGATGTTGCATTAACTTTAAACATTTGCCTTTCTCAGCATGGCCTCTCCCCCTGTGCATACAAATGCCCCTGGGTATGATATATTGTCTGGGGAGGAGACATGGCCTCAAATTACAGTAAATGCCCATTTCTTTGCTTTCTTGAGAGGCAGCATTTAGTGCATTGCAGTCACGCTGTGGCCATTTGCCAATACCCACCCACAGCCTGCTGGGATTTGCTCGGCTTCTCTCTTTCCCCATTTTGACTTATAGGTGACAGAGAAACAAAGGTTCTCTTCATATTATACATAACATTTATTTTATTATATATTTACTGATCCCATTTCTTCCCTCCTCAGTGACAGAGGATGTGGGTGCTGAGCATTTGCACTCTGAACCTGCAAAGGAGGTACAGGGAGGTGTGGCATGGCCTTACCCCCAGGAGGTTCTGAATTCCTTAAGACCTTAATCAACCTTGTTTCCTTGTGTCCCCTGTTCTCCCACAGTCCATGTCTCCCACCTGTTCTTTTGTACCCCCTTACATCCATGTTTATCCCTGCAGCACTTGCCACACCAAAACATCAGTCACCTCTGTCAGGACTCGCAGGGAACTCTACAAGTTGTAAAACATTAGACTGAAGTAAATCATACTTAATGTAAAGACCCCAAACCAGGTATAATGCTACTTTAAACCTGTGTTGTTCTCATGTGAATTCATACTGGTAAGGATAAATATTTTTCTTCACCATCCAATTCTGGTTCTCAGCTTCAGCTGCATCTGGGGATGGTATATTTGGATATACTGTACTTTCCTCTCTGCTGCTGTGCTATAGGGTGTATGCCCCGTACTTGACAGGAACACTAAAATAAAGGAGGTTTTTAGAAGCTGTTGTAACACAAGGTAAAGGTCAGTTCATTCAAAAATTTCAATAAATAGGAGCAAATAATAAGATCCTGTGCTGCTCTGATCAGCATTTTCTCCTTTCCCTGAGTTCCCATCAGTGAGAAGGAAGGACACAATACACTTTGATTTTGGTTCTTGCTGGTTTTATCCCTTCCTTGGTATTTAATTAGTTCTCTGTGTGTATGTGTGGGGGGAATGGTGATCTAATCCTATTGAAATACAAGCCAAGTAAAACAAGTTTAGATGGAGACATGGTCACAGAGCAACTTTCAGTCAGAGAACAATACACTTGGGGTAAGGTATATTAGCAAAGTAGTTTTTGGCATATCAGACCTAATTGGTTTTATTGTGAGAATAGTAATACTAGGTGGGAAAAAGCTAAGTTGAAAATTAAAGTGGATAGCATGTTTTGGTAACTTTGGTAGCTGTGGTAATGGAAAGGTTCTGTACACATTGTTGGGGAAAAAAGCCTCTCACAGAGACTTTTGAAGCCTTGCTAAGACTGCAATGACTCTGAGACAAGAAAAAAAACCCCACAACACCAAAAACAACAAAAAATATACAACAACCCAAAAAAACCCCAAGAAAAACAAACCCCCAAAAGTGACTCTGTAATTTGGACATTTTCAGTGTTCAGGCAGAGCAAAATTCAGAAATCTCTGAAGCAACCTGTCTTGTAAGGTAGACTTAAACACACATTTGCTTGTTAAAACCATGGAGAAAAGATTTTGTTTCTCCTTCCTCAAAACATTTGCCTTTAAGCTCAGCTGGGTAGTGCATTTTAACATTCAGGATCATTTGCCTATAACTAAGCAGCTCAATCCAGACCTGCCCTGTGTGCTCCTTACCAGGAATAGCACAGAGCTGTATTGGCAATACCCACCAGCTGCTATAAGGAACAAAGGCAGACGCTGCATTTGCTTGGGTTGTGTTTCTGATTGCAAAGAGCTGTGCTGCAGAGCCTGTGAGCTCGCTGTCCATGCAATGAGCTCTGTACATGTCCTGTAACAGGGGTGGAGAGCCAGGAGTGGTGCCTCTGCTTTTGTACACGATAGAGGCATCTGCCACCCCACGGTTCCTCACTCCACTGGCCAGCCTGAGAAGTTTTGGCGCAGGGGGTCCGAGGAGGGTGATGTGAGCCTCAGCAAAGAGGCTGGCAGAGTAAACCCTGTGAGGGCTCCAAGACCCTCTGCTTCCCCAGCCCCGACCCATCTCGGCTGGTCCACATTGCTGGGAGCTGGGAGCGCTGCTGAGGCTGGGAGGCTCCTGGAAACGCAGACGGCACAAGGGATGGGGCAGGTGGGGCTGAGCACCGAGCTCAGCTCGGCTGCTCCTGCTAAACAGCTTAGTCCGAGCCTTCCCTGCAGCTCCCCTCCCAGTTCACCGCCGCATTCCTGCGGCATGCGGGGCGAACCGCTCGGAGGAACGCGCTCAAAGGAAACAAGGCGAGAGCGGCGTCCCTCCGCCTCGGAAAAGCAGCGGGCTGGCCCTTGTGTGCCTCCCGGGCTGCTGCGCGGTCAGTGAGCAGAGGAAAGGAACGTGGAGATGCCCCAGAGTGAGGTCGTACCCTCTTGATTTATTTTTCTCTTCCTGGAAACCTTCTGTTTCCCAGTGCCTGGGCAGGGAATTTAGGGATTTACTGTCAGGAGTGACTTATCTGCTCACTTGGCACGAGTGAGGTGCCTGTGGTAGGCAGTCTGGCTCATACCCTACACCTTTTTTTACCCCCTTTCTTGTCTTGATTAGTGTGGTTTCTATACTTGCTAACCCACTTTTTTCCTTCACAAGTATAGGGAATAAGGTGTTGATCCCTTCCTGGGCACTGGCTGTGACTGTGACGACATTCCCATCCCCATTTCCAATCCTGGCAGAGGTGACTTGGTGTGACTGTCACTTGGTATCTTTGTTTCCATCCTCTCTGCAGCTTCTCAGGCTTCAGGGCTCCAAGTGCCAGGAGAAAGCAATGCCTCAGGACAAGCTCTAGGTGTGGTTTTGGGACCTCTCTTCAGGTACCTCCATGGCTGAGGCTCTTTTCACCAATTCTCAACTGCCCCGTAATGACCCTGCAGCCTGTAAAACCACTCCCAGCCAGAGCAGGGGTGTAAGGGCTGTGAGTTTCAAGGAGAAGTGTGGGGTTTTGAAATAGATGCCAGCAACACCTACTGCAGATGGGAGCCATCAGCAGTTCAGATACCTCCACACCAAGCAGTGATTTGATGCAGGTCAGAACAAAGCTCTTTTTAAAGACCTCCAAGAGGCCATGGACATGGATTTGGGTCTGTTTCCAGGGCAAGTTTCTCCAAACTCCAAGAAAATTGTCTATATCCTGCCCTTGCAGCCTGCCCTGGGAAATCAGTGCCATTCAGATGCCATTTGATGAGACTCTTGGTGACATCCATCCTCGTCTGAGATAGTTATCTAGGCAGGAGTCTCCAAAGGTGGCCCACCTAAGGGAAGTGTCTAAGGTAGGCAAGATACCTCCTCTAGGATGCGCCCATTTCTCTCTGATGGCTGTTGGGAAAGATGACTTCCCTTGACTAGCTGCATCTAAGGAGCTTGAAGAGAAAATCTGCTTTCATTGAAGAGTGAAATGAGGAAGAAAAACAGTGCTGAGACACCTTGGGGTGGGTGTAGCCTGGAAGAGGATTCTTGTAGGCAGTGCTTCAAACCCCAAAGAAATCCACATCTCTAATATTTTGAATGGAGAGGTTACAAACATTACATTTCCTGTGGCAAATGCTGACCCAGCATTCAGCAAGGTAACAACAGCCACAACAATTTCTTTCTCCATTCAGGTCCTGTGCATCTTGCTGATGCATATGAGGTCCTAGGGTGAAATCCCAGCTTATCTCCATTAATGCCAGTGATGTTGGATATGTCCTTGGGACCCCAGTTCTGTTCCTCTGAAAGTGCTGTTCCTGCAGCAAGCAAAGGTTTAACTCAGCGCTGCCATGCCCCCACCACTTCACCCAACACGATGCTTTAACAGCGTTGACAGGGACTTTTCCACACTTCAGCACGAGTGTTAGTCTTGGCTGAAAAATCCCAGTAACTGGAGGTAAAGTCACTCCATCCCAAACCCAATACTCCCCTCTGCCAGACCTCTCCCACTATTCTTTGATTCCTCGTCTTGCTTTCCATGCAACACACTCGCTCTCACAGGAAAGACTTTCAGGTAGTGGGACTCCAGTGTTTTTTAGCAGTGTTGCCATAAGGAGCATGCATGAGGAGACAGCTGGGACTCAACATCCCTCCCTTGGGTAGGTGAAAGGCAAGACTTGGGTGCCACTGCTGGGTTTTGAGTGACCTGAGTTCTGTAACACTAACTTCAACCACTTATGGGCATTTTGTGGTGGATGAACACTACCATTACACCTTTATCCGTGGCACCTTTATCCATTGTGCCCTCAAATCAAGCTTCTACAAGGCAGGTCTGTCAATAAGTGTGTGCATATATCACTTCAGGGTGTTTGGTAAGGGATTTTCATGCCTATAATGTGATGATCAAAAATCAGTTTGTTAGGTTAATGATTGGATGATCTTGGAGGTCTTTTCCAACCTCGATTCTGTGATTCTATTCTATTTATTACAGTGCTGATTTCTTTGACAGATTTTGTATATCTCCTAGATATGGTGAAACTTCAAACTCGGTATATTTGTCTCTCAGACAAATACTCAAATAGATTTAATATGCAGTTCCACAGCTGTAGGCTGTCCTGGATAAATCCTCAGGGTCTGTATGGTTCTTGTGCTATCTTTCTCATTACATCTCTGGTACTGCTCTGAACTTGAGTGTACCACTGCTGAGGATGCCTTCCTAACAAAACTGTGGAACAAGCAGACATGCAGACTGATCTTCAGACCAAAAAACTCTTCTGAATTGTGGGTCATTAGGGAACCCAAATTTTGAATGGAATTTGGAAAATGACCTATAAGGTTTGCCTAAGGAGCCATTTCCTAGTCCTTCTCTTAATTTCCCAAGTATCCAAGTAAGAACCTGACCTGGTTAACTTCTCACCAGCTGGGTTGGTTTTCCAGGCTGTGCTGAGCTCACAGCTGTCACAGTTACACAGTTCTCAGCACTAGTTTGAGATAACTTGGTTGCAGCCAGGTGAATCACAGCTACAGCAATAACAGCAAGGGCAGGACAGCACTCACACTTAAACATCCTCATCATCATCATCACCACCACCATCATCATCATCCTCTCCACTGCAGAGTCCTGTGAAAAATGCTGTTTGTAACTGGCCAGTGAGAATGAGAACTCCACCTTGTTATTTTTCCCTATGCAGAAGGAACAAAGTTTTCCAGCTGGTAGTCTTGCAGTTGCAGGCAGGAATCCAGTTATCAAGCTGGGCTCTTCCTATCACCTACTCTGTTGGCAAACAAAGCTGTGCATGTCAGATAATACCTCAGTCTTTTAGAACTGTGCTGTTCCCGTGATGTCTCTGGATATCTCCAGATAATTTAAGCACCTAACTGTGTGTTTAAGTCTGGAGAGTGAGGACTGTAGAAAAACAGTATAAGCAAATGAGCTGGTTAGCTTTTTGATAGTGTTTGAGAGGTTTCTGAGTGGCTCTGTAGAGCAGGTCTACCTCTGCTGACAAAGGACCAACCTCAAAATGTTTGGGAGTGTCTCTGGGATGAGGATAATACTATCCCTGATGTCTGCTATTCCCCCATCAGCCAGCCCAGACAGATGAAAGGCAGTTGGGTTCACACAACGTCCCGCTTCAGCTGCATGAAGTGTTTGTTCCTCTGCACTGGACTCTGGCATAGGCCATGCCTATCACTGCATCCACGGAAAATGCAGGAAATCCCTCATGAAGTAGAGTTTCCACCTCATGTCTTCCCAACAATCATATTTCCCTAACTCAGTGTCCTCCTTTACGGGGATTTAAATTCAAGAATTGTTCTGCTTGAGGTTTTGCAAGGGTTTGGCAAACACAAAAGCCAAGATGTGCTGGCTGTTTTCAAAGACCACTCGGACTGAACAGTGTTCAAAACCAAACTCTCTCCTTTTCAGCACAAGTTCTGGCCCTCTCTCTGTTAGCTCCCCATCTCACTAGCATGCATTTATAAAAGAGCCCTAGAGAGAGAACAGTTGGGGCAAGAATTTGCCATATAGCAAAACCCTGCAGTGCTTTTGCACAAGGAACAAGAGCTTCCAAGGGAGTGGAAGCAGTTGCTGTGTTTGTGTTGACTGGCCATGGTTTCCCACTGCTGGGGGTTTCCAAAGCAAATGAAATGTTATTCATCAAGGCAGGCTCCCTCCCCAGCTTTCAGTTGTTGAAAATACTACAAAGTAAGATGGAAAGAAACAGTAATCCTTCATCATCACAGTCAGGATTTACTTGTTTATTTAGATTCCCTGTCTGTTCCAAATGTTCTGCCAGAGAAAGCCCAGCCAGACTCCAGGAGTGCTTGACACACATAGAAAAATTTCTAGATGTATTTAGAAGATGAATCCAGCAGAATACACTGCCTATCCTCACAGTGCAGCAGCAAGATGAAAGTCCCACATGCACAATAAAATATCTCAGGATGGTTTTTGTAGGGCAAAAAGAAAGCAGGAGGCACCTGAGGAGAAATTGATTTTGATGTGGATCTTCTAAATTGAAACTTTTTGGTGGAGCTGTCCTTGAGCTCCAGGTACTGCCTCCTTTTCTGCCTGGAAAATGTGTTCCAGGTAGAAAAAAATGGGACTTGGTGTCTTTGTGGTCAGTAAAAGGAGAGAGTTGTGCTCAGAGGGTGACTCTTCCCTCTGCCCTAGGAGGTGCAAATCAGCCCCTGGCAGGGTGTCTCTCCCTGCAGACACTACAGGGGAAATGCAAAGAGAGGAGCCCAGACTTAAGTCTCACTTTCAGCTGCTTAAGAGAAGGCAGCTGAATCCCATCCTGAGTGAGGGTGTGTGTTGGGAACTGACTACTCAGCAGCCTCAGCTAGTGTTTGCCATCCCACTCCCATTGCTGCACCTACAAACAGGAAACAAGTGAGACCATAAACACACCCATGAGATAAGAGAGACCTTTTGGGTCATCCTAGGATGAGGTAGTAGAAGATGAGCACTTGTCCAACAGATGTTTTGCAGTTATACCATCCCCCAACCTAGTGGATTTGAAAATGCCCTGTAAGCTGTTCTTCTAGTGATGCCCTGAGGGCAGCACCTTTGAAACCACCTCACTTTTTTATTTCCTATCTAAGAGCCACTGGCATGAGTGAATGTCAAGAACTTGACGTCCCTTCTGGGGGCAATATTGCAGTAAGTTGTATAGGGTAGAGTGGGAAGGGCAGTTTTCAAGCAATAACCCCCTAAATAACTTATGTTTAAGTTATGGGATCGTGGATGCTCCTAGAGACTGCTGAGATCTTACCCTCTAGGGTTTTGTCTTAAACAAGCCAATAGAATGAGGTGTTTAAGACACCTCTGTACTTGGAAAAGCAAAATAACCAGTTCTGTGTTTGGCAGGTGCTCTCCTTATTTCGCATGTTGACATAAAGAGCAAAGGGCAGGCTCTTATCAGAATCTGGGGTTTCTGAAGGGCTGCTTAGCTGAATCAAAACTAGAGTTTTCCAAAAGTGACACCCCTTGACCCGAACTCCAGTTTAGTACCAGAATTAGGGCAGCCTTTCTCCACAAACTTAATGTAGCCTCAGTGCACTGGACAGGTCTGACAAACCAATTAATAAAAGTAATTTTGAATCACTAGTATTATTAAGATCTACAATTTTGGGTCTTCACTAAATCCATAAGTAAAAGAGAGGATTTTACTTAAAAGGTTATAAAAACAAAGTAAAAGTTTCCCCCAAAAAACATTCTGCTTTTGAAAAGCTGTGAGGTGTTTTCTGCAAAGCCTGAATTAACCCTTGCTGTGATAACATTTTGTGTGAAGCTTACCTGCTGCTGTCCCCACAGCTCATGTGCTCCTCGGTGCAGAAGGCCCTGTTTGAGGAGGAGGACAGGGTGAAGAAGCTGCAGCAGAAAGTGGCAACGCTGGAGAAGCGCAACAAGCAGCTGCGAGATCGAGTGAAGAAAGTCAAGCGGTCTCTCCGGCAAGCCAGGAAAAACTCCAGGCACATGGAGCTGGTGAACCGAAAGCTCAGTGAGAAACTTTCTTCTGCAGGTGGCCAAATCCCCTATATTAACTCTTTGAAGCAGGAGAACTCCCATGGTACCTACCTGAAAGTATAATGCAAGGGTAAGTGCTCAGGCCAATGGTAGTGGCAAGTTTGGTCTGCATTAGATCAGGGTCTGGCCCTCACACCTTGTCTATGCTGTGCTTCAAACCTTGCATGGAAAATGAATCTGAACTTGCTTTAGACACAGTGCCAGATTAAACAGGAAAGCCAGCTGGATTTGGCACAGCCCAAAGCCATGTCCTTGCTGTTCTCAGTGGACACGGGGCCTGACAGTCGTCTGTGCTTCTCCTCTCTCACCCACCTCCACCATCAGTTTTAGGTTGTCTTTGATGGAAGTGCCAGCCCAGACCTCTGGGCCGTTGCAGGCACTTGACACAGGAGCTCTTCCTGCCAGTTTACCTCCTCTTCATGGGCTGGGCAAGCAAGGCTTGGGATCTAGAGATGAATGTGGTGGGAAGGATGAAGGCATGAATGCCCTTCGCTCCCTTATCACCCCCAGGCTCTCAACCTTGCTTGAGCTTGACTGAAGTCTGTATCCAGTGCCTGGGCATAGGCTATGTCCAAGGCTCAGGCAGTTTGTGCCTCTCTTCAGCACAAAATATAGATGTGCTCAAATTGTTTTAAGACTGTCCCTATATATCTTTAAGTATTCTAGATTGAATATATAACGACTTTTATTTTTCCAAGAAGTGCTTCAAGGCTCTCATTAACTTCCTCAGGTGCCTTTATCACTGGTCAGCCAACTGGTTTGGAAACCACATCATTTTGGGACTGTGTCTAAGACCTAATCCTGCAGTTAGGAGTGGACTTAGCCTATGAGTGGGTGTTGGATGAGGCAATTTCAGATCCCATTCTCAAGCAGGTTTAAGTTACAGTGCGGACAAAGCTTCAAGTTTTGTAGTCACTGAGGTATAATGGAGGTTGCTGGGCAGCCTCACTTAGTTACATTTAAAACCTGTAGAGACCACATCAATATCAACAGGGCATTATAAATTTAGGTAGTTTATATATGTATATATTTTAAAGTCCTATAGAAAATATTTTTATTACACATTTGATATAGTCTAATTTCTTAAAATATGGAGTAAAACCTGTTTCTCGGTTATCTCGTAAAAAAGAAAAGTCCATCATATCCTTTATTAGGCATTTACAAACTGACTTCTGCTCAAGGAGTGTGGGTTTAGGCATCAGTATCCGTGGCTGATAATGTTAATGCTTTAAACTATTCCTGCACTTGGAAAAGCCCATATCAGCTTTCAAATGTGAGCTTCAGTCCAAGCAGAACACAGAAGCTGACTCTCATTACCTTCCCGTTTTGCTCCTTTTGGAAATACTTTTTTTTTTCCCCTTCTTGAAATAATATTGGCATTTTTTAAGATTCTGACTCTTCCACAAGCTCCACTGGTTTCAAAGGCTCCACCTCCCACATCACCACAATTTGAATTGTTTTCTGCTGGAGTCAGCAATGCTGTTTCCTGAGAATAACTACAGAACTTAGGCTTCCCTAGAAGCCACCAAGAGATTTTAACTCCAAAATTTAAATCCATAGAAAAGTAACTACTTTTTATTGTTTTATTTTCTGGCTTCTAAACTACTGTTTAAATAAATGAACTGGTTTTCCTGGGATAGGTATTAAAAGCTTGTGTTTTCATTTTTTGTTAAGAAAAATATTCCCTCTGGTATTCATTCATGTTTTATAAGTGTTTGTATAAAGCTGAGAAAGTATAATTAATATAGTTACAACTTTACTATTCTTACAGATTTTCCAAACACAGTGTTGACTATCTTTTTCTTTTGGCTGGTATTTTTGTTGCTTGACAAAAAGATTGGAATTTTCTTCCTGTTTCCCTCTTTGTCGTCCTTAAAAAACAAAAAGTAAACCATTTTGTTCTCCTTGTAAGTTTTGTGAGAATTTTGTTTATTCTGCAAAGAAAACAAAAAGAACCTTTCACATTGCAAAGTCCAAATGCAACCCAAAATGTTCTCACTGGGTACAAAACCCAAAAAGGTTGTTTCCTTGTAAGTTTTTTCTCTTTCATTCCTGCTTGGGTTTGGATCATTTCCAGAGATAAGGACTAGCAGTCAGATCAGGTCACAAGTTAACCCTCTCAACAAGTAACAGGGGATGTCAAACCTAAATAAAAATGCCATTAAAGTGTCAGCATTGATTGCCTGTCCCTGCTGGTGACAGTATCCAGAGAGTGACCAGGAAGGCTGCACATGCAGGAAACACAAGAGGAATGAGGAATTTGGGTTATGTCTACCCAGGCTGGTACACATCACACAGGGTCTGCCTGACACGTGCTATAATTTTTAGACCCACTCCATAGCAATTTCAGGGATCAGCTCATCTGGAGACCCGCAAAAAGGGCAAAATTCCATGCCATTTCCAAGAGTAATGGGAAGGCATGATTGAGTATGTTCCTCTTGAAAAGCTATGAGGGAGGGACTGAGATGCAGAAATGAAGAGGAGGTTGGCATAGCTGGATGGGTTGGCAAGAGATGATGTAGAAACCCAAAAACCATCCTGGTAAAAAACAGAAAGACAAAAAAAAAAAAAAAAATCCCTTTTTGGTTAGAAACAACACCAAATGTGTTAGCCCCCCTTGAGAAGTTCAAAGAGGCTTTACAAATTAGTAACATCTGCTTTTCCCAAAACATATCAGGAGCTTGAAGGCTGCCAGAACATCTGCAGGACCAGTGCTAGGGGTTTCCAGAGCAGCTGGACACAACTGGAGACAAGGATGGGATTTTTGGCATCTGTATTCACTGTAGGGATATTTTTGTGGACAAATAAATTTTTACTGAGGGATACAGAGGATGACAAGAAGTGAAAGAGCAAAATTAATAGTAACAGGACAAAGTAACTGTAGGAAGGACAGAGAGAAGAGAAGAGAAGAGAAGAGAAGAGAAGAGAAGAGAAGAGAAGAGAAGAGAAGAGAAGAGAAGAGAAGAGAAGAGAAGAGAAGAGAAGAGAAGAGAAGAGAAGAGAAGAGAAGAGAAGAGAAGAGAAGAGAAGAGAAGAGAAGAGAAGAGAAGAGAAGAGGCAGAAAGAAACAGCAGAGGGGAAATCGTTCTCTTAGAGATTGTCCCCTTTTAACCATCAACATATCCTCTTGTACTATTTCTGTCACAACTTTTGCAGGACTTGTGTGTCTCACCAGAATGTAAGTGGATAATTCAGATGGTGATCTGCACCCAAAAACACCTTGAGTTTTTAGACTTTACAACTGAATTTTCTGGGGTTTTTTGAAGGTGGATATTTATAAAACAAAGTGTATCAAATAAACTATTCTCATAAATCCCAATATCATCCTGATTTAAAAACCCTACCTGAGTAAGTGGGGAAAAACCACAAAGTGATGTAGGATTTATGGGGAGCAGACACTGTTAGTAGCTTTCTGTGCTCCTTAACATCAAAACCATTGGGAAAAAAATTACTTCCTTATGTTTGAATAATAATTTAGGGAAATAGCCATGTTATTCTGTTTGGGTTTTGGCAGAAGGGGCTTTTGGAACCAAAGAGCACATCAGTGTTTCAGAGTTTTATCAGTAAAGCCCATTTCTAATACACAAAACCTTTCGCCAAGATAGGTAATCTCCCATTAATGAGGCAAAGGATCCCAAATTAATTTCTGAAAGTAGGAGAAAAAACATAGAGGCAAAACTGTAGAAAGCAGATAAAACTGAAAACATGTGTCATTCTTTCTTAAAACAAATCCAAGTAATTTCAAGGAAATTTCATTTTCCTCCCTATTTAACCCCAATTATTTTCATTTAATCACAGACATGCACCTATTTCCCTCCAAACCAGCCTGCCTTGCGTGTGAAACATCGTTTCCAGCATGTGCTTGGGTTCAGGCATGTTCCTAATCCCCTAAAACAAACACAGCGAGCAGGACAGCACGTCCCAGCACACGTGGCACTGCTGGGAGGGCTCCTGGCTCTGCAGGAAACCAGGCCAAGCCATCCCATCAGGGATGTCTGGGAAGGCAGGCACAACAGGGATTTAGTGGGGTGGGAGCAATGCTGTCTTTGTGAGGAGTCATCTTTTGGGGGATCAGGATTTGGCGCAGATGACGCCACGTTGGGTGAGAGTTGGGAGCGTTGATTGGCTTGAGGGTGTCCCTACACTGGGAGCTGGACAGGCTGGTTTGATGGGCTGAGGCCAATTGCATGAGATTAAATAAAGTGAAATCCTGCACTTCAATCACAGCAACTCCACACAGCACCACAGGCTGGGGGAAGAGCAGCTGGAAAGTTTCCAGTGGAAAAGGACCTGGGGGCGCTGGTCAACAGTGACTGAACATGAGCCAGAGAGGGCCCAGGTGGGCAAAAAGGACAATGGCACCTGACTTGTACCAGCAATCGTGTGGCCAGCAGGATGAGGGCAGATTTTGCCCCTGTACTGGCCACTGGTGAGGCCATGCCTTGAACCCTGGGTTCAGTTTTGGGCCTCTCAATTGCAGAAAGACATTGAGGTGCTGGAGTGTGTCCAGAGAAAGGAATGGAGCTGGGGAAGGCTCTGGAGCACAAGTTTAATGAGGAGAAGCTGAGGGAGCTGCGGGGGTTCAGCCTGGAGAAAAGGAGGCTCGGGGGACAACTCATGGTTCTTTACAATGTCTAGAAAGGAGGCTGCACAAGGCTCTTCTTGAAGGTAACAAATGGGACTACTGGAGAAAACAGCCTCAAGTTGTGCCAGGGGAGGTTTGGCTTGGGTATAAGGAAAAATTTCTTCATCACAATGGTTGTCATGCCCTGGAAAAGGCTGCCCAGGGAAGTGGTAGAGTCACTGTCACTTAGAGGGTGTTGATAAGATGTGTATATGTGGTACTTGGGGACACGGTTTAGTGGCGAACAAGGCAGTGCTGGTTTAACTGTTCAACTAAATATTCTTAAGGGTCTTTTCCAACCTAAGCAATTCAATGATTCTATGACTTGGTTGGTTTTCCATTAGCTGGGTTTGTTGGCATCACACCACTCCTGAGGTGCCTGATGGTTTCTCCTGGTGAGAGTGTTCCAGGTTGGTTTGGAATCTGCTTTGGTTAATGCTGATTGCATGCAATGGCATCTCCCCCTCTGGTTATCTGCCTATGGATAGCAATTTTTCTTGTTACTGAAATTTTCCACAAACACAGAGCTATTTCTCAGAACAAGTTTTAGGTGGTAAATAATTGTTTTGCAGTGTTAAAATATAATCAGTGAAGTGGCATTTTCTTTGGCAATCTCCCACTTTGGAGTCATGACAAAATTTGGCAGAAATCCCTTCTACGTACCCCTTGTCCCAAGAAAAATCAGCAGGAAGCCTTTGAAATGTTTTGGGTTTGCAATGCACACATGCTCAGCAAAGGCTTTGTAGTGCTGCACAGCTAAAACCACAGGAAATGCACGAAGTGAACCTTCCTGAGCCTGTCCTTCCCTGGACAGTCCAGCTGCCATAGGTGGCAGCACCAACAGCCTCGACAGGACTGATAAAAGCAGATTTTTATTGCATCTTAATCTCTTGGATGCCTCTCCAGTGCCCAGGGGTTTGTGTATGTGCTTGGGGTGGTGCCATAAGGATGAGGATGCTCCAATAAGCTCAGAAAGGACGTGAGGAGTAGTTACAGGAGAGACACTGGAGCTGGGAAAACTCACAAGGTCAGAATTGCTCTTACAGAAGTGGCTGCCAGTACCTGGATTGGAGATGTGGAAAAGGTCCTGGAAAAGGGAGAGCCATTTGCCATACACTGTCCATCAAGAGTCTGTGTGAGGGAGCCCAAGGATCCCCACCAGAGAGAGAGACAGCATCTGTCACTGGTGTTCTGTATCAGCAGATGCCAGGAGCTGCACAGCTCCAGCTTTAGCTCCAGGTAAAGGACCAGGCTGCAGAGCAAGGGATAAGTGATTCCTTCTGTGGTGGGAGTGGCCCAGGCGAGCTGACATTGCTTTTGGGTGGCAACCTGGCAACATGGTGAAGAGTAGAGGTGGGCTCAAGCCATTGCTGTCAACACCCAAAGTGGCCTGGCTCCTTTTCTTCATTTCTACTTGCTCTTACAGACTCTTGAGATTTTTCTGCAAGAAAGGCAGTCAAAAGGAAACCAAAAACCACATGGATTTGGAGGGTCACCAGCTGCCAACGTGCAGCCTTCATATCACAGTCTGGGAACAAATGCAACACAATACTTCATCCTTCCACTGACTACACTGGGTCTTTAAAATGCTCTAAGCAAGACTTTGCATGATTGCTCTCCACTCAAAGTCAAGCAAAGGCAGCAAGATGCATGTAAATCACTCCAACCACACAGCAGTTCTGGGGCAGGTCTGCATTAGAGAATTCAGGGGCCCTTGATTTTGGCACCTGCTCCAGTTTCTAGAACTGTCACCTTCTTGAGTGGGGCAGGGAGGGGAGGTGCCAGCACATCAGAGATGTAGAGCCTTGCAGAGTGTGAATCAGAGCAATCTGCATTAGGTGCCAAAACTTGGATTGCTCATTTAGATAAGGAGGGGACAAAAGGGAGGGGACAAACATCCTCTTGGCTGGAGCAAAGCACAGAGAGGTCTCTTCTGTTTTCCAGTATCAAGAGCTTTTTTTGACAGCCTTTGACTATTGAAAGTTTTTACACAATGCCCATACAGAACGTGAGTCCTTCCCCAGGACTACCATGACCTGGCACTTCTTACACACCCAGACTGCCCAGAGGGAGGCAAACTGGGAAATCCTTCCTGACAGAAACTATGTGGCCATGCACGGAGGAGGAGGAGCTCTTGGGCAGGTAAACCAACACTCCAGGCGGAGTCTCAGGACCAGAGGGGCAAAACCACTTCTTTCAACCTCCACAGCCAAATTTCTTCATCCCTTTCTCACCCAGGAGGTGAGAGTGAGACTGATGAGCAGATGCTTCCATGGGGTCATTAGTGGCTTGGGAAGAGGTCAGAGGGATCCTTGTGTTGAGCTGTGCCAGGATCCACCAGGGAAGGGCTGGACCAACCAAGAAGGGAGGAGGAAAGTGCAGACCAGCAGGTTGTCCCAGATGACATTTCTGTTCCACTTGCCCTGCCCAGAGAAAATCAGACAGCCTCCAAGGTCAAAGGCATTTATTTATCTGCCATGCCAGTAAACCCCAGGCTGACCACTGAGAGGATGAGCTGCCTGATCTCTGCTCACCATCCAAGGACCAACACATGACCACATCACAAGGGTGCTCACTTGAACTCTTCCCATGCATTTCCATGGGAACAGGGCAACTGTTTTTTTTTCCTCTCCTTAATATTTCTCTTATGGTTATTTCTGAAATACTCTGCTTGCTGGAGACTTGGCCTAAAGTGATAAGGAAGAGAAAATGTCAAAGACTGTTGTCAATGAATTATTTTCCCCATTTCCTGATGCCAGGAAAAGCAGTTCTTACTGTACAAAAGCAGATCATGTGTTATGCTGTCTTCATATTACTTGTTTCAGAGATGTTAGAAAATGCAATATGCACCTATAAGTACAGTGTGTTATTTGGAAGCTGGCAGCAATAAAAACCATTTCTTTAGCAAAAAGAAAATATCTCATAACCTGATATCTCTTTTCTTGTCCATACATAGGTGATTCAAGCTCATTTCAGGATTACAATCTATTCTTTTTTACACATACAAAACATTTTGCTCCCCATAAACACAAGATGAAGAGCTAACTCCTGTGTTAGGAAATGTACCTTTTAATTGTGTCTGGAAGCAGCACTGCTCACCAGGAAAGCAGGGCATTTGTGACTTTGCAACATTTTCAGTAGCTGCATTGACACTGTTCAGGTTGAAAGTTTCTGTGCTGATGCTGGTCTCTGCCTCAGTGCATGAAAAAAGTACTTTCCAAACTGTTTGCAACTGAAAAACATTTTCTTTTTCTCTAAATATTTTTGCTGATATCTATTCTATTACTTCTGTGGAGAATCCACAGCAATTCAGGCAGGTTACAAGCAATGACTGAAAATTCTTCAGCTGCAGACAGCCAGCCAAATCTCCTTTTAACCACTGTTCACTGGCGGATCCCCAGCATTGTACCATGGCTGTGGATAGTACAGTGCAATGTGATGGTCCCAGTGCTGCCACTTGCTAACAGCCTCTGCCAGAAATCACCATCCGTAGTTACATCCTGATGTCACCTGCAAAGTCCATTCTGTAGCCACATATTTGATACCTCATCCTACAGAGACAAAAACCATCATCAATCTGAAATTGCTCCAAAACAGAGTGCATGGTCAAAAAATAAGGAAGAAATGCTTTCTTGTGAGGTTAGTGACACACAGGCACAGGCTGCCCAGAGAAGCTGTGGATGCCCCATCCCTGGAAGTGTTAAAGGCCAGGTTGAGTGGGACTTCGAGCAAGCTGGTCTAGTGGAAGGTGTCATTGCTCAGAGCAGGGGAACTGGAAGTGCAGTCAGAGCTGTGGGCATCCTGGGGACAGGTATTGGGGTCCCAGATCCAGCCCTGATCAATGGAGAGTGGTTAGTGCTGCACTCGGAGCACCAGTGACATGCACTGCATTCTGTGCACTGACTCAGGGGCTAAATGGGCTGGAGAAATCAAAATGTAATCACACTGTTTAATTAAAAGATAATGGAAGCTTTCCAGCCACATTGTTACAGCCCATGCAGAGACAAAATTCCCTGTTCTCCTAGAGGGATAAAATAAAATGCATTGTCACGCTGGGGATCAAGCTGATCTGAACTTCGTATTCCTCATCTGCTGCATTCTTAATTCTCATTGCTTTTAATTGACTGCAGATTTTCTTTGGTTTTGCAAATTCAGTTTTGAAGCAGATTCTTTGTATTCTTTATGGAACAGGCTTCAGGATATATGAGCAGGGCTGGTGGGGGGCTTTGCACTGCTGGTAAGTAATGATATTTTCTCTGCAGCAGGAGCCAGGGTCAAGTGAGATGCGAAGTACAGTGTTCACTGATGAGCAAGGAGTGGGAGGAAGCAGCATATTTCCAGCCATAAAACAGGGGGACATTAAGAAGTTACAGGCAGCTTTGGCAACACAGAGCTCATTAGCCCAGTGGGTAGAAAATGCATTGCAGATGCAGCAGCCTTGCTGGAAATCCAGAGGGGAAGAGGTGGAAAGGAGCTGTGCAGGCAACAGGAAGCTGCCAGTGGTGATGGAGGGCAGCCATGCCCATGCTTCTCATGAATGTCACAAAACAAAACAGGGAGAAAATCATCCTTCTCACGGGTAGTGCTGAGTCCTCTGCCTAATGTGTTCATCTGGGCACCAAACTGACAGCAAAGAGAATGGGGCATGAGTCAAACCTTTGGGGACATGATGAAAGACCTCAAAACCCACAGAGATTTGGGCTTTCACAGCAGGAGGGATCTCAGCATGTGCTGTAGCCACTGGGCTGAAGTTCTCTTTTGGGATAGAACTAGGTTTTTAGGTCTTCTCCTAAACGACTTGCTTGCAAAGTTAAAGGAAATCTGTGAAATGGGAACTGGAACCAGGTTTTAGCTTCACATTTTACTGTTTTCTTTCTCTCATTCTTCTTCTGTAGGGATGTTATCTGAGGTGATTAGTTTTCTCTTTCTGAAAACATGTATTTGGAGGAAGAGCCAAGAACACTGCAGATTGATTTTCTGAGCTTTGCTCAGACTCCATAATACAAGTGGCAATTTAGTAGGATAAGTTCATTCCCTTTTTCACTTTTATGGATTTCATTAAGAAGCATGAACAGGCAAGAATTCCTCTAAGCAATCATATTACCAGCCTAATTTGCTAGACTTTCATTAAAACAATTAAAGATAGAATGATGCAATGACCCAGTTCAGGACCCAATTAAGACTGAATCAATAAATCAGTAGGTTTAAATCACCACCATAAGGCCACAGATAATCAAAACAAGTTATGAGGCTGAAGCTGAACAAAATGACTGCATTACATCGCCATAGGAGAATTTAAAGAATTAAATACTTTGCACTTGAGGTGCTCAGCTCATCTTACTACAACCAGCTTAGTGGCAATGGGCACAACCTGGCACTGGTCCATCAGCTGCTGGAGACCATGGCCTAGGTGCACAGCACAACAGCCCTGCCAGGCCATCCATAGCTGTAGGTGTCCCTGGGCATGGTGACTTCCAGGAACAGGTGTCAGGACCCCGTGCACTTGTTCAGCCACATTTGGTGCTAAATTATCTCATCAGTCTGTTACCACCTTCTTTGCACAGGTAAGTGCAGCCCCCAAGGTGTCCTGCTAACAAACCCATCTTAACCACAGCTGTTGGCTCTTTCCTGAAGGTCTCTGACTTTCTTCCAGAGGAATTGCTGGACGCTCAGTTCTTTCCATAGATTTAATGGGAACCATCAGTAAACTCAAGCATGTGGTGCCCTCTGCATACTGCAAATACTTAGAGAGGGAAGAAGTTCCTCAATTCAGCCTCCAATGTGGAGGAGTCAGCAGTGGACTCAGCAGTGAACTTGATGTTTGATGGCAACTGCACATTGTCTTCAGAATTCAGCCCTAGCTTGACCAAAGATGAATTCCCTCTTTAGATATTGTGACCAAAAAGTAATTGAAATACATGGCAAAATCCTATTATTTGAGTACTGACAAGGCACAGCAGAATAGTACCAAACCTTCAATTAATGCCATGTTTCCCTCTGCTTTAGTCTGATAGAGACACTGTAATAATAGAATATTGTATAATATAATGCAGATAACATAATATAGCATTCTATTGTATTACCATATATTATAACTCCAAGTGTGTGTCCATCATGTACCTGTGTTCTATTTGTTGAGAACAGGAATTCATCTGTCAACTCCCACTGAAGGTCAGTATGGGCTCACCAAGACTATAATTTTGGTTTTTCTTTGTAGTGGAACAGGGCTCTGATCCACTTAGGTGCTACACTGAGCTGTGTTGGGTCAAAGACTAGGAGGGAAAGCTGCATTTCAGATGCTACTTCGAGCAAATGCAAACTTGAAGATGTGATATGTGATTCTTAATATGGTTGGTTAGCTGGCCTGCAACAAAAAGAAGCATTAGTTTGAGATTTATTATGCATTTCTGGTCACTGTTAGACTGCAAGCTGAGGCACAGATGTGAACACAGCTCTTTCTTCTGCCCTAAAGAAAGAAAATGAAAAACATACAAGAGTCTATATGGCGCCAAAGAAAGCACAAAGTTCGTGAGTTTGATGGGAACAGCAAATTGCCTCTTAGTTCTATTATTATTAATGTCCCTAAACAAAACACTTTCATGAAGAAGGTAAATGAATCATTAATTGACTGTAACTCTATCAGAATATTGAAATTATAAAAAGAAAAACCCCAAAGATTAAAAAAGAAAATAAACTCTTGAAATCAGGATAAGCACACAAAGTTTGGAAGTCAGGAATTTATCCCAATGTAATCCAGAAAGCCCAAATGCCAAACAATCTGGAAATACTCAATTTAATACTCACAGTGATAGTCCAGATGGTCCTTCTTCCCCACCCCCATAGATATAAAAAATGGTTAACACCAGAACAATTCAGCATAGTTGAGAGGGCCCACCAAACAGGGACTCAGATGTGCTGGGCAGGGCACACACCCATGGTGATGTAGGAGGATTTTCTCCCTGAGGGATGTCCAGGGAGAAAGCATAAAATGGTGGGAAGAGCTCATCCTTTTATCCCTATGACAGCTTAGCGTGTCCTGGGATTGCTTTTGCGCAGTGCAGGTCCATGTTGTCTCCCCATGGAAAGCTGCCCAAAGGGATCTCACAAGACCAGTATGGTTTTGTGGATTCACAGAGCTGGGAAGGTTTGGCCTGAAGGAGGAGGTTCAGTGTAGGCATGATCACAGAGGGTAGGACTGTTTACAGTGCACAAGCATTGATTTGAAAGCTCTGTGCAGAATGTATCTTCCTCAGCATCACCTACTCCTGAACCACAGGGGTCTATCCCTACTCAGGTTGGATGCTCCTCCAAGCTGTGCACCTGTGCTTTCTCTGCTTTTACAGGTATCCCTCGTTCAAAACTCCTCTTGGCTGTGAAAGAAGAGCTGACACAGCTCGCTGGAGCCTTGCTTCTGGGAAAGGATAGTTCTGGAGAGCAGGAGTGAGAAATGGTGTTGGTGCAGCCCAAAGAAAGGCTGATGTGTGGCATAAGACCTCAGTGCATACCAGCACTCTGAAAGCCTTCAAAGTAAGGACAGTCCCCTTCCCTCCAGTGCAAACATGGCTGTTGATTTTGGCAAGGTTGCAAGCAAAATATTTTCTACAGTTGCATCTTGGTCTTGTCCCTCTGGCTTCTCTGTACTGATGTTTTATCTCCCTTGTTGCAAACAGCCAAGAATTTGTGGCTGAGCACATAGCAGGAAAGAAGATGTACAAAGATGAAGTGAATATTGACATGAGAACATCAGGATGTTCTGCATAAGGATTTCAGTGGTCCTGGGGTGACCTTCTGCCCAGTCTCTCTGGGAGCTTGGAAGAGCCTGGTGGACTCTGAGTGACCACTGAATCTATGGAGGAACCCATGACTTTAAAACCAAAACATGAGGAAGTTTTCCTGGCTGACATTTTAATTTCATGGTGACATGTGGGATAGACCTTTATCTACTGTAAGTGCCAAATTTGAGCTAAATCCAGCTAACTTATACACAGGTGGGAATGAGGTCCTTAGTGTGAAAGGACTGTCAGAGTTCAGGCTTATGTCACGTGGGAAGACTGCATGGTCTTTCTATAGGATCTGCTGCTCCTCCTGACTCTGCAAATCATGTGCTTGTGCCTCACCGTCACACACCACCTCCAACACACCTCCAGGCAGCATTTTTGTACATGGATGTACTTTTCCAAAGGTGTATCTTGCCATGGATGTGCTTTTTCTGGAGCACAAATCAAAGGTTATCTTACCTGTCCTGGTACAACCCACCATCAAAATGTAATTCTGAGAACACATCTGCTCACCACAGCTTTCAAATACTTACCATGTTGGTTCTGGGGGCTGTTCATTCACAAAATAAAAGCTTTATAAGTAATATGCCTTTCTCTTTATATTGCTGTGAGCTGGCCATCATCACTGCTGTTTGTTTCAACTCTGTTACTGAACCAGGTGTCTAAAATTACCTAGCTTTGGCCTCAAGCACAGGCCCACCTCCCTACTGGGCATGTTGGTTTTGCCACCTATTTTAAGGGGGGAGGAATTCTTGTGTGCCAGTGAGTGAAAACCAGATGATAAGAAACAACAGTGGAGAAAAATAGGAGGAAAAAATGAAAAGCAAGTCATAACACACCCCAGGAACATCGTCTGGAAGAAAATTAAGCCAATGATGGAGCACACTCAACAGTCTTTGGAGAGCACAGCTGACTGCAAAGGGGCTCAGAAATTCTCACTGACAAAAATCCTGTCTCCTTTGATGATTCCCACCACAGGGTGTGTAAGTCACCAGCACCAACTCAAATGTGCAGCAGTCTCAAACAGGTACATGTCCTTTCCCCAGCCATACACAGATACTCTTAGAGCCCAGGAGACAGCCATGTCTCCGTATGTTGACATTCAACACTATTTCCATCGACAGCTTTAGGAAAAATACAAAGGACAAATCATCCTTTCTATTCATTTCCCTATGGAGTGAACTGGGAAGAAAGAAAATCTCCTTATTCTCCTAAGGGACATAAAGGAACATCATTGCATAAAACACAACAGGGCAGTGGAGCAGCCACAGAAATTATTCACTCCCTTTCTTGCACGTGGGTGGAGATTCATGCACTCAAAATCATCAGACTTCACATCAGGCTGATTTAATTGGATTTATTGGAGGAAAACAATTAGTCATCCCTTTAAATTGTCATTATGATAGAAATCTCGATATGTATACATGATTGTCAAGGCAGAGAACCACTTGCGATGTAGCCCCATTAACAATTTGCAGAACTGCAAACTCATTACGCAGATAAAACTTTTGCAATGCCTTAATACATGCATGGAGTAAATACACATTCTCCCTTCTTTTTTGGACATGGATGCTGTTATGAACTTATCAATCACAAGACCTGCAATATTAGGCACACTGACATTCCTTGATTAAGATTAAAGCCTTTGTAGAAAACATGCTTGCATTTTCATTAGAAGTCAACTGAGGGATGTTTTGCAGTTGGGGATATTTGGGGAGTCACTATTCTGGGCAGACTAGGCTCTTTTTTCCCCACTGTTTTCTGGCTCAAATAAAGTATCTATCTTAAAAAAGGCCCAAATGGGCCAAAATGTTGTTTCTCAACTACAGGTCAATGTACACCACGTCACTGATGTTGTGTTGACCAAAACATGAGTCGCACCAACTGAGCTGCAACCTTGCACACTCTTCACTTTGGGGATCATGCTTGATCTAATAAGACTCAGCATGTGTGATGCCATGCTGGGCTCAGGGGATGCAAGATGAGAGATGGAAAAGCTCAGAGCTGCTCTGAGCAACCCCCTAGGAGCTCCCACCCATCAGGAACTACAGCACACATCCACCTCCTCATGGAGCCTCACACCAGGTGCTGCCTCAGCAATCTGAACTCAGGCTGGTTGACAACTGTAACTGATGGTTTGTTGTGCTGCCATACAGTGATTTGGAATGGCACAGCCCTGGCTGAGCACCAGCCTTGAAGTGGGGCTCAAGGACTTCTTGGTGTCTCTCACCATGGAGAATAATTTCCAAGGACTATGCCACCAGCATGATGCTTGCTCCCCAGGCCTGCTGCTTGGCATGCCCTTGCCAGGAACACAGAGCAATTCCCAGCCCCTTCAGATGACTCTGCTTTGAGTGTTGGGAACTCAAGGGTTTTCCACACAGCAGCCACTGAGGAACTGGGACCAAAGGCCTGGTGATGCCCACAAGAGGTTTGGGCTGGAGCAATCCTGTACCCTGCCTTGGAAAGACCAGCACAGATGAAAATGGGTCAATGACTAAGGGAAGAGAAGGCAAGGGCATGGTTTCCATGTGGAAGAAGGAAAAGTACCACACCAAACTCTTCCATGGATAAATGGTATCACCTGGAGGTTCAGGGATTAAATGGTAGTATTTAGGTGGTGATGCTTTGGAAAGGATGGGATAGTTTAGCTCAGCTCTCTGCCCTATTTTGTGCAGGCAAAGAATCACAGCATCTTGGTCCCCAAAATGCAGTTCATTCTGCAACAGGTGAGAAAGAACTATCTTACAGGAAGAGAAAAATATTAAGAATTGAGTGAACCAATCTGAATTTTCACTAGGAAAAACAAACCAAAAGAAAAAAAAAAAAGAGATACACACTAACATGTTTCTTGGCAGCTCTGAGTCAGTGACCCAGGGAAGGAATTTTTGATTCAGATCAAACTTGTAACTGTTGTATTAAAAAAGGGATTCTCACCTCCCCAGCTCCCTGCTTCTGTATCTCTGTATGTGACTGCTGCCTAATTTTAAGCTGCTCTGGATGGTGACTCTTCCTGTACATGCTGCAGAGCACTCAACAGAAAGACAAAATACATTACCAGGCTTTGCAATATCTTGTTTACAAAACATCAGCTTTTGCATTTACTTAACAATGGATTTTGAGTTACAGATACATTGAGTCATTTAAAAGCAATACATGGAAGTAATTTCCTCAGAGAGAAGGTTGGGTTGAATGTGGATAAAGAAAAGGCTTGGGAAATACAGAACCAGTGAACAGCAGTTTAATACATGCAGTGCAGTATCATGCATTTATTGGACAGTTGATGCCATCATTAGTTCAGCAGTGTTTTTTCACAACGCTTGCGAGCACACATGCCCTGATTCCACTCTGGAGTATGGAAAAACTGCGAGAGCCATTCGACTGACCTTAGCATTTATGAAGAGGAGGGGGGAAAAAAAAGCTACCTGGACAGATAAGTGGCACTATTTGTGGTGGGCAAGGGGACTTTGAAATCCAGAGTCCAGGCTATAGAGCCTCTATCCTCTGCTACAAACACTATTTACACAGCTTTGACCCAGCCACGCAAAGTCAGACCAAAAAACCCGGACCAACTCCTGATGACCCACCGGAGGGATCTGTGATCCCTGGGTCCACAACGCACACGTGCACACACAAAAACACTCGTGTGTCACAGAGAGCAGAGCACCCTGCAGACAGGCTGGGGAGGCAGGACCCTGCTGCAGGAATGTGAGGGAAAACAAAAGGGATTGGGTAAAACTTGCTGCTGGGCATGAAATCTGGGATGACTGGTTTACCAGGGGAAATAAGAGTTCATGCAGTGTTTGTGAGCAGGTTGCTGTTCCCTCACTCAGCTATTGCTGACAGTGATTTGCCAACTAATCCTCCACTCTTGGTCTTGATGCTGTTTTCCTTGGATACTGTAGACTCCATGTGTGTTTCTGCTTTTTGCTTGAATGAGTGTTGGTGTTTCTGGAGCAAATAAGCACAATAAGAAAGGCAAAACATCCTTCCCATTAATAATTTCTGGAATGCATTCACCCCCCCCCCCCCCCGCCATTCAGACAGGTAAATATTCATGGCAGCAAGAGCAGGAATAATTGCATCAAATGAGAATTTCCATATGCTGAATGGAAGCTACTTTTGTACCTTGGGACTAAGCCTAGAAACTTATTTTGCCAGTAGATGAATCCCCTGATTCTTTGGAAAGAGCAAAAGGAACAGGCTATAGCCTGCATGATCTTGCTGGCAAAGTCAGTCTGGTGTTTTTATCTGGTGCTCATTCAGTGCTGCTCAGGGCTGGAGCTGTTATCACAGGAGGAAGTAATAGCACAGGTTTCCCTAGAGCTGATCTTGTTAATGCCAAGTTCACATCAAAGGGCAATATCCTCTCTGCTTGCCAATGGCTGAAAGCTATCTGGCTTTCTCTGGCAGTTTGCTTCCCTAAAAATAGGAAGGGGACAACCTTGGGGCCAGCTGCAACTGCATTTCATGGGCAGCCTGGAGGCCCATGTTCTGGTTTGCAGAGGGTTTGGGGAGAAAAGCCTTAGATCAGGGGTTATGCTGGCCCTGGGACAGAAAAAACCCATAGGACAAGACCTGAATTTCATCAGAACCAGGCAGGGACCCAAAATAACTAGTAATAAAAAAAAAAAATACTGTCAGTAGCCATGAAGGTATGCAGGACACATGCACAGCAGAAACCCCTATTCATTGCCTACAGCAGAACTACATGGAGATGTCTACCAGTGGGATCACACCCCTTTTTGTGGTTTGATTCATGTCAGGAATGAACCAAATTTCTTGGTTTTATTTCAGCACCACAACCATAACACACACACAAGGCATAGGTAAAATCCTACCTTTTTTTTTTTTTTTTTTTTTTTTTTTTTTTGTACCCACTATTCTAGTGGCACCTGTACAACAGCAACAAGGACAGAGGAGACAGCAGCAGCAGCAGAGTGACACAGTCTCAGGAAAGCAACACTGCCAGGTTTTCCCCACACTCCTACTTCCCCACCAGCCGTGTTGCAGGCCCAATATCCATTTTTGTGCTGCAGAAGGGGTGATCCAGCAGAGAGTTAGGATGCACTGGGAATGAAGTCACATGCAAAATCATCAGCAGAAGCCCTTGCCACTGCAATACTGACTTTCAGCTCGCAGAGTTCACGGGCAGCCTGTCCTCACAACTTCTTCTGCAGGCTAAGGGGCCAGCTGGAGCTTTTCTGGATTTTTTTTGTTTTGTTTTCCCAGCAAGAGCACTGCTGTTGACATCAGAGATGGCCTCTGTGACTCTGGAGGTAAAAATCAACAATCAAAGCTGCAAGCAAAGAAAAAGAAGGGGAAGGAGCTGAGGAAAACGAGTTACAAAGGAAAAGCCCATTGGTACCAGTAAAGCAGAAAAGGGTAACAGAGTCCAGGCTGAAGTCCTCATGCAAGCAGCAAATCACAGATTGTTTAGCAGGACAGTTCATTGGAAAAGAGCCCAGAATGATTTTTCTACCTAGTCCTTCATGGCAAGGCCAGCTGGGGATTTGTTTTGAAGCTTCTACTGTGGGGTTATTCGGCTGTTCCCCCCATGCCCACATTATTTTCTCTACCTTTGCATTCTCCTGTGAGAGTGGCTGAGCAGAAGTGGGCTGGGGCAGGGGAAGGACATGCAAAAGCACTGGAGCATCCCTGGTAAGCAAGGCTGGAGTGTTTGCCCTAACAGGCTGTGCTGCCATGGAGCAAATGTCTCCAGCCCTCCCCCACAGATCTGGCCTGGGTGCTGCCAAGTCACCCCTGTTAACAGATTTACCCAGATTTAAACTGAGAAGTTTTAACCAAGTGATGCTTCAGGAGAGGTCTCTAAGCATTTGGTGAACCTGGGTCAGGTCTCCAGCTGTGTTTCACTGATACCAAAGAAGAGCTGCCCACCACCAAAACTGTAGCAGAAAGAAACAATTTTGCTCTTAAGTGCTTCTGTTTTTTATCTTATGATCCCAGCAGTTGATAGCAAGCCACAGAGAATGATGATAAATTACACAACCAAGGCAGAATATTACTTGCAGAAACAAAACCAAATCACACTAATTCCAACATTGGAAGGAAAGAATACCCCTCCCATCAAAAAAAAAAAAACAAAACACAACACAGAAAGCACCCAGCAAGGAGGGGCAGCCAGTGCATGGGCATCCCCCATCTGCAGGACAGCATGTCTGCCTTTGCTCCTGTCACTGCTCTTTGTTTTGGAGATGGAAATCCGTTTGCTTTTCTTTTTTCTGCAAGATTCATTTGGATGCTGTATTTTGATCAGTGGCCACAGCAACTGCTGAGGTCAAGTTCAAACCAGACCTCAGGTTTCAGAAGAGGAGGCACAGAGGGAACATTTGAGCCCTAACCTTTAAAACTGCTCTACAGAGACAAAACTATTCCCTAACTAAATCCTACTTTTGGTTACACATGTGTAAATGTGGGGAACTCCACTGATGCCAAACTGGGAGACTGTCTATTTACAACCTGCAACTGGAGCAGAATAGGGCCAGCCGTGCTTTTGAAATCATGGGGGTGCAAAATACCTTGAATTTCTTAGGGTTGGAGCCTCCCAAAACGAAAACTTCCTTACTCAGGCTGGTAAAATAAAGTGGCCTTAGACTGATTTTAAATTGTGTTCTACTTGTGTTTTGATGCTTTTGCAGCAAGACATAAAGAGCTCAGATGTAAATGATAATAAAAAGTGTATGATGGCAATGGCCAGAGTGTGGGGACAGGAGTGTGACTTGCAGCAAGGAGGTCCCCTGACCTTCAGTCTGCCCAAATCTTGGTCAGAAGTTTTCACTGTGGAAATTATGAGGAGTATTGCTGTAAGCCCCCAACAGTTTAGTATCTGCTATCTTTCCTAAAATGAGAAATTGAAGTTAAAGCCTTTCCTGTGTGAGCATCCATGCCAGCTGCAGCATGGTGGGGTGCACAGGGTGCACATGGGGCTCACTCAGATGTGCCACAAACCTCTGAAAACAGGGAGAAACTTAACACAGAGGAAGCTAGAGAAACTTGGTGCAACAGCTCCAAGTGCTACCGAAGGAGTGGCTATTTCAAACAGAGTCAGTGCTCACTGCCACCTGCCTTTCCAGCTTTTTTTTGCCCCAAGGTTTTTTTTGGTTTTTTTTTTGGTATGATGGATGAAATCCCTCTGCCATGTGAAGCCAACCAACCAAAGCTGGAGCAGGATATAGAAGTCTTGATGAAAAATACCTATCTTATGGCTTTTCCCAGCACAAGCACTATTGCTTGATACATTCAGCTCTGTCTGTGATTGGCTTTCACAATTTCTTGTACAGGATAAGTGAGGCAAGTGTGGTGACAGAGCACACTGCAGGGAATTGTGCCTCTGGCAGGGATGGACCTGTCTGGGATGTGAGGGGCTCAGAGTGCCCAATGAAGGGCGTCTGCCTCTGCCACCTGCCTCCCCTCTCACTTCCTCAAAGCAAAATCAGATGAGAATTTCATTGAGGTAACCTGGAGGGAGCCCTTTAGCAAATTGGGCAAATTTGCTCCCCTCTCTGTTTCAAGCTGCTTTAATGCACAGCAGCACAGCAGTTTTGGTGGCTGTTCCTGAAAGATGCACCAGCACAAAGAGCCTGGGAAATGCATGCATTCAGTAATTAAAAAATGGGTAAATTTGGCTTGCTTTGGTATATGAGCTCCTGGGGAAGAGGGAGAGCCACTGCCACCACTGTGCCTGTGCCTTTCAGCGAGGTGCTGCTTTCCCAGCTGAGCACTCCTTGTCAACCCTCAGCCAGATCATCATGGAGCTACACTACACCAGATCCTGCATTTTGCACCCAAGAACCTGCCAGTGCTTTAGAGAGGGCTTCAAGCACCCCTCCTCTCCTCTCCCTACTTTTGGCTATTCTGGGAGGTGCTGAGCATCAGCGATGCCAGGCAAAGCCCCAAGGAGCTGTGCGTGCTGGGAATCTCTCTCATGAAGCCCTTGGGCTGGATGCACACCACGCCAGAGGCCACACTGGGGGGAGGCTGGTGAATTAAATGTCTTGCTTGAGGACAGCACAGCAAATCAGTGGCACAGGATGATGATTTCCACCCCTGTATCTTCCTTTTCTTTCCCTCTGCTCACAACACACAGCGCCTTGAAGGAGATGGGGGCAGCAGGATGAGACCATGCTCTGTCGTTTCCTTTGCACAGCTCTGGTCAGCTCCTGCCTGACTCCGTGTACCTGCCTCTCTTCTGATTCCCAGCATGACAGGAATGAGGCCAAGGATGAGCTGACTCCCAGCTGGAGGCAATTTAATTCTCCCCATGGCTTTCAAGGAGGAGGATGGAGGGAAAGCAGCAGTTTCTTAATTTGAGCAGTAACAGCTCTGCTAAAGCCAGACAGATTTGCAGTCCTATTTGAGGAGCAAGAAATGGCATGCCATTGAAATCCTCCCAAGCTGCAAAGTTAATGCCAATTCCTACCTACAGAAATAGCTATCCCCCAGCAAACTGGAAGAGGGACATTACTTGAAGTAATTTTTAAAAGAAAAAAATATTCTTAGGAAAGTATTTCTATTTAAATAATCCAGTTGAGATGTTTGTAGTTAATGGAAAAAAATACAACATATACTGTTACCTACACTGAGAAAAGAGTAAATCACTGGGGAAAAGAATGAGTGTTCATTAGTTAGAACATTGCTAGACTCACATACATATATATATTTATATATATATATATATGTATATATATATGTACAGCACCAGAGACTGTTAGATTCCGTTCCTCCTGGAGTCATTGCAGTTTGTGATAAATGAAACATTTCAGAATTGCAGTATAAAATATGGCCATAAAAAAAATCTTCTTTCTTCTAGTCCTTGGCCGAGCAGGGCGGGACGGCCGAGGCCGCCTGCCAGCCCCGCCCCGCCGCCTGCCCGCTCCTCGCCCCGGCGCTCACTTGCTCCCTGTGTGCACTGTGGTCACTGTGGTGGCTCTGGGTCTCCGGTCCCCTCCTACCGCAGAAACGCCTGAAGAAGCAGATGAAACAAAACTACAGAGAGTGGATGGAGACATACCTAAAAGGAAAGCCAGAAACAAAGTTAGAAATGTTATTTTTGGAGGTGGGAACTTGGGCAAAGCGGAGTTTGTTTCGTAGCGCACTACGGAGCGGAGAGGATTGCAGCTGGAGAAGGGGCTGTTGCTCTTCCTGCAGTGTTGGGTTGGCTGGGTACCTCCACAGGGCATCTTCTGCCCATGGTCATTCACCTACTGCCACCAGCAGCAGTGCACACACATCTCACAGGGACTCAGGCCCAGTCTTGGTATAGGTTCAGCCACATCAATGTCACAGTTCCAGGGCTGAAGACAAAGAGTTGTGGGGTTCAAAAATCCCTTCAGCATTGTACTTGCTCAGAATAATTTCCTCTTGGGCATGTTAAAGATGATTAAATGTCTCACCATGGCCACCTAGCTAAACGAACAGACTGTGCACCTGGGCTAAACACAGTTCCCTGGGCATCCTGGGAAGCTGCTGATAAAGTACAGTGGGTCAAATTCACTGCTGAGTTCCAGTAAATCTAGAGGGAATGTAAATTTGTGTGACTTGGACATCTCTCTAGTGACAGCTCACTTTGCTCCAGGCTTTGCTGGGATGTCTCCAGGACTTCCAGCTGAGACGTAGGTTGACGTGAGGTTGAGTATCTCTTGAGTACCAGTATTCTGGTGCAACAAAAGCTGCTAGGTGGGGACCTGGAGTGGTCACCTTGCTCTGACAAGATGCAGGCTCAGAGTGGTTAGAAATACAGTTTATTTTTCCAGACTGGTGAATAAAGGATGGATGAAGCCTATATTAATATATTCTCAGACTGAAGTTTGACATGACCTTTTGACTCTTCAAGATCTTTTTGATACTTGTTGGGACTTTTAACTACTTTTCCATGCTTCAAGGAGGCATTTCAATCTCAAGGATGACTATGCTGTACCTATACTTGGCCAGATTCCATTTCCCATTGACATTTGACAGCTTGGCATCACACTGCAATTTATCTAGTACATTAAAAATATAGAGTTCTAGGATCTATAAATAATCTAAGCAGTCCAATCATGACTAAATTGAATAAACCAGCCATGGACTGAGAATCAGGCCAATACACTTGAGAAATCCTGACTGATTCTCTTAGGGATCCCTTCCTGTTTCCTGACAGCTAGCGTAATCCAGCCTAATGCCTGATCTCTGCTCTGCCCTACTACAGAGGTTTTGGATGCAGCCTGACATAATCTACTGTGAGGCAAAGGCTGTACTTAATTATCTTCAGTGATGTGAAATTGCTGCATTTGAAAGTATTTGGAGAGTTCAAAAAGTGTCTATTAATAGCATCAGGCAGCATTCTATTGTGCAATGGTGGCACAGCTGGATCATGTAACGTGCTCCATGGGATCTTTCTCATGCAAGGAGTCCGTACCCAGAGAAAACTGATGAGAAATAAAGAGGTAGGAGAGAGACCTCAGAGATTTCCTTTTTCCTATCAGGAGGTATTGGGTGGAATGTATTTGTTATGTCAGATCCTTCTTAACTCCTTGCATTTACTGCTGGCTCTCCTCATTGGTTCTCTGGGGCTCCAGCATCTCCTAACTCTTTAAATGATTTCTTTGAAGGAGGTAAGCTCTTCTGCATTGTCTGCCAAGCTGGACTTAACCTGGGATGCTTGGAAATCTTCCAATATTTTTCTGCCTTGTATTTCTGGCATGTAAAAACTCAACCTATCTTAACACATCTGGTTTAATCCTTCATGTCCTGGTTGACTTCACCACTGCAAAATATGGTTGGATTCTGCACAGGGTTCTGTAGTCATTAAACAGATTTTTTTGCCTTCTCACCCCTTCTATTCACACATGTTTTAACACTTTTCAGACTACTGATTGCCATTAATTAACACCATTTGAGATTAATCAAATGGATTGGTGGAGATTAATCACCCACCAGCTTAACTGCATTAATCACCCACCAGTTTAGCAGCAAAGCATTCAACAGATGCTCTAGACCTGACTGAGGTCCAGCCTTGCCATACTGCAACAGGAACCAAAACCAAGGGATGTTTCTCCCACACTGGGGGTTTTCTACATTGCTGCATGGCCAGTGCATGATTGGAAGTGTTGGAGGATGGTCAGCATCACTCCTTTGCACAGTGATGTTTTTTTGGCAGCAGCTGTAGGCTTTGGCACTGAACATCACAAACTGGACACGGGGTATGAATCCCCACCAGGCCCAGTATCCAGAGGGAAGGGAGCTCTCCCCTGGCTCAGCCACAGCACAGGCTGAAAAAGCATCTCACAGAGTACCCAGAAGGCAGAACCCCCCTGAGCTGTGGGGGAAACCGTGCCCATGGCAGCAAGAGGAAACAGCTTCCACACAGAGCCACCGGGACTGTGGCTGGAGGCATGTCCTCAGCAAGGAGCAGGGGGTGCCAAGCAGGGGTGGCAGAAGCAGAGAGCAGCATTATCCAAAATCCATCCTGACCAATAGGTTCTTTCAGCTCCAGGACAGTGCAAAGTACAATCTAGAAATAAGTACTTCAGTCCACAGCAAAGCATTCCTTTTCAGTGTTGCACTTTAAAGTAACCCCCCAACTGTAAAGTCCACATCCCTCCATTTCATTATATAAAATATCTACAGATGGACAGGAGAGAAAGAAAGAAATGCTCAGAAGCGAGAGAATAAACAGGCTTCATTGCAAAGGATGCATTTCTGTCTTCCAAATAATCTCTTTGCTGTCATGTCCCCTTCCCTGGCATTCAGAAAAAATATACATCCCAAACATCTGAGGCCAGTGGGCAGCTTGCAAATATCAATTATAGCACAAAACAAACATGGCAGAGTGCCAAGTCACACAGTGGTGCACAGAGTTTGAACCCTGCTCAAACAAATGAACCTCTTTGTGCAGGAGCTTAACTTGGCCTAGGAAGAGAGAAGCTGGGTCTGACTGGCAGGATCAGTCTTCTCCACGGAAATGGAAAATAAGGCAGTTTTTACAGAAAAATGCTATATCATAATACTCTAAACTCAAACATAAACAGTTTGAGTAAACTTTTTCAAATTTCAACCAAATATAAAACTTTGTTGCTGTGGGGGTCTGGGTCTTTTTCCCAAGCAAAAGCCCTTTTTCTCCACAAGAAACTGTGATTTTCTCTCAAAAATCACCAAGCCAAAACCTTATTTTTTTTTAGTGCATCGACTTTTCCAATTGCAACACAATTTTTCTGGCCAGCCAAAACCGGCCCGTTTCAAATCCTTATTTTAAACACCTGCTTGCACAAAGCCAAACCTATGGGCAGCGAGGACTGCAGCCTGGGGGTCAGGGGAAAATGGGGATGCCGTGGATTTGCTCGGATTTCCCGGGATGCTGGCTACTCACAATCTTTCCGTGTGGCTGCATCGGGGAGCGGCGTGGCGAGGCTGAGGGTGCTGGACACGCTGGCGCTGGCGCTGTCCAGGCTGCTGCCGAGGTGTAGCCGCCTCATGTGCCGCACGACTGCCGTGGCATTGAACGCTTGCTGCAGGAAAAGAGCAGGAAAGAAATCGAGAAGAGAAGAAGTTGGAGGCGGAAGGGTTACTTGTGTTCCTCTCCTGGCTGCTCAGAGTGCCAGAAGGGAATAAGCCTGTTATCTTTCAAGTTTTCCCCGAATTCGAAACTAGAAAGTGCGTTATCAAACCTTTGTTGTCCTAGTGCTCAGCTGGGATGCAGCAGCCTACAAGAAAGTCGTATTTGACAAATCCATCCTTGCCCCAACAAGCATTTCTTCATGTCCCTGCATGGTGCTGACCCCACTCCACCAAAAACCACAGGTGCTTTAGCTACGAGCAGCCCCAGCCCCATTTCTCACACTCTTTATGTTTGGTACTTGTCAAACACCATCCTATATAAAAGGCCCTGCAGGGTCATGTAACCTAAGCCGGGACCAACCATTTTGACCACAATTTTGGGGCACAAAAGCACTGCCCTGCCACAGGGGTGGCCGTATGGCAGAGCTGTGAGTCAGTGTCACCCCTCAGGACAGGTCACTTACTCTCCATTTGCTTTTTGCAAAGTTCTTCCGGATCTGAGCGCTGACCGACTCGTGGATGTTTTTGTTGAGTGCTGTATCTCCAGCGATCCTGAAATGGACAGAGCAGGCACATTTTAAGAGCTCTTTTCCTCCCCTTGAATACTCTTACTTTTCCCCCTCAGCGGAGAGGCTGCTCCCAGGTGTGACTGCACCTGCAGTGACAATGATTTCATTCACAGACAGGCTCAAACTTCCCATGGCTGTCTCTGCTGGCAGCCGTGGTGGAAAATCTGGGGCAATAAAAGCCAGTGTAGATAAGGTTTGTAAGTCTGGCAGCTACAAAGAGGTATGGGCTGATTTTGTTGGTGCTTGGCTGTTTTCTATCACCATTACAGCCCCAGATGAAAACATTCTCCTTTTTTTTTCTTTACATCCAAAGACTTAACATCAACAGGCTAAGACTACTTTTAGCTCAGCTATGCAGAAGCTTCCAGAGGCACTCCAACCTGTCTGATTTCTGTTTGCACTGGAGATTTTCCTGCCACCCTGCAACGTACATAGTCATTCATCATGATTAATGTAGATTTACAGTAAAGCAGAGACATGGACACTCATTGAAGCAGCACAGGCTGCACAAAGAGCTTAAGCTGAGCAATACTTAACCTAAAATAATTGATTGATCTTGCATAGTTTATTTAACAGATAAAGATACGTTCAAATCTTCACTAAACTCTGTTATTTCAAGGGGATTTTATTGATTCATTCACCTCCTCAAGGCATGAGATCTGTTGGAAGAGCAGGCACTGCAGTGAACTGATGTTGGGCCATGTGCTGGGGTAATTAGTGCCATCTAATGTAGGTGATGCAAGGAGGCAAATATTGCCTTGTATGTGATCCTTTCAGAAATAATTTTTTAGCCACAGTGTAGAAAAACAATGTGCATTAGCAATAAAAAATTATAAGAAATTTAATAATCCACCAGGACCAGTGTCTCCGAGTCTGAGGAGCTCCAGCAGGATAATCAGAAGGTCTGGGGGACTCAGGAGTCATCTAGTCCTTCTGCCCACCCCAGCTCTGTCAAAATAATTTTGACAAATATTTGACAAACCACTCTCTAAAGATCTTGGAAAGATGGAGACTCTCAGGCAACCTATTCCAGTGCCTCACTATCTCCTAGAAGACATGGAAAATAGTTTATTCCCTTTGTCTTTGAAGCATCCTTTCACATATTTGAAGACTGTTATCATGACTTCTCTCAGTCTTCTCTTCTCTAGACTAAACAAACTGGTTCTTTCACTGTTTCTTCATAACTCATGTTTTCTAATCCTCTGATCTAGTGAGCTCCTCTGGACTTTCTCCAACTAGTCCACATTTTCCTTTGAGGGTGGCACCCAAACTTTCTCTGTTTTCCAACTAAGGCAGCAGAATGGCAGCATTGCTTTGTGCTTTTAAAAGAAAAAAAACCTCTGCTTACATACCCCAGCCTGCTGCTTCCATTTATGTGTCCTGTGCATTGGAGACACCCCTTTTGCTTTACCCAGATCATTCCAAACTTCTAAGGACATGCTGCTTTTTCTGCCTTCATGTCCTTGGCACATCTAAGTGCTGAGACCAGCCTTCTCCAAATTGCTGCCTGCCTTCCAGCTGCCAACAATCTCCCAGGATCTTCATCAGTGAGATGAGAGGAATGTCTTCCCCTTGGGAGGAAGGACTAAATCCTCATGTTCCAAGAGTGGAGATACACCAATCTCATCCTGCTGCACCTGAGCTCATCTCTGTTGGGTTATTCAAGAGTCCTGGAGCCAGCAGGATTGTGGGCAGGAAGGAGCAGGGCTCACCCAGCTGGGAAGGGCCCTCTCTCACTGCCATGGAGCCTCTGCCTCAAGCAGACAGAAGAACTGGGCAAAGCACAGCTCCCAAATGGCACCTGACTTCTTCTCTTGGGTCCCTGTGCTGTTGATAGAGAAAGGGAGGTGTTTGGCTGAAAACTGGATGATCTTCAGATCTTTGTTTGAAGATGATTCCTTCTGATCACCGTTCCCACCGACAGCAAGGCAAGTTGGATTTCCTGGACTTCCCACTGGGGCCAGGTGACAAAATCTTTGTGAGACACTATCTGGTTTATCATATTCACTGTTCCATCCTCTGTCCTGCACAGTGAATATTGCCAGGCTCAGCACAGACCCTGATGGATCCCAAGCAGTCCACACTCCCAGGTGGGACCTAGCAGAGTTTCCTGGTGGGAGTGTAAACTTCATGACTAGTCAGAGTCACTCCAAAATGTCTTGAGCACTCTGCTCTGTCCAAGAACACCTCCTTGGTGAAGAGAGATGCCCTCAGCACACACCAGCTGGGAGCATTGGCTGTCACACTACAGATCTCAGAAGAAACTACAAACCAAATCAACCCTTCAGTAACTGATCAAAGAGACCAGGACAGAAAATTCACTTGCACTTGCAAAGGACATTTTTCCACCAAAGCTAATGATGCATTTTGCTTTACAAACAAGTTGGTTAACAAACTCTATAAGAACTGATCCTGTTGCCCACCTGTCAAATCTTATTTTGGAAACATAGATAGAACAAGTTCTTGAGGCATGATGCCCTTGCAAGCTCTTCCAGAAGATTGTTCTTGCCAGTTTCCACAAGGATTTGAAAATACATTTTTGTAATATGAAGCTTTTGATTGGGCGTGTAGCTCCAGTAGAGGCTATTTTTTTATTATTATTATTTTTAGTTTAGGGATAATTTTCTGCAATGCTGGTGGTTTCAATAAGAAACTGCTGGTTCCAATAGTTCACAAACTGCCTTCTACCACCCCTAACTCTATGTTCACTATGCAATTCTTGTAATTCCAGGAAAAAAGTCTTGCTATTTGGGTTTTTTTCCAGATAGGCAGAAGAATATTTGTTTACTTCACAAGGGGATGGACAGGCATCCTATGAAGCCCTCAGATGCTACAGCAGTGGAACCATCTTACATCTTAGGTCTTTTCAGCAACATTAGCACCTTGCAGATGATAGTTTCTAATCAGAGCAAAATAACAGCACTGCTGGGGCTAATTTAGTGCAGCAGGAGCTGTTCAAACACGTGCTGGTATGTTGAATGGTGTGGCTCAGAATGTAGCCTCAGCTGCCAAAGCTGGGAGTGGGATTGTTCTCCAAGACGCCTTTGAAGAACTACCCTGTTAATCCTGGGATGCTGTAACATGAGCACTGTGCTTTCAGACTGTATTTTGCACTTGGAGGGTTTTGTAACTTTTATGAAATACTCGTGGAATTATAGTGTTTATAGTATAGTTTTACTTCTAGGAAAACAAGAGCAATGTTATCATCCCTTTGCTGTTGGTGCTTTGCTGGAGATGTGGGGGTTTCAGGACACGAAGAGGTGGAGGTGAGCAGGGAGAAGTCACATGTTTTGTATCTCAGCTGGTAGATATGAAAAATGAGATATGCTTTGGGCACACAGATCTACTCTGTGGTGGCTATCATGAGCATCCTCACATCTATATCATAAACATATATATCTATATCTATAAACATATTTAATCATGAACTTTAGTTTCCTTATTGAGAAGAAAAAGAATGAAATTAATAGATACTGGTTTTAGTGCATTTATAATTTCCCTTCCACATTTCCTTAACTCTCCAAGTCCACAGGCTATAAACCATTTCATTTTTCCTTTTAGGACAAAAATATCTTAGTATTTTTCTTTTTTTCTTTTTTTCTCCCTCCCTCTCTAGCACAACATATACTTTGCCTCTAGAAATCAGCTCAATTTTCACTGAGAAACTGCTATCAACTTAAGCTAATCAGACTGATGGTTATCTAGTCTTGAACAATAGTTTCTGGCTTTGCAGTTAACTTTGAAATTAACTATGTCAGCTCTGAAGTTTTTTTTTTTTCACCAACTGTTCTACTTGGCCCAATAAAAGACATTGCTTCTACCTACCACACACATACACAAAAATAAAATTAAACAAATCAGAATAGTGCATCATCTGTTATCCTGCTGAGCATCACCCAGAACCAAGCAAGGACTGATTAGTCTAAGTGAGACCTGGATTTTCTATCAGCATTCCCATTTTTGCAGCAGCTGAAAGCAGCTGCATCCTAACAATGCTTTGGGGAACTTCATGTTGAAGCTGGTTTTACATCCAGTTGTAGATATATAACTGTCTCAATGCACAGAATTGGATACCAAGAGACCAAGACTGATGGCTCCCCATCCCAAACACATCCACTGAATCTAAGAAGGGTATTTCTCATTAATAACCATAACAAAAATCTAATCCTGCACATGAGAGGAATCTAATCTAATGATCAGATATTATTTCATAGTATTTAATTTATTTTAGCTCTCTAGCTGACTTCAAACTTATCACACCAATTTATCTGGCCATACCACTTCTAAGCTTTGAGAGGAACCTCCAACAAAGACAAAACCAGCAAATTTCCTTTTGGACAGTTCTTCATTAGCATGCTACAAGCAAATGTCTCTCTCATCCTCCCTGCCCACAACTACAGGCAGAGCCTTTCATCTACCACTATTTTCTGAACCTTCCTTCTTAAGGCAGCCAACTCAAATGCTGTGCTGGCCAAAAAGTGCTTGGAAATACTTCTGAGTATGATGACAGGAAACATGGAGTTAGCTGTAATGGATAACGCTGAGGGATCATAACTCTTCTATATGTACGCACAAAAACACACATCCATGCATGTATATAAATACACACACACACTGTATCAGTGATGTTCCAAAATAAATAGAGTGTGGGGATGAACTCGATAAGAGTTTGATTTAATGTTGTAAACATCAGCAATTCCCTTCAGGAAGGCCTTTTCACACTTCAAACAATATTGTCTGAGAACTGAGCTCTTTGTAAACCATGTCCTTTCCCTGGGTGGAAATTATTATCTGGCTTGTGCTCTCTGGCACATAATAAACACTTGGGGTCATGGTCACAATTTGCAGAGGCTCAGTCCTTGCCAGAGCTTTGTGATTCCTTGGTGTAGGCGTGGCTGGATGTTGGCATATCCCAAGGATCCTCTCTCCCTTTGCACAAGCAGTGGGGAAAGGCCAGGACCACACTCTGACCTGCAGACACTGGAGTCTAACTGGTGCCACAAGCTCCTTCTCCCTTCTACAGTCTATGTATTTACAATCTCTATATGGAGATAATTAATCCATCATCCTTTAATTTAGATGCCCCAAATTGCCTTTGATGCCGTAAGTGTGTTCAGCGCACAGCTTTAAATCCCATTTTAAGTTCACTTGGTTAATGCATGACAGAGTAAATAAATTCATGGCAGCCCTTCTAACTTCTGTATTAGCTTCCTAACTGCTGGACTTTGTCCTTACCCTCTGAGCATTGTTTTCTTTCCCTCCCTGGAGGCTGAATTTGGCTCTGCAGGTCTTAGTTTGACCTGATGGGGAGCACACTTCGATAATCCTTGTAGGTCCCTTCCACCTCAGGATATTCTATGTTTCTGTGAGTCTACAGCAGGAATAAACAGGTCCTCAGGTTTCTGCAGCTCCCCCCTAACCACTGCAGACTGAGCCACTGCCCTAAACAGGATGTGGGCTCTGACATGGCAATATATTTAATAAACTTAATTGCTGTCTTTAATATGAGCTAGGGAAACATTAAAATGTATCAAGCTGCAACAAAATCACCCCATTCTTTTGTTACCTTCATTTTCCATGTCCTTTTTGAAAAGTCACAGTGGGAAAAGCTAAGCAGAACATAGCACCTTTGCAACACCCCATAAACAGTGCAAACCTCACTGAAAGATACATTATAAAACAAATAACTTTTCCAGTGGAAAGCATAAGTCACCTGTATTTTAAACTGGAGAAATCTGTATAAATGGACACGCAGGGGTGGAGTCATTATACCAACAAGTCTCACATTTTGTACTGTTTCTGCTATCATACTTCACTGCAACTATTAGCCTCCTTTTCTGCCAGCTCTGAGTTTAACATACCATCCCCCTACCAAGGCCATTTGATTATAAATAGCAAGACATCACGTAAATGCAGGCATGTGGTGAGCAGATACACTGCAGAAAAGTGGGCCATTGGGAAGAAGTATTGACTTTTTTTAGGGTCTGATCCTGTGCAAACATTTAGTCACGCGGATAGCTGTCTGTTCTGGAGTAGTTTCCCAAAATTCAAAGATATTATTAACCTTAAAGGCACAAATGTAATATCTTGCAAGATCCAGTTCCTGCAAGCCCTGTTTGGAAGGTTTTAATGAAAACACAGTGATTAAAATAAAAAGCGTGTTTTAGAATCAGTTTGTTCTTCACAAATACTACATATTGAAACAACAAAATCTCATGGCCAGGTAGCCATGTCATGCCCAGTCAACTACTTTTAGCACAATCAGATTATAAAAAATGTGCTAATTATTCATGATTCGATAGATTTCTTCCTAATTTGTGAGGATCTCAATGATCTGATACTGTGTAGGAAGACTTCACAGGAGGAAGACAAAGGTAAAGCTGGAAAATGTTACTACATAGAGCCACCTCACCATATATATGTTCATTATCTACCATTTGCACAGCAATAGTGACCCAGGGAGGCCTGTGTTCTGCTGGTCAAACAAGGAGACAAACCCCAACTCCCACTGAAGTCTGGCAAAACTCCCATTAGCCTCAGTGGAATTAGGATTTCACTTCTTGAGAGCTCTAGGGTTCAAAGATGCTTCTCCAGTTATGTTGCTTGTGCAGACAAGAAAAAATACCTTTTATGAGATGCCATCAAGGGCTGCTTGCAGTGCAAGCACTCTGCAAAAGCATATAATTTATGGGACCACTTCAGCCTGCTCTGATCATCTCTTCCCACTAAGCCAACATCTTTAGGTACCTCTGTCCTTCTGATAACACACAAAGATGCTCTCTTGGCACCATGGAAGGTGATGTAGCCAGGGGGAATGTGTGCTGAGAAATCCATGCTCGTCTGAAAAGGGGGTGTGGGATGATACAAAAGCTGTGGTAGCCTCTCTCTGCTGGCTGCATATGTGTACCCCTGTCTCCAGCTGCTGCAACACTGAATGCAACCATGAGAGAGAGGAACTCAGGCCTGCAGCTGCTGGAAACTTAAATACACCCGGGTTGAGAGAAGGACACAGCTGACCACTGACACAAAGCACAGAACTCTCTTCTTCCTCCACTGAAAAAGCTTTCCCTCCCTTCGAGGAGAAGGAAAGGATGTCACTGCCACAGATGTAATGGCAAGAATGAGAAAAGAAACAGTAAAACCCTCACTATTTCCTGACATAAGGAATCTGGGTGGAAAATGCTCCTTGAGCAATGCTTTGGCAAAAGGAGATCCTATCACTAACTCCAAAATAACATCTGGGTGAGCAGCCATGATTACCCAAAAAGTCATTTATCACTACAGGATCCAAACCCTCCAAAACAAATCACTGCACAGCTCTGCAGAGAGGTCCATAACTGCGGTGCCCATGTTACAGGAAGCTCTTCAGAGCAAGGGGGAATGAGACATGGAGCGTTGTTCATGAGCACACTGGGGAGGACAGGGGCAGGTCTGGAGCCATAGCTTTGGAAACCTCCATGCTTTTGCTTTTTGTCCTGTAATCCCCTGGCATGTGTTGTTGCTGTGTCAAAGGGAGGCGGATTCAGGGCGTGGAGTGCCAACATGGTGAATATTTTCGGCCTCCCTTCTGCTGTGCCATTTGCATGTCTGACATTTCAAAGGCTGACCCTGAGATGTGCTGGGAGCTGTGTCAGAACCTGAAGTCTTGAAAATGAACCACTGGATGGCAAAGTCAGCCTGGCAGAAAAGACCCCCCTGCCACAGAAACAGGGAAAAACCTTTTTTGGGGGGGATGTTTTTAAGTGGAAAATTAGATTCTGTGGAAAATAGTACGAATTATGTAGCAGTCTGTGAGTTTCCATTGGCCCTTGGCCATGACATTCAAAAGAAAAAAACAAAACCGCACAAAAAAAGGAATGAAAACCCTTTTTATCATTTTGTTCCTTTCAGAGGGCCCAGAAGCTGTGTGTATTACAAGTGCCACGTTTCTTTGTTGCACTCCAGCCACCAACACAGATGTAGCAGGGCCAGAAGCTGGATGCTTACATTTTGTGTATCTTGGATGTAAGGCTTTGGAAAATCTGTCTCTGAGTTGTACAAATGGTCACCTCACTCCCTGCTGGGAGTTGCATTCTCATTGTTTATTCTTTATTCCTAATACTGACTTGTTTAATTTCCTGAGGCTCAGGTCAGTATAATTTAGAACCAGTTTTGGATTTTCTTTTCATCTCTCAAAAGTGGGATTTCATGTCTCAAATTTCCTTTTTGTCACACAGACAATGCAAAAGGAAGTGGCATTTGGGGCAATTGTGATAGTATAAAAACAGAGTGTAATGCACACCTGGGGTGAAAATATCATGCCATTAACTCTTTTCTGTTGCAGCTATTATAACATCAAAAATAATGCTTCACCTTGCTTATATAATGTCCCCTACCCTAAAAGAGTTAGATCCAGAGCCCATGTGTGGGTGCAGCTGGTAGTGTGGGCTGATGCTCTCAGTCACTCAGGGCTGGTCAAAAGTACATGAGTCACCCTTGTCCCAGCTACACAAACCTTGGGTAATGCTGATGAAGTCACTCATATGCAAAGGCATCGTTCAACTCAAAGCACTTTAATCATTTTGGCACATCCCACTGCTGCACTACAGTCAACATACATAACTCAGCATTTTACTAATCCTTACACAGGTTGGTGCATGAGATTAAAGTCCATTGCAGTTTTCCAGGAAAATCTGGAGGACAAAGGCAGGGATTAAAAGCACAGAGTTACGTAGTAGAGGTTGGTACAATATGTGACAGAAAAATAATTTCCATGCAGGAATGTAAAAAAGTGCTCTGTGTCCTGAGGGTTTCTCAGAGCACTGAGTGCTGCTTACCAAGGGTGCCGTGCTGCTTGCTCACAGGTGTATCTTTTATTAGGGTCCTTCTCCATCAAATTCCGAATGAAGTCTTTAGCTGCAAAAAAAAAAGGAGAAAATTATTGAAAGCAATAGAGTTGATGCCATATTCAACAGCCCTTGATCAGGCTACCAATTGCCATCTGGCCACACCACAAGAAAACAGCCCTGGGTCATTTATTAGTATAGAACCGAAGTGACTTAGGACCAAATCCAACCTATTTAGTGTACCAGATAAAAGCTGAAGGCATCTACTCCTGCAGGTATATTTAGGAGTGGGATGGATAATTCAGAGTCAGCAGAGTACAACTCTACCAGCTCTAGGGTCTCTGGTCAGCTGCATCATCTTAGTGGTCTGAATGTGGCCACATGCACAGGATGTGCTGGTCAGCTGAGTGGAGAGGGAGGAGGTGAGATGCCACAGTAAGAGGAGCTTCACATTGCTCATTCCAAGCAGTCACACACATGAACAGCTGTGAGGACATGTTGCCTGTTCAAGAGGAATTCAGCAAGGAAAATGGACTCCCTGGAGCAGGATGCAGTGTATTTTTAATCGACATTATAATGGAAGGAACGGAGATTGCAGCGTGGCGTGCATCCAGGAGTTTCAGGACAGTGTAGCTGAAGGAGCCACAGCAAAGCCAAATATGGCAGGAAAATCTGTGTGCTGATTTAGGTGATGGACTTTCCCCCACAAGGCAGAAGGGTCTGCCAGCAGACCTTCATATTTTCCTCTGAAAATCCTTATTAGTTTAAAAAAACTTCTCATCACATATATTTTTGAGCAATCCATCATAATGATATCTGGACTGCAGATGTAAGCAGCATAAAATGTTGCTCTGTGTGGAGATAAGAGAATATATAATCATCTTTGTAATAAAAACACTCAGTTTTTATCTCCCCTGCCTCAATCAGTAGCACTAATAAATCAGAAAACTGTATTTATAGAGATACTTTTATGTGATGGAATATTCCTAGAATTCATTCCTTCTTCTGCATGAATTTGCAGATATTTCCCTGGGTTGGACAGAGCAAGGACACTGGGCTTGGGTGACCTCTTGGAGACTAAACAGTGTGTCAGGGACACATGTAGGTGCAGGGCTGAATGTCCCCTGCTGTCACCCCTAGACATGGACCCACGCTGGAGCCAGAAGCCCTTAGGAACATCTGCCTGTAACACATTTGGGGTATCTGCCCCTCTGCCAGGCAGACTGGAGCAGGGACAGGTGGGTACTGTGGGCTGAATGTCTCCTGCTCTGGGTGGGGAACATCCACACACATGGACAGTCCTTCCAGTTTCTGGATCTGCTTACCCGCCTCATTTGAAAGCCATTAATTTCTTGCTTTTTTGCTGCACTGACTGAGGATTTGCTTTGGAGCTGCAGTGAAGTGTCAGCAACAGAGCCAAATTAGTTTGCCACCTTATTATTAATAACACATTAACAATATGCTTTTCATTGGGACACAATGAAAAAATTAAGCTGCTTTTTCTTCTTGGGACAGTCTTCTGCCATTTTTATCTGCTGTTTGAGCTATGTTTTAGTGCTTTTTGTGTGACTGACAGACCTAATTTGTCTCCTGCAGAAACAAACTCCCATGACTATCTGAGCCAAAAGAAATGCACATTCCCACTGGTGTTCAGTTAAAAGGACCTCTGCACATGATGGAGGGTGCATTTTCATGCCCAGAGGGGGATGCATGCAATAGGCACAGATGCATGCATGGCTGTTGCAATTTAAAGAGCAGTAGCTACTTACCAGACTCAGAGATGTCATCCCAGTATGGAGAGTCAAACTCATACTCTGCCTTAAGGATCTGCTCAAAGAGTTTGGAGTCGTTTTCATCATAGAAAGGGGGATATCCACAGAGCCTGATGGAGAACAAGAAAAGAGAGAGGTGACCACTGGACCCATCTCTGTCCAGAAGGTAAGAAGGAGGGAGGGAGAAGGAGGAGAAACTCTCACTTAAGCCTTGCCTCAGTAAGTTTTCAAGCAGGCAAGTGCTACCATGAGAGAAGTTTCTTCGGGGGCATGTAAAGCCACTTCTGTTTGGCACTGCCCTGGACAAAGTGGAATTCTGCCTGGAAGCATGGTGCTGTTGACCCCATGCTGACTCATGCAGATATCCTGGCCTCTCTCTGCATGCTTTTGAGTGTTTATCCAGAGGAATAGTTTTATTACACAGACATGACCCCTGCCATCCTCTCCTGTACAAGTGCTAAGAGGAGATTTCATGAGCTAAACCCTACATCCAGAGAGCATCAGTCCCTCCAATCCCTCAGCACATCCAGAAGACCTGGTGCAAAGCAGGACAAGGAGCCCTGCAGAGCTTTCAGGCAGAGAGCATAATGCATCTGCAGGATGTGCTGGGCTCTGTGTCCCCAGGCACAGTGAGGAGGATGCCCAGGAGCCCATGCACCTCTGCAGCAGAGCTTGCACGGGCTGCACATGGATCTGCTGCTGCTGCAGACGCAGGGAGAGCCTCTCCCTTTCTCACTCCTGCAAGTGATTTTGCTGACCACATCCAATTGCCTGCCTTGCCTGAGGCTAACAACAGTCCTGTCCTGGTTTTCAGTGTTTATAATCAGACTTCTCAGAAAACCCAGCCCCAGGACAAGCAGGACATTGAACATTATTTGCCTAGTTTGAGCTAATACATTCAGGGTGCACCCTCCCAGTGCTGCAGAGCAGGACATCCACGATACTGAGGCAGGGCTGGATGTGGGAAAGCACATCTAGCACTGCATTAAGCAAGTGCAGTATAAAACTCGTGTGTCAGAGATCCCTCACACCCAGCTGGTGCTGCAGGCAGTATTCTGTCCCATTCTGCACAGACATGCCAGCAGAGACAACCCTTCTTCAAGTTTTAACACCAATGTTGCTAAGTGCCACATTTACCTCTGAGGCTGGCCCAAGGTTTTAGCAAACCCATCCTGCTCACAGCTAAACAGCCCTTCCTGCCTCTGTGTAGAGATGATACATTTTTTTTCCTCTTATCACTGATCTGTGGTCTAAATCATTCTTTCACATACTATGCTAGTAGAAAAATGATGTTTTTCCTACAGTTTTTTTTAAACTCTGAATCAATCAACCTCAATACAGCATTTAATTGGAGAGAGCCAGCCATTACAAACAGACTGTAGATGTAGCTCAGAAACAGCAGCAGAGCAAGGGGGGGGGAAACTGCAAGAAATGAAATACTTGAGTTATTTATAACCCAAAGCCAGCCGGCTGCCCTGGAGGTTATTTGAACCAACTCAACACTTGAGGGTGAAAGGAGCAATGTTTTTGCTAGCTCTGAAGAGCCAGTGTGCTTGATAAATAATTTAAATATTGAGATGTTGATCTGCATCACAACCACACTGACCCAGGAGAACTCTACTGAAATTTGCAGCATGATAATGAACCAGCTGTGGTTCAGCTGGACCAGAAATCTCTCTCTTTATCTCAGAGAGCAGATGAGCCAGTCCTCATTTGTGTCCCACTGGCTGACTGCTGTTATCAAACCAGTAAGATAACCTCATGCCAGACAAGCCTGTATGTCCAGAGCAGGACTGTGCACCTACTTGATGGGCACGTGCTTGTGCGTGGGGCTGGGTGCTCCTGTTGGAAACCCTGTGTGCACGTGGTGTATGAGAAGGGTCCCTAAAAATGCTGAATTTAAGCAAATGCCAAAAAACCACTATGTACACGGACAACAGAGGAAAACATCTGGTAGCTTAATGAAGAGACTGGATCCACAATCAGTGTCCAGCTCTACTGGTATCTGTGAAGAGCTTATAAATTACTTCTTTTAGTGTAATAATTGTCAGTGCTCACATCCCACAGTCTTGGGGTGGGATGCACATGAACTGATTTTCTCCTTCCTCCTCTTTTGTCACAACCCTCAAGACTTTGGGTGCTTTACTGAGGGGAAATGATGGAGCTGACAACACCGGCACTGCAACTGGTGGGATGAGCACTGGGGTAGAGATGCCCAGGTTGGAGAAAAAGAAAAAAGAAAAAAAAGGAGAAAGAAGAAACAAGAAAAAAAAAAAGAAAAAAGAAGAAAAGAAAAAGAGAAAAAGAGAAAAATAAGAAAGGAAAAAGAAAAAAGAAAAAAGAAAAAAGAAAAAAGAAAAAAGAAAACAGAAAAAAGAAAAAAGAAAAAAGAAAAAAGAAAAAAGAAAAAAAAAGAAAAAAGAAAAAAGAAGGAAGAAAAAAGAAGAAAGAAGAAAAAAGAAAAAAGAAGAAAAAAGGGAAAAGGAAAAAAAGAAAAGAACCCCCCCCCCCCCAAAAAACCAAACACTTGAAGCCATTGCTTTGTCCCCTCCTCCCTGTGAGACTCAGGGGGCTGCATTTAAGAAGCCTGACAGCCCTTCATTAATTTCTTGCCTTCCTCAGCACTTTCCTTAGACAAACCCAAAGTGCTCCAATAAAGCATTTTAAGGCGAGCAGACAGTGCTGTGCATGCTGAGGCACTGGCAGGCTGCTCTGGAGAGAGAAATAACTCTCTTCAAATGTGCACTGTACTAATTACCTTGGCAAAGGTACAAGAGCACAAGTTGGGACTGCTGTGATTTATACACCCTTGTGGCAGCAAAAGGTAGGAGCAAACTGCTAAGCAGCACAGAGCTGGAGGGCAACAACCCTGCAAGGGGGGAGCACAGAGACATGAGTCTCAGCAAGAACCCCAGCCTCTCCAGAGCCTTTCAGTCCAGCTCCTCTGCATGGCTGGAGTATCTGCACGTCTGGGGGATCAGCCTCTGCGTCCAGGAGGTCACTGCAGCCCCTGTTGATGCACGAGGAGAGACAGGGTGATGCAGGGGGGTACCAGAATTGCCAGGAGCTGGGCACAGGGCAGAAAACAGCCTCTTTTGGCACAGCTTTTCCCTTGCTAAGAAGAGGTTGAGAAGTGCTAGTTGATACTACAGGTCATGGGTGGGGAGATCCCCCCAAATCAGCCCTTGCCTGAGAGCACAGTGAGCCCAGGGCAAGGGCTGATCCTGGCTTGGCCAAGGATGGGATAAACATCCTACAAAGGGGGATGCAAGGATGTTCCTCTGGGAGGCAAATCAATGAGGACCTACACCAGAAAGCAGGTGAGAAGGGAGCAAGCTCTGTAGGTCAGAAGAGGTGGCATGTGGGAGGGGAACATTCGGGCACCCTGGCACAGGGATGAGAGCCAAAATATAGGTATTTTATGTACAGCCTTGCAGTCCTCTCCCTTAAAAACAGAGCTTAGGAAGACATGGAAGTTTTAATGTTACTTAAGGTTTAACATTATTGGCTTTGCAGAGGGGATGGGAAAGCCCCAGCAAATCAGCCTATCTTGCAATTTATGGCTGGAGGAAATCTTGCTGGACTTCCAGCAACTGGGCCACTTTCCAAAGTCCATAATGAGTTTTTTGGTTAATTCTTACAAAATCAACATCCCACCAACTTAATTTCCATCTGCTAGGACATTTCTGTGTGAATAAAATGACCTCACTATCAGAGGTTCTGCTGCTTTTCTTCAGATATGCAGAAATACAAAAATAACCCCTCTGTCTTCGATGTGAAAAAATCCTGCACTGTCCTGGGGGAGTTTCAGGCAACTATTAGTTGTCATCATTTCCTTGCAGTTTCACCAAATAAAAGGTTTTCAGAATTATTTAGCAACCTTATCACATAAGCAACAGATTTTCCCCTAAACTCCTATTCCCAGTCTTGCCTTAAAAATAATGGGATGCAGATAAGAAAAACACAGGTGGATGTACAAGAGAAAGATATTGCCAGAAGCCATTTCTAAAAGTGATCCTGAGAGCACAAGAGGAATAGCAGGAACATTTTGCCTTCACCAGGCAGAGAAAGCAAACCCCTGCAAGATCCCATTACATATTGGGGGGATACTAAAGGCTAAATAACTCATTCACATGGTCAGTGTCCAGTCTGTAACACAAGAGGCCCCAGGGTTAGTTTTACAATTTTACAGTTAGATCAAAACAAAGAATTTAGTAGCTGCTCAAAGACCTGAGATGTATGGTGTGGGAAGTCATCCAAGTGCTATTTATAGGGATAAAGACATGTATTTCTTCTGTATATTTTGGGAACAGTCCCTCATATTGGCTGACACTGGTGTCCCCACAAAGCTGTGGACAAGGACATATCAGCATAGGGAATCACGGACAAATTAAGAAGCAAGCAACAAGGAATGATCATCTGGGGCTGTTTTCCCAAAGTTAGCTCAGTTTTCCTGAGCAACCCAAAATGCCTTATCCTCTGCCACCACTGTTTCTCCTTCCAGTGCTGAACAAGTAAGTTATTCCTCACTTTTTTGCTTAGGCTTGTGTGTGATGCAAAGCAGGAAAGATGACTGACCACTTTTTCCCAATGGATGACTCCTAGGGTGATGGTGGAAACTTCTTTTGGCATAATATACTTTGCACTGTCCCTGGTTAATACTTCCATACAAACATCACTGATGATTCATGCACATCTACTTGAAAATCAAAAGCAGCTCAGCAGCAAAGTGTGAAAGTATGATCCAAGATTTATCTCCAGATAGGCAATTGTTCATAAACAATAACAAACCAGTAACTCACTGTCCCAACAGTGAATGGAAACAGAAGAAAATTCAAGGCAAAATGTGTTTGACCTATTGCAGAAGGCTATGAATAACCATGGGCTGAGGATGAGCATTCCGTGCCCCCAGGTTATTTTCCAGCTTCAAAACATGATTTTCTATTTTTTTGCATAAATTAACTTAATCTTCTCTAGATAAGGTATGCATGTGATCAGTATTTTAGTTCCCCAAGCTTTTATAATCCCTTATCTGACCCAGAAAGGCCCCAGATCCAGCTGCTGGGAATCCAGTGAAGTCTCTTCCTCTTCTTATGCTCTATATTTTAAAGCTGGACACATTATCAAAACTACCTTGTGATAAGTGGAAGGCTGAGCTCAACAGTGAGGCTGTTTCAAATTGAGAAATACTGCAACTGGAATAACAGGAAATTTCAGGCTCTAAAATTAGTTTTTGTGAATAATGACTTCTCATGCAAAACAGGTTTTGATAAAAACTCCACTGGTGGGGCCTCTGCAATCTGGCTGTCATTAAGGAGAAGCATTACAGACTGGCACTGAAACAGAAGTGTTCTTTCCCAAGACATCCTTGCATATCACGGAAACAAATACTTCTCTACAGCATTGGTGCCACAGAAACAGTTTGTTCTTCCAGTGTCATAAACTGAGGGCTCTCAAGTGAGACTGAGCTTGGGTCTGGAGGCACTCAAACCACTTGCAGTAATATTAGCTCAAAGCATCTTTAATTTATGCCTGACTTCTGTGCTGGTTTCCTTTGAGTTTCCATCTTCTTAAATGACAACAGTCTGTCCGGAGTGGCAGTGAGGATCTGTGGGAGAGGTGAGGAGATGAAGCAGGATGTTGTGCTTGGATTGCCATATGCAAAAATGCATCTCCAGCTGGTTTAGGCATGTGCAAGTAGCTCCAGCTGTGCTGATTGTGGAGCTGGAAATGGCATATCTGAATGGGTGCAGCGACATATTGGAGCTAGTATCTCCTGCTCAGGGCAGGTTTAACTCCCAGCATTCCACCAGGTCATTGTGCTGCTGGTCCTTGTGGCATCTCAGTGCCATGTCACACTGGGAGCCCCTGCTGGCACTGCTGCCTCTGGTGGTATAGCACTGCTGAGGCCACAAACCTCCGTGCTAAACCCATGCCCATCACCGGCAGTATCAGACATCCCACCAGGGATAATTCCCTGCAGCTTAGGGAAGGACCCTCCTCCTCCTCCCTCTCTTTTTACTGTATTCCAGACATTCACTTTCTTAAGACATCTGCAACTTCTGGCTATTCCTGGAAGCAAGGATGACATCCAGACCAAGACTAGGACACGTGAGACGTGGGCTGGGTTTCTAAGATCACATTGCACTCAGCAGAGATGGAGTCAAGGGAGGCTGGAGAGTGATGTAAATGTACCACAAAGCAGATGAATCCACGCTGTGGAAGCAGGGCTCTGAGCAGGGAGCAGGGTGTGACCCAGTCACCTCAGCACGAGCATCTGGTGCTGTTTGACATGGTCCACAGTCTTGGGCTTGGATCCAGCTGCCTCTCCAGATGGAAGGTCTCTGCAATGTGTGACATTTTCCAAATCCATGTGGCTGCCCTGGACCCCCCAGCATGGCACTAAATGTGCAAGTTTAGGCAACTGAACAGCCCACCCTGGTGAAATGGCTGCTTGCATCCACGCAGGCTGGGTTGAGGTGCCCAGTGATCTGAAGTGCACAGGGCCCCTGATGCCATGGGCTGTGGGGGCTAACCACAGGGAGCCCAGGAGTGCTGCTGACTGCTACAGGAGCTGAAGGATGTGGCTTACACATTGAAAGAGCTGGTTTGGTCTCAGACCCAATCCCACCCAAGCTGTAACAATCTGGCAAAGACATTAAGAGGCTCCTTTTACAGCAATGCATTATTGCCACTTATTTGGGCTGTACAAAATACAAATCAAGACCTTATTACCTGAAGCACAGAAACCCTGAAAAGGTTTCCTTGTCCTGCAAACAGGAATTCATAGAGACTCATTCTTACTGAGATGATTTAAGCCTTCTGGTCTGGGAATTCCCTGTATAGCGAATAGGGAATTTAAATTTGAGGAGTGTGCATGCCTTGCTCGACAAGCTGAGCACATGCTGATTTGGAAAACAGAGCAGGAAACAGAGCTGAACCTTGCAGAAAGAGCAGCCTTGCTTAGGAAGGGGGAAAGATTATGGAGGAGATTAAAATCTTCCACCTGTTGAAGAAGTGTTCATAAAATGGGTGTGGAGGACACATTGCTTAGCACTGTCTCACCCCTATTCCCCAACAAGACCCATGAAAGCAACAAGTGAAATAAGACCACAGGTCTGCCAGCACAAAAGACCTTTGATGCATGAGCCATTGACACATGGGACTGACAACCCGGAGGAAAGCGGAGCCAGGTTTATCTCCAGGCAGCCACATGCAACAGTTCACAGCCCTCCCATGGGCTGACAGATGGACACATATTTTCATGGTGGATATTTGGCAATAAACTGAACCCATGCAGCAGCTGAGCCTGGATGTGAGGCAGAGTAGTGCTATCTCCCACCTGCATCCTCCTTTTCCCACTCTCTGAAACTGGTACTCTGCTGAGTCCTAAAAGAGCATCAGAAAAGACTCCAGCTGTGTCCTGCCATGGCTGGCAAGGACTAACAATGTCAAAAATCCCAACCCTTAGGACTTCCATGAGCAAATTTGCTTGTGAAAAAAGGTAACTGAGTCAGCACACACCATCCTCATCTAAATGAGCACTAAGGAATGGTTTGCAAAGCAGCTTTCAAGGTATTTTGGCATGTCTGTGCTCTTCCTCACTGCTGTAGTAGGTCCCAGTGGGCTTTGAACCAAAGTCAGAATCAGCACTGTTGATTTTTGCTTTGTTTAGCAAAAGCTTTTTGCATCCAGCTATTGATGGCTGCTCCAAGAGAAATCCATTCCCATGTAAGTTTTGTACTCAACAAGTTTTCAAAATAGACAGTCATAAAACGAATGTTTTCAGGAGGATTTTGGTTTAAATAAATAAACAAATACACATGCAATAAACAAAGCTGCTTTCCTATACTATTTAATATAAAACCTTCCTGTTTCGGGTAGCATATAAATTATGCAAATGTAAAGAATGAACATTGCACAGAGTGGATAGCACAGCAATGAGGTATGTCCTGGCAAAAATAGTTCTACAGCACCATCAAAAAGTTATTCATGTTGACAAGCCATGAAATGTCTGCATAAGGAAAAAGGGAACAAAGTAGGAATGCTTTAATGCTGTGCCTCATTGGAGCTGCTTTTTCCTTCAGTCTTGCATAACAGTTGTGACAGTTGTGTAAAAGGGAAAAGTAAAAAAAAATAAAGCAGTGGTAATGCTGTCAGGAAAAGACATTTGTTTCTGTGGCAGCTCAGTGGACACAGCCAGATTTGTTTCTTCTCAAAGCCAATCTGAGCAGGGGACAACAATAACTTCAATAATGTCACAACCAGACAAGCCCCCATTACTGCACACACTATAGTTCTGGTGGGACCAAGGGTTTTGACAATTGAAGGGTACTAGTCCATTTCCTACCACTTTTGCTCAAATTTCAGCCTTTATGCAACTGGGAGGTGTCCAGGGTACATGCTGCCCTGTGTCACAAGTGTCAGGGATTTGTTATTTTGTGCCAGGCTAAGCAGGTAACTCCATGGTGGGACAGCAAGCTGCAGGTCCCAAAGGTGCCAGCACTGGAAACTCAGGAGGTACTCACAGGATGTAGGCAATGACCCCGATGGACCAGCAGTCCACAGCTTTGCTGTAGGGCTTCTGAGCCAGCACTTCAGGAGCTGAAAATAAAAAAAAAAAACCAAAAAAAACAAGCACATGTTATAAGACCAGACATTTGAATATGGTCAAAAGGTAGGACTCTGAAACCTGAAGATCCCCAATACCTTGTTTTGCTCTCTAAGTACAGCCCTTGTGCTTGCAAAGGTGTCCTGAGGTTTTTGAAGGTCATATTCTCACAAGAAAGGATGACTCCAAAAGTAGAGCAAATTCACAATTTTTTTTTGTCTCCAGGCACAGAAAACAAAACAAAGCACAGAAAAATGCATGAGAGGCAGAGGGCCATCACCTCCCTGTTTAGGAGGAAAATGAGGCCAGGCTTTGCACGGGTGCAGAGATGCAGATTCTCCCTGACAGCATCGCAGCTCCGCGCTGCCAGAGAAGGGAGTTCCAGAGGCAGCTCAGAAAGGGCAGCGAGTCAGGGAGGAGATAAGCTACATCTGCAGGAGAGGAAGGAGAGCAGCCACCACTTCTTCCAGCAGCTGCCTTCTAAAGCCTGCTGGATGTCAGAGTCAGAGGGAGTCATTTGTCCTTCTGCCTCTGGGAACACAGACACATCAGAGGGAAAAATGAAAAGCTGCAGGAACTGGACATGTGCACAAAGGAACTGAGGCTCCTGCCTCTATACAGCCACCATAGTCTAAATTTTGCTAGAAGCAAGAGCCTGGGAATTTACTTAAACTATCTATGTATCTGCTTTACTATCTTACACTACTGAGACTTTAAAAGGTGTATTTTTTGTTTGAAATCCTTAAGTATTATGTTTTCTCTGTTGGAACCTTGCCATGCAAATGTTTAAACCTAAATTTTAAAACCCTGTGACCATAATCTTTTTAATGTAAAGAAGCTTTTGCCTTTTTCAAAGCAAAACATCCACAGTAATGCAAGAAATCACTAACCAAGGCATTCCTAAAGCAGGCTTGACATATTGGGTTTTAAAAAGCCCAGTATTTCCTTTGAGTAATTTGGAGTTCAAATGCTGGAAAAAAGTAATGAAGTGACAAATCCCAACAAAAATATTTCTTGGGAGTCACACCTTCCTCTGCTAGGAGTCTCACCAGCACCAAAGCACTTAGTTACTTGACAAAGAGCAAAAAACAAATTGTGAAACACAGAGATGTATTAAAACTCCAGCCCCACATTTAGTAGCTACCTATCCACTGTGGTACTGGTAGGACTCTTCAAAGTTTTATCTTCTTAATCCAGACAAGCCAACAAAATAAAACAAAACAAAACAAAAAAAACCTAACACCCAAAAAACCCAAAAACCCAACCAAAAAAAAAACCAAAAACAAACAAACAAACAAAAAACCCCACCCCCCCCCCCCAAAAAAAAAAACAAGCAAAAAAAATCCCTCAAAAAAAGAAAAAAAAAGAAAAAAAAAGCCAAGGTCAATACTGCCAGCAAGGTATGGAACAAGAAGAGATAATGAGAATAAAAAAGACTTTCTGGTGCTTTGGCAGGAGGGCTCATAAAGGGGACTGAAGGAAGAGAGTGCACAAGGCAGGTGAGGGCATCTGCATTTGCAAAAGCAGAACAATGATGGAGAGGGTCAAATTTCACCAGGTACATGTTGCAGAACTGAAGAAAATTCAGGGGAATGTGGATAAAATTATAGCTGGCAACCACATTATGAAGACTCTTGAAGATTGGGGTATGTCCCAGTCTGCAGCACAGGTTAAATACTACCCCAATTTTCAAGTCATTCAGCAAATTGGGACCACTGTATGTGAATTGGAAATTGGGATCACTGCACAAGAAATGAGACAGTTTCCTGTTTTGTTCCATCCCTTTTAATCGAATTTTGTGACAAAATATGAGGAAGAAGAGAGCTAATGTTCTCCTGTCTTTATGTGCTTAAATGTCTTCCAACTCTCCAGTCCTTCCAAATTCCCAGTATTTTATTCACATTCTCTTCTACCTTTGACGGTCTGTGCCTGTTTACATAACTTTCAAGACTGGTAAACATTACACATCTCATAGTTCCTAAAGAAAATATTATGCAAATGGCTGCTGAGCACCAGTGAGCCCCTGACATTACACAGATATGCCACATTAACATAACAGAAAACAATTCCTGAGATGAGGGGATGTGAAAGATTTTCCCTCTTAACACATCAAAGCTGTGCTGGGGCATTTTTCTCTGTTTTAAAGGAGTGAAGAGCACTGATAGCTGCTGCTGTGGATGGCAGCTCTGAAACAGGTAAGAACAATACAGGGTAAGCATTAATGAAGAAAGGTAGGAGGTTTAAATACGTCCTTAAAGTCCAAATGGCTGCTTTTGATGTTTGTTCCAATAAGCAGACATGCAGCAGGAACAGGAGGAAGTAGCTCAGCATCATCTGTCTCTGATATACAGAAATATTTAATGAGCTGAAAAACAATTCAGAGAAGCTCTCAGGAATGACAGCAGATCAGTGCCAAGAGGCAAAAGCAGGAGACACAACGAAAAAATTGCAGGAGCTGACAGCATTAAAGGGTCAACACAGATGGCTGGGGAGACAAAACATCAGAAAGGAGAAGGGGAAAGCCAAATCTCCCATTTCTAGAGCTGGGGAGATGCCAGCTGAGCAAAGGCTTCCACTGTCACATGTCCCCAGGGAATCATTCTGGGCTCAAACCATGAACAGTTGTCACCCAGACATAGAAACCAATGGAGCAAACCTGGACCCTTCCTTCACATCCAGGTAGCTGTTTCAGGCCAGATCAGCATTGCCACAGTGCCAGGTACAAGGTAGAGGCTCATTCCACCTTCAGGTACATGAAGATGTGCTTCTCCAGATGATCCTGCTGTCTTACAGTTAGCTTTTTTTTGGTTATGTTTTGCTTTTAATAAGAGAACAAATTCAAGGGCTTGTTTCAAATGGAGTTTTTAAGAAAAGGTACAGACCAGAACGTTTGGAACACTTTGAGAACACTATGCCATTACTCTCAGAGAGCACAGCTATTCTGATAACCCCCCTAAAAATGCAACTGCTGGATGCCAAAAACTGCAGTCCACGTTCCTGCAAAGAGCTCAGGTGATGGGGATTGCTCTGATACTTTAAGCCTGTTGATCACACTGTGCAAGTCATGAGGGTGCCTGTTCTTCATAACAGCCTGTACTGCACATGAAGGGCCAACCCAGCCCCTTTCCTGAAGTCAAAACCTACAAAGTACCTTCCTCACAGTGCAAACAGGCTGAGATGCACATGAAGCAGCTTCACCACAAGACCACAGTCCTTCTTCCACTGATTCTTGGGGTGAAAATAACTTCTTTCCATTTTTTCACACATTCCTTCAGTGTTCATCTTGTTCTGGTCAGCCAAGCCTCTGAAGTTTGAGGCTTTTTCTGAAGCAGAGCAGGGTTTCAGTGCAGTAGTGCTGACTTTCTATGCTCCTGTCATTCTTATTTCATGTTGCTGACTCAGATTTAGATAGCTGCCATGGGTAATAATGCAGTTTATGTTTAGCAGAGGGTAACACAAGTCTTTGTCAGGATTCGGCAGCAGAGCTGAGAAATTGCCCTGTCTCGTGCTTCTTCCTGAGCAAACCCTGTTCAGGGTGATTCCCAGGCTTTATTTTTACTTGATTACTCATGATACTGCCTAAAGGCTCCTGAGGTAGCTTATTGCTAATAAGGATATTCTGAAAGCTTATTGAATATTTTCCAACCTTTGACTCACAGGATACCAACCAAATAAGTCAAAATTCAACGTGGAAATCTGTTGCTTACTTAAATGCTGTGGTCTTGCACAGGGCTAAGAGGAACAGGTGGCTTTGGTGAGATCTGAAACTACTGGATTTCTGGCAGAGCAGAGATGAAAGTTGTGAAATGACCTTTCATAAAAGCACTACAGAAAATGAAAACAGTGAGTGAAGTGGGGTGTACAGGGACCAACCACATATCCAGGATCCAGCCCAATTTGTATGACAGGGAAGTACAAGAAAATTTTACTTGAAGAGGGATTGGGACTCAGAGCAAGAATTTTAAATCTCAGTAGGATTAAGATATTAGTCAGCCACAAACACAGCTCATAATTCAGTGTTCCTGCAAAATGAGAGCAGATTGTCTTGATACCTCAGGTTTTAGCTTTTATATTTTTCAGATTCTGTGCGGCTTTAGTGTGTACTTCTGAGCTTCATATTATGGGATGGTGAGCTCTCTTCACAGAGTAGGGAGACAAAACAATTCCTGCTCCAGCTGGGGACCAAGGACAAATGATCCAAATCTCAGGCTCAAGAGCAGACACAACGTGGACTGAAGAGAGAAGAACAAGAAGGATGGGACTGCATGGGCTAAAGCTGGAATTGGGCAATGAACTCCAATATGCAAATGGAGCAGAACTTATAAAAATGTGAGACACTGTGACCAGTCATCCATTTTTGTGACCATTTTGGTTCATCTTGGGTGTAGCCCTGGCTGGGCTCTTGTGCTGCCCAAGGTGGATCCATTGAGGCTTTTTAATAAATCCTTATTTTATTCTTTAGGTCTGTCTAGCCTAGTTCTAGGTCAGCCTTCACACGGTATCAGCCTCAGACAGACTTTCTAACATTTTTTTCTAATTTTTCAAGCATCTTGAAAGTTTAAGTTCCAGCTGCAGAAATAACAAAAGCTTTTGAGGGACGACCTCTCATGGAAAGTCACTTAGTGAGACCCAATTCCCAAACATCCAAAAATCTCTTCAGAAGCATTTTCTGAGTGACTGGAGTCACCTCCTGGTGGGTGCCCAGCTTGACACACCTCAGGGATGGCTCATTTTCAGGCAGGTTTGAACAGCTCCTACATCAAAACTGAGTTATTATATAAGGCCAAGAGCTGACCAGCCCAAATCCATGATGTTTAAAATAAAAAATCACTAATGGCTTCTTGGGATCTTGCCCATCATCACACATATCACTCAGGGTTTTGAGAACATCACTTCTTCTCCATATTGGACAATGGGTTCAGACCCATGCAGGTCAGTCCTCACACATAATTTGCAGTGAAATGAGCCACACAAGCTGCCTCACCTTTCCCAGTTCAGGTGCTATCTAAAAGTTGGGTGTCTAGTCCCAGCTCATCACCCAGACTCTTTCCATAAGAAATGAGGGTAAGAATGGTAAGCAGATAAGAGAATGCAAGACCTTCTCAGAAGAGGTTGTATTGTCAGATCCCCTTTTCAGTAAGCAAACATTTAGATTGGCCTCTTAACAAAAGTGGCTCAGATAATTGGGTTAAATTATCTTAACCATCAGCTTTTCATCACAGGGACAAAATCTCTGTCAAAACTCCTGAAAAAATAGGAACACAGAACTCTTGACCGTAATTTAATCTGCAAGGCAGAGCTTTAAAAGATGAAGTGCTAATGCACTACTGGTCAGGCACATTTTAGATATAGTCTAAGTTGAAAAGTAGTATTTTGATTTTCAGGAAAAAAACCCAATATTTGCTAAGGAATTTAATTATAATTACACCCTTCCTTATTCAATAAATTTCCAGACCACATAAACAGGTATTTAGTGTCGTGGATAATACTGTTCTTTGCAGATGAAAATAAGAAAAGTTGAAATAAAAAAATGAAGCACAAGGAGTTGAAAATATATCCTAATCAGGGAAATTAGACAGAAATGACACGGGGGTTGCATACTTGCAAATACTTGGGCAGCAGAGATGAGTTAAGATCAGGGCTGCTTCTGAGTCAGAAGCTTGTCCAGCACTTTGCAAAGTAGGATCTGACTGCACCCATTTCTGGAGATGAGGTATAAATTGTAGCAGATGCCAATGACTTCTTAACAGAGCCCTGTGTGCCTTTGACATGTAATATGTGCCTAAACATCTTCCAGCAATTTAAAAGCAAAGTGGTTAAACTGATAAAAATAATCAATTCTAGTAAGATCTTAGAAAATAGGGTGTTCTACCTATCTCTGGAGAAAAGCACCAGGAAATTAGTTTTAAGTGATGGATCTCTGAATGTTACTTAACCTGAGGTAAAATAAGTGGGAAAGAAAAAGCAAAACACAAAAAGAGGTGGCAGACAGGGCACTTGATGGGTTGGGGCTGTGGCATTTGTCTACCCCAGCCAGGCTGAGGACTTTTATCCATGCTGTGCCATTAGGAGGAATAATTCTTCCTTTGATTTGAGGGTACTTGGCAGGTGCTACAAGTTGGAGTGACACTGGAAGACATGAAAGCTTTTGGATGTGGGCAAGTTGCAGACCACCTATGCAGAAGCCACAACATCAGGTGTAACACTCAAGGAGGACCATTTGTGGGCATCACCACAGTGACCAGCAACAAAAACCTTCTGAGCTTGGAGAATGTTGTGTGATTGTGTGAGCAACCTATTATGTTTTAAAAAAAAAAAGTACAGCACTAAAGAGGAGCTGCATCCTGTGCAGGGAAAAAAAAAAAAACAAACACACAAGGAAAAAAAAAAAAAAACAAAAAAAACAAATACAACAAATATTTAAAGATGTTTTCTTTGTGAAGGAGGGGGAAAAGTCCTGTCAGCACTTCAGAAATAAGTGGCCATGACCTCTTGAACCAGGATGAGTAAATCCTGTGCTCAGCAAGGTAACAACAAGCCTGGAGGCACTTGTGCAGCCATCACAGGCCAGACCTGGGTAATGAGAGCTCTTAAACATCTCTCAAAGCACCACAGCTCCTGTCACAGCCTCCAAAAGCTTCCTCTCCAAAACAGCAAGTTTTCTCATGTAAATAGCAATGATGAGAAGCTGCATGAGATCACTCAGAGACCAAGCAGGGTCACTCCTCATTTTCACCAGCACTTCAGCAAACATCATCTAAGCTTTCCTGTGTCTTGAGACTCATTCTAGTCAGTATCCATTCCAGAGCAAAATAAAACATGTTTGATAGGGACAGAATTGCTGACAGCAAACGTTATGAAAATTGCTGTCTCAGCTCAATTCCTGCTACTGCTTTGGAAGAAGATTTCCAGTCTGGTGTGATTACACAAGACTGCTACTCAGAGTGCATCCTGGCCCATCTCTTAAAATAAAACATTGATGGGAAAAGCACAGAAATCTGTTCTTTTTCCTGATTTTAGTGGGATGGAGTGTGTCTGCACAGTGTGAAGATAATGCCCATAAAAAGTACCTGTGACAAATCTGTATCACTGTGTCACAATCACCTAATCTGAGTTGTTGTACTGTGATATCATCAGAACTATGAAAAGAGGTGAGGTGGCAGCTGCAAAGTAAAAAGAGCTTCTGACAGCTGGAAAACATCCAGTCTTTCCTGCTGGAAAGATCTGAGAGAAACCCATCCACTGTCAGTTTCATGGATTTCATGGATATCCTAGAGTTTAATTTTCCCACATCAGCTGATGATCCTGGTGTGGCAGGAGGCACAGGAGGCTTGCTGGATGTCTTGTACAAAAAGGGAGCCATTTAAATGTGTTTGCTCAAACAGACCTCATCACCACCTGCCATCTAATGCTCACTTTCAGCTACTTTAAGTGTTTTCAAAGGCTGCTGGTAAACATGCTAATAGGCAGCCTTGTACAATCACTACCAAATGGACAGAAGAGCAAAGAAAAAATGACAGAAGACAATTTGACACTGTCCAGAAAGGCCCAAGGATCTAAAGAGGTTTTGCATTTTGACATCTGAGTCAGTAATTTAACGTGATTGTAACAGAGGATTACTGAACATATCTGAACAAATGCAGCTATTTGATTTTACTGTCTTCTATCAGGAATCTGGCAAATGCTATTCTTTATGATTAAAATAATACATTTCATTATGTAAAGCTTCTTGGTTTTCTAGGTGCTTGCAGGAGCAATACATTTGAGGCTTTTCTTCCCATGCTCCTGGTGTAGCTAAAGCAAGGTCTTTGAGAACACTCATTCCACAAAGGACTGAAAATGTGAAAGTGAATCCCACAGACCCAGAGCTGCATTGCAGATTTGTACCCCAAAGGCGAAGAGCACACAAGACAGAGCACAGGCAAACATTAAATTCTACCAAATATCTGTAAAACCTCATGTGCACCATGTACCAGCACCAGAAAACTAGTACTATTTCATTTTCACTAAAATATAAGCAAACCTCTTACCAACATAGCCAGGAGTTCCGCAGGCTGTGGACATCACATCTCCTTTACCCTCCATCTTCGACAATCCAAAGTCACTGATCATGATTTTTGACTCCTCATCCTGGCTATAGTACAGCAAGTTCTCAGGCTAGAAAGGAGAATAAGCACAAGGAGTTTTGAATATGCGAGTTCAGTAACAACACCTGGTGACCCGTGCATTGCATTTAATACAATCCCTAGTCACACCATACACAAACATAATTTGGTTGTCCTAAACCTAAAGAGCTGTTCTTAAAACTTACATGGAGATCCTCTCCAGGCTCCTGTATGGCAACAATGGAAGACCCTGACACCCTGAGCTTTGAGCAACTTTTCTGGGACAACAAACTTCTCTTCTGGCACCTCATATAAGACCTAAAGCTAATCCCTTCCTTGTAAGGTATGTCTGACATATTATCACTTCAGAGTGGAGAAAAAGTAGGATTCATTTGAAAGCAAGTAAATATGGCATATCCAGGTAGTGTACTAAAAAATTATATACAGTATTTGAAAAAAGAAAAAGGAAAACAGGAGGTATTAGAGAATTTTTGTATCTTCTCCACTAGAAACAAACTGTTTTGAGAGAGGAAATGCCTTTACAGTTAACAGTCTCGAAGTGAGGATATTTCAGCTAGAGCTGATTAGGAAAAAATGCTGAAGGAAAAATGTGCTATAGCACTGAGCACAGCAACTTGTTTATGGCAAGAGAAAACAAGGATCACTCCACAAAGCCCTGTGACTTTTTATACCAGAGTCAGGCAGCTTGGAGAGCCCAACCAGCCTCCATCTGTTCCAGACAGTCCTGCATCCATGTGTTTTGAGTGTGCTGCTGCTACACAGCAAAGCTCTTGCTGGGTGCTGCGAGAGCCCACCTCTTCTCCTGCTTAACATCTGGGCTCATGAAGGGGTCCACACCTGCAGCACTCAGCCTGGTGGCCATGTGTCTTGGACTTTTGGGTCTTAACCTATAAAAGTGATAGGAAGCCAATGTTTCCAAGTAGCCTTGTTGGAGTCTTTTGCCCAAAGCTGGCACAAATGCTGACACGCAGCTTGCTGTGTGCTCCAGGAAATGGTGAGGAGCAGCTGCAGCCATACAACATCCTCAGACTCCCTGGGACACATCCAAGCTTGGATTTGTAAGGAGGAGAAACTGCAGTTCAGCATCTTCCCTTCTCCATCTGCTCTGGGGAAGGGGGAGATGAAGGAGTGCTGGAGGGCAATGTCCCATTCAGGAGGTTAAAGCATTTCCTGGCTCCCCAGCTCCAGCATCAAGTGATGGCTTCATCCACAGGACATGTGGAAACATGGGACACAGTGGCCATGAGAGGATCTGCAAGCCACAGCCACAGCTGTGGGCCAGCAGGGCTGAGGTAAAAAGGGAAATGATTTGGTTCCTAAAAATAAATATGCAGTTGTACCATTTATGTTTCTTTCTCAGGATAACTTGCAAAACCAGTGCTTTAATTGGACTTTATAGTGTCAAGACTCTTTTAGGGACTACAATTTCATGCCATGCTTTCCCTAGGCTGGAGTCACTCCTAATTTTTACTAGTGCTCTTGTGATCTCCTGAGGGGTCAGTAGACTTGGAATGAAGGGAAAAGCAGTTATTTCCTAACAACTTCTGATAACACACCTCAGGTTCCCACATACATTTAGTAAGGCCAAGAATTCCACACATTTAAAAGTCAAACTTGTTTAAAAGAATTCTGTTTCCTCAAGCTGGTTAATTCAAAAAGTATTAACAATGTGGCTCTGTACCAAGTGGAGCTGCTTGAGCCTTTCAGTCCTTTTGTGCATCCTGGAGTTCCCCTGGACATCACCTGCTGCCAACTCTTCTAATCTGCTCTTGCATTACTTAGATTAGAGACTTGGAGCCCAGACCTGCTTTTACCAACTACAGCAAGTACTATTTTGGTATCTGAATAATCACATAATTACAATAAATAATTGTTATGGATGTTTCATGGGTTATATTTTTGTAGAGTGGATTCTTTCCCAGAGTTTAATTTTGAAGCTTACACTTATTTTGATATTTTGAAATCATAAAAAGTCTTATATCCCTGTTTTTCTCATCATGGTATGTTTTTGCTAACAGTAATTCACAGCAGGTGTTCCTTATATACTGTATTTGATGAGTCATTTTGACAATTGATATGGTACTGACAAAAATCTGCAAACAAAAGAGAGAAAGAGAAAAAGAGCTACTCTTTGCTACAAAATACCACTGGAGAAGGTTGGTTTGATCTAAATTCAGCTTGACCTTACATAAACTCTGAAAGTAATTTGTACATGAATTTAATTCCCAAATCACCAGACCCCATATTTTATCACAGGAACTTTAAAATAAGATTATTTTTTAAAATGAGAGGTATAACCTGCTTTAGGTTATAAATACAAGAATACCAAGATGTTGTACAATGGAATATCTGAATTAAGAGCTCTTGGACCTCACTCCAAAAATGCTGGTGGCAGAAAGAAGCCTGAAGTTGTTTCCTAGAAGTTGAATTTGGGAGCAAGATGGTCATGTTAAAATACAGCACTTCCATACTGGAATTCTGAGGAGCTCTTATAAATATAAGAATTTATGTTTCTATGTACTTCAGCATAAGGGCAGGAAATGAACAGGAGCTGAGGGCAAGATGTGGAGACTGTAGGAGATGGAAGCCTAACCAGTGCCTCCTTACAGGAAACCCATTATTTGGGACTGTCTGGACTGGACTGCAGTGCCTCTTGACTCTATTAGTGTTCATTAAACCTTTTAATAAGGCTTATATAAGGCTCATAACATGTAGCCAAATTCCACTCTCTTTACAGGGGGAAAATACAAGCTGTGCCTCAACATCCAAGGAAACTCCTGTTTGGAGCATCCCTCCAAAATAGAACCAGAGGTGTTATTTCCATCACTGAAGTCTTCATTTCTGGCAGTAAACTTTGGCAGAATTAACTAGCTCAGGAGCTGAACCCACAGTTTTCTTTTGAATTTTGTATTTTTTTCTAGTACCTTCTGCTAATTTATTACTTAAAACACTAAAGTGCTATCAAATCCAAGCCTTTCTACTTGTCTTAATGACACTTAAGATACTGGAAGAAAACAATAAAACAACAAAGTTTAGGGAGGGTTTTTTTACCTGAAAAGCTGAGAGGTTTAGATGTGACAATATGGTGCAGCTGAAAGGAAAATCATCTAAATATCACATTGGCACACAATGGTGCTTAGAAGAACCCTTGCTGTTAACAAAAACACTGCTCCAAATGATAGGAAATCACTCAACTTTCCCCCACATTTGTTACCAGTTATTATTAAGTAAAAGTAAATCTAGCACAGCAAACCTGCAAAATACTTTATAGCAGTGAACACACCTCAGCTGAGATGGGGTTTCTGCCTTAATGTAACATTTTGGGTCTTAATGACTTTTCTTCACATCATACATGTCAAGCTCCCACTGTAACTGCCCTGACTGCAGAGTCCTCATTAAAACCAATTCCATGGGTGTTGGAACCCAGGGAATATTTCTCTGCCTGTCCTGGTAAGTCCTGACCCCCAGGAGAACACTGCTTTTAACCTTTGTCCATGGAGAAAGCTTCCAAGACTTTGGGATGAATTGGAATCTAAAAGTGTGTGAAATAGATAGTCATATAGTTTATCACAGGGTGAAAAACTTAGAGTTTTGGGTTTTTAGAATGGAGGTAGATAGATGACAAGATGGAGGATTTTGGGTGTTGTCTGATCTTCTTCTTGTTCTTCATCTACTCCATTTTCTGCAGTGTTGGTGGCACAGAGTGATTGGTGAGAAAGAACCGTAACTCAGATGTTGTGTGAATAGACAAATAATTAGTTATGGGTAGAAAGGAAGAAATAAAATAGGTTCTAAGAGCTAATTGATAAAATAGCTTTAAAAGACCTTGAACCTGTGTGTCTTGTGACTTTAGTGCCTTTTCTTTGTACGCTAAGTCTGATATGTAGACGGTGTGCTGAACTTTTGATAAGAGAAAAATAAACAGCAACCTGAAGGCCGAAAAAACCAAAAGTCCCATTTGTCTCTCAATACTGGCACAGAACTTTCTGGGGGTCTTCCCACCAGGGGCATCCTCAGTGGAGGGTTTCCAGGCGGTTTTGGAGCATCTCTCCTATGGTACAACCTTACTGGAACAGCCAGTCCCGGGGCACACGTGTTTGTTAGGCTCACACAATTACACAACCTTCATTAACGCTGCCCAGGGGACAGAGTGGTGCTGTGGCTGTACCTTGAGGTCCCTGTGCACGATGCCCATGCGGTGCAGGTAGTACACAGCGTCCAGGACCTGCCGGATCAGGGTGCTGGCGTCCTTCTCCGTGTAGAACCCCTTCTCCACAATGCGGTCGAAGAGCTCTCCCCCAGACACTCTGGAAAACACAACAGGAAGCAGAAGTGTGAGGATGTGCTTTGTAATGCCCTTTCTGCATCATTAAAGGATGGTCAAAGCCATGCACGAGACACAGGCAGCCAGAGCAGATCTGCCTGCAGCACTGGGGCTCACCCACTGTCCCAAGGAGGGCCACGAGGATGGTGAAGGGTCTGGAAGGGAAAGCCTTATGTGTAGGGGCTGAGGTCACTTGGTCTGGTCAGCCTGGAGGGGAGACCTCATTGTGCTCTTCAAAATCCTCATGAGAGGCAGTGGAGGGACAGGCACTGGTCACTTCTGTGGTGCCCAGCGACAGGACCCGAGAATGGCCTGAAGCTGAGTCAGGGGAGGTTTAAGCTGCATATCAGAAAAAGGTTCTTCATCCAGAGGGTGGTTGGGCACTGGAACAGGCTCCCCAGAGAGGAGGTCACAGTACTGAGCCTGACAGAGTTCAAAAGCATTTGGACAATGCTCTCAGGCACAGGGTGTGACTGGGGTGTCTTGTGCAGGGCCAGTTAGACTCAATTACCCTGGTGGACCCCTTCCAACACAACATATTCTGTGGTTCTCTGAATTGAGTTTGATTTTCTCCAAAGACTGGTCAGGCTATAATGGAAAATCTGTCACACATCAGGGAGTGGTCAAAGACCCACTAGCACTTGCAGAGGGATTCACAATCATACCCCAGCAAGAGCCAGGGCAGCAGACCCTGCTTTCCGTGTGTCCCACCCTAGAGAACTTTGCATAGGCAGTTCCATCTGCTGGTGCTGGCCCACTCAGGCTGTAAAGCTCCCACCTTTTATGATCCCTTGGGGTTCACTTTTCACTCCACTGACCAAGGCTTGGGGTTTGCCCCGGAGGAATGGTCCCATTATTTCCCCGCTAGCGAGTGAAATGCATTCAGGAGTTGCTGCCACTACCTATAGAGCATTAGTTTATTAAAGTAGCCTGCACCTCTGACAATTTTAAATGCTCTCAGAGGTTCCCTCCTTTACTCACAAATGCATGCTCATTTTTCTGCAGTCACAAGCTCTTTAGGCAGAGCACAGCCTCTGCCTGGCACTGGTAGGAGACGGATATTGATGAGGAACACAGATTATCAGTGCAATTCATCACCAGATGACACAAATGAGGAAAGTATTCCACAACTCAAAGAGGAAAGAAAATAAAACCTTGACATCCCACTATTTAATGTCTGCTGCACTGCACTTTTTCCCTGCCTTGCTAGAAATAACACGTTCTGAACCCAATTTTAAATAAAGAATGGCACATTAAAACTCCCTGGAGGAGTATCTGAGGAAACAAAAGAGGAAAGAAATGACTGAGTAATTGAAATAATAAAACTGTCAGCAAAAAAATGCCCTACTAGGGTAAATAAAAGATTTCCATTTTAGCAAGCAAAACCTATTAAAAAAGAAAATGTATGTGATGTTTCTTCAGCAAGTTACACCACTTAGCATATCATAAATAGCACAGTAAAACTTTCTTTAAAAACAAACTTAATAAAGGGAAAATAACAAATGATTACAGTCATAAAATGCATATGGACTGAGAGCTTGCCATTACACGAACACTAGGTAATTCAGCCACTTCAGGCAATAATCTGCTTGAATAATAACATGAAGTCACTTCCTAGGGAAGTTTGGAGCCTGAATGGGAGAGAATGCTACCACTAAAAATGAACACATTCAGCTTAGAAAATGAAAAGCAACCTTGGTTGAAAGAAACCAGATAATCCTTCTATTAAGTGCTAGGCAAACAAAACAAACAGTTTACTAACATACTGGCTCTATATTGAAACTGCAGGAAAGGTGAAGTCCACCCAGGGTCTGAAGTCCACCAGCAGCCTGAATTAAATCCCCTTCTTTCCTAGTTTCTCAAAACAGGAGTTGAATTTCTCACATACACATATTTATACATACATATGTGCAAATACACAGCGTGTTGCTCCACACCCCTCTTGGCCCTACACCCGCTGCCCAGCCCATGCTGTGCCCTGCCACGGGAGAGCAGACACACCTCACCCTCACTGTTCACTGAAGGCAGATACAATTTTATTGAATATGGCTCCTATTAGCTGACTGTCTTTTTGTATTTCCCTTGCAGTCTCTTTGTTTCCTGTGGATTGATTGCACTGAAAATTGAGCACACACAGTAATTAATATCACTGAATACAACACATTTCCCCATGAAAATGCAGTGTGTGCTGTTTTGCAGTTTCATACAGCTACTTTTGTTACACTCAAGCAATGGGCTGCTTTAGTAGATACCAATTTACATCACGTGCTTTCCTGCACAAGGAAACTGTCCTTTGATCTTTGCATAGAGTATATTTCCACAAAATATTTTTCACTAAATTGACAGAATTTCCCTCCATGGCAGCTCACTCCCCACCCCTCTTAAGCCTCATTCTTTAATTGAAGGCTTTTCTTAGTCAGATTTAGTCCAGTGGATCTACTGTACCCGGGCTCAGTCTGTTTATAATTTTATTTCAACACATGGAAAATATTTGCAACCTCTTAAATGATGCACTGCAAACCAGAGCTTAACCCAAGCACTCAGGAGCAGCTCTTACATTTGCAGGCACTTGTTTATTGAGAATGTTGCAGCATCCCAGGTACATGCAGAGAGCCAAGGGCCTCATGCCCCTCTTTATTAGTGTGGTGGCTCTGTGTTATGGTGCATTACACATTTGCACTCACCTCTAGAGTCTCCCTGCTGTGGGGAAGATTCCTGGCTGAGCTCCACCTCCCCAGGATGCTCTTCAACTCAGCACCCAAGGCCATGGCTACTTTCCATATGGAGCTTATGTCCTTATAGCTTTTCTACTCCAAGATAGGGTTAACTTAAACACAATGTCATTGGGAATGCTGCTCCCTGCACAGCACCCAGGGACTGACATAAGTCAGTGCTGTCACAGGAGCAAACCAGCAAAGGCAGCTGTGGGAGTGCATCTGAGCTCTAAACTCATAGTGGAGATGTGACCTGTTGGCTGGTCTTGATCCCAACCCCCTCTGCCCTGCTGAGATGGGACTTGGCATCTGTTCTGAGCAGACCTGGGTGCTCATAAAGCGCTGCTGCAATTTGTTCCAGTCTTTAATACTCTGGAATAATTATTTTCTTTTTAATGGCACCATCCAGCTTTGCCCTCTCTATGGCAATTTTGAGACAGAATTGAAACTGCAGGCAGTAAGAGCAGAATTAGGTCTTTGTTTTAAAGGAATTTAAGACAGAATTTTCTGTCCAGAAAGAGAGGGTAGGAGGGATTTCTCATTAGTGGAAATTAGAGGACTGCTTCTGTCTTGCAGCTGGCACTGGCTCACGGAGCTGGACACACAAACAACAGCAAAAGGAACCTTTTTCCCTTGATGATTTCAATCTTGGTTCCCAGCAAAGAAAAAGTCAAAGGACAACTAGCCAAGTTCAGGTACTTGAAAAGCATTTAACTCTGGAGCAGCTCAAGTGTCACACTGTGATCCAGGGTAGCTTCAGCCCTGCCCAGGGACTCAGAATTGGGCAAAACTCAGCAAAGCAGCCACAACTGCCTCTTCTGCATGGATGTGCCTGCTGGGACTGCCTGGATGGAATATGTGTGCCTCCAACCCTTGGTCCTTGCTCAGCCACTGAACAGTGGCTTTTCTCTGGCTCTCCAAGCAGCTTGGGAAAAACCCAGCACGTCGAGAAGGAGCTGACCCAAGTGTCCTCATGGCACATGGACACCCCAGAATATGCCTTGCCTGCCTCCAGCAACAGGAAACAATTTCAAAACAATGACAGGAGAATAATTTAGTTTAGAATGAAAAAAACACAACCAAACCCAGCCATAAATGCAAATACTTTAACTCCTACTACATCTTTTACCCGAGACTACATGCCTTTAGTACATATTACTGACTAGGCACATGAAAAAGGCCAGAACAAACATTTGAGGTGAAAGGAAATAGGATTTGAGGGGAGGAGAGCAGTCACTGCCCTGGTCCTGCTGGCCATACTGTTGCTGGTACAGGCAAGGATGTAATTCCATTAACACCCAGTTTGAGGAGGGACAGTAGAACCCAACTTGACCATATGATAAAAGAGACATTATCTGCAATTCCACTGGGGAAACACAGATTGCACTCTGTTTCCAGGGTTTCCTGAGATAAAAGCTTCCAGATCTAGTGTTTCATTAAGGAGACTTCATATATTGATCATGCAGAAGATACAAATCTTTCAGAGGACCTAGGATGGTGATGGAGTTTGCAATAAATTCCTACATTTATAATTCCTATATTTATAATCTTTTATTTTCCTGACTGGATCTGGGGGTTTTGCTTCTTGTTTGATGTTTAAATGCAGATCTAAACCCCCAGCACAAGCTGCCACACCGAGCGGCTCAGTTTAGGACAGGTTTCAAAAAACTTTGAAAATACCAATGGTTTTGTACATGGATGAGCTACCTTGTTAATTGGGCTCTCAGTGTGTACACTGTTGGCTGAACACCCAGCACAGACAGTAAAAAAGGACCCTGAAAGACCTTGCAATGCTCATTAGAGGCAAAAGAGAGGTCACTCTAACAGTGTCCTAGTAATTACTCAGGCTCTGTTTAAGGACTGGTGTCAGTCCTTGACACTACAGTTTCCATATTTGTGCATTTTCTAATTTACAGATGTAACTTGTGAGAGATGAGGAAACATTTCAGCATTACAGAATTCACAGAATGATTGGGTTGGAAGAGACCTTCAAGATCATCAAGTCCAACCCATGCCCCAACACCTCAACTAAACCACGGCACCGACTGCCACATCCAGTCTTTTTTTTAAACACATTACTATTTAAACACATTACTATTACATTTAAACACATTACTATTACCCCTTCCCTTTACATTAATCAATTTCACCATCAGTTCATCAGGAAAGAACCAAACTGGCACACTAAAAGAAAACAGCCCGTGCTGCAGGAAAAGAGAAAGGGCATTATCAAACTTTTTCCAAAGCATCTGATTCCTCTACAGCACCACCAGGAAAGCAGAAAGTGCAATGTTTCAAAGAAGTACTTTGATGAAAAATGAGAACCAAACAAAAACTCCCTTGTAATTTAAGGTCCCTAAACTCATAAACAGAAAACAAGAGCCCATCTCTCTGAATTTCTGGTGTTTTTGCCAGCAGAGTGAAACCTGCACCTGCACACTGCAGGTCACCGTACCAGGTACCTGCCAGACTGTCACCTCAGTGGAGCTGCCTGGTGGGGGACATCCCCACATATGTTAGCCTTCAGGTGAATAAATACATGAATAAAAGATCAAATAAACACTGGAATTAAAAATAAATTAGTCATATTAATGTATTCATGTTATGTTTTCTTTCTCTTGGTGGGACTGTCTGTGTGTACAGATAAATACTCTTGTTTCTTCACCCCTGCATCCCCCACAGTTACCAAGTGTAGGAACCTTTCTGCTTGTTTTAGGAGCTCAAAAAATAACACCCTTTGAATTATCACATTGACTTCTTTGCCATTTGGCAAAACACTGATGCTTTTCTTCCTCTTTTGTACTACAGGCTAGAATTGCTCTGGATCATTTACTGCTTGACAGTTTAATTGCTTTTTATCAGGAGTCTTATTGATGAACTCATCAGTGGTGGATTTACATGAAGAATCCAAGCAAAGCTATTCAGAGCTTGTTGGCTTTTCCCTCCTGAAGGGTGTTAAGTTCACCTGATGCTTCCATGCAGTTCAAATCATAATGCATTCTCTGTTGGACAAGTCACCAAAGCACCATACATCATGCTGGGTTAGAAGAACCACCACCTAGGGATTCACTAATATTTTTTAAACTTGAATATTAGGGATGCTAAACAAAAAAGAGGACTGATTTCAGAAACTGGAGCAGGAGGCCTCCCAGGACAGTATGAAAAGTAAGTTAAATATGAGCATTGCCCTATAATTGTGAGCAGTTTATCTATCAGAAGTTACATATTCACAGTTTCCTACAATATAAATCAGAAACAGCACAGAACTCAGCATGAAGCTGAAGAGTGAGGGGAGATAAGAAAGATTGAAGGGACTGTTCCTCAGAAGTTCTGCCTTTGAGTGTTACATTTCTCTAATGAAGGAATTCTTATTAAGACAAATAATTCAGTTTTTTAATTTTTTTTTTTTTTTTTAATGGAGGGATTTTCTGTTTGGCTTTAAACTTCCTCTGCATTGTGAAAAATGCATGAGAACCAGAAAACAAACCTGGCCAATGTGGTATTTGAAAGGAAAGAGAAATTGGCCACCCTCACCTCATTGTTCAAATGAAGCAACACATAAAAGGAAAATGAGTAAACAGATTAATAGATTTTAGACCCAGAAAGGAACATTATGATTATTTAGTCTGACCTCTTGCAAATAGAAGTACGTGATGAAAATTCTCCTTGTACCAATAATCTAGAGTGTTAATCAGGCAGGGACAGATACTGCTACAGAATTACTGCATGGCCTACAGAGATTTGCTTTATTCAGTAAATATGTCAGAATGCCCTGGCTTTCTCATTTGCAACACATCATAAAATATACAGCTGGAAAAAGGTGAGGACTTTCCTCGTTATTGTATCTTTAAATCACCCAGCTTAAAATCTGCTGGCAACATAAATATATACTCCAAGGCCACCAAAGAAAGGACACAGGATTAGTTTTGGCTTGTTTTTCTAGAATGCAGGTGCGTGCATGTGGCAGGGAGGGATGGATAATTGTTAGCACTGTCTCCTTTGATAGTGCTGTTCAATTGCTCAGGCTGGAAAAGACCTTCAAGAACACCAAGCACAACCTTTGACCGAACGCCACCATGCCCACTGAAATATATGTTGAAGTGCTACAGCAACTCCCTTTCTGAACATTTTCTGGGATGGCAACTCCACCACTTCACTGGACAGCCTGTTCCAATGCTTGCCAATCTTTGAGCGAAGAAAATTTTCCTCATATCCAACCCAAACCTTCCCTGGTGCAACATGAAGCCGTTTTGTCTTGTCCTATCAAGAGTTTCCTGGAAGAAGAGATCTCACCTTATTACAACCTCTTTCCAGGTTGTGTAGAGAAAATGCAGTGCAACACTGCCACGGTATTTATTCTGGTTTTTCAGCCCTTTCACCACTGTGATGATGGCTGCTCCAAAGGGCTGCTCTCCACCCTGAGGGGTTGTTTGGGAAACAATTGGGCAAAAATTCTCTGGCCATTTTTCTGAACCAAACTGAGCAAACTGACTAATTTTCCTCCTGCATTAAAAGTTTCATGTGACATTTGCTGAGCAGCTGTAGTGAGGTTGTGCTTTGGAGAACAGACCTCTGTTTCCACTGGGGCAAGACTGTTAAGTCTCTGGAAAGCTCTGCTCAAGGATGTAACACAGTTTGGCAGTTAAAATCTTTGGAGCCAGCATTTTCCTTCACAGAATCCCACTGCAGAGATCTTTTGAGGTCCATGATTCCTCAAGGTCAATGCTGTCTTGTTTTATTCAAAATTTTATTCCATATTCAAAGATTCAACATTATATTCAAATTTCCCCATGTCCTATCAGCTGTAAAAGGTGTGACTGAATCAAAGGCAACCAAATGACAAAGGACATCAGGTTTTTAAGTCTTTTGTGATTACACTATTCTGAGTGACAGCTTATGACAGCCCTACTATGCCAGTAGCCCACTTGCCCCTGTCTGTGCTCATCCCCCCAGGCAGAGGTACGTGGATATATGGGACCTTCCAGTGGCAGCAGAACTCCCTCAGTGCTGCCATCATGACAAGGAACAAGAGGGAAACCAGTGCTTCCACTGAAAACACCCACGCAGTCAAATCCTAAGATATAATCATAGCAAATTTGCACCTTTCCAGCATTCTGCTGAGGTCTGCAAACATCATGATGTGCAGAAGATGGGCACATCCTTTCTTCCAGTCTTCTGAGCTCCTATAGTTTGATTGGCACCTCCACAGGAATCAAGGAATCATCCTGGGATTAACAAGTGGATCACACTCAAGTGGGCTCCTTGTTATTTGAAAAAGGACCTGTGGAGGGTGGTGAAACACTGGCACAGGTTCCCAGACTGGTGGTGGATGTCCTATGCCTGGAAACATCAAAGGTCACATTGGACAGGGCTCTGAGCAACCTGATGTAGTTGAAGCTGTCACTGCTCAGTGCAGGAGGGTTGGACTGGGTGACCTTTGAGGTCCCTTCCAACCCAAACTATTGCAAGATTCTATGACAGAGGTTGGCACTTCAGCCTGTTTATCTTCATGGTTCTACATTAAATGGAAAGGCAAAGCTGCAGCCCAACAGTGGTGAGTTTTACCTGTTGTCAGTCAACAGTTTGATATCACCACATTCCTGCAAACAATAGATTCACCAGTGAAAAAACCAGAATTTTTAAAAATGTCATTAAAAATACACAGTATGTATTAAATATCTCAAAAGCATCATTTTAAAAGAAGGAATTGATTACTGGCTTATTCACTTCCATCTGTGGGATGTCAGTAAATCAGTCCACTCTTGCTGGTTGTATATATATACATATATATATATATATATATATATATATATATATATATATATATATATATATATATATATATATACACACATATATATATGTGATCTTGTTGCCTCAATCTTTTTCACTTTGCTTCTAGAAACAGAAAAGTACAGCTCTGCAGATAAACCACTGCTCAAAACACATTTTCCAGTATCTGAGGGCTAGAACAATGTATTTCCTAACTGGTGTCTTATTCCTCTATCTCTCCATAAAATAAGTGGACAGTTAAACTCTGGAGGAGATTCCTCACCTGACAACAATTTAAAACTAGGTCATGTTTCAGCACTAATAGGTTTGGTTTTCCTTTTCACTTGTTTTCCAATGGAAACCAACCTGGATATCCTGCCAACATTCACTAGGAAGAACAGACCTAAAAATAATTAAAACTGATCAATGAAAATGGATACTGTAAATTACACAATATATAGTAAACAATTTTGAAATATAAGGTGAATTCAGCACTGAGAATTGTACTAAATAACAAAAAGGAGCACAGGAAAGTGCAATAAAGTCACTCTCAGTTGGAGCTTAAACAGCCCAGATTTTCTCTGAAATACATTTAATAGAAATTTGGGGTGGTGTGTATATTCCTTTTTCTGAGATTGACTTGTTTTCCACTTGCTTTCTCACAAGTAAGTTTGCAGGCAGATGTCATCAGAGAAATAGCCAGTGTAAAGATAGTATTGACTAGTACATGTCTCAGTGCTGAAAGAGCTTTGAAGATCCTTATATCCCCTGTATCTCACATAAATTCTACTATTTTTCAGCTTATCTCTAGGATGTACAACATTGAACCATCCCTTTGTCCTAGAGAAATACAACCCTGGAAAAATTATTTTGAACCAAAAAAAAAAAAAAAAAAAAAGGAGAAATGCTGTCAACTGGTCAAGATATATTGTTGCAAATATCAACTTGCCAAGCAGCTTGTGGAAACAATAAATTGTGAGCTAAATATTAAAACCAAACAGACCAACTTAACTCTAAGTTATATAGGTATCTTTTATGTTTTATAAACTGTTGCAACAACTATATATACATTTAAAATGTCATTATTATGCTCTCCAACTTTTGAGTGCCAAGAAAGTTGCAGAGAACTGATAGAAACTTCACAATGCGAATTGCTTATAATGAAATATTTCTTAAGAAATGTACAAGTAACTCAAGTACAAGGAAAATCCCATTTTATTCTATATGCACTATTTTAGAATGCATAATTTTAATAAATATCAGGAAATACACATTGGAGTTGAAATATATGTCGGAGTTATCAAGGACAATTCCCTGAAATACTCTGTGGCCATGAAAAATCAAGCAGAAGGTTTAGGAGAAAAATGAGTGCAAACCAGAAAATAATTTGTCCTCCTAAACGTTCATGGAACACTCCCACTTTCAATACTTTTGACAAAGTTCATCTCACCAAATCTTGCAAGTCTAGACAATAAGCACCTGTATGGGTGCTACCACACTCCTCTCCTCCACCCAGCACAAGGAAGGGAGCGTGTCTAGGGTGTGAGGAGCAGAAATGTCCATTTTTGTGTTCATTTGGACAAATCCCACCTTGATGATCTCTATGGAAAGAGTCCTCAAGATGCTTTAGCCAAAACTATAATCAAACCTGGGGAAGTACAGAGAGGAAAAGCAAGCAGGACCAGAAAGCCCCTCTGAACAGAGAGAATGTGCTTTAGAAGGAAAAGAGATGGCAGAGGAGAACACACTACAGAATCATAGATCCACAGAAACATGGAATTACTTAGGCTGGAAAAGACCTCTAAGATATCAAATCTGACTGTTAACCCAGCACTGCCAAGTCCGCCACTAAACCAGTCATGAGAAGGATGGAGCATGGACAAGGGAAATATAAAGAATTATTTCACACCACAGATAAGAAATGGGGGACCTAACGGAATTAGCAGGTGGTGGATTTAAGACAAAAGCCTTTGTCATCTGAAGAGCCATCCTGGAACAGATGAATCTTTGGTATGACCCAATAAAACTGCACTCACGTTCTTATGTTTGTGCTCATCAAATTAATTACTGAATTATTCACTCAGCTCTGGTCTGAGTGTGCATACCTACATTAAGGGAGTCTTTTGATTCGTTCACTTAAAATCAAATATGACAGATTCAGAGATTTTAAAGCCTTTATGATAATCTAATCTGACCCCAGACAAAACAAAGACAGTACAATTTTTGCCTCAGATCCATTGCTCCTGGCTGGACAAAAGACTATCATTTAGCAGTGTAGACAGGCTTGACTTAGAAGATACCACTAATCCCTTGTCTGCTTTGTCCAGCAGTTAATTACACACACTGAATAATTACACTGAGGGTTTTTTCCCAATGATAATTTCGGATGTTCTGTCACTGGAATCCTTTCAACACTGCCTGCAGACTTTTTAGCTGTATTAGAGAAACTTTACTCTATTTAGGTCTTGGTAATCTCATTCTTTTTGCTTCTATCTGAAGTTTCTCTCCGAAAAAGTTAAATTCAACAGCCGCCTGAGAAGGTATCCATTGAGAAGAACTAACTAGAAGCTGAGTGATGCTCATTTCCAGTTCTCCATTTGGAATGTTAAATTACCATGTTAAGAATCTTCACTTACATATGCATCAATAATGAACTGGCTGTTCCTGGACAGGATATTGACCAGTACTAGGTACCTGTATTTCAAAATTGAATCAAATATAACCTAAACAGAATATACAGTTTCCAATTGCTCACTTCTCAACATCATTTAATCACTCTGCTTCATCTTGTGAGTTTATCTCACTGCTATTCAATCAAGATATTCTTGTTTTCCACAGTGAAGAGTGAATGGCTGCAATTTTGAGTGGTGTAGAGACACATCAATCTAATTTCTTACAGCTTGGACGCAATCTCAGCTAAATAAAACTTACATGACGGTTAAGAGCAATACTGTATACTTAGCCAGTAAATTCATTTTCAAGAGGGCACTTTGTAATGTCACTGAAAGAACAGGAGAAGCAGGTAGTGAATTTGGAAACCTAAGGATTGTACATAAATTGATTAATCTCCTGCCCAGTCCCCTCTAAAGGGGGACAGCAGGCACAGGCCATGGTCAGTGAAGAAGAGCCACACAAAGAGCCAGATCAAACCTGTCAAAAGCAGTTTATGGCAAAAACACTGGTCTAAATCCCATTGCTCCAACCCCACTGTAACACACAATTGCTGAGCTCTGCTTGATGTGTCCCACCTGAGGCTTTCACCTACGTATGAACCCTAATTTTTCACATCACTCACTCCTTCCCAGCTCCCTCCGTGCACGAAGCCTTTGAGTGGGTTCATGATGCTGCTTGTGCATTGCTGAGGGGCCAGGAACATCACGGGCTACTAAAGCTTCATGTTTATTTGCAGATGGCCAGCTGCCCTCTCCCATTAACAACAGCTAATTTCCAAGCTGAGCCCTTTGCACAGATAAGGCACAGCAGGGACCAGCAGGACCTGCTGATTTATTGTGGTTTGGCTGGAGGGTGGGCAGCACAGATATTCTCTCACGGCCTTGAGGGAAGATTTATGATTTATAAAAGAGGCAGTTTCTTTAAAAAAAAAAAAAAAGGCATCTGGTCCTAATTCTCGATACTCTCAAAAAACCCCTCAGAATTCAGGCATGTGAAACAGGATGGCTCATGTGACTTCTGCTCTTCAACTGCCATGGGATGAGCTCCTCAAGGAAATGCTGTCCATGGCATCCCCAGGAGAGATGGGAGGAATGAGGCACCACCAGCTGCAAATGAAACACAGGCAAACCTGGCCAGCAGAGAGAACAGCCTCCAAAAATGCTGGGAAATCATGAGGGAAACCATCTGGGGATGGAGAGGGCAGAAAGGGAGATCCTGCCAGCACCCTGTGTTTGCTCAGTCTGTGTTGGCTGCCTGGCACTAAAACCAGGTACCACAGCCACAGATTTACTGCTTTTATTCTGTGCAATAGCTGAATTTACTGCCTTTAGAAGGAAATAAACTCCAACCTTCTGGGAAGGCAATTATTTGGTGAAAGATCTAGTAGGAGCAGAGCTCACAGAAAAGAAGGTTTCCAGAACGTCCTGCATAACACAAATGTGCCCCAGGGTTTCTTTTAATAATTCTTCAATTATTGTCTTGCTGGTGTCTGTTTTAGTCCAGGACATGGAGATGTTTCTAATGGAAATCATCAATTCATCACAGAGACAATTTCCAAGAATATAATCACAGAGATGAAAACAGACACATGCTCATGCTAATAATGAGGGCTACAGAAAAAGTGGGAAGATTTTATGATCCTGTTATTTTTAATGGCAGCTATTTGCTCCTGTGTCTTAACAAACTAGGCTGGACAACTGCCAGGCATTCTGGTTTTTACTGGGACTGTCCCCTGGCCTGGGGAGAGATTTTAAATATCCATTTATACATTATTGCTCCAAGGCTGCCATCTATTCTAACACTTTACATTTTCCTTGACACAGAAAATGCAAGGCTCCAGCTATTTCTTCGTTAATCAACACAAGTAGCTCCACAGTAATTTTATTTTCAAGACAGAAGAGTGAATCGATGCCAAGAAGCCAACCCTCACAGGTCACGCTCAATATTTTAGGAGTTTGTGTTACAATTGCCTTGTCTATTTCTGTAATAATTTTTAATGGATGGATTAGTGACAAGCTGTAAAAGCTTATGTTTGTAAAAAGTAAACCCACGATTGATACAACAAAGAATCAAAGTTAGCTGGGAAAATGGAGAAAAGCTTAACCAGACTGTCTCAGAAATCTGTGGGAGCAACATCCAGCAACAGAAGTTCAACACAGTGCTGTTCAAAGAGTCTTCTCTCTCTCACAGCAAACACCTTGGTCATCTGCTGGGGCAGGGCACAGTGATACTCCTGCCCATCCCACATGACAGCATCCTAAAAATCCCTCTGCAGGAATGGCACCCCAAAGGCAGCTCCTGGTAAGCCCAACCACCAGGCAGAGTGGGCAAAAAATGAAGACCTGGACCTCATTCCTCTCAAGTTCCCCAGCCTCCAAAGCATCCAACAAGATTATCCCAAAGCCTCAAAGATACCTTGTTGATGCCTCCTGTTAGCCATGCTCTGTGCAAAGTTCTCCTTGAGCCCTACCCCCTGGGGATTGTAAAGGATATAATTTCCCCATGTTTCACATTTCATACTTAAAGTGCCCTGTAAAAAACCATTCATGAGCAAGCCCCAAGCAACTGCAGAAATACAAGCTGTAAAAGTGCATCAGCTTCAGGCTACAGCCATGGAGCTGCTACTCCCAGCCCAGCCTCACTGCTCCTGGGAGGCCCAGGGTAGGACATGGCTCCAGGAGAGAGCTTTCTGCCAGGAACACTGGCCACAGATCAGATCTGCCAGCACAAGTCCTTTGGGGACTTATCCCACCTCTGGAGGATCCAAAGGGTCACGCTGAACTGCCACCCCAACAGCTCAGTACATCCCATAGGGAATCCTTGGCATTAACATTTAATTGCTGTCTACTTAATTTGGTCAGTATAGGATCTGCTAAGATCCTGGGTATTCCTGCTGAAAAAACTACATGACTTCATAATTTCATGGATTCAGCAGTGACTTAAAAAAAAAAAGTTTCTAATCTTCCTTTTCCATTTGGTAGGGATACTCCTAGGCCCTGGAGTATCCCAATATCTCCAGTCCTGGCTCCTAAGCATCTGCTGTGTATGTTAAAAATACAGAAATGTGAAAATTAAAATCAAAACCTCCTCCTCCATCCCAAACTGATCAAACCTAAGAAATAATCTAGCAAATATAACCCTGGGATGTGTGATTTATACACTAAGAACATTAGGGAGTTAATAAAATGGATTTATACAGGGTTGGTTTGTTTGTTTGGTTGGTTGGTTTGGTTGTTTTGTTTTGGTTTTTTTTTTTTTTTTTTTTTTTTTTTTTTTTGTTTTGTTTTGGTTTGGTTTGGTTTGGTTTGGTTTGGTTTTTTTTTTCTAATGTGGTAGTCAAAGCACATTGCAAAAACTCATGGACAAAAAAGAAATGCAGTCTTTGGCTACAGCTCATCAGCCCTGCACAGCAATCCTGAGTGTCTAGATTTTGGCAATAGCATCTGAAAAATGATGCCCAATGCACTTAGCTGAAGAATAATACTATTTAAACCTTTTAAAAAAGAATCTATGCCCTGTATGTGCATGTAACCCACAAGAGAACTTTTTTATGGTCCTTACTTTTGTCAAGCTGTTGCCTCCCACCACCTCGGAGCCTGCACACTGATGCACAAGTATTAGAATAAAATTATCAGTGCAACTGCTTTTCTGCATGAGAGGGATCCAGAGATTGAAACAGAAAAAGGTTTTAAAGGTCAGTGCTGAGTCCAGTCACTGCCAAGCAGGCACCGTGTCTCCCTAAGCCAATGCATTCAAGTCAGTGACCTGCTAACCTGCTGGTCCAAAGGAAGAGACCAAAACAAAGTGCTAAGAGAGTAAATATCCACAGCTACATGCTGTGACTTCTCTGCTGTCAGGCAATCTTTGGTTGCCCGCGTGTTTCACTAACACCAGATACAGCAAAGAAATTACTATTTCTGCAGTATTTACCTCTGATACTCTCAGTATGAAAGCTACCACACATCCCCACAATTTCCCTCAGAATTCTGGTACCAGTGGATGGGAGGTGTGAGATATTGAGGATCACTGCACTCCTGTACAAACACAAAGGCATGGCCAAGGCAAGAGCTTCACCTTGGGGATCTGCATTTAACCTTTGCTCTGCCACACATTTCCTCTGCAACCTTGGGCAAGCCAGTAAAGGATGACTCTAAAAAGGGACTTAGGTCCTTGGAAAGGGAATTAGAGTTTGGATAACCCAGGTGCTGCTGCTGCCAGCAGGTCAAGGTGCGACAACTGTGAGCAGCAAAGCTCCCAGGACTTGGGGCACAAGCTAAGCTCTGACCCCTGTTCCAGATGTAAGAGAGGAGAGGGAATCAAGTCAATAGATCTAGCACTTGGAAAGTGCCCTAAACCACAGGATGTTTTCCATACTTCCATCTGAAAATATTCCACTTCTCAGAAAATAACTCGAGACTCCCTCAGCACCATAACACTTCCTCAGCACAGTGACTGCTGTATTGATGCCAGTGTCATGGAACAGTAACAGGGCCCATTAAAGTGAATGTCACTTGTTCCCTTAACCTTTGTAGGGAGACAGATTCATCCCTTCAAGAAATATGTTCATCCTGTCATGTTTTTATGAGATGGTAATCTCAGTCCATGTCTTCCATGACTAAAGGAAAAGTCACCATGCTGACTTTGGCCTTGCAGCCAGAGTGTCTGTCCCTCCAGCAGGAAAACCAGGTGTATTTATGCAATGGAAGGAGCCATTCACTCTCATCGTGTGTTACAGACCAGTATGGAAAACAGATTTCACACTGATTATTTATAAAGTGCTTTAGGCAGCCCTTAAATAATGAGTTACAGCCAGGTATGAACATCCAAAGACACTGATGAAAAAGCTCTCCTGCTCTTGTTATTTCTGCTCAGCTCCCTGGTCCAGGTCCTCAGCCCTGTGCCAGAATTGACCCATCTCAGTGCCACAGATGTCTGTTTTCTATTTGGCCTGTGGTATTCCCTGTGCAATATTAAAATGTCATCAATTCAGTTTAATAGGCCAAGTAAAGGCCTTAGTCAACCATTTAATAGCTAAGTAAAACATAGGGCAAATGCATATCAGTCCAGGGACTGCATTAAAAGTTTAAGGGTTCAATTAAGAGGCATCTCACTGGTGTGTTCTCAGGAGGTTAGGAAAACAGAAATGCCAAATGTTTCCCCTGTTGCAGCTGTTAAGCACCAGGCTGGAAAACCCTTGTTAAAGTGCTTTTTGTTACAGTGCTATTCCAGTATATTAAAAGAACCTCTGTATAATACTCCATTAAAATAAGCTATTTACTGCAAAAATGGAGCTGATATTTATATAATTTGGGGTTTTTTATAATTGTTTTTATTATTGTGCTGCAAGGTCCTGTCTTAAGGGCCACCTGAATGCAGAGGTGCCCAACCCTCCCACAAGGCAATGCCTGATAGCCCAGTGCTCCCAAGGCTGAATGTTCTGACACAAAACCAGCTGAACTGGAGTTTCAGAGCTGCCCAAAGCCCTGTGTGAAGATGCAGAACCAAGCTGCATTATTACAATTTTTTCTATGGTTCAGCATCCTTAAGGACATGGTCACCCAGGAGAAAGAACATGTTAACTAATAAATGTTTTCAGATTCAAGCAGACACTGACAATATAATGGACTAATAATATTGTTGTAGAATAACAGCCACACCCCAAAACACCTCAGCTTGCAAGAACAGACATCCCTTGGGTCGAGTACAAGAGATCCAGGTTCTGGGCCTCAAATAGATGTGTTCATCACACAGCCATGGTGTGCATGTCCCACACAGACATCACCACAATGGCATTGCTGCTGCAATAAGGTTGTCCTTGCCGTGTTAGACCCAACCTGGGATCCACAGATTTCTGCACCGGACCTCTTGGCCACCCTGAAATCAAGTGCCCACAAAAGATCAGGCTGAAATGCCATGCAGAGACTGGGAAAAAAAGCAGCAACTCCTCAGTGGAGCAGTGAGATCACAAGACTGGGCTTGCTCCAGAGACAGACGGCACAACAATAGTCACGATTTCTGCTGCCGTCGTTATTTATAGGCACAAAAATGTAGATCATTTAGCAACTCAGAGTGAGCTGCCAAACAGAGAGAGACAGCAGCTGAACCCACTGCTGAACAGTCAGCCGTGGTTCAGGATATTCCCTCCTGCAGCAGCAGATGCAAATGCTGCAGGGCAGCAGCTCTGGGACAGGATGGCACAGTTCTGCTGGCATCTGGTCCATGCTGGCACATGAGCCACCAACCAAGGCAAGATGATAAATTTCAGTATCCATACTGAAAAGAGCAGTGAGATGCTGAGCTTTGAATCCCTGCAGTCAACTGGCATTTTATTCCCTGACTAAAAAGAAGCTTTGATTTTGGCCCTAAGGTCCTCAGACAACAGATGGGACACAGCATAAAGATGTGATCCCACAAACACTCTGTGAAGAACCCCAGCTGCAGGGAAAGACAAATGTAACCACCTAGAAAAAACAGAAATGAGTGGTTTCAGCAGTTCTCAGTACAGTGAGTGGGGTATTACAGACTTGCCAGGTCTCCTCTCTGCCACGCTGCTCTGCTCTGTCACTTGATGAAGGTTTCCTCTCCTGGTTTAGGCTGCTGATGATGGTCAGAGCTTATGTACTGTGCTCCACCTCTCCTCATAGCTCACTGATTTGGGGAGGTCACCTTGTCCCCCTGCCCCCATCACCTCACTTGGGAAATACCCATCCCACAGTGTAGGGGGGTTCAGACCACAAGCTGCCACCACCCTCATAATGAACACAACACTGAAACTGAAAATTGGGAAGAATTAACTTATTTTTTGTTTATTTTCTATAATTTGGTACAACTAAACCCAAACATTAAATGTATTTTCAAACAACAGTCATACTGGGAATAGGTCACAGGGCACAGTGTGAAAGCAACCAGTAAGTCAAACATTAATGCTTTTTATTAAACAAATAAAACACTTTGACAAATGCCTCAGAGTCTACAAATTATTCTCACAACTATGCAGAACTACTTTATGTTTCAGGTTTGGGGCATTATTTAAAATTGACTGTAGCGCTGTTTTTAAGAAAAGTCAATTTATTTCACCAAGTGTAGATTTAAGACATCAGAGAGCCATCTGGTGGTTTGATTGCCTTCTAATTAAAATTTGTCTCTTGGGCTCTTGACTTCCTCAGATGCAGAGCTAAGTTGTCTGCCCCAGAGCATAAAAGCAGAAAAATTAGGAACAGTAAGATGTGTGAAAGTAAAATTTAAGTATACAGAATTTCAGAAAATATTTTTGCCCTTGATTTGTAAAGGTGAGCAGTCCATAAAGTACTGGTGATGTGTTTTCTCTCTGATTTATCTTTTTCAGAAGATTAGAAGTGGAATAAAGTTTCACAAAAATCATCCTATGATGTAAAAAGTATTAAGTAAGCTTATGCTGCATTTCTATGGAATTGGTGTTTTGCTTTCTAGAAAGCTCCACTATTTCCCCCTATGACTTCAGAAATCTTAAAAGAGAACTGTATCTGTGGCTTTGGGAATACAGAAAACAAGAAGGAAAAAAAGAAAGAGAAAAACCTCAGATACTACAATTAACCATTAAGCTGGTTCAGGCATTCCCCTGGCATTTTTTTTCCCAGGAGGGAATCAAAGGCCATCACCAGGGTCTGGATGGGTCCCCACTGTCGAAGCTGCTGGGGGAAGGGTGGGGGTCCCAGCCTGGCACTGTCCCCAGGCACAGAGATCTGGAACCAGCAGAAGCTGCAGCTCCCCTTCCTGTTGGACCTGATCAGGTCTGTGTTAGGAGTGCAGGAGTCTGGCTGCCAAACCCACCTTGCCCAGGGCTCAGCACAGGAAGAACTGAATAATTTGGCTAATTAAGTTAGTGCTGAGCTCATTACTGGTCAGAGACTGGAGTAAAAAACAACGGGCTATTTAGGAAGCTTTTCCCACCCTCAGGGATGGCAACAGCTGAGTGTCTTCATTATGACAGGTTTGATTGTCTACCCCTATACTCCAGCTAAAAGTAATTTGGGATGCCCAAGTCCCTCCTGGCATTTGGCCCTTATCTCTCTATTCCTGCACAGCCCAGATCTAGTCCTAGTTCTAGTCCTTACCTCTCCGTTGTTGTACAGACCGGCCTCTGCAAGTTTTGTTCCCAGATCTGAACCTTCTAAACAGTTCAGGCAGGGCCAGAGTGGATGTGCAATACCACTCCTGTGACAAATCTACCCTCATGATACATCCCAATCTGGATCAGGGTCACCACTGTCACTACTGGGGTTATGACAAACTAATCCACATGCTCTGGTGGATATCGAGAAAACCCAAATTTGCAAAGCTTCATTGCATAGATCCGACTAGTAATTGTGCAAACCTCTCCCTGGACTATGGAGAAATGTTAACCAAGTGTTAACCAAGGGAAAACCAAGTGTTAACCAAATGTTAACCAAGGGAAAACCCAGGCAGTATGTCCTCTCTGGGAGAACACAGCAGAGATTTCATTTCCAGAAAGGGTGGCTGGACTCTGGGCCGCAGCAAAGAAACTCTGTGCTGCTTTCTGGAAGGCAGCAAAGCCTGAGCTCTGGGATGCCACAGCTTTTCTGGAGCTCACATGACATCATTCACCTGCCTGCATTTGCCTGTAAAAAGACCCAAAGCAATAGGACCCTGATTTCATTCTGAATTGGTGCTGCTGCTTCCAGCAAAAAGCACAAAGGAGGGTTACTTAGAAACAAACCAGCAACTTCTGAGGTTTGTAGCAAGAGGAGAGGACAGCTACTGGGTTTGTTTTATACATTTGGCAGGGATATTGAGTGATTCATTCATCCTTCAGTGTTTAGTTCATGTTTCTCTTCCTTCCTCAGCCACTTTTTCTCCTTATTTCTAGTACTTTCATCCTTTGTATTTCTCCCTGATCCCCACAGGAGGAGCCTCAGTACCACGTTAGCAGGCAGAATTTGAGACTGCCAAAGAGCTCCTGCAGTTTCACCCCATACACACGGCTGTCCTTCCAGTTATTAGCCAGGAAAGATTTATTTTAAATGACTGTGAAAGAGCACACTGATCAGTCTGGAAAGATTTTCTAGGGATATTTTCCATGGACTGAGATCCTTTTAGTCTGAGGCACTTGGCACATCGGGAGCTATAATATGAGAATGTGATTCTCAGTTCCATGTGTAGGGGGATATTTATGGGGACAAAGTTACATCAGAAAGCATTTGCAGGATCACAAGATGAAATATACCTTTAACACCTTCTCTTCCAGCAAATCACAGGAGATTTCTGAAGTGTTGGAGAGTAGCTGGCTGTACAGCTTCAGCCTGGAAATGGGCAAAGCTGGGTTTTGAAAATTGTGTCTTTCTGTTTTGACACCACCACAGGCTCCTTCTGTGCCCTACAGCACATTTTCCCCTTCCAAATGTTTCACATCACCTTCTGCTGTTTTTCTGATCTGTGAGCTCCAGGACTTGTGAGATATCCAGGGTTAGAGCAGTGTATCCATGCCTTACTAACCTCTCAGCATCACAGCATCCCCAGAGTCAGGCTGGGAGCATGGATGGATCCTTCCCTGTCCATCCTCTCAGGTTTTCCAACCAAAAGAGGATGGGATGCATCACCCCACAAACTAGGATCCACCTAGAGCACATACATGGGCCCTATGGTGCTGGAGATGCACCCAGGGTGCCACCTCAGACTTGGCTCTTGTGCTAAAAAAAAAAAAAAATCTCAGCTGGCCTCTGGTTTCTGTTCTGGAACAGAAAAACAATTAAGCACTATTTCTCCAACTAAAAATTGCTGGTAGTAGAAACAGTTGCTGGAGCAACTGCTTCTCAGTGATCCAAGGCTGGTTAATTAGAAATCTATTGATTGATGTTATATGAGAAATAACAGATCTTTTATTTTTCAGATGATTAATTATTAATAAATTAATGAGATGGAAACTGAAGTGCATGGAAAAATGGTTCTTAGTCTGAAGGAAGTTAATATAAAATCTAAAACACATTCTCTTCCACCTTATTGACTCTGAGATTGATGTAATAGCCTCAAGAGGTTTAGTTGGTCTCTTCTCTTAAGTTTATATTCAGATTTGCACAAAAGTAGTTTCTATATTCAGACTAGATCTTGAAAGAATTTTCTTTTACAGAGTGAATTTTTGTATTTGGAAAAAGGAAAACAGAACAAAGCCATTTATAAAATGGTAAAATCTGAAGACAAATGTTACTCAGAAAATTGTTACTCCAGAGGAGAATCAGCCTGAGACAAGTTTTCCATCACTAAAACACAAAATGTACTATGCAAAATTTTAGGAGGAAATTCATTATATGGCCCATTACAAATCTCGGGGAAGCAGACCCAATGTATCGGCAATCTCAACCAGTTTCTGCTCTCATTTTCTTGGCATTAGATGCAATTTCAAACCACAGTAGACAGAAGCAGGGAGAAAAACTCCTGCATCATTCTATCCATCAAATTTTTAATTCTTGTCTCTGAGTTGCAGAAATGCTCTCCACTTCTCTGTACTGCTCAGCTTTGAGTGACAGATCTGCTCACATTTCATTCAGAGAACTTCAACTACTAGGAAAGTGTCCAAATACTCATAATAAAATTTTCCTTTCTTTCATGCTTTTCTTCCATTCACACCATTCCTACCCTCTCTGAGGTGGATGTCTCAAACCCAGTACCACCACAGAAACCTCAGCTTTTGATGTCCTTTCAGAGTGTGGCTGTTCCCAAAGGTCTTGTACCCAATGGGATGCTTCTCAAATTCTCATGCTCTTCCTCTGTGAGCTACCACTGGAATCACCACTGCTGCTATATCACAAACCCTGTCAGGATCTCCTTCTCCTTCTGAGGGCATCTGGAAACCCCATCACTAACACCCAAACCACAAACACTTCTTCCCTGCCACTGGGAAACTCTGATCTGTTTATGGAGCACACATTACTGTCTTCTAAAATTCAAAAGAATATGTTAAAATTACCATAACTTAATGTCACAGGAGAGATGAGCTCCAAAGTTTTCTTTGGAATTTCTTGCTGAACAGAATTTTCTGCAGCCAGTATTTACTTTTCCCTGAAAAAAATGGATACTTCCTTCTCACCTCAGTAAGAGCCTGAATCACAGCTCACTGAGCATATGGAAAAACTCACTGTGACTTCAGTGGTTTTGAGCAACGTCCCACATGCACACGTAAGCTTTTAACCCAAATGCCCTCCCAGAGCATGGTGTCACAGAATCACAGAATCACTGGGTTGGAAGAGACCTTCAAGATCATCGAGTCCAACCCATGCCCTAACACCTGAATTAAACCATGGCACAGAGTGCCACATCCAATCTTTTTTAAACACATCCAGGGATGGTGACTCCACCACCTCCCCAGGCAGACAATTCTGGTACTTTATCACTCTTGCCGTAAAAAACTTTTTCCTAATATCCAACCTTTATTTTTCTTGGTGCATCTTAAGTCCTAGACTGGGGGTTTGCTGATGTTTCTTCTTGAGAAACAGAGAGATCTGCAGAGCCATACTTGCTGCTGCAGGTTAACAGCACCACAGGAATTTTCTCCTGGCTTTTTTAACACCGGCAGTCAGAGTCTGGAATCAGAAAAGTCTGTCACCGTTTTTCAACAGCGGCCAGTTTCTCTCCCCTAGCAGCCTGCATCCACCACATACTGTGCATAACATACCCTGTATTCATCACTGCTTGGTCAAAGTAACCTTTTGAGCTCTTTTAAACTCTTCTCTGGCATTTCTGCCAGCTTCTTAAAACATTTCTGTACTTCTTGTCTCAGATAGTCTCAATATCCTAATGCTTTTTCAAACATCGTGGGTGATGCATGAAACTCTACATTCCCCTGTCAAGCCCTCAAAATAACCACTCTATACTTGGAAAGGAAACACCCCTCTGTTTCAGTCACCAGGAAACACTGAGCTGTTTATGGGGCACATGCTACCACTTTCAAACCTTACAGGAATATGTATATATGTATTTCCTTCTGTTGAAGGCACTGTTGTAGGATCTGTCTTTAGCAGGGAGATACCGACACAAAACACACATGAATCCACTTATATCCAAGATATAACTCTACTCCTCCATCAGATACATCTCTGATGTAGCCAATGGTTCAAAAATTGTTAGGAGATACGTGGGGAAGGAACAGAAAGGCCCATGTTTCTCTCTGGGAAATCAGCTTGAAATGGATGCTGTAACTAACACATGCAAATATCCTTTTGTGTGTTTGACAATTTAGTTTAGACCTTAATTGCTGAACTGAATCACTTTAAAACTGCACAGTAAAATGAATGACTGCAAAAGCATAAATGTATGAGTATAAATACCTTTTAAATATCTTGAAATTTCAGACAGTGAATCAAAGAGAAACAGAGGGATGCAGTCTTATATTTAATCACTTTCCTACTACTCAAATTATAAGAAACAATGAAATACATCATAAAAGACATCCTGGAATATTTTGGCATGCTGCTGAACTGAAATTCAATGGCTTGACACGCTATCTTGGATAATTTAACTTTGAAGCCTTTGTTAATTCTTCTCTGGATTACTGCCGACATAAACTTGATTTCAGAGCTCACCCTGTTTGGCTTTGCACATCTGAGCTGAGAATAAAAGACATAAAATACATTAAGTAGCTCCCAGAGAACTCTTTAAAAGTGTTACTGATCAGAACAGTGCTTGAGTGCTGGGTTGGCCATGTGAGTGCCAGTGAACCCATGACATGAGGGCTGAAGGGCAGCAAGAAAAGGAAACTCACTGGATGCTGTCCTGGAGATTGCACATCTTGCTGCTCTCAGCAGCTCAAATGTGGTGGCTTGGTCCATGCTGAAGGCTGAGCCTCCTAACAGCCAACCATGATGTTCAAATCAGGATTTTCAGGGGTGTGAGACAGCACACAGCTCCTGCACACCACGGCCTTCCAGCATAGTCTTCCTCATCCTCGTCCGCTCTGCAACACCAGGCACAGGCTGTGAGGCTTGAGGCCCTCTGACTGGGGGTCCTGTTGGTTCTCCCTTCCTCACTGTCTTTGAGTGTGGACTTTTCCCAGAGACCCCCCGAGTGTCTCGCCTTTCCCGCCAGCTCTGACTCAGCCAGCGTAGGACAGCAAGCAGCAGTGAGAGGCAGATCCGTGACAGCTTCCTCCCAACTTACTCCCTCATCGCCTCCCTCACGGCCGAGCAGCTCTTCACACCGCCGGGGAAGCACAAGATGCTGCCTCAGCACTGACTCCTACCCACCAGCTGCTATGCTCAGCTCGGGATCAGCAGCGTCCTCTCTGCCCTGGAACAGGAGCAACCAGCCCGGCCTCCACGACCAGAGACACCAAGTCCTGCCCTAAGCCCCCTCCTCCCCAGTCCTCAAATTGACTGGGATGAGACACATGAAGGTCCTCTCAAGAAGGTCGTGGATTTGCTTGAGGATCTGACCATGCTGATCCACTGTCAGGACTTTGGGGTCTCCCTCTCCTTGGAGGAAGATGTAGGACACATCTACAAAAGCCAACCAAAGAATGGCCAGGAAATGAACCTAAGCACTCACTTTGACGTGGAATGCGCGACCTCCTCGGTCACACCCTGGCTCTGGTTTGGATCAGTACAATGAGATCTCTCTCCAACACATTCCAGCTTCCCACACTGGTCACACGCTCTGTGCCATGCTGAGAAAGTGGACGGCAACATGGTCCTTCTCATGCTGTGATACCCTCTGACCTGGAAAATGCCCAGCAGCATATTGATCATATTTGAGGGACATCATGGCACCATCTGAGGCCTCAAGGAGACAAGGGCCACTGCTCTGTGCTGTGGATGTACAGGGGGTGCAGAGCAGCCTGGCCACAAGCAGGGTAGGTGAAGTTTGCCCTAGGCTTGCCAAGGAGTCATAAATGAGCCCTTTGCCTTCTCTGTTTAGTAAGCCTGAAACAGATGGGCCTGGGAAGAATTCTTCATCTAAGCAGCAGGTTTGGTCTGCTCCTACCCTTTTATCTGCAAATTTTGTCCACCAAAGTATTTACTTCCCTAGCTTATCACAACCACTCTACCATCCCATGCAATGCTGGTTTGTTTGGTTTTTTTTTTTTTTTCAATTACTACAGCTCTTTCTGGAGGCAAAACCTAAACTTTCACCTACAGGACTGATTCCATTAAAGTTAGCAAAAAATTCCTAGCTGAACTCAGCCAGAGATTGTGCCCCTAGATGTGAGCATGGACACACAGTCTCTGCATTCTGCAGGGTTGAGAAAGCCCCAGGCAGTATCAGAGCCGATACCAACTCCTTAGCTGGGTAAAGCAGATCAGTGCTGCTCGCCACCATCCTCATCCCACTAGTCCTGTTTGCTCTCTGTCTTCCTCCCAATCTCTCCACAGAGTCCTCAAAGGTCCCTTTGAGGTGTTTGGTTTGTACCAAGTAAAGGTAAAAGGAAGAGAGTATTCCTTGCTGAATGTGAAATGAGATTATCCAATGGTCTCAGGGGGGTTGATGGTTGTTAATTTTCATCAGCCTGTTGCTTAATGCAGTTTTGACAGGAGAGGGAAGTCTTTGGTCAACACAGTTGAGCCCAGGGGCCAGATTATGGCAGAAATCACTGGGTTAGTGTTGTTTCAAGACACAACTGTAACCCCTCCACAAAACTGGTAGTAAGCACCACATCACTGTAGCCAAAGAACAGCCATTCCTTTGTTTTTGAAGACAAAATTTACCCTAATGCAGACTTATGGTGTTTCCTCTGCACCACACAACATCTGTGGTATTTTGTCCTGGCCATTTGAGAGATAATCTTCCTAAGTGTATTACAACACTTACACCTTTAAGCACAGGGGACTGAAGTTACCTACCCAGGGCTTTCAACGATTTATCTGTCCACACATAAGTTACTTGTAAATCAACTGAGGAGTGTATTTCAGAGGAAATAAAGAAAGTGCAGCTCAAGACCATACTAGGAATAGGCAAAGATGAAATTCAGTCATCCAGATCAATTTGGTACATAATTGTTATATCTGGTGGGTCTGTGGTCTCTGTCCTGTATGTACCCTACAACTCCACCAATGTGCAGTGCCACTTCTCAACCTCATCTTGATTTGTTTTTGTTCCATAACATGACTGTTGACAACTTCCCTGCAAAAATCATATCCAGGGGATTACTAATCTTGGTAATCTATGATTTATAAGATTGTGGGAGTGGGTCTTTGTTTCCTGGCCCGTTATATTTTAACATATTGCTTGGACTTATTAATGCCCATGATAGAAATAAATCTATTCACTATGCCTCAAATTTATAAAGGGCTCATTGAAATGATAAGGGAAATGTTTAGAAAACTGCTGGAAAAATACAAAACCATCAGTTAATTAACATTAGCTAAGGAACTGCAGGAATAACTGAATTAGCCTATTTCCTTGCTGTAGGTAAAGATTAAAATGTATTCAATTCATGGCAGTTTTCAAGTTGCTAAGGATTATGAGAACAATGCACACTATTTTCAGCTTGCCAAGGAGAGTGAATCAAATGCAAGAGCCCAATCCTTCAAAAACTGCCCTTCAGATGATTCATCTGCAGAAGCCTGGCTGGAACACCCTGCGTGGCCTGACACCATCACATTGTCTCTCTGTGGGAGCCAAGGCAAAATCCTCACCACACATTCAGACATGTAATTAAGAGACTGAAAGTGTTCAAGGTCAGGCTGGATGGAGGTTTGAGCAACTTCATCTAATGAAACATGTCCCTGCTCAATGGCAGAGGTGGTTGGACTAGATAATTTTTAAAAAGTCCCTTCTGATTCAAACCCTTCAGTGACTCTACAACTTACCAGAAAATAAAATTTTAGAATCTTCAAAAGAAATTCTGAACATATTGCCAGAAGTAAAACCTCACAAGAAACTGTATTTGCTTTTCACCTCTCTGTACCAATGAGTTCTACAGGGCAAAGGCTTCACAGCTTAATTGTGCAAGACTAAGCTACCCTGGAATCTGATGCTATCTGCTGAGTAAGAATTCAAGATGAAGGGAAGTAGGATACCTTTTGGTTTAGGAATTTCTCTGAAAACCATAAGGAATGTCCAACTCTTTAAAAGAAGATAGGCTTTGGGGGAAAAATGGTTTTTTGCTGAAAGAAATGCTTATTCACATTAATATTCACATTCTAAAGGGCACTTGTGTCTTCAGACTAAAGAAAATGGACTATTTTATGCATTCAAAGTCCAAACAGAATAAAACCAGTAAGTATTTCCTTTGCCTTGCAAATAACTATTCCACAGGAACAGGAACTGGAGGCAATGAATATAATTTACTACCAAGAGGCTGTAGATTAAGTAAACAGCAAGGAAGTAAATTTTGCATTCACAGCCACATGGCGTGGCGTATGCATGACTGAGGGTACACCACACAGCGTCTCAAACCTAGAGGCAATTCTCCTGCCACAGAGCCAATTCTCTTGCTGCTAGCTGGGGTTCCCTCTCCCATTTCTTCTCCTCCTTGTCCTGCCCTTGGGAAAGACTGAATCACCGAGTAGAGGCACCTGTGGCTAAATAAAGTTTGGCATCCACAGGTGGGAATTAGGTGGCAGAATGTGACTCTGCAAACAACTTCTGTGACCCTTGTGTTCTTGCCAGTGGTGAGACTGTGGACAGGCTGAAGTTTGAATTGTGTCAGAAAGCTCTGAAAAGAGCGTGCCAGAAGGAGCTCCTGGTGCAGTGATTTGTGCCACAGGGTGATGGAGAGTGGTGCCAGACCAACACTTAATGGATAAATGGAGTTGTTCCCACTCTGAAATCTAAAAATTTAAACTAGGAGAAAGCTTTTAGATGCTTTGCTTTTCTCTTTTAATGGCTTTTTGGTGACAGTGTCCATATTTTTTTGCAGAGGGAGCAGGATTCAGACGATTTATTTTGAGAAATCCTTTGAAATGGAACTAAACCAGCCTTTAAGCAATATCACAGTGCCAGAAGTTGTACTTTAATCCACTTGGTGTTTGCACAATATATTCGTCCTAGGCACTTACATGCCTAAACTGATATTATTATCTCAAAACTTTGTAGGGTTTAACATGTTTATACTCACAGCATCTACATATGACAAAAAAGGCTATTATTTTCACTTCCCAAAGGAGAAGCAGGGGCCTGGAAGCTGTGCCTGGTCTGTCCCTGAACAGAAACAGCACACCCCCACAATTGCCCACACTGACAGGGCTGATGGCATGTTCCCCTGAGCTAGCTCACCCTGGGCCAGCCATCCTCCTGGCCAGTGCCTGCACACAGCTCAGTGGACAGCACCAATACACACCTTTTGTATTTATTGGTAGAGATAGGATTCAAAAAGATCATTCATATCCACCCCCAGAGTGGGAATATGATGCCCAAGCACACCCAGACAATTTTCACAGCAGGGTTGGTGGGTCTGATTACACTTATGTATTAAGTATAATCTTATGGCCCCAAGCACCCTTCTCCAAAGGCCCTTTCCAGTGTTTATTATTTAGGACAGTGAGTATTTCAAACATAGAGCTGCTAACTAGTTATCTTGTTATTGTAATGCATTCTGGGACACCCATCACTTTGAGCTTACTCCTTTGCATGCACAAAGAGCGAGATGGGGACGAGACACAAGTATGACTTTCCTTCTGAGCTGAAGGGCACCCAGTCACACTGGGAATTCCCAAATCAGCCACCACCCCTTGCCTCCACACAGATCCAGTCACACTGCACAGGAGAAGCATGAGCAGAGGTGCTGGACCCCCCTGTACTATGTGCTTTGGCACATTGCTCTTACATCCCCATATCTGCAAGAACCACTTCCACCTCCCTGCAGCACAAAGAAATGAGCATTAAAATTCAGGATACTGCTGTTCAGTTTCTACCCAGCCTGAGTTTAAGCTGCTGCTTTATGGCTTTTCCTTACCAAGTTTTAACTGATGACTCTTTTTGTTTCCCTCCATTGATGGTATGATGCATTTGGCTGCCCCCACATCTATGCACAGTAGGTGAAATCCTGGCTTTATGTAAGTGGATTTTTAACTCTGGTTGTCATACATCTGCTGCTTGAGATTTCCACATACCTACATCATAAGGATATATAAATCTATGCAATGATGATGGCCATCACCAGTCATGCTGTTACACTGAGTCACCAGACAGCCTGGGCTCTGTTTGCTGCAGGTTTCTGCACAGACATGGATGGGATGGAGGGGTAAAGCCACTGCACAGCTACTGCAGAGTGTGGGATTAAGGCATGCCTGAATATGTTTTTCACAACAGTCAATAGGTCCTAGCAAAAAAGTCCATTCACTTTTACAAAGATGGATCAGAGTGCTCCTCAGTGAACACCAGAGGCCAGACTTCAGTACTCTTATTTCTTTTAACAACTTACTCCACGAAGAGCAGCACTGACTCAAGAGAAAAAAACCCAACAAACAAAAACCCAATCTTACCCAGAATTAATTAGGAAGGTATTCTCTTTTTGCGAGCAGGGAAATTAAAAGACAAAGGGATCTGAGACCACAATGTAAATCAATGACAGAGTAAGACAAGAACTCCAGATTTTCAGATCTGTGTGCTCTAACCACAAAAACATCCTCAAAGACTTCAAGAACAGTAGCCACTGGTTCCTGTTACACATTGTTGGTAAACAGGCTAGAATATTTTTCCATAGATAAAAAGCCCTGTCCTTTACCCACTCTGCTACATTTTTCAGATTAGAGAAGAATATTAGAATTTCTTTAGCAGGATAAACTCAGCCTTCCCAGCACATCAGAGACAGCCTAATGAGCACCTACCACTGAGATGCTGTATCTGCTTCTCCTTTCTCTTCCATATGGCTCAGCTTCTGCTTTTCCCTCCTCCTCTTTTGAGCCATGAGCTGCCTCCTCTGCCACTGTCCCTGGGGTTGCATTGGGAGCCCCTGTTCCAGGGCTGTGCGTGAGCCACACACCAGAATTTAGAGCCAAACAACCCTTCCTGATTCATTAAGGGCCCACCGAGGTTTTCAGTGGTCCTTTACGATGGCAGAGGCACACCTTTATGCCATTTGCCTTGCCAGAGGCCATCACACACCAGGCAAAGTGACCAAGCAATAAAATATTGCTGTGCCTGCCTCCCACTGGCACCCAAAGGCTTGTACAAACAGACTGGCTTTAGGTGACCTAGAGCAGAACATGAGACAAGTAACAAGAAAAGCTTCCAGTGTCTCTGGCACACCGTGCTGCTGCCATTTTGGGGAACAGTATGTCCACCAATGTCACCAGGGAAACCTGCAGTGAAACACCTTGTGCAGGAAGAACCCCTTGGATGAAGACACATGCCAAGTGGAGTCAGATGAACACAGGCATGTGCTCAGGGAAGCTCAGCCAGAGGTGGAAATCTATGATATGACTATCACCTGGCCACATTTCGCAAGTTGCAAGGAAATTCAGGCCAGGGAGAAGCTCTAGACCTTCAGCCAAGAACAGAGAGCAGCTCATCATTTATTTTGTCATTTTTCCTTTCCTTTCCACTTTTTTTTATGTGTGGTGTTGTGCAAACTGTTGCCTTTTTGCTCTAAACTTTCAAACATACACAGCCATGAATGTAGGAGCACATTTCTTTAGTTAATTTAGATGGGACCAGGATTAAAGGAGAGACTGCTCAAAAGCACCTCTCTCCATCTTGGTGTGAATCGCTTCCAGCAGCAACCCTGCCTGTTCCTGTCTGTAAGCATGAGCACTCCTCACTCCCATTCCATTATAAAATAAGTGCCCACACACATCAGAGGAATGCTCTTTCCCCAAAATGCTCCCACTTGCTGTTTCTAGGAGCTGCCATGGCTCTCCTGACAGTGGCCACACGTCAATAGCAAGGAGAGGGATTCCAGCTGCAACCATGTTAGGCTGCAGAGGAAGGGAGTACAAAATAAAATGCCTTTCTCTAGGAAATTTGCCTTTTAAAATACATTTCCTCTGGTGATACAATCATCAGTGACAGAGAGCTAACCTACATTTCCCTCGCCACCCTTCAGACAAGGCAGGACAGCATCAATGGGAAGCAAAATCTCTCTACAGCAAATCCATCTTCAAAAGCATCTGAAAAGAGCAGATTTAAAAGTCTCTGGCAGGGAGTTTTCAGCCCCAAGAAGCAAAATGTCAGAAGCACTTTCTGCAAGTGGTCCTGCCTCACACTTACAGGAAAACAAGCCTTAATCAACAGGAAAGACCCTGGGCTGTAGTGAGATAAATATTCCTGCAGAATAGATATAGCAATCAGAGCAAGGTAATTTCTCTCTTCTCTGCTCAACATTGCTTAATTATGGTTACACCTCTCCTGTCCCATGGCACTGGGTAATGTTTTGCAGCAGGGTGACCATGCACTTCAGGACTGAGTATATCTGACATCACCATCACAACAAGGAGCATCATAGTCATGGCAGAATGGGTGCCTAGCTCTGTGTTCTCCTAAAGGAATATGTCCTTTTCTGTAGCTGCAAGAGACTCACAGCAAATTTTTCATGTCAAAAACCCTACAGCAGAGAAAAATAATTGCATGAATTTTAATTTTCTACCTTATTTTTCATATTACGGATGCCAAGCCCAGTTTTTAGTAATGCTGCCTCTGTTTATGCTAATGCAGGTCTTAAAATCTCAGCTCCCTTTCAGTGGATTTCAAACTGTGTTTCTGACTCTTTCTTTACAATGCATTTTGGAGAAATGTATCTTCTTTCCTCAGGGACATCTGGACATTTAAAGGCTCCACTACGTCTCACTCAAGGATATCAGTGCTCCTTAGAGTATCATCAATGAGGGATGAAGAAAATACAGTTACAGAGTGGTTAAATGCTCCTAGCCAACAGAATAATCAGACAGAATAAACACTAAACTCCTCCAAACCATCTTCAGAACTAGTAGAGAAAACCCTTTTCAGCTAAGCCAGGATAACACAGCCCCAAATGGGAATTTTGCCTTGGAGAAGGGAAAAGATGACATAAATATTTGGGTCTCTGAACACAATTTTCCTCCAATGTAAGAGAAAAATGGCCTTTACAGGCTAAGATATCACCATGTGGCATGAATCAGAATGAAATGAGCACATGTTCTATAAAAGCATCAAAGAAAGGCTTCACCAGCAACAGTATTTTCTTTTTCTATAAAATGCTTAAAAAAGTAAAAGTTTGGCTACAGCAGACCTAACCAGTGTTTCAGGAAAATTAAAAAAAAAAGGAAAAAAAAAAAGAAAAAGAAAACCACAAAATCCTCCACATTCATTTTCCACAGAATAATTTTCCAGGGAGAATGTTTAAAGCAGAAACCTATGGCAAGTATTTCTGCAGACCTATGAAAATAGTTCCTGTAAGAGGAGGCAACTACAGTACTGCAAAAAGAAGTCAAAACAGGGTTTCAAACAGCAACCTGTACTTCCACAAAAAAATCTAGGGTTTACATTCTCCTGTTTAAGGTCCTGACACCCAGTCCAGCCACAGAAATCCAAATGAATCAACACGGCTTTAAAAATACACCCTATGCAGAGATTTTGGGGCAATGCAGACAAAATGTGTAGTGAGAGATCTTTTCTTTCAGAGTGAATACAAATGGGATGATAATGCTCCATCATCACCTGCTATAATGCAATCCAAGTGTATGTGCAAGTTAGCCCCAGCACTGACTCTGGAGTCACTTACAGACTCTTGACCAGAGTCACTTACCCGACTGTACCGCCTAGAACTTAGGCTGGAGCTGAGACTTGAGCATGCTTGGGAAATTGAGCCTATTTTTCTGCCACAAAATAATGGAATGTCTTCTGGAACACGCTGACACGTAACACTCACCAGCCTCCTACTGTCCCCTTCACCACAGCCTGCACAACCTTCCTGCAGAAGAAAACTTTTAATAATGTTTTCCATGTAAAAGAATGGACTTGGGAACGCCCACGTTCATTTTGCATCTTGATTCAACGCTGTGTTATTTCACTTCAAAGCTTTGCAGATTGTTATGAAAAGCCTTTTCTGTTTAAATAAGTGTAACCATTTAATCAGAATGACTCCACATCATGCCTGAGAGAGATCCCACTGTATCATAATGAATTCTCACACTGTGGCATATATGGATTTAACATTTATTATACGCCTTGCTGCAAAGCCCTTCCACCTGAATTAAACACCAGCTATTTAATTGACTTTGGTGCACCACAGTGTAAATTACCAAGAGCTGAGAGAAGCAGAACTAAATCTAAAAGACTCATTCAGTGACTACGTGAACATCAAGTAACCAGCAGTGAAACTTCTGGGCAAAGCATGAAAGGAACGAGATGCTTATCCAAAGCCAACAAAATGGAAAGAAAATTGCTAGGGCTCTAAATAGCCACCTTCCTGCTGTTTGGAGAGAAAAGCCTCACTCCTGCTCTCAGGGAAGCAGTGATATTATACAGGATTACTGGCAGATCTGTATTTCTGCCCCATCAATTGCCTGTTCCAGACCAAGCTATACAACAGGCACATACACCCCCATGCCCAGCTGCAAGAGAGCCCTAAATGGGGACTTAGTGAGGCAGCTGCTGCAGGGCTGAAGGAAGGAACTCATGCTGATGCTGCCAAAACCTATTGCTATTAAAAAAATAAACAATCAAGGCACATACTGTCACCCTAAGGATTTGGTACCAGCCCTTGCTGGTGAGTGGGCATTACAACAAATAACTCTCTGTTTATTGTAATCACCAACATAGGAAAACAAACAAATTTATGACACCTTCAAATCTTTTTGTAACTTTAATATATTAGAACAAGTTTTATTTTGAATTTTGGCCAAACACTTTGTTTTCTCTATTGACAATAGCAGCTTTGCAACAATAGATATCTTAAAAGAAAAAAATCCATTTTCACCTGAACTCTTCACATTTCTGTAAAAGCAAACAATGTTATAATGCTGTCTGTTCAATGAAAATGAGAAATTTTTTCTCCATTATTTCTTTATTCTCAAGGCTACAGGAAGAAAAGATAACCACTCTCCATCAGGAGTAGCATGTCACTTCAATTGAAAAAAATAACCCCAAACCATAGTGTTGCCTTGCTAATGAGTCCTTACTGGGATGTTTTGACTAAGGAAAAATAACAAGTGCAAGCTTTGGAACAAGGATGCTGACAATTGTCTACAACTCTTGAAGGTGACAGTATCTTCTAAGTGGTTTTGGAAGGCATCATGAAAAAGTTTTTTGTAGTCTCCAAGGTGAAGAAGACTCTCACCATTCCTCTGTTCCTGTCAGAAGCCTGGATTGCTGCCCAGGGACTCTAAAATGCCTGGTCCTAGCCACAGCTGAAGCACAAGGAAGCAACAGGACTGCTGCTCAGGAAAAAGTGCTGTGTTTGGAGAAGACATGGGGACTAGGAGTTACCAAAAGTTCTGCCACAGCCAGAAAAAACAAGAAGAAAAATGAAAAGTGCTGAGGGCAAATAGGACTAGCCAATGAGCACACTCACATTTTCAGGATCACACAGACTCCACACAGTAACAGGTGTCTAAAAGCCATTCTGGTGATCAATCTGTGGTCTATTAATCTATTACCAATAAATTTGCCCATGCCCTAGTCTCTACAATGACATTAATCTTTTCTAGTCTGCTTATAACCTCTCTGCCATTGGAAAAGGGGAGATCCTCCTTCATATTTAGCACTGATCAGTGTAACCCAAATGATGGAATAATCTTTTTTTCCATAAAGGAAAAGATGTTAAATTGATACTGGATTAATGACTGCTAGCTTTCTGCTCCTGAAGAGCCCAGTATGCTTTTATTATCTATTGGTAAGGCCCTGGAAGAGGCTGATCAGAGAAGTTATGGATGTCTCATCCCTGGAAGTGTTTAAGGCCAGGTTGGATGAGGCTTTGAGCAACCTGGTCTAGTGTAAGGTGTCCCTGCCCAGGTTAGGGGGTTGGAACTGGATGATCTTTGAAGTCCCTTCCAACTAAAACCACTCCTTGGTTCTATGATATAAATTCCATTGTGAACGCAGAGAGATTTCCTTCTGTCTTTTGCATAAAGCTTACACAAAACCCCCCAAGCAGGGGAATAAGCCTCACCTAAGGAATGTGGCATGGCAGATCTGTGTTTTGCTTTAATTAGCATCCTGATGCGATACCGGCTTGGCATGCAGATCTCTGTTTTGTAACACACTGAGCCCTCGCTAGACTCCGTAAGGAACCTGGCAAACACAACACTTCCTTCCATTGTCTGTTGTTTTTCTTGGAGGCTGAATATTTTCATTGAAATGTCACTTACATACACAGCTCATGCTCGGCTGCTCTCGGAGTGCACTCAGGCATTGGGCTTTCAAAAAACAAAGTGAATTCAGCACTTAACCACAGCTTAGCACTCTGCTTACTTATTAGCAAAACATACACTTGAAAGGCAAAATCACAAGCAGAGTGGTTCCGGTAATAACGAAATCTTGTGCAGATTTTACCACTGGTGAGTACCTGCCTGTTTGAGCTGCTTCCCAAGGCATTGCAGGCTTATGAGGTGCTTGTGGTCTGGCAGGGTAGAGCTGATAAACAGTAGGAACGGGACCCTGGCATTCTGAGCCTGCAAACTTGTGGGCAGAGCTTTCCTCAGTGCGTGACTTGCACCTGGCAGGAAGGAGCCCCCGTCATCTCAGCTTTTCTGTGAAAGAAGTCATCTGAATAATTCATCAGAGTTAAGAGACCAAGCTGGGAAAACTTCAGGGTTGGGTGTTTTGGCTCAGCTTTGGCTGGGTTTTTTTGCAAAGGTAAGGAGATGTACTTCAAGGTTGGGTCAAACAGGATGTTCACTCTAAAAACTTGTCCTCGGCAGAGATGCCAAAGTCTCAAAAGACATCACACAGCGAAAATACTCTGGTTTCTTTGGAGAACCAGAAACAGCAGCTGACAGGATCTAGGTAAAGCAGTCCTGCCACGGGGATCAGATCACAGGTGCCCCAAAGAGGTGGAACACTATACCAGACAGGCATTAGGGTTTTCACTTTCTTTAACTAGATCCTAGTATTGATAGGAATTCCTCTGGATTTGTCAATATTCTTGACTCTGCAAAAAATTGCAATGAAACACAGAGGTGGGTCTTCAGCTTTGACCATTACTTACCTAGCTGCACACGACTCTGGGCTGCTCCATATGTTTTGGAGGTGCCTTTTAGACCCATTTTTAGCCTGTTTTCCAAAGGCAGTGATGCAGTGACTCTCCATCCCAACTTGCCAGATTTTAGTAATTTCTGACTTATTGGGTGAACTTCAACCAACTTTAACAGAAGAGCAGAGGTAGCAAAAATATTAAGTTCTTACCTATTTTAAGCAAATATGGATGAATAAAGGAGAAAAAGGAAATTACAGTCTTAATAGATTTTTAATATTGTTCCATATTCTTCTGGAGAAGCAACAGCCCCAGATCCTGTGGCTTTGACTAGTCCAGGTTACACAAAAATCTCAGGGAAACCAGACTCTGCTGCTTCACACTTCAGTGCAGGTGAACAATAGAGATGAAATCAGTCAAGCCTTGGAAATTTGCTCTGATCTACACAGGCAGCACAGTCAGAAACAGCATTTGCAAATGGACCCACAAAACTCAGGTGGAAAAGACATTTAGATTGGATTATTAGGAAAAAATTCTTCACTGAAAGGCTTGTCAAGCACAGGAACAGACTGCACAGGGAAGTGGTGGAGTCACCATCTCTGGAGGTACTTAGAAGATGTGTAGATGTGGCACCTGGGGATAGGGTGGGATTGGCAGAGACAGGTTAATGGTTTGACTCAATGATCTTTGAGGCCTTTTCCAACCTAAATGATTCTAAGATTTCATGTGTTTACGTAAATCCATTTTTATGCATGATTTTCCAGCATCCAGAAAATGAATCATCCCAAAGAGGATGATTATGCTAATGAAACATTAGCATCTGACATCACCAACCACAACAGATTATCAAGATCTTTCCCTATACTGACAGGTGAAATAAGGCAGATCACTTGTAAGATACAGTAAGGTAATTCCTACCAAATGGCACCAACAACAACCAAAAATCCTATAACTGCTCATTAACAGAGCTCACTATTACACCAAAATTGTTCAATAAAACTGTTTCTGAAAGCAATTTATTTCCCCCTGTCTTCTACAGTATCCTCTGGGGAAATCTCAAGCAGCATCCAGAAGGAACGAAACTTTCAGAGTTTCATTTTAGTTTTTGTCTTTGTTGCCTGTGTAGGTCTTAACAGTGCTACAGGAAATCCAAGCCTGGGAAGGAGGAGATTTTTTTCTTGGTTGGAAAGCACATCATCCTCATGGAAATATGACAAATGTTCTACAGTATTTTTCTATAGTGCCTGCAAAAGTTTGGCAGAGTCAAACTTTGTGATGACAGGAGAGGCAGCGATTATCTACATTTATATTTGGCTTTGCAGCTGCACCAGTGACCACCTCACACCAAAGCTGAGCTACACTGCTGGGAGTGAAAGACAGCAAGGAGTCGTCCACAACCTTGCCAAACTTAGAAACACTGGGTTGGAATATTTTGAATTTTGGGAAAATAAATTAAGAAAAAATAGCCCAGCCCTTTATAAGGAGCAGTATAACCCCTGCAGAGAGCACATGAAATTCTGAGCTGTTGAATCCAGCAATCTTCAACCTGGACTTCAGGTCTACCTTGCACTAAGAGGATTGTGTCAGTTTGAACAGTTCTGTGATGGGTTGTATACAATATATGTGAAAACAAGGTGGTGAAACCAAAGCCAGAGATCTTATTTCCCCATGGATATACTGGGAAACACACAGGGCAGATTCACCAACAACTATGTAATCCTGGGAAGTGTTCCCGGGGGGACTGGCAGGAACAAATTAAGTGTCAAGTAGACATGGACAGCTGCCTCTTAACCTACCTTCTTTCCAACTCCAGCACAGACACTGAGACTTTTACTTGCCCATATCTTTGACAGAATAAATGAGGTGTGATATTTATCCTTCAAGCTGGTCTGCTAACAAGCATGGCTTTCATGTAAAAGGAGATGCACTCAAGGACAAACATAAACAGGGAGGCTTGGTCTGCCTTCAAAAACCTTCTCCCACAGAGGTGCTACTAGATGCTCAGGGGTATAATGTGGATTTTCCACAACATAGCAAGGAGTGCTCTAAAGTTTGGTAATGAAAATGCTGTCCACACCACAAAATAATCCTTGGGAAGTATTAGCTAGAGACCACTTAGCAAGCAATGACCCAGGGAAAAGCACATATGGATTTGAGATTTGTTGTGCTCATGATACTGATCTTTGAGTGGCCCTGATTTTACCCCTTCTTTTTTTTGCAGTCTAAATGTGGCTTTCTCGAAGCTGCTTGATCCTTTCTGCAGAACCCCTTCTGCTTCACAGAACCCAAGTTTTAAAGGCATGCAAAATTAGGAGAAATTGTTTAGGAGAAATACACAAAAATGAGAAGCTGAAAAACCCACAGGGAATCTAATAATAAATCAGGGCAGAAATATAAACAAAAAGATAAGATACTTCATGCTGTGCAATGGTTCACAGCCATTGTATCAACAAGTTGGTGTTACCTTGGAAACAAGAGATTATCCATACATGCCTCCTCCCAGACAGGAATCCATGAAAGGAGGCAAGCAAAATGGATTTTGAGCCTCCTGGACTTTGCAGTGTTGCCACCCAACTCTTGATACCATTTGATCCCAAGCCTAACTATTGATGGAAACTCAGAAGCAGTGCAGAGGTTCCACCATCCTTCATGTAACATCCAAAGAGATGAGGGTGAGTACCTGGCTTGGAGTAACCTGAGTACCCTGAGTACTCAGGCTGAGTATCTGAGTAACCTGGAGGGTTCTTGTCCTCTCCACCTTGAAATAATGCAGCACTTTCCCAAAAAAAAAAATGCAGAAAGATGATTCCCTACGTTCAGTTTAGTGCTCTTGGTCTATCTTGTAACACAAGACACAGCTCTTTGTTGGGACAGGGGAGCTGCCACTCCAAACGCTGCTGGAGGGCTCTGGCTGCTGGTTTCAGCTGGGCATCTCACCCCAGTGGGCAGCAGTGAACCTGTGTCCCCCTGGAACAGCTAAATGCTTGGCCTTTGGAAAATTAACTGGTTGGGTTTACAAGTACAGCTATAACAGAAAAGAGAATTCCCTAGTAAGTGTTGAATAGCGAGCAAGTAAAAATTTATACCAAGATATAATCAGTGTCATCTCTCATTACAGAACTACATTTCAGATAACCCAAATAAATATCTGGATGCAAGGATTTTATAAAAGTCATGGTTACACTATATTAAACAAGCTAAGTAGGAATAATATCTATTTATTTTTCTAAAGAGATTAAACAAAACTAAGGATTTGTAAATCAACTTATCATAAAATTGGTACTTCCCACAATCCAGCTGGCTTGTTGGAATTTGTACAACACCAATGCTCCTGTGCAAGTCCTTTTGCAGCACTCTGAACTGAAATGTAGGGCTACAAAACCACTAAGAAATTACAGGATGTTATTCTCCCCACAATGCCAGCACAAATTCTGAGGACATCAGCATTCCTGGACCTTACCAACAGACAAGGGACCAGCATTTTCCCCAAGGGCTTCCCCTGAGGTATTTAATACCAGAGCTGCCTCTGTCAGATGCTCCAGGCTTCCCTATGGCACATCTGGCTCTTCTCAGCTGTAATTCACTCCCCTGCCCTGTCTGTTCTGCTCTTTTTTTTGATGCAATCTCACAAAACCACTCTGGTTTGATTTGGGTGAGACTAGTCACAAAACAATTTAATTCCCAATTTTACAACAACACAGCACATCACAACTAGAGATCTGGTTTTGACCACCCTCCAGGGATTTTGCAGTCTGTAGCACACAAGACAAATACCTCTTACATATCCCATTTTTTTGGGTTAAAGAACAAAACCAGAGCGAGAAGAGTTGGCAACTTTGATATAAAGACTTCATTAGGTTCAGTACTTACAACTGCATGACCAAATACAAATGGTTCGGACTCTCATAGATGTCTTCCAGAGCAACTATATTTTCATGCTTGATCCTGAAAAAATACAAGATAAGATAGGATGAAATAGTGATTTTCATTTGTTTTCACACGACTGCAAAACATAGAGCTATTTTTATTTCCTTAATACTTGTCAGTGTTTTATTCAACATCATAAACTCTTTGCAAGGATGTACAGTGATAGAACAAGGGATAATGATTTTTAACTGAAAGAGGGTAGATTTGGATTAGATGCTAGGAAAAAGTTCTTTACTGTGAGGGTGGTGAGGCAGTGGCACAAACTGCCCAAGAAATTTGCAGATGCCTCATCACTGGAAGTGTTCAAAGCCAGGTTGGACAGGGCTTTGAGCAACCTAGTCCAGTGGCAGTTGTCCCTACCCAAGGCAGAGAGAGAGGAACCAGATGATCCTTGTAGTTTTAGGACCCTTTCAACAAAAATAAGGAGTCCAAAGTGCTTCACAGCCCAGAATACAATTATTATTCAGAAAAAATTCTTTCAATCATCTCTGTAGCCAAAATGTGTAACAGTTAAGTATCTGAGGCATTAGAGGTATGCAGTTCCTGTGTCACATGAATGAAGATGGTTGGTTGGAGGCTGAAGTCTCAGGAGAGCTTTGCTGCAGGGTGCAAGGGAGTGAGAGAGACAGGGTGCAGGCTGGCAGGGAGAAAGCAGGGATCTGACCCTGTGAAGAAGCTGGCACAAGGAATCAGCAGCCATATGACAGCCCCACACTCCTTCCCACCAATTTTGTGCTGCTCTGATGTTAAGCCTGGTCTTGATGCCCGAATTTCCCTGCAGCATCATTAAGCACTGTGTGCACTAGCTCCAAGAGTCTTCATGGCTTTTTCACATCCTCACCATTCCCACCAAGCTGCTTGCCAAAACACTAGCTCTAAAGAGAAAAATCATCTCTACAAGCACACATCTAATTAGCTACTTCAGCAATGCCTCTATGGGTTTGTTCCTTAAATGTTTACAAATAATTTGCAAAGGGTATATTTAACTTGTGCAGATCCTGAAGAGACTACCCCAGTGCAAGCCCACGGCAGAACATTAATTACACCAGTTCCAAACAATATTTTAAGAGCAAGAGAAAGATGGAAAATTCTAAGAGGCCACTCATTAAGTAACAGATGGGTATGCTCAGAAAGAAAGTAAACATGCATTGTCAGCAAATGCAAAACTCTCCACATGTTTCTAGGTTCAAGTAGCTTAATTAAGATGTTTAATCATGTGTCAGGACCTTATCCTCTATGGTCACAAGTGTCCTAACACCTGTGTGATGACATGGAGAGCAGAAGGTCCATTGTGCCCAGTAGGATATTTCCCACAAACATGCAGACTAATTCAATTTCCTCTGAATTCACTGGAAATATTATGACTGACCTGAACTTATGTCCATAATCAGTCATCAAAAGCCGTGTTCATGCAAGGGCTTTCACACACAGGAAATTTAATGTCAACAATAAGCAAACTCAAACGTAATACACTGCAGGATGTTAGAGCAACAAACACGACTTGGCTCTTCACTCTACCTAAATGGCTGGAAAATCCCCCACTTTAGCAAAATTTTCAGGTAGATTGCATCACAAATTAAATTCTTAATATTTGCAACAGGAAACCAATACACCACACACTTGGCTTTACACAGCAAATGTTTGGAAGCATTCGTTTTGTTGTGCAGGTCTAGTGCCTGGTCCCTTTAAGGGTGAGTTAGGACAAGGGCAGGATTACCTTGTTTAGTTTAGTTGAAGGTATGTTAGAAATAACATTTCATGCTATTAGTGATTTTTAATGAAAACTATTATATTTATTTATCCATTTTCCTTTATGCACCACACACCCTGATGTGATCCCTTGTGCTCCTCCTGCCATCACGATGATGGCAGTTTAACACAATCTGCTGTAAGGTTTAAAGCCTCCAGTTCAGTCTGCGGTATGGTTTTCACCATGCATACACTACTGCTTTGCATCTCTAATTTTGGAAAACCTCAGAGGTTCCCCAAAGCAGCCTCACCATCACACACATGGTCACCCCCAGCGAGCAGCCCGGGAGGCAGAGGCCAGGGAAGAGCTCATCAGAGATGCAACGCTGAGCACCGGGGCTGCCGCAGGACCCGGTCCCCTCCCTGATTTGCAAACCAAATGGGCTCTGTGCCCTGTGCTCTGGAGGGAGGGCTGACAAACCTGCTCAGTGCTACGGAGAAGAGAGAGAAAAGGTTTAGTCCCAGCCCCACGGGGTCCCCTCTATTGAGCCCATCTGTCCCCCTCTGAAATCAGAGGCAGGAGGTGAGCATGTGGGAAGACAGCAGATATGAAGTGTAATCTGGGAGAAGACAGATGAAGAAACTGAATCACCCCCAAAGGACACAAAGAGCATCCCTCATAGGGATGATGGCATTTGGAGTATGATGTCCCTTTGGGAGATGGTGTCTGTACATACCACCCCAACTGCTGGTGGCTGCTGCACTCCAGGGGTATGATGAGAGGGGAGGAGGCATTTTTCTCCCCTTTGACTCAGCCTCCCCAAGACCAGCAAGGCCTCAGTCGTGGTGTTATGCAGTGTTTAATATCCCTGGGGAAGTGTACATCACACAATGCTGCAAATGAAGCAGCTTGTCCTGCACAGCTTTTCTCTACTCAGAGGAGCTCTCACATGACAAGCTACTAAAAGGAAAATGGAATTCAAAGTTAAAAAATCAACAACATGGAGATTACTTGGGGTGAAGCCCACAGTTTAGACAAATTTGGGGGTTGTGTTGCTGGAGCTGGACCAGAGCAGCCATGGGGTTCCCAGGATGAGATCACTGCTGCCAGCAGCAGCTCCTCTGCCACTCACTCCAGAAATTCACACAGAAATCCATGTGCTCCTATTTTCCTTTTAAAGCACGAGCATGCAATCACTTACAACCCTGATACACAATAATTAATCCTTCAAGGATGAACAATATTCATTTCAAGAACACCCTGGGATTTGGGCAAGCAGGTGTGGCATCATCACAATGTTTCATTGGTACCACAAAGCCCAAAGGAGATGGAGCAAATTTGTCCCACTCCTCTGCAAGCAGATCAGCAGTGCCAGACGTGAGTAACAGCAGACACTCACTCTGGTTTGCAGGGATGCTTGGGTACATCGAGAGCCAAGGAAAGCACTGTGAGGTGGCAGCTACTTGCTGCTCACAGATCAGGAGGGATTTGGGGATGGGTTAATTAACTCCACTTTTATCCCCTTCTAGGAGCACCAAGCGAGTCTCAAAGGTTCAGAGGATTCATTCTGCTAAGCCTCCAAATGCCTGCACGCAGCCCTGCAGAAATACTCACTGGACTGTCTGATCTACTCAAGACCTGACAGGATTTATTATTTTTAAAGGTGCTGCTCTCACTTTACAGAAGGGGAAGCATTGTGCAGAAAAACTACAAGTATTTCTGTAATCACAAGAGAGAATGGAGCAGAGAGGGCCAAGATTCCGCAATCCCAGAGTAATATCTTAATCAAGGGGCCATATTATTTTAATTCCTTCTCCTTTCTACCTCAGTGAGAGAATCTTAACCCTACTTCTCTGCAGACCTTTTCTTCCTTCTGTCTTCCCTCTCCAGACTTCTCCCTTCCCAACATGTGGCTCCCACCCTGCAATAGATAAATCTGCCTGATTAACTCTGCACAGAGCACCTCGTTGGTGCTTTTAGGGCACATGATAGTGCAATATTAGGGCTGTAGCACAGGGGACATGGACATGGACTAGGATGACAGCAGTTCCCATTACTTGTTTCCAAAGGAAAAAAAGCCCTGAAAGTGAACATCAAAGCATGGGCTTGCTTAAAGCAAATTAGATCCCATTATGCAAATTGATAGGAAAATTGCCCTTGCCACCTTTTCAACCTCCCATTCATCACATTTGCTATTTTGCCTGATGATCCCCCTCCATCCTGGCAAACCCCACGTGCTGCTTGCATCTCCCACATCCTGATGTATCCCCAAAATTCCTCCATCTGTGGCACAAAGGGCAGGTGCCACCTCCAGCCACCACTGCTTTGTTCAATTTCAGGAATATTCTGAGGCCATCATACAGAAAGAAGTTGTCTAGAATTAAAAATACAAATAAAGAGAGGCTAATTATTTTTTTAGATTCAGGACTTTTCACCCTACAATTCTCATGTGATGCTGCAATCCATGGGAAAAAGAAGAGGAAGATAAATCTAGGAGTGAGAATCAAGGGAATTTAAGTATACAAAAAAAAAAAAAAAAAACCAAAAAAACAACAAAAAACATAAAGAGGGATTAAACCTGGTAAGAAACTTTGAAAAGTTTAGTATCAAAAAGAAACTATGAAACTATGGATAGAAAGGGTGGATTCCCCCTGTTCAGAGCAGCTCTGGGTTGGATGCTGTGCCTCAGGCAGACATAAACCTTGGGGCTCAATGCAACCATGCAAAATGATCAAGCTTCCCCTCCAGACTTTCAGCCTATGATTCTGCCATGTGCTCTTACAAAGGCGTCAATGATACAAATGAATGAAGGCAATGTTGTGATTGAGCAATATTTTAACACACAGCCAGCCAAGATTTAAAGGAGCAAACTGAACTGGGCAACCAAGGACTTCGAGTGAGTTTTCTGTGCATGGCAGCTGTGCAAACAAGGGCTGACAAAAGAGTGCTTGATCTGCAGCAGAGCCCAAACACACACTGGCCTCCTTTGCTTCCTGTGGAGACATTGCACGAGAGCATTGATGGGGGGGAATTGTCATTTTTCTCCAACTGCTACTGCTAAAACACAGAAACTTCCACCTCCAAAGGGGCTGAAACACATCCTCGAGACAAGACCTGACATGACCAGGAGTGACATTTAGCTCTGCTCACCAGTAACCATCACACCAAATGGGCTGTGCTGCAGCACTGGAGTGGTGATGAGTACATGGCATGGGACCCCAGTGATGCTAAAATCCTCCCTGGCCACTGGCTGGCACAGGGACACCATGTCCTACTCACTTTCACCAGAAGTGCACAAGCCCCCATAGATCCAGATCTAGCTCTAATGGACAGTACTCACTTCAATGTTTAACAAAAAATTATCTAAAAATCAATATATTCCATTGGCTTTGGCAGAAGATTGCTTTTAAGAAGCAAGGGATTAAAATTTGGAAGTTGATGTACAATAAGGGAAACCAACTCCTTTAATGGTTGAGCTTTCTGTACATCTCTGCTGGCTTGCTCCTGACCATCCCAGAGGCCAAAGAGCTGGCATTAAACCTGCTACGTGCTGCCATGGATCATTAATTAGAAGGGCTGCACTCTGCATAGATAAAAGCAGAGAACCCAGATTTGGCTGTTGCTTTGGCTGCTGATCTGCCAGGAGAGCATGTGAAACACCCCAGCTACAAACCACAATAGAATCACTTACATTAATATCCATCATATTTAACACCCAAAACCAGGATCAGTTAGAAGAATACCGTACAAAAACCTTGGGCAAACACGAGAGCTGCTTAAGTAGGGCAGGTCCCCCCCACAACAACTCTTTCCAAGTCAGTGTTACATTTGCAAGACGTGACATTTAATGCTGCACCTCCACGAGAAGCACGTGTCACGGGTAAAATGCCACAAGAAAGCAGGAATAATTTTGCAAAAGCCAGAACTAACAAAGCGTGAATCTGTAAGGATTCGTGGCTTTGAGTAACCAAATGTCTTTGAGAATCAATGTTCTGTTATTCCCACATGTACCCTGGAGAGAGTTTTGCCAGCAGCATGAGGGTTGATGAGTTCTCCAGTTGGCCAAGGGAAGTGTTTAAATCACAGTTTCTGCAGTGGAGGGCACTGCAAACGTACCTCTGCTCAGCTGTCTCATTTGTTTGAAATGAGTCAATAATTTTAACAGAGAGTAGGATAGTCTCACACATGTTAACAGGGAGTGATCAGATCAGATTGCTTTCCACTTGAAAGAAAACTACCAAAAAATCTTCATGATGGCTCAGAAGATGTAAGGATGCATGGGAGCAAGCCAGCCTGATCTCAAGGAGAAACTGGCAATTCTGCCAAGAGGGGAACGAGGCAGAGTGAGATGGCAGGGGCTGGTATGGGGAAGGAAACTGGTGGCTGTCCTGGAAATGGCTGGCTGGCTGCAGCAGAGCTCTGCCCACCATTCCTGCTCCCAAAAACCATTCCAATACTGATGCTGTGTGTGGGACTTGCACTGCCTTACCTCAGTGCCATTCCTAAATGAGGGCCCCAAAACTGACACCAGGATTGGAGGTGCAGCCTCACCAGTGCAGAGTACAGAGGGACAGCCACTGCTCCTGCTGGCCACACTATTGCTGATGTGTGGGGCATGAAAAGGAGGGAGGACACTGTGGTGCCTCACTCATACGTGTCTGGTTGATTTTGAAGGGTCCAAATTGTGAGAGGCTACCAGATTGATGTCACCAAGTCAACCACCCTCCCCTAAAATGTGCACTCCTGGAGACAGCTTTAGAAGAAAGATGGGATGTTTAATGACCATGACATTAATTTCTCCTACTTCATATCCCCCACAATGTCCTCCCTCCACAGCCAACAAGAACGTGGTCCAGCAGTGGTGACAACTTCTGTGGCTTTGGTCCCCACCACAGGGGAGGTGGCAGCAGTCTCCTCCTCTCTCACTCACAAACACACATGCAAATAATGCAAAACTTAGAGAAGCTTCAGCTCAGACACAGAGCAGAGATGTGAACAAAACCAGGCAGATGTCAGTTGCTCAGCAAAGGTGGCTCTACAGAGTCTGCAAATCCAAAACATCTGTTTTTTCTCTCCTACTACACTTATATTGCAGGTGTTTTTTGAAGTTATATCCCTAATTTGCCTATTGGAAAGAGCTGGAGGAGGATTACTGAATTCAATGCTGAATATTCCCTTGCATTAAAAATAAAACAGAGTTTATTTTTATGAGCTGTAACTTAGAAATTGTGCTATGTCCCCATGCCAGACGGTGTTTTTTGACCTACTCTGATCTCCTACCATTGTGATACCTTTTGTTCCCACCCACATTACACATCTTGCCTTGCTTGATCTAACAACTGGGCAAGGGACAGCTAATTCCAGCTCAAAGCCAGATGGTTCAGTGTCCATATGCTGACTGCCTGGCCAAATTAGTTAAATCTCTGTGGCTGGAAGGACAAGGAATTGAACTTTGGGGTCACGTAGGGGCTTCAAAACACAGACTGCTCACAATACAGGAAGGAAATTAATGTCTTCACTAATATTTTTGAGATCTCTATACTTCTGTCAGGTTAATCTGGTCTGCTTTGGGAAACCAGATTAAAGAGAAAGACCCTGGATGCCCTAGAAGATGGTACACAAAGGTAAACATGGAGGGATGAGTCACTTCATAACCTTTCCTCAGCTATGACTGAAGAGGAGACTGTGAGAAAAAGCTCCAGTGTTGGTAGCAAGCAGCAAGTGGCTCAGAGCAGGTGTCTAAAGGAAGTAGGGACAGTCAAAACTCAGAAGAGACATGTCCACCAAAAGACATACTTCTATTAGCTTTAGAAGATAGTGATGATTTTAAAATTAGCATGGTTTCCAATTTAGTTTTTTCACACTTAACACTTCAATTAGGCATGTAATATTCTCTATGCAAAGCAATGGGCCAGGATGGGATTTGTACTTATCCAGTGTCTAGCAGGATTGTCTCATGATTATACAACTTGACCTCTCTCCATTTAATTTTCCAGATCCTACCCATCACCTCTGTAACCTCCTGTTACTCAGGAGTGATGACCCAGAAATATTTCCATCCATTCCCATGTTTTTTCTTCCCTAGCACTGCATGTCTTCTATAGCAAATCCCAGCCTGATGTATCACATGCATAAAATATTCTCAGGAGATTTTGCAGTGATAAAGTCAAACTGGAGACATTCCACAGGTGGAAACCTGAGTTGTGTAGTTATTCAGCTGTAGCACTAACTGGCTGTGACAAAACCTACCCACAACACCCTGAAATTTCTGATCCCTGCCCTATCTCAAGTTATACTTCCTAGTGAGGTCAGAACAGAGCTCAGACAAAAGCTGAACATTTTCAGCACAGATTCATAGGTTTGCACCAGGCACTGGCAGAACTTTATAACCCCCCACAAACATAACAAATTAATTTAGGTACTTTGAGGATAACCATGAATGATTCATGGATCACACACACCTGGAGTTAGGTGCTGAGCTTGTGCTCACTTGTCTCAAGAATTTTCAGGTAAATGCTGCTCAGCAGCCATTCAAGGGAAAGAAATTCAAGCCCTGGGTCTTCTATTACTAAAACTTGCAACTCTAGTATGAAGACTAGGTCCAAAAATCCTTCTGGAACGCTTGTATTCCTGCAGATCTGGCAGCCCATTCAAGGCAACAGCAATATCCCTGTGTCAGTGCCATTTCAGGAAAATCCCTGACTTCCACAAGAAGCAGACCAAAGCATGAGAATGACAGCTTCCAATTGGTGGATCCCAACTGGCAGCAATCAAAAAGGCTTGCAAAGCTTGAGCAGAAGCCTCCAGGCTGTTTAATGTGAAACACATCAAAACAAATATTAATGATTACTTAATCATTAAAGGTGAAAAAGATAAAAGCAGTGCCTGCAAGGATTTATCTCAGACAAAAACAGTGTACCATGCTTTAGTTCTTGGCAGCAGCCCTGTTTTTGCAGTGTGGAGGACTGTGGATTTACATGTGCAGCCAGTAATTAGGGATGATTCCCACTCCCTTGCCTGGGAGACTGAAGAGCCACATGCATTTAAAGGTAGTGAGCACTCCTGGGCTGAGGTGGGCTGCTCTGGAGGTGTTTCACAAACATAAAAGCAGTTTCTGCTTGCAAAACACGTGAAAAACAGGAAGACTGACACTCCTGGGAGGGTGATCTGGCTGCAGTCAGAGCAACTATCCTTGTACATTGCCTCACAAAATGAGAAGATCTTATTAGTTTCCAGTGAATGAAGAGCTGAATAACTGGTGTGACACTGTGTGGCCTCCTGGCTCTCAGATGAGTGCAGTGTGTACACATCCACTCAGTTCTATCTGAAACCTGGCAGCAGACACTCCACCTCTCAAAAGAAAGCCCTGCCGTCCGTGAAATACCCATTTGACACAGACACAGGGTGCTGTTGTCTGCTGTTATCTCCTCCACTGGTTTGAATACATACTAATGAAGGGTGAATGCTGTAACACCCACTCACCTGCATAGGTAAGTTACACAGGAGCATGGAAAAATGCCTATTCAGACAAGCACAGAGTTGAAAGATATAACAAAGCCAGGTATTTCATTCCACCATATGGGGACCAAATGTAGCTGTCACCCAGATGTGACAGAGCTGGGACTCCCAGCTGTGACTTTTACAGCATCTTTATCTGTTGGCTTACCCTAGAAGCTAATACATATGGGTGAGGTGGAGCTGAACTGCTGATCATAAGGACAAGTAACAGCACAAAGGCAGAGATGGTTTATGTACTCAGAGAACACTGATGTCACCAAAAAGGCACTTTGTCTCACAGCAGGAAGCAGGGCTATGCTCTACAGTCACATCCAAAGAGGTTTATGCCTCAAAACCACATTTTCTCCACAAGAGAAGCTGAAAAGAAAATGGGCAACCAAGCAGAAATTACATCCTGAACATAAATTTCTTGTCCCCCAACGAAGCTGAGTTGTCCTCTGCATGCTCATCTCTGCTGATTGTTGCTGGGCAGCCTAGAAAATCACAAGCTTTGATTGAGTCTCATCAGACTGGGTGTGCCTGTGACAATTAAAGCAGATTACAGCTCCTCAGTGCCATGCCCGTGGCCAGCAGTGACACACTTGCCCAGCTGCAGGTGTCTCCTGCAGTGAGGAGCAGTAAATGCCCTCCAAAATGGGTCAGAGACCCTCTGTGTGTAGGGGGTACAGTAATAACCACTTTGCCTCTCCTAGCAGGTGTGAGATTGGGTTTTGATCAGGTCTCGGTGTCACTGGGGCCACTGTGCACCAGCGGCGCTTGCCCACCTGGCTGGCCCAGGGCCACCTGCCCAGGGAGCAGGGAAGCCTGGCAGATTGGGATGCTGGAGAACAGCTCTCCTGGGGCTCCTGGGCAATCCAGCTGGCATCCAGGCAGTGACTCTGACTCAAGTACTCAGTCTGCTGGGACAAACCACATGACAAATTCAGCAGCAGCAACCTGTCAGAAAACCCCCTCCTTCCCACCAGGCTACTGGGAAGCCAATTTATTTTATTTATTGAGACAGAAGGATAAGTAAGAGGCTAGGCAGGTTTCCACATTTCATCATCACTGTATTAGGACACTCCTACACAGAAGACTGCTCCCCCAGTTGCCTGTGGGAAGTGCCAATAGCCCTTGGGTGAGTCACAGACACCCTGCACCATTAAAGAGTAAGTGGGGGAGCTGTGCAGAGCGGGGGATTGATCTCAGAGGACAGACCTTGCCACTCCATGTTCATTATGAGTTACTGTCCTCAATCACAGAGCGTGGAAAGCCAAACTGAAAGGCAGATCCACTTCTCCTGACACTTGTGTGAAAGCAGTGGGACTCCTGGAAGTCCCAGCACTGCTCCACTGCACAGCTGGTAAATGACAGAGGGAACACAGCTCCAGCCCTCCATAACTGAACCTGCCATTTCAAAGCCAGAGTGAAGGCTACTGATCTTCAAGCCTGGTTTATTTCCAATCTTCCCAGATCCTAGGGTCAAAAACAAAAAGTCTTCCACTTCCACTGCAATTGGGTTTGCTTTGCATGTGGTCTTCAGGAAAGAAGCGGTGGAGAGAATAGGAAAAAACCCTTCCAGCAACAGGCAGAATTAATAATGGAACAATTCAGCTGGGCCAAATCTTGGAATCTTTAATCAGGCAAGACTGCTGGAGGTCTCACTTGGCTGGATTCACGTCTTGGCAGCATCACTATAGAGTCCAAAGTAGACTTGAACTCAATACATCAAGTGGCAGGAAAGTCATTTAACCAGAACAATATAATTAGCAGAAATCCGTGTTAATAAGGACGCATTTTGCTTGTGTATAACAGCTAATTGGTTTTTAACCAGGTGAGAATAAGTTTGAGAAGCTTAATCTCCCCGGTTTTACAAAGGATATCATAAAGGGGTTCTAATTAAAAATTAAATAGTAAAGTTCATTTATTCCTGTTACATGTATCAGTGTGGAGCACAGGGACCCTATGTATAGATTTCTATTTTTAGGAGAGAGAAACCTGGATTCACAAACGTCCCCAGAGTGCCTTTGGAGAGGCAACAGAGGAGTTTAAACCAGAAACCAGCTCTATACGTGCAGCCACTTGCCCAGAAAAGCAGACTATAAGTTGCAGTTCCCTCTTTTCTTATGGCATGTAAGTATAATTTAAAAAAACACTCACTCAGTAGCCAAGGACCAGACTTCTAAAGATTATTTGGTACCATATGATGCAAGTAACTTCCTACAGTAACTAAGCATCAAAGTGCTTTCAAACTTCCTCCTGGGTATCTTCAGACAGCTAAATATATTAAAAATATACATCTAAAAGGTTTTTAAGGGTGATATAGGCACTGAAGGGCTGGAAGATTGGAATCTTTCCAGAGTTTTGAATCCCTAATAACCACTGCAGAAAGAATTTATGTTTTTTTAAATATGTCACTGTGGCAGTGTCCTGCAACAGAGCTTGGAGGTTAACAGCACCAATATTTCAGACAGCAACAAGCACAATATTAATGTCATAAGCAGCAATTAGTATTAAAAGACAGCAAATCCTTCATGTAAAATAAATGCATGTCTAGCTGTGGGAACAGTAGGGCTAAAGAGCAATATTGCAACAACATGTGGTTATTTTTCCATTATTCTAGCTAGGTTTTACCACTGCCCACTGACTTTTTGCAAGTCATGATGAAGCAGAAATGGGAATAAAAATACTTTGAAAGCAGGAGTTAATAAATGTACCTCAAAGGACATTGATTGCAATATTTTTATTTGCCAATTCCTTGTTTTCATTCATGCCATTAAGAAGAAATCAGTATGAAAAAGTGGGTTGTTTCATGGTATTCAAGAAAATGTTTTCTAACCAACTGGCTTATAAACTACAGTTCTATAGATTTCTAATATTTTATGCAGCCAAGTCACACATACAAGTCACACGTGGTGACTCATTTTTTCCTAAGCAATACATCCAATTAATTCAAGGTATTTAGAATGAAAGGTAGCTATTAGATGAAGGCTAAAATAAATGGTACTAAATGCAGCGTTACTGTTGATGGACACGGGGTATTCTGGTAACATCCCCCTCTCTGCTGTGCTAAAAGCTGTGTTGCTCCCCATGAATAAAGCTGAATTAATAAATGAAACCTGTAGCCTGCTTAAAGAGCATTTGCCAAAAGAGCTTGTCAGGATGATGCTGGAGGACCCCTAGGACACCAAGTACATTTTGTTTCACAGTTTTGATCAGGGTGGAGCATGTGTGTGGGGAGAAGGTATTCTCCAGCTCAGCCTTTGAGGTGATTAAATGCCTGGCTTCTCCCAGAAAAAAAAAAAAAAAAAAAAAAAAAAAGGAGTTACAAAGCAATGGGTGTGATTTTATAGCATTCACTGCTGCCTATTGTCTGCTTAATTGGAGTGATGCAGTCATTTATGATACATCATGAAACAGTCATCAGCCCTTTCTTTTTTATCACTACCTCAGCTTTATGTGGCATCAATAAATCCAATGCCTTGTCACAAATTGCAAGTGTATCAGTGCTTCATATATGCTGAGCACAACAAATAGAAAATGCTGGGAAAGTAGCTGGTGATGTGATTAGCATGACAAACTGATGAGGTTAGAAGTTCATTTCTAGATGAATGTACACATTCTCACGGGTCTTATCATCTGTGATCTGGTGATTTCTCAAGAGCTGGATTTGGAATAAAATTTACAGAATGTCTCAATTCCGAATGCAACACAAATGCAGGGACAGATGTTCCTATACAATTCCTAATTTGTGCTTTAGCTTAAAGCCTAGAATTGCCCAGGTCCTTATCAATTATGTGTCTTATGGGTCACAATCTCCTGCACATTGCCCCTTGAAGTTCAAATCCAAACTGCATCAGAGTACCAACCTGACCAGCATCCTGTCCTAGTCTTTTGGCCCTGTTTTATTGCTCTATCCAGCTAGTTATACTTCAACTTGTGAATTACTGCATTATCAGGTTACTCTGTGTTCTGGTGGGATTTTAAAATAACAACAAATTTGATGCAAATAATTTCCTCCAGCCAGGAGGGCATTTGTGTGCTCTCAATAGGACAGTAAGAGGGAGGAAGCTACCTACTGAGTTAATGCTGTGGCTCTGAGTTTCCATTAACCTTCTAACTTCGGCCATTTTTCATTATGAAATCATGAACTTCAAACCAAGCACACAGAAAAATGTACATTTCTCCCCACTCACATAGCTCTGAAGTATGACTGGAAATGCTGTTTTCACACTTAAAAAAAATCCACCTTTGACCTAGGAATGAAAGCTGCAGTTTGCAAAGCCAATGGAATTTGTTTAAGAAGTTCTGAGGATTTCCCAGGGGGCTGGAATTAGCTTGGAAACAGGCTCAGGCTGGCACCAGCTACCAGCAAACACTGGTAAAAATGCTTTGGAAATGTTTAGGGGAAAACAAACATGAATCCATACGCCCAAAATACATTTGGGCTTCCATGTGTGGCTTCATGGCGACTAATGGGCACATTGAGAGGTGCAAACTTACTGCCAAGAAACCAGCCAGAACTCTTCAGAGACACCAAGGAATGTCCCTCTGACACCTTCTTTGTCTTTCTGAAAGCTATAACCAAGTGGAAGCAGTCATTTGGAATGGGCAGGAAAGTGTCAGTTCTTACTCCAAAGACACACACCTGCAGATATTTAGAGGATAAAATAATCAAACCTCGTGTCTTTATTCACACCTGAGCTGGTCCTCACAATGCTGGTGTCAGAGCTCTGAGCTGGTTCTGGTGACACCATAATGAACAAGTCAAGCAGTCTCCCCAAGGGGCAGAGAGGTTTCAATGACCTCAAACTAGGCCTGTGATACCAGCCAAGTCACACTGGTTGAAATCCAATGTACAAAATCTGAGCAGTTAATGCTGCATCAGTCACGCATGTGCTCAGTTCAGACACAATTCACTGTTAACATTTGGATTAACAGACTGTTGAGCTATGCTTTGCAAACTCCATACCAGATACAGGTGGGGCAGGTGAGCCTCTGTTTCCAAAACGCCATTTTGCTTTTGACAGACATAAACACACTTCTGAGTAGATAACCAGAGCTGTCAAATCTCACAGTACTTAATCACACAGTGTGAACAGTTAAAACACTTAATCTCACATTAGCCTAATTGTTACTCAGTGTCTCCTGCTTTGTCTGCATTTCTGGTTTTGTTTCTATGTCTTATTTTCTCCTCTGCTTTGAGCTGCTCCCCCCCCCCCAATCCATTTACTCTTTGTCAGAAGCCCACCTGAAGGTGGAAAGCTCTTTTCCCCACTGTGCCAGCTGTCTCACATACACAAGTCATCTCTGTGGCTGCTGCTTGCACCAGCCATGCTGTGTGGTGACAGCAGGTCACAGTTTACAAAGACCTGTGTCTCCATTTGTGCTGTCTCTGAGACCCTGCTCAGGGGAGCAATCAGGAATAAAATAAAGAGAAGGGAAGAGTCACAAACATGCAGTTTCAGTTACTGCAATCTCTTCCCCTCTGGCCTTTTTCATTCCCTCACACATTTCCTAGTCTGTGTTTTTGACTGGGCACATCTATGCACTATTCATTGCCTATTCTCTGGACATGATACTTTCATTAGGGGTTTTAAGGACCTTCGTAGCTTATTTTCATCTTATCTATTGCTCCTCCTGACCCTTGAATCCTGCACTCCTGGTGCCGCTGTCACTAGGAAGGGGTGAAAACACCTCAGACCAGGAGGCTCTGTAGCCTGGTGGCCGGCAGCAAAGCCAGCAAGTTAATGGGACCTGTGAGCTGCCAGGAGTCTCAAAAGGAAGGGAGTGCACAACCACAAGCAGGAAGCCCCTCTCAGCTGGATAGCAACCTCCAGCAAGGAGAGCAGGGCTCCTGGGTGAGCAGAGGCTGCTGATGTAGTGCCCAGAGGTACTGTACTGCCTCAGCTCCAGAGAGGGACAGGAGCTCCAGCACTGCCTTTGCCTATTTCTGTGCATATCTCCATCCAACGTTCTGACTTTCTGGAGAGCTGCTCTCAGGCTCCCAGCTCCCTCTGCAGATCATTTCCTCAGGCCTTGGAACACATGAAGGCAATCCTAACCTGGCTCTCAAGGTTTCCTTTTCCTTCCAAATAACAATTCTACAATTAGAAGGAGGGACTTGGCCAAAGAGCTCTGCAGATAAACAACTTCCATCTCTGTTTTTTGCTAAAATAACTCTCCTCTTGGGAGGAAGAACACAGATGCCTAATGGCCCAAAGGAACTCAGCTTTCAGAGATTCAAGTAAAAGTGGCCCTTAAAAAAAGTAGCCCAGAGAGAGGACTCCAGACTGAGAAGAGACTGAGACCTCTCTCAGCACCCACTGAGAGTGATTTGCCAGCTGGGAACAGGGCCTAAGCAGAGCAACCTGAGGATGTGCTGACCCAGCAGACCAAAAGCACAGCTCCTTTTGAAAACCTCCCCATCCTTGCAGAAACCCTGGGGAAGGAATCTGCCTTCTGAAATAACTGTCAGCTGCCTCCCAGGATGAATCCACCCTCTGTGCAAGATCCTTCCTAGTTCTAGATTTCACCTGGGTGCATGTCTACTGAGGATGTCAACTATGAAAAGCATTTCTAAAGATGGTCAGAAAAAAGCTAGAACACAACTCTCCATCAAATAATGCTAACCTCTTCCAGGACTAAAACATCTCCTTGTTTGCCCAGGTTGCCCACAAAAATACTAAGAAGAACAGATAAATATGAAATTCAAGCAAAGAAATCTAAAATTAGCTATGAAACTTCAAGCAGGTATGTGTGTGACCTGTGTTTTATAACCCCAAAAGCAAAGTGATTAACACCTCTGTTGAATTTGCCAGAAACTGGCAATCCCTCATCCAGTTGGTGCATTATTCAGACATTGTGGAGATGGTTTGCAGTGTGAAACAAGACAGATGTGTGCACACCCTCTCTGCTCACGGCAATCCCTTGACTACATTAATCCTCCATTCCAAACAGGATTTACTTTTCATCATTTCATAAACAGGCTGAGTGGTGTTGAAGATGAAATGTCCATCCACAGCAGGGAGTGAGGCCAGCAGCTGAAATCAAGAGGCCATTTTACTCACTGAGCTTCAAATCATGGTCCAGAGCTGATGAAGAAAGGTCTATTTCCCTGTCCCTCAGCAGGACCATCTGCTCCCATCTCAAGAAATCTCACAGCCTGACTTTTTTGGTCAAATACTCATGGATTTCTATCACAGAAATCTATGATGTCCAGGTGGATGCCCTTGAAATGGAGACTGTTACACATTTTACAATATCAATGCATTTTTTAATGCTAAAGCATATTTTAAATAATTTCTAAGGATTCAGTATGATTAAGTACACTGTTAGATAAAGAAGGTCCCTCCCATGTGTAGTGCCAATGGTGATACCATCTTTCATCCAATGAAAAACCAATCAATATCCTTCTCTGTAGGGATCCATGGCTCACATAAACCTGATAAGATGGTACAACAACTATTTTAAGACATTTTAACAGAAAATATGCCTTTATTTCTCATAATCATAAGCTTCCAGATCCTCTGGCTGATCCACATAAAAAAAGAACTTTAAGAATCCCACTGGCACTCTTCACAAGCTCCTCAATCTAATTGCTGATTACATCCAGTAGATTTTATTTCAGAAACAACCTTGGTGAAGTAAAAAAAAAAAATTTAAAAAATGTAAAACTACTGCAACTAGGAAGATTTTTAGAGCCCAATTCTTGAAACAAAGTATTCTAAGGTCATTTAAAAGGAAGGTGATACAGTACTTCCTTGTGGTAGCATTTATTATTTGTTTAACTAAAGGTCAGCAAAAATAATAAAAAATCTGTTGTCTCAGTGACTACAAAGGCAGATTGCAGGTCTGGGAATCTGCTCCACTTTAGAAGAAATAAATTCATGTCAACAACCAGCACATTTTGCCAAATAGTTCTTTCCCTCTCCCACCTCTCTCTGGGTTGAAGGCTGTTGGCCAAACCCTCTTGCCCCATAGCTCCAGCATGCAGATTCCTTGTTTTCCTGACACCTTCACACACAAATGGTCTTCCACGTCTGGCACCTCTCAGCCTTTTTTTTTTTTTTTTCCCTGTAGGCACTGAGTGTGGGAAGTGCTTATTTCTTAACATCTCTATGACAAACAAGAGTACAGGCTGAAACCTGGAGCCCACCCACCTTGAAAACCTTCCTCCCAGCACCTGCTTCTGGTGGGGCTTCCTTGACAGCACCATTCCCCAACTATCCCGTTCTCACCCCAAAGCCAGGGTTATCAGATCTGTAGCAGCCCCTTTGGTACTGCTTTTAATTTTGAGAAATCTTAGCTTTGCCAATCTACTGAGAGCTGAGGAAATGTGTATTTCTCCACTAAGAGCCCCCTCTACTCATTGTTTATTCGAGGACATTTTCTCCCATACTGCCTTATCTTTGCCATTGTTTCATGGTCTAATTACTTCCCTTCTGAGAACTTAATTTAATTTATCTCCTTGGAGTCAGGCAGGATCATATCAAATATGTAAACTCAGCTGGGCATGACATTCATACAGACAACAGCTCCGCCTGCACACAATTCCTGCCCTATCACAAGCAATCCCACTTAGAAAAGGGAAAGAGCATTTGTGAAAGTCACCATTTATTGCCATTATTGCAGCAATTTTGTACTGTGCAAACTCAAGCTACTGCTCGCCAAAGCATGCTGCAGTTTCCTCTGAGGAAACAAAAATATTTTCAGATGAAGAATAAATAATCAGCTTGGAAAGCCCTGAACAAAGAAGCCAAAGAAGCCTCTGACTGAATTCTAATGGAAGGAAATGGTTTAAACAAGTGTTTGTTTTCTGAAATGTTAACAGGTTTCTAGTGGCGATCTGTACTGATCCATACAGTGCAATATAGCTGAAAATGGCTTTTTTTTCCACAACTTCTCTGCTCTTTACATTCTTGTGCTCTTTGCAGGGTGTCTGTCTAGGTTGGTACCTCAAGAGTTGCTACGTCTGGCCCATTCCTGGATGTGTGGCCAGGATGTTGTGGCTGCAGTCAGTGGTAACATTCCACATGTTTTGTTAAAACATGGAAGAACAAATCAGATGACGTGGATTTCAAATGAAATCTTTATTCTCTCTCTGTTACTAGCATGGACCGTGGAGATCTTGCATGTTGGGATGCTGTCTAATGGTTGCTTTCTCCAGGCAGGTTCTTTTCCTCTCAGAATGTGAGGAGGAGGGGTTTATGTACACAAAATGCATAACAGAAGTGACTGAAAAGGTCCATACAAATAGAAGGAAAACAGCCTTAATCTAGATAACTAGAAGGAAATTTCATTTAATTATATAGCTAACTTTTGACTAAATTGTTTCAGATTTTTTTAAAAAATGAAAGCATAAAGGGCATTTGGGAAATTCTTAAGAGAGAATAAATAATACAGAGTAATTATAATCATAATCTTAAACATGCTGAATGGGAGATCTTCTAACTCAACTAGTCAAAAGTGAGCTCAAATTGAAGCTGCTGTTGTTATTATCCCCCACAGAGAAGAGTACAGAATGCTGTTGCCCAGGGCCTGTAACCCATAACTCACTCAGCATCACTGCTGGTGGCATGGTAAAGGTAGGGGAGGGCAGCTTCAGATGAACACACACAAGTGTTTAGCAAGTGCCAACTTGTCTAGTGGTCTGCCACTGAAAGCAGACTGGCTTCACTTCCATCTCACACTGCAGAAATCAAAACATCCTATTTGAAAATAAATATGTCATCTTTGAGGCCAATTAAATTTTGGATGCTGTGACCAGTGGAAGGATAGAGGATTAGAAGTTTGGCTTCATAATTAAAGCTGACTGCAATCGAAATTACAAAGAGATTTTGGCTTTGATTGAGGGATGTCTTGATTGCACATCCCTCAAGATAAAACTCTAATGACTGCCTGATCCGGATCTCCCTCTGTACCTCGTGTGTGGTATCAGGGGCGTGTTACAATCCCTCCTACAGATATGGGCTGTTCCAATTTAGGCTGTAGTGTCTCCTGTCTTTACCTGGACAGGAGAGCCCTGTTCAATCCCCAGCTGTCATTACAAGTGCTCACCTGCTAAAATATGCATGGGAAAAAGGAAATAATAAAAGCAAAACCCATAAAGCAGAGGCCAACTGATGAGCAAAACACCATTTTTGCAAATTGGGCAGACACTGATCCCTGAGATAAATATCTTTCCTAGGAAATATCACACCCAAGGTCTTACTAAATTCAAGGCAAGCAAAGCAGCATGCCAAGTATAAAGACAAGTTGTTACAATTTCAGGACATTTTTTTCATGCCAATGCCAGTTTAACATGTGTCCCACCCTATAAAATAATTTTCTATTGCTTCTTCCTGTGTGATGCCACCTTTAAAACAGTAATTAGAGGACGTGTTTGTTTAGAGGAACACAAATTACTGCCTTGCTTCAGGGCCTGCTTAGCATGTCAAGTTATCCTGGAACCAGAATAAAATCATCAGTGGAAAATAAATATTCTGTGTACAGCTTCATACAGAATGTAACACCTCCCTCCAAGGTGCTCATGCATCATTTAGTGTTTAACTCAATCCCAAGAAAAAGGAAATAACTCGGACAAGCATCAGCACTTAACCACTTGAGGGCAGGCGTCCTACTGCAGTGATGTCTTCAGCAAGGTGGGACCATTTCCAGTTCCCAGAAAGGAAACAAAAAGACTTGGTGTCCCCACCTTGACTCCAGGTGAGCATAATTTGCCTTGCCCATCTGAGCAAAGAGCTCACAAGAAACTGGGCTCAGTGCCTGGTTTCATTCTCACCGTGGGTCTATCAAACATCCGTGTGCTGCACCTCACCACAGCATTTCAGCCTGTGCTGCTCCCCTGCTCTCTAGGGGAACAAGTTTTAGTACTAATCAAAGGTATTCATACACTAAGTTAAGCTTATCCTATCCCAGGGAGCATCTGCCTTTCTACCAGACAGTTATTTCAGCAACTGCAGTCAGACACAAAAGGTTTGGCAGGAACAAGGAGAAGAGACAAAGGTTATCTCAATGGCTGACCCAGCACTCTGGAAGAGATTTCTGCAGGTGAGCAGGAGGACACACAGTATGTGTTTGGGCAAAGTAATGGGGTTTTTTCTATAGGAATTACTATTAAAGGATATTAATCCAGGGTGGGCCCTCAATCACCACCACAATCCAAAGGATTTCTAGCAATACCCATGTTGTTGCCACCATCAGATTTGCTAAAAGACCTGTTTCTTCATCAATGCTTTTCTCATAGACATTAGTAAAACACTTCCACCTCTTCACTGGCAGAGAAGGATTTTTTTGTACTTCATTGTTTGCAGTGTTGCAAACACAGTGCCAGGATACCATGGTGAGAAATAGCTATGAACTATGATGCTTAAAGATATTCCTTTGAGGCTAAGAAATGCACACACTAATGGGTTTAGAATATGGTCCATACCACAGTGCCCATCATTTCACAGAATCATAGAATCATTATGGGAAAGACCTCCAGGATCACCAAACCCAACTATCAGCCACATTCACCACTAAACTACGTCCTCAAGTGCCATATTTCTATGTTTTTTGAACATTTCCAGGGATGGTGATCAATGACAGCTTGCATGTGGCTTTTCTGTTTATAGTAGACAAATCAGTTGTGTGAGGAACACCATTAAATCCAACAAAGGCATGCAAAAATACTGGAGTTCTTTGTGGGACAACATACCCAATCCTACTGAAATAATCTAGGTTAGAGAAGAATTGCCAGCCAGAGACTGGGAAAGAAGGTGTTAAGGTATCTGATGGGCAGAGACAGCTACAAAATGGCTTAGCCTTTCCTAAGTCAGAAATACCACACGCAGATTACAGAAATCACAGTGTTGTCTCCTCGGTGGAGGATGTCTCCTCAGGGCTTTCTTTTCAAGCAGACCGAACCACGGTAAAGGTCATCACCATTTACAGACAAATCTATTTTCTAATACATGGAGCACACCATGCCTCACACACAAACCCCGCTGCCTCGGATCGACACAAATCCTCATGGGCATCTCCCTGCAGAGCAGGAGGACAGGAGGAGCTCAGTCAAGCAGCAGATTTGCCATCCCTGCTTCATGCACACGTGACAAAACAGACCTGGGTTAGCTGGTGGTACAATCACCTGAGCCCCCACTGTTCTGCAGCCTGAGGGCTCATTGAGCCCTGTTTGAATTTGTTTTGACTCAGGCAATAAACACTGGGGAGGTTCAAACTCTTGTGCAAATCTTTCTTCAGCCATGACCAAAGCCTTACTTCTGGCCATGAGTCTCAAACTCATATGGATGCACCTCTGACAACATTTGGAAATAGCTTCCTTGAGTGCAAGGATGATCTGGCACACACCTTTCACTTGGCTGTTTATAGCTTTTAGAGCTTACCTGCAAAACTCCTCTGTCTATGAAATACTAAAGGCAAATTTGAACAAGCTTTAAGTTTGCAAGGGAGTTCACAGGTCCTGTTCAAATCCATGGCATTTGTGATCACTTTCAGATTTTTTTTCTATTTTAAGTGAGAAGTGCAAAAATATGCAGCAGGAGTTAACTGTTTGGGAACCTCTTCAGCATCCAAGCTGGAGAAAGTGTTTTCTTGAATCTTCTCATCTTGCTCCATTCCTTCTCCATTTCTACTTTCTCCTGGATTACTCAAACTCAAAAGCATCCATGTAGCCCAGTGGGAATTACCACAACTGTAATGATCCCAAGCAAGGAGCATTTTGTGTCTGTTACGGGTCAATATCTCCTATTAGCAGAGCTATGGAAAAGCTTCTGGTCCCACCTCAGCAGAGTTGATGCAGCTTCTTTGATCAGCAGTACCATTCTTCACCATTATCAAAAGTAAAAAGGAGAAATTGTGAGGAAAATTGTTTACAAGACAGCAAGACCAACTGCTCACGATGTTCCACTTTATTTTTAATACATGGAGAAGCACAGCACTGCAAAGTAGTTTTTAATTCACTGCTTTCTCCCAGCAATACTTTTGGCTTTGTACAACAGTGCCAAGTGCTGATATTTATATAACTCAGTAATGGTTATTATTTTTCTTCAAAAATGTTATGTCAGTGTGGCTATGCCATCACCCAACCAACCCTGAAGCACGTGTGGCTTCAGGAGGAGTCTCAGAGAAGAGATGGTCTTTCAGGACCCTCAAATGAAAAGTTTAGTCTGTAATAGGCTCAGAAAAGAAATATTTCCTGAGCTCCTTCCTCCACTTTGGAGAAGGGAAACCATGGCCAGGACCAAGCACAAAACCACAGACATCAACACTCTCAGTGGCACCAAATCCATTAACACCATCTTCTGCCTTGTAGAGTGGCCACAGCCCAGGAATGGGCAAGGACTGGCTGAGACTCCTGTGAAGCCAGTTAGAAGTGATGTGAGCTGAAGTACTTACTTGAAAAGAAAAGTTAATATATAGGGATTTCCTGAAAAAACATATCCAACATGAACTCCTTCACAATGGTATTGCTATGGAGGTGCTTTAACATGCCACAGTTGGCTTCTGCTTTCTCCTGTTATTTTATTTGGAGGGTTTTTTTTTGTTTTTTTTTTTCATTCCTCCACACTTCAACATGGTGGTTTCCACCCAGGGTCATGCAGACCCTAGGGAATCTGTGGGATTCACAGGGTCTGTTTAGAGGATAACTAAAAAAGTAAATCCATCATTCAGGAGTTTCAAATTAAATTGTTGTGGAGGAGCTGGCTCTGGAAAAAAATTAAGTACCTGCCTATTCAAATGGCTGAAAACCGTTATTATAAAGCCATTTCCAGAATATGCTCTTGGGCTTTTGCTCTTTCATTTTCCTAAAAACAAGACACAAATCACCCACAGCAATCAGAGCACTGATTCCCCCACCAAAACCCCTCCTTTTGCCCCATTTCCATATATTTCATGTCCTTGGCTATGTGCTCCTGCTGTGTCTCACCCACACAACATCAGTGTGTTCCTAAAATCTACTCCTCAGTTTACCGAAACTTAAAAGTGGAATAAATGGATTTAATAAATGAAGACAAATTCTGGATTATCACCAGGAATTATTGCCAAATCAACCCCTCTTTTCAGGATTATCCCACTCTAAAAATGCTTTTTTTTTTCTCCTGCCATGCTCCCTGTAAATCACTGCATGCCATAGGAACACTTCCAGTTACAGAGTATGCATGAGGAATGTCCAAAATATTCTCCATGTACCCAAGGGTGTCTATAAAGAAGAACCCTGCACTCAATTCTGCATAATAAAAACAGAGATTCCACAAGACAAGGACCTATATAGGCAGAATATTAAAGAAACATGAGATATATTGATATATATATCAATATATATAATATATTAATATACGATTGAGAATTATATTGAGATATATATCCACAAGCAAATAGAAGTTAAACCCTGACAAGTTCCCAGGCAAATGAGAATAATAGAGTATTTTTTTTGGAAGGAGTATATGGGATGCTTTTGCAGTTCTAGTGTAGAAGCAGGAGATGAAGCCTGGCTACCTTTCTAACCATGAGTCAAATCCAGTTACCAAGATCTACATAGCATAAACAGATGAAATGAGACAGCCCACTTGCTGCACTGGGTCAGATCAGGTGAGTGACTTTCTCCTTCCAGAATCAAACACAAAGTGTAGTTCAAAACGAGCCTGAACTTTCAGGCAGTTTGGGTACTGTTTTTTCTTGAAAAAGGCCTGTTACTTTTTCACAAGAGAGTCTTAAAGAGGTTTCCAAGATGGTTCAAGGCCCAGATCAGCACTGAGCTGAGTGCTCCCTCTCAGGACTGACATTTCTTGGTTTGTTGCTCAGGACTGGGAGGACTGTGATTGATTACCTATGTATGACCAGAGAATAGTCATCTCCCACATGGATGGTGTAGGCATAATCATGACATAGGAAATTATATAGCTGACTAATAAAATCCATGAGGTCTTCTAATGTCCTCTAGATAGGGGATTTCAGTGGATCCAGATCACTGTCCTGTGCAGATAGCTTTAAAAATGCCACTCAAGTGTGCTTGAGATACAGATGTGACAGCGTCAACACAGGATCACATCTCTAAAACTTGTAAAATTTCCCTGTGCGTAAACTGATGCAGAGCACAACCCTCTACACTCACTGGCATCCTCTTTCTGTTATTTAACTAAATTCTCCCCAAACCATCCCAATGATAAGTTTACCTGTATCAGCTACTCTAGGAGTATATACAGCACTAAAATAAAACAAATCTAATTATGTTAAAATAAAACGGTGTAGGTGTTCCAGCTTGAATAGTCATTTAATGCTCAACTATGGGGAAAGAAATACAGTGAAAGACTGCCAGAAATACTGACATCAATCTTCCATTTCAAGAGCAATTCAGAGTGATTCCAAATATAGTTGGTCCTATTAAGAAAACAGCTCTTGGATAAGAGTGCAAACTACGTCATCATAAGAAAGAAAATCAGAAACATATGGTAGGAGGAATTCTAATGGTAGGAGGAATTTTAAACAAAGTCAGCAATTCATAATCCTAATAGTAAAATCAGAGAAAAGAGGGGAGAAAATCTCTACGTGCCAACCCAATCCTTTCAGGGTGAAGTTTGGTGATGAACTCTTCTCTGGTCTTTCAGTTTCTAGAAGGAAAAACAACTTGAAGACACCAGCAGGAGCAAGCCCCACTAGGTAAGACACAGACCATGTTCCCCACCCTCTCAGAGGAACAGCCCTTTGGATTTCCTTGTTCCAGTTCTGTGGCTACATGGAAGGAGGAGAGAGGACATGACCAGTCCCTGGCAGATTCTCTCTCTGCAGGCTGAAGTTTGGCCTCAGCCACAGCAGCTGAAATCAGCAGCAACACCACAGAACACCCACTGTTCCCAGTCCTAATCCAGAGATGGCACAGAGCTCTCAGTGGGAAAGCCAGGATCCTGTGTGGGCTCAGCCAGGCCTGAGTAAGGAGGACATGAAAAGGAGCCACCACCTTTGGAACAGTAAATCCCCACATGGCTGTGCCCCTTTTCTTAGCTGTATCAGTCTGGGAGGACTGAGGAAGAGGGAAGGAGGCTGTGCAGCACGTCTGCTGTGTGTAAAGCCCTGAGTCCACACTGCACAACCATACAAGACAAAGCCCTGCAATCCATATGGGTGACCTCAGCTCCAACTTTCTTTCCCCTTTTGCTTTGGGCCAAGATTCTCAAGGGAGCCTCGAGGAGTCATGTAACCAAGTTCAACGACTTTGAATTTTCCTATTGACCAGAATAGCATTAGATCATATTACCCATGTCTATTTGTTAATGACGAGTGCTCGTTTGCCCGTGCTGGTGCTACATGGCTGGGACTTGTGTGTTGGACACCATAAATGGCAAGGACGATTCCTTCAAGGCATAAACACTGTGGGACACGCAGGAGTTTCATTCAACAGCAATTTTCTCAGGAACGCACAAAAAACACAGAAGGAGAAGTTTGAAAGTTCATGAAAATTTTCAGCTTCCCTCCCACCAACCCTCTTGTAGTAAATACAAACCAGACAGCCATTACTATTACTGTAACATAGAAAGGGGAGAACTGGCATTTCTATATAAATGCCAATAAAAGCTGCATCTTTTTGGATGTCATATCCATATATTGGTTGTGGTTTGCATAAGAGAGCATATATAAAACAATGAAAAAGTCCTTTCCTCTTTGTTTTCAGTTAGAAATCCCCCATTATCCTCTTTAAGAGCAAAGCTGTGAAGAGCCACTGTTTTCTTTTCTAATTATCAAGTTCACAGCAGACATGGGAGTGACCAGATTGCTTTGGTCTGGAGAGAGGCTTCTTGACAAAATGTACTATGCCAAATGCTGCTGCTGTATGGGAATTCCTCTGCTTTTGGTGGAGGAGAAAAAAAAAATTAAACAGCTGAGAGACAACCCCACGCTGATGTGGACTTTTCAAACCACTATTTCAGCACTAGTTAACTATTTCATTCAGAGCCCAGTCCACAAAGGCTTGAATCCATTCCAGAAGCCTGCAGGGAATGGCTGCTTAGCTGTAAAGATATGTATGTGTAAGCCCAAAAAGGTCGCAGTTTAATCCCTGGTGCATCTGCCAAGACAGGAGATATCACAAAGGTATGAAGATATTTGAAGCAGTTTGTTGTTTTATTTGGTGGGAACCAAACAGATTATATATAGAAATTTGGACTAATCTCAGAAGGTGACACTGGTGGTGTGCAGAAAAGTATCTGGCACAGTTCACTGCTACTTATTTGTCAGTTGGTTGTTTTGGTACCATATAGACCTGTAGTACATATTGGATTATTTGCAAAAGCTTCCTACCAATATCCCTTCTCAAAATTATTGAACAAACTTTCAAAAAAGAAAGAAATAAATTCTGCTATTTATATGTTTAAGTGATTTCAAAGAAGAACCTATTAACCCTAAGAAGGCTTGAATTCACCTGTGTCTACTGTCCTGGACAAAAAGATAAAGGGCAAGTCAAGGAGGCAAAAGGATTCCTGTTTAATGTAATGCTCCACAATTTTCATTTGATGAAATAGCTGGCAGAGTAAAAGCTGGCTGTCACCTATCCTTAGGGAAATGATTTCATAGTCCACTTACTGATATAAATTGTCAGTACTAAAACTAATCCAAAGGTTTCTGCACTTAGAGAGATTTAAGACCTGGGCGATATAGCCAGGTGCCTCTGATAGCCAGAGATGTAGAAACATGGATGCAAGCAAGGAAAATGTTAGGCTTTATTTTGAAAACTGATTTGACTAATAGGCTTAATGTCCTATAGTTGCAGAAGCACAGCTCCTTACTGGGGACACTCTTAATTCAGGATAAAAAAAAAAAACTATTCTGATTAAGCTTTATGAACATAAAACACAGTTTAAAAAAACATAAGTTCTGATTTTAAAAATATAACTGATGTTTAATTTGGAATAAAATTATCATCAGCATTTCCTTGGTCAAACTCATCACCAGGGCAGCCCCCAGACTAGATGAGTGTTTTATGTTTTTGCTTTTGTTAAAAGATAAATTCTGTACATATCGATTTTTTTTTTACTTTTTTTCCCTTTAAAAACTCTTACTGAACACAAACAAAGTGTTGTATGAGTAGGCATTGTAAGAAAAAAAAATCAATATGTATCACAGTTGACAGCTGCAGACTTAGTCAAATAGCAATTAATTTATGCAGCTGTCAGTTCAGGATATTTTGGATATATTCCAAACACAGAGGTTGCTGTCAGGTTTAACCTGATGCAGCAGAACGTGGGACAGAGTACAAATATTTCCTCATTTTATTATAGTCAGAACCAGCCCCCTTCTGCCAAACTCTGGTTTAAGACACCTAGCACTGTTACCTTAATGAGACACAAAATTTAATCGTGATTAATCTTCAATAAATGAAAACAGAAGGTGTAAGTTGCCAACAGAGTTGTTTTAAATTCATACTGGAGTCTCAGAAAAACCTGCTCACTGATTACATTTCTGTCTAATTTCATATAACGAAAGCCAAAAATACAGCAATTTTTGTTTACAAAGCATTTTGATATGCAACTAAGAGAAAAAACTGCTTTAGACAAGGAATACTCAAGAAAACTGTCATTTCTGATAAGATTTCTGTTTCTACCTTCTGGAACTGACACTTTTGGAATACTTGTTTATCCTCCCTGTACATTCTGATCCACTTAGAAATGCATATTTGATGATTTCCATAGCAAGTGAGGTTTGAGCTTAGATGCAGTTGTGTACCTGGAGGGTGCTTCCAGCTGGCCAGATGATTCTTACCTTGCATTTACTTGTTCTCTTTATGCAGTGCTTCACAAATTATAACTCTACTTCACCACTCCAATAGTACAGTGTTTTATGAGTTACTGATGTGGATTTTAATAGAATGAAAGTAAGATAAAGGATTACCCACCGTGTTGTTTGGACTATGCATCTAAAAACTTACCCATCACCAAAAAAAGGTCACCCTGAGTTAGAAACTAACTGGTTCCCACCAGCACATCACAACTGCTTATTACAAAACACTGAATTCTTCCTGTTCATGTTGCAAGAAAAACTTAGAGAATAGAGGCAAAATGCATTAGGTTGATAATATTTAAGCAAGGACATCTTCACTTCCCTAGTGTCATGAGACATTTAAACAACTTTTGTACTTCTTCCAAATGAAGAAATTACTTCCATGGAAAAAAAAAAAAAAACAAACCCCTTCCTAGGAGTACACTGAGTGCATCCTTAAATGCTTTTATGCACTGAGACACCCTGGAAGTTTTGAACTGCAAGCACTGGAGAAAATGCTGTCCCTACTACCAAAGCCATGTGCTTGCAAATGAGGTAACTCTAAGGTTTAAATATGTGGGTGTAACAGACCTTATGAATCCAGATTTAAAGCTGTGTCATTTATCAAACTTTTAGATCTTATTCAAAAGGCTTTATGCATCTTAGCAAGTCTTTTAAGCAACAGACAAGGCAATATAATCAGATACTTGTACCACTGAAACACAATCATAACCATCTTCCTGAGAATTAGATACTGGAAAATAGGTCACATATTCTCATGCTTCAGCTAGGAGCACTCAGAGGACCCTGGCTTTGTTATTCCACCTGTGCAAGGGAAGTGGTCACAGCGCCAATCCTGCCAAAGTTCAGGAAGCATTTAGACAATGCTCTCAAGCACATGGTGTGACTCTTGGGGTGTCCTGCACAGAGCCAGGAGTTGGATTCAATGACCCTCGTGGTTCCCTTCCAAGTCAGCATATTCTGTGATTCTGTGTGGCACAGAAGCAGATTCCACTTAAGGCTGACATTCTAAACCAAAACTCATTCTGCTCATTTGGACCCTTCTTAGAACTCTTTCAGAAATCAGCTGTTACTTCCTTAAATTATCTTAGGAATAATTCAGTTATAATAACTCGGAGCACTGAGTGACAATGTGCTTCCATGTCCTCCTTCTAACATGGATATGCCATTTTTTGAGATGAGTCAAGGTATGGGGTGACCTTGGATGACAATAGTTATGCCAGGGAGATCTGGTAAACCACCACCACCACCCAGGAGAGAGGACGGCTGCGTCAGCATCCAGCAATTACAGTGAAATGACTTATCATGCTGTAATCTCCTTGGGGGAACACAGCTGTCTGGGTGTGCAGGGTGTGAAGTCAGGCTGAGGCACAGAAATGCCACACACCATCCCTGAAACCTGACCCAGCACACTGCATGTGAATGGAACTGTGCAAAACCAGAGGAGATACAAAGAATTCTGTGATTACCCCTTCAGAGGGGATTTTTCTCTTTCACTTAATGTATTTTAAGGATTTTTTAAAGATGCCTCGATCTGTTTCTCAATATCTGCTTACATCTAATCTAGCATGAAATGCAATCCAGGCAGTCCTGGCTACAAGTCTTCCCCTGCAAAGTTTCCAGCATCTTAGTGATGAAGAATGGTGTCAGCTTTGTTTCAGGTTTCACTTTTTTTTTTTTTTCACTGGGATGAATTCTTTGCAGCAAAACTATTTGCTTAACACTGAGCCAACTGTGAGTGCCAAGGCAGAGCTGCCCTGTGCCATACCCACATTTAGAGGGTCAGATTCCCTTTCACCTGAAACCCGAGAAGGGCAATTCATCCAGTCTGCATCTCCTTGATCCAGGAGATGATCTCATGGTTTAGGCTGATGTCAGCCTCCAGGCATGCCCAACTGTCCCCCTACCCTGAGTTTTGTAGATCCTGGCTCCTTTCCATGCCTGCCTGCCTCCCTCCCTAGCAGGGATTTCTGCAGAAGTGCACAGCTGTAAGGGAGGCTCCACGGGCAGGCACCGGGGGTCCCTCCAGGCATCCAGATCAGCCCAAAAGATCTGTGGGGGGAATGATGAAGCAAATCCATGCATGATGCCAACAAATATATTCTTGGAAGGGCCCTACCCGGACACCACTGACATCAGCACCACTAATGGTACCAGTGGGTATCCCACCCTAGCTGGTGGCTGTGTGTCTGAACATCCTGAACTATCCTTGTGGATGCAGGGCCCCGCTGAGCAGCAGGTTTTTGGGATGTCCTGGATTTGCAGTTGGCAGGGCTTGGAGCATGGCAGCACAGGGAGAGCAGAGTCAGCCTTCTGTCACCCCAGAGCAACTGCAGTGGCATGAGCAAGCCAGGTTTTAACAAGTAAATCTACATAAAAGCTTTCTCAGAGAGTGATTACTTAATATAACAACCAGCTGTCTCTTCAATTCTTGCTGAGACAGCCGATCTTCTCAGCATTATTCACAGAGGAGAAAAAACAGGGGAAAAAATAAAAAAGCAGCAAGCCTGTTTTGTCTATAGAATAAGCAAAGCACCAGAGAAATTATGATACCTGACAGACAGAGATGTCAAGTGCCTTTTTTTTTTGATTTTTCATTTCCTAACCATCTATCC